>NC_134590.1:37358333-38727500 GCF_037038515.1 Microtus pennsylvanicus
ATGGTCACTCAAGCCAAGACTATGCTTCCCAAAGTTCCAGCACAGGATATGAGCTAAACCATCAAGAACCCACTTACTTGTTTACAAAATGGAATTTTTCAGTAGAAGTGAGAATTTGTCAGCATAACAATTTGTCAACATAGATGGTTGATTCAGAGGTGTCTGCAGCGAGATAGAAAATGCAGCGGCTGAGTTTTAAATAAAGTTACACCTTTCAGGAAGCGCTATTTGATGTTTTCATGACTCAGAAATTCTAACTTTATACCCACCCCTTCCAAATCTGTTTCATGTATTTTTTGATCAGTCCCCTTACAACCTTCTAAACACAAGGCAATGAGAACACTGCACACACCACCCAAAGTAGAAGAAAGTAAGTTCTGAGACAAAAATAATTCATTAGTTCATATTTCTAAATTAAAAGTTTTATTTTTGCTTTACAGCTGCCAGGATTCCTCCTCTATGACAATCTCAAATATGCACCTTAGAAACCTTCTTCCATCACCTGACACTTATTTGGAGAATTGTGTTTTCTTATAAAGTACGGTCATACATGCTAATTCACTTTATTTCTGACCCCATGAAGTAAGTTCTGCAATAAATATTCCACACCTCACTTTCACTGGAAAAGCGGCTCAAGAAACATTAGCAGGGTCACCAAATTTAATAGATTCCTGAACACCAAAGTCACACATCAATGATAATATATTACCTGGCCACCAACTGATAAGATCCATTGGACTACATTGCGAAAAATCATTTGTGGCTGTATAAAATTCATGCCCGTGGTTCTGCAAACTAAGCCACATGGAGCGTAAATCACTCTCCATAGGTAGCAGTGTTCACTACATCATGTTTGCATTACCTACTGTTCGCTATGGATCAGAAGTCAATTTCCACATCCTTGGATTCTATTAAGAGCTTGGTTTGGTAGATGGGTGTTTTAGCTTTCCTCCAGTATGACAGGCATCTGAGGTGAAGGGAAAAGGTTATTTTGACTCACAGTTTGGAAGTTTAAGTCATCAATAGCTTAGCCATGTTGTTTTGGGATCTCTGGGGGCCAGCACATTGTGGTGGAGAATGGGAAAGCAGTGTGAGGCAAAGCTGCTCACTTTATGACCCGATGTGAAGGAGAGAAGAGACTGTCTGCCTGCAAGGGCAAGATCCCAATACACTAAAGACTCCCTGGCTTCCACCTCTCAAGATTCTTTACTATATCAAAGGAAATGGGCACCGAGCCTTTACCCCATAGGTGTGTGGGAGACCCTTCAAATCCAAGGAGGAGCAGTGGTTGTCTAAGCACAGATAGCTAGGAAGTACAAGCTCTCTGAGCCAGATTTATCTCACCATTCTAGTGGATGGTATCTTTCCATTACGCAATGCCGAGTCCACAGAAAATGCAAGAAATTCTCCCCTGTAAGTTGTTTCATGCTGACGTAGCTCACAGGTTTTCAATATATTACTGGGGTCACTTGTACATTTTTCTCATTGCTTAAATGCTTGTATATATGCACTTAGAATCCTGTTCATCTTGACTATGTGTTGAATTCATTTTTATCTACAAAAACACTGTGATGTCGTAAATGCTTTTCTTGGATATTTACCGTGTAAAAGATGAATGTAGTTTGTTTCTTTTCTTCCCTCTCCTCCTCTGCTGTAGCTCCCAGCATACTGCCATCTCTCCAAAGTCACGGCACTTTAAAGTATGGAATGCATAGTTAATCTCAGTGGCAGGACCTTTACGGAAAGCAGGAACTCCATCAATGTCCACTTCTGGGCTGCCAGGTTGTCAGCAGCCTGCTCCAATCTGTGCTTCTGATTCTGGTGTTTGCCATGACGCACCGCTTCACGGCAGCCTGCAAAGCTAGAGGCCTGACACCTGTGGACCGAAACCCCTGGGAACTGACATGGACCATTTTTCCTTTTAACAAGATGGATATCAGTGATATTCTACAAATTTCTTTTATAACAATTCTGCGGGTTCTATTTTCTGGAAAAAAAATCCCATAGGTTTACCATCTTCTTTTTCTCTCCTAATTTTATTCTGCATTATGTTCATTATTTAATAATAATGACTTCTCAGGATAACAATCCCATCATAGGCCTTGAGCCTGAATTAGGGATAGAGTGGCGCCATGTGTGTTCCTGGATCTGCTTTCATAAATGTAAATTATCCCCTGGCCTAAATTTAGAAAATCCAAGTGCAAACATTGTTAGGTCATTTACACTTTGAAGAAGGGACTAGGCAGCCAGTTACAATTCCTTTAGAGTGTGGAGAAACACAAATGAAATGATTCAAAATCAGGTTTTAAATGTTCAACTCCTGCCACTTTTTGCTAAACATAGGGAAAAAAAATCATCCTACTATCCCATGGAACAAACTTAAAATTTAGATTTGTTTCCCCCTTCCCAAATAAATACAGTGCAACTTTTTATCAGAAAAATATATTATAAGAATTATGTTATGAGCCGGGAGGTGGTGGCACATGCCTTTAATTCCAGCACTTGGGAAGCAGAGGAGGGTGGATCTATGTGAGTTTGAGGCCGGTCTGGCCTACAGAGCAAATACCAGGACAGGTTCTAAAGCTACACAGAAAAATCTTGTCTTGAAAAACAAAAAACAAACAAACAAAAAAAAAACCAAAAAAAGCCAGAAAAGAATTATTTTATTGTAAAGTATAGTTTGTTTCTTCTTTTTCCTCACCTTCTCTGTCATAGCTCCGAGCATACTGCTATCTCTCCAAGAATATAAAACTCACAGTACTTTAAAGTATGGAATGCATAGTTAATCCCAGTGGTAGGATATGGATGGAAAGCAGGAACTCCATCAATAGTCACTTCTGGGCTGACAGGACGTGTATTTACTTATGTATTTATTAATAAAATATCAGGTGCATTTATTTATTTATTTATGAGGATGTTGTGTGTCCATGTCCAGCATGCAGAAGGTAACTTGCTGCATAGGTTCTTTCCCTCCATTAAGTGGAACCCAAAGATTGAATTCAAGTCATCAGGCTTGAGATCAAGCACCTTTTCGCACTGAGTCCATCTTGCCAAGCCAGGTATACTTTACTAAAAACACTAAATATTCACTTGCTTCTGCATAAGCCAAAAAATTTAATTCATAGATAACTAAAACCAATAAGGAATTTAGGAGTATATAAACTCAAGAGAAGAATTGGAGTTAAGTGTATATAAAATAGAATTGAGTATTTAGAAAAGTCAGAGACAGGAGCTGGGAAGTCCTCCAGGAAAGAGATAATTCTTGTTTTCCTACTTCTCACCTCTGGGTGTGTCTCAGCATTTTGTGTCTATCTTTCTCAAGTCTCTGGTATTTAATACTCATGGTGGAATAGACAAAATCAACAGTTCAGAACCCAGGGAAAGACTGACCAGTTATGTGCCCAGTAAAGTAACTGAATACATACATTTCATGTTAGTATTGCACAGATGTTTGCCTGTGTATCCTTCTAAACTTCTGGGAGATTTCGTTATAAGTACACAAACACTTGCATCAAATTTGCAATAGCTTGTTTTAGGAAGCAGGGTAAAATTAGCTAATTGTCTCCTTTATCTAAATACATTTGTTATGAACTTCCTACCATCAAGACCACCATAATGTTTGTTCCTCTGAACTGACCGTGCCTTTGAAATACTTCTGCAAATCTATTACTATCTTGCATGTTAGGATTTGAGTCTGAAATCTCCCTCTATATACTTGTATTTTGAGTGCTTAGTCCCTAGTTTGTGATCAAGTTTTAAAGTCTATTAAATGTTGGGCTTAATGAGTATCATTTGGATGTCTACAAAATCTTTAAAATTAGAACTTAATGGGTAGAAAGTTCTCTGGGGGCAGGCCTTTGAAGGTGGTACTCATTCTGTGGCCTGTTGTCTGTGTTCTGTCCACAGCTATTATCACAGGGGACAAGACTCCAAACCCATTCCTGCCTCCACGAACTGTGCTGTGTATTCTCTATCATGGGTGGATCAAAATTAGGGAAGCTCTAAGTCGAAACAAGCCCTCCCTGCTTCAATTTTTAGTTATGGATTCTGTTAGAGGTACACAAAAATAACAAATACAGAATGCTTACTTTAAAACAATGCAAATGCCTTTTTAGGTTTTGAAATGCTGAGGTAGTGTGGTAGTTTGAATGAGAACAAATGCTCCCCACAGGCTCTGTATTTGAACACTCAATCACCAGGTCGTGATGTTGCTTGGCGCGGTCTAGGAGGTGGGGTCTTGCTGGAGGAGATGTGGCAGTGAGTGTGGGGATGGAGAGTTTGTAGTCTCACCCCATTTCCAGGTCTCTCTCATTCTGCTTAGGAGTTGTTGAGGATGCAATCTCTCAGCTTCCTGTTCTCACCATGATGCTTGCCACTTAATGCCATGCCTTGCTATAGTTTTGGACCCCAATCCCTCTGGAACCAAAAGCTAAATGGCCTTTCTTCCATGAATTGCTTTTGGTCATGGTGTTCTCTCAGCAACAGACAAGTGACTGCTACAGGCAATGACGGTGAATAGGAAGGGCTCAGTTAGAACAGAGTTTTTCACTTTCTCTGAATAATTGTGTTACCAAGGATGAGATAATGAACACAATTCATTGTAGAATCTTTCAAAATGAAGTGTGATTTAGAGAGGAAAATCAGCGACTATGGACCTGCTCTACTCAGAGCTTTAGGCAAATTTTGATCGATTTACTTACACTGGTGAACAGTTTAATGGAAATTGTTGGCTTATAACAGGATTATTGGGGATCTGAAGATCCTAGCTTAGAAAAGGATCTGGAGGGGACCAGAGTGGTCAGCTGGCTGAATCCTGCCAAGATAGCTTTGTGGGAACAGAGTTTAGGGCAGCCTTTCTGTACCTGCTGTGAACACCAGAATATGCTCTGTGACCACCAGCCCTGCCTTCTGTCTGCTAACATGGGCACCATTACCGAGGGGCACATGCTAAGGCTGTTGTTAAGAACTATGCTGCTGGAAATGAGAAACAATTGTTCACAGCAAGTGCTCAAGTAATATGGCAGGAGAAATACATACACACACACACACACACACACACACACACACACACTATGCATCACTCAGTGATTTGTGACTGCAATGACAGTAGACTGCTGGTAGGAGCCAGAGACGATGGTGTTTGCTCTGCAGACCTCTTAGTCAGGATGGGAAAAGGGAAGCATTAAATAATTGACAGCAGCACAGACATGGTGGGAGAAGCAATTGAGTCTCCCGGAGTTGTGGCAAAGGGAAAAAGATGGAAGAATATTGAAGGCAATCTTAAAAATGAAAGCAGAAGGACCATGCTGCCCAAGATCAAAATGAGGCTACGAGTAAGGCTCACAGTTAGCTTTGTGCTCAGCAGTGAGTAAATACTTTCTGGCTTGCAGCCCAGGCTGTGGAAGCCTGGCTTGCCTGAGTGTAGGTATTGTTGAGTCTCTAAATATGGACAGCGGAGGGGGCTGGGGACAGGCAGCAGCACTAGTTTCTAAGTTCTGGAACTTACTCTCTCTTTTCTATTCACTTTCAAGACCCTCTTAATTGATCTACCTACATTTTCAACTCCCCAATATATCCCGTAAAAATGTTTGCTCCTAACTTTTATTTTCTTCTTTTCCTTTTATTGAAAATAGATTCTTTTCTCATATAGTATATCCTCACTACTGTTTCCCTCCCTCTACTCTTCCCACTTTTTCCCTACCTCCTCTCCCATCCCAATCCACACCATTTTTGTCTTTCATTAGAAAGGCAAGACTTCTAAGAGACAATAACAAAACAAAATATAATTAAATAAAATGAAATTCATTACATTGAAGTTGGACAAGGCAAATAAACGGAAGGAAAGAGCCAGAGAAGGCATAAGAATCAGAGACCTACTAGTTAGCACATTCAGGAGTCCCATTAAAAACACTATGGTGAAAACAATAATATATTCTCAGAGATCTTGGTATAGAGCTGTGTAGTCCCTGTGCTTGCTGCTTCGGTCTCTGTGAGCTCATACAAGCTTTGGTCAAGTTCTTTTAGAGGGCCTTGATCTACTGGTGTCATCCATCCCCTGTATGCCCTACCTCTTTTTACCTTCTTTGCTGTGGGGCTCCTGAGTTCTGAGGGGAGGGATTTTATGAAGATGTATCATTTAGAGATGTGTGTTCCAAGTTTTCTCTCTGCATAATGTCTGGCTGTGGGTCTCTGTATTTTTTTTTCCATTTTCTGCAGGAGGAAGCTTCTCTGATGATGGTTGAATGAGGTACTGATCTATGAGTATAGCAGAATATCATTAGCAGTCATTAATTTTTTTTTTTGAGACAGGGTTTCTCTGTGTAGCTTTGGCTATCCTGGCACTCTCTTTGCAGGCTAGACTGGTCTTGAACTCACAGAGATCCACCTGCCTCTGTCTCCCAAGTACTGAGATTAAATGTGTGCCCCACCACTGCCTGGCTACTATTTTGTTTTAAAAAAGACAAGTTGTATCTTGTTTTACCCTAGGTCTCTTGGCTACCTAGTCTCTTGTTCTTGGTCACTCAGGCAGTGTCAGATACAGGTTCTATCTCTTGGAGTGGGCTTCAAGTCCAGTCAGGCATTGGTTGGTTACTCCTACAAGCTTTGCACCACTATTGCCATAGCATATTTTGCAGGCAGGACAGCATTGTATATTAAATGTTTTGTGGCTTGGTTGGCGTTCATGTTTTTCTTTAGGCAGCCTGCAGAGTACCTTCCCATACCAAAGACAATAGAACTTAGGGGTGAAATTTCTATGTAGATACCAGCTCGACCTCTCAATGTTCAATGAGCTGTGTAGGTGTTATCTTCAGCAATTTTGTTTTGATGCCAACTTACTTGATGTTGCCTTGGCAACAGCCTGAATTGTTTATTTGAAGGGGATTTCCATAGGACCTCTTTGGCCAACAACTCAGTTGAATACAACCCAGTTTCAGTGCTGGAAGCTTTGTTTGGTGATAAGAGATGGACAGTTGAGACTCCATTTTCTACATGTGTGTGTGTGTGTGTGTTTTCCCATGGTAGGCAAGTGCTTTACCATTGAGACACACCCTTATCTCTTCTTCCACTCTTGTTTATAATTTACTCTGATGAAATTTGGACATGAAATTCAATATTGTACTTTCTCATACTAAGTGGCTTTAACTTCAATCTTTTCATACTTGCTTGGCATATACTACTCTCCCAAAATCTATGTTAATTTTGTCAATAACAAAAATAGGATCCACCTTCATCTTAATCTTAATATTTGAATGACTGGTCTACAGACAAGGTTATAACAGTTTCAGTCTTAGGAGTTCATCCTTTGGGCATTACCTCTATGAAGTTCCACATAGAGCAACTGGAGTGGGAACAGGGGAAGAAACAAAAGGCTTTAGATTGCAAAAGCAGTAGATTGGAAAATCTGTCTTTATTTGCTAACAACATGATTGTCCATGTAGAAAATCTCAATAGATTCACTAAAAATTACTAGAAGTAATAAAAGACCTTGGCAGAGCCATAGAATGCAAGTTCCAGAGATGCAGTTTTGTATTCAATTGTACATCAATTGTAGTTCTATATTTGAACAGTGAGCAATACAGAAAAGAAATTAAGATGGAAATTTCATTCACAGTAGTATCAGAAATACTAGACTTAGGAATAAACAGCAGTAGAAAGGCAGAAGGATTGTACACCTCAAAGTAAAAAATGGTTGGAAAAAAATTAAAATTCTAATTAATGGAAAGATGTCTGTAACATAAGTTGGCTGTGGTTTTGCTCATTCATTTCTCTGATCTCTCAGCATTTTCCTTCATATCTGACTCCAGGCTTTTATTATTAAGACCTGTTAGATCTCATGCTACTTATCTCTTATCCCAGAGGATCAGAAGCCTTGGTGTGTTGCATGGTAATAATATTCCTCAAACTCAGCAGCAGAGTTTAGGTCATCCTCACAGAAATGCCACACTGACATTAAAAAAAAATTAGCCAACTGACCCTAAATTTCCTTTGGAAACGCAAAGGCACAGAATGTTCAGATAAAATGTAAGAAGAATGACAATACGGAGACTGGTACTCTCAGATTTAAAACTTCTTACAAAGCTACAGTAATTAATACACTGTGGCGTGTGGACAGGCACATGAAGAGCAGAATAGGGAGGATGGAAGTAAACACCCAGAAATAAATGTGTATGTTTATGATACATTCATTTTGTATAGAGGCACCAACATAATTCAAAGGAAGAAAGATGAATATTCTCAGCAAGTGGTTCTGAAGCAACCGGAAGGGATGGATTTGGGGCCATCCTCACCCGACACACCAGAATGTATTGAGCAGTGAGAGATTCAAGTGTAAGTAAATTATGGGAACTCTTGGAGGAAGTCATAGAGGTAGATATTTTTGGACATGGATTAGACTACATTTTCTTTTATTTTTTGACAACATTTTCTTAACTTCAGCACAAGTACAACTATGAAACAAACTGAGGGGGAGGGGAAGGTGGGAAAATGGCCAGTGGTGCAAGGGCTTGCCACGCACTTGTGAGAAGCAGAGTTCAGATGCCCACAATCAACAGAAATGTTGGGTAGGTGTCTCTGTCTGTTTGTGATTCCATTTCCCAGAAGGCAGAGAGAGGAGAGCCCCAGAACAGGCTGTCTAGCTGGGCCACCTGTATAGGAGAACTCTGGGTTCAACTGAGAGATTGTACTTCAATGAATTAGATGGTGGAGAATGAAGATTTCCAACATCAAAACTGGACTACCGCACTCACAGGTATGTGTACATATGTGTGCAGGCTCCCACAGATGTGCAAATATACATACAGCCAGGCACACTACATACACAATACATAGGAAAAAATTAGATAGTAGTTTTTTAATATTTTCATCATATTAGTAAAGTGAAAAGATAGTATATGGAATGGCAAAATATTTAAAAATTGTATATTTAGTGAACTCTCTTAATTTGATAATAAAACAAGCCAACTATAAATGATCAAAAAGTTTAGTAGAGATTTCTCTAAAATATTAACAAGTGACAAAAACCACATGAAAGACTGTTTCATTATCCATTAGGGAAATGCAAGTCAAAACCACAGTGAAATACTATTTTATATGCATTTGTAAGACTACAGAAAAAGGCCATACAATAAAAATTCTTAAATGTTAGTGGGAATGTGACAAAAGCTAGAACCTCCTAATACTGCTATGTTCACACACTGGGCAGGCAAGATGATGTAGTCACTTTGGGAAATAGTTTTGCAGCTCCTCAAATTGTTAAATCAGTTACCAAAACACCCAGCAATTCTTTTCCTAGAGTCATTTCAAGGAAAATAAAAATTTATACCCCCACTTTAACATCACACAAATATTTGTATCAGGAATATTCATAAGCACCCAGAGTGAAAACAGAGGAAGTGTTCATAAAATGATGAGTAGATCAAGCATATGTACATATACAGTGTCCACATCATGATGTAATACTCAGACAAGAATGAACACACTCAGGAATGCTGAGGCAAGAATAATCTTACAAACATCATGTTTAGTGACAGAAGCCAGCTGCAATTGACCACATATTGAGTGAGCTCTGCGTGAGATAATTGGCCTCAAGAAATTAATAAGGACAGAAAGAATATCAGTGATTGCTGGAGGTTGGGAGCCTGAGAGTGGGGTGGGTAGGGACAGTTGATGACTACAGATTTCTCTTTGATGAAATCTAGTAAATGATGCTGTTCTGGAGATATTTGGAAATTAGGTTGCGGTGGTTGTTACACAACTTTGTTAAATGCTGAATCCATCAAACTGTGCCCTTCAAGTGAGAATTTTTATTTGTTTACTCTTTAGTGAGAATTGATTTCAGTAATGATTTTAAAATCACGGTGGAATCAAGTGTCTATCAAGCCAGTCTGTTTCTCACGCTTCCTAGTGAAGGTTTGTAGAGGGTCCCTGCTTATGGTGGATCCTCAGTGACCCCCAGTTGGCAGCAGATCAATGTCAGCCACAGACTTTACAATCACTAAGCTATGATAAAAAGAATATTGGGAATTACTTATTGATCCTTAAAAATTCCCCCAATGAGAGCAGTACACTCTAATTGAATTCATATTCATTGGCCAAAAGAAGTCATGATCACAATCAATTTCCAGGCAGATGAATAATTCAAAATCTATCATTTTTTCTAGAGAATAATTTGAATATTTGTGGACTCCTAATAAATACCACACTTTTTGTGAGATTGTAATTTAGCTACAATATTGCTCCTTTGCCTTTATTCTCATCTATACCTTCCATATATTACCTCCCTGACCTCCTTCAAATTCATAGCCTCTTTTTCATTAATTTTTATTATATGCATATGTGTTTTGTATATGCATGTATATTTGTAAGTATAACCTATTAAGTCCATATAATGTTTCTATGGATGCTTTCAGGGCTGGTCATTTGGTACTGGACAACTAATTGTTCTCTTCCACCATTTCTCCCAGATTTGTTCATTTACCTGTAGTGCTTTGTATAGGATTGAAGCCCCTTGTGCCTTTCTCCATCCGAAATACCATTCTTTTTGCCTTCTTTTCTAAGTTTTACTGAGTAGAAATTCCATATTTCCTTCTTGATTAAAAAAAACCTTACAAATTTAATTCATTCATTCTTTTTTCTTTTTAAAGAAATTTTCCATGAGTGGAGCATTTATACATTTCCCCTATCTCCTCTTTATCTAGGTCTTCCCATGACACCCTCTAAAATTAAGGACCTTTTCAATTATTATTATTCATATGTACACATATCAGTATATATGTACGTACATACATACAGCCTACTGAGTCGACTCAGTGCTGTTTTTATGTATATGTAGTTAGCAAGCACCACTTGAGATTATATATAACCCATCAGGGTGCTCATTCTCTGGGAAGACTGGTTCTCCTCCTCTCAGCTCTCACTGATTCCCTGCAGTGTTTCATCTAGGGATGGGGTCTTGTGAGAGCTCTCTCATCCGTGTTGGCATGTCAAATGCTGATGTCATCGTGCAGGTCTTGTTCAGGCAGTCATATGACTGTGAGATTTTATGGGTGCAGTACGCTGTTACATACAAAAGACACTATCTCACTGGAGACACTCGTGCTCTGGGTCGTACAGCCTTTCCACTGCTCTTCCACGGCGTTCCACCAGCCTTAGGTATATGGGTTGTGTTGTAGGCGTATAAGTTGAGTCTAGGAATGCAGTCTAGGGCAGGTGCTCTCTGCATTCTGGCAAGTTGTGGCTTTCTGTAATGGCCTCTTTCTGCTGCAGAAGGAAGCTTCACTGATGTGAGATCAGAGCTACACTTCTCTTTGAGTATAAAGGTCAGTGTTTAGAATGCCGTTAGAAATGCTGGCTTAGAAAAGTGGCAATAGTAGCTTGTCCTCTAGGGTATGCGACCTTATCAGTCATGGGCAGTTGACCAGGTGTACGGCTCCAGGCATAAATACCCTTCTCTTGGATGAGCCTTGAGTCCAGTTAGAGGGCTTTAGGTTTTTATTCTTAGTCATTTCAAATAAATAGAAGAATGTATGTAAGCTTTAGGAGGAAAAATATATACATTGATCTAGACGAATATTGTCCCCAAGGTAAATGTCTTAGGATTGTGAGTCAGCTGAGCAAGTGAACAACAGCAAAGAGGGAATGATATCATGGAGCAGAGGATGATAGAGAGCCTGGTGTGGAATACAGGATAAGCATTGCAGGAGTTCAGAAGGAGATCAAGGTGAACGCAACTGTCAACAGCAAGGTAGCAGGCATCCCCAGCCCCTGTGTTTCATATCAGCACAGATGGATCCGGAGAACTGCAGCAGTGACCCAGATGGATGGTGTTATCTGTGTCACAGTTTGTTTTCTTTTGAGATACGGCTTGAGCAGAGCTTTGCAAGCTTAATGAGGGCAGAAAAGAATAGGATCTGGAATCGTTTAAACTTCCCGAGTCTCCCTTTGCAAATACAGAATGTAAAATGTAACTGTGCGACATCTTAGAAACCTAGGATGAAAGATATTATTCGCTTTGTATTCAGAATCTGTTAGGCAGCAAAGGGCTCTCTGTGATATGGAGTTGGTGAACCTAAGGCTGTAAGAGCCAGTTTGGAGATGAATCCCGCGTTCTGATGAATTCTGAGTTTGACTGATGCGCTTTAATGGAGACCCCCTTCTCTCCAACAGTGCATTAGATGGAATGGTTATACAGACGGTTATGTTATGAAGAGGTTGTTCCGTTAAAAGGAGATCTAAGAGTGGTTTCAAAGCACAGCTAATTCCTTCATTCTATGTGGACTTTAAAGGATGAGTTTCTTACTGTGCGAGCTAGCAGAAATCAAAACCTCAATTTCCATCATATTCTTTGACCTATGTCATTGCCAATTTCAGTTCTTCAGAAAAGTGCTTTCCCTCAGTAAACCTTTTAATGTGTCCATTTCCGGTAGTGGCTGTGAGACTGATCAGATTGACTGCACAGTCACATACATCCTCACCATTGCTTCTCAGACAGTGGTGAACACAGGCCAGTCTGCCAATCAACGTGAAAGAATGAAAAGACAGTCATTAAAAATTCCAGCTAAAATCATTAATTTATTTCTTTTACCAGAAGAGAACAATAAAGATTTAAAATTAAGCATCAGCAAACAAAGACAAAAATTAGACACATACCCTTAATGTAAGAAAATCTCATTTTGGAAAACAAACCCTAAAGAAAAGAAAATATAGCTCCCCTTTCAAAAACGTTCTCAAGGTTGCAGAAGGATCATATGAACAGTGTAGAAACAAGAAAAGTCCAAAGATCAGAAATTAAAATTTATACCATAGTTATGACTTTGGAAATATATACTATGACTACTAGTAGTGAAAAGGAAAATATTTCTTTCATGAACATTTAACTTCTTATTTATTAGAATTGTATAGTAGTTGACCCTACTACTTGTTGACAGGACACTTAAGGATGCCTCTAGACACAAAATATCCATCTACTTGTAAACAGTACCTGGAACATGTTCAGAATGGCATTTATGCTTTTGTGGTAAGCACACATACACCTGTGGTGGCAGTAAGATTGCCACATGTGAAACAAAGAATTTTTAGTGCTTCTCTTAAGGGGACTACACCTACTGCTAATTCTGGAAAAAAAAACAAACAAAAACTCACAGCCCAGAGTTGGAAGGGCAATAATGACAAAAACTCCAGAAATTTTCAAAAGGACTTCTGATATATACTTGCACATGCTTAAAGATTTATCTTCTTCTTATTTGTTTGTTCCATCAGATAGAAATGGCAAGATGAGCCTTGCTGCTTTTGAACTGCTTAGACGATACATGTTTCTTGAGTGTGTCTTCCTTTTAGTGTGAATACCTTCAGCATCCTACCTTTTGCTTTGTGAACCTTATCCATATTGTCACAGGAGGAAGCAGAGAGGGGAAGGAAGGAAGAAAACACTATGATTTTAGTCCTAAAAATTGCCTTAAGAAGCTAAACAGCAGTTGGTGTTTATTTTGCATTGTTATTTTCTAGTTCTCTCTTATTCCCAGCTGACTCAATGACATAAGAATTCTAGTATATGAAAACGACCCCCTACCTGCTGAAAACATAGAACAAAACATTTAATTATGTGGGCAAGCACATTGAGTATCATGACATTTAACAGAAATAAATTAGTATGAGCAATTTTTGTATTTAGTTTAGAGTTCATAGCAATGTCTAAAGTCTCTATTATGTAGGTAGAAAGGCTTTCAACTATTCCCGTGTTTCTGTAACAGGAAGAGTGGGGCCACCTTGTTCTGTCCCGCCTGGCTAGCTTACACCTGAAATAATCACACAGAAACTGCATTCATTTAAACACTGGCTGGCCCATTAGCTCTAACTTCTTATTGGCTAATTCTTACATCTTAATTGAACCCATTTCTAATAATCTGTGTTTACTATGAGGTCATGACTTACCAGAAAAGATTCTAACCAGTGTCAGTCTCAGGCAGGAGCTTCATGGTGTCTCCATGGCAGCTCTCCTCTGTTTTCTTCCTCCCAGCATTTAGTTCTGTCCTCCCCGCCTACCTCAGCTCTGCCCTATCAAAAGGCCAAGACAGTTTCTTTATTCAACCAATGAAAGCAACACAAATACAGAAGGACCTCCTACACCATGTTTCTAATGTTATTCTTTGTTCTCCAAAGAGATAAAACCCACTAGGCAATAGTATGGAGTACATAAATTTACTCATAAATTATAAGACATTTGCTTATAAATTATAAGACATTTTGCTATGTCTTAATAGTAAATGGCTCAGTAGATCAAATTACAAGTGGTACTTGTCTTTCATTTCTTGCTCTGTCACCTCGTGACCTACTTTAATACGTTCACAGGACTGTCTATTTTGCATTTCAGACTATTTGTCCTCTACTGATCAGTTCAATGATAAAGTTGCCAAATCTTAGCTCTGGAATACTGAGTAGCTAGGACTGTAACAGGTAAACCAGAAGGCGTCATTGGTCATGTTTCTTCTGAGTGGACGTGAGAAAAACAGGATGCTGGTCCACCCAGAAGGTTTGAGTAGGGCTAGGAAGTAGACAAAGAACTAATGGCAAAAAAGGAGTAAGAATATGAGAATAATCTAGATGCAGTTAACACAAAAACAAGGAAGAGTAGGCAGTCAGACCCAGATATCACTTTGACCCCAGTGTCCCAGGTTCCTCTTGAGATCTGCTGCCATTGGCTCCATGACAAATCATTTCTATCTAATGAACTCTCCTCTACTTGGCTAAGAAACTCAAAGCATATCTACTATTTGCAATTATATTAGTGCCATATCTCCAAGCAATAATCTGGTTATTTCTGGGTATTATCCTTCATTTGATCAGGTGGTGGGGAGGTGGTCTGTCCCTCTCTAGCTGCTCATCTTAAAGCAGAACAATCATTGAGTCTTCTACCTACATGAGAAAGAATTTAATTTCTTCTGTCCCCATGGTGGAGAGATTATGTAACACCACTCCAGGGGTGTTTGGGTCAGAGATGGGGGAGAGGAGAGAGTCTTATCCCAAAGCCAGGACAGAAGGATAATTTGGAGACACAAGAGAACAGGCCATCAGTTACAAAGAACTAAGCAGCGTGGAAAGATTATGACTGACATAACGTGACATTTCATCAGTTCTGGGACCTGAAGAGTACTTTGGTAAGATGGTAGGACACCTGTACCTCTTAATGGAATGAGGAAAAAGAGAGATTGTTTTGCCTATATCAAAATGGAAATAAACAAGGTCAGCGGGGGTAATTTCCCCTCATGAGCAGTTGAGAACCCGTGGTGACAGATACTACAAGGGTAAAGGTTTCAATCTAATCCAGACCACAGCTCACAGAACCACGCATGTGCTTTCATTAGCAAAGTGAAATGAAAGCGACCATCTGGGTAGTTCAGATAATTAAAAGTAAAGTAGACTGAAGATTGTTACCTAGCCTATAAGCACATTCAGGTCAAGGACTCTGTTGAGGGATTCTTAGTGGATGCTCGCTTTCTGTTTGAGGACATCCTCACTTTAATTGACTGGAGTTCGTGTAGTTAAAGGTCAAGAGGAAGCTCAATTGTAGTAGGACTTCTCTGGGGGAGGGGGCTGCCATCTGCTTTCATAGAGTCAGCTGGGGTAATCCACTCATGGGACAAAGTTGACTAGCTGGTTTGTTTTCACCCCCTAACTACCTTAGCTGTGTCTTCCTTCACTTAACTTCTAGCCCGCTGGTTGTGTCTGGTCTTTCTTATACCCATCCTCCTACTCAGTTTCTCCTGAACTTCACAGCCCTGGAGACTCTGCTCATGTGCTCAACTCGCAGGCTAGCCGTACTCTGCCTACACTAGCCATGCAGGATGCCATCTGTTTCAGGGAAGTGGGAGGTCCCATCTGCTCAAACACATGACAAGGAACTCAGATTTCAAGGAAGTGGGGCAAAGGGAAGCCTGAAATTAGGCAGAAGATAGAGAGAATTGAGCCAGGAGCTCAGGAGTTTGGCACACAGCTCAGAGAGCTGATTAATGGTCTGGGAGCAATTGTAAATTCTGCATGTGTGGAGGGATCAGCATGCACCCCACATATTTCAGTGGAGCAGACAGAAAAGAATAACTGTAACTTGGTGAATAAACCAATGAAGCAGTTTAGACATTGTAAAGGGCTGTTTTTTTTTTTTAAATGAGGGTATCATGAGAAGTTTCCCAGTAGTGTGTAATGTGGATGGAAAATATGGGAAAGTAACCACTGTGCAGAAACTAGAATGTTGGCAAGGGCTCAGGATTGTTGTGGTTGGAGGAAGGAGCCTCCAAACAGTAAATGCAGGAGTCCCGAACAGTAAACGCAGGAGTTCCGAGCCAGGAAAATCTTGACTGGGCTAACGTGCCAGAAGAATGGAAGAACAATCAACGAGGGTGAAGGTGGGCTTAGAGATGGCAGGGAAGAGCACCTAGGCAGGGAGTGAATCCTCCAAGCCGATGCTGGCTGTGGTAGCCTGCTTGGGGAGTCGCTGGAAGGATTTAAAGCTGAAATTGCCTCATCAAATTTATGGTATAAAAAGCAGAGGCTGGCCGATCTTTGACGTGAGTTATTGGCAAGCAGGAAGTGAATCAGGGACTCCGGGCAGATTGATGTTTTGAACTGGAGAAACTGAGCAATTTTCTCCAGGACACTCCTCTTCTCAATCAAGAACGGAGGCAAGAGGGTCACTCACACATTTCCTTGACCCCCTTCTCTTTTCTGAACTAGGACATCAGCTGGCCTTGCCACTCAGTCAGCATTTCAGCAACCTAGCTCTGCTAAGGACCCAATAGGTGCATATTTGCTATGTTTTCTTGTAGTCTGGCACAATCAAGGAGTTCCCTACTTTAGTTTGTGAATATTCCAATGGAAGGTATTAATAATTCTTTTTCCTAGTTTTTCTTTCAATTATGGCATAAATAAGCACTGTAACTACTGTCAATCACACAGTCACATATAAATTGTAGACTTGGAAAGCAGTAATGGAAAACAGCAGATGTCAAGAAGAACCTATTGCAATGAGGGCAGCCCCAGAGATGTGTGCATTCTAAAACCAACATATGTGGCTTCAAAAGTACATCCAGGGTTCCGAGGTAGCATTGTCAGATACAGTGCAGGGTCTCTGGTGGGATCCGTTTCAGGCTAATTAGCCATTATTCAGCCTACAATCCAGTGTTTCATTATTCCACAGATGCCAAAAGTGAATCATTGTTAACTTTCCATTACTGAAAGACTATTTCTTTTTGCTAAGTACTCCCTTTCTCAATTAAAAGCAATTGTAGGGTTGATAATATAGGGGAAGAGAGAGAATTCATCAAGGTTGAGAATTGTGGCTCCAAAATATTCCTAGCTAGAGCTTGTCTGCAGACATCAAATTATAAAATAGAACCTGAGACCTGAATCACTTGCAAACTCCAGTGAAATTTGTGAGTGAGTTTGAGCAGGTTTCTGGTCCAGTGGAGAGGTCAGAATGAAAACCAGGAACTATAGTTTGGACTCATTTTGGAAATGGTTATGTTCACTGAGTTCCTGGCTCTTCAACTGTGTTACCAGAGAATGTTCAGTTTCCGACTCATTGGCAGTATTTGTAGGCACTTTTCCCACTATAGTTGGAAATCACACACACAGAAAAAAAATCCCCTGCCAATTAACTCTTGCTTGGATGTTTAGTAAGTAATGAAGGCTTAAAGTTACCATTAGATTCCAATTTCTACTGTTAAGAATAGCTACATGCTGTAAATTATAATAAAATGCTACAGTAGAAACTTGAAGCAGCCCCCAACATGATTGAAAAATATGCTTTTCAATATTAATTTTAATTATTCATTGTTTTAAAATAGATGTCTCTCAAGACCATATTGAAAATGTCTAATAAATCTGAATTTTAAATGCAGATAATGTCTCTTTAATGGGTTTCTTTCTCTTTGGAGATTAGAATGCAGAGTCCCTGAGGCCACAGAAAGAAAGGAATATGTACTCCTGTGATTAGCACTGACCTATGTCTTCTGCTCAGGGCTGTGCCTAGGAAATGATGTGCCCTAGAGCGAAAATGCTGTCTGCGTGAAATCGTTCAGAAATCCTTTGCTTAATAACAAGTGTTTATTTTACATCTAGATTTGTGAGTAGATGATGAGTACAATCCAAGCTTCATCAGTCTGTGCTCATGTCAGCGGTTTTCCCACCTTCACTGTTGGTAACACTATGGGCGCTGACTTTAGAGATCCAACTTTCTCTAGGGACAAATCTCTGACACAAGTACCCTAGGCAAAAAGGAGAGCGTCTAACTCCGTGTGATTCTAACAAGTCCTTGAGATAAAGCTGTAAAGGGAAAAGACAGTTTTGGGAATAATGGTTTTGAAGTTTCCATTACAAGATTGGTTTAGTTGGTCCAGGTGCTTCTAGGCCTGTTATGAGTGTGTGGATATATAGATGAGGAGGTTGTTCCCCTCATATGGTATGCAAAAAGCCAGAAAGAAATATTGGGCCAGGATCCTAATATCTTCTTCAAGGATATTCTCCTAATGACCTGATTTCCCTTTAAGAGCTCTAGCTTCTAAAATTTCCTCAACCCTCAATGACACCACTGATTGGTGACTAAGCCATGTGACCCTTGGGAACGTTTAAGATCTATACTGTAGCAGAAATGAAGAAAGAAGGTGCTTTCTGCGTGTACAGACTCTTCAATGTTTGGTGTTGAGTATGGCTGCACAGCATGTGCTGTCTCCATTTATGAGATACTGTCAAGTGAATTCATTGATTGCCAATTATACGGTCATGGGATATTAGTCAAAGGGCCTTGGAGGCTTTTTTCACAGATCAGCAAGCCCTGGAGAACAATTTCAGAGGATGGAGAAGATCACTCTTAGGTGGACAAAACAATAGAGCTGGAAGATTGTCATGGAACGTTAGATGAGTGGGTTAGTATAGAGGCCTGAATAAGGAACTAGTTAGAGAAGTGTTTGTTCATTGTGCTTCCCCTGGGGATTTATGTAGGGATTTGAACTTTCTTATGAGAGTAAGAAGACATCAATGAAAAATAGACATTTACCCAAATTCATCATGAGTGGTATTCCAGGTATACTTGCTTTTATCTTCATCTTTCTCACCTGCCCCCTTTCAAACACTCCCTACCTTGAGGATTCACAGTCTGCCTCTCCTGGTGTTTGACCTTGCATCTGTGGTTCTTTTGTAGTGACATTTCATTTGTATTTTAATAAATAAAGACTGCCTGAAGATCTGAGAATAAAGCAGTCCCACATGTCAGCCTTAGAGATCAGGTTATGGTAACACACACCTTTAATCCCAGTAACCACAATGACATGCACCTTTAATCCATTGTTGCCATTGAAATCAGATGGTGCATACCTTTAATTACAGTGGTGTACGCCTTTAATCACAGCCCTAGAGAGGATTGTAAAATGGGAGGGAATAGCTCTCAACACACAGTCTCATTCTGAGATTCCAGGAGGCAGGATTGCCATTTCAGACTGAGGTCGAGGCAAGTGCCAGTGGCTGGCTGTTCTGCTTTTCAGATTTTCAGGTTGAACCCCAATTTCTCTCTCTGAGTCTTTATTAATCATGCTTCATTCTCTCAGGGCTATGTCCTACCATTTGCTTTTGTTGCTATGCTCCTAGTCCAACATATTTCTGTCGAAAGACTGTAAACTCCTTGAGGAAGATTCCAGGGGAAGCTCTTCAGGGAAAGTCCACACAATAAATATATTCTGATGTGTTTGACAAATGACCGAACTCACTGGTGGTGACAGCCCAGAGCTAGATACTTTGAGTTCAGGCAGATAGGACAGCAGGAAGTAGAACACAGTTTCTCACTCTGGTCTATAGTCAATCAGATAAGACACATAGAGATAAGAATAGCCAATGTGGCTTTGGTGCATTGATGGACGGGTAAAACCTAGAGGGCTATAAATTTTACTTGAAGTTTAGATAGGGTGTGATGGCAGATAAACTTTCTAATCACATTTTACACTTGGGTCCATTTTCTTCTTAATCTCCACTCCCATTCTGCAAACAGATTCTCTTTCCTTGAGGATCAGGGGAGATGTGAATTGAGTTACATGCTGAGGTGATTTATTTTATTAACATTTTGGTTCTGGTGTCAAATTTGTTCATTACTTTGGCCAAAAATTCCTGTAAGGGGCTACATTAAAAGAAAACATTTGAATAAGCAGATTATAGAGTTACACCTTAGAATGTTTATTGACTTTGTCTTGTCATGTGGAACAAGGTTGGAAATGAATTAAAATCTAATAATGTTAATAAGAATTGGATTTGTAAAGAACTTTCCAGTTTACTAAGATTTTTCAAATTTTGTGTTTTGTAATAATGCTGATTATGTCAATTTCATAGTTGAACAAATGGCCTCAAAAAACTGACATATCTGTGTATCTGCCAAGCTTAGCTTTAACTGTCAGCTTTACGCAACCTAGAATACTTGAGAGGAAAGTTTTAAAAAAACGCTATCTACAGTGTGTTGGCCTGTGGTTATGTCTTTGGGGGCTGTCTTCGTTATCTTAATGGATGTGGAAAAACCCACCATCCATGTTGGCAGCCTTCTGAGAGTGGCCCAGATAAAAGGATATGGAAGAGAGAAATCTTCACTATTTTGTTCACTTAGCCTTCACTCCTGCTGCTTTTTCTGACATTAGGACAGACTTCTTTGTGTTTCTAATGCAGAATAAAGACCAATGGCTCTTGGGAAATTCAGCAGGCCATCAGAGACAGAATTGAACTTCCGAGACATCTAAACTCATGGACTGAGCAGCTACTGGGTTCTTGCCATTTTGATGTCAAATGGCCTTTGATGAACTATTCGGACACTATCATATACACCAATTAAAAATCCTCTGCAATGTATATCCATTCTGTGAATTCTGCTCCTCTGGGGGACTCAGACTAATACAGTGGCCTACAGTGTTCTTGTTTTGTGCAGAGCCGTGTCTTAGACCTAGACCTGTGCATCTATTGGGTAATTATTCATTTAGGCAATCTAAAAAGGAAATTAAGATTTTGAAGATTTACTTTGAAATTGTGCATATATGTGTGTTTGGTGTGAGTATGTGCATTTGTGAGTACAGATACCTATGGAATTCCAGAAGACGACCCTGAGTCTAGTGTGCCTGGCTGTGAGCGGCCCTACATGGCAGCTTGGTTCAGAACCTTTAAAGCAGCATTTGCTCTTAACTGCTGAGCCATTTCCTTAGCCTCATTGAAATAATTATCTTTAGAATTTCTTAAATTGAGCACTGGATGCAGGAAAACAAAAACATACTGATAGAATTTGCGAGCAAGGATGGTTGAAAGTAGGAATACAGGAGGAAACCATTGTTTAACATAGCTGGTACCAAGCATAACTCATACCAGGTATTTGTCTGATGTTTCCATCATAACTTTCTTGTGTGATACCTCGTCCAGGGGTCCCATATCTGCAGCCATTTTCACTTTACACACCTCAAATAACTGAAATACTGATGCCTTTCAACCATAGATAAATTTGTTGGAAATTACAAGAGCAGATTGTTTCAATTATTTTGCAGGGATTAGAGAGAGTCATTGGTGAAATGAAAAGTGGATTGGAATGCTCCTAGAATTAACTACCCACTATGCTTAGAGCTCCAGAAGGATTTTCCAACACCTCCAGGGAGACACTTGCAGGACATGAGATAGTGCTTCAATTGTTGTGTTCAATGTTCAGCCTCCATCTGATGTCTGTATGTAGGCAAACACTATCATATTTAGATGCAACAAAACTCCACAGCTCATTCGGTCCATGTGCGAGAAGAGAAATGAAGGTAAATTTGACATCCAGTAATGGCAATGCTGCTTCCTTCTGGAAGTTAGATGTTCTAAAGCCATTGTTCTAAACAGTTCTGTGATCTCATTGGCCACCTAGACTTCCTAAGTTTCTTCCCATGCATAACACTCTTTCATTAAGTCTTAGGATGGCAAAGAAGATGTTAAAAGCTCAGGCAGTTGAACCTTCCTCACTTCCTTCAGCAGTTCAGGGGGTGCACAGAAAGGCAGGATAGGAGCATGAGAGGACTGACATCAAGGTTTAGGGGGGAGACCCAGCTCATATTACAGCATGGATTGGAAAGGACCTCTGGCCTCTTGGATAATATTTTCTGAGTATCCATATGTTTAGATACTGAAGAGAGGAAACAGGACAGTCTTGAGTGATGCTTCTTGACATTATCACCATTTGAATTTTGTGCTCAATGTGATTCTTAGAGAAATCTGTAAGTGCTGAAACTCATCATGGCAACATTTGCAAGCGTATGTTAGGAAATATTTTTTTCTGTATGTATGATCACATGTGGTATACATGAAAAAGACTAACAGTTCCCTGTTACTCAAACGTCAGTCTTCACGTAAAATAATCTCTGTTTATTGCTTACAAAATTTAGTGCTTCATGACTCTGGATAATGAGCAAAACTGAGAATTTGTTTGGTTATTTTTTTTCTTTTTTTAAATTTATTTATTTATAAAGCACACTTATAAATTTAGCATTTATTTACATCTTCGGCATTTTATGCCTATGAGGTATATATAGTGGTACATCACCAATCTTAAATGCTGCTTCTCAAAATTGCAGAAGGATTTGCTTCAAGCTAACACTCTCGTAACAGAATTTCCTCCTCTTTATCAGAGAGGGGAGGGCATTCTATTCTTGGTAGTGAGCATTCCCTCCCCCATTGCCCCCAGAGAACAATGACAGGAAAATGATTAATGAGTGAGCTCTGCATTACTGTCAGCTGGAATCCAGTCTGTACATCAGGGAAGCCTAAATAATTGAAGGGAAGAGGTAATGGTGGGACCAGTAGCTACGACAGGTCAGAGGAGCTTTATTCCTGGGCATGCAGCCCAGTTTATGGATCACTCACTTATTCCAGACCATGATTGGCTTTGCTAATTAGTAATGTGCCTCTTGTAGTTCAGAATCACAGTAGAGATTAGGAAGAGAGGCTGGGAAGAATTTTGTGTGCTCCTCATTATTGGAGCATTTCAATGATAACAATAACAATAGAGGTTTGTTAATAAATGATAAATGGCAACATCCCAATTGGGCAGCCCGTGATTTATCATTGGGGTTAGAGTGGAGAGTTGCTTGATCCGAAATCAAAACTACTGAGTGCTTCTGTACTTTGGGTTTGATTGGGATTAATGTCTTTGCCATCTTCTCTTTCTCTTTGTAACAGATAAGAAGGCACTGTGAAGTTAGCTGAATTAGAGTAGTGGTGAAAGACTATATAAGAAAAATCTCTGACTAAATAAAGTACCTTGTAGAGCCTGTGTATATGATTAAATGATCGAATAGATTGAACCTTAAAGAAACAGGAGTCAAACTGACCTATGCAAAGCCAGTGTGAGAAGAAGCGGCTGCACTGTAATGAATGTCGTTTGGGAGGTGGGCATTGAATAGCTTGAGATGGAAGACCTGCTGTAGGACAGCTCGTGTGCAGCTCTGATTTCAAGGTTTGGGTCTTGTTAGCTCTTTAAATATGATATTAAGTCACTATGTATAAAAAGGCTGATACCCTTAAGTGTGTACATGAACACATGTATCTCCACTTATAAATATCAAAGGTGTAAACAGCAACTGTGGAGATGGATATAAAATTGCTGCTGGGCCAAAGCAAGGTCCAACTAAATGATGTCATTCATAGAAGATCAAATGCAACAGAAGACAAAGCACATTCCTGGTTGAACCTCAAGGGTACCTGACACCAGAAAAGTAGAATTATGGAAGATTTTCCTAGAAACAATCATTTAAGTAGTAGTCTTCCAGTGGCAAATTTTAAGCATACGATTTTAGAAAAGTTTTGTTTCTATAAGCTAAAATACTTCATGCTGTGCTTATCAATTTTAAGGGAAAGTTATCATCCTATTTATAATAGATAATTAAAAACAAATGCAAAAATCTATGAATTCCACGATACTTCATAAAAATGAAATTCTAGTATAAAGTTAAAATAAAAACTGGAATGCAATAAGTCTAATAAGGAATTGATTCTAAAAAGCCTTCTTAGGGTTGAGAAAACAAGGAGTCTGGTTATTTAATTATAAAGCCCAGAACAGCTGGCCATGGTGGCCTGGGTGCGGGAAAGCTGGTCCCACACCTCACCTGGGCAGTGCAGGAGAGCTGGCCCTGTTTGCTTGGGCACAGGAGAACTGGTCCCGCCTCTCTTGTTGGCAGGGCAGGAGAATTGGCCCCAGTAGTTGGGCATGGTAGAGCTGGTGGGCTGATCAACTCAGCTATCATAGGTCTAAATGTAGGGCTTTGAGCTGCCCCCCCCCCTCAACATCTATCCCATCCATGGATTACATCAGTGCAAAAAAGAGCTAATCCTGCAGAACCAAAGTGGCAGGATCTCCATGACACATAACATCAGAAATAAGTCTCTTTGAGGGTACAAAATTGATGGTGTAGCAGAAACCAGAGGCTTTGAATCAGACCAATGACTCAGTATGACAAGCATTTGCAAACAAAACTGTTTGGACAAAAGGATGACACACTACGTACGACACTGAAGCTTTCACAGTGAGATTTCTTAATATTTTTATTTTCTCTTTTCTTTTGCTGGAAAGTTACAAAGGTGAAGGGTGGATATGGAAGGACTGGAAAATGAGTGGGATTGGGGTGGATGATGTGAAACTCCCAAAGAATCAGGTAAAAAATTTATGGGATAATTGAGTGAACGAATGAATGCATGAATAAATAAGTAAAAACCAGAACCCATGCAATCATCAGTGTATTTGAGAAAGAAATACACTTCAAGTTTATTGCTTTATATTTTATATCTTATGCAATAATACTTTAAAAAGTCAAGCAAGCCAATATGCACACCTAAAATTTTTTACAGCGCTGTATGCAGTGAGTGGTTTAGAGAAGAGATTTGATGTTATTTTTGTACCAGCATGTGAAGCAGGTGTGCTGAGAGTCATTTTCTACTGCGTGAAAGAGCAAAGATCATCTCTATGACAACTACCAGAAGCAGAGTCCAGACACTTCCACCCACCACATCCTCAATTGCAGGTTTACCAGTTGTCTGGGACTGATGAGACAAAACACATTCCTCTGCAACAAGTTATATGAAATAGATGACTTACAGAGAGGTAGACTGAACAAAAGCAGCCCAAAGTCTTGATGGGCTACCCATTCAGTGCTTAAGAACGATGGCTGAGGTGGTTGGAATATTGACTCTCTGGGTCCCCAGTTTTATCATGGCTGAAAGGGCCCACAGTTCAGGCTCCAGGGTTATATAGCAAGGAGTATGATTCCACAGTAAAATGTTGAAGGACATCCTGCTTCCAAGAAGAGCAGGGAACAAAGTCTGGGCTCTCCTGCATAGCTCTCCTCTAACTGAAGTAACTGAAGATACTATCTATATTCCTTGGGACAGACAGGAGGTTTCAAGATAGTGCACTTCCAGCACATTCTATAACTATTCTGAGAACTACAAGAGAGACTAAGAAAGAGTGAGAAACTGGGGCGGTAGAGGCTATCTGGGGACCAGAAAAAGATTTCTAAAGTCTCAATTCAGCTTAACAGATGTTACTTATAAATTTGACAAACAATGAGAGGAAGATCATTTGACCCATTCTCTGTTTTTGTATACTATCAATATATTTCAGATAAAACAGTTTAGGTGTTCTTCCTTCATTCACATGTTATACACCTATTCATATAATCATACCTAAGGTACATGGTTTGTCACTAGAGTCAAACCAGTCAGTTTATTCCTAGAGAGGGGGAAACTCTTCACCCTGGTACTGTATCAGAGGTATTCTCTGTATCTCCCCAATCAAACTCCGGTTGAGAGCTATCTTCTATTGCAGGGTTTTATACATACACTTTCCTCCCTCAGGAAACTTCAATCGACCTATATATTTTTTATTTTTTGTTATTCTTATATAATTTTCTTCTTCATTTTTTTTCCTTCCAAACCATTTCATATATTCTCCCTACTCTCTTTCAACCTTATGGCTTTTTTATTATTAATTGTTGTTATGAGTATATACATTTACACTCATATATATTTCTAAATACATAAATAAAACC
The DNA here is from genome assembly GCF_037038515.1 of Microtus pennsylvanicus. Taxonomy (NCBI): domain Eukaryota; kingdom Metazoa; phylum Chordata; class Mammalia; order Rodentia; family Cricetidae; genus Microtus; species Microtus pennsylvanicus. The sequence continues at coordinate 37,384,412 of NC_134590.1, forward strand.
TATTCAGTTTGTATAACACTACTTGTATGTATATTTACACATACAATTTTAAGGCATAAAATCTTTGTTTGAAGAAAATGTCTTTAATATAGAGACCAATGATTAATATACCAGATGTATTTGTTATTAAATGCTGCATTTATTTAATTCCAATGGGGAAAGTTCAATGTTTTTCTCATCTGAATTTCATAATCTTTCTGTGAGATAATCTTTCCATTTTAGTCAAACTTGTTCTAGTAGTTTACTTCATCACTTCTGAGTTTTGCATAACATCACTTTAGTAGGTTTCTCTTCTTTAGTCCATCTGGGATGAACATACATTCCTCTCTCTCAAGCAATTTCCAATGTAACAGGTTTTGGAGGAAATAGATCTATGTCCAAATCCATGGCCAGCACTTTTTGCCAGAGTTTGGAAAAATGTCTTTATATATGAGACTCTTCAGTTTTTGTAAGAACAAGAACATTGCAACCTGTGAAAATAATTTTGGATATTTGTTGATGGAGGTGGGTCTTGTATCTTATCTGTTGCTTTCATTGGTTAACTAATAAAGAAAACTGCTTGGCCTGATAGGACAGAAAATTAGGTAGGCGAAGTAGACAGAGCAGAATGCTGGGAGAAAGAAGCCGAGTCAGGAGTCGCCATGATTCTCCCACCCAACACAGATGCAGGTTAAAATCTTCCCTGGTAAGCCTCCTCGTGGGCTACACAGATTATTAGAAATGGGTTAGATCAATATGTAAGAGCTAGACAATAAGAGGCTGGAACTAATAGGCCAGGCAGTATTTAAAAGAATACAGTTTCCGTGTAATTATTTTGGGTATAAAGCTAGCCGCATGGGTGGCCGGGTGCCAGGAACATAGCCCGCTGCTCCTATTACAACAATTTGTATTCTTTACAACCCACCAATTATCTTCTGTGTATGCCAAGAGACAGGCATGTGAATGTTCATGTCTTTGGTATATTCACAATGCCTTTGATAGTTATGATGGATAAACATTTGACTTTTTTTATGCCATCCTTTCCTCCAACTCTAAGTATCTGAGACACCACTAGTGAACTCTAGAGGACTTACTGACTAAATCCAGGCTGAATTTCCTATTTCTTCCCTCAACAGCCTAGGCCAACAGGCAACCACAGCCAATCAACTCAAGTCACGAAATGTAACATTTTTTTTTTTTTACTAGCCTCTGGATAGTTAGGCACTGGGTCAGAGTATACTTAACAGTTTTTAAAAACGGTTTTGAATATAGGTAATGATAAACAAATTTTCAAAGGCCAATTTCACCCTCTTTAAAAATATTGCATCACAAAAGACAGGCTAATTTCACTAATATTTGCTAGATGTATTTTACTTTAGCTTTTAGAAGTAAGTTATGCAATTAATTTAGGATGACAAATTATGCTCCCCATCTCCTGACGTTTTTAACTTCTTGTCAAAATGCTCAGATTTATTTTGCTTTTATAATTCATATTGATCCATTATAAAATGCAGCTAATTTCCAACTGTCATTCAATTTATTTTTATGACATTTTCTTTTTAGATTTTTGACACCCCCTTTCTGTAAATTGCTTTTTCCTATTTTTTTTATGTAGCAATCCATAGAAAAGTCTAATAGGATAAAAGAGTGGGTTGCATCAGCATTCCACAGTTATACCCATACTTTCCAAAACGAGGGTGGAAATTGCCATGTCTATTATGTGCTTCTTCCCAAACTTGATATATTACCCTGAACCACAGCATATATTGCAATTCTTTCCAGCAAATAAGTTTAGAAGGAAAAGCACTAAGTCACCAAGGGATAATTTTAAATCACAAAAGCAGAGGAAGAAGAAAGGAATGTGGCTGCACACATAGAATGAAAATTTTCAGTGTTTCCTGTGGCTGATGATCTAACTTTTTATTTTTGTTTTTTATGTTTGGGTTGAAGAGTACCTGGCTAATAAGGAATTATTATAGACCTCATGTAGGTGTCTGAGTGTCAATTTAGTTAAAAGATGGTTTCCTGAGAAAGTAAAGATTTACACATCTTTGGATTAACTTTCTCACTGAGACCAAGTTCCTCAACTGATTTTTCTCTTAACTAAAAGAAATGAGTTTAAGGCTGGGGAAACACACTGGGTTACATTGATGCATGTATTTCACACTCAAAATAATTTACAGGCTGTTTGGATTTCTGGGGAAGACCTAAATTCAACCCTTACATTGGCTGGTTGGATGCCAATTAGAGGGACCGTCTCTTTGACATGCCTGTCTTTGCTTTTATTGTTGTTTTTTGTTTTTTATTTATTCTTTTAGAAGCCTGCTTTTGACTCCCTAAACCTGCTTCTTTGTAAATTGGGAAGAGAATTTGACAATGAAGCTCACAAACCTTGAGAGAAATTCTTTAGTAGATCTAGATGCTGTGGGAAAGACAGTCTGCCTACACGTAGACAACTGGGCACTAACAGTCTTGTCTTCACAGGGCACAAGAGCTCTGGCGGTTAAAATGTCCAACCTACTTCAGGAAAGAGAAGTATTTGAAATGTTTGCAAAGGCGACATAGATTTATCATTCTCTGACAGCCAGTCATGCACCTCTGGTCATGATTCATGTTAGTCCTCTCCTGCAGGTACAAAAGTAAGCAATCAGAAGAAGTAACAGTAACCCAGTTTTACAAATGTTGACATCAAAATGAAAAAAACTTTTGAAATTATCCCAAATATAATAGGACACTGAAGACTCACAATCCAAGGTTCCTGACTGAGAGCCTCATGGCCTTCTAACTAGTCTGGGATTTCTACTGTCACACTACTTTTAATCTCTTCTTCTTCTACCTCCATTTCCCCTTTTTAGGGTCAGGTTTACATCATGACCTTGGAATGAGAACTCTTTGATCTTCTAGCACTTTGACCAAAGCCATAGTTTTGTTGCCCCAAGGCTGAAGGCTGCCTGAATATAAGAGAATTAATAATACTATATACTTATACGGTTATTGTTGAAAACTAAATAGGCTATTTTAGGCAGAAACCTCATCCAAAGTGAGACCAGAAGCCAAAGGTGGATATTGTCATCTATCCCCATAGCTTTCCCTGTTAAAAAAAATTCTGGCCTTTACCTTTTCTGAAAAATTTTACACCTATCAACTCTATCACTTGTTTTATCTTTAGTCTTGGCTGAGTGCCTGTGGTGGTTTGAATGGGAAATGTCCTCTATAGGCTTGGGTATTTGAATACTTGGTGCCCAGCTGATAGAATTATTTGGGGGAGTTTATGGAAGTATTAGGAGGTATAGCCTTCCTATGAAACTAATCTTTAAATCTGTAGAATTGCCAGTCAAAAACATTAGGAAACCTATCCTCAGAGTTCATTTTTCCCTTCAGAATTTTCCAAAGCTTTAGTTTTTATCACTTGTCTGTAGTCACATAAAATGCTATTCAATTGACCACTCTATTTTTTAGTTGAGAGCTCTCCTCAGAGAAATCTGCGGCTCTAGGATGTTGTGACTTCTGTCGTGTTTAGGAACAGATTGTCTAGGTTTGAACTTCAGGCTGTATAATATACTCTAGTCAAGCATAAATCTAAATCTTTATCAAATACCCACAATTAAGCAAATAATGGAATTATTTTCTCCTTGAAATATGTGTATCAAGAGCTCTTTTGGTCATTAAAAAATCAATATAAGTTTCCATCTTGGAAACAATAAATGCATAAATCTATAAATGGCACCATTATATATCTGAGTGATATACCTCCTTAATGGAACCATAAATCCATCCAACGTGGGCTTATAGCTGTTGACTTTTGGGGCAGCCCTGACATCACTCTGCAAGTATAAGAACATAGAGAACTAAAATTTGATTTCATATCTTAGATCCTCTATCTTTCTCACTGCTGACAAGCGTAAATTTTGCAGGTTCCTTCCCTTCTCCCAATCTCTTTCTGATGATAGATACCAAAACACCAAATAGAAAGTTCCTGAAAAGGAATCACTGGTAAATGCCAAATTTCTTTCATTTATTACTTTATGTTTTTTTTTGGCGGGGGGGGGGGGCTTTTGTTTTTGGATTTACTTTACCTGGATAAATTATACTGTGTATTTCCTCTATATAAATGACAGTCATCTCTCTGCAAATGTTGTACTCCCAACATGCTATTGTTATGTTGGAGACATATTTAAAGAATGTAGTAGATTTCATCCTTTAATTTTGTAAGAATTTAGGGTTATTTATCTCCTTGTCTCTTATGATTGGTAATGTGGTCCTTAGGTGACTGTATCTAAACCTGAGGTCCTGTTTGTAGGTGTTACATGTGAAAGTCCTTGTGTTTATTACAAATGACTGAGTCATTGGCTAGTTCCTTCCTTGATTATGCTTAATTGCCATGTGTAATGAGGCATCTGTTCAGATTAGGAACCTGGATCTGATAGGGTCCAGACAGTTGACCAGCTCTCCATGTCTAGACAAGGTCTGTTAGGGGGTACTGACAGATGGTGAGCCCAATATTCCCTGACATTAAATCCATCATGTTAGTTTTATATGAAACAATTCAGGATCCACTCGGCTTCAATGCTGAGCATGTTTCTACCGGGAACTCTGATGCTGTCCTTATCTCTTTGGAACATCTCACATCTGATTTCATGATTTTTATTTAAAATTTTATGTCAATTTAGTGATGACTGAGTAGTCCTCTGCTCCCTAAATTTTCCTCCAAACAATTCAGATATTTCTGACATTCAAGGAATATCTTTGGAAGTGTTTACAGAGCTGATAGAACACAGGCTAATTTCTACCTCTCAAAATACCATTGTGCTTGCTGCGTTGAGAGGCAGGGCTGGGGAGGAAGGAGATATCTGTTCAGGGTAGCTCAAAAGTAAAGACTTGCATTTGCCAATTTGAGTTGACTTCTCAAAAACTCTAGTAAAGATATTCATTTTTTCCTCTAGCTAGTTTTTCTCTACTATGATACTAACATAAAAGTCTCTAGAATATAGGTCTTACAAAGGCCGAGATGTGTGTGTCTCTCTGTGTGTGTGCATGCGTGTGTGTTCACATGTGCTCGAAAATGCCTCCCACATGCAAGACCTTTGATAAATAACTGTTGAAGAAATAGAACCTAAAATTAAAAGAGAGATGAGGCTTGCTTAATAGGCTGTTAATTCAGTTCTCATTTTTTTCTTGTCCCACCGCACTTCCTCCCATCCAGAGAAAATAGTTCTTTATAGACTTGTAAAGGAAGGAGACGTCTAAAGAACAGAGCCACAGAGACCTGGAGGCCAAGTGACATGTCTTCCTGCTCTTATATTTGCGGATAGCTCTCCTGCAGATACTAAGTCTCATGCAGGCTTACAGTCAGGGCTGCTCTTCATACCATGCTGAGAGGAAATCTGAGTAGTTGCTTTATTTTGAGTGTCTTATCGACACAGGATGAAGTCTGATTGATGAATTGACTGTGAATCCACTTTATGGTATTCTGTGACCTGTCTGCTGCTGTTAAGATAGCTTAAATTTAGGAACACAGGTAGTGTTAACAATTATTGATAGCAATCATTAGCTTTTCCTTCCTTCCTTCCTTCCTTCCTTCCTTCCTTCCTTCCTTCCTTCCTTCCTTCCTTCCTTCCTTTTTATTAGTAGTGTTTAGTTCTTCTATCATAGGTCTCTGAGCTGTTTGACTTCTGCATCCTCATCATCAAGGTAGGGTTAGGCATGACTTGGGCCTCAAATTAGACATCAACCCAGTCTCAAAGATTTTAAAACCTCTTGTAGCTATATAAAGCTAAATATTTCCCACAATTTACTATTGTTTAGAATACAAAAAAGAAAGAGAGTATGTTTATGTTTCCAGTGGTTTTATGGTTCACCATATCCCATGCATATATTGAAGAGAGAGTATAGTGGCTTTATTGTGTTGCATGGAGAAAAGAAGTTGCCAATAGTGAAAGAATTTTTTTTCCTAAAACTCTCTCTGCTATATAAGGTAGCTTTAGTAAGACACATCTTTGAAATAGGTTCCTCATCTACCGAAAGCAAGCAACGGTATTTCCACTTTGCAAAACCAGTTGAATGGAGTATGTATTGTATGAATGAGAATCCATGTGAATGCATCAGTGACTCATCATATAGCCTTTTGTTCTTGGAAGAGGGTTGTAGGCTGTAGTGAGTGCTCATCAGTTGGAGGCAGAAGATGTGGGCTCAGGTTTGGCATTGTTACTCATTCTGTGGGCAGAGTTTGGCTTTTGCCCAAGCTTCTATTACTCAGAGACCTCATTTTTCCGTTGGGAATTGAAAGTTCCCTTCTTCTGGACATGTTCTTGATGAATTAATATAAGCTTAGAATTAAAGACACTTCTGTGGGGTTGCTTGGAATACTAAATGAGTTAGTATATACAAAGCCCATATAGGTTATAAGTGTGGCATTTAACAAATGCTATGTTTTTAATGTTGCACAGCTTATGGTTTCTTTGTATTTGAATAACTAAAATATATTATATTTTTAAAGTTTTTATTTTTTCTATTTTTTAAAACAATCTTATTTTGCATACCAGCCCCAGTTCCCTCTCCCTCCCCTCTTCCTGCTTTTTCCTCTCTCCCCACTCCACCCCTCATTCACTCCCAATATCCATTGGGAGTTGAAAAAGTCTGTCATATTACTTTGAGGCAGGACCAAGGCCCCCATGTCTAGTCTGAGAAAGGTTATCCCTCCATAAGGAATGGACTCCAAAAAGCTGGTTCATGCACTAGGTCCACTGGTAGTGCCCCCACAGATTGCCAAAATCGTACAACTGTCACCCACATTCAGAGGGACTAGCTAGATAGTATGCAGGTTCCCTAGCTGTCAGTCCAGAGTCAGTGAGCTCTCACTAGCTCAGGTCAGCTGTTTCAGTGAGTTTCCCATCATGGTCTTCACTAGTTGCCAGACCTTTTAGCACTGCCAGCTTGGATTTCTCCACCTGTGCAATTGTGAGAAAAAAGTTTTGTTGTCTAAGTAATCCATCTATTGTGTTTGTCTCATTGTTATAAAACCAAGGAACTTTGCCTTTCTTCTTTTCCTACACAAATGCAGCACCTGTAGAAATTGTCAGCAATGCTAGGAGAATCAATAATACAGCTAGAGGTGGCAGAATAAGAAAATAGAAAGACACTAGATCTTGGAATAAATTACTGAGTCTTCCTACCAGTCCAATTGCCTTTCTTGCGCCTTTTTTAGGATGTTAGCCAAGGAAGGCTCTTGTTTTAATCAATGCAGTGAAGTTTGCTGTTTCTCCTAGGTCAAACATAATTCCAAGTGATACATTATTCAGCAACAGGACTGGCTGGCTTATGCTGTAATAAATGAATAGTCTAGAAATCTCAGTGATGACATATAAAATGAGTTTGCTTCTTCCCTACAATTCTCCTGATGGGGCTTCAGATCATTTTCTAGGGAGTTGACATCCATGTCTTAATTAGCTTAGTATTACAGCTTCTGGGCTCTTACAACAATTCCACATTAACATATGCTCCCATGATCACCAAAGAAAGAGAAGGAAGTGACGTCAGAGAGTAGGGCAAGTGGAATTCAGTACTCTGGCACATTTTATATCTTCACATATTTCATTGAACAAACCAAATTGTCATGTCCAACTAGCCTCAAGAGATATAGGAGAACAATCACTACATATTTGAAAAGAGGGGCCTTCAAGCATTGAATATCAGTGCTAAATGTCTGTCTCATACATCAGGGATTATCACTGACCATTAAAGATTAAAAAGGCAATGTTCCCAATAAAAGGACCAGATAAAATGAAAAAGACAATTAGATAAAATGTGTGCAGATCCCAGCATCTTACACCGTGGCTAACAGTGCCTCCTCCCCCATTTGTCCTAGTGGAGATTGGTACGAAGAAGAGCTTTGCTAATGGACATTATTAGCCAGTGTGACAGATGCAGGGGAGACAAGACATGGTTGAACCTGGAGCAGTGTTCGTTCACTCACTGGCTGTTTTTTTGTGAGAGTGGATCTTCCTTCCCCACACTTAGAACCTACCGTGACTCTAAAGGTGAAATTGGAAGCACTGCCGCTGGTCTATAATTGTTCAGAACTCTTTCCAGCTGTCCTCCCAGCAGGTCCTTCTGTAAAACCTGTTTTCTCAAGATTGCAACTCCAGTAAAGTATTTTTATAAAGTCTCTTGGAGTTTGATAAATAGAATTAAGCTGGACCATGACTAACTTTTCACAAGACTTTCACATAGACTTGATGTTGAATCCTCTATATGCTAGTGGGTCAATGCTGCTGACTGTGGAACATTAGCAATGAAATATGGTTTTATATCTATAGTACTCTGTGGAGTGATCATGTATGTTTAGGGAATGTGGTGAGGAAGTGAGGATTAGTGAGGGGGGAAAACAACCCCATATTTGGGTTAACTCTACTGCTGAGAGTCATGTTTATTCCACATTTATTCCACAATGGTCTCTGATGTCATATACTTCTGGTCTAACTTTCCAGTGGACTGGACTAATGACCTTTTTCTTTAAATTCATATCACCATCTATGCAATGCACTGTGATGACAAAATCTATCTCAGAAGATTTTTGGGAAGGTAGACAACAGTGAGGAACTTGACATTTACCAGGGTTTGTGGGGTTCTTCTTTCTTAGCAGGAACAATAGTTGTGGATAAAGTAGTCTACATTCCCCAGGACTAGAATGTTGTAGTAGGAGCGACGGGGCTGCCTCCCCGGCACCTGGCTGCCCCCACGGCTAGCTTTACCTGAAATAATTACACAGAAACTGTATTCTTTTAAACACCGCTTGTCCCATTTCTATCTAGCCTCTTCTAGGCTAGCTCTCGCACCTGGACTAGCCCATTTCTAATAATCTGCTGTAGCCCACAAGCTGGTTTACCAGGAATGATCTTAACCTGCATCTGCCTGGAGTGGGAGAACCATGGCGACTCCCTGACTCAGCTTCTTTTTCCCAGCCTTCCATTCTGTTTACTCCACCCACCTAAGGGTGGGCCTATCAAATGGGCCTAGCAGTTTCTTTATTGCTTAACCAATGAAATCAACAGATTGATATATGACACTCCCACATTACTAGAAAAGTTCTTTTCTGAAAACCTATATTCTAAACTGAATGCTCCTTCATGAAAATATTTGACTTAAAAGAAGTCAAACATTTGTCTTCTTTGGAATCCTGATGTGATAAAGGACAATGTTTGAATTTATTGCCCTCTTTTTGGAGTAAGGGTTTCCCCGGGTTAGGATGCAGGGAAAATGCTTTGATTTGCTTTTGGACTTCTTTTTTTCTCGCTGCTGGATGTTCAGAGATATCAGAAAACAACTGTGAGTTCAGGTAAGATCAAAGTCCTAGGGTGGTATAAGAAAAAAAGAAAAACAAACCAAAAATAAACAACTGTCAATTAAGCAGGTGGAGACCTGATGAATGGCTTTTTAGAAGCCTTTAGATGTGGTTGGATAAGCTGGTAACAGGCAAATAGAGCATTCTATGTTGGGTCAGGTACACTGAGTTCAAGCAATAGCTTTCAAAAAGGCAAGAGTAAGGAGCAAGATGGGTTAGAGGACAATGGTGTATGATGACAATAATAGATCCTAAGAAATGCTGGGCTCTGGATCATAGCAATGGCTAGCATTTATTTAGCAATTAAAGTAAACTGGGGCTTGCTACGCTTTAAATATTCTGTGAGAGAATATTCCAAAGTGTCTTGTGCTAAATTTAATCAGCACTGCGAGCTATTAAGAAGATGAAAGCTTCATTTGTTGGCTTTAGTGGCTAAAGCTGCAGCTTTTTACAGGAGATAAGAGAGGCTAAGGTGGGGTAATTGAGGGAATCCTAGGATTGCATACTGATGGCTTTATAATAAGAGGGAAGCAGCTGGGGTGATGGCTCAGTGGATAAGGGCACTTTCTGTGGAAGCATATTGACTTGAGCTTGATCCCCATCACCCATGTAAAAAGCAGGGCATGGTTGTGTGTGCCTATAATCCTAAAATTGTGTGTGTGTGTGTGTGTGTGTGTGTGTGTGTGTGTACAGAGATGGGAAGATCCTAGAGTCACTAGCTAGCCAGCCTAGACCAAATACCAAGCCATGTGTTCACTGAGACTCTTTCTCAAGTCAACAAGGGAAGAGTAACAGAGGAAAACATCTGCTACCATGCCATCTCACTCTGGCTTCTGTGCATGTCCTCAGGGTGACCGCACCTCCATATCCCATCTCTTACACACAGTGAACAAAAGAAAGCAGAGGGAAAACCATAAGATACATTTATACACACTTCGTTTGTTTTTCTGTGTGACTCTCTGTAAGGGCATCACCAAACACTTCCCACAACCTTGACCTAGAACCATGAGAGAAAATAAACCTTTATTCTTAGTGTCTTACTTCGTCTGTGATATTGTGCTCTTAGCAGTGGTAAACATCCCAACACAAGGGCCATATTGAGTGTTTTCATTGCTGTCTCCTCAGAGTAACCCTATGTGACAGTTCCTATCAATCAATGATGAAGTCATAGTGTGAACTCAGCTCATCATGATTACAAATTCTTTCTCTACTTCCATTGACCTTTTTTCTTGCTATCCTGTCTCCATGTAAACAAGTTTGAATGAGTTTTTTGGCTTTTAGAAATATAAGACATTACCAAAGGTATGAAGTTAGAGCAGCTGAGGAGGACAGGAGTATGGGGAAATGTAACTATTTCATGTAAGACCAAATTGTCCTTAGCCAACTCTGTTCTGCCCATCAACGTGGAGACTTTGTTTTCTTCGCTCAGATGTCTTTGTTTCCACTTTGACCATAGTGGTTGTCTATGGATTTTAGTACCCAACACAACATAGTCCTCTGAGATGCCATTTTCTAGATTACTTAATAATGTGTTTTAAAAAGTCATGGAGGCTGAGATTAGGATTTGAAAATATTGGAGAAATACAATGTCAACATTGACTCATTCCTTTCATTTTAAAATATGTAGTGCTGTGGAAAATAGGTGTAAAATCATAAGCTGGATTCACTCTCCTCAATATCAGAGCGAACACCAAAATTCTAATAAAAAGTAATTTTGGAGCAACCCAAATCTTTTATATACCCTCTCACAATGCCTAAGCATCACAACTCATAGACTCCCCTCTGGATCCCATACATTTCCAGTTCCCTGAGTCAACCATTGCATTTGAAATCGCAATTTATCCTATATATCACAGTACACAATCTCTCCATGGCTTCTGACCTAAGTCTCAATGTACTCATCTTTGTAGCCTCTTTTATTTTTGAAATTTAAAACTACTTTTCTGATAGTAAAGGATGCAAAGAGATAAATAGGGGCAAAATTGAGTCTACTATGGAGACTGCATGAGGAAAAATCTGGAGAAATGTGTTACATAGATAAACTTTGTCCCATTACTTTTGTATGTGCTGACCGCTGGCACTGTCTGTGGTGGTGGAACAGAGTGATGGGGGTGGAAATTGCAGCTGCCTCCACATATGGTAGAGGAAACATTGCAGGTGCACAGGAGAGCAGGCTGCCATTTTGAATTGCAAGCCTACACTTTTGGATTACCCAGAGAGTCATGAAAAGCTATTAGTTTAAATTTAATTTCGCACCAGAGAATAATCTTAATGTGAGCAGACTGGCCCAATCGGCCTTCAATCATGCTCAAATGTTTACTGAGGGGCACATGTAGCCACTAGAAGTAATTCATACTCAGTAGTCCAGAAAGGAGAGCTCCCAGCAGTATAAACAAAAGTTTCTTTCTCTCACACAAAAATGAGTGATTGCTTCGAGCCACACACTTAGGGTTCATAATCGTATCTTATTACACTTCCATAACCTTAGCATTATTGAAGTCTTCTTCAGTGCAGAAGGAGAATGTTTTTTAACTCGAGGCCAGATGGAAAGCTTGATAGACTTTCCTATTATGCCCCAGAGAGAAAGGTTTAATGGTATAATTGATGTTTTGCAAATTGAATGCACCTTTTGACTGTAAAGTTTTCCTGTTAAGGCTTAGCATGTCATTTTTAAAAAATGTAGTCAAGCAGCAGAAGGTAAGAGTCACCTAAAAATCTGAAGGTGCAACTTTTGGAGAACTCTACTGCCATTCACTCTTAGGCCATGCATGACATCTAGAAGTGGGATAAGGTAACAATATTTTTAAAAGAGCAGCTCATTGTCAGGAAATAAGTTTTATATATTGGAGTGGAAAATCATAAAAATAAATTGACTTCATTTGCTCACCAAGACATGGATGACCCACAGCGCAGTGACCCCATACAACAGCAAGGGTTGTATGTTGTCTGAGACACTGAGATCATATAGATGCTTGGATTTTAAAATTGCTGCAATAGTAATTGTAATAAATAACTGTAATAAAGGAGACCATACATGACCATAATACAAGAGTCATCAGAAGACACACTGTGACCTGTAATTCAACAGTTCCTCCATAATTCCTTTTACCTCTGTGCATAGCATACAGACAAAAAGGAGAAACTTATGTTTCATGTTTGAAGCATCAATTTATATTTCATATTTATTGCCAATTTCTTCTCATTAGTAAAAATATACCTCATGCTTTGTTGACTCTTATGGGAGGCCTTACCGTTTCTGGGGAATGGATTGGGATGGGGTAGCGGAGGTAGGGGAGCAGGAGGAGCTTTTGTTGGGGACATATTGCTGACAGGTAAAGAAAAAATTCCAGAGCTTCATGTGGGTGTACATGGGACTGAGTTGATATACTCTGGGTGACAAAGCAAGCAAAAGATAAATGAATCACTTCCAGACAATGCCCTATAGACAAAGAAGCCTACACCTACTTCTTGCCTTTCGCCTGTACACTGAGAACCTTTTGACTACTGTAGAGCACAGTCTTCTTAAACAAGTATGAAAAGCCTTGTCAATTAGGAACTGTGCCTGGATCTCTCTAGTGTCTCCATCCTCAGAGCTCCTTCTGTCAGGTGTAGCCCCTAGAGACCTAGAACATCACAAGTGATTGTGCCCAGGGTCCTGGACTCAAGTTGTGTCTGTTGTTGTCAGTCAAGATTAGTGACAAATGGTTTTTAAAAAACATTTTGGTTTTCAACTCTGGGAAGACATGTATAGACCACAGATACTTCTGGTGACCGAAACAGCATAATGAAAGGAAAGAGAACAACTCTGGGTGTGTTTGGTACCTGATCAATTGTGAAATAAATAGATAAAAAATGAAAGAATAAAAGAAAGAAAGGAATAGAGAAAGAAAAAGAAAGAAAGGGAGGGAAGAAGGTTGAAACAACTGGGTTTTAGTCTGTGGAAGTGGTCGTTTGGGAAGGTAGGCTTGGAAAACATAAATCCAGGGTCCATAGACTCAGGAAGGGAAGAAAATGAATATGATTTTAGACAAAATGAAATTTTTGTGTGCAAAATACATATGATCCAATTCAGAACGGGTTGTATGAGGTGCTGTGACAATAAGTGATGCAAAAAGAATAAGTGATGCAAAAAGAATATATATCCGTTTTGAATGAATGATACTTTAACAAATAAAACAGTATCTATGGCTAATGAGATGTCTCAGTCATTAGACTGCTGCACATGAATGAAGACTTGAGTTTGGATCGCCATACCCACATAAAAGCTAGGCATGACAGTGTGCGCTTGTAATCTTATCCCTGGAGAGGCTCCATGTTCAGAGAGAGACTCTGTTTCAAAAAATAAGATGGAGAGTGATTGAGGAAGACATCTGTGCTAGTCAGTTTTTACAGTTGGCTTGAAACAACCTAGAATCAACCAAGAAAAAAAGTTTTAATAAGGAATTATCTCTCATGGGCATATCTGTTGGTAATTGTCTTGATTGTTAATTGATATAGGAAGACTAAGTCCATTGTGGGTGGTGCTATTCTCTACTCAGGGACTTCTGAGCAGTTTGAAATGGAGCTGGATGAGAACAAGCAATGGATATATTCTCATATAATCTCTTTCTGCTCTTGACGGTGGCTTAACTAGCTGTTTTAGCTCCTGCCTTCACGTCCCTCAAATGATGGACTGTACTTGGAATTGTAAACAGAGTAAACCCCTTTCCTGTTCGGTTGATTTTTGTCAGGATGTTTTATCACAGTGACAGAAAAAAAAAAAAAACTAGAGCAAGAACCAAGTTCACGTGCAAATATAGACACATGTATATGCTCTTACAAAACATGCAGACAATACAGTCAACATCTAATCAATGTGACCAGTTGTCCATCATTAGGTTGATTTCTTCTCATAATTATTCAGTTAGTTCTCTGACTACAGGTCAGTTTGCAAACCTGGATGAAAATATGGTCTTGAAACAAAAGTTACAAAACACCAAATATAAATTCTACCACAAATTAAGTGAAGATTTATGGCAAATTGATATGTCACCTGAAGGTGAATTAAAATGGGATAAAACTTCTAGCTTATGCCTTGGAGCAGTAAAGTAAAGCTGTTTCATTCTTGATAATTTTGAAATATTGGTTAAAAGAGGTTTGGTAGGAGCTTATGATAAAAAGAGTTACGAAGGTAAAGAGTACATGACTGGAGGGTGAACAAGCACTATTCAAAAATTAACATAAAATCACAGAAAATTATTTCATTTATGGTAATAAATGTGGAAAATCCAGATATTTATAAATATCTGAGACATCCTCCTGCAATAGACCAAAGAGAGGTACGTAAAAATGATTATAACCTATTTCTTTCTTATTTTTTAACTGAAAAAATTTTCATGTAATATATTTTAATCATGCTTTTCCTTTTCCTCAACCCCTCCCTGATCCTCCCCATCTCCCCACCTACTGAACTCCTTTGTCCCTTCTCTCTCTTAAACAAACAAATAAATGAACAAAAACAAAACAAACAACACTCAAGAAACTCATCCACAGAAAAACTTCCCACAAAAACACAACTCCAAAAATAGGAAGAGCTATTATATTTGTAAAACATAAATAGATCAACATGTTTTATTATTTATGTAATGTTATCTGACACTTCAGATTTCATAAAAACCCATGTTTGAGACAAATTACAAGTCATTTCAATGTTAATGCTGTTAATGCTGACATTTGAAATTCTAGCTAATCAATAGGTAAAATATGAAGGACTCTAAGTGGATTCAACAATACATTACCAAACTAATAAATGAATTACTATAAGAAAACACTCAATTTACTTTAATTATAATAAGAAGCATGTAATCGAGCTACTTTCCCATTAGCTTCTCAGAAGTTCGAAGCTGGTTTTAGTCAATGCTGTCGAGGAAAAACATGATGCTGCTGGAGTCATAGGCAGCCATGCGTTCTGAAAGCAGTTTGTGTATACATATAAAGAAGACTAAAACGTTCTACACCTTTTTTTTCAGCCATTTTCGTTGTAGAATTCTATCACAAAGAAAAAGGCAGAAATGCAAAGAGTAACTTAGAAGGATATTTACTTCAGTATTATTACTCAAAACCACAAGTGGATACAAATTTACAAATTAGGAGAACATTGTGTACTGCAATTAAGTTAGTGAAGCACCATTCCCAAGTTATATTTCCATGCAATGCAAAGCTTGTAGACAAGTTTAGTGAGGTCTTTCTTCCAGCATCTATGGATATATACTGTACTTTCCTTTTCCTTTTAGTACTTTCTAAGAGTTTTTCTATGATTACATACTACTTTCACTTTTTGCAAAAGTTTAGTGTATCTAATTGGAGCATTTGCTTCAGTGAAGGCCATTGTTTCCATTTACTGAAGTGCTAACCCTTCTTGCTGGCTTCTCCTTGTTGAATTCACTGACTTTAGCTTTGCTCACTTCTCTTCTGTGGTACTCTCAGAGTGAGAAGGAACTGCGGAAGTGGCACCAATGAGGATGGTTAACATCAGTCCATTAGTCCAGTTCAATTCTTTCAATTCTTGCAGCATTTTTCTTCCTACACTTGTAGACAGATGTTTTGAGATGTTATACTAAGCCAACAGGTTCTTGAGTTTGAAATTCTAGCTAATCAATAGCTAAAATATGAAGGACTCTTTTTGTTCATTATAATCATAGGATTTTATAAGTTTATTAAGAATATAGACTTAAGATTATGCCTGCTGTTTATCTTTTGGAAGAGAGAATTAGGCAGGCTCATCAAAAATTTAAAAAATTATGTTTATGTATGTACATGCACTAAATGAGAGGCCATGGAGGCCTGAAGTCAATGTTGGATCCTCTGGAACTGGAGTTAAAGGTGACTGTGAGTCCCCATGTGGGTACTGGGAATCTAACCCAGATCTTCTGGAAGAACAGCATGTACTCTTAACTGATGAGCCATCTCTCCAGCCTCTGTAAGTGATCTTTAGAGGTTTTGTATTTGCATGTTTTCATAGAGTCTATATAAAAATGAAGTAGAATGTTTTTGGAAAATATGGATTTGTTATATACTAGTTGAGGAATCTTATGATAGGGGCAGATGATAGGGGGAGGTAATAGTTGCTAGTGACTCAACCTGTGAAGTTAGTCATATGAAGACAGACTTCTGAGGCCTGCTCTCTGGTTTGCAAAGACATTTAAATAAATTATTGTGTGAAGAGTGTGTGAATGGATCTGCTCAAGGTACTAGGGCCAATTCTTTTCCAACAAAGTGCTGAGTGGTGAAAACTGTTTGGGTAGAGAGACAAAGCAAGCACTGCCTGAGGAGCTATATTCTTTCATCTGTCTATTGCCCCTGTTGTAACCAGACACATGATTAGGTGTGTTCCTGTGCCACATAAACGTTATATAACTGGGACGGTCAGTGGTCAGAAACAAGGTGTAGGGGGAGAATACACTATTTTTAGCAATCAGGAAATAATATTTTTGGTAACAAAGCAGGAATATGAGCGGTCTCTTATACAGCAGCCATCAAGCAAAAGTCAACTGTAGAAGCTACCAGGGTAATTGCTTGAGATCATTTATCATTTGAATTGTGGGAGTGTAATTTAGAGGAAGAAGGGGACAAAATCTGTAGCCTACACAGTTTTACAGAGGACAGTGGAAAGATAAAGATAGCAAAGACCTTTCACTAAAACCACTTATTTGAGGCAATTAGTTTTTCGTTCCCTTTGAATTTCCAAATAGCTACTTTCCCTCCACCTTGTGGAACACATGTTTACAGGTTTCTAATTTTGCATGATGTTTAGCGTAATGACAGCAGGACAAGAATTTTGTGATTGGATGTGCAGCCTCTCCCTAGAGAATGTAGTGAACTAGATTAAGGAACTGGCAGATTATGTATGTCCAGTGTCCTCGGTTTCTGGAGTTTAAAGTTTAGTGACTGAGGTGCTGGCATACAGCAATCAGTACACCAGATAAACCATGTCTTCACTCTTTAAAGTCATTTGCCTGAAATAGGTATTTCCATACACAAGCATGTTATTTCTGTTTTGTCAATTATGCTAGGTCTAAGCAGAAACAAAGTATGCGTGACATAAATCAGTTCTTAGAACTTCTATAAAGTTTTATTTAATGTTAAAGAAAGGCGCGGTAGTGGCAGATTGAAAAATGTTATTTTGCTAGGCATTGTGATATCAGATGTTTATACATTCTCAAGCCAATCTAGAAAGCAGATAATTTTGTGACAAACGAGAAAAGTATGGCTTAAAAGAAAGTGACATAACCCTTATTGAGGTCCATAATAAAGCAATCCTAATGGTCTATAATAACATACAGGAACTTGCTGATAGGGCTGTAAAATGGCACAGTTGCTTTGGAAAACAACTTGACAGTTCTTCAGAGTGTTACACATAAAACTACTGAAAGACTCAGTACTTCCAATCTTACATATATGATCGCATACACTTAAAGCATGTGTTCAAAGTCTTGTACATGAATTTTCAAAACGTTGTTAATAATTTCTCAAATACCCAAATCATAAAATCATTTATATACAGAAGTAGATTAACAAAATATAATATATTTAAACAATGGGATATTAGTAACAAAATGGCATGAAATATTGACACATGCAGTTCCAGTTTGCTTTTTGTTGCTGTGATGAAACACTGACCAAAACAATTTGGGGAGGAAGGGGTTTAGTAAACTCATCATCCCATGTCATAGACCATCAAGGCAGTAATCGAAGGCAGGAACCTGGAGTTAGAAAACGACGCAGAGACCATAGATGAATGCTGCCTACACACTTGCTTCATTTGGCTTCCTCATTTACTTATACAGCCTAGGTCTGCCTACCCAGGGATGACACTGCCCAAAGTGGCATGGGAGCCCTACATCAATCAGCAACAAGAAAATTTCCCCACAGACTTCGCCACAGGCCATTCTGATAGAGAAAATTCTTCAGATGAAGGTCCTTCTTCAAAGTTTGCCAGTTTGGCAACCAATTAGTTATTATAATGAGCCTGAGAAGCCTTTTGCTAAATGAAAGATGAACCCAAGAAACATTTTGCTAAGTGAAAGAAGCCACGTATAAAATGCTACATACTAGATGATATCATTTATATGAAGTGACTCAAATTGGAAAATCCATACAAAAGAGAATTAGATTAGTGCTTGCCAGGGTCTGGGGGAGTGGTTGATATTGGGATAGGGTTATTATTACTTTTTGGGACAAAATATTCTGGAATAGAAATGATGGTTAAACAGCATCATAGATATGTAAAAAACCATTTTACGCATTACTATAATTTGATTTTATATTTTAAAGGGGTAAATTTTATGTCATGTTAATTACATCTCAATAAACTAATTATTTTTTAATAATCTCTGTCTTTTGGATCATCTTCTTTCACACGTTGGCATCCGTACTCCAGATATTGAGTTACCATAGTGAGCTTCTCAGTTTCAGCTCCAGACAATCAGACTTAACATCCCAGTTCACTTCTTACTCACCTCATGTTCTTTTTGAGTTTTTTTTTCTGTCTGCATAGGATTCTTATTTGTGAAATTGCAATTCTAGTAATCAAGTTTCTGTCTTAAAGGGTGTTGGGAGAAGTTACAACAGGAGTCAATAAAAATTAGTAGAGTTTATATTATCCATGTAGGGATCTGTAAAGATCAGATAAGTTTGAATGTGGATCATTTCTTTGTATGACTTTTTAAAGTGCCAGCCATTAAGAACTTGGAAGAATATGAACATTAGGGGCTGTTTATACCAATAGATTAGCTATATAATGCAGAATAAAGGTAAATATTAAATTTTTGTGCAGTATTATGGTCCAACAAATATTTCTTAATGTTGGAATGTTGAATAGGACGATAAATGTTTCAATTATATGAGTTTAAGTAGGTATTTAGGAATTTATACCCTGGAAACTTATCTATGGGGCATTTATAGACAGGAACAAATCGCCAGCAAAGTTTTGACAAAGTGATTCAGTGAATGTGTTGTCTTACCATTTTATAAATAAAAATTGTAGTATATATTAAAGTTTAAGTTTCATACTGACACTGAATGAATTCCAAGACAATAAAATATGACAGAATCTTCTTTGAATAAAACTGAAAGGGATGGATTTTCTATCTAGTATATATTCATAATTGACTTCTATCCCAACTTGACACTCCCTCCTCATAAGTCAACTTGTCTTGGTGCTGGCTACCAAAGATCAACTGTGAATTTAGATGTTTAGCAAGATGTCAGATGTTGCTTAGACGTTTCCAAGGAAACAGCTTTGCTTATCAGTTCTTGCCTCCACGGAAGGACCAATTTTAAATACACTGTTTTCTAGATATAGAAGCAATCAGCGGGTGTTTGTACCTCCGAAGAGCACACAAGCCCAGTTTAAAGTTTATGAAGTACTGAAATAAAACATCTCCTAATCTTCACTTGAATTTTGATTTCCATACTTTTATTTTAATAATATTTTTATTTTTATTTCTTTTGAGACAGAGTTTCTAGAACATCCTGAATTTAAACTCTTATTTAGTAGTCCTTATGTAGACCAAAGTGATCTTGAGTCTTCTGACACCACCTTTATTAGATCTGGGATTAAGGGTGAGTGCCAGCAAGGCAGGCTTAAATAGCACTGGGGATGAATGCGAGGGTCTTGCGTATGGTAGGCAAGCACCCTACCAACTGATTTTTCGGTTTTTAACATAAAGAAAGGACTTGTGCATAAAATGTCAAGTTTTGAATAATGTGTTTGAGATTACATATTCTAATTTTACTTACACACTTCATGGCACAGGTACATCCAACATCATTGCTCCCATTTGGCATCATTGCTTCTTTGCATCTGTGAGTGTACATACACGTGTAGGTATGAATTTCATCTCTTCTCAGGTATTGCCTTCTAGGTTTCTAAATGCCCTTAAATGTTATCACTTTCAGCCTCCAGATCTGTTTAGTTAGCGCCTACTCTGAACTTATTTAGTAAATGCATAGCTAACCTCCTGATTGTGAAATCTAGACACATAGTTCTCACCCATAATATCTTGGAATCACCATGAAAGTCCTCAACAAGTCTTTAAATTTTAACTTCTGGGTCTCTTTTGTTTTTGTCACGTGTCATCTGTGGAACTGTTCTTTGGGTACACAGTCACCCTCAGATCTTCTTGAACTGCTCTACTAGCTTTTACCAGTTCTTTTGACATTTCCCCTTTCCATTCACCATTCTAGTGCGTGAGCTAAAATCAAAACTATTAAAGGTGAAAATGTCTACTTCAAACTATTTAAGGCTGCTTGTTCTTAGAATTAGACACAAATCACTATTAAGTGGCAGAGTTGAACAAGGCTTGTGTTTGCAAAGTTCCCATCTTGATTAAAGACTTGGATCCTAGGGTGACTTTGTTGGGAAGTGGTAGAGAGGTGAAGTTTAAGGAGAGGGGTTCTGCTGTCAATACCCTTGAAGAAGATGATGTTACTTCAGTATGATTTTCTTTTCTGAATTCCCATTCAGAGACACATACACAAATGCACAAACTCCTTCAGTATGAAGTGATTATAGCCATGGCATTAATTACCAGAACTGAGCCAATAAAGATACTATGCCCTTGAATCTCTAAGACTGAGAGACTGAAAACTAAGTAAATATTTTTATCTTTGTAAACTTGGCAGCTGTGTTGGCTATGTTTTTTATTTTCATATTTTTATTGAGCTCTACATTTTTTTTGCTCCCCTCCCTATCTCTCCCCTCTCCTTCAACCCTCTCCCAAGGTCCCCATGTTGGCTATATTTTACTTTAATGTGAGACAAGTTAGAATCATTTGGGAAGAAGAAACCTCAGTTGAGAAAATGCTTCCATCAGACTTGCTTATAGAAAACTCTGTGGGGTATAATTTTCTTGATTAATGATTGATGTGGGAGGGCCCAGCCTACTAGGAGCAGTGCTACAACTATACTCTTGGTCCTGAGTAGTATAGGAAACTAGGCTGAGCATGCCATGAGAACCAAGCTAGTAAGCAGCATTTCTCCATGGTCTTTGTTTCAGTTCCTGCCTCTAGGTTCCTGTCTTGAACTTTTTCCCAGAACCTGTGAGTTGTATGCTGAAATAAATCCTTTCCTCCTAAAGTTCATTTTCGATGGTGATGTGTTTACTATAGTAATAGAAACCATAAGTGAAACAGCTATCTCATGTATTTTGCTATGGTGATTCAAAATTTACTAGTAAGTAAGATTCTGAAACCTTAGTATCTGAAACCTTATTTCTCTACCTTAAGGTTTCTAATGCTATTAAAAAAATAGGATGAGCAAAGCAACTTGGGAAGGAAAGGGTTTATTTGGTTATACTTCTCTGTCACTGTTCATCATCGAAAGACTTTAGGTCAGGGACTCAAACAGGGCAGGAACCTGGAGGCAGAAGCTGATGGAAGGCTTGCTTCTCATGGCTTGCCTAGTCTGCCTTCTTATAGAATCCAGGGCCACTTGCCAAAGAACTGTTTTGTTGTTGATAGCAAAAAGATAGTGAAAAGTTCATCCAGGAATATTGGTGATTTTATTTTTAATTCAGAAAAATAAAAGATGTAGAATATTCTGAAAATGGAGCCCAACAGTCCCCTTTATGATTGTTGGAGAATTAGTACCTTAGTACTGTTTTTTTTTTTTTGGATTGGGCAAAATCAGCAGAGGAAGTAACAGCTCTTCTTTGGGACTGTAGAAGAAATTCCTGTTTAAGTAAGAAATAAAGCTGTATGTACATCAATATTATTTCCACCTCAGAGACGCTTTTGTTGTAGGGGAAATTCTTAGGGAGACTCAGAAAACTATTCTGGCTTATAAAAATAATATAGTGTTCTAAAATCTGAAAGGGAAGTTGTTCGGTCTGGTATATTTGAATAGTTTGGAGTTTATATGCTGTGGAGACTCTCTATCACATCTAGTTATCAAATACATGTAAGACACTTGTTTAATCAGGTGGGGATATATCAGAGCTGCTGCCAGGACAGTTTCCTAATTATGATATGTTGTTTTTCTCTTTGAAGCTGTCTGGAATATTTGGGGATCATAGAGTAAGATTTGCTGCTTGTGCCTGAGATTTTTACAAAATGAAATATTTTGTCCTCCCTGTGAATAATATGAAAATATTATCTAGATTGAATCTACCTGTGAAAGGATCAAGATATGTTTATAATTGAAACATTTAAGATATATGATGGGGGTTGGAGAAATGACTCAGCAGTTACTGCTGCTTCTTTCTTTGACCTGTGCTTGGTTCCAAGCACTCATACCAAACACACAATTGCCTTTAACCACAGTTCCAGAGGGTCTGACAGCCCCTGTCGTCTTTGCAGGCACGTACACATACACATAATCTAAAAATAAATAAACCTTTTAAAAAGAGAAAACAGTGCAGAAGAATATAGTCTCATCACCAATCTAGTTCAGAATGTGAGATTCCTAATGTAGTATGTGTAAGCTTAAAGAGTGTTTCTTTTGGAATAAAATGCCCCAAAGTGTTACCCAGAAACTATCAATGAATTTAGTAAAGGGACTTTATTAAGTATTTCAAAATTAGACTTTAATAACTGAGTTCCAAATAGATACTAGTAGATCAAAAACTAAGAGAATGTAGTACCTTCCCACATCCATTTATATATATTTTTGTTTGGGCAGAGACAATTTCTCATAATGCCTGATATTGCTGGTGAAAGAAGCTGTCCTTAACACTGAATTTCTAGTGGAGTTGTCGCCCCTGTGTGCTGGATTTGGACACCATAGAGATTATCAGGAAAATATGTCCAGACAGGTGTATGTAATCTTCAGATTAAATCTTCTAGGGCATGGGGTGCTTCCTGCAGAAGCTATTGTGCATATCACTGATTTTGTGAATGCACACACCTTGCAGAGTATAATAAATGAAGATTTTCCCATGGTTTAGTCAGAAATTGTTAATTTTCCAGGAATTTCCATCCCTTTATTAAATATATCTTCTCTCAAAATTGGCCAGGGTGGGACTATTTATATCACCAAAATTGGAAAATGCTACTGGACTGAATTGTTATTGCTGGAAAGGCAGTTTAAAATCATTTATCAGCATACGACTGCCTGAATGCAATCTAATTTATTATATTACTTTCTAAAAGGTATGAAGGGTGGAAAGAAGCTAATAGAATTCCTCAAGGTGAGAAAAATAGAGTAAACACCAAAGACCTAAATAATCATGTCAATGATTTCCAGGAATTTGAAATTAGGAATTTTGTTGCTGATAACTGTGACAGGTTTCCTTCAGCAAACGAACTGAGCAAAGCAGCCAACTGGAACTTGGGGCACCTTGCTGGATAACATGTGGGTCATTATTTAACTGAGAGAGAAAAGTCTTTCTCTTTATATTAGTTTCTTTTCTCATGGCTGTGACCAAATACCCAGCATAAAGCAACTTAAGGAAGGAAGGGAGGGTTTAGCTTGGCTCATGATGGAAGGCATGACAACTGCTTGTATAAAATAACAGGGAGCTGAATACCATAGCTCACATCCTTTCCATGTTTTTCTATTTTTATTTTAATCCTGGGCTCCATTCAGAGTATCTCCTTTCCTCAGTTAAATCTCTCCAGAAATATTCTCACAGACACACCTGCAAATGTGTCTCCATCAGTTGACAATTAAGATTGATCATCACATTCTTTCACTTAATTGAAAATTTTGTGTGGCTTGAGCAGTTTGTGGGGTCACTGGCCATGGAATCAGCATTTATCCCTAGTGCATAAACTGGGTTTTTAGAGTCCATTCCCTATGGAGGGACACCTTGCTCAACCTAGATACAAGGGAAAGGACCTTGGTTCTGCCTCAAGTTATGTGCCAGACTTTGTTGACTCCCCATGCGAGGCGACACCCTCTCTGAGGAAAGGGTGGAGGGTAGGGTTGGGGAAATGTGGAGAGATACGAGGAGGGGAAGGAGAGGGAACTGGAATTGTCATATAAAATAAAAAATAATTGTTTTAAAGATATTATTAATAAAAAAGAATCAGTCAGCTCTACTTTAAATCTCTGGGATACATACTCACCCATTAATAGCTTTTTAATCAGGATATTGAGGACAGAAAGAATCATTCTGTATATGTGTTGCTTTTATTGGTTAATGAATAAAGAAGCTGCTTTGGTCTGTGGTAGAGCAGAGTAGAGCTAGGCTGGAAACCTAAGCTGAATGCTGAGGGAAAGAAGGTAGAGTCAGTGAGAAGCCATGTAGCTGCCACAGGAGACAGATGCATCTACTGGGGTCCGCTGAAACTTGGCTGGTAGGCCACAACCTCGTGGTGATGCACAGGTTAATGGAGATGGGTTAGTTTAGAATATAAGAACTAGCTAGAAATACGCTTAAGCTATTGACCAAACAGTATAGCAAATAATAGTTTCTGTGTGGTTATTTCGGGTCAGAGCAGCTGGGAATGAACGAGAAACAGCTGTCAACAGGAATTAATCATCATCTTTGATTATCAACCAATCCTAGCAAGAAAGGTAAGTTGGCCCATGATAATTGGGCTGCTTTGTTCCTGTTCCCTGACCTTAACAAGTTCTGCATGCAGCTCTGTGCCTTTCTAAAGCTTTAGATCTTCTTGGTTTTTATCAGTTCAAAGCTATTTAACAAGAACATCTTAGTCTAACTTTGTTATTTTCAAAGTTTTGCTTCAGCTCTGATATTCTCTGAAAACTGTGAGCACGTGTCCCAACATTAAGGTTAAAAGAATTGAAATGAGCTGGTATGTTGGGCTACTGGGACTTAATTCTTTTTCTGTTTTTTCTTTCTTTCTTTTCTTATTTTTTCTTTTTCTTTTCTTTGAGACAGGGTTTCTCTGTGTTGCTTTGGAGCCTGTCCTGGAACTAGCTCTTATAGACCAAGCTGACCTCAAACTCACAGAGATCCTCCTGTCTCTGCCTTCCAAATGCTGGGATTGAAGGTGTGCACCACCACTGCCCAGCAAGTGTTTTTTATTAATGAATAACTTGACCTACAATCTATATAGCTCCTTAGGTGAAACTCACAGGCCCTGGTTGTGAAACACATCCTTGTATTTATTTTTATTCGTCAAAATTTTGTATAGGCTATTATTATTATTATTATCAATTTAGACAGTACAGCGTAGGGAGCGGTCATTTTCTTGACAACCCACAGATAAAAATGTGCAGTAGAGCAGATTCTTCTAAGAGGTAAACACACTATATTATAGGCGCTGGAGATCTCCCCACATCCACTCACACCACGCTAGATAACAGAAGAATATTGCAGTAACAAGCATGTAAAGGGATAGCAGAAGCAAAAGACATTCTGGGGTTTGTAGTCCTGGCTTTTGTCTAAATGAGATTTGCTCATCAGAGAGTTGCCTCCTTGTGGGCCCGACACCAAGATCTTCAATTGCCACCTGCTGCTCCTTTGCGAAGGCCATTAATATTAGCCATCACACTTCTAGATGAGCTGTCTTTCATCTTCCCTCATCCCTCTCTTCCTCCCTCCTTTTCCTTCTTTCTTCTTCTTTTTTGTCTGTATGATGTGTGTGTAGATGCCATATGCATTTATACAGATATGTTTGTCCACATGGTAATGCTGGGGCCAGTCATCAAAGCTAGGTGTCTACCCCAGTTACTTCTCCAGTTTATGCTTTGACACAGTGTCTCCTCCAGGGCTCGTGGTTTTGGCTAGTCTAGCTGGCCAGCTAGCTCCTTGGTCTATGCATCTCCAACCTCAATGCTACAGCTAGAGAAACGTGCCACTACACGTAGCTGAACTCAGTCCTCATGCTAGCTGAACTCAGTCCTCATGCTTGTGAATGTTATTTTCCAGCTCAGCCAGCTCACCAGCCCTAATTCTTTTTTCCTTTCAAGGCTCAAAATTATTTAGGGTTGTGATTTTAAAAATGCCTGAACTAATAGGGTCAGAGACCAGTTGCATTTGCCTCTCAGTTGTTTATAAAGACTAAGTGAGTTGTTCTACTTACAGGAGTTTAAAAATCATGTGAGCACAACTAAATTTATGGTTCAGTGCTATGGGCTCAGGACTGATAGGGAGCATTGAATGCAATCCAGAGGTCTTATGTTGGTAAATGTGGCTTTTAAAACACGTATCTTTCTATGACTGTAGAAATTTGGAAATATAAATGCTAATGGTTTAATTGACTAGCAGAATTAGCTAAAAATTTCTTCCCTATAGGAGAAACATCTCATATTTATGTTTCAATAATTCACATTAATTTCTTTATTATTTATACTTAAAATATTTATTGAGCTTCTACTTATAACAGCCTTGAATTAGCTTCTAGGAAAGAGAAATATATAAGGTGGAGATATTTCCTATCTACAGAGGGTATTCAAGGTTACAGAAAGTGAAGATAAAATTGAATTTTAAAAATATTTAGTGTTTTATTGGAAAACTAGATTATCTCAGGATTATCTTCACTCATTCTCCAAAATATGACTTCTTTAAAAATGTGCTGTTATTTGTAGAAAATGAGATAAGCACTATTTGAGTACATAGTTTAACAATACAAAATAATTATATATATTAGACTAATTGTAGTAGCTGTGTAGGCACTATAATTAATTTTGCTTAAGTGTAAACCAGAAAGCATCTATTCAAAGACTTTACTAACTCTTCCTCATGAGTCAGGGAGAGTGGAAAATCACAGCAATTACCTGAAAAATAGAACATGAAGAAAGTCTAGATAAAACCATTAGAATACTTGAATAATTGTGTATTGTATATCACGTAGTTCAACAATGTGTCCTAGTAGAAATGAACACTCATGGCACAGAAGAAGATTAGAAGTAGACCCAACTGAAATGCTATAATCAGGACAGGGGAGATGGCTCAATGATTAAAGCACAAGCATAGGAAGCAGAGTGTGGGTCACCAGAGCCCAAGAGTGGCCTTACAAGCATAATTTCAGTGGTTGGAAGGTAAAGACAGAAGATCTCTGGCCTCAGCTGATTAGATTGACGAGCTCACATTACAGAGATCCTGACTCAATGAGCAAAGTTGGGAATAACAGAGAACAATATCTGGCAACTGCAGACCTCCACACACACACACATGCATGTATATGCACATATATCTACACCCCCACACATGCACACACACGGAGACACATGTATGACACATGTTGATTCACATGAGAAAAACTGCATTCAATAAAAGCCCTGCAGTCTAAGTCATTCTTTCTGTTTTGTGATGTTTTAATATCTGGTGGTCTTACTGATCTTGGGGAGATATCATCCATCTCAGGACGAACTATTTCTTAGTGAGCAACTTGCCTGAGAACACACACTAGTTAATCCAACCAGTTTATCCAGAAGTCAGTTTGTAAACTGCTCTATAACTGCGTAAGTCACGAGATAATGTTCTTCTGCCCCAAACTGTCCCAAGGCTAGGCACCAATGGTTTAGATCAGAGCCTACAAAAATTATGTGAATAAAGCTAAACCTAAATGACTGTTTTATAATTCTTAACTAAGATAAAAACAGAATATTCATACCTAGCCTTTCTCTTTGTTACTTTGCTGCCTCCTTTCCAGGCCTGGTGCTTCCTCATGTGGCCTTGCATGATATGGTTATTAATCTGTGTGGCATATCAGTCAAAGTCATTCAGAGAAACAGAGTATACAGGAATCTATCTATCTATCTATCTATCTATCTATCTATCTATCTATCTATCTATCTATCTATCTATCTAATTTATCATCAGTCTGTCTGCAAGTCTCCATACTATTTCATGTAGTCATTAAAACTAAATATCCAAATCTATTGTCTGCAAACCAGAGAATCAGAAAAGCCAGTGTGTAATTTAAACACTGAGATCAAAAGTGACAATGGTATAGACTGTAACATGACTCGAGAACCTCAGACTGGGGGGCAGAAGATGATGATATCCCAACTTGAGCAAATAGACAGATATTATGCAATTCAAGATGTTCCCTCGTTTAGTGATTTCTGCAGGTGTTCGCTAGTTTAAACGAAGTCTCCACAGGCATTTACCCTAATAGCTCACCAATGTAAATGCTAATATTTTTCATCACACACTCATCAAAAACTGCGTTCATCAGCATTTTGTGCATTCCACAGTCTAATCATGTCGATATATAAAAATAACTGCTGGACATGATGTGCCAGCTCTCCGCTTAGATCTGTAGCAGACTCTCTAAGTACTGCAGTTGTCTCTTAATTTGTTGGTCTCACCATCTCTGAATAAAAACAAAATTTCCAGGTACTTTTACAAACAAATCATATTAGTAGGGTGGTTTCAGAAGGAGGTGGTACGTCTGAGTGGGTTAACAACACCTTTGCTAACGTGAAGTAAACAGCTGAACAGAAAGAGATTGATCCAAAGACTGACAGAAGGAGGCAGGTGACAGAAGGGAGGCAGAAGCAGAGTGACAGTAATCACCCAAACGAACGTGGACTCTATTCAGGCATCCATCTGCAGTCATATCAGATAGGAACAGAAACTTTCAACCCATATATCAAGTCCCAAGCAAAGACATTTTTAAAATCTGCTCTTCTTAAAGCCAAGCGAATTAACTGATAATAGAGGTCCATCCAGAAAACTTGATAAGAAGTCAGTTTTTTTTAATCAGTGTTCAGCTGAAGTTCTTGGGAGTGTGCTTACTGGGACAGCCATGCCGTCTCTGCTCTTACAAGCACTTGTTGAAGGACACATCAAGCGCTGTTTTGACAGCTTTACCAGCGAGAAATATTTTATCATTAACTATGATGCAAAGTTGGTACAATAGCTTTCTTTTCTCTTCTCTGAGAGAGGAGGAAAATGAAGCAAAGAGAGGTAAATTTGCCCAGGCTGTACAGATGCAAATCTACTCTAGGAATTCAGTGGGATACAAGCACAATGATTGTAGTTCTTCCCAGGGCATAGACCCTACTGCAGTCTTCCTCTTTCAACATGCAAGATGCCCAAAGTCTAAATGCCAGTATCCTTTATGAAAACCCCCTCAGCTGTTTTGTAGGACATGGAACATTTTTCTGTCATGATCTATATTGGTTAGTAATGAATTAACTGGATCTTGGTTTGCCTTATACAACTAAAGTTCTGAGAAGACACCATACATGGGGATTCCTCAGGGGCGTTATTAAGAATATTATTATTTTTAACTCTTCAACTGCACAATGATGAGGTGAGGGACATTGCATGTACATGGCTGTGCCTTGTAACTTGAGAAGATGTGAGAAAGGACAACAAGATAAAATTCCAGGGCTAAATCCTAGAGAGATACACCAAGAACTGTGATCATTCCTTGGTTCTGCCTTTTACCTCATTTATTTATTTCACAGACCAGTGGGTACAGACTTCTGGGAAATCAAGTTTTTTTTTTAAACTGAACTCATTGTTTTGTAATTAAAATCAAGAAAGACAAAGGGTATTGAAATTAGGTAGGCAATTAGCAGTGTTTGCAAATTTCTCTTGGCAACAGTATATACCAATTATCTATACGCATGCATCTCTCATGGCAGAATGCAAATGTATCATACCCCTCCCAGTGCTGCAAACAGAGCTCTACCTGGAACACTGTAGAAACAAGAGCAGCGTATGGAATGAATGACAGTGGAACAGGACTCCTGGCTGGCTTTTGAAATTCCCCACTCATATTTCACTATGGATCTCTTTATATAGTATTGAATGTCCTTTCAGTGATTAAAAAAAAAGATTCACAGTACCTGAGCAAATAGCTTCTGTCGTCACTGCATTTGAAATCCCTGAGGAGCAACTTGAACACTTCTCCCTAATGAATGCACTCCACATCACTCCTTTAGAAAGGATCACCAATGAGACAAATAGTGGGCTGGCTGGAAGAATTGGAGACGGGAGCCAGAAGCCCAGAAGAGCACCAGGCAGCTATAGTGCTCGAAGCTCTGTGATAAAATATATTCGACAGTGCAACATGCTTTACTGTTAGAGCCAAGCTTGAGGCCACTCCATGTTTTCTCGGGGGTAACAACTGTTCAGATTTCATCTGAAAGGACAATAGATCTATTATTCTTAATCTTTTGGGCTAAAATGTTCATTTATCAATATATTGGAAGAAGGGTACCTTGAGGAGGAAAAGGTATGGATTGAAGAAGATGTCCGCAGAAGTCTAGTTTTTGGCTGAGAAGTTCTGGAGTGGTAAGATGACTGACTGCGCGGGTATGAGTTTTATTAGATTATTTCGAAGTGTGTCTGGTATTTGAAAAGAAAACTGGCTTGTATTGACACTGAATTAGAAAAGTTCTGGGTCCTCTGTGCTTTACTGACTGCTAGCTCCATCATCTTCTGCAGGGTCAAAGGTAACTTCTCACTGGAAAGCCCTTGTCTTTATAAGGATAGACATAAGCCCCAGGCAAATCTTCTTTACATCATGTTTTTCATAAGAAAAATGAGTAAGTTTCCATGGCCATCTCATGAATTTTATAATGCTCATAAAAATTGTGTAGGGAGACATTTAACATTAGGTAATGAAAAATTGATCAGAAACACTTAAGTTTCACTTAATTTTAATAATTAAGAAACCCTTTGCCAATAGATTGCCTCTTATAATTGATGGGATTACATCTCCTACTGGAGTCCAAAAACCTGACAGACAAAATGTTCTCCCTTGCAGAGAGGCAGTCAGGACAGAATTACAGTGTTGTTATTGAATCACTGTGGCCTAAGCCCCCACTAGTTAGTGTATGCATCCACATCTGTCGTCGGTTGAGTTGCCTGTGACTTCCTCAACCTGCCCTCTGCTCTGCCGTGGGCATTGATTGGTTTCTGTGAACAAAATCAATCGTATCCTTTGTGAGTCACTGTGCTAATGGGAGTGGCAGGTGGGTGAACACTTTCCGGAGCAGAGAAAGGGGCTGGAGTGTTCGTCCTTGGTCAGTCTCTCAGTAGCTGCTAGGTAGTAATTTTTTTCTTTTCTGCAGCCATATTTTCCCCCACATTTCTGCTACTGCATATCTTTTTTTTTTTCTCTTTTAGGTTTCAGAGGGAGAGCTGTCAATCATGACACCATGCAAGTTCATGGTTGTATGACTGACTGTTGTCCCTTTCCTTCAGCACCACTCAAACCTGAAAAACATTCTCACCCTGTTCCTTCAGTGACCCTTTTGAAGGGGTGGTGAATTCTTAGTGTGATTATAACTGATAAGTAAGCCATCATGTGTTATTAGATTCATGGTTCCAGAAGGATCTTTGGTTTTCTTCCTTGGCTTTTTTGATTCTATCTCCTCACAGATGATGAAACAGGAAATTCTAAGTCCTTAGTATCTTATCTGGCATCCTGACTGACCCTGTTCTGGGATTAACCTGTCAACCAGCTATCTCTTCTCTTCCCTTTTCTGGCCTTCTCTCTCTTCTTTCTGTCTTTCTCTGCCCCCTCCATTGCCAATTTATGGGGGATAGATTTATTTTGGTTAATGGTTTGAGAGTCCATCATGGTGGGGAAAGCAGCATACCTTTGTGTCTACAACCTGGAAGTATAGAGAGACAAATGCTTTTGTTCTACTCAATTTCTCCTTTTTCCTTTTTATTCACTCTGGGACCTTGGCTTGTGGGATGGCCCTTCTCTCTCTTGCTAATCCCTCTTTGGAAGCACCCTGGAGGCACACCCAAATCTATGCCTCCTGGGTGATTCCAAATACTGTTATTGACAATTAACTTTAACAACACAGTTGTGTTGCTATTGAAATGGGGAACTAAGAAAAATTATATTTCCCACAAACACAAAATCTTGTCTATACTCAAAAATCTTATCACAGAACACTCAAACTGATGTTAGATTCCACTGTGAATGAATTCCTAAACTAGATTAAGCGAATGTTCTTTTTATTGATTTTTAAAAAGCAACCAATAGGTGGATTGATTGACCTGATGGTTCTTTAGCTTCTCAAGGAGAGGAGGAAATGATGGTAAAACTAGAAAATAAAGTTACCATCCTTACATCCATGCTAATCAGAGATTGGGAAAATAACTAGATATGAAGAAAGGGTTTCTTAAGTCATACACTGAATTCCACACATTATCAGAAGGTCCAACGTGGTCATGGTCTGCCCTCAGTTATTAGTGTCTGCACTGAATTTCAACTAATGATTTTGGGTACAGCTGAGGGTGGGTAAAGGTCGTATAAGAGACAAAAGAAAATTGATGGAGAAAATACCTTCGTTTTTTTAACCTTCCTCCATTTGTTACATTTTTAAAAGCAGTTTGCTTAGACATCCAGATGTTGGCACACACATAAAATAATCTAGTAGCTTAATCTATTTAACTTCTAGCTTTCTCTGTTACGAGTTGCAGAATCTATTTATGTACTTTGTTATTAAAAAACTAAATGGCAGGGTGGGTTTTTACACAGTTGATGCAGTTCTAAATTTCTAAATGAAACCATATCGGTACCAGATGAGGAGTGTCAATTTCTGTGACCATTTGGTAAGAAATCGCGGTAATTTAGAGAAATCTGCTTAAAATATGCATATGGTTGGAAAATACTGAGCACATGATACACAGTGATGCTTTATATTATGATATGTAGTTACAGATTTCTCCATTCTGCTGGTCCCTCTTGACTGTTACACTCCACCCATCTGGTTAGACTCATTAGCCCCTGCATCCACTTATGAAATAGCCATTCTGAGACTTAATGTTAATTACATACTCTTTGGCCTATTAGCTCAAACTTCTTATTAACTAACTCTTACATTTCAAATTAACCCATTTCTATTATTTTATATTTTACCACGAGGCTTGTGGTTTGGTACCTCTTGCTTCTCAGCTGGCTACATGGCACCTGCCTGACTCTGCATTCTTTCCTCTATCTCTGCTTGGATTTTCTGCCTTGCTATATTCTGCCGTGCCATGGGCCAAGGGAGCTTCTTTATTAACCAATGGTAATAAAACATATTCATGCATATAGAGGGGAATCCTACATCAGTGATATTTTAGCTTTGGTTTATCTTGTATATCTGCATCTGTGTTTGTACCAGGTAATGGTGCAAAACATATTTCCTATAACTGGTTGACATTAAGAGATAAGGATTTAACTTCCCTAAAGCTAAAGTTTCTTATCTATCATACAGGAATAATTTTTGTGATAGTTTAGTAAGCTACCAAGTGTCAAGTACACAGCACATAGGAGACATTTTCCAAACATCCCAGCAAATGTCACATTAAGGGTCCTTGGAAAGCCAGTTCTGAGATGAACATTTGCATGGAGGAGGTGTTTGGAGGGAGGATCTCAGGAACATACTCCATAAGAAAATGAGGCAGTCATAGTCAGGCCAAGGAAAGGACCAAATACTCACTTGCTACAGAAACCCACAGAGTTCTGGCAAATGAGACGATCATTCATATTGAACTGAAGCCAGGAGCCGTGCTGCTCATGCAGCAAATAGGGACAATATTGATTAAGGTGATTCCTCTTTTGAACAAAAGCCCCAAGAGTCACCTCTGGGTAACACAGCACAGCATCCACCCTGGCAGCACTTACATCTACTTGCTGCACTGAGAAAGTTTATGTCCTCTTGGATCAGGGCCAACAGGATTCCAGGATGTCTCTTTTGCTTGGGAAACTTCCGAGAAGTCTAGTGTGATGAACTTCAGTTCTTGCCACTGCAGCTGGGTCTCAGGGTCAGGATCCTCATCCTTGTATGCTTCTTCTGCCACACATTCTGAGTTCACACACATCTCTACTGTTATATGATTTCCATGCCGACCTCGGTCTACAGATACATTTTCTTATGTCCATGCCCACCTGGATGCAGTGTGTGTTTTGTTCTGTGTTCTATGGTGTTCTTCTTGCTAATCACACCAAATCCTCATAACATAGTGACTCCTTTCCCTATCTATAGCTCTCCAAGCATCAAATACTTGAAGAACCAGACAGAAAACATAGCTCAAAGCTTCACTGGAACTCCATTATTTATTCAACTAGAAGAATTTACTCTAGGCACCGGGACTGTGGCCTATAGAGCTTAAAGAGAAAATAGGAAATGCATAATTTCTGGGAACCAGATCCACTCTACATAGGGAGGCTAATTGTGATGTTGGACTGGATCACAAATTTTCTAGAAGGCTTCATGGAACCACTCTTTGGCTTCCCGATCCATACATTTCAATAAAGGTGACTCAATAACTACTAAAAAAAACAGGAGTCAGTGTAGTTTATAAAAAGTGCCCTGGAAAGTGGCCATCCTTACTTGAAAGGTATCATCCCGAGATAGCACCAGAGACCTTCATGTGTCCCTGCCATTGCTCATCAGGGAAGCTGCTCTTAGTTGGTATGGCCCGTATCACTATTAGTGTTTTGTTATGCACCTTTAACAATAAAGTGATTCTCTGGTCTAGAAAGACATCACCTGTTTTCATGCTGACGGATCAAATGCTCTGTAAGCACGTGGATCATAATGACGCTTGCTATGGTTCTGTGAAATGATAACGGGTGGCACTAGGGAAATTCCCAGGAATCCACAAGGATGACCCCCACCTAAAAATCTAAGCAATAGTGGAGAGGGTGCCTTAACTGCCCTTCCTCTGTAAGCAGATTGATGACTATCTTAATTGTCATCATTGAACCTTCATCCAGTAACTGATGGATGCAGATGCAGAGATCCACAGCCAAGCACTGGATTGAGCTCCTGGAGTCCAGTTGTAGAGAGGGAGGAGCTATAATATGATCAAAGGGGTTAAGACCATGATGGGGATATTCACAGAAACTACTGACCCGAGCTAGTGGGAGCTCACTACTCTGGACTGACAGCAGGGAAACTATCATAGGCCCTCTGAATGTGGGTGAGAGTTGTGTGACTTGGGCAGTCTCTAGGGCCACTGGTCATGGGACCAGTATTTATCTGTAATGCATGAAATGGCTTTTATGAGCCCATTCTCTATGATAAGATACCTTACTCAGTATTTATCTGTAGTTCATGAACTGGCTTTTATGAGCCCATTCTCTATAATAAGATACCTTTCTCAGCCTTGATTCTGGGAGGAGCGCCTTGGTCCTGCTTCAAGTGATATGACAGACTTTGTTGACTCTCCATGGGAGGCCTGACCCTCTCTGAAAAATGGGTGAGGGTGAGGTGGTGGGAAGATGAGGAGAGCAGGAAGGGGAGGGAACTGGGATTGGTATGTAAAATAAAAAGATTGTTTTTTAACATTAAAATAAAAAGAAAGAAATCAGAAGCTAGGAGCCAGAACTGTTCCTTATGACATTGTTTGAGATCTTGGTTCTTTATTTTCTGAAATAAAAGCTCCTCCAAAGTTTCAACTAACGTCTTTCTTTTGTTCATCTATAAAAGAATTCTATAGACTGAACAGCCAATAAAGAATAGACATTTGTTTTTCCTTTTTGAGGGCTGGAAGTCCATGATGAAGGCTCCAGCAATAGATGTCTGGAGATGATCTTCATGTTTTGTCCTGATATGACAGAAGACAGAGGGCAAGTGGGCAAGCTGGTCCAGGCTGTCAGGCCGCCTTCATTAGGTTTCAGTTTGACTAATGAGGGAAAATGCTTCATGACATCATCACCTCCTGACGGCTCTGTTTCACCATCATTACAGTGGTAATACCTAAGCTGAAGATACATTCAAACCACAAAAGTGAGCTAATGCATTATTACTAAGGTTGCCTTTATAAAATAATTCTTTTGAAATCTCCACTGACTCCATGGCTTAGCACGTGTTCTCAAATTTATGAAGTTAGTGTCACAAATCAGGATTTATGTCCCGAGATTCATTTTTATACCTGGCTCTGAATACCTCTGATTTGATTGATTTTATAATGATTTTATGGTTTAAATCTTTGAAATTTCCAAGTTTTTTTTCTAGATCTTATAATGCTTCCCAATAGGCAAATCAAATGTCATGGTTTATGAGAGAAAAACTATAGACACGTGGAGAGCCCTTTTATCAAGCTCTTATTATTGGCCACACATGGCTGAAAGTGTTCTTATAATTACCAAAGTTCATTCTCATCGCAGCTCTGAGGCATTGGCATTAGTTTTCTCATTTTGACAGAATAAGTTTGTCCTGAAAGCAGCTTTCAAATTACTTGAACTGTAATAGACGTGTGTGAAAATTTATTTTTAATGTCTTTCAAAAGTGAAATGACATTCAACAAATGGAGGTAAAATATTTTCATCAAATTATTATTATGCTAATTTATCATAGTCCAAAACACCATAGACTGAGTGGCATCTAACAACAGGCATGTATTTCCCAGAATTCTGTAGGCTGAATAGTTAAAAATCAAGGATCTAGAGGGTTTGGTGTCTTGTGAGAGCTAGGTATTGCTTTAAAGCTAACCATTTTGGGGGCAATATCCAGAAATGAAAGGAGGATGAACCCTCTGGGTCTTGTATAGGAGGATGCTAATTTTACTATGGGAGATTTTTCTTTAGTCTTTGTCAATGGGCAAAAGAATTTGTATTTCCAAACAAGAATTTGGGGAGTCAAAAACATACAGAATTTAGCAACAAAGGATACTGCAGTTGAGGAGACCAGTAATGACATATATCAGGTGACACAGCTGTTGAGTGTTAAGGCAGGATTTGAACCCAGCTTCAACTTTGAAGTTGGTACTCTGTTGCAGTTGGCTTCTATGTTGAACCCTG
Source organism: Microtus pennsylvanicus (assembly GCF_037038515.1). Taxonomy (NCBI): domain Eukaryota; kingdom Metazoa; phylum Chordata; class Mammalia; order Rodentia; family Cricetidae; genus Microtus; species Microtus pennsylvanicus. The sequence goes on from NC_134590.1 coordinate 37,421,339, forward strand.
TTTTATAGAAAAGAAAACAAGATGATTTTGTGAGTCCCTATTTGATAAAGAGGATAACGGCAGCTTTTGCATTCATGGATTGATATCATGGACAAATTCATGTTGTTTTTTTTTTTCATTAAATGCATCATTTGCTTTGCTATTAGTGATGCATAATATGGAACAAAAGTTACTTTATCAAATAGTTGAATAAAGTAAGAATTAAGTAGTGTGGATCATAATGCAGGGTTGTTAAACAGCCTGTTGCTTTATGAAGATGTTATCTTTGAGGAATTCCTCAGCTTCATAGAGAGCCGCTATGGAGATGGAAGTAAACAGTCTAATCATCCTGATGATGGAGATGTAGCAAACTTTGGATCTGCCATTTTTAAGGACATCTGTATATGAAGGGTGCATCTAAACTGTGGCTTCTTTGTATTTTTTTCTTAACTGATTGCCATCCTTTAGAGGGCACACAGCAGGTCAGTGGCAGGGTTCTATTTTCACAAGCAACTAAAGCGTAAATCAGAAACTGTGGGTATCACCTATCATGTTGACTAGAAACACCCCTGTAGTTGTTGGCAAGGACATCATCATTGACTGGACCAGAGAGGATGAGCTCTCATCAGGTCCTGAACTCCTGACAAGAAATTAAATCTCTCAGATCAAAAACTTGACTCAGGCACCAAGTCAAGTATTCATCCTTTGCTTTTTATCTGGAGCAGGTATTGTAACCACAGCCTTTCTAATGGACACAAGCAACATATCACCTGCCACAACGCTGACCATAAGTAGTTATTTATTTTAGGAAACTCATAGCTCCTTTAGGTGGAACATTGCAATAATTCACACTGGAATTAGTAAGGAGATGCTTAGGTTGTTGTTTGGCCAGAAGTGCACTGTCAAGGAAGACTTTGACAACCTTAGTTTTGTGTTCTTAGAGTTCCCCACTAGCATAGGTATAGTAGAAATAGCACAGATTTAGATCTGTCTAAGCAAGAATTCTGCTTATTGACTATATCCCACTCGTGCATCCTACTGTCCACATTTTTTGTTTCATTGCATTTTTATTTATTTTTTATTGATTTTTTTGTTCAGCTGTCCACAGTCTTGCAAACATATTTATACATTTGGGTCTATCATTTATTGTTTTCTTATATGTTTGCAAATTATAAATGGATGATGAGATTATCATAAAAAAGAAGGAAAAGTTGCATAAAGATGACATGTGTTTTCTAGAGGAATAAAATCATTAGAATGGATATACAGACTAAGGACATAGTAGATGAGCTTACATGAGGTGGTCTGGGTCATCCAACAATGACTCTCACACTAAAGAGGCTGAGAACCTGATAGTTGCTCCATCCACAAGATTAGGTGCCTCTGCAGTCCCAATCTGTTACCTAAGGCCTGGAGGACAAGTGGAGAGTCATCTGTTTTCAGTCATTAGCAAAGCTCAAAGAGTCTGAGTTCTGATTCAGCAGAGAACCAGCAGTGGCAGCACCAGACTAGATGGGCTTGTCTGTGAAAATGAAGTCAAAGTGAGAAAAACAATCAACCTAAATATTTCACTGTGCCTTGTCTTTTCATCTAGACTGTGATGGCAGGCACCCATATTTAGGATGGGTCTTCTCACATCAGTTAAACCAACCAGGATAACCTTACCCACCTGGCATGCCCATTAGGGGGCAACTTGAGGCAGACAGTCCCTCATCAGGCATCTCTTCCCAGGTGTTCCAGGCTACATTAAGATATCAGTTAAAGTTAACCTTTACACCCAGTGAACTGCTTTCTACTGTACCCAATCCTATACCTCTCACTTAATCAATAGGGATTTGTCATGTATCTTTAAGCACAAACACACAAACATACAAAGACATACTCATAGACACACACATCCAGAAACCTATAGAAAGCTGTAGATAGTTTCTTTCGTGTATTTGTAACTAAAAAGAATAATGCTTTGCAATATGACTTCTCCTTTTTCCTTTTTACAGAGACTATCTGCTCCAGCTTATATGTTTAAACCCATTTAAAAATTTCATTTCCAATAAGCATAATTGCATAGATATATACATTTTGTGTATAAAGGATTATCTCATGCTTGCTTTAAATTATTCTTGACTTTAATCTCTGCAACAATCACCTTAATCATTATAACACAATAATTAGTGTATCGCAGACATATCCTCCCAGACTTTCCAGCCTGATTTCTTTATCTTTGAATCTAGCCCACTGGGAGTGCAGGGTCCTTTTGTTGGGAGTCTCTGTCCTTGGATGCATGTGAACCCTGTCATCAGCAAGTCATGGCAGAACCCCCTGTTAGATATTGTCTTCAAAGCACTTCCTTCAAGTCCTCCATAATAGTCATAGACAATTTCATCTCACATTTAATTCCCCACATGCCAGTTTCTAATTGTATGTGCAAGGTTATTTTTAAAAATTTTTCTAAGCCCTTGATTGAAACTATATAAAGATCTTTCTAGGGACCATGTAAGCTCAGGGCAAAATAAACTCACAGAGCCTTTCATTCTGAGTTCTGCATTCATATCTGGTCTAGGTCAAGAATGAGTGGCAGCAAGAACTTTAGCACCCCTGGGAGAGGGACTAATTCCATTTCTGGACCAAGTCAATTTAATCTCATCTTTTGAGACCTTCAGGAGGTAGTCTCGGAGAGACCTCAGACTCTGTTTAGGAGGCACCACGGCCTTGTGCACTGAGACTGTGGTTAGGAGTCAGAGCCATCTAGGGTTTTCTCTGGGCACTGCCTCAGACTTTTCCACCTGAGAGAGGATTCTTCACCTCTATTTGACTTTTCCTTCATCTAAAAATTAGAATAATAGTACAGGCCATGCAGGGATTGCTGTGGAGATTAAATGAGGCAGAAAATGTACGACATATCCTAGAGAAGAATGTACACAGAAACACACATGCCTGTGCAGGTGTACAAATACACACACACACACACACACACACACACACACACACACACACAGAGAGAGAGAGAGAGAGAGAGAGAGAGAGAGAGAGAGAGAGAGAGAGAGAGAGAAGTGCACCTGTACTTTTCATAGCATTCCAAACTTGATTAAAATATTTTGCAAGTAACAAGTTGTTTAATATTCACTTATGTGCATATTAATAAATATTAGCACCCTGTTTTAATAAGAAAAGTAAAGTTACACAAAGTGAAGTCGCCCTCAGTGCTCCAGAGGCAGTAGGTGGTGGAACAGAGTACTCGGTTCACGATGCGCAGTTCCAGAGTCCATGATCTTAGCTATTCCTACACTGCCTTATAGAGTAGCTATTTAATTACCTGGTTTCAATATTTTGACAAATATGAATGTAAATTGCAAGTCATTGCTTCTGTAAGCAGATTTACTATCACCACTTTTGAGGGGAATGTCAATTGAACTTTACTTATTTTTGTGCTTTTGATGGAAAGAAAGTAGTGCCATGGCATTCAGAGCAACTTCTGTAAGGGTGTTTGGAGGAGGTATGAAGGTCTCCAGAGTGTTCTATAAATTCAAAGAGTGATTGAATGCTGGTCAATAAACGAAAGAAGCTTCTCAACTTAATACCCAGCTTAATGTCAACGTCTTAAATAAAAGCAGCTTCTTTTTAATTTTTCTCCCCTCTCTTCCTCTTCCCCTCCCATTAGCCCTCTCCCCTGGTCCCTAGGCTTCCAATTTATTCAGGGGATCTTGTCTTTTTCTACTTTTCAAGTAGTTTAGATCTATATATGCCTTTCTTAGGGTCCTCTTTGGTGTCTAGGTTCTCTAGGATTGTGAATTGTAGGCTGGTTTTTCGTTGCTTTATGTCTAAAAGTCACTTAAGAGTGAGTACATATGATCTTTGTCTTTCTGGCTTACCTCCCTCAATATGATGTTTTCTAGATCCACCCATTTGCCCACACGTTTCAAGATGTCATTATTATTTTCTGCTGTGCAGTACTCCATTGTTTAAATGTACCACATTTTCGTTATCCATTCCTCAGTCAAGGGCATTTAGGTTGTTTCCAGGTTTTGGCTATGACAGATAATGCTATTATGAACATAGCTGAGCACAAGTTTTTGTGGTATGATGAGCATCCTTTGGGTATGCTCATCATACTGGGTCTTGAGGAAGGTTTTCTGAGAAATCGCTATACTGATATCCAAAATACCTGTACCAGTTTGCACTCCGACCAGCAATGTAGGAGTGTTTCCTTTACCCCACTTCGTCTCCAGCACAAGTTGTCATCAATGTTTTTGATCTTGGCCATTCTTACAGGTGTAAGATGGAATCTCAGAGTTGTTTTGATTTGCATTTCTCTGATGGCTAAGGATATTGAGCATTTCCTTAAGTGTCTTTCATTCATTTTAGATTCCTCTGTTGAAAGGTCTGTATCCCATTTATTTTATAGCAATCCCCATCAAAATCCCAACACGATTTTTCACAGACCTTGAAAGAACAATACTCAACTTTATATGGAAAAGGAAAAAAACTCAGGATAGCCCCCCCTCCCCCCCAAAAAAAATCCTGTACAATAAAGGAATTTCTGGAGGCATCACAATCCCTGACTTCAAACTTCTACTTCTCATGTAGTTTAGATCCATGTGTGCCTCTCTTAGGGTCCTCTTTGGTGTCTAGGTTTTCTGGGATTGTGAAGGCTGGTTTTTCTTTGCTTTATGTCTGAAATTCACTTAAGAGTGAGTACATATGATCTTTGTACTCACTACTGTACTTAGTACTGTACTACTTTGTACAGACTTCTACTACAGAGCTAGAGTACTGAAACCAATCTGATATTGGCATAAAAACAGACAGGAGGACCAATGGAATTGAATCAAAGGCCCAGATATCAATCCACACACCAAGAACACCTGATTTTTGACAAAGAAGCAAAAAATATAAAATGGAAAAAAGAAAGCATATTCAACAAATGGTGCTGGCATAACTGGATATCAACATGTAGAAGAATGAAAAGAGATCCATATCTATCACCATGCAAAAAACCTCAAGTCCAAATGGATCAAAGACCTCAACACAAAAGCAACAAAAGCAGCTTAACAGTTTCTCTCGGTTGATTTATGAAGTCACACCAATATGTAATCATTTTAAGTTTACAACCCCTAACATAAGCTGTTCTAATGGGTGGTTCTAAGTTGAAGATGAACAACTGGATTTTTTTGCTCTTTAATGAGAGAAAAACAGAGAGAGAGAGAGAGAGAGAGAGAGAGAGAGAGAGAGAGAGAGAGAGAGAGAGACCAGAGAGAGAGAGAGAGAGAGAGAGAGAGAGAGAGAGAGAGAGAGAGAGGGAGGCCAGAGAGAGAGAGAGAGAGAGGGAGAGAATGTGTGTGTGTGTGTGTGTAATGTCTGTGTTTGTGTGTTCCTATGCATGTGGATACATTTGTGTGTGCAGATGTATAAGTATGTGGAGGTCCGAGGATGATAACAGGATTCATTACTGATTACCTTTCTACCTTATTCGTCGAGGGAAGAAATAGCCTTGCTACATAGCTTGCTCCGGGTTGCTGCAGGTTGCTAAGCCCACCTGGAACTTACACAGGTTCTGGGGATTCAAGAGCTTCTCCCTTAGCATTCTGGGTAAGTACTTTAATTGTTGAGCAATCTCTTCACACAAGTTTGTTTATAAAAATTGGTCTTTCCCCGTCCACTCTCTCTCTCTTCTCTCCTCTCTTTCCCCTCTTCCCCTCCCTCTTTCTGTGTCTCCTTTCCTCCCTTCCCTCCCTCCCAAGGACCTCTCATATACTAGGTAGCTATTCTACCACTGAGCTACATCAGAGCTACATCTCCCATCTCAGTTTGTTTAGTTTTTTAATGCAAATCTTGAGCCTTTCATACATTGATGTGCTATGTGCTTGCGAGCCTCTAGACAGGGCTGTGCTTCCTCAATTCATGTGTCAAGGAACCTGTGAAATTTGTAACTGTGGCTAAACTGAACTGTTTCCCAGGATTCCTTCTCTGTATTTCTTTAGGGAAGACTAGGATTTTATTAGTGTAGGTCACCAAGCATTCCTGTGGAGGATTTGGAAGGTGGAGATGAATCTATAACACCTTGTTACTCTCAGACACTGATTTTTATCTCTGGCTCCCTTCCTTGGTGCTGGCCAGTTGCTGGGCATCTTTTGGGGTGCTCGTTTAACTTCTCCACATTTGGGACCAGCTTCTCCTATAGGCTGCCCTGCTCAGTGCTGTCAGAGGCCCCAAGAATCAGCAGAGATTTCAGTTTTACTCAAGTGACCTTGCCTTTATTTTACCCTTTCCTTCCTGGTTGCCGATCTTCTAGCAGCCAATTTTGAGGCAGCAACTTTACAGGACTAAGCTAAATTGTTCCAACAATGTCATGTTAAATCTTTGTAATGTATAATAGATGGTACACTTGTTATATTATTTATGTTATATATTATATATACATACATATATTTATATATCTAGATCATATAATCTGTTACCTGCTGATGCTGTGTCTCTGTGACGTAGCTCTTGAACCTTGGCACAGTGAATGTCCTCAGGAGCTGTATTCTGAAGACCATTAGTTAGGAAATACTAATGTGTTTTGGGAGTATTTTAGTTATGGGTTTTCTAGTACTTCAGGAAAAAAAACTGTTCAGAGGTAAATTATTATATTATAGCATCTACTTGGCCATGTCACAATAGCTTGTGTAGGTTAGTGGATCTTGACTTCCTGTAGAACCTATGTACTAAAGGTTCTGTTGGGAAGAGGAGCCTTTCATAGCTGTAGCTTAATGAGAACTCCTTAGGTAATTAAGGATTTTTTTTCAAAGGTGCGGGAGTATAGGATACTGACTTCTTCTTCATTTACTGGTACCTGAGTTTGCTATATCATGTAACCCCCAACTATTGTTATCTGATACCTGATTGTAAGGCAAAAGCAATTTGATTTTGGAGTGAAATTTCCAAAACTGTGAGCTAAACTAAACCCTTTATCTTTATAAGTTCATTTTCTTAGGCTTTTTGCTCTAGGAGCAGACAGTCTCCTCTCCCAGATTCTACTGTGACTCAAATAGTTTTTCCACAAAAGAGAAGTTCAAGTTAAGAGCCCTGGTATCTCTGACGAATTCATGGGGTGTGAAGATTAGAGCCGTGTAGTCAAGGCAAAATGATGCGGTCGTGGTGGGGGAGCAAGGTCCCTGGATCCAGTCTCCAGTACTCTCTTAGGAATAGACACACAGACAGAGACACACAGAAGGAAGGCAGCAATATAAACGCAGAAGCAGAAACTGGACTTGTGTTTCCATGATCCAAGGACTGCAAATGTTGCTGTAAAACCACCGAAGACTGAGAGAAGGGGAAGTCTTCTTTTTGATGGCCAAAAATTTAATTTCAAGATACTAAATCTCTGTGATTTCAAGCTACCCAGGTGTTTTTTTTTTCAAATTGCTACAATAGTTTTTTTTTGTTTGTTTTTTCGAGACAGGGTTTCACTATGGCTTTGGAGCCTGTCCTGGAACTAGCTCTGTAGACCAGGCTGGTCTCGAACTCCCAGAGATCCGCCTGCCTCTGCCTTTCGAGTGCTGGGATTAAAGGCGTGCGCCAACACTGCCCGGCTACAATACTTTTTGGAACAAAGAAAGTTTCTAAATTCATTTTTAGATGCCTGTTCTAGGGGTTGTAGGTCTCCCCCACTCCCTCTTATCTACAGCAGTACAAAGTTACAGGAACCATGTGACCAAGCAAGTACTCTCAGTAACCATGTTCCTTTTAAGAAGTACTTTGAATTTGACTTGGATGGACAGTGTTTTTGGTTTTAAATATATATATATATACATATATATTTGTGCCTTGCCTGGATGCATGTCTGTTTGTCATGTGCATTCCTGGTACTACAGAACACAGAAGAGATCATGGGCTCCCCTGGGGCTGGAATTACAGATAGCTACAAGCCATCATGTGGGTGCTGCCAATCAAATCTGGGTCCTCTGGGAGGAACAGCCGGTGATCTTAACTGCTGAGGCATCGCTCCAGTTCCCGGTGGACAGTTATGAGTGAGGGTGTGCCAACCACCCTCTGAACACCTGTGCCATGTCCCTTATTCACTGTCTGGGACTACAAAGACCAAAATGCCCAAGGTGAGCAGGAGCCAGGAGACTATTTATAGGTCATGGTTTGGTTTCTTTGAGCTGATTTTCATTGTGCAAGAGGCTGTCTCTGGGTAGTTAGATTTTTCTAATCCATTTGGACTTGAGTTTTGTGCACAGTGATAGATATGGGTCTATTTTCATTCTTCTACAGGTTGACATCCAGTTGTGCCAGCACCATTTGTTGAAGATGCTTTCTTTCTTCCATTGTATACTTTTAGCTCCTTTATCAAAAATGAGGTGTTCATAGGTTTGTGGGTTAAAATCCGGGTCTTCTATACGATTCCATTGGTCGACTTCTCTGTTTTTATGAGAGTACCACACTGTTTTCATTACTATAGCTCTGTAATAGAGTTTGAAGTCAGGGATGGTAATGCCTCCAGAAGATCCTTTATTGTATAGGATTGTTTTGGCTATCCTGGGTTTTTTGTTTTTCCATATAAAGTTGATTATTGTCCTCTCCAGATCTGTGAAGAATTTTGATGGGATCTTGATGGGGATTGCATTGAATCTATAAATTGCCTTAGGTAGAATTGCCATTTTTACTATGTTGATCCTCCCAATCCAAGAGCAAGGGAGGTCCATCCATTTTTTGGTATCCTCTTCAATTTCTTTCTTCATTGCCTTAAAGTTCTTGTCAAATAGATTTTTCTAGATGGGAGGGAGAATGACAACTTAGAACTATGTTCAGTTCATGGTCCTCTTCTCAGTCACTGTCATAGTAAGGTTAGGGCTAATCCCTACACCTCTCTCATATGGATGGATTCTCCCTCCTCCTTTCTTCCCTAAGATCATGGGCTAACTTCATACGTTGGGTCCATAACCTCAAGCTGGAGGTGGTCCTGTAATTAAGACTAAATTATGTCATAAGGAAGGGTCCTAATTTGACAGCAGTGGTGTTGGAAAGAGACAGCTTTCTCTGCAACAAGATGGCTGCGGGCTGAACGAAGTTCCTCATCGGAAGCTGACTCAGTCAGTAACTTGATCTTGGGCTTTGTGTCTCCTGAACAATGAGAAAGTAAAATCTTGAAGTTTAATTCACCAAGTCTGTGGTATTTTGTTATGACAGCTCAAGCTATCTAATGTACTTAGCCAGGGTCACTTGTCTAGTACCTGCTATTCTAAAAGCTCACTCTTCTTTAAATCTTCCTGACTCAAGCAGAAATTTATTTTGGTTGTTTCCATTTCTGTCGTGGGTTACAAGCTAGAGGTAGAGGTAGCGTAGGCGAATTGTACTAGAGGTAGGAAAGGACATTCAGGAAAGGAACACTGCTGAGGTTTAAGGACATTATTCTATTAACAGAGTCCATCCCTCTCTCCTTTCCTCCTTTCCCTCATACAACGATAACTCACGTACGTATCACATTGTATGAGTATTAGCCAACTAGACCACAATGAGATTACATGCTTTCATTTTGTTGGAGCTAAAAGTCTATGAAGCATACTGATGTATGAAATTGCCAATACAGCCATTATTTCCCAGAAGGGCCCAGTCTACCCATCTGGACTCAGTGATAAAAAGGAGCAGTGTCTTCCAAATAGAAGAGACCTCATGAACTCAAAAACAAGGTGCAACTTGCTTCTTGACAAAGGCATATTTAGGGTACTGTGTGTAGCTGGGAAAAGGTTGCATGTTGAGACTGGAAAAGTGGGTAAGTTCTTTAGAGAGAAGCAAATGGTCTATCAAGGAATTCAGAATTTATTACCATCACAACACACTATACTTTAAAAAGTTCCAAAGTTCTTGTGTAGGGAAAGGTCCCCTCCCGAAAGGCCCTGCCTGCTCTATGTACTCCTGATAGATTATGATTCCAAAGGAAGAGACCATGCTGATTGAGCTATTACTTATCTGGGACCAGGGACAGAGCTTATGGCAGTCAACTACTCCCTAGTTTTGCTATGAGTGAATGGATTGAGCTGAGAATAGTACAGACACAGGGCCAAAATACTTGAATCATGATTCCGGGAGAGCTATCAAAGATGACAGGAAATCTGTCATAGAAATCTGCCAGATCACTGTTATTACCAACATCCTTTTTACACTTACTCTAAATCCTTTGCTAGACGATTAGGCCCAGAGTTCCTGTCTTTTGGGAAACGGAGAGTGACTGAAAGTTTCCTACCCTGGCAGCTGAGACAACTGGGTTCAGCATTGCACTGCCCTCAGATGCCTCTAGAAGGAACAATTCTGATGTTTAAAATGGCTTTGTTCAAAGATCTCTTCCAATTCTTTCCTCTTTCTTGTGGCTGGATTTTCTGTTGTGTCACCTCTGTCACCTCCCTGGGCTGCCAGCATCTTACCTGGTGAAGAAGCACCTTGAGCTGGTTGGTCCCTAAGGGAATGGGTTCTGATCAAATAACTTCTTGGGTGGAAAGATGAATAAAACAGTTTGTCAGAATTGTTTAGAATCTAGTCTCTGGGGAATATTTTTCTTCCAGCTAGTAAATTATTCTAAGATATCACATCACTGATGTGAGAGGAATTTATAATTAATTGAAATATTTTAATACTGATGTTAGAACAACTGCTATCTGAGGCTGTGCTCAAAGGAAGTGATTTGACTTTAAAACAAGAGAAAAAAAACAACAGATGCATGTACCAAAGATGTTGCAAAATTAATTTCTCATTCTTAAAACATCCCAAAGGAGCTGATACATGTTTTCTGTCAGGGAAACAAAAAGTTAGATGCCACAGAACTTGAACAACTTGCCCAAAGTCACACAGCTAGCAGTAGACAAAGTCAGGACAGACAGACTCTGGGTAAGTACAAAGCCAAGTGTCTTTGCTTTTTTTCTTGTTGCTGTGCTTAAATACCTGGGCAAAAACAGCTTAAAAGAGGAAGTGTTTGGTTTAATCCAGTGGTTTTCAGCCTTCCTAGTGCTTTAATATAGTTCCTCATGATGTAGTGACTTCCCCACACATAACATTATTTTCATTGCTTCTTCGTAACTGTAATTTTGCTACAGTTATGAATCATCACGGATATATCTTATAAGCAGGGTATCTCATAGTGACCCCCGTGAAAAGATCTTTTGACCCTCAAGGGGGTCATGACCTCCAGGTTGAGAATTCTTGATTTAATCTCACAGTTCAAGTGAGAGTCCACCATGGTAAAGAAATAATGGTGCCAGGGGCTTGAAGCAACTGTTCATAGGTGTCTGGAGTCAGAGGTAGAGAACGAGAGATGAATGCAAAGCAGAGATCAGCTCTCTTTCCTCATTTTACAGTCTAGCATTCCCTGCACAGGCAGTGGTTACACTCACAGTTAAGATATTTTTTTTCTACATTAATTCATGCAATCCAAATAACCCTCCACAGGCATGCTCAGGGTTCATTTCCCAAGTGACTCTAGATCCTGTCAAGCTGGCACTTAACACTAGCCTTCATACCAAGGTTCTCTGTCTCGCATCCAGAATCCAGAAACAAAACAAACAATGGGAGTTTCTGGGGTTTTTTTCCCACTATTTGTTGAGCATCTCTGAAGCATAAAGCATTAATCTGGATACTTTGTTATAAATTTTAATCCACGTCTTGTTAAGACACTATGGATTAAGAAGTATCGCCATTACACAAATGACCAAACTGAGACTCAGAAAATTTTAAATGATTCATCTCATTTTTTTTTTTTTTGCAGCTAGTGCACGGCAGAATTGGAGTCTCGTTCTGCAGATATTACTCCTTTTATTTCATCATAACGTTGTCAGTCATGCCAGCTCAAAAAGTCTCTCCTTGGTATAGGGCGCTTCAGGGTACCAGCAATGGGAGGTGACAATGGGAGCTCCACCATTAATGAGACCAGCTCTGGGGCACACAGCAGTTCGATTTCAGCCCTGACAGTTCAACAGTTTTGAAGCTTTGAGCAATCTAATTCAGAGGGAACAAAAGCTCATGTTCTTTCTTTAGATCATATTTTTCATAGAGGACTGGGACAGTTACTTTAACCAATTAATGCCTTTGGGGAGTGGAGTCATTTTCACACTTCAACATTTATGAGTTATGGAAGATACATAACTAAAATGTGATTCCTGAAACTCATTGCTATTATCTCTGACTCAACAACCCTGAATAAGGATGAATTTGCATACTTCATACTTGTTCTGGAGGCTTCTGGTGAAGATCACGCTGGCAAAGAGCATGCTAGTGGAGACCATCTTGGAGGTGATGACCATCCTGGTGAAGACCATGCTGGTAGAGACCATGCTGTTGGAGATGCTATCGTGGTGGAGACCATCTTGGTGGAGACTGCTATCCTGGTGGAGACCATACGTCTATGTACTTCTTGATTCCATTCATAGTTGTCTGGATTCTGGTCTGGATTCCTGGTGTCATCGTATCAACCACATGATGTTGAAGAATTAACCTTTTGCTAACCTCTATTTTGCTTTCTATAAAATGAGGATGCTGATGACACCTACTCCTCAGGCCTGCAAAGGTTACAGAGGAAGCTCACAACACCTGCACAGAGGTATGTAGCAATCCGCAATAGTAAGGAGAAGCCCTCTTTTTAGAGCACAGAAGGCTGAGTCACTTTGTGTCACTGTTTTCACATCCCAATTAGTGAAGTTCTCTCTCTCTCTCTCTCTCTCTCTCTCTCTCTCTCTCTCTCTCTCTCTCTCTCTGTGTGTGTGTGTGTGTGTGTGCCTGCCTTACTCATTTTCTGCCATCAGTGCCCTACCCCAGGCACAAAGTTGGGGACTCATTAAATATTTGGTCAGTGAATGAGGAGGTTGTCTCATAGCACCTGCTTGAGAGCCTCCAATGATGGAAAGCTTATTACCCCCTGAGGCTACAGATCCATTTTTGGAAGGTTCTGTCTGTCTGCGAGGCTTCTTGATTAATGAGGTAAAATCAATGGTCCTCTAACTTTCCAGGAGAGAGAACTGCTACAGCCTTAGAGGTGGAGATAGCATTTCTGGTCATGCCACCACAGAAGCTTTAGAAAGATTCTGCAGCTACAGGCTCAAGTGCAAAGTAAAATGGCTTTGTAAGAAAGACTGGTGTATGGAGTTGGAAATGAAGAAGGCTTTCACAAGGAAGGACATGGTATGACATGTAAGTGCAAATTCTGTAAAACTTTAAATGTCTAAGATCACTTGAGATAGAAAACATGATTAGATTTTCATTTTTATTATGCAGGCAAAAGAGGCAGAAAGCATGTCCATGCAGAATGAGCTGACTGAAAGGGGTCATGCCACTTAGGAGTAGAGATCTCATAGGTGATCATGATCTATTCTGCTCTGGACTTAGTTAGGTATTGTGACTTTAGAGTTTACCACTTTAATTGTCCCCATTTAAGGAGGGACAATGAACTAACCCAGTGGACTTACAGAAGATACTGAAATGAGCAGCTGTGGCCTGAGACAATCCTCTTAGTGATTTCTCTATTACTTTATGGACTTAGTTCACTCCACCTTTATAATACAGGAAACAGAGCTGGGTATATATCTCAGTGATAGAGCACTTGCCAGCCACTCTCAAAGGCCCTGTGTTTGATCTCAAATAACAAAAAGGAAAAAAAAAAGAAAATTAAATGATTGAAATTTCTACTACCTGCTAATATTCTTTCCCTTCTCAGTACTGAGACATTGAAGTCCAAAGTTTTGCTGGACTTGGATAATCATCTTCAAAGGTTATGGCAGCCAGAGTTCTATCTTCTACCTGACACCCAGAAAGCAAAGCTGGGCATCTGGGAGACACCAGGACCAATGTTTAGGCTTTAATATTAGATGTCAGGAGGTCACAACTTTTACTGAATCAAATCTGTTCTCTGAAGCAGAAGTCTTGAGTTCTAATATCTAGAATTTACCCTGAGCTGTTGTAGGAGGCTGTTTTGTTCCTGGATGCTCAGCCCTGAAATAACCACATAAAACTGTGTTAATTAATTTTAAAAACTGTGTTAATTAAATCACTCCTTGGATCATTAGCTCTAGCTTCTTATTGGCTAACTCTTACATATTAATATAACCCATTTCTATTAATCTGTGTATCACCACATGACTGTGGTTTACCGGGTAAAGTTCCATCTGGCTCCAGTGGGGCTACATAACTTTTCCTTTGACTCCACCTTCTTTCTCCCAGCATTCAGTTTAGTTTTCCCTGCCTAGATGTGTTCTACCCTATCAGCCCAAGACAGTTTTTTATTAACCAATGGTATTCACAGCATACAGAGGAGAAGCCCACTTCACTTACCCTTTTTGTTTAAATAAATGGGAAGGTTTTAACTATAACATAAAATTACATATAAAAATGGCTATCAAGCAAGAATTATAGTTATAATATTTATATCTGCTGTATCTTTTATAATAACTTTTATTATAACTTTGGTTATAAGGAAAACCAAAACTATCAATTCTTCACCTTCGTCAAAGATCGCAGAAGGATATAATTTTACCTGAATAAATAGGAAGTACATTGTAAGCAACTTCATTCACTCTTGAATTGACAGAGACATCTTGCTGTTTGGACAGTCACCCAAAGTTCTTCTATATTGTTGGGGCATCCAATATTCAGCCCACAGGCCCATAGTATCCAGCAGACTTTTCCACGAAGCAGGAACTTTTAAAGACATTTCTACCTATATTCACAGTTTTCAGTCACTTTCTTCTGTGTCCTGCAGAATGTCTATCAGACTCTTTTATGAAGTAGGAACCCCAAAGGAGAGTCTCATCTTTAGGCAAGTTCAGTAGTCATCTCTCTGTAGGTCTTGCATGTCCAGCTCATACAACAGAACATCAAGCAGTCCAGGCAAGGGCAGTTTCTTGCCCAAATGGCTAATCAATGCAGTAAGGAGCCTCTTTGGTGCCCATCTTCCTCTTGAAGTAGCTTGATGCTTCCAGGAGCAGATCCTAAGTTATTAAAACATTTTATATGCCATATTCTGAAGGTCTTTGAAAGGTTTGAAGATTATCTATTTAACTAAAATATATCTCTATATATGTAGAAAACCTAACTAACATGACTGATGAGCTTCACTATTATAGATGACTCCCTATTATCCTATATTTCTTAATTATACATTACATTTTTAAATGAGCTGCACACACAATACCTTAATCAAGATCAGAAATACATATTCACAGTATAACAAAATTGACCTTAATTTTCTATCAATAAAACAAGATTCATGCCAATGCAAAGTATCCATCTTTATAGCATATCTCCCTTTAAATGTAAAAAAAAAGATTTACAAACAATATTTGGGAATTTTGGCATAGTTATCTCTAAAATGCTTCCTGATTTTTGTTGGGTGAAGTAATTTTTTGGGGGGTGTTCACAGTGACATTTTAGGGAGTCTTGGTCCATCAAACCTCATTAGTCTGGAAGGATTACACAGGTTCTCATGCTCTGTGGAAGCAAAAAAAAAAGAACCTCTTTTCCAAAGCAACATTTCCTTAGACCCCTATTTTGAAGTCAAGAAATCTTTAAAATATCTATGCTGATTTAGCTTAGCAGCCCATACAATAAAATGCCTCTCTGTACTTAACTCCTTTACAGTCAAAGAAAACACAATAATATACATAATTCAGACTCTCTTTGAATGTTCTATCTTTATGTGACTTTTTTTACTCTTTACTTTTTAATGTTTATTTTATTATCTTTACTCCTTTAATTTATAACTGTCTGTACTCTGTATCTTTAAAGACTTTATTTTTTAATAAACCATTTACTTCTTTTTCTAACTCTCTATACTCCTTTTCTTTTTCTCTCAAACCTATGTACATTGTTTAAATACATTGTGTCTCATTTAAAGGTCTTTTATGTCTATCTGTCCTATTGTGTATCTGTATTCCCTTTCTGTCCTAGAGAGCTTTGCCTTTGTTTAGAATGTTGGTACAAGTTGTTATGGATAATGGTCAAAAGAAAAGCTAACAAAGGAAATTTGATTCAGGGTTCTTTTTTTTGTTTGTTTGTTTTAATAAAAGGGGGGAAGTGCTGTGGGACAATGGCCTGTACCCTGTCAATTGTATTAATAAAATACTGATTGGCCAGTAGCCAGGCAGGAAGTATAGGCAGGACAACCAGGCAGGAAGGAAGTAGAGGTGGGGTGATGAGAACAGAATTCTGGGAAGAAGAAAGCTGAGTCTGCAGTCATCATGCAGCCACAGATGAAGCAAGATGTGTCTGCATCTCCAAAAAAGGTACCAAGCCACAAGGCTAACACAGACAAGAATTATGGGCTAATATAAGTTATAAGAGTTAATAAGAAGTCTGAGCTACTAGGCCAACCCATTTATAATTAGTGTAGACCTCTGTGTATTTCTTTGGGACTGAATGACTGTGAGACTGGTGGGATAGAAACCTTGGTCAACACCGAGCATTCTGTCTTATCATAGC
Source organism: Microtus pennsylvanicus (assembly GCF_037038515.1). Taxonomy (NCBI): domain Eukaryota; kingdom Metazoa; phylum Chordata; class Mammalia; order Rodentia; family Cricetidae; genus Microtus; species Microtus pennsylvanicus. Next base: position 37,437,755 of record NC_134590.1, read on the forward strand.
AGGTCTTTTATGTTGTAAGTTCTTTTTTTTTTTTTTTTTTTTTGGTTTTTCGAGACAGGGTTTCTCTGTAGCTTTGGAGCCTGTCCTGGAACTAGCTCTTGTAGACCAGGCTGGCCTCGAACTCCCAGAGATCCGCCTGCCTCTGCCTCCCGAGTGCTGAGATTAAAGGCGTGGGCCACCACCGCCCGGCTGTTGTAAGTTCTTTTATGCTCTTGCTTGTACCTCATTTAGTAGCAGCCTGCCAGTCAATGTACTCTCCAGATTAGCCCATTACTCCCACCATCTCTAACTTATCTTAATTCTATGGGATCTGACATAATTCTTGTCTTGGTGCATTCATCCAGAGTCTTTCAGGTGATGAGACCAATTTCTGATAAATTCATTCACAAAAGACTGTGACTTCTGTGCTGAGCTCTGAGAGTCTCGTGGAATACAGGGAGGAGAGATTGTACCAGCAAGGCCAGGGTAGGGTAGGGCAGATCATCCGGGGAGAACTACAGAGACAGCTGACTTGAGCTTGCAGGAGCTCATGGATGCTGGACCAACAGTCAGGGAGCCTGCATGGGACCAACCTAGGTCCTCTGCGTGTGTGTGACAATCATGTTGCTTTGTCTCTTAGTAAGACTTTTAACAGTGAGAGCAGGATGTCTCCCTGTAGCGTAGCTGGCTTTTGATAATCTGCTCTCCTTTCTGGATTACCTGACCCTGCACCCGGCATAAGGGGAGGAGCTCAGTTCTGCCTCAACTTGAAGTGCCACGCTTTGTGCAAACCATGGGAAGCCTGTCCCTTTCTGAATGGAGATGGTCAAGGAGTGCATGTCGAGGTGATAGATGAGAAAGGGAAGGGTATGGAAGGAGAAGGGGGAGGGGAAACTGGTAGGTATGGAAAAAATATTTAAATAAATAAAATAATAAAGCACATCTAGGAAGTAGAACAACAACAAAGACGGTGAATTGAGGAATTAAATGTTTAGCAGAACATCGTGAGCCATTATAAGAATGCCAAGAGAACTTGGATTTTAGGGACTGCATGCTAATCCCCAGTGTAGGAGGGTGAGAATTCAGGCAGAGCATATAAAAGGATAAAAATGTGAATGGCCTTTATTAAAACTAGAATAAATATCCAATGAGTCACCGGTATAATGTGCATGTGTAATTTAAATTTTTTCTTGTGGTTACTATAAAATGTAATAAAGTAGGTAAAATCAGGTTTAATTCATTAACTCAGCATATTCAAAATATCCTTTAAAGAAATGATTTGTGGGAAATTATCAATAATGTATTTACATTCTATTTTGCTTTTTTAAATTATAAAACATGTTGTATACATTTTACCCACAATATACAAATCTGTAATTTGATCTAGCCACATCCCACTCATAGTACTTCATATTGGTATGTGAACATTCTACAGGTCCACAAAATTATACTCAGACAAATGAAGTGTGCGCCACTCCCCGTGTGTGTGTGTGTGTGTGTGTGTGTGTGTGTGTGTAATATCTAACTGAGTATAGAAGGCAATGTGGATAATGCAATATATATTATTCAAATATATATTACTGAATACTTAATTTGTGACTAAACTCTGCCATGTGTCTTTAGATAAGTCACATAAATTCTCTGAACTAATTAAGAAAAATACTGTAATTATTTTAGAGCATTGCTATTGGGAGACTAACGCTAAACTACACAGCAGAGTGCTGAAGATCTGGAAGTTGAATTTCTAGGTTCTTTTCGAAAAGCCCTAGGCTGATTTCCAAAAGACCTGAAGTAATTTCCCCTGCTATCAGTGCAGCAGGCAACAGTTCTTCTTTCCCCACACCCACACCAGCATTTGCTATTTGTCCTCCTGATGATGATCATTCAAACTTTAGTGAGCTGGAATCTCACAGCAGTGTTAAGCTGCATCTCCATGATGGCTAGAGATGTTGACTATTTTTAAAACAATTTCTTGGCCATTTGCATTTCTTTTTGTAGTTAAGGTGTACAAATTATTCAATTTAATAGGGCTGTTTATCTTTTTGGGGTTCAGTTTATTTTAGTTATTTGAATATTCAGACACTACTCCTCTGTAGGATTCATATCTGGTAAAAATATTCTCCTATTTAGTTAACTGCCTCCTCAATTGATAGTTTCTTTTGATGTATTGGAACTTTCAGTTTCAGGAAAACGCAGTTGTCAGTTGAAGATCTTACTTCTTTTGCTACCAGAGTATTATTTAGCAAGTTCGCACCTATGCCTATAAATTGAAGTATACTCTCTGATTTTGTGTCCAGAAGTTTTATGGTATTAGCTCCTATGTTGAGATCTTTGACCCATTTTCAGGTGAGTTTTATACAAGGTTAACAGTAAGGATCTAGTTTCAATTCTCCCATGTTGAAATCCAGGTTTCTCAGCAAGCATGGTTGAAGATGCTGTCTTTTCTCTAATGTCTATTTTTGGCATCTTTGTCAAAGATCAGGTAGCTCTAGCTGTACAGAACTATATCTGGGCCCATTGATCTATGAGTATATTTCTGTATCAATACCACGCTATTTTTTCCTTACAATGACTCTGTAGTATAGCCTTAAACGGTTACGACAATTTCTCTTGTAGTATATTTTTTGCTCAAATCTTAGGCTATCCTTACTCTTTTGTTCCTATCAGCAGCTGTAGTTACCTTCAGAACACCTGCATAAGATCAAGCCAGTTAAAAATTCTAGAATGAGAAGAGGCTTTCAGTGATCGATCTCTAGTTGAGGAGCTACTGTTGATTGTTTCCATGGGAGTCACTTTTCTTTAGTGGGGATGAGCAATTGGTAGCTTGTCCATGCCCCAGTGTATTACCCCACACCCATCCACATAAGGGGACTCTGTGAGCTATAAACAATGGTATGGAGGTGTGTTGCAGAAGAAGTGGGTGAACTTGGGAGAGGGAGAAAGAGGTGGATATGACCAGGGTGTGTTATATACATGCACGAATTTTTCAAAGATTGTAAAAAGAGCTCAAGTGAACATACACACTATGATTCATTCCCTTTCTTTCTTTTTTTATTGAAAAAAAAATTTCTGCCTCCTTCCCGCCTCCCATTTCCCTCCCCCTCCTCCCACTCCTCTCCCCCTCCCTCCACTCCTCTCCCCCTCCCTCTCCAGTCCAAAGAGCAGTCAGGGTTCCCTGCCCTGTGGAAAGTCCAAAGTTCTCCCCCCTCCGTCCATGTCTAGGAAGGTGAACATCCAAACTGGCTAGGCTCCCACAAAGCCAGAACATGAAGTAGGATCAAAACCCAGTGCCATTGTCCTTGGCTTCTCAGCAGCCCTCATTGTTCACCATATTCAGAGAGTCCACCTGAAAAAGCATGGGATAAAACCGGATTTCCTTTCTTTTTTAAAAATCCTTTGCACTCCTGTTCTCTACACCATTCATTCATACCCACTTGCTAAAACTAGTTTAGTCATTCACTTCTCCTATAGACATTTTTTGGGGTAATTTCTTGAAGTCTTCCTCAAAAACATGGCAAAACCATGAGATTTGACTTCGAGAGGTAGCTTAGATCCATAAATATTAGGTGGTCTTTGTTGAGATGAAGAGTTTTCAGTCTTTCCAAACTGTGCATACAATGTGCATTATAATAGTAATGAGTTCAGATCTTCTGAAGAAATTAAAGGAGAATAATCAGTGCATTTGGCATGGTGGCTTGCACACATTAGCATTCACTAGACTTACCTAAACTCCAAAGAGGCTTAATAAGCAGTGGATCACATATGTGTGACTTCAATAGGTACTTTTACCCCCAATTATAGATTGCTTCATACTCTTATTTATTATCCCATGTATGTTAGTTGCTATCTCATAGTCTATTGTAAAATCATAGAGGAAAGGGACTATATTTTAGGCAACATCTTTAGCCTTCAAATCTCAGAGCATAGAAATGAGGTCCTGCTTCTTTCTTGATGTGTATTTGCATGCTAACCAAATATTTCTTCTCTTTTATCTTCTCTTTTTTTAATAGGAGGAGGCCTTGAGCTTTTATTTTAATATAAATAACCAATATGGTACCATTAAATTAACTAAGCAGTGTTTATTGACCATATTTCCCTAATTTTCCCCTCTGCTATAATGTGCTGTTTTTTACTGACAAAATGTAGTACAATTACTAGAAACAAGTGGTACTAATAAATTCAAGAATAATTTGCTTAAGAGTGTATGCAAATTTCCTGCATCCCCTTGTCAGGATCCCCATATTCCATCCTGCCCCATTAATCCCAGTGTAGTTGCACTAGCACTTTGATTACTGTACCTTTCTATTAGGTTTGAGACTATATATTATGAGTCCTCCATATTTATTTCTTGTTTTTCAAAGTTTTTGTTTTTAGTGTTCCTAGTCCCATAAATTTTCATATTAGTACAGAACTAGTTAATGAACCATATGCTTCTTGGTTGAATAAATGGATCAGTTGAATGTGATATATTTCATAGTTTGCTTGAAAAATATTTCTAATATATCATACACAGATACACATAAATGTGTGTATGTGTTTTGTGTGTGTGTGTATTTTGTTACATACATATGTGTGCACCAGATATCCCTATGGGCATGTAAAGTGGTCAAAGGTTGTTGTGAGATGACTTCCTCAATTATATCTTCCTCCCTCCCTCCCTCCCTCCCTCCCTCCCTCCCTCCCTCCCTCCCTCCCTTCCACCCTCCTCCCTCCTTCTCCCTTACACTTTCTTTCTCCCTCCCCGTCTCTCTCTCTCTCTCAGACAGAGATAGTTACTGAACCTAGAGTTTGCTGTTTTGACTAGACAGGTTGTCCAGGAAGTCCTCTGGATTGGTTCATCACTGTTTATTAATGCTGTGGAGGTAGCATTAAGCATGTACTTTCAACCTTGATTTTCTTTTCGCAAGGGTTCTATGATCCATGTGGAGTCCTATATGTCCAAATCATTCTGTCTCTAATGACAGTGTTTGATCTTAACACCTCTATGTCCAGATTTACCTGCAATCATTTTACATTTTTGGTATTGTTATAAGTCAGCCCATTTTATCATTTTTAGTTGATTTTTCATTACTGGCATTCAAGAAAAAGTTTGCTCATATCTATTCTGAATTTTGCCAACTTGCTAAAATTATTTGTTCCATCTGATGGTTTTTTTCAAAGGTTCAATTTCATTTTACACACAGGTAATCAATTTGTGTATAAGTAACTTTACTTTTCCCTCTTTTTGACTTGGTTGGCTTTTCTAAGTATAATAATGACAATGATAATATTGATGATCATAATAATAAGACACATTGTCCTTCCTTCCTTTTTTAACTCTGATTAGTTTTTTGCAAACTTTCACGTGTATGTATGTATGTATGTGAACTACTTTAAGACGTGTGCTTCTGAAGGGCACAACAATGAAATGTTGTAATATAATGCATTTTTTAAATGGTATTTTTCTTTCTTTCTTTATTTCTCTCTCTATCTCTCTCTCTTTCTTTTTTTTTTTTTTTTGAGAGAGGGTCTCGTTACATAGCCCTCGCTGGTTTGGAACTCATTACATATCTCAGGTTGACATTATTTGCAGAGAACCTTCTGCTATGCTTTCTCACTTTCTCACTTCTGGGATTATAGGCATGTCCATAACTGGGGGAGGCATCTTTTTTATTTAATTGGAAAAATTGGGGTATATTTGAATATTTATAAGAATGATCCAATAGACTGTGGTTGAACCTCGATTGGAATGAATGGACTCTGAAAGAAGGATCAGAATGCTTTTTGTCTAATGGACCATATAACTAAATATTCTTACTACAACAGTTCTGGACATTCCTAGGCAATTCATCAGTGTAGTGCATAGTAGTGATCATTCATAGTCCAAGTACTCAGGAGACTGATGCAGGAGGGTTGAAAGTTTGAGACTATCGTTGACTTAGACACTGTCTCAAAAACAACAAAAAAGCAGCAATAGGAAATATGACAGCACAGAAAGGATTGAGTGTGAATATGATTGCATTTCAATAACACTTTATGTATTGAATCTTATACATCTTATATGTGTCATGAAACAGAATTGTTCTTAGCTCATGAACTTCCCAAACAGATGGCAGTAGGCCTGTGGGGTCATAGATTGCCAACGCCTGCCCCAGAGCACATGTGGAAAGATAAAATCCTATATGCTACAGGAACAACGTCCCATATAGGAATCAAAGACTGAAAGATAAAGACAACAGATTCTTTGATGTGGAGTTGGGAGCTAAGGAATTTTTAATCCAGTGGCTTCTATTTAATAATGAAATAAAATTTCAATACGGGCCATTTTTTATTGATGGTTTATTAATGGCTAGTATGATTGTAGAAGGTTTACATAAAGTGACTGATTTACTATTTATAGAACTTTTACTAGATGGGCGCTAGTGTTGTGTCTGTTTTACCCCTAAGGAACTAAGGCACAGTAGTGCTAAGAAATGCATGTAAGCTATTTACCGTTAGAATCCACAGTCTTACTCTGTGAAGGCCATCCACTCAGGAGAATGGAGACATCTGAGAGGTTTCAAGGGCAGGGTGATTGAACAATGCAGTGAGATCTTAAGGGGTGTCAAGACCTCAGTTGAGACCGGGAATTATAAATCGAGGGCACGATCAATCATCCTGATGATGTGATTTACTCTGGAGGAGAGCAGCTGCGTGAGCACAGGCACAGAGGAGGAGGAAGACTCTCGGGCTTTCCTAAGGTAAAGTTGTATTGGGGATCGCAGGAGATCAAATACACTGTGGAGACTGAGGGTGGGCCGCACCCCTCTACAAAAAGAGGCTTTCAGCACCATTCCCTGATTATTATATTCTGTGCTCTAGTTGTAATTTTTGTGTCATGGTCTCCTGTGGCTGAACTATTTACTGCATTATCAATCTGAGGGCATATTATTATTCTCAGACCTTTCTTATATCAACTCATAATAACAATATTAATTCAGCAATATAAACAGAGTCAAATACTACTTTTTAATCTAAAAAGTCACCTAAGAAACTTCAAGTTGAGAATCAAATACAAAATTTATGTACATTATAGTGATGCACTCTAACAAACATTTTGCAATTTCAAATTGGCATATGGAAAATGCTACATAAAATTTATGGAAGGTTGACCATTCACTGACTGTACTGTGAAAATTTGCGTTTTTGGTGTTTCTGGAGTCAAGTGCAGATGTGATTAGACAACAGTGAGATGGATCATTAGAAATGAACTTTGAACAGTCTGACGAAATGACCTTGAATTTAGCTAGCTGAGAGAAATCAATCTTTGGTCTCATTTCAAATCTACCTCCTCTGAATCTACATTTTAATAAAGCCCCAATAAAAATATATATATTTCCATGAGTATGGCCAACTGATAAACATCTATTCATATTATATTAAATTGATAAACTACAGGGAGTATCCTTTAGTTAAAATGCTTGCTAGAAAAAGTATCAGGTTTTCGTAGTGGTATATTCACACACACACATGCACGCACGCACACACACACACACACACACACACACACACACACACACACTGTTATAGCTAAGGGATGGGAACTGACTCTAAATAAGAAACTATGTCATGTTTCATAAAGGCCTTTTCACACAGCCTGGGTAACTTAATGCACTATTTTTAGTAGACCTGCGTTTTATTTATGACTCATCACATATGGGAGACTGTAGAACTTTTCAATTACAGCATCATTTTGGCTTCCAGAGTTTCTGAATTTTGAATTTTTTCTAATAGTTACTCTCAACCTGAACTTGTATGAGTTGAACTTTGAGTTCATAGCAAACATCTATTTTGTTGTTGCTCTGTTTTTCATATGTTTTGTTGAGTAATGAGGTTGACCACATGATCTCAGATAGGTTTTTCAGATAAAAGATGAATTTGGTGAGGTAGTGGACAGAAAGAAGATGGGTTTAATTTAATTTTATATTTTACTGAGAGCCATCCAGTTTTGAACTCCATTTTCTATAGTTTTATTTTTTTAGTGATATTCTTGATTGCTTCTGTAATTTTATCAGATTCCTGATTTGCAGTAGCAATGGTTCCCAGACTCCCAAGAGTCAGGCATCAACTCCATAGAAACAACCCAGAAGACATAAATGGAGTTGTCAGGGTTCTGATGCCTGAAAGTATTTTGGAATTCACCCCACAGGACCTCGACCTGAGCACGAATTGGTTGGTTGAACTAGAAGAGTCTGGACCACAGGACTGATGTAATCCACCTTCTGCTATGAGATGCTCAAAGCTAAGAGTTGACTCTAATTCCAGTTCTATAGAACTAAAGCGTCGTGTGTTCACCTAATCATGCTCTTCCAAATGCAAAGGGGCCCAATGATATCATTCTTAATCCTGAGATTTTCTTTCCCATGATTCTTTTTCAAAGCACAAAATGTTAAGATGAATATCAGAAATAGGGTGGCTGTTCAGTCTTGGCAAAGACTACCAAGCTCAGATTTCCTTCTGGTCAAATATTTCTAAGGAGAACACTTTCATTGCTAACTCTCCTGTTTTTTTTTTTTTTGTTGTTGTTGTTTGATTGGTTTTTGGTAGAAATGTTAAGAATGAGAGATCAGAGGACCAGGACTGACAACAAAGGCTTTCAAACCAAGGCAGCAATAGGTTGTAGATCTTCATGCACATTTCCCTCTCTTTTAGAATTCAAGAAGACACTTGTAGAGTTGATGTCCTCTGGAGAGTCACATAGATCTCAGTCATTAACACTGACAGTCACAATTTTCAGTTGATGTTAGGTATTCAGGAGAATAAATAAGTTAAGTCTCAGATTACTTGTGAGTACATAAATATTATGTTCAACTCTTAGACTTGGAGAAAACAAATACTTCACCTTCTACAGTGAGTACCATCAAATTACATCTATTATCTTAATAAAAACTCTGGGGGAATTGAGGAGGGGAAAGAATATGATCAAAATACATTGTATGAAAATTTTTTTGTGAAGAAGTGCCTAGTTCATTCCTCGAAACAAATAAATCCTTTGGGTTTCTTAACTCAGAGGCAAGTAACCTCAAAGGCAAAGTACTGAAATTGGAATTTTTTATCTCCCTTACTCCATTTTACTTTTTCTAACATTTTTTCAAACATAGCTCCCATATCAGTGCATGGTGTGACTGACCACCGATTGTTCAAGCTTGAACTCTTGAAACTTTAACTCTGGTTTTGTGTTCCCACCCACTCTTGAATTACTAAAACCTACTCACTTTTCCTCCTATGTACCCTTTTTCTACGCCTCCTCTTCTCATATACAGTACTTTCAATCTGTTTCATGGTGTCTCAATGTCAGCACTCTTGTAGGATGTTCAGAGCACCCTTGTCCTCTACCCCCTCTACCCACATGTTGAAATGTCAACACTTTCTCCATCTCCCTGGGTTTATGACAATCAGATGATCTCAGCAATGACAAATATCCAAGTGAGAATAAATGCATACCCTCCAATCATCTCACAAACTGATAAAATAGATTCAGTTCATTCTATATGATATGAAAAATAAAGCTACTTAGGTCAATCCTCTTTTTAAAATGCCTTATTTTTAACCACTCCTACTTTAAAAAAATTAAAGTTCTTAAATACATTATAAAAAGCTTTTATTCTTTCTTACCTGTTTCATCTGGTAATGTGTTGGATTTCCTCACGTTATTAATAATTGAAATTATTTACCTTGAGGACCCATGCAGCTCTTATTTTTCTTAGTCTATTTTCAACTGATCCTGTTTCTTTGACTACTCATTTTCCTATTATCTGTTAGGTCTAGGCTGATATGTTATTATCTCTAAGAGATTCCCATAGTCAGTACCCATTTGCCCTTATGGCCTGTTCCATTCAAATTATACCCTTCCATGGTACAAAGGACTTACTCTTTACAGTATATTTTTGGTATAATAATTAGTTGTGCAGTGATTTTCTATTTTGCCAAAACAAAAGATGTTTGAAAATGTTTGTATTCTGTTCTATGCTTAATACTTCCCCTCCGCAGTACTAGGCATATAGTACAAACCAGGCAAATGATGGTCATAGGAGTGCTTTGGCATGTCTGTTACAGTGCAATCATATGCACGATCAGGGTAGAAAATGCAGAGAATTCTCCTTTCCTCTTAGGAGCAGGAACAAGAAAGTTTATATTCTGTTCATATTCTATTTCTGGAGTCAAATAGTTTCTTTTCTCTGTCTTTCTTGTTCACTTGCTTTTATTGATGCATTCTGCAGTTTGCCCTCCCTTCTTGCTTGTGTTTAATTACCCCTGACAGTACATGTCCTCCATACTGGCTTGTCTAGTACCAAGGAGTAGTTCTGTTAGGTCATATTTTTTTTCTACAGTGAGCAAGGAACATCACTAAGCAACTCAGATCTCTTTGTTCTGAAATTAGTGGAAAACCGAATTAGTGAAGTGCGTGCCCTTCTTTATAATGCTATGCCTTTGTTTTCCAGAGAAACTAGGAGTCAGGACACTCAGAAGAAATGCCAGAACATTTCTGTGTTTAAAACTATCCACTTGAGGGTCATTTGCATTAGAAACATTCCTGGAAAAGCACTGGGATAGCCTCGAGCATGACAAAAGAGGTGAGGGAAACAATTCAGATTTTAAAAAGTGGGAGACCCAAGTGTTGTTTCATAAGAATTTTCCTTTGATGAGCCCACTTCTTGCTTGTTTCCTTAGAGACAAAGAGAAGGACTTGCATAATCTCTGAATGTTGACATGGAAAATTAAAGTCACCAAACATGGGCTGGTTAGTTTTCTTGATAAATGGTCAGCACAGGAAATAATCATCAGTGAAAACAACACCTTGATTTCCTTGACAACTCTCTATTGAGAAATGTTTGTTTGTTTATTTGATAACATTTTTTTTTTTAAAATTCATGGTAAAATATCTCTGCCAGCCACAGGAAATCACTGGCACATTGAGGAATGCGTATGGTGAAACAGATTTATATAGGTCAAGACACATTTAAAAAGAACAAAATGAACAAACAAGGTGAGAATACATGAGCTTTGGAGCACAGTTAGCCAAATGTTTCCCAGTCTCAAGAATTAGACACTTCGAAGTCTTCAGCAACAACTGAAATCAGACCTCTTTTCCATGGACATAAATGTTTGTGTGATACATCAGGTGGGAATGGGTGCCACTTGGACCAATGCTGACTTAATTTTGGAGAATTAGGCCGTGGGAAGCCCATCATTTTTCTAAGGAAGAGATTTTATAACCATCTTTAGACTTTCAGACTCTAATTCTTATCTCTATAACCACCCGCTCTAGAGTATGTTTAATGAAAATAAGAGATGATGGCTGTCATATCTTAAGTGAGCTAAATTTTGCCAATGCTGAAAATTACTGTGAATTAATCTCTAATTATAAAGCTGGGAAATGGAACACCTCAGCACATGCGCACTGAAGAAGAAGCCCCAGTTCTAACTGCTAGATTTGCCTGAAAAATTATTTACATCTGCCAAAAGGGGGGAAAGATCCTTCATCGCGAAAAAAACAACAACAGCCACAACAACAACAACAAGCTAAATATTTAGCATCTACCCTGAGGTTTAGCCTAAAGACTTACTTTTTAAAGTTAATAATTGAAACATTTATGCCATGTTAACTGTTTCTGATTTTTGTAATATTAGTGTAGAAATTAGTATACTATACATTTTATTATTTATTTCTTGATAGTTTTGAGTCTCACTAGATAACCTTTGTGGGCCTGGTACTCACTATGAAGTTCATAAGAACCTTTAATTTGCAGTACTTCCCCCATCTTAGGCTCCCTAGTGCTGGGATTGCAGGTGGCCACAACCAGACAGGTTGATTTTGCAGAACTGCAGTGAAGACCATGTAAATGTCCCATGTGTTATATGTGACACTTATTTTCCAACTAGGAAATAATAATCCAAACGTGATTCTGTCAAATAAGACACTTCTAGCCAATTCGAATGGATATGTCCAATTTGTAGTCAACACTCAGTAGTTCCAGGATAGAGAAAAGATCATAAAACTATTACTTCAGATAGAATGCATATCTGGGGTTTCCTAGATTGTTCACACAATAGGCAGTAGATTATCCAATAAGGGCTATCAGAGAATGGGAATCAGGTAGCTGATCAACCTCCAGTGCTAGGTTCCTCACTACTCCTACTCTGGTGCGGAGAGCCTGCAGGCTTCCTAGGAGCATCGGTAGTCAATGAAGCTAGCTTTTTATGTCAACCAAAGTTGGTGGAGGACGAGTCCACGTGCCCCCACATCAGGAAGGATACATGCACATTCTCAGCAAAAAGAAGATTTAGGGTGGGTAGTGGTGTTCTTTCCTCTTACATCTTTGTATTGGGACACTTGTTGATTAGTGATACCCTGTCTGGGGGAGGATCACCTCCTCGTCATTTAATCTGTGGACAGAATTTTGAGGATTAGAGCAGTAACAAATAAATACCTGACTCATCATCATACTATTATTATGGAATATAATTAAGACTTGGTAGAAATGATCCATCAGAAATTCATTCAAACACTTGCCATTTTACCTTGAGACAAGAAACTTACCCATTGATCACTTCTGTCTATCTTAGATATGTAAAATTATCCTCACTATAATGTAAAAAGAAATGTTAGAGGATAAAAGAAATAAAACTTCATGACTGACATTTGATAAATTTTGTGCATTTTGGATTAAATGATATTGCTTTCCAATATATTTCAATATCCTCTGGCTAAAGTACCTCTTATATCCAACAACCTCTGAATTATCATGTCTCCTTGATATTAAAATGGTGTTTACTGTTCTGCAACAGCACTCACTGTAAGGGATGAGCAGAAAAGTCAGACACCATCTTCTAATGTATACTGCCCTTAAGAAGCTACTTTGACTGACAGCCACATTGCACTGTGTATTTTCATGAAGCCACTTGCTTAGACGTGTGTCCCATCATTCACTCACCATTTCAACTTGTCTTTTCAGAATGAACTTTGGGTCACCCAAGTGTGAACAACATTTAATTATAGACTCACTTCTTTATTGAAAATGACAGGATCTTATACATGTGTTTGTCAAGTAGACTGTTAGATGAAGATGAAGATTGAATACTGATCTGAAATCTGTACCAGTTCCCTGGCCATAGTTACACATCCTTTCTACTAAGAACAATAGACACTAAAAAATCCCCCAATACATAGGTTTCTTGGAATTTTCCACGTTAGTCAATAACTTACTAAATATCTGCCATGTAATATGATTATTGTATAAGACAATTCAATTTTTTATATATAAAATAATAAAAGACCAGGGAGTCATTTAAAAAATAATCACAGAATTTAATATTTTTTAAATGGTTATCTTTTTCTAAGATTTTAATTTTATGTTTTATTGTGTATATGTGTGTCTATACTGTGGAAGTCAGAAGAAGGCGACTGTGTGAATCCCCAGAGCAGGAGTTACAGGCAGTTGCAAACTACCTGATGAGAGTGTGGGGAACTGAGCTTGGGTCAGAAAGCGCTGTACTCACTCTAAACCTCTGGGTTTAATGAAGACTAGGACTGAAAGCTAAATCACGCAGCTCCCAGTCCACTGGCCGTGTATCTGTCTACACTAAGATGGGAATCTTGCTTTTTTGTCTCATGTTCTTAGGGTTGACCTGCAGTCCAGGTGTGTCACAGCACTAAGATCCTGCTAAAAGGAGTGCATGTCAAGTCCCAATCCAGATCTACTGGGTTACAGTCTATATTTTGACATGTTCTCCATATGTTTGGCAAGTTTGAGAGGTACATTTTGAAATAAAAATTATTGGGAGGCAGAGGCAGGTGGATCTCTGTGAGTTCGAGACCAGCCTGGTCTACAAGAGCTAGTTCCAGGACATGCTCCAAAGCTACAGAGAAACCATGTATTGAAAAACCAAAAAAAAAAAAGGCAATTAACTACATATAATCATGAAATAAATTTATGAGAATTTCATTCATGTTAATTATTGGTATAAATAATGTGATACTTGGCTTTTCTATGTTGCAAATTTTTATATCAAACTAATTAAGTGATTTATATTAATATTATTCAGTGAATCAGTTACTTATCATGCATGGATGGTTTTTAACATTTTGATAGGTTGTTATTAGATAATATGCATTGTGCATATAATGTTAGGTCTTGCCATAATTTCACCACTGCACTATCAAATTTTCAGGTAAAGAAACTAAACAAAAAGTTTAAGCAATTAACCAAGATTTCTTGGTGTATCCTTTGGGCCTTTCCTTTTGTGTGTAAGGAAAAGTCAGCTATTAAGACTACTGAAAGCTCTGGAACATCTAGATTCTCGGGTTCAATCAGATTGCCTAAATATGGTGACAATGGAGGCTGCCCAGCTCCAGGAGTTTCTTAACTAGCTTAACGTCCTCAGTGGAAAAGAGGGCACTATTCTTATTCTTCCTTCAAAGACCTGTCAGAACCATGGTCGGTGCTATCCCTGCTCCTGTTAGGTCACTATTTGAGCTGATTATGAGGGACTATGTGGCTAAAAGAGAGAAAAAATTTACAACTACACTGGTTCTGTTCCGTTTTCTACTCACTACGCTATGGGAACTAGGCTGAAAGTTTAAAAACATACACAAACACAGAGACAGACAGACAGATGGGGCCACGGGGCCATCCTTGAGACAAGAATTCCAAGAATGCCCACTTTACTGTGCTCAGGGGCAGCTTACATAGGGCTATGGCCTGCTATCAGTATTCTTATGGTCAGTAGCCTTTAAATTAGCCACCCACTTGGCCTGGGCCTCTTATACTATATATGCCGATGTAACTCATGGATCTGGGCTCCTTTCCAGCTTCAGGATTCGGTTGCTCTTCCCTGTTCCAGCGGAGGATTGTGATCTGTGAGTTTACCCCTAATATATAACCCTCTACTACACTCAGTTCTGAGCTAGTGTGGACTTCTCTTTTACCTAAGCTTTTTTTGTTTTTTTCTTTATTTTTTTAAACCCCCCACTACAGCAGAGTAATCTGGTAAATGGAGAATGGTCACAGATCTAAGAGCTGTCAAGAAGGTAAGGTAACTCAACCTATGGGCCCTCTATTATCTGGCATTCCACTGCCTTCTCTATTACCAAAAGGATGGCCTCTTATAGTTATTGATTTACAAGATTTTTTTTACTATACCTTTACAAAAAAATGACAGAGAAAAATTTGCCTTCACAATGTCTACTTATAATAATTCTCAGCACCCTAGGAGATACCAGTGGATGATCTTCCACAGGGAATGCTCAATAGTCTCACCCTATGCCAATACTTTGTAATTCAGCCCTTGGAAATAATAAGTAAAAAATTTCCCAAATCTATAATTTACCATTACATGGATGACATTTTGCTATCTGATTCAAACACAGATACTTTAGAAAGAATGTTTGAGTAGGTAAAGAAAGTTTTGCCAAAATGGGGATTACAAATTGCTCCTGAAAAAATATAGAGAGGAGATTCTGTCAATTACCTAGGTTATAAAATAGGTTTGCCGAAAATTAGTACACAAAAAGCACAGGACCAGTTGACAACTCTTAATGACTTTCAAAGATTATTACGAGATATTTCCAATCTATGATTGGCTGTTGGGATACACCTGATATAATAATTCATTTAAACCAAACCTTAGATTGTGATAAAGACTTCAATAGTCCCAGAGAATTAGCAGCTGAATCAGAAAAGGACTTGGCAATTGTTGAGGAGAAATCACAGTAGGCACATGTGGATAGGGTTAATCCAAATCTTAATCGTATTCTCATCATATTGCTTCACAGAATTTTTCCTACAGGAATTTTAATGCAGAGGGATGATATTATCTTAGAATGGATCTTTTTACCACATAAACCAAGTAAAAAATTAAAAACTTATATGGAAAAAGTCTCTGAATTAATTATAAAAGGTAAGTTGAGACTTCATCAATTAGCTTAGATCCAGCAGAGATTATAGTGCCTTTCACTACTGATGACCAAAAAAAGAAGTTATGGTAAGACAAGAAACCATGGTAAAGAGCTTGTGCTATTTTTTTTTTTTTTTTTGGAAAATTACTGGCGATCATTCCAAAAGCAATAGACTTAACCTTATAAAGAGAACTTCTTGGATTATTCCCTGAATTGTACGTGATATTCCAATAACTGGAGCCTATACATTTTATACTGATGCAAATAAATTAGAGAAGGTAGGTTACAAATAAGAAAGAAGAAAGAATCTGGAAAATAATTTACTTTTCTTATTACCTTTTTTTGTCTCTGTCATACCTTTCATTGAATATATATGTCTGCATATGTCTATATAAATAATGTTTATATAAGTTTTCCCCAATGAACAATCAATGTACCTACAGTAATCTTTGAAGTTTCCAGGAAGAAGATGGGGGACACAAAAACAATTCTACCTGGTTGATATGACATCATGGTGCTGATAGCAATACTATAAGACCTGTTTTGGGTCCCAGCTGCTCAAGATGGTTCCAACTTGTTTAGCTGATCGTGTACTTTTTTTTTTTTTACAATGTTCTGACCATAACTCCAAATAGAAATCTCAGAAAAACCCTACTAAATACTCAGAGACTATTTGCAATTTTACCAGTAATCTTGGAACTTAACCATTATTTTACTTTCACAGGATCCAATAGAAAGAACATCACCCCCATAACAGCTGGAAGTAATTCTAGAAGACGATGTCCTCTCTCCCAACAAAGTTTGTCTTCAGGGTTACAGACATCATTTAGGGGTTAATTATAATTGGTATAGGGTTGGGGGTTGGGGGGAAATTATGTAGGATCAGGGATTTCTTTGAAAAAAAGAGAAAATTGGATGGGATAATAGAGTAGTGTGAGCTTACTCACACTGATAATAATAGTGAGTAATAAAATGAATACTTGTGAGATATTATTTATAAGTAATTTACATTGGTATAGATTCTTGTATATTGATACAAGCTTAAATTATATTGAATAAGTTCCTATTTTCATCGCAATATTTGTATACCTAGGCAAAGTTATTTTGTCATATTGTATGCATGCATGCTTCTACCTCTGCTTAAGATATTTTGTATATTGATACAATTTTATGATATATTTATCAGATTACAATGTACATTTGTGATCAAGATACTTATACACTGTTTACATTTTGAAATCATTGTCCTCATTTGTTGCACAGTTGTTTAAATATTATTTAATATTTTAATATGAAGTCTTAGTCTTTAAGTTATATAAGTATTAAGATTCATAGATCAGTATCATTCACGTTTGTCATACTTATAGTTAGACTAATCAGGTTCTTTAGGTACATAGAGATTGTATTCTGCATAGACAGGTAATTTTCAACTACTTCAAAGACCTGTAGAATATGGCGTTTAAATAACTTAGAGTTCTGTTGAAGTGAGACACAATTGCTCCTGGCAGCCCCAATCTATTCCTGAGAGAAGGTTGAACACTGAAGACATTCTACTTGGAGCTTGTTTTCTTCTTGGCAAAACTGGCCTTTCGGCAAAGAAATGTCCATGTCTCAGCTACTGAGAAGGTACATGATATCTAGAAATGGATAAACAGGACACAAGGAAAAAGACTTTCAAATCTTGCCAAGAGAGGGTAAGACGGTTTTGAAAAATTACCTGCCTCTGAAATGGTCTGTCAGTTACTCTAGGCCTTAGCCAAAGTTGGTTGCTCTAATATTGCAAATGAGACTTTGGGTGATGGCCCAGGAAGCCAGTTGCCTCTGTCATTTGTGGCACATTTTGGAAGTTGTTTGATTGCACTTCCTGGTTAAATTAAATGGGCCACAAAGTAAACTAAAAGTTAGAGTCTGGGAAAGGGACTGGGCAAGAGAAGGGAGCTTCATAGGAACAAAAAGTGATGAGAGAATATGTGGCTAGGGGCAATCAGAGTGAATGGATATGTGTATGACATTGTCAAAACATTAACTTAACTGAAGAAAAAGAATCAGCCATGCAAGGCAAATCCCATTCTTATGCTCACACTTATAGCTGCAATAGAAAATATACCGTTTCCTTCCTGTGATTTTTGAATATGCCCCACTGTTTTACATAATAAATATTAGAAAATGAAAGAAGTGTCTTGATTTCATTTTCAATAACACATTACTGAATCACTGAGACAATGGCTTTTATTTGTTTGGGATAACTGGAAGCACTCACACTGACAGCTCCGGAAGAATGTGTGAAATACTATGCGTTGAGCCTTGGACTGTTCTGAAAGGGAGTGGGTGGGGGAATACAAAGGTAGAGTACAGAGTTCAAATGATACACATCTCTGTTTAGGCATTTATGTCGGCAAACTCTTCTCTAAATGAGTTTAAAGTGGATATTGATATGCATATTTGTCTCCTTTGTTAGACACTTGATTCCTAGCTGTTGGAAGGAGCTGCTGCTTGTTAGTTCCTGGCTGCCTGACTAGCTGATACCCCAAAATAATCACACAGAAACCATATTATTTAAATCACTGCATGGCCCACTAACTACAGCTTCTTATTGGCTAACTCTTACATATTAATTTAACCCATTTCTATTAATCTGTGTTTGGCCATGTGGCTGTGGCTTACCAGCTAAAGTTTCCAGTATCTGTCTCTGGTGGTTCCATTGCTTCTTCCTTACTCCACTCTTCTTTCTCCCAACATTCAGCTTAGCTTTCTCTGCCTACCTCAGTTCTGCCTTGCTATAGGTCCAAAGCAGTTTCTTTATTCATTAATGGTAATCACAGCTCACAGAGAGGACTCCTACATCACCTAGCTGATGGCATTGTTTTCGTGGACTTGAAACTTTAAGAGAAGGTGACTAACTGGAAGAAGGTGGAGACAGGAGGATTCCCAAAGCTTCCACTAATCTAGTCAATCATTAAACTCTAGCTTCAGTAACCAGTGTTGTCTTAAAACGTAAGATGGGGAGTGACTGAAGCAGACACCCTGCATTGACCTCTGGCATCTGGATGCAAACACACCTAAACCCACACATCCATGTATGTATACACATGTGCACACAAGGTATCTCCTCCAACATTTTCTCCTGTTGCAGTTATGTTTTGCTGAAGGAAACAGGTTCAAGCAACCATGGACCATACCCTCTGATACTGTGTGTTGTTCTTTCTGCGGGGTTGGAGAGAAAACACGAGACACACGGCGGTCCCACGTGGGTGAACTTTAATGGGGAGGGGTGATGACAGGTGAGGGACGGTGGTGAAGAGACAAAAGGGAAAAAAGGGGCGAGTTATGGCTTCCCCCCGTTTTTAAAGGGGGATCCAAGTGCGTCTGGGAGGATGTCCTGCGCATGCGTGGCTTTCCATTGCGCTGGGATCTGTAGTTCGGTGGGATGCTGGGAACTGTAGTTCAGCCGCCTTGTCTCCAAAAGGAACAGCACTGTGAACCAAAATAAACCTTCCTTTGCTAAACACACACACACACACACACACACACACACACACACACACACACACACACACACAAGACCATGACTAAAAGCTGTAAAATTTCTTGGCTTTAATAGAATTTGTTTTTTACAGAAAGTAAATGTGTGTCACACTACTTTTTCAGGTACCAACCATGGAAAGTCCATCTCTTCAGATTACAAATTCTTGTTAGTAGAACAGGCAGCAGGTGGAACTCTGCTCACCATAAACTAGACCTGAGATATTTGCACTGCAAAGGGTTATAAGAAGTTCTTTATGGATGCAAAAAACAATTGTTGGCCTTATTTCCTTTATGTACATGATATATGTGACAATCAATATTAATGACTAAAATAAGAATTATTAAGATTGAAAGTACAATTTATTAAAGCCATTTTATCCACATTTATGGAAATAAGTAAGAGAAAAATTACCAATCACCGTTGCCTTATTCACGCAATCTATCATTACACACACCTGTGGGCTATATCATCATTAACCTTCAAACCCTCGGGAAAAGATACCCAGTTTCCTCAACCTTTCATTAAATGTGAATTGATACATTCATTACCTTTTCTTTATTAGTCCTTAACTTTTAATAGCTCTTTTTTTAACTTTTGGATTTTTCCTATTGCAAATGTTTTATGTTTTTAGTTATTTTTTGCATGCTAACCTCAATTTATTTTTTTGTTTTTATTGAGCTATATATTTTTTCTGCTCCTCTCTCTTACTCCCCCCCTCTGCTTCTATCCTTTCCCATGATCCCCACGTTCCCAATTTAATAAAATGATCTTGTCTTTTCCTACTTTGCATATAGATTTTAGTTATTTTTCTAATCTCTATTTTAGCTCATAAACTAATGATTATATTCAAATCAAATATTAATTTCTTGCTGACTAATGTAATTAATATTAACTGCCATTGTTTGTTAACTGTTATATCTGAAGTACCCTTGTCTTTACACCTCCCCTCTTTTATTATCTGCCTCCCTGTAATCTTTACTTTTTAAAAAGACACTTTAAAAGATCCCAATCTCATAGAAATTTCCCTGAAGTCTTTTCAATGAAGGTTTCCTTTTTACCCTGAACACTGAAACCCTTTCTTGTGTAGTACAAATCTTTCTTCATGCCCTGACAGTTGCTTGAAAAGGTGTTTCATTTTTTTTCCTTTTTTAGAAACTAGTAAACCTCATTACACTCAGATGCCATCTTGTTCAGAGCTTTTAATACTTTGTTCAAGGCCTGTTACTAAGGTGCCAGGGTACGCCTCACTGCATGTAAAGATATTCACAGCTTGAGTGGGCTGTGAAAGCCAATCACCTTGGACAGTACAGACACAGTGTGAAGGGAAGAATATGAAAATATGTGCCCCCTTCCTGTTCCTAGACTGTAGCTGCTTTCAACTTTACAATTCAAAATCAAAGTCTACTACTAAAATAAACTCCTAAGAATATAGGACCCTTCTTCCAAATTGTCTACTGAATACAGAAAGGTAATTGAATTGGTGCTCCTCAAATTATGTCTCTATGGTTTTGCTTTTATCATTAGTAACAGAAAAACTATAAAAAAAGAAAGTAAAATCCAAAAGTCTGTACTTAATCTTCCACTGCTAAATTTAGAAAGCTTTGTGTGGCATGGACATAAAGTATGCCTATGTATTCACGGGGTATTTTCAGAATAAAGGCCAGCCATCTGGCCATCTGTATCGCTCAGTCTTCATGCATTCTTTGTCCTACGCTTGTTCGCTCATTCTTTTAGCTTTAAAGCAATAAGCAAAGTTTAAGAAGACATTTACATGTTCTCAATTTTATTTGCTATGAGAAGCTATGTATGTACCATACTTGTGAAAGAGCTGGTATACTAACCAGTATTTCAATGTGGATGGAAACAAAAAGGGCTGGTAGAATTCTCACCAAACCATTGGTATAGTTGTTGCCAGTGAAGGGGGAAGACATGAGGTAGACGAAGACGTGAGCACAGAATTTCATGAGCACGTTTTATTTTTCCCATTGTGTTAAAACATTTTTTCTCTTTTTGCTATTTTCTCATACGATATGTTTTGACCATATTCTTTCTCCTCCTCTAACTACTTCCAGATCCTCTCCACCTCCCTACCCACCTGACTTTTGTTCTTTCTCTCTCTTAACCCCAGAAACAAAAAAACAATAATCAAACAAGGAAAAAAAAAACTCCAATAGAACAAGAACAACAAAAATACTAAAACAAAGCAAAAAGTGCATGTGTGTCCACACAAAACAGAAACAAGGACTCTGTTTTGTGTTGGTTAACTAATTAGTCCTACGCTTAGGGTGTGATGCATACCCCCGGTGACACTCCATTGGAGAAAATTGATTTCCCCTTTACTAGCAGGTATCAATTCCAAACAGCTTCTTAGTTGAGAGGAGCACTTTGGGTCTTCTCCTCTTTCTCAGTAATGGAAATTTGTCTGGTTTGAAACTTCAGGGTTTTTGCATGGTGTCATAAACTCTGTGTGTTCAGATGCCCATCATCCTTGAGTCACCCACTACCTCTGGCTCTTAAATTTTTTCTGCTTCCTCTTCTGCATTGATGTCTGGTCCTTGAGTGATGGGGTTTGATAAAGACATCCGTTACTTAACTTTGTTACAGAATTGTAGGCTATTTGAAGGTGTTCCTTGTTATCAAATAGAATTTTTGGAACACAGGTGAAAGTCCAACTGTTTATTATATATGTGAAGGCATAAATTTCTGTCAGAGAGGAGCAAGCCACACCTTACACAGAGAAACTGAAAAATGGAAAACAGCCAAATTTTTGCTTCAAAAACCATTTCAGTAAGAAACAGATGCACAACTCAAAGGAATAGTAAGGAAGGCTTTTATTGTAGGAAGGGAGACTATTATCACGCTGGGTTCTCAGAGATGTGACAGAACAGTGGAAGAATTTAGGTACTTGATATAACTCCACAAAAAAACTTCGAAGTGCTAGGGGGATGATTTTAAAGACATGTCTATTTTAAAAGATGCAGTGGTTGCTAATTCTACCTAGAGCTGAAATCTTTACTTAGTGGAAATAAACTTGCCCAAGTCAACTCTGGCCTTTCTCCAAAGAAAAAAAAAATTACCAAAGATTTTGTACAGAAGAAAGAAGAACCGATATCATAATTCCTTTTTTACTGAAGAATTTTAATTGTGTCCACCATCAGCAAGGCCGTAGCAGTAATTAGATTCCCCAAAGAATCCTTGTAACCTAGTTAAATTCTCAGCTCCTCCTAGCATGTGACGTAGAAATCTCACAGGGAGAACTGTGCTACTTTTTAATAAAAACTATCTGGACAGCAGTTAAGTGGAGCATTAACCTGTTTTGGAGAAAAAGAAAACTGCTGACACTGGCATGTCTATGGAAAATTAAGTGACTAGAAGGAAAATAGAAGTGATATTTCTAAATTTGGGGAGTGAAGACAGATATATTGAAGAGCCAAGTAGTTATCTCTTTCCTCTGTGTGTGTGTGTTGCATGTGTTTATGTGTGTTAAGTGTGTGTGTGTTTTAAATGATATCTATTATCAGTAAAGTATTACATGTTAGATATGAGGAAAAATAAATACTGGAAAGCTGGGCAGTTAGTAATAATACTTTGCCTTAAAAATATTGAGGGTCATACAGGCAAACCTTTAATATCGGTTATATATCTGAAATGTTTTTATATGGTTCTGTAAAATTTTACATGAACTTAATACATTTTGGAATTAAGTGGAAAATTTGGAATAAAGTGGAAAAGTAAACTCATTAACCCCATCACTTAGAAATGGCCACTAGTAGAGTTTTGGCTTTCTGTCTCAGAGATTCCCCTATCACGTACAGCTTTTCTGCTTGAAAACAGCCTGCCTATTATCTCTGCTGGATAGAGTCCAAGGAGTAGAGATTTCAGATGAGATGCTATACGCTTCTTTTTCAGAGTCTGAAAACATTAATGTGATTGGTTTTGAGAGCGGTCACATCAGCCCAACACTCTTGCCTGCATTCAATGCATATCTCTAAAAAGCCTTCATTAGCTAAAACAAAACAAAACAAAAACTTTTCATCTTAATTTTTGTTTCTTCAGAACTTTCAGCAATGAATGTTTATTGGAAAACCATAAAGAGGGTACTCACTATCTTGGCTCTGCTTAAAACTTGAGTGTGAATATGACTCTCTCACATCAAGGAGCTCAAAAGAGAGGATGCGTTCCCATAGGAGGAAGCCTCAGGTGTATTATGATGGTGGTCAGTGATGTACCTAAGAGAAGGAAGAAGAGTGGAACAAAGTTAATCAGGAAGTTGTAAATATTCTTTAATTTGAATACAGTTTGGTGGTGGTTTGGATGAGACGGGCCCTGTAATCACATGTTTCAACACCTGATCCCCAGTTAGCAGAATTATTTGGAAAGAATTAGTTAGTGTGACCTGTTCAGAAAAGGTATGTCACTTAGGATTTCAAACAACTTTTCAAAATAACTTTGGGCTTCCTCTAGCTCAGATCAGCTGTTTCTGTGGGTTTCCTCATCATGATCTTGGCCCCTTCACTCACTTTCTCACTCCTCCCTCTTTTTGACTGGACTCTGGGGATTCACCCCAGTGCTTAGCTGTGGATCTAGGCATCTGCTTTCATCAGTTACTGGATGCAGGTTCTATGATGACAAGAAAGTTAGCCATCAGGCCAGGTGGTGATGGCACATCCCTTTAATACCAGAACTCAGGAGGTGGAGGCAGGAGGATCTCCGTGAGTTTGAGGCCAGCTAGTTCTAGGACAGGCTCCAAAGCTACAGAGAAATCCTGTCTCGACCCCACCCCCCAAAAGTTAGTCGTCAATTTGATTACAGGGAAAGGGCAGTTTAGGCTCTCTCTCTCTATTGCTTAAAGTCTTAGCTGGGGTCATCCTTGTGGATTTCGGGGAATTTCCCTAGTGCCAGGTTTCTTCGTAATCCCTTAGTGGTTCTCTCTATGAAGATATCTATTTCCTTGCTCTACCCATGATGGGGAAACCCACAGATACAGCTGACCTGAGCTAGTGGGAGTTCACTGACTCCAGACTGACAGTTAGGGAACCTGCATAGGACCAAACTAGGCCCTCTGAGTGTACATGACAGTTGTGTGTCTTGTGCAGTTTGTGGGGCCACTGGCAGTAGAATCAGTATTTATCCCTAGTGCTTCAACTGTCATCTTGGAGGCATTGCCTATGGAGGGACACCTTGCTCAGCTTAGATACCGGGGAGGGGGCAGAGGGTTGGTCCTGCCTCAATGTGATATGACAGACTTTGTTGATTCCCTGTGGTAGGTCTTACCCTTTCTGAGAAATGGATGGGGTGGGGTGAGGGAAAGATGGGGAGCAGAAGGAATCGAGAGACATATGTACTCACTCATAAGTGGCTTTTAAACATAAAGCAAAGAAAACTAGCCTACAATTCACAATACCAGAGAACCTAGACAAAAATGAGGACCCAAAGAGAGACAAACCTGGATCTAATCTACATGGGAAGTAGAAAAAGAACTCCTGAGTAAACTGGGAGCATGTGAATCATGGGAGAGAGTTGAAGGGGTGGGCAGAAGAAGGGAGAGGAGCAGAGAAAAATGTATAGCTCAACAAAATCAATTAAAAAAATTAAAAGAGGTTCTTTTCCCCCTTTGATGGGCTCATTGAGAATCTTGGATTCATTCTCAGTTTGTAGGTCAATTCGATTGTCTAGTCCTGTTTCTGCTCAGATGGAGCAAGGCACATCTTTTGTTCA
This sequence comes from Microtus pennsylvanicus, assembly GCF_037038515.1. Lineage (NCBI taxonomy): Eukaryota > Metazoa > Chordata > Mammalia > Rodentia > Cricetidae > Microtus > Microtus pennsylvanicus. Next base: position 37,462,894 of record NC_134590.1, read on the forward strand.
ACGTTCCATCTGGAAGGTACAAGGAGACCATAATGATGTGGGATTCCCCTTTGTATGCTGTGAATATGTTTTATTACCATTGGTTAATGAAGAGGCTGTTTCAATCAATGCTTTAGCAGAGTAAAGCCAGGAGAGAGAGAGAGAGAGAGAGAGAGAGAGAGAGAGAGAGAGAGAGAGCAGAATCAAAGAGACACCTTGTAGCTGCTGAAGAAGAAAGATGCCCAGAACTTTTACCAGCAGGCCACAGCCTTGTGGTGACAAATAGATGAATAGAAATGGGTTAATTAAAGATGTAAGAGCTAAGCCAGAAATGCACCTGAGCCATTGGTCAAACAGTGCTTTAATTAATATAGTTTCTGTGTGATTATTTGGGTCTGGGCAGCTGTGAAATGAAAGAGCAACCTTCACTTACACCATCAGGCCCACCCTGCCCTTGTTTCAGATGAAATACCAAAGCATGGAGAAGAAAGCATCAGTTATTTGTGGTGGACCCTGCAGTAGAGCTCCTGTTCCCCGATTCTTGATGCCTGCCTACTCCAGAGTACTTCCTCCATGCCAAAACCCCTTTGCTGGTTAACCTTTGGTTTTAGCAACATTAGAGCATTCGATTTCATATTCCATTTTCATAAAAAATGAAAATCAGTGTTCATTTTTACTCGTTTCTGTTCTCAGTTGAAGAAACCATGCAGAGATTTTTTAGATAGTCTGCTCTTCTTCCAATAAGGGAGGCAAATGGAAAAACTGAACATTTGAGTGCCTACTCACTATCTGCCAGACTCTTGGATACTTCACACCCTGCGATTCTCACAACAACTCTTTGATGTAGCTATTATAATCTCCAAGGCACAGATGGGAGCACGGGGAGAGATGCACAGGGAATTTAAAGAACTTGCTTAAGCTGAATTTCCTAGATTCTAAATGGAAGAATGAAGACTGAAGCCAAAGTGTCTGACACCAAGGTCTATGCCCTGCCCACTGCACCTCACAGATTCCAATTCCCCGTGAAGAGGTGATATGACTACCATCTGGTTAGAAGTACTTCTGCTTCGTTTCTTGTTTTGGTAGAACCCAAGTGTTTGCCTTCACCTTCTTCAGTTCCTAAGGTAGGGAACTGACTTCAGCTGAACCTTTTAAACTCTTTTTGCCTAGAACTCAGCAAGAAATAAGAGAAAGGTGTGCTTAAGCATAAATCCGACCCAATTCAACCAACATTTTATTTATTTGTTTGTTTGTTTGTTTTTCGAGACAGAGTTTCTCTGCATAGCTTTGGAGCCTGTCCTGATACTCTCTCTATAGATTAGGCTGGCCTTGAACTTACAGAGATTCGCCTACCTTTGCCTCCCAAGTGCTGGGATTAAAGGCATGCACCACCACTGCCCGGCTTAAACCACCATTTTAAATATTTAGGAGCTGTATCATTTTGAGTGATATCAGTAAATTCATTGTTCTTTAGTTTTTCTCTCTGGGAAATTAAGTTCCTAATAGTGTACCCCCATGGAAATATTGTGACTAAAATGAAATTAGGTATATAAATTACCAAGTACAACACCTAAAATGTTCAGTAGATAATGGCGATTATGCTAATTGTGCACTTGTCAGTGGAACTTTCCTTACCATTCCATTTGCTGTGTCTAGCTGATGCCAATGCATTTTAAACTCCCAGTTTCTATGTTATTACCCTAGGGATACCTTTCCTGACCACCTTAAGCTCTATTCATTGTTTCCTCAATGTGGTTCTTTTTTTTTTTTTTAAATTTATTTATTTATTAAAGATTTCTGTCTCTTCCCCGCCACCGCCTCCCATTTCCCTCCCCCTCCCCCAATTAAGTCTCCCCCCAGCCCGAAAAGCAATCAGGGTTCCCTGTCCTGTGGGAAGTCCAAGGAACCCCCACCTCCATCCAGGTCTAGTAAATTGAGCATCCAAACTGCCTAGGCTCCCACAAAGCCAGTGCGTGCAGTAGGATCAGAAACCCATTGCCATTGTTCTTGAGTTCTCAGTAGTCCTCATTGTCCGCTATGTTCAGAGAGTCCGGTTTTATCCCAGGCTTTTCCAGACCCAGGCCAGCTGGCCTTGGTGAGTTCCCAATAGAACATCCCCATTGTCTCAATGTGTGGGTGCACCCCTCGCGGTCCTGAGTTCCATGCTCGTGCTCTCTCTCTTTCTGCTCCTGATTTGGACCTTGAGATTTCAGTCCTATGCTCCAATTTGGGTCTCTGTCTCTGTCTCCTTTCATCGCTTGCTGAAGGTTAATATTCAGGAGGATGCCTATATGTTTTTCTTTGGGTTCTCCTTATTTATCTTCTCTAGGATCACTAATTATAAGCTCAATGTCCTTGGTTTATGGCTAGAAACCAAATATGAGTGAGTACATCCCATGTTCCTCTTTTTGGGTCTGGCTTACCTCACTCAGGATAGTGTTTTCTATTTCCATCCATTTGTATGCAAAATTCATGAAGTCCTTGTTTTTTATTGCTGAGTAGTACTCTAATATGTATAAATTCCATACTTTCTTCATCCATTCTTCCATTGAAGGGCATCTAGGTTGTTTCCAGGTTCTGGCTATCACAAACAATGCTGCTATGAACATTGTAGAGCATATACTTTTGTTGTATGATAAGGCCTCTCTTGGGTATATTCCCAAGAGTGGTATTGCTGGGTCCAGGGGTAAGTTGATCCCGAATTTCCTGAGAAACCGCCATACTGCCTTCCAAAGTGGTTGCACAAGTTTGCATTCCCACCAGCAATGGATGAGTGTACCCCTTTCTCCACAACCTCTCCAACAAAGGCTATCATTGGTATTTTTGATTTTAGCCATTCTGACAGGTGTAAGATGGTATCTTAAAGTTGTCTTGATTTGCATTTCCCTGATCGCTAAGGAAGTTGAGCATGACCTTAAGTGTCTTTTGGCCATTTGAAGTTCTTCTGTTGAGAATTCTCTGTTCAGCTCTTAAACCTTGTTTTCTTAAACCTGTGGTTCTTAAACCTTGTTTTCACCCTTCCATAACATGTACATGATATCAAGATTAAGTCTTTTATTGTCATCATTAACCCAGAAGCTCTTGAGAGGTAAGGACTGTCTATGTCTCAGTTGTCATTTTGTTTCCTATACAGCACAGAATAGGTTGGTGGTGACTGAGTATTCACCAGCCGGCATTTGTTACAGAGAGGATTAATAGCATGAAGAGCAATGGAGAAAGTTTTGTCTCAAAATAAACAATTAAACATACAATCCAACGCACAAGTAAATAACAGAGTGTGAGACAGGAACTATTCAGCTTTGGGGGACAGGGAGTAGACAGAAAGACAGAAAGGCATCCAGAAGAAGATTTAGGCCTTAAATTCAGATGCCTAATGACATTTTTTTCTCCAGCTCTGTTTTCTAAATTTTCCAGAACCTCCTTAAATAGCAGCAGCAGCTGGGGTCCAGGTCATCAAACTCAAGTCTCAGAAGTAGACTTCCCTTCTACACTATCACAGTCGCCTTCCTAAACACACACAGCTGTTTGGCTGGCCCAGGCTTCCAAACTGTGACTCATAAATGTTTGCTCTTGTGGAATTCATTGATGATAATGGTGTCAATGCAAGAGTCAGTCATGAACCATTCAACAAATGTAAAAAGATGAGAATAAATGACTACAGAGTCTTAAACCATGAATAAAGAAAGAAAAACATATACAAGAAACAGGGATCAAGCAGAAGAAAGAGACCATGAACGCTCACTAGGAAGGTAGCCAACAGGTAGTTTAAGCTGCTGTTGCTTCAAATGTGAGACATTTACAATTTTTACTTTAACAATGAAAAGTTGTGAGATTTTTAAGAGGTGCTTGGGGTTATGGGTGATCTGATTTGTGAAGAGTAAGTGTAGCTTCTGAGAGAGTGTGTTTGTTGTCCAGAGAATGGATTCACACAGATGGGCCTGGTCTTATCCCTCTGTATCTCAATTTGTTATATATTCTACATATATTCATACCCCTTCAGAATGGGACACTTGATAGAGCCTAAGCCGATGTTGGTGCCTTGCTCCCAGTTGCCTTTCTTTATAAATTATCCTCATCTATTTTCTTGTAGCCACAGAAAACTAATTTGATACACACAGCCAACACACAAGTACTTTTGTGGTTATACATGACCATTTTGTGGTCATATATATTTATGATGAGAGTGATGAAGAATTCAAGTTATGCTGTGCTGGTTCCTCCAGGCATGCTCCAACATGGCCATATCTTGACTTATTTCAATGCTCATGCTGTTAAAAATGTCTGTTTTCTAGTCTCTTCACCATCATATTTTCCATGTTTCCCCCCATTTAAAATGTGATTTTGGTGATAAAAATGGCCTCCAGGGATAGACTGTTGTGTATTGTCTCTAAGTAGAAGGAGATTGTAATGTATGTCACAGAAAATGCTCTTATATGATATTGTTAAACAAGCTTTACCCGGGTATGACACTAGTGTTGCTGTACATAATTTCAATATTGATTAGTCAACAAGATCTATTGACGTAGATGACTTTAGACAGAAACACACAAGAAGACTGTATGTTAAACAGGGAAAGAGAATGTCATGATCAGAATCTCATGGGAACTTTATTCTTATTTCCCCTATAGGTAATAATGTTGTTCTCTAAGTCAGTGTTCTTTGTGAGTGAAGACTCTAACAACCATGAATAACAGGCATAGATGACACGGATCACTGCACTTTCAGAACACAGTGAGTACCTCAAGCGTGCTCATTTGTCTGTCTTATAATTTCTGCGCTGAAGGCGCCGGCACACACATTATAAATTACCAAGCTTAGAGGCAGAAAAAACAAAATCTCCTTTGAATTCCACATTCAACCCTTCTCTACATTCAATTAGATCTTATAGGTGTCCTATGGGATTTAATGATGGCTGAATATTTGCTGGCAAGTTCTGTCTGGAATGAGAACCCAGGCTCCAAGGAGCACCTGAGAACTGCACCTAGGAGCAACTTCGAAAGAGGAGCTCTTTGAGGCTCACCTGTGGAGCTGAGGAAAGTCATCAACACCACTGGGATTCTTCTGGGACACATTTTGTCTTCTACAACTTTTCAGACTGCTTAAGTCAAAGAGTTTTCAAATGATTATCTTCAAACTGCAGGTCTGAGAAAGGGAGTCCTGTTATTAAGTAAGCAGTCCACTCCCCTGCCTTCAGCCATTCCTGATGTTCTTGTCCATGTGCCATGGAATGTTTGCCTTCCTTTATGCTGCATCCCCAAGGGTATTTGTACTTGCATAATTCTGGAGTTTTATTTCTGTCACATTCCAAAGGTTGCATACACCTGAATGATTCTGTCAATGTTTTCTTTCTGTCCTATTACCAAGGTTGTATGCACGGTACTCCTAGGCATGTGATTCTAGTATTTTGACCCAAACATCCTCAAGTGAAACTATTTGTTTTGGATGACAACTGTGGAGGGCTCAGAGAACCCCATAATAACTCAGCAGGTCCACAGACATATCACACTGCCAACGTACACACCAGAATGGATATTCACTGCTTAAAGTATGGTGGTTGTTTATTTAATTTTGTGTGTACTTGAAGATATCATATCTTGTTCATGGATGTGTGTAGCTGAGTGCATGTGCGTGTATGTGCATGGAGAAGGGTTGATGTTGGTGTCTTCTTCCATTGTTCTCCATCTCATTGTTTGCGATTGGGCCCCCCATCGAAGCTGGAGCACACTTATTGTCTAGACTGGCTGGTTTGTAGCATAAAGGATGTCCTGTCTTATCTCCCAGTCCTGGAGTTACAGACCTGTGCGTGCTTCCATGCCTGGCTTTCTGTAGGTACTGAGGATCTGAACTTAGATGTTTGAGCTTGTGTAACAATCATTTACTCACTGAGCCTAGCCTAGATAATGGGTAACCTTTTTATGCGAAAGGATAAATTATAGATGTCTAAATATGCAAATGCCCATGGAACTCAACCTACCCTCTGAGCCATTTACCATTACACAACCCCACGGAAGGCACAGGAAGTAGATTTAAGGAGAGAAAATACCTGTTTCATCCTGTCCCTTGCAGCTTGTCCTCAAATCTGGAGGGAACATTGAATTTTAGCAGAAATTTCCTGTCTCCATGACATGGAAGTCATCACTTTATTATAATTGTGAGGAGGCTTGGTGAAAAATGACAGCCTGCTTCCTCACCCTGACTCAAGATTTAGACTAAAATGGGCTAATTAATTATTTCTAATGTAATTTTCATCCTCTTTTCCATCTGATTGATTGGTGAATTAACCAACTGCACCTTTGCTACTGCAAGCAGAAACAAAATCAAATCATTTCCCCTGTGGGAACTGATCATCCCTTGCTGTCACCCACACTCCGTCCCTAAGGCTCAGAAGAAGAGTTTGTAGAGTTCCACTCAGCCTGTTCCTTGTCTGATGCGTGTCTGTGCCTTGATCCTGTTTTTATCTGCACATCCCCTTCACTAGTGGAGACTTGATATTTGAATATAAAGATGCCCATGCAATGCTCCATTACTTCTTGGTCATTTTGTTACATGCTATAACTAAACCACACCACACCACACCACACACAGATTGATTTTTTTCTTTTTCTTTGCTTGCACAGAAAGGTTCCTGAAAGCCTGTGCAATAACCAAACAGAGAAGAAACCAGCAGCTAGAGCCCAAATTTTAAGCAAGTGGGCAATGACCTCACAGATAAAGAAGACAGTTTGCATTTCAAAGCCTCAGTCAGCGCCATGCCGTGTCAGACAGTGGTGTTGAGAATATCTCTCAATGAATTTATTGGTACTGAAAAAGAAAGTCCTTGGCCAGCATCAAGTTAACCAAGGACAGATTCATATCCCTTGGGTCAGAGATGTGAAATCAAGGAAGTAAGATAGGAGTAGATTCAGATGTGAAATAAAGATAGTAAGATAGGAGTAGATTCACAACTAGGTAGATGACTTACTGAACAGACCAATCCTGAGCTCTTCCTGTATTAATGAAGTAGACAGGAAACTAGCTCAGGAACCATGATGTAGTGATGAACTCTTGGAATTCAGAGCTTGCCATATATTTTTGGGAGAATGAAGGATATTCAAACTGATTATACTTTGTTTTATCTGTTTTATTTTAATGAGCTTTCTGGCTATTATTTTAAATTTTATTCCTGAATTATGCACACCCCACAAGAGTTCTGGTGAAACTATTCTTCAGAGAACCCTTTTGTCCTTTGAGGATAAACTTTTGGAACCACATGGAAAGCAGTCTATCTAGAAGTTTCCAAGTAAAATGTCTCCAGTACGAGAACAGCAGTGAAGTGAGAAGCTGTTACAAGGCAAAACTAGGAGGTGTGGTCCTTGGCAGACTGGGAGGTTTGCGCCAGCTGTGTGTCTCTCCAAAAAGGGCATGCTAGAAACTTCTTCCCAAGTGCAAAGGTTGGGAAGTGTGGCCGAATGAGCTATGACTGAACAATGAGGTTGTGTGAATAGCAATAACAAGACAGTTAGTAATCACTTACATTTGTTTCTCTCTGCTTCTCCAACCTCCATCCTCCTCTTCCTCTTTCCTCCATATTTCTCATTCTTCCTCTTCCTCATCTGGCCTCCCTCCCCTCTCCATTTCTCTTTTTCCCTATTCCTCCAATCTCTTTGCTTTCTTGCCATGGCATGATATAGCAAGAAAGCTCAATTATCAATTTTTAACTTCTGGAGACATGAAACAATAAAATTAAATTCATCATAAGTTACGCAGTATGTGGTCTGGTATAGTACCACAGAAAGGATCAAGCTAGAGCGCTATTACCAGTAGTGTGGTGTTATTATAACAAATAGATGAACATGTGCTAGAGTTTGGAGAGGCAGGCTAAAAACAAGCAAGCAAACCAAAGTCTCGATTTCTTTGATTGGAGCATTAAAATTCATTCCAGTAGGAAATCTGAGGAAGAGAAAAAATATGTTGAAAGCATGGAACTTTCTACATGATATGGAAGTGATCATGTGAACAGTAAAAGTCACTCATAAAAGGACTCAGATGAAACAGAAATATCTTGTTGGAAACTGGAGTAAAGGCAGTTCTTACTACAAACTGGGGACTAGTGTATCTGAATTGTGTCCATGTAGTGGAGTGCTTCAGGGAACAAACAAGCATAAAATATTTCTAAGAAAGGTGTTGAAAGTAATGCATGGCTCCTTTCAAACACATACAATAAAACAAGAAAAGACAGAATTGTTGTACAAAAAAATTTATAATTAGAAGGGAAACAGAATCAGGCATATGAAGGATTCCCAGCCTAACAAGTAAAAAATTAAAAAAAAAAACTTGTGGAAAGGAATGTCAAAGTCATTTTCTGTTGTCTACTCTTTCCTTGTCCCATATCTGCAATTATATCCAATTTTTATTCCCAATATCTCTCCCCGCTGCTTTTCTACTTTTATTATCTGTTGGAGAGTTAATTTCTCACCTCTACAGATGTGGTGTGATATTCATGTATGGAGTCAATAATGTTCTCCTCTGTACCACTGATCACACATCTGAAGTATCCACTGTTGGGGTCCGGCCTTGATGGCATTTGTACACTCCAGGGTAAGGGTGTGTGGATTGGAAATGCCAGGCATACAGAAAAGAGGAACAAAGGTTGGAAACACATGCAAAGCCTACTATATTTACTTGAGTGCAGTTGCTTTTTTATAGCATATAGATTTTGATTTACCAAGCTTTGTTATTTATCACATAATTGACATGTTTAATTATTATAATAATTTATTTTAACAATTCATCAGAATATTTCCTATTAAGATTTATCCAAAACCATATTCTCTAGTCTTCTTAGAGCTTAATATACTTCCTCACTGATATTTACATATAAAACTATTTTGTTTGCATACAATTCCATACAAAAATTTCTATCATATTTATGCATGAGTAAAGTCCTGTGATAGATAGCAAATGCAAATTAGAAGAACTTCAGAATCAGTTGTGCATATTTTGCTGAAAGCACCAATAGCAACCAAAAAAAGTCTGACTCAGACATTGCTGGGGCCATGAAAGATAGTATTACTAGATATAAAACAGTTTTTAGCCTTTTATTAATTGATGAGCAGAATTTTATATGTTATTAAATTTTATTGTATACTCATATACCTATTTTGCCTTAATTTCATTTGGGTAAAATTATAAATCTCTTGAGGGATTTTTAAAACTTAGCTTTTATTCATTTATCATCATAAATGCAGCTCTATGATCTACCTAGATTTGGGGGTAAAAGAAGAAAATATGGAATCCCAAAGCCTTCAGTGGGAGCAAAGGTTCCTGGATATAGTAAGCATATAGGATGTAGGATGCTCTTTCGAGCTATGGAAGGAGTGGTCTTTCTGTTAAGATACACACAAGTCAAAAACATCAGAGTTGTCCAAGTCAACAATGGTGAGCTTCATGATGGTTTTGTCATTCCTGGACCCAAGGTGTACCATGGTTTTCATGACGCTATGCAAACTTTCCCCTGACCACTGACCAATCAGGCTTGGTGATGCAAATGACAATTTGGGAACTTTTTATCCTTGCATCACCATTTACCATGAACAAGATAGCAGGTCCCATATACTCCTGGATGAAGTTTCCATCCTCAAATGTCTCCCTGTAAAAGGACTTACTATCAGTGCCCGTATGGCAGGTAAAGTCACCACCCGGTCCCTAGTTCTTGAATAATTACGTGAAGGAGGGAGCCTCATAACCAAGTTCCCTTTCTTCAGGTCTCAGGAAACAGTGTTCTGTCTTGAAGGAGATACAGTCCACAGGCTTGCCTTCCACCAAGATGGTGAAGAGCATATTGTGGTCAACTACGGTCATCAGCAAGCAGCCAGAGGAGACAAGCATTTGCAAAGCCAACTAAAAACTTCTTTTCCTATTTTGCAATTATTTCCTTTATTTTGAGATTATAATGTAATTGAATCATTTTACCCTACTCCCCCCCCCCCCCCGGAAACCCTCCCATATCATCTTTCTTGGTCTCTTATGAATTGGTGGACTTTAAATGTTTTTTCATTGGTTATTGTTATATGCAGTCCCCCCCCACCCCGCTGCCCCACATTCCTAATATATAAACACAACCTTCTTGCTTTATAAGTATTATTTGTGTGTATGTTTCAACAGCTGACCATTTGGTATGGGATAACCAGTTGATGTACTCTTCCCTAGGGAAGACTGTTTCTTCTACTTTCCTTATTGCTTAGTTGTCTGTAGTTTTTTCAGGGTTGAGACTTTTTATGGAAGAAAGGTAGAAAATTTCTTAGCTGAATTGTACCATAAAATTTTCCCTTTTAAAGTGAACATAAGCCCCTGGTGAGAATAGTGTTTTATGTAAAATATCTAGTTTTAAGGTCTAGATGTTGACTTTCATGGAAAGACATTACTACAGGGACTTCTTATTTAAAATTTTTTGCTTGCTATTCCTTTTCTTGGTTTCTTTTGTCTCCTTTCATTATATTGCTTGGTTGATAAATATTTTATCATTTTTTTCCTTTATCTTTAAAACATCAGCATCCTTTTACCTTTGGTGAAGAATATCATGGAAATCCACAGCTAGTCAAAATGCAGATAACAACTGACTGTGGGGTCTCCAGCCCCAATCATTAAATCTCCAACATCCCTCCATCACAGGCTCAGGGAACATTCTGAAAGATGGAGCAGAAAGACTGTAAGAGTCAAAGGACCGGGATATCTGACAAAAGATAGTGTTTTCTATTGATGAGAGGGAGCTGTATTCCCAAATGCTAACAACTTGGCTACCTCTATAAGATAAGAACACTGACAACACTAATTGATATGCTAATATGGAAGGAGGGAAATTTCACAGAATCCCAACCCCGATGGAGAACTGTAGGCGAGTGATTGGCAATGAGAGAGGAAGAACCACTCTCCTTTGGGGATGAGGCTCCGATAAAATTATCCAATTTCAAGCAGTCCACCCTAAACGTACCTATGTAAACTAAATGGACTCACCAGATTTACTTATACACAAATATATTTATATGTAGCAATAATAAAAAAAAGGTCATGAATTCGAGAGGGAGTTTGGGGCACAAGGTTTGAGTGAAAATGATTTTAATACAACACAACCTCTGAAATTCATTTAAAAAATGAAAAATGCATAGACATGATCAAGATACCAAGATAAGAATTGACAAGATAAGAAAAAATAATAATTCTTGATTGATATTATATCTCACTAACATTGTTCTGTTAAAATATATGTTCGCTATACATGCTGCTTAATAACATGATATGATTATTTACATTTCCTTACAAAATGAAAATACATGTGACCTGATTTCATAACTCAATATTTATTTCCTTTCTTCAGGAAATTGGTATCTTGATCATGTCTAGACTTATGGGAGCTGCGTTCATGCTCACTTATTTTTTCTTTATTGATGCCTGAATGCAACGTTTCCTCTACTATTAATTTTTCATTATTTAAGACTATAATTATATACTTTACCTTTCCCCTTTTCTCTCCAAGCCCTCCTATATTTCCGTTCTTGCTCTGTTTTGAATTCATGGCCTCTTTTTAAATTAATTGTTGCTACATGCATATATGTGTATTAATATGCATACATATTTCTAAATAGGACCTGATCAGAGTGTAGGATGATATGTATATGTAAGACCTCAGATCTGCAGAAAGGTAGAAAACCAGAAACAAAGGCTTTAATGTGTCAAGCAGTTTTGGCTCCATGATGTTCAGACGCAGGACATGGCATCAACTCTCTGGTCCCCAGGACACTATCTCTGCTTTCTAGTTTCCTTAAATTCCCAGCCAACTTGAACCTTTTTAGCATTTTAAAAAAGATTCTGACATATGCCAGCAAAAACTTTCAAATATGTCAACTTCTGTTCATCCCCATTTAGCCAGATTTTCCCCCAACTTCATTTGCAGGAAGGCCCAGAAGTGCAGCTGTTAGCATGAAGACAGGCAAGAGCAATTCCTCAAAGCAGCTGTTTGGTTTCATATGCTTTAATTAACAGAGTGATTTGGGGGAAATGTTTTTCATTTTTTCCTACAGAGATATTTTCAAAATAGTTTTAAGAATAATACTCATGTTTTCTAAGATTACTGAGTGCACATGGAAAGCATACTTTAGCTTCTAAATACATTCTTATCTCTCCAACAAAGGTCAATTTCTAACGAACAAACATCTCTGAAGGATGCTCAATATCTGTATTAATATTATATGATAGTATATTAAAGTGGAAGCAGTCACAACATATATAATATTCAGATAATTAAAAAACTAAATTCTTTGTATTATAAATCTTATCTCCATTAAAAAACATACTTCAGGAAAATCATCAAAGCCAGAGGACCAGGCCATGTGCTGCAAAATAATCTCTTTCCTTAAAAAGGGGTGGTGGTGGTGGTGGTAGACTAAGGGGTAGTGGGACATGTCTATGATCTCTATAGTGTATGAAATTCTTACTGGCTTTGAGGGAGCCTAGACAGTTTGGATGCTCACCTTAGGAGACCTGGATAGAGGTGGGCGGTCCTTGGGCTTCCTACAGGTCAGGGAACCCTGATTGCTCTTCGAGCAGATGAGGGAGGGAGACTTGATCGGGGGAGGGGGAGGTAAATGGGAGGCAGTTGCGGGGAGGAGGCAGAAATCCTTAATAAATAAATAAATTAAAAAAAAGAATTAATAAAAAGTGTCATTTCAAAAGATCGCCTGGCACATTTATTTCTTCCTTTGAAAGCTTCATAGTTCATGGACCCTCCTGAAGATGATTTCAAATAATGGCTACATATTAAGAATCTTCCATGTTTTGTAATTCAGTGTTTACAAGTCTCACCTTGTTCTAGTATTCCTGTTGGCAGTGATAAAACACTAACCAAAGTCAAAATGGGTGGGAAAAGATTTTTCTGCCTTACACATCCCATTTGTAGTCCTTCATCAGGGGAAGTTAGGGCAGGAGCTGACTCCTGGCACATGGGAGCAATAACTGAAGCAGAACCCCAGAAGAATGCTGCTTCCTGGCTTGCATTCCTAACTCTCTTGAATTTTGTAGAAGTTGGTGGGTTGTGCTGCTGCTGACGGCCACCCGAGGCCATGTTGATGTCCTTGGCCTGTGCTGATGCAGAGGAGTATGATAGTGTCAGTGGCTCAGACAGCTGCAGAGGGCTGTGTTGATGTCCATGTTGCCACTGGAGACCATGCTGAGGTCCGTGGCACATGCTAACACCAGAGATCATGCAACTGTCTGTGGTCTGTGATGTCTTCAGAAATCATGTGCAAGTCCATGATCTAAGAGCAAGTCAGCTCTTGCTGCCTGTAAAGGGCAAGGGAGCTACTTACTCCATGGAACTAATGACTGAAGGCACACCTGAGAAAAAGGAACAAAGAAGGCTTCTGGGACAACTCCTATCTCCTAAAAGTAACAGCCTAGAAAGACAGTCATCAAAGAGAACTCTTATACTTGTGATGAGGATGACGAAGTGTAGATCTCCAGAATTATTGATGGGAATTGACTCTTCTTCTTCTTCTTCTTCTTCTTCTTCTTCTTCTTCTTCTTCTTCTTCTTCTTCTTCTTCTTCTTCTTCTTCTTCTTCTTCTTCTTCTTCTTCTTCTTCTTCTTGGACAGACCTGGGAGGAGTGGAATCATAGTACTCACTCAGAACCCTCTCTCCCTTTGTACATACTAACACTCATGATTGGGTCTTGAAAGCATCACTTAGCACCCTTCTATCTGCATTATCTCCAATAATAAAATGATCCTAAGAGAAATTGCAGTATTTGTGCTGACAAGATGTCTTCCTGATCCTGTGTCTATGCCATCACATTCTTCTGGAGAAACTGATGGAACAGAACAGAGGTTGTTCCTAACTCCCATCATGATTCAGGGAAACTGAAGACTTGGTTTACTTAGAGATGATGCCCCATGAATCTCACTCCAAACTTTATTCTTCCTCTCCCCACCCCATGCATTTTCTTGTGTTAACTCTTCACATTAGGACTTCTGAGTAGGTGTGTCTATACTCACCTGCATCTCCCCCCCCATTCAACACATGAGTCACCAGCGTGTCTTCCATATGTCAGAACAGGCTGTTCTCCCCGTTTGCCATTTGTCTTGATGTACTCACCTGCTGGGATGCTGGTCTAAACCGAAGGGAGCTGAGGACCTTGGCTTTTGACAGAAGCCAGAAACATGCGTCAAACAATTATAGAAAAGTGTTCTGAAGATCCATGTCTTCAGTGGGGTACTTAATGGTCATATTCACTTTTCACAGAGATCTCACAGAGTGACTAGGTAGCAGAAGCTTTAGGCAACAAAAGGAGGAGGGAGGGAGGAGGAGGAGGAGAGAGGAGGGTATTGGTAAGTTATTAATATATACACATACAATAAACTCTGAGAAATAATATTTATATCACAATTTATATCCTCAACTGATAAACTTTCTTGATTTCATTGTGAACTCATTAGAAACTCATAGATCGAGTCCTTGTTGGTCATTGTAATGACTGAGAATCCTTTAAGGGAGGGGCCAGAACGAAGATATAAACACTGATGATTGATTTATTCTCATTTCCATTGGGGCCTTCATATTTTAGGCTAAGATTAACTCCAACTAGGTAGGCAGTCCTGGGCTCTGCTTTGGGTTGAGGCAGAAAGTGAGACTTGAATCCCCCAACAGCCCCTTCCGTGAGTTACCCTGGAAAAAAATTGAGAGTTGAGAGTGGGAAGCATAAAAGAGAAGAAGTGGGTGGAGGAGAATCAGAGGCCTGGAAGAACTGTAAGGAGGATGAGGAGGAGAAATGGAGACTCAGTCACTAACTGTTGGAGGGAAAAGGCCAGGTCAATCCCTACTCTCTTGTTGTAGCACTAGGGAGAGTCCGCATGCTAATATGCTCAGCCAGGCATCTGCTAGTGCCATCGTAGCATTCTGGCTCAGTCTTTGCCCCAGGCATGCAAATTTGCAGTTTTCCCATGACACACTTTTTTATGTACTTGCATAAGTAGCTTTCTAAATTTGTCTGAAATTCAATGTTTGTAAGGTATTTTGGGAGACTTATGAAGTCTTGGGCTGCAAGTTAAGCTTGGTTATTAATTTATTCACTTTTTTCTACTTCAAATTTAGTATCTGAGGAAATTGTAAAGCTGCCCATAATGTGAGAAATTAAAACTGATAAAAACAAAATAACTGCAACGAAGAGACTATTTTCTGGCGTAAAGATGGATGAGATAGCTGTTTTTAAGTTAATTAAAAATGTTTGTAACCCCAGCAAGCGCTTGAACAACACTAAAATGAACGTGAGGGCTGAATCCCAAAGGCCTGTCCACTTGTCTAGGAATCAGAAGCACTGCTTCTATGTCTTTACCCTGAGTGGGTTACCACTGTCACACATTTTGCTGTAGATCTTTTATTCACTTGTCACTACTCTGCTTTCTGCTATAAAAGGACCTGATTGCACAGTTTACTGAACTGAATTAGCAGCAACTTAGGAATTCATCAGGGCTTTATTCTGAGGTCCTTAACATGGTGAAATATAACAGCTTGTGTTCTCACTGTTTTTTTTTTTTTAAGCCGGGAAAGAACTGGATAAGAAGGTGGCAGCTAAATGTCTTTTGAAGGGACAGAGTTGGACATCTGTCCTTTGACTAACTCCGAGGAGGATGAATGTCTAAGATCAAAGCTGAAACTCCAACAGAAATGCCCAGACCTAGGCTGTACTGACAATGGATCTTGTTCAGCTGGTTGATGAATCTCTTCTGCCTCTTGTAGAGTAATTTGTTTCCTTTTTTTATTAGTGTGTTTCTTTGGAAAAAAGTAGGTGTTCAACTTTCTTATTTTAACCAGATAAAACTCACAGCAAGATTGGAGATTGGTACAAAATTTAGGGGTTGAATTCTACCTTTATTAATCATTCTTCCTATTTTGTAGGCTTTCACAAGTGTCTCAATTATTTTTATATAGCTCTGATGAGACATCATGATGAAAGTTATTTATAGAAGAGTTTATTGTGGCTTCCAGTTTCAGAAGGTGAGTCCATGGCCATTGTACTGGGGAAGCATAGTACTGGAGCAGTAGCTCAGAGCTTAGATCTCATTCACAAACATGAAGCAGAAAGAAAAAGCTAACAGAGAATAGCTTGGGGTTTTGAAACCTCAAAGCCCATCTTCCAACAAGCCCATATTTCCTAATTCTTACCAAACAGTTTCATCAACTGGAGAGAAAGCTTCAAATATATGAGCATATAAGGGCCATTATCATTCAAGCTAACACAAGAAATTATTCGAATTAAAAAAATGCCAACCTCTTCTCTTGTACATTGGAATATGATAGTCCTGAACTCAACTCTGAGAAGAACTCAGGTTGGGATTTACAATCTGGTATTTGTTAGATTGTTCGCTAGGTGTATTCTGTATACTTCGGTTTTACTAATAGTAGAAGAAAAAGCAAACAAACAAGCAAATCAAAAATAGGGGTGCTAAATAAAAAAGAAGGAGTGAGTGATAGATGAGCCCTGTGTGGAAGATGAAGCCATTTATCTATTACTACCTGTTTTGGGTCCTATTTGATATCAGAGCCTGTGGACCGAAAGAATAAAGACAGAAGGTGAAAAAGGTGCTAGCTGATGGATTAAGTCTTTGAATTCCCTTCCTTCTGCATACACCGTCCACTTCCTTCAGTATTCTTAGTTTAAAAAATGACAAAAGACAGCACTCTTGGGTATTTCTAAGGGCGCATTGGCTAAGGCAGCCTTTTGTTTCCCTTAATTCGAATGAAATTCTAGAGAACTAGGCTCTCCGACTCAACATGTCGTTTCCTTGAATATTTTCTTTAAAAAGCCAATAATTACAAACCATTTCTCTACTCTTCTGAAATAAAGACCATTTAAAAATTTCTGACCAGACTGCAAACCCAGAGATGTCTTTCTCAAGGACCTGAGAATCTCTTTCTCCTGGTTGCAAACACTTTGCAGCAGAGGAGATATTACAAAATTTAACAGAAAGTTAAGATAGTTCTTAATGTGTTCTCTGATTAAGGAAGGGGGGCAGAAAACAAAGAATACTCTTCAACTTTGATCTCTCTCTTATCTTGTGGTGTCTGAGCCTTATAGACCTCAGTGAAGCCTTCCTAGGTGTCCTCTTTAAATCATTCACAGCAATTCTCTTCCTGTTATGTACGACACACTCTGCTGTGCACAGGTTTATGCTAGAAAATTTCTTTACTTGTAAGAAGCTAATCTAACAATTGACAGGAAACACGGTTCAGGATGCCATCTTTCATCTGTAGATCTTACAGACATGATTTACTACAAACAACTAGAAGGGAGTGGGAGTCAAGACAGAAGGGGTGGAATATACTTCATTTTGTCTGCTGCTTCTGTGTTTCTCATCACTCACTGCTGAGACTCTCCTTGCTCCCGTCTCGCTAGAGTGAGTTCAGGCTCATTTATGATCTCTTTCCCCTACTGCAACAATCTGAAAATAGTCTTCAAACAACAATATTTTAAAAAGTTTTTCTTAATGTAACTTGATTTTAATGTTTGTTGGTGAGGAAATAAGGAGTGCCCTGTATCCAAGATCAGAGGTAGGAGCATTTGAATGTCTACTGCTAATGACTTTTCAACTCTGTTAAAAAGCTTCCAAGGACATTCAGGATAAAAACTGAGTGTGTAGTGCATATAAATGCCAGCTTCTGAAGGAGATTATATAATTAGCATGGCAATTATCATTATAATTTCCTCATAAATGTTCTAGTTTTTATTTAGAGAAAGGCAGTTCTAGGCATCGAAGATGCAGCAATGAGCGACAATAATAAAACAAAGCCCTGTTCTTCTGAAGCTCACACTGTAGTGCATCTCTCTCTCTCTCTCTCTCTCTCTCTCTCTCTCTCTCTCTCTCTCTCTCTCTCTCTCTCTCTCCCTTCCTCCCTCCCCCCCCTCCCGTGTGTGTGTGTGTGTGTGTGCCTGTGTGTGTGTATGTTGGAGCGAGCATATGAAAAAACAGTAAAATTGCAGAGTGTAGACAGAGATACTAGTGACAAATCTTTACAGAGTACAAGACCATTCATTATGCTGTAATATTTGTCCTTTTATCTTTACAGATTAAGAACTCTGAATCTAATCTCCTTCGTTTAGCATTTTTTCCTGACCATTATCCACAACAACTTGTAACCCACATTCTAAACAAAGACAAACATCCATAATCCATTTCTTTGGGAATATGGGTGTAGTTTTCTACCCTACTTCCTGCGGATTGGGGGACACTGGTAATTTTATGGAGACCCAAAGAAAACTTAGGATTACAGTCAAGTCTTGACGGGAGTATTCTGTGAGGCTGGATCATCTAAGCCAGCAGTCTTGAGGTTGTTTTAGATGTAAAACTCAGAGGAAACTGCAACAAATGTACTCTGAAACATTGGCTACTCTGGGTTATCCATTCTCATTGGAGATTTTTTTTCAGGTGATCTTCCTTGATCAAACCTTGTTTTTATTAATCCAGAATGAGTCCACAGCCTCTCATTTCCAGTGAAAAAAAGGAAAACTTCTTCTCCAAAGTAACTTTTCTTTTGATATAAAACAACTTTATTCATTAACCAATAAGGGCAATACAAATATAGAAGGGCATCCCACAACAAAGATCTGTTTGCTTTCTTGCCTGAATCTTTCTTTATTATATATCTCCTTTTCTGACCACATGAGTCTTTAATCTGCTAAGTAATGTGACTAGGATTAAAGCTAAAACTTTGGCACCTGACTCTGCCCCATTCCTTAGCTTTCTGAGAGTCTGGCATTATGGTGGAGGTTCTAGTGGGAGCCATGCTTATTGCCTCAACTCTGTGGAATTTCAAGGTTCTTACCACCACCAAGAAGCTTGCTGCTGGATGCTTATAAATACCATTTTAGTGGTTGCTGGCAGGGACTCTTAAAAGAGCTGCAAGGTTTTTGCAACTAATGTTGAGTTAGGAAATCTTTCTTGAAGGAGCCACACCTCTGCTTGCCTCTAGTAAACATAACCTACTGGAGAAAAGACTCCAAGAAGCTGTAATTAACTCTGTTCTTGTCCGTTTAGAATTCTTTTCTTAAAATCTTTCTCAGGCTTTATGTGGAAATTCTTGCCAAACATTTGGGTGCCATTTGTAGACAGAGGCTGCAACTTTATTTCCTCGCTGTCCAGACCTGAATAATCATACAGAAACTATATTAGTTTACAACAATGTTTGACCTAATAGCTCAGACTCATTATTATCTAGCTCTTACAACTTAAATTAACCCATAATTCTTATCTATGTTTAGCCACATGACTTGGTACCTTTTTCCTGTATGGTCATTCTCATCTTGCTTCCTCTGTGTCTGGCTGATGACTGAGTCACTGCCTTTCCTCTTCTCAGAATTCCCCTACTCTCATCACCCCACTTATACTTCCTGCTTGGCTATTGGCCAATTAATGTTTTATTAAACCGATATAAGTGACAAATCTTTACAGTGTACAAGAGCATTATCCCACTGCAACAGAGCATTACATTTGTAGTGGAAAAATATTTGCTGTGGGAAATTAGCCATTTTGGCTGGAGAGAAGTTAGAGCATTCCCACATCATGAAGATAGGAAATAGTATATAGTCAGGGTAAAAAAGGGAGGGAGGCTTATGGGAAGTTTCCTAATCACATTGATTCATAGATCTTTACTGGAGAACTTGATCCTTCATAAGCCAGGCCGTGTTCCATATAGAAGTAGTCCAGTATTGCTTTTTTTTGTACTTTTGCATTTGAAAAAAAAAAGAAAGACCATTTTTGATTTCTCAGCAGTGAGGTATTTCAGTCAGAAGAGAACTCCAATGTTTTGAACATGCACTAATAAAAAAATGTCGGGCTTCTAGATGGATTCACAAAATAAAAGCATTTTTTTGGCTCTGTTTCCACAAGTGTCCTTATTTTACCTGGCTCATGGCATTGTACAGTATGACATCAAGGTTGGTCATTCACAGGAAAGATTAAAAATAACCTTTATGACCTTTAAGTCATTGCTGTTCGACAATGTAGCTTGCTTTTGCAGTGTTCTCTCTGCCCTGAGTATCAGTTTAACTTCTTAGTGGCATACCCATCACTCATGTCTGCAGCCAGAATCAGATTAGTCACTGAGACTCAGAACCTCTATCAATAGTTGGGTTGGTTCCCAAACACTACAAGTTAGTAAATATTCTGAATATCCCTCCTGATTTAGTATCTTATTTTATTACATTATTTTATAGAGATAGGTCTCATAAATTTCAGGGTGACCTTGAACTTCCTATGTAGCTGAGGATGACCTTAAATTTCTGCTGCTTTTGCTTCTACCTTCTAAATTCTGGGATTATAGGAACATGTCACCACTTCTAGTTAAAAAATGTATTGATGAACATAATTATTAGATCCTAACACATGAATGAAAAAGCTACAGTTTCATTTTTGTCATATGACCACATAGGCTTTTTTTTTTTTTACAACATGAAAAAGCAGCTATTGGAACACCTCCCCTCTATATTTGCATCTGCCATTTTGTTTTTATATCTGACTGCTTTATTGTGACTCTGACTGCATGGTTCATTTGCATATCTAATGCCTGGGACTAACTGATCTCTCTGCTGTAGATGCTGGTTGATGGTTCTGCATGAAGACACACAGCAGAAGGAACATACGAAATAAGAGACAGACCCTAACTCTATTCCTTTCTCTGTAGAGATAACATGAAAAACTAATGAATTTGTTCAGAGGCCTTTAACACATTCATCTGACGTCATTTAACTTGACAAGACTGGCTTTAATCTTTAAATTTGAAATATGCCCCAGTTTGCGGGGAGACTACTTATGATAAAAGCTTTCCAGGGTTACCTAGCTTTTGCCTAATCCCAAACACACTACAAGACAGGTTCTGACACTGCAGGTTTTCCTAAATAAGAAATTTATTAATGGCCCTATGGTGTGGGAGGTCCTTCCGTCTATGTGTTGCTTTTATTGGTTAATGAATAAAAAAACCTGCCTTGGTCTGATGATAGGGCAGAACTAGGTAGGTGGGGAAAACTGGACTGAATGATGGAGGAAGGGCAGAGTCAGAGAGACACCATGGAGCCACCAGCGTCAGACATTCTAAATCTTTGCCTGTAAACCACTGCCACATGGCGATATACAGATTAATAGTAATAGGTTAAATTAATATAAGAGTTAGCCAATAAGAAGTTACAGCTAATGGGCTGAGCAGTGATTTAATTAAATACAGTTTCTGTGTGTTTGTTTCAGGTTTAAGCTAGCCAGGCGGTCAGGAACCAACTAGCAGGCCTCCACGCAACAGATTGATGCCGAACGTGGGGCAAGAACCTACGACCCTGAGATTGAGAGTCTCATGCTCTACCCACTGAGCTAAGTAGTTGTAGTTACTTTCCTCTCATGATTTGGCCAGGTTATTTATTTATTTATTTATTTACAAGTAATTTCTTCCATGTTTAATGTTTTGGTCACTGTGCCATATATCTGAAATAAGCAACGTAAAAGGAAAAAAAAAAGATTTATTTTGCTTCATGGTTCCAGAGGTTTTAGGCCATGGCCAGCTGTGTTCCCCTGTTTCTAGGCGGAAAGAAAGAAGCTCATGGCAGGGAACATGAGATGGAGGAGAGCTGCTTACTTCCAAGAGCAGGAGACTTGCAGAGGACGTTTCCCGGGACAAGACGTTGTCTTCAAAGACGCTCTGCCAGTGATGCACTTTCTGTAATAGTTCATTCAGCCCTGAGACCGTGAATGTATCATTCAATTGTCTGACTTAAAGATTTTTCCAGGGTCACCATTCCTAAGACTGTATGATCATCAAGTATTCTGGCTACAACGAGAACATTGGGATTAACTCTCCTGCTTCTAATGGTCCAAGATTTAATTTCCCATCCACTGCTATAATCCATAAATTTGTCTTGGCCAGGTTATTTATTATACAGGATTTAAACTAGTTAGGATAGTATAATTATTGAATATATTTGTTCTTATTGTATATAATTTTGTATTATGCTTAGAACTTTTTTATTTAAAAAAGGGAGGAGGTGCTGTAGGAAATCCTATAGCCGGTAGTTACCCACCCACTGGGGCGTGGCCTCTTATACTATATATGCTGATGTAGAGCATGCGTCCAGCCTCTTTTCTGGCTGCAGGATTTGGTTTCTCTTCTCTGTTCCAATAGAGGATTCTGATTTGTGAGTATACCTCTAAATAAATAACCATCTATTTCTCAATTCTGAGCAAGTATGGGATTTCTATAAAGCATCCTTCTTCAGTCCTATGAGTGTAAAATTGAGGATGTGAAGATGATGTGGTATTTCCAAAATTACTCCATGAAGCAAACCATAACGACAGTGGGAATTTTACTTTCCCATTTAGCAGCCCACACATACCCAGTGTTACAATACTTAGGCAAAAACTGAATGGCATCAGCAAAGACAAAGTTATTGTCTACTGAAAGCACTCATTTAGACTGCCCATACTAGGAAAACATTGGCACTCTCTTTACTTCCTGAGAGGAAATATTATTTTGCATATTCCCTTACAACAATTACTCTTTTATCAGTTACTGAGGTATGCTTTTGAAATAAAAATTATTTATATTCACAAAAGCCTATATTGTAGAAATCGTACCATAGCCAAGCTAAGGATGATGCTGGTCACCTCCCATCTTACCATTGCCCTGCTCTGTGGTATGAATGCTTAGGATCTTCTTCTCAGCCCCTTCCCAGTGAGAAGAGCCAGCACAGAGAAAAAATGATTGCATGAATTTACTAGCATGGACAATAAAAAGGTCAGACTTAGAGAAACAGAATAGAATGGTGGTCCCTAATAGTTATAAAGACGGGAAAATGGAGAAGTACTGATCAAAGGACATAATAGTCATACATTTTTGTTGTTGTTTACTTGTAGTTATATGTGATATTCTTCCTGGCATATGATCTTAGTTGTATCAGGCTGTTTCAAGGAAAATGCCATGCCCTGAGCAGCTTAGACAAGAATCCACCTTTCACAGTTTGGGAGATGGGAGTGCTGGTATCTTTGAGTCTTGAGGACCCCTTACTGCCTTGTAGATGGATACCTTCTTGTTGTGTTTTCACATAAAGAATAAGTGTGTGTGTGTGTGTGTGTGTGTGTGTGTGTGTGTGTGTAAAAGAAAGAGACAGAAAGAGAGACAGGGAGCTATGCAGAGAGACAGACAGATAGACAGAAGCAGAGAGAGACACACAGAGAGATCCACACAAAGGGAGACAGAGAAACAGACAGAAAGACAAAGAGACAAACAGACAGAGTGACAGAGATACACACACAGAGGCACACACAGAGAAAGATGTACACAGAGAGACATAGAGACAGAGGCAGATAGGCAGAGAGATACAGAGAGATATAGAGAGACACACGGAGAGACAGAGTGAGACAGACAAAGACAGAGGGACAGAAAGTCAGGGAAAGAGAGATGGGTAAAAAGAAAGACCAGAAAGACAGAGAGAGAGGCACACATAAAGAGAGGGACAGAGAGACAGAGACAGAGGACAGAGAAACAGAGATAGAGGTGAGAGAGACAGGAAGGTAGATAAAGAGAGAGACAGGCAGAGAGATTTTCTTTGGTTTCTTCTTGCAAGGACAGTTAGTACACCAGTGCTTTGCTACAGCTCTGTTGGCCTAATCAACAGCTAAGTGTCTACTTATATAAAAACTGTTACATCAGGAATTACATGAACTAACAAATGAATTTTGGAGAAAGTTGGAGAGACACAATCATTCTGCTGGTAGCACATGCTTCGTATGGCTCAGTGACATTTAGAACCATGTTGAATTTACATCTGTGCTCTGTCTCAGTAGGTTCCAGACAGTGAACACATTGCTAGATTTTTCTCACAGCAGAACCTCCTTTGTAAGTGTCTAAGCAACGCAAGTCCTTCGGATCTCAACTTTTTAGCTTAGAAAATTTTGAAGTGTTCTTGCTTTCTTGAAGCAACAAAATAAAAACAGGCTTATCTCGAGATTACCACCTCAAATATAATTCATGTCTCTCTGAGGTGTCCTGGCATTTCTCACAAGAACTACACAGAAGCAAAGGTTACTATTTCTGTTCTGCTTCTATCTTTATCGACTGAATAAGGAATGCCCCCCTACCACACAGACTCAGATTTCAGTGTTTGAGCTTCAGCTAGTGACATTGTGCTGGGAGGTTGTGGAGCCTTTAAAGCAGTGGGTGGATATTTTTTTCTGGAAGAGGTGGGTCATGCAGGTGGGCCTTGAGGTTTGCTAGCCTGGCTGTATCCTGTCTTCTTGGTTTCCTGAGATGCCTTGATCTGAGCAAGCTCTTGACTCTGCCCCTGTGAGCTAGTCCTATGCCTTTCCTTCCATGCTGGAACCCATCCACTCAAGCCTGAGCCCAAATAAACCTCATGTCAGGCAGGTATCTCGGCGCAGTGCTGAGAAGTAATTAATAGACTGTCTTGACCTTGTTTTAATCTGAGTAGTAATGAATCTAAAAGTCCTTCCTGCATTGTTTGTGCTTTCCCCAGTGAGGTTCAGATTGCCTGCACGGGAGGAAACCACCACATGGCTGGAAGAGTGTGTGCATTTGGCTCAGACAGCAGGCATCCACATCCAGCTCCAGCATCTGTGCTTCAGTTTCTCACTCTATACCTTGGAAAGCAATACCTAGCTTCTGGTGACAAGGTGACACCAGCCATCTCCTCATTTCAGAGACACACCATTAATTTTGAAATACCTGTTTTATTTTATTTTTTTAATTTCCACAGGAAACCATGGATTGGAATTGAAAGGTTGCTTCCAAACTTGAAAATCTTTTTATTGTCAATGTTTATTCACTTGGTCCAAACGTTTTGGAATTTTGGAATTGTCTTGGAGTGTACAGATCTAGGTGACTCCTTTGATAGTAACACTTCACAGAATAACTGTCAAATGAGAAAAAGAAATCCCCAATGCTTTCCTAGGGGCATCTAAACACTTGATTAACCATCTTCCTAGATAATATTTCAGTAAACTGCAGATAACATAAAGCCAGATGGTTTTGTAACATATATTTTATGATTTTATGTTATCACCAGACCTGTACAACATAAACACACACATGTACACATGTGTACACACACGCACACACAGGAACAAGCCAGTATATATACATTCATGCATACACATGTACACACACACATCCACTCCTAGAAACACATAGACAGAAATTTAAAAATTTCCTTATTTATGTGTCTTGCTTATATCTAGTGGTGAAAGAGCCTCAGGATAAGGGTTTAGGAGCTTTTAGCTTTTAGCAGCAGCTAGAATTCCACACTAATCCATTTCAATCACTCTGCTGAAGCAAGCAGCTGATAGGATTTAAAGAGGAACGGATTTATTTTGGCTCTTTGTTACCGAGGGCTTCAGCTCTTCTAGGTGGGGAAGTGGGAGAAGATCACAGCTGTGTGGAGGAAGGCAGCTGTTCACAATAGGAGGACCAGAGATCAGAGAATAACATAGAAACCAAGGGTCAGTGTAACCTTCAAAGCCCAATTCCATAAACCAGGTCCTACCTCCTTAAGATTTCATAGCCTTTCCAGGAAGTGCCACCACCTGAGAAACAGGCTTCTCGGATTCAAACCATCACAGACTCTTTTCAAAACTCTTACAAACCTTTCACTACTTCTGACTGACACGAAAGAAATGCTGTCCTCCGTCTGTGTGTTTATAGAAGTCTCCCACAAAAGCTTTGATCTTATTTTTTTCCCTGGGAATCTCATGATCACTAGAAGACTGTCTTAGTCACTTAGTCATTCAAACCACCATTTCCCACTCCCTGAACCCCACGGGCTTGTAGCCATTTTGTAATATGGGATGCATTTAGTTCAACTTCAGAAGTTTTCATATTATATCATAGTATCAACACTATTTAAAAGTCCAAAGTCTCTCTGGAGAATCAGGAAACTTCTTAACTATGATCATCTGTAAAATCAAAATGGAGCAGATCATATACTTCCAACATATAATGGCACGGGATACACACACACACACACACACACACACACACACACACTCCTGTTCCACCAGTGAGGAAAGGGACCATAGTGAGGAAATACTGGACCAAAATAAGACTGGCAGGTATCCCATGGCTCTGGGATCTCAACAATCTTGTGGTCTCCAAGGCAATCCACGCTTTACTTTTACAGCTTCATGCAACGGCCTCTGTAGGCTTCCGTGCAGCGACACCCCTGTCATGCAACCGACTTCAATGGCTTTCCTTAGCTGCAGGGCGATCCCATAATGCCTTTCTTCTATCCCTGATTCTAAAGTGAGAACAACATGGCTGAAGCGGCTCAGTTCTGCTCCTGCTGGGGCTGAACCATGACCCCCTCATTCAAATGCTTTTCACAGCTTTTTCTTTTCAATACTTTCCTTTACTGCCCAAGCTTGGCTGTTCTGGAACTCACTGCATAGACCAGGCTGACCTTGAACTCAGAGAAAAATCAGTCTCTGCCTTCTGAGTGCTGGGTTTAAAGGTGTGAACCACCATACCTTTTCTTTAATTCCTTTCCACAAATTGGAAGTGTGGCTGGGTGGGGTCTTGTTCTATGGTCACCAATCCTTTTATTCCGCTTAGCATGGGGCTTTTCTTTAACCTGTTTATACTTATGGGTGGTTCTTGTCTCTCCCAAACATACATTTTGCATTTTTCCTTGCTTGGTTTTCTTCTTTTCATTATAGATCTGTGTAAGACGAGGCACTAATAGTCTTGGAGCATAGTCAATGCTAGGTTGTTTTGAAATGTCTTCTCTTAAGGCTGCTAATCCATAAATCTTTAATTTAGCCCCAGTCATGTTCTTGACCAAAATATCACAAACACAGTCTCTAGACCAAATGTATTCTTCTTTGAAATATCTTGAGACAAGCCCCCAGAGTTCAAATCCCCCTCATCACCACTGTTTTCCCTGCTCCTATTTGGAAGGCACATTAAATTCTGCTTAAAGTATTCAGTTGCTTATCCATTCCAAAGTCCACATTCTGCCAAAAAGAAAAAAAAATTACTTATCACAACAATACCCCAGTCCCTTATACCAACTCTGTCTTAGTTAGGGTTTCTATTGCTGTAAGAAGATACCCTGATCATACAACTCTTATAAAGGAAAGCATTTCATTGGTGCTGGCTTATGGTTCAAAGGTTTAGCCCATTGTCATGGCAACATGTAGACAGGCACAATATTGGAAAAGGAGCCTAGAGTTCTACATCTGGATTGGTAGACAGCAGGAAAGTAGTGAGGCACTGGGTCTGACTTAAGCACACCCACAAAGGGACACCTATTCCAACAAGGCCCCACCTCCTAAAAGTGGCCCCCTCTATGAGTTTGTGGGGGCCATTTTCGTTCAAACCACACAAAGATTGGTAACTAACCAATTTTTCCTTAACTATCCCTCTCTCTCACCCAAATGAAAATGACTTTGCTAGAGTTTGTGGCATGTTTTACTGAATAATTCCTCACCCGCTCACCACTACAGTTACTTTGGGAACATTAGACCGTATTTGGCATTTCAATTTCTGAATGGGGTGAATCTAGTTTTCTGCCAGGGAATAGGGACGGTGACCTCATGGAGTCAAGGTCCTGGCATCCAGTCCCATCTGCATTTCTGCTACTTTGCAAAAGTCGATCTTTGACAGCAGGGCTTGCAGCTGTCAAAAGAGCAGAATGCAGCAGGTGGGATTTTGAAGCTCTTGCCTTACTGGATAATAACTCCTCATTCTACGATGTAAATGCTCGTTGATTGCTCATAAATAACCACTTTAAATTTTTAAAGTGTTACATTTGATAGGAAATTATCAAATGAGAACTGTTATATTGCTATATCACAATATAGATTTCTTCTTCTCTTTTTTAATGTTTGGCTTTTGTGAAAAGGATTTAGTATTCAGGCGAATCAGAACAATTTTTTCAATTGTTACTTTTCCAGAACAGTTTGGAAAGACATTTTATTTTTGTGTGTGTAAGTGCCAGTGTGGTTATGTGTGTGTGTGCATGCACACATGCACGCTGTGTTGTATATATGAGCTCGTGTCACATGTGTATGTGTGCGTGACTGGGCAAGAAGATGTGTGTGTGCGCACGTAGAGGTCAGAGATCAATGCTGGGCTTCTTCCTCTCACTGACTCTGGAGCTGGAATCCTTCTGCCTCTCCTTCCCCATTGCTGGGATTGTAGACATATGCTGTAACAACTGAGGTTATGTGGGTGCTGGGAATCAAAACTTAAGTTTTATACTTGTTTAACAAGAGCCCTCAGTTATTTCTCTTTGGTTGTTTGAGTTTTGTTCTGTTTGTTTGTTTCTTTGAGGCAAGATCTTGCTGTATAGACCAGGTTGCCCCAAACTGGGCAATCCTTCTGCCTCAGTCTCTTGTATGACTTATCAGATGGTAATTTGGAAAGATACCATCCAAACATTTAGATTATAAATTAACTGCCTGTGTCTTAGGGCCACAGACTTTGAAATAAGACTGATAAAATAAGTATTCTCCTGCTCCATTAATTTTAAAAGTATTACAATATTGCTTTGATATTTTGCCAACATTTGCCTTTGTGTCCTGAAAAACAAAATTATTTCATTTGATGCTAACAGTCATATCACATTTTCCTTATTCCAGTTAGGATATATTTAATTTGAGAGTTAAAATAATTAAGCAAACAAATGTAAAATTATGTTGATTTTAGTAATATAATTTTTTTACCATATTTGGATGCTTTACTTTTATATAAATTTAATTCTAAATCAAGGGTGTTGTCTGCTGTCTTAATTATAATTAAATAGAATTTTGTGTTTTAGTGAATGAGAAAGGTATGCTACCAAAATTTGTTTCGCAGAAATTAACATCTCAATATGCCTTGTTCTGCAATGAAATATTTTTGAAAAAGTAAAGAGTTATTCACAGAATGTAACATGTGGTGGAGTCGTCAGGGTCAGAGATCCTCTGGGGAGGCAGACACCTTTCCACACAGCAGCTCTGGCGTGTGCCTGGATACAATGCTTGACTAAATTAAGGATCTTTAATATTCTAGAGAGACTTCCTTTCTTGCTGCTCTTTTCAGGTTCAAATTGCTATCATGACCTTGAAATTGACAGTCCTGCTTTTCCAATTTAATAACGCAGATTGTTTCTTAAGGAAATGAAATGTGTACATGTTCATATGTATGAACGTTTTTGTTTCATAAAATATTAACTTTAAGAGGCTTTGTTTTAAAAGCATGCCTTCTTCAGTGCACATGGCAGACTTGCTCCGCAGAACAAGCTAGTCCAGGCCAAAAAAAAAAAGCTCCTACTCCTTTAGCTCCATCCTACCTTTTTATCTGATGGGCCTCTGGCCTGGTGGGATTTTCAAGGATGTAAAATATTCTACATTATTGCTACAGAAACCATGTTGGCTTCCATATGAAAACCGGCTTTGGAACCTGAACACTGCTGAGTTGATGAGCTGTATCTGGGCTAGTTGCTACAGATACCATGCGGTGTGTTAGTAGGATACTACTGTACCACTGGCCTCAACCTACCAGATGATGGTAGCATGCACATGTTTAGTCCCTCAGTGAGAAAAGATGTCTTCTTCAAGGATATGTCTTTGGGGCACTAGCAGCAGTGCAGAACCATCATTTTCAAATATTATTTTAGGACTAAGTTTGGATCCAGCTCCTGGAGTTTGAAGCCCTGCTCCTTTATTCACTAGAAGTGTGCCCTTAAGCTGGTTAGTCATCTTCTTTCAGAATAAATATCTTCATTTGCAAAATGAGGACAGCAATGTACTCATCCTCTATTGGAACATTCTGAAAGGAGGTAGAGTGACACATCAGAACCCCTTAGAGATATTCTTAGAACATGGTGTGAAATAAAGCGCCAGTAAAAATGTCATACCTGTATTAAAGATTTCACAAGGCTCATTGGTTGATTAGAATTTCATGAGAGTGTAACATTGATCCAGAGCTAAAGTATTTCAGGCATTCTTTAGCTACCATTATAGCCATTTATCATCTGCCTCTGTGAATAATCCATGACTGTCACATGAACTGTTTAGATGTGTTAACTTAGTAGACTACTACCTCTTACCAATTGCCAAGTTGAGCATGTTATCAGATAGTATCTGAAGCCTATGGCAGAGGTTTCTCTACTCTGTTGTTATGATAGGTCTGATGGTTCTACCAATGGATTCGAAGAGCCATTGTTTGTTATGACTTTCTTTGTTCTGTAACTACAAACCTCATGTTTGGAACATGATATTCGGGGCAACCTGAATCCACATTCCTAGGTTATAGTCTCTATGTTAGACTGCAGAACAAGCTATCTCTTGCTAATTTTGTGATGAGAGCTATGATTTATCTTGGCAGAAGGTAAATCTTCAACTTGCTTGAAATTTATTTTTATTATGATCTCTTTAGCCTTTGAATAAAACTTAAATTTTCCATCAGTGTAAGTATTAAAGCCCTGGGATTTATATAATTGACACTAATTAGTCAGGTTTTCTTATCTTTATAATTGTAGTTAAAATCATCAGATAATTAATCTCTGAAGCTAGTTTTTTAAGAGTTAAGAAGAGGGAGCATATACTGTTAAAACTCCCTAGGAATAAAATTTTCCTGAGCACCCTGGGGCTAGATTCTACAGAGTGTGGAAAGGAAATCATTTTGTGATTTTTGAAGATCTTTTCTTAATCAAGGGCTTACTCATAAAGGTCTGATGGAGCCAAACTTACTTTAATAGCAATTGATGCAAATGCTAATAACTCAACTCCTCTAGTTTTCAGAACACAGCAGTAGTTGGGATTGCATTTAAAATCTCAGCAGGCCTTGCTCTTAGAGTCCCATAAAACCTTGGGGCTATAGAGGAAGACCAGTGCTCAATAACACTGCAGGGATTCTCCTGTTTGGAAATGGTCCATGAAACACACACACACATAACACACACACACACACACACACACACACACACACACACACACACACACGATTGCTTTAAGCTCATTTATATACACACACACACAACACACCCCCCTACACACACATGATTGCTTTAAGATCATATATATATATATATATATTTACCTATAAACAATCATACACACATATGTATGAACTTAATACAATCATAAGAAATCTTGTCAAATAATTGCAGACTGTCTTCTTAAATGTGTTCTATTAGCACTGAGATGTTAATAAATCTGATGCCCAAGTCATCTTGCTAGCTAACATGTTCAATTCGCACTAAGATATTCATGTTTAAGACTTACTTCCTGATATTACAATGCAGGAATATTTTCATGACATCTCTGGAACTTGATGTTCATAAAGTTCTCCAGGTGATGTTTGGTTTTTGATAAAAGTTAAAAAGTATGGCCTGAAGAAACAGAAAAATAAGTACAAAGTATAAACAGATTTCCTCCAGAACTTCTCAATAATGGGCATGAAGAGGAAAGTCTAGCTTCTGCATGTGTGTTATGAGTGCTGATTGAGAACTTGCTATGATGCAAATAAGTATGAATGTCCTTCAAAAAGCTGGAAATTGATTTGCTCCGTTTGTCCAAAGGACTTTACGTCTCACTACAGACATATAAGCTCACTAATGTTCACTACGGTTCTATTTAGGTTAGCCAGAAATTAGAAATGGCCTAGATGTCAATCAACTAATGAATAGATAATGAAAATATGGCACATTTACATAATAGACTATAATTCAGATGTTAAGAAAAACAAAATTTTGAAATTTTCAGGTGAATAACTTCAGTTAGAAGTGATGCTGAGTGAGGTAACCTGACCCAAAAGACAAATATTGCATGTTTTCTCAGTGAATCATTTTAATGTAGCAATAGCATGACTCTTAATGACCTTAGATGGGTGGATAACTCAGCCCTCATCAGGGAAGCTTCTTCTTGCAGTGGATTATAATCAACACAGAGACCCATAATCGGACAATGTAAGGAGTGAGAGGCTTTAGAGAACTCAGTATGAAATGAGATTTTTTAAACAATCAAATCTTTCCCATCAAGTCTCAGAGATCTACGTGGAAGAAGAGGTGAAATGATTGTAAAAGCAAAAGATGGCAAATGAATCAAAGAAAACATACACCACAGGGCTGATACACACATGATATCACAGAGATTGACAATTTGCAGAAGACTTTCACAGGTTGAGGACAGATCAAATTCCAGCAATAAGAAGGGAAAGTGGACACAAAATCCCACCCTAATCTAGCATCTATTAGCAACTGATATGTGCTGGATGAGGGAAAACCAGTTTTCTTCAACAGAATGTCACAAAGTTTATCAGCCACCCTCTAGAATAGATCCCATGCCCAGGAGTAGTTGGCCAACACAAATAATCCCAGACTCTCTCTCTCTCCCTCTCTCTCTGGAGTATGTGTGTGTATGTGTCTGTGTATGGTGTGTGTGTGTATGTATAATGTATTATTTTGTTCTAGTCATTGGTTTTGTTTTAATTTTTTCTCTTTTATTGAGAGATAGAAAGAACATAAAGTAGGAGATATTAGGGGTAGGGAAACAATATGATCAAATACATTTTTGAAAATTTTTAAATGAATAAATAAAAAGAGTCTGACTCTTATGAGTCAGAGATACCACAGAGAGTTCAGAATTGAGTCTTGAGAACTAGGGTGCTCTGACCAGTGCCTCAGTGGAAATTCCTGTTGGCCAAGAAGACTTTGACATTGCCCTCAGCCTGACTAAAATTTACATGAATTTCTTCCTTTCTAAAGGCTTTTGGCTTATTCTTTAAGGAGAATTTACTTCAGAAAACTTGTAAAGTATTGTCCTATCCTATGGAAATGTCAATTTTCTACAACCCAGGTTACTTCTCATGGACTGATGAGCCTTCTTTTGAAAAATAAGAAAGAAATTTCTAGGCTCTGAGGGAAGCAATATCCTCACTTAATCAAGTGCTAGCAGGAATTTGTGTCCTATATCCTCTGACAACCTTTCTGAATTTCTTTAATCCTTTTCCATGATCTTATCCTAACATGTCAACCCATTTCCTGCCTAAAATGACAGTCACTGTACCAATTATTTCAGTTTTGAATAGCTGTTTTTTTTTTTTTTTTTTGCCTATTCCACTTTACTGGTACAATGTTTGCTTTGACTTTGTGCGATCAGGTTTTTGTCATTATTGTTTATAGCAATTATCTGGGTTTATTATTCCCCAGAAGGGCCAATCCAATAGATGAGCCTATGAACAAGGAATCTGCATTTGTAAGCTAACTTGAAGATAAATGCAGAACAAATAGTGACTAGATACTGAAATAACGGATCCAATTATTTTAACACACAATGAGTGTAACAGTCAGAACAAGTGAAAAGGACCAAGGAGCCAGATTCAACGACTCACAGGCTGAATGTTAGACATTTGACTATAAGTATAATAATAAAGTTGGAAACTTTGAACAAAATTGAAATCCATAACTATGTGTTGATTGTGAACAGATGCATAAAGAACTGCGAGATGGAGAACTTTAGCTGCAGCAGGAGGTTGAGTGATGATGGATGCACATGCCGGTCATGCTAATGTTCGACAAGCATTATTTTCTAAAGAGCACAGTAAAGATCAATTCATGCAAGAATCACCAAATGAATAGCAAATAACAAGGGGATTTTCACTGTCGAGTAGGATATAATATGGTCTTGGGGAGCCTCCTTTTAGACTGCTCATCACTTACAAGGGAAAAAAGTACTACCTATGTAGTTGAGTAACTGACCCACACCTTGGTGAGGTGAGAAAATTAATAACAATGAAAAAGAAGGAGCTTGAAACTTCCTTCATATGAAAAGAACACAATGATCTGTATAACACTTGGGCTGAGTCTGCTAATAAGAATGCAGGCTGAGCATATTAGCTGGAAGCTAATTATGTAGAACTATTGGGGAATCTGAAGTGTTGGTCATTATCGTAGTGAGTCATGGTTAATCTAGAGACTCATAACGATTCCCAGAGCAGAGAAAATGCAAGGGTGAGTGTTCAGCCATAGATGGGACGTCTACAAAGAGAGTTAGAATGAAAGAGTTGCAGGATTGTTGGGGCATAGGGTTCAAAATTATAGTAAAGAGGATGAAGACAAGAGTAAATTAATAAAACAGAAAACATAGGATAGTATCGGGAGGGAGTTTCAGGGAATACTGAAATCGTTCATGTTTAATTTCCAATTGCCTAAAATACCCTTGATCCTAAAAGTTAGGTAAGATTAAAAAAACTGCATTAACATGATACAGGAGATGAACAGATGAAGGTTGCAGGCTACATTCATAGTTAAACATTCTATTACTAGAACAAAACAAGTCACACTCACACCCTAGACCAAAGCATTTTGTAGGCAAACTATTTCCTAGGTAAAATCCACTGTTATCTACTTAAGGAAACAGGAATTAGTTGGATCCTTAGATTTTGTTTGGAGTAGAAATGTATTTACTTCTTTATTACTGAAATACAAGATCTGAATATTATTGCCAACCTTGAGAAAAGAATTCTCTTATCTAAATCTACGTGGGACCTTTGTTTGAGGTAGAAACAGTTAACAACCTTGAGTAAGTTCCAACTCTCAACCTTTGGTGGAAATAGGCATCTGGACGTGGCCTGACTGTTCTACATATGGGCGCAGGGCAGATGTGTTTACCTGTACAAGACCCAAACAAAGTCAAACCAGTTAAAAATTCCATTGCAGAGGGAAGAAGTGCTCTGGAGGCCTCACCCCTAGTTGAGGAGCTAATGACAATTGACAGCTGCCAGGCAAGTATGGGCGGGTCACTTTTCTTTTGTGGTGTGAACACTTATAGATTATTCATGCCCCACTGGATGACTCCACATCCATGATCAGCATCAACTTGTGAATGGCACATTTTCTGGTGTTTGGTGCTGTTTTCAAATTCGCTACCCATTAATTTTTAGGATAGGACCACTACATGAGGAAAAAGCTCTTATTTTTAATTAAAAAGTATATATGCTATTAATAACCAAGCAAGTTTTCCTCTAACTGAAAAAAAAATCCATGTTTAAAAAAATGTTTAAATTTACTTTGTATTCTTGTAAGCACTTAAAAGCTTGCTTCCTTTTCATGCATGGATCATGAAAGCAGCTGCCTTTTCTTTTCATTTTCTTACATTTCTGGTTGTGAGCCTAGCCTTTAATGGCTGATCCATCTCTCCAGCCCTATTTTCATTTTCTAATGTGCAGTATGTTAGCCTCCTTTGCCTGGCTAAAAGACAAATGTGATTTAGAGCCTTTGCCATTTCACCCATGCTCCGATGAAAGGATGAAGGATCAGGCAGCAGCCATTGCCATCTGAGGAAGAGTTAATCCATTCTGCTATTTGGTCAGGAGTGGATCCATAGCGATAATATTTCATGGTTCTTTCTAAGATGACAGCCCCTTTCATTATGAGTAGCCCATTAATCCCACAGGTCTTTTCAGCTCTAGGACTAGCTAGTTCAGCAGACTCTTATCTCCCTCAAGTCTGTCATTTATCTTAAGAAGCAATGACAGGTGAAAGTACAGAAGTGCATTGAAAATTTAACTGTTTGTGAAAGAATACACTGAAAAGGTATTTACTATATTAGTATGTATGTGCCAGCCTGTCTCCTTCTCTGTGCATCTATGGATCTATCTTGTGGTGCTGGGGAAAGTTTTGCACCTGTTTGGCTAGCACTCTCCTATGGTTCTTAGCCCTGGGTTACATACTGTTAGCATTATTTTTGGTGGTACCCAGGGCCTTATGTACGCTGGACAAGTGCTGTAAATCTGTCACAGTGTTGTGGGACAGGCAGTAACGAAGCAGAAGGCACTAAGGCAAAAGTGAGCATTCAGTTGAGATGCCTACTTGTTACTGGGTATGGCATGTGAAAGTTTTATATGATATAATGCAGTAGAATTTCTTTGTTTCCATCAAAAACCATTCACATTTCTTCACAAGCATATCTTAAGTATTTATATTTAATTATTACAGAAAATTTTCTGCTATGTTTCCGAATAAAATATTCTTGTATTCTCTTGGAATATAAAAGAACTATTAAAATTTACAAATTAATTTAGTGATAAAATAATAATATCCCACATCCTTCAGTGGATTGGATCTTCTTCATCTATTATGAATAAGTAACTTTTTATTTCTTGTTTCTTCTCACCATATATATATATACATATACATATATATATATATGTACGTTTTGTTTGCTATCCCTTTAGTATGTGTGTGTGTGTGTGTGTGTGTGTGTACATCCAACACATCTTAGGATTTTTTCTTTTCTTCCCTTTCTTCACAAGATACTAATTTAGTCATTTACTGTGTTTAGCCTATCTTGTCTCATCTCTCTCACTCATGTTTCTATATGTTAGAATCAAATATTATAAAATAATGGACTGAATTATTATGCAGTGAAAACTCTCACTATTCTATGTCAGTGCTATGAGCAGTAACTGAGCAATTTAAGAAACTTAGAAAATCAGCTAAAGGGTGGATTATAGAGTCTTCGAACCAGACTTTTAAGAAGATTTAAAAATCATTATTCTATGTGACTTTTCTAACCTAACATAAAGTGGCCTTATTATTTTTCAGTTTATTCATTTGATGTTGTTTTAACTAGGGTTAAACCACTTTTAGTGGCACTCAATAACAGTGGCTCAAGGAAAATGCCATTTCTGTGCCATAGTTATAAATGAAGCTTAGCAGATAGAGGGATTCTATTACATCAGAAACAAGCATAAGTATTCAAGTGGAAGGAGTGAACTAGAATTAGCCATAAGATCACATTTAACTTAAAAAAGGCTGTAAAATTTGATTCCCCTACCCCCTTTGGCGGTGAGGCCAATGAAAAGAATCAACATATATGGGAAGGGGAGGAATCTGATGGAAAGTGTTAGTTTTAGGTCAGTTGACACAAGCTAGAGTCATCTGAAAAGAGGAAACCTCAATTAAGAAGATGCTACATGAGATCCCACTGTAAGGCTTTTTCTTAATTAGTGTTTATGGGCAAGAATACCCAGTCCGTCGTGGTTAGTGCCACCCTGTATGAGTGGTCCTGCGTTCTATATGAGAGCAGGATGAGCAAGCCATGATGAGAAACCAGAGAGGAGAACTTCTCCATGGCCCGTGCATCTGCTTCTGGCTCCAGGTTTCTGATTCCACGGCTGTTTGAGTTCCTGTCCTGAGTTCCTTTGATGATGAAGAATACTGTGGAAGCAGAAGCCAAATAAACTCTTCTTCCCCATATTTCTTTGGCCATGGTGTTTCAGCACAGCATTAGTAACCTCAGTAGGACACATATACTAAAGAGGAAGAGCAAACTATGCCACAGATGTTTAGATAAAACAAATCTTGTAGTACAGTATAGTAACATGAGTGATCGACGAACAGGGCATCAGCTGGGAGGCCTCCCTGTCTCTCCCCAATCTGAAACTCAGTGTAAGTCCAAATCCGCATTACTACAATTCCCCCTAAAATATGTACAATTATGATCAATTTAGCTTATGATGAAACAGTTTCCTCTAAGGCTTTAGATTCAAACCAACCAATAATTATCTTGTGCAACATAGTTAGTAAATGAAGTTCATTACCATAATAGCCTTGCCATCATATCATTAAACCAGATATAAACCTCTGAAAACAATTAAAAGTGCACCCAGTGTTCCCAACACAGGTGTTTGCTTTCCAGCTGTGAATGGAAGAGACCTCTTCTCTTCTTTGTGCTTGGACTGTTTTCCCCCTGCCTTCTCAGGCAAATGGCAACAGCTTCCAACATGGCTAGAGTACTCTGTTGAGATCCAGAGGCGTGCACATTTGTTTGTCTGTCACTGAACCTAGGAGTACCTCTGATTTTTCTTTGGTAACAAATGGCCTCTGGAAGCCTTTAAATAAACTTCCACACTCAAATGTCCCTTCCCCTATGGTTTCCTGCAAATATCATCTACAGTATTTTCCAGCTTCCTATTGGTGATATTTACTTCTTCTGTTTTGACGGAAAAGGACAACACGGGTGTGCAGGGAGTGTTTAGTGCCGTGCTGAACTGACTGTTCCTAAAATCTCTGATGTGGAAGGTTAGAAAGGGGAATTCAATGGAAATGAGTACTTGTTACTGAGTATGATATGTGAAAATTTATTTGATACTCCTTAGCAGAATTTCATTGTTCCCCTAAATACCCTACTCCACTTCTTTTCAAGAATATCTTAGGTATTTGTGTTTAATTATTATAGAGCTTTTTCTGGTATATTTTCAAATACATAAATTTCAAAATCCATAGCCAACTTTATTCTTTCATTTTGCATTTTTGTGTGACAGGTCTTGTTATATAGTCCATGCTGGTCAGGTACTCCCTACATGGCCAGGCTGGCCTTGAACTCATGGAAACCCTCTTGCCTCAGCCTCCTAAATGATGAGATCATAGGCATGTGCCACTATGCTTAGGTTTACTCTTGTTAAATGTCACAAAGTTTTCGTAGGAATTTCTGTTGGACACTCACTGGAGTTTTATAATAATTTCTAAAATACATCTAAAGTAGTGATGCTTTCTTTGAACATCATTATGGTTGGAGTGTGCCTTCCTCAAATTTCTATGTTGAAAATGTAGGGTGGTATTTGGAGACCATGTGGTCAAGACGTTCTGGTGCCTCACTACAATGGAAGGAGAAATGGGATATCTTTGTTTTTCTCTTTCATAAAGGAGAGGTCATATGGAAATATAACCAGAGAAAGGACCTTCACCAAGAAGTCATAGTGGCATCCTTGCTTCAGATTTCCAAGCTCTAAAACATGAGAAATAAACATGTCATTTAAACAATCCTATATATGAAAATGATAATATAGCAGCCGAAACCAAGACAGATGTGATACATATATTACACAAGACTGTGATAGGTCAGTGATCAGATAACAAGTTCAGTTCCCGTCTACAGCCTTTAAAATGGCTAGCTAAGTTTACCTAGAGGCAGTCAGCATGCTCTGAAAGTGAAGTCAGACTTCAATGGCTCCTTGTGTTTTAGGCCTGAAAGTGTTACTTATATATTCTGGATTTAAATGACGACTCCAGAATCACACTCACACTAGGGTAAACCACTGCCAATCTAAGTGAGGGGAAAGGTGCATATTTTCCTGGTGACACTCGAACAAGGGCAAAGAGTTACTGAGACTGCACAGGTCTCCACAAAGTGATAAATTCTATTCACCAATTTGAAGGAATTTGGTGTTTGAACCTGTCAGACCTACAGCACACGCTTCATCCCTAGTCTGAAGGGAAATGGCCTGAACAGGGTGAGACATGCTTCCTAGAGGAATTCCAGTGTCCTGGTGGGATTAAAATGCTCTGCTGTGGTGTATCGACTGTGTGGAAGGCGTCTGAGAAAGAGCAGGTGCAGGATGGCTTTCAGAGTCCCGCTGTTATTTCGAAGCAGAAGATAAATTTTCTGTGT
This sequence comes from Microtus pennsylvanicus, assembly GCF_037038515.1. NCBI lineage: Eukaryota > Metazoa > Chordata > Mammalia > Rodentia > Cricetidae > Microtus > Microtus pennsylvanicus. Next base: position 37,502,329 of record NC_134590.1, read on the forward strand.
GAAGACCAGGTCTCTGCAATAGAAAGAAAAAGAATGTCCTTACCCAAGTTGAGACCAGCAGAATGCTGTGCAGGCCTTGTTAGAACGGATTCTCATCTAAGCTTTTCTGCATATTTAGTCACATGTGCACAGTTCTCTCCCCTGCCTGGTTCTGCTTAAGCTGCTGACTCTGACTGCTTCTGCTTTTTTATGGAGGGGTATGGTCTTCAATCTTCTATGAGTGCTCCTGCATCAGCGAAAAGATTGAATCATGATTTTCTTCCTCTTAACCTGTGTCATATCTGTTTTGTTCATAGTCCCTGAGAAGATGGAAGTATAATTTCTTCACCTCTAATGTTCAGTTATCAGAGGAAAAAAAAGAAGAAAAGAAATGGATGTTTGGTAATCAATGAAAATTTATTTCCCATTTGTGTGTGTGTTGCTGTCTCTGCTCTGTTCTTGCTATACCTGGAAATTTGTTTCCCACAGCTCTCTCTAAGCATCACCTCGTACATCCTCTTTCAACGAAGTCAAATATAATCTAAAAGTCAGGGATTGCTAATATGTCACAAATTTGAGGACCTTTGTTAACTACTCACTTTTGTCCAGATAATCATTCCCTTATTCTAATTTTCAAATTTTACACAGCATGAGTGATGTTTCGACACAGGGTTTGCTTTAATCTCCATTCTAATATGTATCTTCACAGGACCAGAAAACCCTGATGGTTGATAACTGCTCATTGTACTCAGAGCAGTATCTACTGCTTCATAGGTGTGTTCAGTCACTTTGTGCTGAATGACTCTGCTGCTGCTTTGGGCAGAGCTCTGTGTTCATTAGCATTTGCATACAGTAACCTTCCAGTCCCCAAGCACAGGCACACTAGGGTGATGCATGTACTGCTGGCTAAACCCACCCAACTTTTATGTAATTGTCCTGCTCCTTCCTTCTACTCTGGGACTCTAAATCTTCAAGAATTGCATCCCCAGTGTATATTCAGGCATCTGTTTTATTTTCAAAATCAATTTTCTTAATTGGCATCATTAGTCTGGCCATCAGCATCTGGGAACATTGACATTTCTCAATTACACTTTGTTAATTTATTTATGTTCAGTTGGTATTTAGTGAGGCAGTCATTGAAATTGTTCAGGAACTTATATTACAACACAGAAAGGCATCTTTCTAGCTATAACCTCACTGTCCAAAAATATTCTAAATTTTATTCTACTTGCGCCAATAAAAAGCAATCACTACAATGATGCCATTCTTACCTTAGTTTTGGAGGCAATTATTTTGCCATCATCTATCTTGTCATACATTTGGTCAAAAATTTATGGAGCCTAAGGAAGAATAAGTGCACCCCTGTGTAGATTCTGTAATGAATTAGATCCCTGGTATAAAGTAAGCCATTTTAATCACCCGAGTCTATAGCTACTTGCCCTTTGACCACAGTCCACTCTGAGTCTTTCTCACAGCTAAGTTTGGGTTTTCTTTCATCTCTTGTTCCTCTCCTTCCACCTTTTAATGTCAGTGCTCTTCCGACTCAACTCACCTCTATTCTCACTCCTCCCAATGTCCAGACTTGGCTTAGAGGCTCTCAGAGTGTGTTTTTCGGGGTCCTTCTTATTGTTACTGCTGTTTCTAAATCCCGATTCATTTTTTTCTTTTGATTTTTTCTATATTTTTCTTTTTGTCATAACATTATCACTGATTATTTGGGAATTTCATACCATGCCCTCTAATGACACCCACTCCCAGTCTTCTCAGGTCTGAGCCCCCATGACTTCCCAATCCAAAATAGGAACCAACCAACCAACAAACAAACAAAAAGCAATCCATGTCCAATCGTTTACTGGAGCATGCATGGTCAAACTCCCATTGGCTAGGACCTTCAAGAGAATTGAGTCTTTCCCACCTCTTTATTTTATATTTATTTATCATACTGGCATTGAAAACTGCAGTGGGTCACATAATATGTTTTTTTCCTAAACAATTTCACATGCAAATATTCATAGCAATGAATCATTGGTCTGACAAAATCCCAACTCTTATTCTTTACTTTCAAAGTCTGTTGAGGTTGTTGCACTTGGGATCCTTGGGTCTCTGTCATATTTTAGCACTGAGGTCTCAACTCCTGTGCATTTTCTCATTTATAAAGGTCTATGTTATTTATAATTCACCTCCAAATTTCTGACATTTATCCTCTAGAGTGAGTTCACCACTTGCATTAACATACTCTGTAATAAGTTTGCCTTTACTGCAACATTTATTAAAAACATACACTGACTGTCCCTGGCATGCCAGGAACAGGGATACCATGATATACACAACAAGAAGACATCCAGCATTAAACTGCTTATGTACTAGTGGAGAAGAGAGATAGTTAGAAAATTGTTAGATAAATGTGTCTATGCATGAAATATTGTTATCACAATAAACACATGACAAATCTGGTAATGTAGAAACTGCTATTATATAAAATTGACTTGATAGGAGAAGTCTACGAAGGCTTTCCTAGGGAAATGGTTTACAACTAAAATGTGAAAGGTTGATTGAAGTTAACAAAAAGTCAAAAGGAAGGAAAAATGCCCAGGCAGAGGGAAAAGTTTGAGGAACCATTATGTATGTACATATGTGTAGGTGATTGTGTATATATATATATGTATAAATACATATATGTGCATGTATTTATAACCATCTGTATGTGTTTATGTCTTTATTAGTGAAGATACAAAATAAATATTCATGACCAAAAGAATACCATACCATTATTATTCATTTGTTGGCTTTGCCTCCTCTAATGGCTTCTTTATACATAGCTAAGAGATGGTTTACAAAAATTTATTTATGATGTCCAACCTTATTCACTTCCATATTCTATTGGTAGAAATGATTTCACGGTGATTTCTGGGACACAGTTGCTTTGTTTCCAGAATCCTCAGTATTTTTTTTAACTGATTTATATAAAATTATATGCTCCCAAGCTGAAATAGACTAAAGAGTTAAGGCAGTGGCCTCATTATCTCTCCCTAAAATAAATCCTAAAGTGGAGAAGTGACTTTTCCAATGGGAGATGTAGGCACTGTAGCAGGGACAAAGGGCGCCTGAGTGGCCGCTAATAAATGGCCTGCATAGCCTGCTTTCTGGTATTCCTCAAGTGTTGAGGGACAGTTCTGAGGAAATATGAGAATATATGAGAGCTGATTAAGTAGATGATGTAAAAAGCCCTAAGCAAGGTAGCCAAGGAATTCCATCTCTGAGTGCACACAGAGCACTAAAGACTATTAGACAAGATATCAAACTGTCAGCATTGGAAGTTATCCTGCGCAGGAAAAAATCCATGCGCACATGACCGCAAGGGTGTAACAAAGCCCAACAGGAAGAAATTTCAAGGAAACCCATTTTGACTCATTATAAAGAATAATTTTCTCATTTTCTAGGCTTTTAACAACGGAATCGGCTATTCAGGGAGATGTGGGGTCTGTAACTGAGGCACCATTTATGCATCTTTGTCAGTTCATTCCACAGAAGTAGAAGTATACTCTTCACATAGAGACTGCGGATACTCCCTCCCATCTTTCTGCATGGAGCCTCTGTGAAAAGCAATTTTAATAAGTATTTTGATTTGTTTTTTAACCACAGACATCTCAACCTTTCTATTTTGATCTCTTTTTTTCTCTATGGATCTTATTCTGTCTTTAAATTTTTAGAATTTTATTTATAGCTTCATTCCTTTTTCTTATTTTATCTTTGAGAACATTCCTACATTAAATACTTTACATACATGAAAAGAACCTTTAGAGAAAGATACACTGACATAAGACCCACTATTGAATTACAAACAGTGAATTTTTGTTAGCTTAAGAAAGGTGTATTGATCATTTTAATAGAAGGCCTACTCATAGTCATGGTTTTATAATATTTTATAATTTATTTTACTTATAATATCATTAACTAAGCTAGGATTCTGTCCTTTGAGGGATGCTTTATTAGAGCAAAAGCTTTTAAAACTGTTTCTGTACATTAAAAAAAAGGCAATTTTAGAAGGAACCAAAAACACACTGCCTTGGGTCTTATATTGATTTTATGTCTGAGTCATTTATTTTCTTATCCCTAACAATTGATCAGCACACAAAAATTTGTTGAACTTCTGCCATGGGCAAGGCACTTTAGAAGATTCCATCATTAAAAAGAATACTCAGGGAATTTATGTTACAGTTGTTGAGAAAAGACAGAAATTTTTTTTTATTAAAAAAATTGTATTTTTAACCTAAGATAAAAAAATGACTTTTGGCTAATTTTAATTATACAGAAACAACTTACTTGCTTTCACAGGCTAAGATATTCATATTTCTGTTGGAATCTGCTGCCTATGTCCTTATTTGTCCATACTAAAATTATTGAATACCAGTATCTAGTGCAAGGGATGTAGGTGGTGACTATTTAGCAAAAACATATTTTGTTTTTTTGTTTTTTTTTAGTTTTGTTGATTTGCCTTTTTAAAAACATTAATTAATTTATTTATTAAAGATTTCTGCCTCCTCTCCGCCACCGCCTCCCATTTCCCTCCCCCTCCCCTGATCAAGTCCCCCTCCCTCATCAGCTCGAAGAGCAATCAGGGTTCCCTGACCTGTGTGAAGTCCAAGGACCATCCACCTGCATCCAGGTCTAGTAAGGTGAGCATCCAAACTGCCTAGGCTCCCCCTAAGCCAGTACGTGCAGTAGGATCAGAAACCCATTGCCATTGTTCTTGAGTTCTCAGTAGTCCTCATTGTCTGCTATGTTCAGCAAGTCCGGTTCTATCCCAGGATTTTCCAGACCCAGGCCAGCTGGCCTTAGTGGGTTCCCGATAGAACATCTCCATTGTCTCAGTGTGTGGGTGCACCCCTCGCGGTCCTGAGTTCCTTGCTCGTGCTCGCTCTCCTTCTGCTCCTGATTTGGACCTTGAGATTTCAGTCCGGTGCTCCAATGTGGGTCTCTGTCTCTCTCTCCTTTCATCACCTGATGAAGGTTAATATTCAGGAGGATGCGTATATGTTTGTCTTTGGATTCACCTTCTTATTTAGCTTCTCTAGGTTCGCGAATTATAGGCTCAATGTCCTTTATTTATGGCTAGAAACCAAATATGAGTGAGTACATCCCATGTTCCTCTTTTTGGGTCTGGCTTACCTCACTCAGGATAGTGAAAAACATATTTTGGAACCATTGTTGGAACCATACATGATGCTGATTCCATGGTCAGTAAGTACAGTGGGCTTGTGTCCCATACCTTTAACATGCTTATCCAGTGCGCATGTGTCAGTCACACATTGTAAAGTATGTCAATCACACACTGAGACTGTAATAATAGTCTTTCACATGCGTTCATTAGATCTTCTGAATTTACAACAAACTACAAAATTCAGATCAGTCACCCACAAGACAGTATCGTTATTATGCATACATACATCAAACAACTTTTTGTACAGAGTTGTCAAGGCATCCATCAGAGGAGAGTGCCTTGGAAAACTAAGGTTAGCTTAGGAACACTCTGAAGCTTGCTTTTAAAGAAACCGAGGACATAATCTAGGTGTGAACATGGGGGACTTTAAGGATTATGAAGTCTTTCAGGTTAAGGCTGCATACTTTAAGCCAAAGCCCATTGGATTCTATACCAACAGTGACATAGGACTGGTCATATGTGCAAAATTCATATTACAAATTGTGCTTTTTTTCCTTGGAAACTTAAGCTTCTTTATTAATACTTTTGCACCCCAATTCCACCCTCCTTCCATTACCCCAGATACTCTCATCCCTACAATGTCCTCCACCACAAAAGAAATAAAAAATAGAAACCTAAAATACAAGAAAGCAAGAAAAATAATGATTTTTTAACACAAAAGTTTAAGTGTTGGCTTATTAGAAAAATCACTAAATGTAACTCAGCTGGTAATTGGTTGTGTTACTGTCAATTCATACAATGTAACAATATGCATCTGTATCTGGAGTCTGCTAGGCATTTTTTGCTTTCCCCCGATTGTTGAAGTAAGATTGACAGATAAAACCTGTACATATTTAAAATATAGATATGGCGACATCGTGTACACATATGCGGTGAACTGATTATGTAATTCATTATTGTAGTCATCATCATACAAGGCAATTCTTTCTCTGTGTATGGCAAGAACACTCAAGAGCTCCAGCCTATCAACATAACTACAATGTGTGATTGTCAATCACTCAGTGGACAGTTAGATGTATGAGTCAAACCTGCAGATGTGTGCTTGAGAAGGATATATAGCTCAGAGCATGCTGAACTATGAGAAAATCTGCATAGTACTATATCTGGCCCTGGCTGACTTAGACTTACTTAGCTAGGTTTGTGAATTATTAAGTCCTAAGTCTAATTTTTTAAAGAAATTATTTAATTAATTTATTTGTGTGGGGTGTGTGTGTGTGTACTTTATGGCAAGTTTATCATTTATTATTTATGAGAGTAAAAAATAATATTGAGCCCAAGTCTCAATAATTAGGTTGGTAAATGAATCCAGGAATTTTAGAGTGTTTTGCTGTGCCTAAAATTCTGAAGATAACAAAACATTTGTTGCATGGAGAGAAGGGGCCCTTTGATCTGTCCCAGCCACCCGGCTAGCTTACACCTGAAATAACCACACAGAAATTATATTAATTAAATCATTGCCTGGCCCATTATCTCTAGCCTCGCATTGGCTAACTCTCACATCTTGATTTAACCCACTTCTATTAATCTGTATATCACCACGAGGTCATGGCTTACCGGGAAAGATTCAACATGTCTGACCTGGCAGCTCCATAGCGGCTCTCTGACTCTGCTTTCTTCCTCCCAGAATTCAGTTCTGTCTTCTCCACCTACCTAAGTTCTGCCCTATCAGGCCAAGCATTTTCTTTATTGATTAACCATAGAAAGCAACACATAAGCAGAAGGATCTCCTACATCAAATGTTACAAGAATAATTTAAATACATTAAAAGCAAGCCATGAGAGAAAAATCAGTGTGTAAAAATTTATATTTTTCTTGCTTTAATTTTTAAACTTATAACATATAAACATTTCATTGAAAATACTTCCAAAAATTAGTTATTTAAACAATACTCCAACTTTATTGGGTGTTTAAAAACTTCAATATTACTCTTCTTTTTTCCCATTTATATCAAAACCATGACAAAATTTTATATTAATAGATTAATGTAGAGACAAACATAATGAAAGGAAAAGTGAGCAGAGAAACTATCCCTATAATACATCTTAAAATGAACTACTGAAAAATTTGACATATTTGTAGAAAAATTCACAAGCTTCTTGAGCACATGATTTGTTTACCCAAAAGCTAAATTAAGTATGGGAGGTTGAAAAACAGTCAAATTTCTGGAAAAGAAATAGGATGCAGGGAGGATGAGAATGTATTAGTCCTTTCTTGCTAATATGTCAAGTGGAGTGATAGAAATTATGAGTCACTGAGGGATGCGGACTCAGGGCAGCAGATAACTCAGCGCTTGTAATTGTCTCTCACCTTCAGAGACCACTGTAAGTGCCTGAGTTTACTTACTGCACCAAGGTCAACTGATAATGGCCTCATGAAATGAAATTAGGCCAGATTGGAAGAGCCACAGTACAACTGAGCTGTGACAATTTTATTTGAGAGCAATAGCAATCAGACTTTTCAATACTTTTTATCAAAAACAGAATATAATCACAATTTCCAGGATCAATACAGATGTAGCTGCTTGGATACAGTGAATTTTACAAGCCACACAGGGTACACAAGATTAATGCCTCAGATCAGTTGTCCTGTCAAATTTACATGCTTCCTTGACTACTAAAGGAGCATACAGAGAAACCCAAAGCAGCATGGATGATTCACTGCCCGACTGAGTGGATCAGTCTCTCAGGAGCTTGAAGGCACATTGTGCCCTTGGAGCCATGGACTCTAACCTGAAAAATCCATGACACATACCTCTCAAGGCAGCTAAGCCAAGACGACTTCATGGTTCCCTTCAGACCACCATTTATTTCCACTTATAAAATCCCCAAATTTCAGTAACTCATGAGTAGCAAGAACTCAGCCAATGAAGAAATTGTAGCATGTGGGTAGAAGGTATGCTGTATATTTCAAATTATGTCCTCTCAATGAGGCAGTTCACATACAACTTTGGCTCTTTATTCTTTAATAGTTCTTCCATTTTCCTTCCTGGAATATATATAGGGTGTTAGCTATCTTTTTGTGGATGATTGACCAGCAGACTGGAAGGAATTGAAATCCTCAAGAACTTCATGGTACAGAGGCACTGTTCAAGTGACAGTATTTGTATTTCCAGATCTTTACACGTGAGGGAAATTAGTTTCATTGCACTTAATTTTTTAACACATTGTTTCTGTTATTCCGTATCAAAATTCATCCTAATTGATCCATATATTTTGGAACTTTTATTAGTCGGAACACAGGGAATACATGGCTGTTAGTGGTAAAGCAATGAGACAGGATATATAATGCCCTAGTATAGTGCTAAGAATGCATTGGATTCTCAGCAAGTACCAATGCTTTCTACTATTTTAATATAGGCATTTGTTCTAATTCAGCCTCCTTCCATGATCACATTAACTTGTTTATCTTGATAGTTCTTAAGTTCTGCTGTGCACCTGTATCACCCTTTCCTTCTACTCACGTGGTTGGTGGTGGTGATGGTAAGAATATGTTTATAAGTTTGTAGATGCGGTTTTCAAGAGACAGAAGCTAATTTATTTATTCCTTAATAGGCTGGATATTATAACTTTCTACTGTGAGATAGAATATAGAGAAATTATTGTCACATTCAAGATTAGGGGATGTAACTTCTATTCTATGACCCACTCTCTCTCTCTCTCTGCATGTGTGTGCACACACAGGTCTTATTTCTTTGTTCCTTTAAAAGATCCAAGACACCTGTTTGGGAGCAACACTATGGGGACACAAGGAAATAATATATCTACCAACAGTCACATGAATGAACTTAGATGGAAAGAGTTTGTCACAAAAGAGATATGGATGGTTAAAGCATGCTGGCCTAATAGCTCAGGTCTAATATTCTATGGCAATTGAGTTTTACACATATTATAAGTTTTCCCCAGATTTTTGAACCTCAAAAACAGTATAAGAGATAGTAATTCTTTTCTATATGAGCTCCCTGATAGCTTATTTGATTGAAAGTATTTACCAAGTATAAATACTTGTACAATGAGCAACATAAATGGACTTAACTGGATGAATTTATATATGCATATCTATCTGTGTATGTAATAATAATAATTAAAGAAGCAGTCATGAATTTGAGAAGTGGAGGGGGTTTGGGAAGAGTTGGAAGAGGAGAAGTTGGGTGGAAATTATGTAAGCCTAGTACTTGAATGAAATTCTTATAATAAAAGTAATGAAAACGAGAAGTACACTTTGCTTAAATTGCTAAATTGATGACATTTGCTGGTAGAAGTGAATCAGAAATTGAGGGGAAAGAATCTCAGCTGAACAAGTGGGTAACAGAAAGCAAGTCATGCAAGAAATGACCACATAATTTATTGCCATTTTACTAGTTCAAATGCAGAGTAGGTTGTAGAAACCTGGGTCTTCAGTGCAGTTGTTAGATCATGTGGATGGCAGTATTGACACAGGAAAGAACCCCAACCAGGTTCTCAAAGAAAGAAGAGAAGACGAGCATAAATTCCCACGAAGGTAGCAGCAGCTTGGTGTGTCTAAGAATGTCATGGTCTGAATGTAAGGCAAGCTAAATATGTCTTAATGTTGAGCGAATACTGAAGTGCAGTTATGGAGAGGGCATTTGATCAGAATGTTTACTACCTCTGCATATTGGTTCCTCTGGGTTCTGGTGGTGCTATTCATAAGGCAAGAGGCACATATTATAGTAGAGTCTTTGCAGAGTATTTATGAAGTCATTATATTATAACAGCCATTTTTTATTAGTTTTCAGCACCTTGACTTACAGACAACATATGTCTATTTAATTTTGGATTTAATACAAAGCTTGAAGGTAGTGAACCTTACAGAGCACAGGTAGAGACATTCCTTACGGAAGGTAAGGAGTGCAATGTGCCCCTACAGGTGGGGATTCTACAGGCAAGAGCTTAGTTATTAGTTGCTGGAAAGAAGTAGAACTGAAGGATATTACTAAATAAAAAAGTTACTGTCTCAGTCTGTTTAGTCTGCTGTACTACACTATCATAAACTCAATAGTTTAAGGAGAGAAATTTATTTCTAGAAGCTCCAGTAGCATCAATGCTGCCACCTTCCCCAATGGGAAAGAAAAAAAAGTGAGAGGACTGAGTTGGTGTAAGCAAACTCAACCTTCACCTCCGCATAGCATGCTGGTAAATGTCAGTTAAGGTTACTAAAGCCAGGAAAAGCAGGCTTTCCACATAGTAGTAAAAGAAGTGACCTCATAAGGATGTAAATTTTAATGAATCTGTTCTGCTTTGTGGAAGAGCAGTAATAGAGGAAGAGGAAAGTTATTGCTTTTCCTTTGCAGCTCCCTGTTCTTAGTTGTTTCTCTCCGAGAGTGTATGGCTCTAACTCTTAAAATAGAAAAGCAGTGTTGGATTTTTGTAACAAAATTCGACTAGCACTCCACATAATGCTTATTCTTTAGAAAAGACGATAGGATTTTATTTGGTCAATGTTTACCTGCACTCTCTTGTTTCCAAGGTTAAATGCAAATATGCAATACTTTGAGAGTAATAATTTTGTAAAGATAAAAAGCTACTAAATCTGTTGCAAGCTGTGTGACATGCTTCATGTAAGAAGATTTTGTGGATGACATTCACCTTGACAACTCCATGTCACTAGTGAGGTGATAGGTGACATACCCAGGAGACACACTGTGAGAACAGGCAGCCTTCAAGTCAGTCTTATCTAATAGTCAAGTGGATTGTTTTGTTTGTGTGTGTGTGTGTGTGTGTGTGTGTGTGTGTGTGTGTGTGTGTCAGGGGGTCTTACAACCTGCATGTATTGCTCTGTATCTTTTCCTGTGTATGTGACGTGGTCTCTCTCACTAAACATGAAGCTTGCTACTTCACCGAGGTTGGCTGGCTAGGAAGGTCCTGAGATCTGTTTATCACTGTCTCCCAACTCTGAGGTTAGAAGCACATGTGGCCATACCCAGTTTTCACATGGGTGTTGGAAATTTGAAGTCAGATCTTCCTATGTTTACAGCATATTCTTTTATCTACTGAGTCACCTCCCTAATTCCTCAAAATGGGTCATAAACACATCAATTCACAGGCCATATTCTACCAAGAAAACTTTGAGTTATTTAGTGGAACAGATACTTGCAGAAAATAGTTCAAACATCTCATTATTAATTGCTTTACTAAGTCATAAGTGGACTCGAGACACTGTTCTGCAGTTAAGAGCACTGACTGCTCTTCCAGAGGACCTAGGTTGAATTCCCAGCACCGCCATGGCAGTCCATAACTGCCTATAATTCCAGTTCAAGGTATCTGATGTCTTCCTCTGACCTCTACAAGCACCAGAAATGCATGTGCTATATAGACATACATGCAGACAACACACACACACACACACACACACACACACACACACGACAGATATAAATCTAAAAATAATTTAAATTGCTTTATTAAGTCATAACTTTCTCATCCCAAAGTTTATCTATTTCCTTTAAGTGTATATGGTGATTGCCTGGGAGTAGAGGGGGGGTAGGTGTTCTAAGGATTAATTACCTGATCCATGCTCTTAGTTTTTGCCATCTAACTGAAGAAACTGGAAGAGGTTTGGTATGAGACCAGCTGTGCAAAGTTTGCAGATGCACGTATGATTTCAATTAGAAGACGATGTCAAACTTATGCTGTCAATGCAACTAGAGTAGAATTTCAAAATGAACATTGCAGATCCCATTAAATATTTGAATGAGTAACTAGGTTACAATTCTAATTTCATCTGTCTCTTTAAAGAAAATCAAATAATCTCAGTGCTTAAATAAGGGACCAATTTCACTTGTAAAATTACCCATAGGAAAGCATCAGTAATGAGCACAAATGCCATTTCCATGAGATAACAATTATATCAGAATTTCTTTTCTGTTTTCCCACAGGCAGAAAATTCACAAATGAGAATAATGTATTATATATTTTTATGCACAGAAAGATGCTATTGGCATGTCTTGATTCTCGAACAGGAGGAATTGAATTCCTCAGATGATTTTGACACGATCCTTCTTGAGAACTAAAACAAATGCACACATGTGAAAGAGAGCACCAAGGCTTACTGTCGCCAGCTGATGATAACTCCACAAATGCATTGCAAGTGCAGACTTTCTACTGAGTTTGAAACCATAGTGTGTATGTAGGTGGAGACTGCTTGCTTGTTTCCCAGCCGCCCAGCCCAAATAAACACAGAAACTATATTAACTGCAACACTGTTTGATCTATGAGCTCAGGATTCTTATTAACTAACTCTTAATATCTTAAATTAACCTATTTCTTTTAATCTGTGCATTGTCACGAGGCTGTGGCCTACCAGTAAGGTTCTGGAGGTGGCATCTTTTTCCTCTGGCAGCTATATGGCATCTCCTTCACTCTACATACTTTCTATATCTCTGTTCAGATTCCCCACTTGGCTTTTTTCTGCTAATCCATTGATCAAAACGTCTTTATTCATTAACCAATGGTAATAAAACATATTCATAGCATGCAAAGGAGAATCCCACATCAGTATTCCTGGTGAGGATCCCCTCTGTCACATGATCCCCAGTACGATCTCAGTTTAGGAAAACAACACTGGTCCAGACTTTCAAAATAAACTATGCTTTGAGGAAAATATTTTATAATTTTGATTTGGATTCATTGATAACTTACACTGAGTGAGTAATTAGAGCAAAGGTAATTAATTTTAGATGTTTCCCAGTATTTGAATTATACCAAGGCCTTACTTCCATGGCAAGTGGCACATAACCAAGTGTGTACTTTAAGTACCAAAGGAGGAAATCTAAGATTAGAAGATGACACATTGAGTATGAAGGAACAGATATCAGTCTCAGCATTTGCTCTGTGCCGCATGCCATGCTTTGTTTCATGTGAATCATCCCGTTTAACTGTCACAGCAGGAGTTAAATAATAGGTATCATTTCCATCTTGAATTAATAGAAGAAAATAAAGCTGTAGCTGGTGAGTGAACATTCCCATATTCACATAGCAAACACATGACAGACCTAGTCTATAAACAGATCTGTAAGCCTTGGAGCTCAAATTCCCAATCTTTTGGTCACACTTCTTAGGAAATTCATTACTGAAACATCTAGAATTCTATTTTGTGGCCAATGGCATATGTTATTTCTGTGTAGTGGTTTTCTATGTCTGCAGAAGATGTTAACAGCAGTGTGACATACTTACACATATCCTGTGGCATTTGAAGAGCTGTATCCTTTAAACATATTTCAGTTGTGAACAAGTAGAAACACAACGTAAATTTGAAAAGACCTACTTCCCAAATCAAGGGTCTTCCCTCAAGTTCATTATAAATGCTTTGAGAAAGCAAAAAAAAAAGCATAGTCAGTATCAGTGGGATACAACCATGTCTATTGAGGCGGTCACATAATTTATTGCAGTTTTCCTAGTTCAAATGTGGAGTAAGTCATAGAAACATAGGTCTTGAGTGTCGTCGTTAGATCGTGTGGACACAGATAAGCATCACTTAAGGACAGCCCTCACTACCAGAGCACCAGCCCCTGTCCAGATGAGTTGTTCTCTAGGTTCTCTCTCCTTCTGATATTAAGAACCAGTCAATGATTTTATTGTCAATGTTCTGTGGACTAGAAGAGATCATTTGTGCCAAGCGATTATCCTTCAAGAAAATTTGCAGTAATTTGATTTCATACAGTACTTTTAATTCTGATTATCATTCAGTTGAGTAAGTATTCTCATATCCTTTCTCATATGAAGAATGTTGTAGTTCAAGAATGCTTGGAGTTAGACAGTTCAGTGTAGACAACCTTTCATATTCTTTAAAGGGACAGCAGCTTAATTTTCTGGTTAAACACACATGTGTGCTGCCCTCTGCTCTGCTTTGCTTGGCTCTTCTTCTTAGCTTGTTTTCAGACAAAAGCGCTAGGAAGCTATTAAGAAACCTACACTACCATTTGCATCCACAGGTCCTTGACTTCCATCTTTGTCCCATTGTCATTATCATTGCTTCATGGTTTAAACATTTGAGAAGAAGATTCTCATTTATTTTAGAAACTGTTCAGCTTTTAATCCCAGCACTTGAGAGGCAGAGGCAGGCAGATCTCTGTGAACTGGAGGCCAGCCTGGTCTACAAGAGCTAGTTCCACGACAGCTAGGACTGTTACACAAAGAAATCCTGTCTCTAAAAAGAGAGAGAGAATAAAAGAGAAAAAAGAAATTATTCTAGCTTTAGCTCTGTTACGTAATAAAATGCCCAAAAAGCAGCTTAGGTGAGAGGTGGGTCTTTAGCTTACAATTCCATACTACTACCCATTACTGTGGGGAAATTAAGGCAGTAGAAGCTTGAGACAGCTGGACACATTGCTTTTACAGTTAAAAGGCAGAAAGATGCTGGGCAGTGGTGGCACAAGTCTTTAATCCTAGCATTGGGGAGGCAGAGACAGGTGAAACATTGTGAGTTCTATGCCAGCCTTGTCTACAGAGTGAGTTCCTGAACATCCAGGATTACACAGAGGAACACAAAACACAAAATCAAAAACAGAAGAGAAAATAAACAAAGCAGAAAAATAAATGGTGGCACTCTTAAGCTTACTTGCTTATCCTCTGCTAGATCTCTCTATTGTAATATAGTTAAGAACCCGTGCCTAGGGGATGATGGTTCCCATGGTGGGATGGGTTTCCTATTAGCTTAAATAAGAGAATTCTCCATTAACATACTTACAGCTCAACCCTATGTAGACAGTCCCTCATTTTACTATCTTCCCAGGCAAGTCTAGACTGTGTCAAGCTGATGTTAAGGCTTAGCCATCACAGAACTTTGTGTCACTTACTACATCTAGCATTTCTTTGGTTTTTCCACAGTGCTAAGTGCTTGATGAAGATTGATTGATTTACTCTGTGCTCTTATCCTACCATAGATTGGAGATATCAGCACATAAGCACAATTCTTACTTCAAAGGAAATAAAAGATAGTTAATTCCAGAGTCAAATATGAATGATCATGGTCTTGGAACACATGTTCCAATGTGGAAGCAGTTGCATGCAGTTTTTGGAGCAACATGACAAATCCCCACATCAGGACGCTTGTTAAATATGTTCTTGGAAATATTAAGTAGGTGATTACAGAAAAGTGAAAAAAAAACTCATTTGTAGATCTTCCAATGATATGTGATGATACTCTCAGCCCATTGGTGGAAAAGTAGAGTTCTATTAATATATTCCAAGACTCCTTTGATGTTGGAGTCCCCTCTGTGTGCTGTGATTACCATTAATAAATAAAGAAACTGCTTTGGACCTATAGCAAGGCAGAACTTACATAGGCAGGGAAAGCTAGGCTGAATGCTGGGAGAAAGAAGGGCAGAATCAGAGAGATGACATGGAGCCGCCACTGGAGACAGATGCGCTGAAACTTTATTGTTATGCCAAGACCTCGTGGTGGATTCACAGATTAATGGAGATGGGTTAAATTAATATGTAAGTGTTACCAAGTAAGAAACTAGAGCTAATGGGCCAAGCAGTGATTTAATTAATACAGTTTCTGTGTGATTTTTTTCCAGTCGAAGATAGCCAGGCGGCCAGGAGCCAACAAGCAGGTCTTCCTCCATAAGTCTTTTATCTGTTATGACATCAGGACCTGACTTTATCTCCTTCAGCTCCTACATGGGATGGGTGAGCAGCAAGGGATGGCAGTTTAGTAGGATAAGACAGTCCAATATAAAGTTAATTAGGCTCTTGGTCTGCAACATTGTAGCATTCCATTGTCTCCACATCATTCAAGTTCTCATTAGTCATTCAACTTCTTTCCAAAGTCAGTCAAACTTTCCCTAATTCAGAGGGAAGATTAGAAACACACACACACACACATACTTGCACACACATACATACACATGTACATATATACTAAACACATGGAAGAGTTGTAAAAACTGTGCTGATGATTAAAATGCTGTACTTTACAAATGACAAGAGGCTGAAATAATTTGTATGGTTTCTGAAGAGATGGCAAAGAAGCTGGCACTGGATTTGCATGAAGAAATCTTTGGAATATTCATATTAATATTCATGTTTTTACAATGGAAATTTACAATGGAAAGAGAGGCTCCTGAGGCCCACCCATAGCTGAAGAGCTATTGGCAGTTGATAACTGCTTAGAGAGGGAGAATTATTTTCTTTATGAGTGTGGCCACTGGCAGATTCCCTATGACCCATGGATGAACCCATGCCCAGGAACATATAGGCAATACTAATTGGATGCAGGAATATAAGATACTAAATACAAAGTTATAAAAGGAGTAACTAGTATTGGGAGAGAGATGTGATGGAGGCTCTGCGCAGGATTGGTGGCGGTGAAACAAGAGTAGTTAGGATCAAGATTCATTCTGTACATGTATGGAATTTTCAATGAAACAAAAATAAAGACTATAAAAAGAAAAATTTTGATAAATTAAAGAAAATGCAGAGTGGTAATTAATAGATTAAACTTGGAAGAACTAACAATATGACTCAACATATAAACAATATGAAATCTTTCTTGTAGTTGGTGATAACAGAAAAACTTGGGGAAAATTTCAAGGTTTGACTACTTATCCTGGCACCAGTCTGATATTTATATGAAAGTAAAGGTGAAAAGTTATGTCTTATGTAACCTTTTAGTTTAAAGTATTGTCAGAATTATTCACAGTTGAGGGCTATATTTGACTTTGAGCAAATATAAATAATAGATTAAATACTAGGTCTGTCTTGCCCAAGGAAAATTTGAGGAGTAAGCATCAATGACGGGAGTAGGAGCTTTGCAATGTGTTCAAGGATTTGCCCTCTTTCTAACTTCTTGACTTAGCCTTCTAACTTTGCACCTTTCGTCTGCACAGTGGCAATATGGCTGCCCCATTACCAGGTATTATATCAGCACACCAAGCATGAAGAGTAAAATTGCAGCAGGCTTCTCTCTTTATTTTTTTAAATCTATATGTATGTCTCTGTGTGGGTGTTTGCCATGTGTGTGGAAGTCTCTGAAAGCCAGAGGAACCCCTGAAGCTAACGTTACAGGTTGTTATGAACCTTCTAATAATGGGTGCTAAAAACTGAACTGAGTTCTTCTGGGAGAGCATTAGGCACTTTTAATTACTGAGCCACCTCTCCAGCCCAGATTTCTTTCTTTACTTGAAAAGAATGCCAGTATCATAGATGTAGATTGGCAGCTCATTAGTTAAAGAGGTAAATGTCAACAGGATACCTTACTGTCTCAATCTAAATGCTTTATCAGTAAGTAAGATGGAGGAAAAGATACTGGACTGGTTCTAACAGTGAATGGCACAATGATCTTCAAACCTTATTACAGTACAGGTAATAACTATGACTTGGGAAATGTGTTAGATTCACCTTGACATGACTGTTGCCATTTTGAAGTTACTATGATTGTCCAGAATAACCCCACCCGTATTTCCCATGGAGTTTCTTACAAAACTAAAGACACAAAAAAGAATGATATGTGGAGACTTACAGCAAGGCTCTGGTTCCAGAGGTGTGGTTGACTCTTTATTACCACCTTAAGATAAAACGGGTACATTCTAGGATGAAACTACTTTTGTCCTAAGCCATAAATATGGCCCCAATTTGTTGGGAGCAGTGAGACCCCAGATCCTGAATTTCTTGTAAACAACTTGTTTTTCCCTGATCTGAGTGCCTACAGCCGCTCTGAGCATGAGACCTTCGGGAGTTCCTGATGGCAGGAGAGTGGTTTCTGGTGGGTTTGGCTGGGGCGTGGCTATCTCTATATAATCTGTCCTTGAACACGATAAAGGGAGCATTCTTGGGGCTTTGGTATCTGTGTTAAAAGGTCTGTATTCTCAACCTCCAGCCCCTTGCCCGAAGCTTGCAAACAGGGTTCTAGCGCACACAGCACAGACGTGAGGGCGCGGTGCGCGGCACCAATTTTCTCCCAAATGTAGAGGTTTGATTTCCTAGTGTTGAAAAAAAAAAGAATTATGTTGGTGTTCCTCAAAGGAACACTGAACCAAACAAAAGTAGCTCAGTGAGACAGTTCTTTTTGCCAAAAAAAGATGATCGAGAACCCACAGTGGGCTAGCAAGGTCACAGGGACAGAAGTTCACATGGCTTTTATTCTAACATAGTTAGCGCCTGTGTCTTTTCCCTACTGTCTAAGGTCCATCCTCATAGTCATTCATAATTGACTTGTTAAAAAAAATCAGTGCATGTTCTTTCCCAATCCAGCTGGAGTTGATGAGCTCCCATTAGCTCAGTTAAACTGTTCAGTGGATGAACCCTTTATGGTCTTGACTTCTTTGCTCATATTCTCATTCCTTCTACTCTTTAACTGGACCTTGGGAGCTCAATCTAATGCTCTGATGTGGGACTCTGCCTCTATTTCCATCTCTTGTTAGATGAAGGTTCTATGGTGATATTTAAGATAATCATCAGTCTGGCCACTGGCGGTGGCACTGGGATTTATCTCTACTTCATGTACTGGCTTTGGGGGATACTGTTCTCAGCCTCAGTAGTAGGGAGGGCCTTGGACCTTCTGCAAAGTAAAGTGCCCCTTACCCTCTCTTAGGATTAGAGGGGAGTGGGGTGGAAGGGTGTGTGGAGGGAATTGGAGGAGGGGAGGGAGTAGGAATTTGAATGGGAATTTTTTTGTTAAAAAAAATCTAATAATCCAACCTGGCTAGGCTCCCACGAAGCCAGAACATGAAGTAGGATCAAAACCCAGTGCCATTGTCCTTGGCTTCTCATCAGCCCTCATTGTCCGCCATGTTCAGAGAGTCCAGTTTTATCCCATGCTTTTCAGTCCCAGTCCAGATAGACCTGGATGGAGGGTGGAGGACCTTGGACTTTCCACAGGGTAGGGAACCCTGACTGCTCTTCGGACTGGAGAGGGAGGGGGAGAGGAGTGGGGGGAGGGGGAGAGGAGTGGGAGGAGGGGGAGCGAAATGGGACGCTGGGAGGAGGCGGAAAATTTTTTTTCAATATAAAAAAAAGACTTCCAAACCAAAAATAAAATCTAATAATTAAAAAAGAAAACAAATACAAAAAAACACTGCAAAGGAAATTATGAAAGGGTGGGATTCAGTAGGCCCTTTATTTAAAGCAAAGCTTTGCTAGGTTGTGGAAATAGTTAAAACATTTCTATAAAGGCTCTACAATGTAGGGAGGTAAAGCGATTTGTATAAAGGCCTTACAAGGAAGAAGAGATAGAAATTTTGTATTTCTTTTCCTAAACATGTGTTTTACAACGTTTGACATAAAAGACTAATATTTAATGTTTCTTATACTAGTACCATAACTCTATCAACATGCTCCCCTACGTCTTCACTCCAGTAAATTGCATTCTGTGTAAACTTTGATATTTCTATTTCTTATTTTCCGGCTTATTCTGGCACCATTGAACTTGGCTTTTCTGGATTTTTTTTCTCAGAATATATTTTGTGCACATCACCCTCTATTTACTGTATGACACTAGGCAAAGGGGATATAGAAATTGATATGAAGTATAGAATGCCTTATTGACATATTCTTATTAGGTTTACTACATCTGTCCTGTCTGACTCTGCTGTCATGTGTTACTAGCAACTATTAGTTGTCGTGCAGGAACTCCACATAGAACTTAAACCCGCTGAAGTGTTCAGCTCAGTGTGAGGGACCGATAAATGGCCAAAGAGAGATGAATGTGGACCACTAATTCTTCACTGGCTTTCTAGGCTGGTAAAATGCAGATGTCATTTTCACAATGTGCTAGTCTTCATAGTTAGTTCTTGAGACAGCTGCTGTTGAGTAATTGCCATCAAAATTATCTTCCTTCCTTGCTGCTGAGGTGGATGGCTCCCAATGCCTCTTTCATTTTTCCTTCTCACTAACGCAGCTGCGTCACAAAGCAAAGCTATTTTCTGAATCAGAATGCCTGCCCTGGATGAAAATGTACTTTACTTTTCATGTAGAGCAGTGGTTCTCAACCTTCTTAATGCTATGACCCTTTAATACAGTTGCTCGGGTTATAACCATTAATAATGATAAAATATTTTCAGTGTTACTTTCTAATTGTAATTTTTCTACTGTTATAAATTGTAATAAATTATAAATATCTCTGTTTTCTAATGGTCATAGACAACCTCTGTGAAAAGGTCACTTGACTCCCAAAAGGGTCACAATTCAAACATTGAATTGCTGGTGTAAAGTGTATCTCTCCGTACACTGTTACACTTCTGCATCACCCCTACGAGGATGCAATTCATTTGCTCTGTGGGACTTAAAGAATCCTTGGGGAAATACATAAGTAATAGAGGTTTTTGTTGGCCAGTGATTTGTTTCATGATAAAATTCACAATCACAATGGCCTGTAAGTTAAAATATGGTGCTACCACAAGGGTCACATTTGAAAGCTTTTGTAATTCAAGACTTAAATCACTTTCTTAGAGAATAGTTGCATCATTCCCTTAAAGTATTTTTCATAGAAATTTAGCATTTTCTTCTCACAGTTACAAATCTTATAAAGAACGATTGATCAAATGCATTCACTTTCTCTGGATTAATGGAAAGAAAAGCCCAGCTATTGATTAGTCTTTCTGTAGTCATTGTTTCAATTCTAATAGAGGAGACAGTTCATTTTTTGAAATGGACATACAAAAACACAATCTATTGGCATTGAAATAGTTTCTTACAGACAGTGGGAATACAATTACTGTTGTATGACTGCATATCATAGCACACAAAGAAAGGAAGAACTCAGTAGGACCTAAGCCAAATAGTACTTCCAAACAGAAGAGACTAGACAAAAAGTTCTAATGACTATACTGCTGGACGCAGAAATTAAGAAGATGCTACTTAGTAAGTGGCTTAACTGTCTTGTTTCTGATGTGTGTCATTTTGCATTTAGTTTGACTTGACTATTATCATTTTGACTTATAGCTAACAATAGCATAATAGGAAACAATCATAAGTGATCTCTCTCTCTCTCTCTCTCCTCTCTCTCTCTCTCTCTCTCTCTCTCTCTCTCTCTCTCTCTCTCTCTCTCTCTCTCTCTCTCTCTCTTTCTCTCTCTCTTTTTTCCCACCTCCCCCTGACCAGGATGGTTAAATCTTCATACTGGAAATGGAAATAAGGATTTAGTTACATATGGCAGATACTGAACTTTGGTGAAACTTCCCCTCAATTAGCCATGATTACAGTTGAACCATTTTATTTATTTGCTGAAATTATCGAAGTATTCAGAAACTGGTAGGCTTCTATAGCTGCAAGTGATGGCTTAAATAAGAATGGTCCCCATAGGCTGATATATTTAACTGCCAGAGAGTGTTATTATTTAAAGGATTAGAAGAACTGAGCAGTATGGTCTTATAGGGGGTAGGGTTTGAAGTTTCAAAAGGCCATGCCAAGTCCAGAATCTCTCTGCATATGGATTATGATATAGTTCTCAACCACTGTTCTTACTTGCATGCTGGCATGTTCTCCATCATGATGATAATGGACTAAACCTCTAAAATGGTAAGCAATGCCCCCAATTAAATGCTTTCTCTTATAACAGTTTCCTTGGTCATGGTATCTTCTCACAGTGCTAGAAGAGAGATTAAGATACTGGCCTTGTCTGGATGAGGGTCCCATGAGCTCAGAATCCTGGATATATCTCTTGAGTCTTTGAGTTTTCTCTTGGGATTTTTTATTGTTCCATAGTATCTTTGGCAATTATTTTATGCTAAGAAAGGCTGACGTTTTAGTACTGACATCAGAGACTTACTAAAAATATAAGGTGTTGTACTCCTATTTTACTATAGGTCAGTAGGTGTGACCTAAATAATTCCCAAAATATCAAGAAGCTCACACACAGAAAATAAAGACATGGAGTTTATGTTATCCATACTTTTTAGGAATAAAACATGTTGAACATATAGATCATAATCTTCCTGCCTGATACCTCTAACTCAGAATAGCCACTTGACTGATCTCTTATATCCATGACTTTATTTTAGAATGCTATTCATTTTATGACTAGATAAAGTTTTCCTTTCCTCTGCTCCCATAACTTTTTTTCATGCTGCTGTTTAATGCATGTTTTTGGATAACATTTCTTGATTTAGGTGGTCTGCATTCTCATTGCACTAGGTTCCTATGAACAGAATTGCAGTCCACACTGTATTAATGCAAGGTCTGGATGTTAGAGGTATTTCATAACATTGTGCTGTATCTTTATTCGTCTCTTTTTACTTTTACATTATGGAAATAAATCACATTTCAATAAGATTAAACTATAAAAAAGATTGAGGCTGGGTTTTAAATCATACTGTTTCTATTATAAGAGAAAATTAATTAAATACAATTCATAGCCTAAAAATGCTTAAAGACAGAAGTATATTTTAAAATACAGCATTAATATGCAGTTATTTTAGTTAATAGTCAAAATAATTTCAGAGATAAGTGTATGTGAGAAATTTTATCTAAAATAGTAACTTTATTACATATCTACTTGGTATTTGTATTGGAAATATCTCAAAGAAATACAAATAAAAGATATAATAAGAAACTCTGGAAGAAACTTCTAATATGTCTCCTTGTGAGCTGCACATAGAGATGATGATACAAATTTGACATTGTAACCAACTCATAAGTTTTAGAAGACAATGATGCATCAATAATAAATGACTATGTATAGACACAGCAGACTAGGATTATGCAGCTCAGCTCTCTCT
This sequence comes from Microtus pennsylvanicus, assembly GCF_037038515.1. Taxonomy (NCBI): domain Eukaryota; kingdom Metazoa; phylum Chordata; class Mammalia; order Rodentia; family Cricetidae; genus Microtus; species Microtus pennsylvanicus. Next base: position 37,525,203 of record NC_134590.1, read on the forward strand.
CCAAGAAAGTAGTTAGTGCTGAGCTGCCAGAAATGAATTACATTCAGCCTCAAACAAAAAAACAGCTGCTTTTGTTTGTTTCTCAGTTTGAATCAAGAATATCCTGTCTTCTTAGTAGTTTTGAGCTAATGATGGAAAAGATTGATTAGTTAGCCTCGTTTCTGTCACTAATACCCAAAGGGATGAACTTTATTAAGAGAGTCTCATCTGGCTATTTATCTTACAGATTTGGGGACTGAAAATCTGAGATCTGTTTGCTTCATCTATTTGGTCTGTAATGAGGGATTTCCTAGCTTTATTATGCCACAATACATGGCCTCATAGAGGTGTCAAGAGTAGGTTATATTTGTAAATGTATAAGAGCAAGTAATGAGAACAGAGCCCATGGATTTGAAAGAGAGCAAGGAATTGTATATGGGTGGGTTTGGAGGGAGGAAAGTGAAGGGAGCAAAGCCGTAATTATATTAATCTCAAAAGGTCCTTCCTGAAAACAAACTATTAAATGTGTGTGTGTGTGTGTGTGTGTGTGTGTGTGTGATAGAGAGAGAGAGAGAGAGAGAGAGAGAGAGAGAGAGAGAGAGAGAGAGAGAGAGATTGAATATGGAGCTTAGAGACTACACTTATAAACTTAATCCTATAACAATCTACTCTCATGAGAATGATCTATGATTCACAAGATTACCAACCAATGGCATAATTACCTTCCTCTACCTCCCCACAAATCTTAGTTTAGAAATTGGGGGCCAGGCGTACAGCACATGAACTTTTGAGGAAACATTCAAGTTGAGCCATAGAATTGTTGTTATAATAGGTCCACTCAGTCCTACCCATCCTTGTTACAATGAGTTATCTCTTCTCCGGGAATTCTCACTGGCCTGAAAGAGACATTTTATCTGGGTCGTGGGTTGATTTTCCATTCCATCAGCTTTAATTCTCTCACAAGTTATTCCCTTATCAACTTTATGCTCTTCTGATTTTGGCACCTGCTTACTGGCAAAATATTCTGAAAAAAATAAGAGGACACTAATGGACAATGACAAAAATGGTCAAACTTGGAGGTACCTAGTTACTACTTAGTGTGGGTGGTGTGGCCTTTGGTCTGGCTCACTTCACGTGCTTCAGTTAACACAGCTGCAAATCCATCCCTGCCCCAGGGCTCTCTGTTGAATAGGCTGAGGTATCTGTTTCACCTGCATCCCTGGGGTAGTTTCCTCCCAGCTGTGGTTTCTGAGAACAGTCCACAATGACCTCCTGGGTGCCATCCTGGAGTCTTGGAGCCTGTTTCCAGGGAGAGTTTCATATTCAGAGCAGTACTTTCAAATGTTAGCCAGACACTCAGACATGTGGATTTATAGTAAGCCTTTGATAAACAGATATATCCCAATGTCTGTACTGACTTAGTATTTTTTTTTATTTTCGTTTTGGATATATTATATTTTCATGTCTAAAACTAGTTTACAGGATAACAGCGTTCATCATGGAATTTTTAAGTATGCACATGCATGTGCACACAGACAGACACACACACACACATACCCAATTTTAGTCGATTCTCTGTTATCCTCCTGTTTTATTTCCCCACCAAACCCTTTTGTTCCTAGCAGTCCCCGCTCTACTTTACCCTATTGTCCTCCTTATCTTCTGCCTTCAAACTTAAAAAGCAAAACATTTTCACTGCCTCTTTCAATTTTTATTTTTCTAGCTTTTTCCAATATTTATTTCCACAGGGATGCATTTACCTCAGAGACTAAGGACTCAAATATGAGAGAGAACTCAGTATTTGACTTTCTGGGACTGAGTTATTCTGGTTAATATAATGTTTCCCGCTTCCATACATTTCTTTAATTTCATAGTTTATTTTAAACTGGAATGCATGTATCTTCTCCTTTCCCTTCTGTGCCATTCTTCATAGAAATCCTTTGCTAAGCAACTGGTATGCTTAGTCTCATAGAATTTGCAAGCCACACACCACTGCTTCTTTTTCATACATTTGACCTTGTAGTTTTCTCTGAATATGTCTCCAATCTCTCACGCAGGATGCCACAACAAACTGCTATAGCCTAGGTAACTTACAACCAAGAAAATAGTATTTTCCATAGTTCTGATGGAATTCCAAGATCAAAATGCTGGCAAATTTGACATCTTATAAGAATTCAATTCCTCACCAAGGAACATCCTTCTGTGCTCACAGAAGACAGAATGAAGGACATTCTAAAAAACAAAACAAAACAAAAACCCAACAGCACTGATCTCATTTTTTTCAGGCTCTGGCTTCATGACCTAGTTACCCCCAAGGGCTCCACCTGTTCACACTACCTCCATTGCGTCAAGACTTCAACAATATACATCAAGGGAGCACAGCCATTCAGACATCGTGATCTATCTTCCAGTGTACCTGGAGACTTCACCTTTCCCCCGAATTCTTAGTATAATCATTTTCATTTGAAACTTTTTAATTGTGTCCTGTAAATGATCTTATCATATCTGTTCTGCTGCACTATATCTGGTATATGCATCTGGATTTATATTTATCTTACAGAAATATGGAAGCAAGAGCATAATAAATTATTGGAAGAAGAATATAGTAATTTAAGAAGGCATCTTTAATTTGAGAGAATACCTAAGTGCGTATGTTCAGAAAGCAGTTGGGGATGAGACTTTCAATATACAGACTTGAGTGTCATTATTTCTTAGCACCTCAAGAAAATTTTAGAAAGCATAATTGGAGCTTAGTCTATTGTGAAATACATGCTGGAAAACAACAGTGTATACATTGATTGTGCAAAGTTAAATGATTTGGAAAAACTCTAAGTGGGAAATTTCTAGCTATGTTCCTATAGTCCAGTAACCAGTTTCCTAGAAGTAAGAATAATGACAAATGTGACTAGGCCATCTCCAATGAGGTTTCAGTTTATTTTATTATTTTATTTATTTATTTATTTATTTTTCTAAAAATGTGTAGCTCAGGCTGGCCTTGAACTCATGGTCCTCCTGCCTTTGCCTCCTTCAGCAAATCCTACCTGCATGTGCCACCACAACCGGTGAGGTTTCATTTTAAAAGTAATTTGATTTTGTTTATTTTAATTAATGCATATGACTTAATCACAATTTCTAAAACATAAGTTGGGCTGTAATGCTGGGTGTAGCTTGAGCATAGGAGACATCCAAGCCCACTCCCACAGTGACACACTTCCTCCAACAAGGCCACACCTCCTAGTAGTGCCACTTCCTGGATGGCCATTTTCTTTTAGACTACCACATTTCACTCCCTGGTCCCCAAATGTTTGTAGCCATATAATGCAAAAATGCATTCAGTCCAACTTCAAAAGTCCACATAATTTATCTCAGTCTCAAACTTATTTAAAGTTTATTTTTTAAACATTTTTCTCCACTCATATATAGCACAATAAAAATAAAACAAAAAAATTAAAAAAAAAGAAAACAGAAAAATAGTAGCCTTTTTAGAGATTCCTGATAGTTCTTAACTATAATACCATACCAAATCAAAATTAAAAAAGAGATGACATACTTCCAACATATAATGAGACTGGATATACATTACCATTTCAAAACATAGGGAAGGAAGTATATTAAGGAAATACTGGACCAAAGCAAGACCAAAAACTACCTGGGCAAGCTCCAAAGTCTGCATCTCCCTGTTTGATGTCAAAATGCTTGTCTAATCTCCAACTCCTTTCAGTTTTGTTGATTGCAACATACTTCTTTCTCTTGGGCTGGTTCCACTCCTCATTATTAGCTCTCCCCTGCAGGTATCCTATAACTCTGGTATCTCCAAAATTTTGGTGTCTCCAGGTCAAACTAGGCTTTACCTCAACAGCTTTATGAGTAGTTTATAAAAGTATAATAAATACAAAATTAGTTGCACATATTTAAAATGCAAATCTTTGTACGTTTTGACACACATGACTTTTTATGCAGTAGAAACATGAGTATAATAAAAGTAATGAACATATCAATTACTTCCAAGAGTATCTTTGTGATGCTTTGTGGCTCTTTTTCCCCACCCTCTGCTTGGTCGGCCAACTATCGTGCAGCCATTAAACACTGTCATTTTATTAGATAGATGTTGTGGAATATTACATAAACAGTAATATTAGAGTGTTTTTTTTAACCTGGCTAAGTTCATTATATATAACTTGATATGTATTCATGCTGTATAGTATGACAGCATATTATTCCTCCACATTTGTGAATAACAGTCACCTGTTCAGGGATATTTGACTTCCTTTTAGGTTTTAGTTATTACAAATAAAACTTCTATGTAATGTCTCACATAGATATGTACTTGCATATGGTTTTTATTTTGCATTAATACTTTACTTTCTAAGACGAGTGAGCAAACTTTTCTCCAAAGCTGGTGTCTTACATTTCATCTCTAACAACAGTATGTGGACATTCCAGTTGCTGCAAGTACTTCCATAGATTTTGGACAATCATTACTTTTGTGTCTTCTAATGGAAATGTGATGATATTTAATTGTTGCTTTAATTTGCATTTCTACGAGAACTGGTCATATTAACATTTTTTCTTAAGCTTATTTTCTAACTACATACTTGCTCAAGTTTTTATTTATTTAGAAGTTTTTAATGAATAAAATTGTTATATAAAATAATGAGCTTCATAATGAAGCTTTCATACAAGTGTAAAACACAGATGCATATGATTTCAATCATGATTACCATTATTCCCTCTTGATCCACCTCCTCTTTTCAGCTAAGTCCCATTCTACTCTTCCACTTTCATGACTTTTTGTTTATTTTTTATGACTCAATGAATTTCATTAAGTTTGTTTCCAGGAGCTTGGCTAATGGGTTATTCTAGGAGTATGAACAACTTGACTGGGCTACAACAGTATAAAGCATCTCTCTGTCCCACAGCAGGGTTTACGTGCCTAAGGATCTCAGGGCATTCTCCAACAACTACCCCTTCACCCAGCTCTTACCTTATTTTTGAGTCTTATAGGTAACCGGAATATTTAATTTTACCTGTGATAACACTATTTTATTACTTAACAGTATTTTGCTATTTGATGTTTCTTATTTTAACTACCAAGGCTACTGCCTATATTGATTTAAAACTGATCTAAAAATTGTTTTTCCGTATGTTTTCTTAAGCAGGAATCATTCAGATTGGAAAATGTTTTGATAATGGTAAGAACAAGTGAGGCTGGACAAAACCCACTAAACATTTTCTTAGTTGCAAACCTTTAGGTGCTTATTGTTTATTTAAAAGTAAATAAATATATGAACATTATATTTAATATTGATAAGTAAAACTTGACCAATGAAATCCTTAAAAAGATGAGGCCACTGTGGTCTGTTGAGTTCCTTTAAGGAGATTGGAGCATCTGGAATCTGGAATCGGGTAGTACATTAAAAGACCACCATCAAAGATTGGAAATGGCACCATTAAAAAATTATAAGCAGAAGCTTATAAATTTTTATCACCTACTGCTTTTAATTAACCTTTAGAAGCTATTCATGTCTGGATGCACAGGTCTTGGCTTCTGAATAGTGGGGATTTCATACAGCTGTGCTGGATAATCAGGATTAGTGGCTTCCTCTCTTCCACAGTGTGCCTATGACATTTCATTTCAAAAACACCGTTTCTATTCAGAGAACCACTAACTGAGTATAAAGATGGGCACTAGAAACAAAAAAGGTCTTTTTACTTTTAGTTTTTAATTTACTTTTATTTGTTTATTTATTTATAGAAGGAAAGAAAGAAAACATATGTCCAATGGTGTGAGTGTAGAGGTCAGAGGGACAACCTTTGGAGGTCAGTTCTTTCTAAAAGAAAGTCCTTTGATTATTGATATTTTTCTCTTTACCCCCAGACATTTAATAAAATTGCTAATTTTTAATGTGATTATGATAATTACATCAGCAATCAGAAAGCACTCTAGCAAAATCTATTTGAAGCCTTTTGCAAGCACATAAAATACATCTTCCATAGTCAGTTTCAGAGCTTGTGTCCAAAGGAAAAAAAACTAGTATTTTAAAGTATATTAAATAGACAGTATTTTGGTTTTCTACTACTTCACATAAATATAGTTTCTCAAGGCAGAAGTGTAGGCACTTCTTGGGCAATCTTCTGCTTTGGGACTGACAGGATGTCACAGAACGGCCAGTTGTCATGAGCTCTCATTTAGAGACCCAACTAGGAAAACTCTGCTTCTGGCCTTACTTGTAGTGCTGACAATTGTTTCCATGTGCTTATGGGCCCAAATTCTTAGTACTAGGGGTTGTGTGTGAATGTCTCTTTACCAAGATGGAACTGATAAAAATCTACCATAATGGAAAAGGCAGCATCTATTGTATTTACCATATTCTACTGGCTGGAAGCAAGGGGCTGATCTGAACAGCAACCTCAGAAAAGAGAGACAAACTTGATATGAGTACTAGGAAGCAAGGGCCATGACATTGCACCGAGGAGAACCTGGCATATATAACATCCACATTAACAGATAATTCATATTATTAGATTGATCAGCAATATAGTGTGCTAAATAAATATAGGTTTAGATTCAGGTAGAACCATCATGTAAATCTAGTTTCCATAGAAACTGGATGTATGGGCTTGGTTAAAACATTTAACTGTCTCTTTTTTACTGTTTTCTTCATCCATAAGGCGGAGAGAGAAATGAAAAACAAAATCAAATGTGATAATGGATGAGACATACTTATCACAGTGGGTGGCATGAAATGAGTTCACTTAATGACAGTAGCTAATCGTAACAATAATGGTAATTATAGTAGTATTGGTGGTGGGAATGACAATATCTCCTCCCAACACTTACTAGTTGAAAATAGATATCTTTCTCCATTTCTCTTACCCATAGGTGGAGATTTCTTCAAAACATATTTTATATGCATTCCTAAAGAAACCAGTTATCATATGCTTGCCTGGAAAATACTCTTTCAAAAGGGAAAGAAAGTGTGTGTGGGGGTGCAATAAGTGCAGCTGTTCACAGAGGCAGCAGATCATACTGAAGTTGGAGTAACAGGTGGCTATGAATTTCCTGGTGTGGACGTTTGATATTTAACTCAAGTCCTCTATAGAGCAGCAATGCTTCTAACCGTCTCCTCAGTCCAAGCATCCATTATAAATATTACATATATGCATATATATGAGTTACTTAACGTATTGAAGTAGATGAAATGCAGTATGCAATTTCGTGATCATCAGTTAAGTTACCATGTATACACCCAAAATGGACTTGGAATGATATGCATCAGTGTCATCAGGAGCTGTGGTATTGTGCTATATAACCCAGAATTTCTCAAAGGAGGATGAACACCAGTGTTAGTTATGTAGACTTTGGAAGTTTCACTCACCAAATATTGTACACAATATCTTGCAAATCTGGTAGGATTCATGAAAATGATTGACTCTGAAAAAAACTCACGTTTTTTTTAGGACTTATTTTAACATCATCTGTTTTTTCTCTACCAAAACCATGCCCAGTAACTATTCAAAAATCAGCAAAAAGAAGGATTTATAGACGTTATCGTTCCCAATGTTCTGGTCTTAGAAATCGTAGAGACCACACCCAGACTGTCAGCTGTGCCATCTGGGCATCTTTCAAAGCAAGTTACCTGGCTTTTGCACACACTCATTTCACTAGTTTTCCCTTTTTTTGTCTTTACTCAGGGCATAGATGGAAGTCAATGACTTGAACGTCATTTTCAGTCACTTTTGGAAGTGAGTACTAGGAAGTAATGGCATACCCCAAACCAGCGGAGATCTCTTGGGTTAACGAAGAATAGCAAGGAAACACATTTCAATTATTCAATTTATCACATGTTGAATATTACTAGTTTTGTAATACCAGCCTTCTGAAAACTTAACTTTTTCAATATCTAATGTAAACTGGAGTTGAATTCTCATGTGAAGAATAGTGAGCCTGGTTTCTCTGCAAACACTGTGCAGTGGTTTATGCATACGTTGTATATAATATATTTAATGTGACTCTCGAGTCATGGTACTCAGTTTATCAAGGACAAGAATCTGTTTCCTTTTGCATGAGTACTACCTCATGCAGTGTGTCCATCCTTTCCCTAAAAGCCATCCAAGAGAGGCACAAGAAGTGGCACTTAGACATAGCTTGTGTCACAGTGGATATTCAGGGCTGAATGTCTTCAGGGTGTCAAAACTTGATAAAATAATGGGATATCTGGTGTTTCTAATGAACCGAAGTCATTGATTCAGAGCCATTTAATGAAGAGAGATGACTATTGGGATGGAGTGTTATGTGGCTAATATGGAGGTGGGAGGCCGATATATAAATTATTATCATATTTTGCCTTTAAATTTTCTCTGAAGACGGTTACCAAAAATGCATTGCATATAAACTTTCATGCATGATGATATGGGGAGATGAACACACGTTGTGACTGACCCTTTTGAGTAGTCACTTCTCAACATGCAATCTAAGGAATTTGCTCAAAGTTAATTTTACTATTTTGTAGATGCTACATTGACCATGTTATGTGGTGGCTCATTTGATTGCCTTCTTAGTTGAAACATAAAAATATTTTAACTGCAGCCTTGTTTTAATCAAGGAAGCTAGGCACTATGTCCAAAGGTCGGGAAATGAATAGAATCCCTGAAAAGCCTTCTTAAAGAGAATAAGTAAATTATCATTTAATTGGGTAATTTAGAATCTGAGTTAGAGCTCATTAAATTAGCATTCATGAGCATGGGTGGTTTTACATAATTGTTCTATAGTTGTGATTTTTGCTTTTGAAAATGAAGGAAAAGTGAAAGATTTTATTATTGCCACCTTCAAGGAAAAGTACCTTTTTATAGCCTGCTTTTCCATTATGCTCCAAAACATATCCCCAAAACTATGCTATTTTTTCATTTGCCTTAAGTATTCCTGGGAATTACTATTTTTAGAAAAATTTAAAACTCATTCCACTTCTTTTAATGTTATAACTATATCGGTCTTTAAAGCTGTTGATAATGAAACTGTCTAAAACAGGACAGATGCCAATTTGTTTATCTAATATGCCTTCTGTGCACAAAGCATTCAGCATTAACTTTTTAAGAAAAATATTCATATGTTGCATAAGATTGCCAGAAATCCCTCACGTAGTTCTCATCTATCCCATTTCTGTGGGGATTATGGACTCTAACTTACTAGGAAAATAAAACTTGAGAAAGTTCAGTGTTTTGTTGGCGATCACGAGGTCAAGTAATGATGGAGTCTAGTCTAGAACTGGACACAGACTGGGTGTCAGCTTATGTCCTTGAGCATTGTTGACCAAGCCCATCTGCATTCATGAAGCTTTGTATTTCTTGCTAACACTTTGAGTTAGAAAAGATAATCCACATTTTATAGATACTCCTCTTCACTCCTTATTCCCACCTAAAATTTTTGGCATACTTTTCAAAGTATGTAAAGTAAAAGTATAATTAATCTTTCAATTATGTAGGACTTGTGAATTTCACCCTGAGACCATTGATGTTCATTTAGACCAGGGGGGGTTGTATGGGCTAACTTATGGTTGTGGTTGATATTTAAATATAGCGGCAATCCTGTTTGACTTAACTCTCAACCTACAGGATCTGACATGAGCTCCAGATAGAAAGAATCAGATAAAATTGAAATAAAAGATGTTCTGAGTTGGTGTGTGGTAGATGATTGACTTATGTATGGAAAACCCTACACATTTTGTGTCAGACGTATATTGAGTGCTGTGTGAGAGTAGGTATAATGTATCTACTTGTTTCTTTATATTAATTTTGTTTCTTTAGATTAAAGACTAGAATATTGTAGGGATAAGTCCCGCCCCTTAGGTGGCGTGTTTGCCTCGGGCTAATGTTTGCCTATAAATTTGGCGAGCATGCTCCCAGCCGCTGCTTCTGCTTTGCGGGAACGGTGGTTCTGTAAGTAAGTCTATTTCTCCATTAAAGCTATATATATATATATTTTTACAATCTGTCTGCATTTGTTAACGCCGTTACAGAATATGTATTTAAGAAGCAGAATACATTTTCTAATGTAACACATTTTCCTCTTTTTATGACTAGAAACTTTTTGACTCCACTTAAGGCATTTTTGATATATTTTATTTATTTATTTATTTATTCATTTATTTATTAAAGATTTCTGCCTCTTTCCTGCCACCGCCTCCCATTTCCCTCCCCCTCCCCCGATCAAGTCCCCCTCCGTCATCAGCTCGAAGAGCAATCAGGGTTCCCTGTCCTGTGGGAAGTCCAAGGACCACCCACCTCCATCCAAGTCTAGTAAGGTGAGCATCCAAACTGCCTAGGCTCCCACAAAGCCAGTACGTGCAGTAGGATCAAAAACCCATTGCCATTGTTCTTGAGTTTTCAGTAGTCCTCATTGTCCGCTATATTCAGCAAGTCTGGTTTTATCCCCTGTTTGTTTAGACCCAGGCCAGCTGGCCTTAGTGGGTTCCCAATAGAACATCCCCATTGTCTCAGTGTGTGGGTGCACTCCTTGCGGTCCTGAGTTCCTTGCTTGTGCTCTCTCTCCTTCTGCTCCTGATTTGGACCTTGGGATTTCAGTCCGGTGCTCTAATGTGGGTCTCTGTCTCTGTCTCCTTTCATTGCCTGATGAAGGTTAATATTCAGGAGGATGCGTATCTGTTTGTCTTTGGATTCACCTTCTTATTTAGCTTCTCTAGGTTCGCGAATTATAGGCTCAATGTCCTTTATTTATGGCTAGAAACCAAATATGAGTGAGTACATCCCATGTTCCTTTTTTTGGGTCTGGCTTACCTCACTCAGGCCAAATGGATGGAACTAGAAAACATTTTTGATATCTTAAGATTACAAACATTTATTATTTTATACCTTCTAGAACTTTCATATTTCATAGCTATTTCTATTTATCACGTAGCTTGCAGTAGGGATCATGATACGTTGAGAGGCCTTTTGTTCATTTCTGAAGAGAGGGGAATACATTGTATGAAAAATAACATATTTTACTATAATATATTATTAATTCTATGAAATTTTCATACAGTACTTTTTTTAATCATATTCACTCTCAGTGATTTCCAAGTCTACAAATACCTCCCACTGGCCTAAGTGCAATTAAAAAAAAAGACAACCAAAAGAAAGAAGAAAACAAACATTTGAATTCAATGTATGCTGCCCATGAACTCTTGAGCATGGAGCCATTAACTGGAGCATGGTAAACCTACTAGGGGCCACAACCTGGATGGAAACTTACTCTCCATTTCCCAGTAGCTATCAGTTGTCAATAACTTGTCAGCTAGGGGAGGGACTTTGTACACAACCCTTTCTTCCTGCCTGGACTGTTGTCTGGCTTGAGCTTATATGGGTTTTGAGTGTGTTGCCACAATTAGGATGAGTTCATAGGTGCAATTTCCACGTTGTTTTAAAAAACATAGTTGTGTTTTAGTCAGCCACCACTTATGGCTTGTAACATCTTTTTCCACCCTATTCTATGAGAATCTTTGAGCCCGGTGGGGTGAGTTTTAATATAGATGTTTCATTTAGACCTGAGAATTTCTCACTTTTTTATTCTCTGAACTTCGGTCAGTTTTGGGTCTCTGATAATTCTCAGAGAATTAAAAAGAAACTTTAAAAAGAAGCTTCTCTGCTGAGGGTTAAGATATGTACTAATCTATGAGCCATGAGGTGGGGGGTATGAGGATGGAGGTGGAGGAACCTTCCAAGGCAGGGGAGAGAGAACCCAGTAGTATAATGGGTTAAAGGAGTAGGAAGGGTCTGGAAGTGTTAAATGAAGTAGGGAATGGGAGGGCTGGGTAGAAGAGGGGGTACCAGAGAGATAACTAAGAATAAATACTTAGTCTTTAAAAACTGGTAAGAAAGCATAAATCTATTCATTTGTCATGGATCTTTACTACAAGGAGTATATTTTTATGGTGTATCATTCTGTAATTCACGTTCTTCTGGAATTCATTATATAGTTTTGGCTACCTTGTAACTCATGTAATTTCTGCTATTTGGTTCCTCCACTACTGGAATTACAGGCTTGAGCCATTATACCTTGCTGAAAGACATAACTATTTTTATGGTACTCATACTGTAAATTGGATCTCTAGAATTGTCAAGGACTCTGTTTTAATGGAAATATATATCCCATTGCATCTGTTGTAAGAATAGACTTGCTTGTCTTTGTTTGTAATTAACACTTTCTATTTATAACACTTTATATATATATAACACTTTATATATATATATTCTCTTCTTTTTATTTTTCATTCAAATATGTTAACTGTGCCAGCATCATTACTTATTTTCCTGCTATTTTTATATTTTTAGTGGCTATTAAACATTACAGATTCCCTCTTCTGAGTTTCCACTCTTGCCACAATGAAAGATTGGAGTCATAGGGAAATGATTTAGACAATATTTAATACTGTTCTTTTATTTCATCAATGGAAGAGGACTTCCAAAGATGTTTAAAATCCTCATAAAGACCTCTGAGACTTAGTAATTACTAAGGGTGTTTTCCATTAGTTGACATTTCAGACATGTAATCATATTGTCAGCAGTCACATAGGTTGCTTTTTAATGGGAAAACAAAAACCATTTGTTCAGTGAAGCATTCAATGACATTCAAAAATATTTTAAAGTCAGTTTGACTACTTATATAACTTGATAATTTAATATGTGTAAATAAACAATCTCTCAAATCTCAAACTACTTGTGCACATAGAAATAGACATTATGAGAGAGGAAAAAAATAAAAGTGTCCTATGTTATTGGTGAAGCCACATGCAATTCCTGTTTCATGACTCTTCACTGTATCTGCAGTGCACATATGCTTACTAATAAATAGGGAAAGAATAGACAACTCTGGAATGTAATAGATATTTGAGCATGGACAGAGACTCCCATTAAGTGGACTAAACTTTATTGTTAGCTAGCTGCTCATGTTTCCTTCCCAACTCTGTTTTTAATATTGCTGGCTATCAGTTCACATATAACCTCTATCTGGCCACCTATTGTTGTCTCTAACTAGATTCATTTTATATTAACTGTTGAATTTTCACAGCAGGACATGACATTTATTGGTTCCGGAATGCTGAGTAAATTGGAGTGCAACTTCAATATGTATAAAGCTGCCCACATATCTGAATAGCTAAGAAGTTATAAAGGTCAGGTATAATGAAAATCAGAATTGGTAAATAGTAACAGAATATTCCCCAGAAGCAAAATTTAAAAAGATAGGAGTTTAATGACTTTAAATATCAGTTAAAACAGCAGGGAAAATATGTAGTATAGAGATTGTCAAGGAAGAGGTAGAATTAGAACCAATATGTTGGTTTTGATTTATTTAGTGACAATACACAAATCCACTGGGAATAATAGAACTTTACAGTCCAACCAATAGAAAATGATGAGAGAAGAAATAGATTGTATTGTCAAGAACAGTTATAACACTTTGCCTATAGTACTTTATAGCCATGGAAAAGGATAAAAGTTGTGCAAACTCATCTGTAAGATCTGTACTTAGCTTGAATATTAGAAAAATTGTATGAGCTCTACCCAAATCAAGATAGAATGAGAGATAAATACTGCCTAATAAGTGGCTTCATGTATTGCCCCATATTGTACATGTGAAAGAAATCCTGTCTTCAAATAAAATAAATAAATAAATGGGCTGGGATGTAGTTTAGGGCTTGTGAACTTCGCTAGCATGCAAGAAACTCTAGGTTCAATACAAAGTCAAGAAGAAAAAAAAGATTAAATAAATAAATAAAGTCAATGAGTGCTTAATTGTAATTTGTGTGATTAAATATATTTGAACATGAAATATCAATAAGCTCATAACTATGCTGTTCTAAAATAAATGACATAAAATGTAACACCTAAAGTTTACTAATAGTGAAGAATAATAACATTTTGATATTTATCTGAAAAGTGTGTTTTTCCTGAGCTTTAGTACTTTGTGAAATTACAAATGAAGCAGTATCTGTTCCTTGGCATCCAGGTTAAAAATGTATTGTCCTATCTTCCCTAAAGCTTTTCAGAATTGCAGCAAATGAAATGTCTGGTTACCTGGTAAACTCTGCTCTGTAATAAATGCGACGACAAGTTCATTTAATTCTGGCTGTGAAGGAGTTCCCTAGAGGCCAAGCGAACATGCTGAGTTAAACTAAAAGGATTTCAGCATCACTATCTAGCTCCACATTCTTTTTGATTCAATAATTCCATTAGGATCACAAAAATGGTTTAATACAGATAAAATATCCCGCATTACATGACATTGCAGAGAACTGGAATTTTTTTTTAAAAAGGTTGAATGGAATTTTAAATAAAACATTGAAGTATGCAATCTGCTTATATTTGTTATAAATGAAAGTATCTTGATGTAAGTAGAACTTAGTGAGTATGAATGTTAATTCATCTTTATTTTCAGAGCTGTATAAAATGAAAAATCTCTATTGCAGCCATGTGTTCTAAATGCACTCTCTTGGAACAGTGTTTTCTGGACTAAGTGTGGCAGTCAATAGGAACCCAACAGCAGGAATAACAGCATGTGTGAGACCTGTGTAAAGTCAAGCCAGACAAAAATCCCAGAATGCTCAAGAAGAAGGAAGGGCAGAGACGGAGAGAAAAGAAAGAGATATCTTGATTGAGGGAGCCAGTGAAGGGCTAGCTGGGATTTTTGTCTGGCTTGAGTTTACCTCTCCTGGAACCTGTATCAGATTTACATCTACATTCACACCTTCTGCGCCATCCCCACCTGTGGCTGTGGCTATCTACAATAAAAATGAGATCCAATTTATAATTCAAACTTTTATGGAACATACCATTTTCTACTCCACATGAAAACTGCTACAGTGAATCCTGTTGAGGGAAAAAAATCTTTTTCATGGATTATAATGAGTGATTTGGGGGAGTAAAAGAGTGTCAGAGACATTTTATGTTGTTTTCAAGCACTTGTAAGCTAGTAATGTGTGCTACTATTGAGGAGTAATCTCGGGCAGTCGTCTTGGTTTTCAACCTTACAGTAAATTAAGATTAGGACAGGTAGGGGGTGTTAGGCAGAGTTGGTACATGCTGCTGAGTGTGAGCGGACACTGCTCATTCATTTCCCAGCCACATAGATCAGAATAATCACACTGAAACTATATTAGTTGCAATACTGTTTGGCCAATGACTCAGGCATATTTCTAGCTAGCTCTTACATCCTAAATTAACCCATTTCTATCCATCTGTGTTTTGCCATGATGCTGTGGCCTACTGGTAAGGTTCCTAAGGTTACAGTGTGTCCTTCTCATTTGGCAGCTACATGGCATCTCTCTACCTCTGCCTACTTTCTTTATATATCTCTGTACTGATGTCCCTCTTGGCTTTACTCTGCTAATCCATTGGCCGAAACAGCTTTTTTCAACAACCAATAAAAGCAACACATATACAGAAGGACATCCCACATCAATTGTGCCAGAAGCTAGAGATTGCCTAAGCATTTCCAGAGCAGCAGGAAGCATATTCTAGAAGATACGGCACTTAATGACATTCATTTCTATTGACAGGTGGTTGAAAATTATTTGCAAATAATCTTGTCATAAAAGAAGACACATTTGTGATTTATAAAATGTTCTATACTGAGACTGAATAATCATAATATCTAATTGCTAATAAGATGTACGATATAAATCTTTACTCTTAGTCTCTAGTGTTATAATACCTTGAAGAATGAAAAGGACCAAATGCTGAGAAAACCTCACCCATCAAATGCTCACCTTTACAACTGGCTTTCATACTCACACATATGTTGAAGTAGGTCATAGAAGTAAGAACAGATAGAGCTGGCATGATGTTTGTGTGGGTATAAACACCAGGTCACTATTATCCTACACCATTCTACATCTAAATGTGGATTTCTCCAAGTCTACGACCAAGACTTCTCCACAAGGCTTGAGCACAGCACATTAATAGCTGGCTGATTTTGGTCACTTTCCTACCTTAACAGATGTGGTAATAAATTTTAGAATTTTAAGTTAGAATTCTATAGCTTACTGTGGTGAAAGTTGTCAATGTTGATTTTTCACAGAGAAAAGCGACCTATGACTACTTTATACAAAACAGTATATCAGGTATTTATTATAAATAAAGACCCAGTGCCCATCTTTAATGTTTTCTTGGTAGGTGAAGAATTGAAATAAAATATGATTTCAAGTAACATAGAAAAATAATAATTGTGGTTCTAGCACCAGCTTTCACAGACATGTTGAGTGTAACCACGTGGTAACTGTTATGATCATTCTTTCTTATTGGAGGTGGGTGTGTTGGTCCCATCCTTGTTTTGGGGGACCCAGAGTTGCTCTTCCTCTGGTCAAGGGAGCCTGGGACGGTAACAGAAGTTGGTGGGATAAATCTTTCTCTGAATTTGTTTTATAAGTTCTTAAGTTTGACCTGAAAATGAGATCTGAAGTCCAGTGTTCTCTCTTGGCCCACTTGGTCTGAAAGTGTTTTGTGATGTCTGAGCCCCTTCTCTCCTGACTGTGCACATGGACTGACCCATGGCAGAGAAGCTGAAGGACCACATGAAGATGAATGAAAATGCCAACCTATGTATTGTGGTTATCGTATGCATGTATATGATGTGGGGAGCATGTGAAATGGTCCACATGGAGGTTAGAGGGCAATTTTGTACAGTCTTGTCTCTCCTTCCACCTTCATGTGGGTCCAAAAGATCAAACTCAGGTCTCCAGGCATGTGCAGCACACATCCTGACCTGTTGAATCATCTCATGAGCCCTCAATGAATGGGACTACATCTGTTAGTGTTTCCTCCCTGATTCTGTGATGCTATAAGCCAGAGAAGACTTTTGCATAGTGAGCTCCACAGAACTCTATGTGATATTGCCACCAGGATACCTTAACTCTCTCTTTCTTCTCTAGATGGGAGAGTGGCGTGTGGTAGTTTAACTCAATTTATCTTCATTCCTGGGCAATAGTGTGACCTTCTATAAAACAGAGGATATGATAGTGAAGAGTACAATTGTCTGTCAAGAGGAATCATGCCAATTGGCCTTCCTCCCCACTATCATGCCCTCAACGGTCTCTCTCCTCCCTCAGTAGTTAGAATAAGGTATGAGCTAAAAGATACTGTTGAGGTGCATATTAATAGAATTGCCTACTGTCCAATTACATTGGTAAAATGCCTGATAGGAAAAAATGTATCAGATTATTGTTAATAGCTCTGTTACTTATCTATAAACAAGGTGATAGATATATTCTAATACTGGTATCCTAAAGACCTCCAATCTTGGCAGAAATATGCTTAACTATCCTTTATCCAAAACTTTTACTTGGTTGAAAAAATCATTTCTGATTTTCAGACCATCTTAAAAAATAAGTTTTGTAGTGAAAGATTTCTTCTATAGTCCTAATCCATATTTTGATACACTTCCAAGTAATAAAACATTCTTAGATTAGTTTATGTAAGGATTCAGTTTCTCACATGTTCTGAGAAATTACCACAGTATAATCTATTTTTCACACGAGGATGGTTGACAATTATAGATAGCAAACAAAGCTTTGTTCAGTTTAAAATATAAGTGTTAACGACAATATTTCTTTTTTGGCATTCTTTATACATCCTTCTTCCAGTCTGTTGCTAGACTAACCTAAATTTTTGAAATATCTGTGCATGGGTTGTGTGCATATGTGTATGCATGTTCACGTGTGTGTGTGCAAATGTGTGTATATATGTACACACATGTTTAAGAACACGGGTATAGAGCCTGAACATTCATACTAGTGTCTTCCTTGCTTGTGATTTTCTTTTTTTCTTGAGCCACAGCCACTCCATAAATCTAGACAAGCTAACCAACTTCCTTCAGAGATTCCATCTCTGCATCCTGCTTTCTGGTTCTAGGATCACAGTAAACAGCTTTTATTTAATTCTGGGGATCTGAACTTTGGTACTCATGATTGTAGAGCATATACTTTATCCATTGAGCCATATGCACAGTCCTAAAATATTTAAAAAAAGATCTTTAATATTTTTATTTTCAGCAACAAGTAACAAAAGTATGTCTATGAAGTAGACTGATGGGTATGTTAACTGTTGTGAAAGCTTTAAATAAGCGGTTCTTAACTTGTGGGTCATGACCCCCTTTGGGGTCACATATCAGACATTTACATTGTTATTCATAACAGTAGCAAAGTTACAGTCATGAAATAGTAATAAAGTAATTTTGTGATTCAGTCACCACAATACTAGAAACTATATCAAAGGGTTACAGCATTAGGAAATTTGAGAATCACTGCTTTAAATCAATTTAACTAATATAAGTTACATATCAGAATCAACATTAATTTACAGAATCAACATAATTCCCATTGTGAGAACATTTAAAATTTAATATTTATGCAGTTATAAAGTATGCAGTGGATCAATAATTATCATAGTATCAATTCAGCAAAGTAGATTATTAAAGCTTCTGCTTCCTATGTAGCTGAATATTTGGATCTTTTGACCAACATCAGTTCTTTATCCAGTAACCTCCTTCAGAACCTCTGGTACCTATATTCTTCTCTTTGCCTTGCAAATGCAGTTACTTTTGACATTCCATATAAGTGGGATCACTCAGTGTTTGTCTTTCTGCACCTGGAATGATTGTAAGATATAATACCCTAAGTCTGAAGATCAAACTTCAAAACTTAAAGCACTGTCTACTAACCCCATACCATTTTGTCTCTCTTAGAAGGTAAAACAATCCTAAGTAGAATAATTTTAATTTGGAGACTCCATTATTGTTCAGTTTCCACTAAGTATGATTGAATGTGAATGGCAGGGAATGTATATAATAATGGAAGGAGGTGGGGTTGTGGGGATTCCTACAGAGTTATTAGGAATGTTTTCTTTGTAAAAGAGGCATTTAAGCTGAGACCTGGGTTTTGTAGACTTCAACTGAGGAAAGAATCAGTGGTTTAGTGTTCCTGGTAGTGGTGATGGTGAATTTCAAGGCATTCTGACAGCAGAGAGCTTGATGTTCCTCAAAAGCTAAGCAAGAGTGAATAACAGACATGAAAATGTCAAGATCAGGGTTCTATGGGAAATGGTGAAATGGAACAGAAACTGGTCAGGGATATTCAGGACAGACTATGTCATCTAGACCAATGATGTTTTTGTCTAATTTCTTCCACAGGCCACATACATTTTTTTGTTCATGTATCTGATACATATCTCATTTTCTATAATAAATATAATTTATATTTCCCAATGATTTGAAAATGTATCTCTGTAAAAAACATTACTAAGTATTAATAATAGAAGCCTTGCTTGTAGTCCAAACTTGGAAGCAACCATGCTATCTTTCAGCAAGATGATTCATAAGCTGTGATTTATATGTCCATATATCAGATAGTAGAACACAGTATTAAAGACCAAAACTAGAAATGAGCTACTAAGCCATAAAGACCAGGAAGAAACTTAAAATCACATTACCAAATAAAAGAGCCTAAACTGAAAGACTACAGACTGCTTGATGCCTCCAAACATAAGAGAGTTTGGAAAGACGAAACTTTGGGGCAGTAAGAGATCAGTGGTTGCTGGTACTTTGGAGAAGATAACAAGCAGGATTTTTTAGAAAAAAATTTATTCTGCATGGTGATAAAATGATAGACGTCATTATACATTTCAACACACAGAATATGTGATATTGAGTGAATCTTAATGAACACTATGAACTTGAGGTGATAATGGGTTTCAGTGAATACACCAGCATGATGTGTGGTGTTGATAGCTGAGAGAGGGCTCAATGTATTGGAGAAAATAAAGCTGTATGAGATTTTGACGTATTTGGAATTTTTCTCCTCGGTGTTTCTGTGGAATTAAAAGTGTTCTAAAGTGTTAAAGCTATGTCTTTCTAAGTGTAGTGGTTCATGCCTGTAATCTCAACACTCAGGAGTTTGAGGGAAGAGGGAGTACTCTTGTTGAGAGGCTAACTTGAGCTGCACACTCTTTTTTAAAGTACCCTGACACAAAGGTTTGTTTCACTTTTTTCATAATTATAACTTAGGTCATGGGCTGTAGGTGTTGTGGATAAATGATTCCTGTTGATATAGGTCTTACCAAACAGTGAGTTATGTACATTGCAATAGATGTAGAAGAAGTTGAGATATGACATTCTTTAGACACTTTATGAGTTTTAGATATTTATCTAACCTTTCTAAAATGAATAGTTAATTAACTATGGCCACTACCTTTGCGATTTTCAATCCTCTTAAATCCAAAGATTAAAACGTGAAAGATCTTTCAAGAAGGGAGAGAAGGTGTAGTAATATGGAGCAGTGGCGGGGCTGCGTCCCCAACACCCCAGCCGCCTGCTCGGCTAGCATTTGCCCCGAAATAATTACACAGACACTGTATTCTTTTAATCACTGCTTGGCCCTTAGCTCTAGCCCTTACTGGCTAATTCTGATATCCCAATCAACCCATCTCTAACAATCTGTGAGCACCGGTCTTACCGGGAAGATTCTAGTTCAGAGCTTCATCGCATGTGTCTGCCTGGGAGCAGGGCATGGCATCTATCCTGAGGCGTCTGCTCTGGAGAGGAGAGCTGTGGAGTCTGACCTCACTTCCTCTTCCTCCCGGCATTCTGTTCTGTTTACTCCACCTACCTATGTCCTAACCAATAATATGGGCCAAGGCAGTTCCTTTATTAGCCAATGACCTTCCTCCATCAAGAAGGAAATAAGGAAATAGTGGGAACAGGAAAGAGAGAGAGAGAGAGAGAGAGAGAGAGAGAGAGAGAGAGAGAGAGAGAGAGAGATGCTGCAGTGCGAGAATTCTCCCTTTTGTACTGTGCCAACACAAATGGAAGTATCCAGAAAATCAATAAAAAACTCAACCTTTATTAGGAGTGGACATTTCAAATGGTTGATTTTTCTCGTTGAAGTGATGTAAAAATTGATGGTTGATCTGTGTGATACATAGAAGGAAGTTCCTGAACTAGTAAATAATGGTAAGGGTAGAACTTGTGCTTGGCAGAAACTTTGGTTAGTAGAACTAGCTTGTGTGTAGCTTTCTTGGGAGACGTTGCTTGTAGAAAACTGTGTGTTTAACATTGTGCCTGGGCACCCTGCACAGCTTTCCCTCGCATTTCACTCACCAGACAGGTCTTCTAAAGAGAAAGGAGTTTGCAGATATGCAACAGCAACCTCTCTGGAGAATGTGCCCTGATTTGTGGAATTTTATAGTTCTTATGGTTTAAATGCATCCATCAGGAGAATTTTCCCTACTCTGAAGTCATCAGTCAGATGAAACTGGCACTTGATTAGTGACACTGGTGTTGTTGGTCTAAGCATGCTACTGCATGAAAAGATCCCTTTTTCACAATCTCAGACAGGATGGGAATTATTTATTTTATTTTGTAGAAACTACTGCTTTTTTGTACAAATTATTGGCTTTCTTTCATAGACTAAAATTTTTTTCAGTGTCTTTTTCTGTGTCTTCCCATGAAATTCCTGTTTTGCTCTCCCTGGAATATGTCTAGTGCGTCTGCCCCCACCCACTAGTAACCTCCATTATTTTATGTCTTCTGCTAAAGCTAATATGTAATTTATCTGTCAGGTGGGTAATTGGAGCTAGTCTAATTATAGATGTTCTGAACATAAAACAGTGGGTCGAGGTCATACCACTTAGAAGAAAGGGCTAGTTTTCCTGTTGCAATGCAGTGTCTACATGATCTCAGAATATCTTACTAATGTATTGAGTAGAGTGCTGGGGGGCTTCTAACATGAAACATGAACAGCGTCAGGGTAATTAAAGTCAATACTAAATATTGTCATAATAACTTTGTATGTTATAAAGCACAGAAAACACTGTTTTCAAATGACTGAATTCTGAAGTTTACATCTCCTATAGACATGGCAGGTTTTGACACATTATTGATAGATGGAGTTAGTCTGTGGAAAGGACTGAATTCATACCTCTTTTAAAAAATTTGCCTGCATAACCCGCAGAAAATGTTTCTTTAATGTATAGCACCACTCAGATTCAACAAGATGAAAGAAAGGGGAATTCTGGGACATAATACAGATAATAAACCTCTCTTCTATTTTTCCTACAATTTCCATTCAGTTTTGCATTTCATAGATGCATATCTTGATTTATTATGATTCTAAACCTGGAAATCATTGCCATCTTTGAAATCAACTGAACATTCATATTTCTCACAAATGCCTCCTCATTTATTTTGTTGCTTGAAACAGAGTTAAGTTTGTTCCAAAATCTTTAACTTATCTGTCAAATGCTCAGAGCTATTTGGCTATATATATACAAGATTATCTAAAACATGTATGGGGGAGAGAAGAGGGAGGGAGAGAGAGTGGAAGAGAGGGAGGAAAGGAGAAAGGGAGGAAGGGATGAAGGCAGAGAGAGAAAGAGATGAAAGAGAGAGAGAGAGAGAGAGAGAGAGAGAGAGAGAGAGAGAGAATCTGTATAAAGAATCTAACTCCTCTTAGAGGAAAACATGTTTAGTGTTATAGAGAAATGTATAAATTTCTCCCCAAAATATTTTCTTTTGTTAAAAGTGTGCTTTATTAATTACATGTGGTAATGCTACTGAAATGCTCTCAGTGGACTATTATCTTTTTCTTACTATATTTTTCTCTTCATAGAATACTAGTAAGACTAAAAAGCTATTTTTAAGCATCTTTGTAACATGGAAATTTAACATAATGACACTATTTACCCTCTAGACACTTTTAAGAGTGTAAATATTTCTGAGTGACAAATTGAGGGCTTATAAAAGACATCTTAATGAATTATATATTAAGGAAAGTATAAAATTTCTTGTGCATAAGATTGTCTATTTTTGTAATTATCATATAAATGACTAATGTGACTAGTTGGAAGAAAAATAAGAGATAAGGGTTCTATATAAATAAAACATCTCTCTCCTTCATAATTTCTCACTCCACACTAATCATCATGACAAATGGATTCACTATTTGGTTCAAATGAACACATTTCCAACATGTTTTTTTTTTTTTTTTTTTTTTTTTTTTTTTTTACTTTTTTTTTTTATTTATTTATTAAAGATTTCTGTCTCTTTCCCGCCACCGCCTCCCATTTCCCTCCCCCTCCCCCAATTAAGTCTCCCCCCCAGCCCGAAAAGCAATCAGGGTTCCCTGTCCTGTGGGAAGTCCAAGGAACCCCCACCTCCATCCAGGTCTAGTAAGTTGAGCATCCAAACTGCCTAGGCTCCCACAAAGCCAGTGTGTGCAGTAGGATCAGAAACCCATTGCCATTGTTCTTGAGTTCTCAGTAGTCCTCATTGTCCGCTATGTTCAGAGAGTCCGGTTTTATCCCAGGCTTTTCCAGACCCAGGCCAGCTGGCCTTGGTGAGTTCCCAATAGAACATCCCCATTGTCTCAATGTGTGGGTGCACCCCTCGCGGTCCTGAGTTCCATGCTCGTGCTCCTAGCCAACTTTCAGGAACACATAAGATTCAACACTAATGAATATTTATGTCTCACACGATCTCATGGGATAAGTATATCATTAGTGGGAACATGGAACTTCCTCTGGCTTTCAGGATAAATGTCAATAAAACTGAAAGCCTGGTGAAATGGGAAGGCACACGGCACACGAACTGCTTTCCTGGGGGACTATGGTTGCAGTTGTTCCAGGAGAGCTGCGGCCCTTCAGGGATTTGGAGAAAACAGCTGCAGAATTCAAAGAGCTACCCCTCTAAGGCGCACACATCACTCATGGAAACTTAAGATTGAATCTGTTATGACTGAGGAAACCAGGACAGCAGACAGGGAAGCATGCATCTCTGGCCTGCAGGAGAAAATGGTAACGGAAACAGAAAGTCTGAGGGCAAAGGAGATGCTCTGAGTGACTCTTGGGTTCTATCAATTCCTGCTGCTATGCACCTGAACTTTTCATAGTTCTTTACGAAAGGTTAGCGCTATCACTCTCTCTGCTTCATTTGAAGCTGCTTTTCGATAATGCACACCTCATATCGACTCTATACCTCGACATAGGTATGGAGAGAATAATGTGTGTCTTTCAGCTTCTCAAGGTCTCATTCAAGTAGTATTGTCAACAGTGATTTGGCCTTCTTGATTCTCTCCCTCTCTTTATTCATTAGGTTAATGCCACATTTGGGCATGGAATCTTCAGGACTTGTTGGTTACTGCATAATGAGGAAACAGGGCTGTAGAATCAGGAATACTTTAGTTATTCCTGCATCAGGTGAACACGGTATTGGAAAAAAATACAAAGTATATTTATTTTGGTTCATGGTTTCAGAAAATTTTAGTTTCTCATAGCAGAGAAAACAGGCAGTTCACTTCGGGGTAGCTGCACTGTATGACAGAGATTGGTTGTACGCATGAGGAAAGATCAAGAAACAGAGGAACGGGCTGAGCTGGGCGCTGACCTCAACCTTCAAAGGCTTGCTCACATTAACTACTTCTATCAACTAAGCCGTGCTTTGTAAAAGTTCCACAGCTTCTCAAAGCTGAGTCCCCAGAGGAGCAGAGCGTGTTTAACATGCAGATTTAAGGAGGAAATACCAGATGCACATCACAACACGGAGGGAAGAAACACGGACACAAGTGTAAGCTGCCGCTGGGGCTTTCAGTGGACGGGCTGGATCGCTGCGCCCACCTCTCTTTCCCATTGGTTGAGCTCCCTGGCATGTCTACGTTGTTTCTGAGGACAGAAAGGCAAGTCCACGGGTGTTCAGAAACCTGTGGGCAGACAGGTAGAGAACTGATTCTGGAGGTGAAAAGAAGCTCAAATAGGCAGGGGCCATATGGTTCACACTGTCTAAAGCTCTGTAAGCATGAGGAACAGCAGCCTCATTATCTTCTGCAATCGTCAAGTTCTGTCCGACACAGAGAATCAGCGTTATCTCTTCAATGCAAGTATTTTTCCTTTAATAGCGCTGTGACACTTTTCCTCTCAATTTCTCTCTAGTAACATAGAGATAAACAATCATATATGAACAAAGCTGCCAGGTGAAATCTAGCATGCAGTTACATTTGGGTTGACACATGCAACATATAATCTTTAATACAGGAATGCATGATGCAGCATTCGAAGCATACTGAAAAATGTGTGCTGTTTTGATCTAATTCAGGTTTACATGCTCTCTTTATCCTAAATCTGAGAATTCTGACTATGCAGTCACACTTTAAATAATAATGATTTATTTAAAAAACATGAACATTAAAATAGCATGAATAGGACACTATCTTAGAATCCATATTGTACATGGAAATACTACCTATAAAAAGACTCCTGTGATATAGGAGACTTTATACTTCAATGTTCTTGGATGTAAAATGCATATAAAGGGCAAATCTTGGGAGTTTACAGATGGAAATTTTGTGAGAAAGTGACCCCACTATGTCAAATAAAAAATACGTTAAATGTTTTTTTTTCAATTTTTAATTTAAATGGATGATCTCTGACCGGCCATACAAGCACCTTCATGCTCACCTTTGTTTGAATCATGGAAAAGCATTGAAGAACAAATGTTGTCCTTTTCATGAGATATATACCTTTATCATTATTCTCCCCAAATTAACTCAATATTCAATATTTTGTAGCTGTGTCATTTATATTAATTAAAAAATGTCACTGGTACTTGTTATCGTCATTGTTTAAGATCAGTAATTCACATTTCTATCATTGATTTTGGCTTAAGTTTGAAAAGAATATGGATTCCTAGATTTCTACACAAATCACTCACATTATCTGTGTTCATAACTATATGCTGTTTGTTTTCTTCAAGAAATACTCGTAAATTTCATAACACAGTTAGCATTGTGATCAAATCTAAATACTGGACTTCCTCTGGAACCGGTATTAACTGTGTCACTAGTCTAGTTTGTATGCAGAACTCGTGCCCAGACATTGTGCTGGAGACAGCACATATCTCTGAAATGCTGGTCACCAACTTCAGCAGCAGACCATGCTGAGTGAAAGTGTCCATCAGTCACAGACACCGCCACCTGGATCAGAGACAGCCTGGAAATCCATCATGCCTGATTCTGCTGTCGCTGTGAAGTAGGCCAGCACTGAAGAAGGAAATAGAAATGAACTTGGATTCTGCTTTAAGCTCCCATACACATAGAACTTACAGCATTTCTTAGCACTTCTTAAATTGAAGAGAACTTTACCAAATGCTCCTCACACACCTTAAGAGACTGAGGTCACAGGACAAAGAACCACATTTAAATCTAGAAAGAAAAGTGCATTCAGGGCATAATGACCAACATCAACCTCCCCAGAACAAGTTTCTCCATCAATCAAATGTCACTCTCTACTAAGATGTGGATTTGGCCATTTGCCTTCTTCTCTCACTTGTTACCATTTGCATCTGTCCTTCTAGAGGTCAATGCTTTGTGGTGATTTCAGGCAAGACAATGGAATTGCCAGCTAAATCTGCAGGAACAGTTCAGGTATATGGTTTATGAAGGGAAGGGACTATTTTGAAGCGTGTGTAAGAACTAAGGGCAGAAGAAATGCCTGTTTAAAATCAAATGTTTTCAGTTTTGTTATAAAGCAGGGTATGAAATGCTAGAATTATTTTCAGGGTAAAGCAGGGTCAATTAGAGCGTATAGATTCTCTGATGAGAAATATCTTGTTGATGGGATGAGCAGTGAATAGAACAACAGAAAACTCGCCCAGGTAACCAGAAATGGATGTCCCATTGGTCTTTCTGAAGCTGGAACAAAGAGTCAGAGCAGAAAGGGCGGAACACTGAAAGCATCTAGGATACAGTCTGTGATCCAGAGATCACACCTGGATCTGTCAAAATGTCTCAACAAGAGGAGTGGACGCTAAAGGAAAGGCATCAGGGAAATTGAAACACCTTAAGTTTTAGTCATTCTTGTAGCCGGCTTTTACTATTGCTATAATAAAACATTTACAAGGTGATATGCCATCCCTTCCAAATAGTGTAGTGTCTAGTTTTGTAGGGATTTATTTGAAAATAATTGCAGTTTATGGCAAAATGTGGGCTTTCTTTGTTTAGCAATAATAGGCATTTAATGAGAAACTGTTTTGTGCCAGGGCTGTATTGAAATTATACTTTCATGGACAAGTAAGATACTGGTCTATCCTCAGAGTTCATATCTTTGGGGAAGAAGACAGTTCATAGACATGGGATTGTAGAGATGTTGAATAAAATGTGAGGGAGACATAGATGAGGGCAAAGGAAACGCATTAGGAATTCTCTTAACTGAGCTGCAGAGTCCAGGCTGAAGGAACCTACCCAGCACCCAGGTGAAGGGAGTTGTGACAGCCTGAGAAAGGGCATTTCAGGGTGTGACCGCTAACGGTCCTTTCTGGACCTGCACTTCTAAGCACACCAATATAATTAATTCATTTCCCTACTCCCCCAAGTCCAACTTGTTAATAAGGAAAGTGGAGAAAAGTTAAAAACAATCAATTAACATCTAGAGATCTAAAAATCTCCATTAGCAAAAGACTTAATAGGTGTGTGTGCTTCATTTAGCTAACTTCTTTGGAGAAAAAGCTACACCATACAAGTACAATTCTAAACTAAATCAACACTGTTTCTTAGACGATCAATGCTTTTAATATTTAAAGGCATTTCTTAGGATGTATTTTTTTAAATGCTTATTTTGATTGCTTTCCCATTTCTAAAGACTATTATAATTTCGGGCGTTTATGTTTTTTTGGGTGCCCAGGACAAGTGCAGGCCAGTTTGTTCAAATTGACCTTGCTTTGATCTGTTCTGTCAGTTCCTGGGCATTGCCTGCTTCCAGTTCTGTTTGGTTAGCAGCCCCCAGGAGGTTTTCCAGCAACCGTTCTTCTGCTTATGGTCTGTTGTGGGATGGAACACTAGGAAACCACCCATTTATTCAGTGTTTTTCATTTTTTCCCCTTTTATTGAAAATAGATTTTTTCTTTTTTTGTTTTGTTTAAGAGTATTTAATAGCAATGACAAATAGAACACTATAACAATAACTAAACAAAATGTTTTATCAATATCCTTAATGAGAATTATAAACAAACAACAAAATATAGGTAGACTGGATCTAATAGTTGATTAAAAAGATTTTTATCCTGAGTACTACATTATGATTAAGTGGGAGTATGATGGCCCTAAAAAATTCTATAGAACTTAATAACTTTAGCTATAAATTCTGTATTGTATATTTAAAAACTATTAAGGAAATATTTTGAATACTTTTACATTGAATAAATGAAAGTGATGACTTTTAACTTGATTTAAATCTCATTCAATTGATAAGTGTTTTGCAGTACTACCAGTTCATTTTCAATATGTGTAGTCTATATATCAATTAAAATAGCCAATAAAAAGAAAAATTAATAAATATTACATCTCTCATTTTCAGTTGCAGAATTGTCTCTTGAAGATATATGTGTTTATGTATGTATGTTTTTGTCTACAAACACAGAAAATTGAGATGTTGTGAGGTAATCCTAACTAGATACTGTTTATTTTTCTCAATTTTTAAATTTATTTATTTATTTATTTATTTATTTATTTAAAATTTCCACCTCCTCCCATCTTCCATTTCCCTTCCCTTCCCTTCTCCTCCTCCCCCTCACTCTCCAGTCCTAAGAAAAGTCAGGGTGCCCTGCCTTGTGGGAAGTCCAAGGCCCCCCACTCCATCCTAGGAAGGTGTACACCCAAATAGACTAGGCTCCCAAAAAGCCAGTACATGCAGTAGAATAGAAATTCAGTGTCATTATCATTGACTTCTCAGTCCGCCCTCATTGTCAGCCACATTCAGAGAGTCCGGTTTTATCGCATGCTCCTTTAGACCCAGTCCAGCTGGCCTTGGTGAGCTCCCATTAGATCAGTCCCACCGTCTCTGTGGGTGGATGCACCCCTAGTGGTCCTGACTTCCTTGCTCATGTTCTCCCTCCTGCTCTTCATCTGGCCTTTGGGAGCTCAGTCCAGTGCTCCAATGTGGGTCTCTATCTTCATCCCTCGCCAGATGAAGGTTCTGGAAAATAGACTTTTTTCTTACATAATGTACTCTGATTATGCTTTTTCCTTCATCTAATCCTCCCAGTTCCTCCCCAAATCCCCTCTCTGTCTCTTATTAGAAAATAAAAATTGCTTCTATGGGATTACAATTAAATAAAAATAAACAGATAATAAAATATAAGATAAAATAAAAACTAACACATTGAAATTGGAGGCAAAAATAAAGAAGGAAAAGAGTCCAAGAAAACTCATTAGAAACAGAGACCCACCTGTTCCCACACCGAGGCATCTCATACAATCCCTAAACTACAGGTCTCAAAAGATCTGTGGGGTTAAAAGAGAGAAGAATAACATAAAATAAATAAATAAAATAAAAATAAAGAAAAGGATCCTTCAAAGATGCTGTGAGTTCAATTTCTGTTGGCCTGCCCTACTGAGCATGCAGCCTAGGCTTCAGAGTAGTTTGTTTCCCCTGTGAGAATACCTTGGAGGAAACTAATTTTAAATATGCAAGTGGATATCAAATTAGAGATTTCTTTTGTGTTAGGGACATGTGTCTACTTCTCCTTTCAGCTGTAGGTCCCCATCTGATGCAGATCCATGTAGGTGCTTACAGGGTGCCTTAGTCTCTCTGAGTTCTTATGTGCATTGATCATGTTGATTTAGATGGCCTTATGTCCTTGGTGTGCTCCATCCTTGCTGGATTTTAGACTCTTCCTGCTTCTTCTTCCATAGGGTTTCCTGAGCTATGAGTGGAGAGATTTGATGGGGATATTCCGTTTAGGGCTGAGTGTTTTAGGGTCTCACACTCTGCATGATGTCTGACTATGAGTCTCTGTTATTTGTTCAAATCTGCTGAAGAAGGAAACTTCTCTAATATATGAGTAAAGCAGAATGTCATAAGGGATTATTTTTATTGTTTTTTTTAAAGAACAGTAGTTTAGTATTTGTTTTATAGAGATTGCATTGAATCTGTTGATTGCTTTTGGTATGATGGCCAATTTTGCCATATCAGTCTTACCAATCCATGGGCATGAGAGAAATTTCCATCTTCTGATATTGTCTTCAGTTCTGTCTTCAATATCTTAAAGATTTTATCATACAAGTCTTTCACTTGCTCAGTTAAAATTACCCCAAGATGAATTACATTATTTGAAGCTATTGCAAAAGATGTTGTCTCCAAGATCTTTTCCTCAGTTCATTTATCATTTATTGCATGGAGGGCCAGGCCGTTTGTTCATGCCTGCTGCCTGGCTAGCCCAGCCCCAAAATAACCACACAGGACTGTATTAATTAAATCATTGCTTGGCCCATTAGCTCTAGTGTCTTATTGGCTAATTCTTACATCTTAATTTAACCCATTTCTATTAATCTGTGTATCACCAGGTAAAATTCCTAGCATCTGTCTCTGGCAGATTCATGGCATCTCTCTGCTCTGTCCTTCATTCTCCCAGCATTCAGTTCTGTCTTCCATGCTACCTAAGTTCTGACCTATCAACAGGCCCAAAGCAGTTTCTTTACTAACCAATGAAAACAACACAAAGACAGAAGGACCTCCTACACCCATCATTTATAGTTTTGAGGGTTATTCATTCTTATTCCATCCCATGCTAAGATCTTATTGAAGTTGGCAGGGCTGGTATGGATAAGCGTTAAGAATTTAACTCGGGTTTTTCAAGTGAATATTTGTGTCTTGGACCATTTGCTAGCACTTTTATGAGTGGTACCTTATAATCCAGTTGTTTAAGCCACTGGACCTAACCATCTTTTGTACTTCCATATTACTTGCCAATTTCTTCCTGAATCCAAATAACCATTTCATCAGAAATTTTCTTCCTCTAAGTCTCTATCAAGACAAGACTGTGACTTTATAACTATGACTGCCATCACAAGAAAATATACACTCTTTTTTTGTATCAAGTGCTTAGCAGAAAGTGCTGTTTTCAAATATACTCAAAGTTTCCAGAAGGATCTCTTTTGGGAAGGAACCTGTAGTTGCCTTAACAAAGAGTTTCAGCAATTTCTCTGGCTCAATTTCTCTTTTCTTTTGAGACACCATTTTTTGATAGACAACTAATTTATGCAAAATTGTATGATGCATATATAATTAAATAGGACAAGAGTTAATATATATTGTTACTTGCTTTTATAAAAAAACAATGAAAATCCAAGGTTCACCCTTTTCTTCTCCACATAAAAAATATAAGTGTGGTTTAGCAAAGATTATGTTTCTGGTATAGACTTCCATTAGTAAGAGAGGGAAAAGACTAATCAATGATTTCCTTTTCTCTAGTCAATAGTGAAAGTAAAATTACCTCAAGAGTGTGGGAAGATACAATTGTAGATTATGCTTTCCAAATGTTCCCTAGTTTTAAGATGGTTTCCATCCTAATGGTACCGATGTCTTTAGAATTGAACAGAAGTAGCATGGTGGTCAGCAATATCTCTTACATATGGGACATAAAACCTTGGGTGTCATTTTGTCTGAGGCTTCCCTGACCCACATGCTTCTTATCACCCATGGGCAGGGACTCAACTAGGTTATAGCATCAGTTCCTCTTTTTGGATGCATTTCTCTGATCACCTGAGCCAGCAGAGCTATTTGCTTTCCTTCAGCTGCAGCATGAGTGAGGAGATGGCAATGCTAGTCAAACATACAGTGGAACAAAAGGTGAGCAGGACTGGGATGGGATGGATAATATGGCTTGGCTGAGGATACAGTGCAGCCTGTCAATCATTCTTTTTGTGCTCTAAAAATGCTGTAATGAAATTTCCATTTTCTACACGTGTGGCTTCTAATTAGCTTTGAAATGATTTTGTGGTTTGGTTTAAAGTCTGACTTCTCTCTTCAGTGATTCCTTTGGGACTGGTTGTTCATTAAAAAAAAGGGAAAAAAAAGAACATTTTGCATTTTTATAGTTCTGTGCACTGGACCATAGAGGAGCAGCAGATGTTGCTTGCTCTTTCCCACCCACGCATCCAAATGTGAATAATCTTGGTACTCCTGGCAAGCTTGCACCAAATATAGCATATTTTAGCACTGCAAAGACTCTGTCCTACCAAGTATTCACGAAGAGCCAATGCAAAGAGTGTACTAATGTTGAAATGAACACCATATACTCAATGGAATCTTCAGCTTGGAGTCAGGCAATCCTCAAACTGCCAATAAGCCTTGTGCAGTTGGCCAAATTTTGTATTCTTTGTAGGTTTCAATCTTCTCATATGTAAATGGGAGATAATACTATACATAATACTGTACTTGTCACATGCAGCACTATCTGTTGAATTTAAATTTTATTAGAATCATTTGAAACACTCTACTGAGAACTGAGGGCTTTCTAATAACATTTTATTTTATTTGGACTTCTGCAGATACCAACTTTTATCAATTCACTAAACCTTGAAATTTTTTTTATCTTCTTTGAGTAATCCTTGACATAGAATGTTTCTTATATATCTATCCATCCTAAACATAGTTGAAGTAGTTGATTTTAGCTTTTTGATATTTAAAGTATTTCCAGATAATCTACTAAGTGCTGCAGCTAATGCAAAGATAAATTAAATAAGGGATCTTGGATCTCAAACTATAATGATGCTGACAATGATGTCATGATATTTTTTTGAATACTTCATTTTATTCAATATTCATTTAAGGAAGTAGGAGGCTCAGGAGTCACTAGATACTTATTAGGAAGAGAAGATGACTTCAGCGAGAACCATGTCAGGCCCTACTAAGACTAAATGTGTGGCCTTAACCAATGAACACCATTGTTTCTTGATTCTGTGTTTTGTGACTGGTGAACTATTTTATTTATATTATTTCAGTGATTTCTGTATGTATTAGTAGAAAATACATACCTATTGTAACACCCTTTTCTACTTTCCCCCTTAGATTCCTGTGTAATTAATTTAACTTTAGAAAACTTTAACCATATACATAACACACATCTGATCCCATATGGGTCCACTAGGTCCTCTAGTACAAGGTAATGCAGAGATTGATTAGAAATGTCTTGTAGGCCTCAGAATTTTATAAAAATGTTAAGTCAAAGCAAAGGTTTAAAAATGACTTGTGACAACAAGCTAAGGAGATTATAAGCTGATGCCTTACTTGTTCTTTATATAACCAAACACCACTCCCTGAAGGTAGTCACCCAAATGGTACTCAAAGGAATCAAATCTGGTGGATGGATATGTTCTACTTTGTAGAATTTGGAAAATTAAAATATGTGCACTATACCATTGATACCTATTCATATTTTTAATGGGTAAACTGCTTAGAGTTTGCAAAAGATTGATTTGGTAATTACAGATTTACTAGAAGTTATGGCCATCGTGGGTATACCTGCACAAATACAGACAGTGGTTGAGCATATGTCTCTAAGGAAATAAAACAGTCTTTTGCTTATTATAATATAAAGCATATTACAGGTATACCACATAATCCTATAGGTCTGAAAGTTACAGAGAGATCAAATTGAACTATAAAGAACATTTTAAACAAGCAGAAAGGGATGAAAGGAGCCCCAGAAATAGATTGCATCATGCTTTATTAACCTTGAATTTTCTTAATGTTAATGAGAAAGAAACAGCAGCAGCAGAGAGACATTGGATTAAAAAAAAAAAAACTTCTGCATTAAATCAGCTGGTGTATTTCAAGGATGTGTTGACCTCAGAATGGAAACCAGGAGATATGCTACAATGGGAAAGGGGTTTTGTTTTTGTTTCCACAAGAAAAGAAAAGCTATGGATACCATCAAAATTAATAAAGATTCAGTTTGAAAAGGAGAAAACTTTGGTAAAGAGAAATGGCAGCTTATCCACAGAGATAACAATTCTACAGGTTGTAAGGAAACCTCATAAGTGTTGGGACACGGTTCTGTTCTTGTCTTTGCAGGAAAATACTCATCTTCAGAAAGCCAGGAGACATTGGACATAAAGATGCTTAAATAAGAAATGATAGCTATCCAGAAGAATCAGCAAGCAAAGAGAATTCTGACTTATGGTACCAATATCCTCTGCAGAGTAAGATCTTATTGACATACATATAATAGTAGTTCTTGTTTATTAAAAATAAAAGCTGGCTTTGGAGTAGGACAGTGGCTATCCTTCTTTAAATCCAAGCATGTTGTTAATAGAAAGATTCAGCATTTCTGTCTCATATCAGGATTCACCTGGTATGGGACAGAAAGAAGATAAAATTTAGGGACTACTGTTATCAAAACTCTGCTTTCAAAAATTTTTACTTCTTTCCATACCTATTTTTGTCTCTATGATATTTTTCATTGAATATTTGTCTATATAAATAATGTTTAAATTTTCCGCAGTGAACAATTAATTTTTTGTAGTAATCTTTAAAGTTTTCAGAATGAATATGGGGCTGCACAACAATTATTCTACCCAGCTGATATGATGGCATTATGCTGATAGGACCACTTTAAGATTTATTTTGGGTGACAAACTGCTCCAGATGATTGTAACTTGGCTGGCTGAAATGGTGTAACTTCTTACAATTTTTCTGGCCAGAACTTTAAATAAAAACTTCAGAAAAAACTCTATATACTATTGAGAGATTATCTGTAATTATACCAGACAGTAATCTTGAAACTTAACCATCATTTTATTTTCACAGTATCCCATAGAAATAACATTGTCCCCATGACTGCTGGAAGTAATTCTAGAAAATGATATCCCTTCTTCCAAAAAAAGTTTGTCTTCACGGCTAGGGACATTATTAGAGGTTGGTTATAACTGTTATAGGGTTAGGGAGGAAATGAAGTAGGTTCAGAGATCTCTCTTGAAAAAACAAAAGGGAATAAATGGAATGGGGTAGTTGATATATTAGTGTGAACTTACTCATACTACTAATAATAGTGAGTAATAGTGAGAGTACTTGTGAACTATTACTTATATATAATTTACATTGGTATAGATTCTTATATATTGATATAAATTCAAATTTTATTTGTTATATCGAATATACCCCTTTCTGTTTAAAATATTTGTATGCCTATGCAAAGTTATTTTATCAAATTGTATGCATGCCTGTTTCTACCTCTGCTTAAGATATTTTGTATATTGATGTAATTTTAGAATATATTTAGTCATATTGCACTATACATTTCTACCTCTGATCAAGATATTTCTATTTTGTTTACATTTGAGATCATTGTCCTCATTTGTTTAAAAAATTGTTTAATATTTTAATATAAAGCCTTAGTATTTAAGCTATATGGATATTAAGAATTACAGGTCAATAGTCGTCCATTTTTGTCATACTTATAGTTAAACTAATCAGGTTTATTAGATGCATAGAGATTGCATTTCACATACATAGGTAATTTTCAAACACTTCAAAGAACTGTAGAATATGGCATTTAAATAACTTATGATTTTGTTTATGTGAGACATGACCTCTTTTAACAGCATTGTACTAGTCCCAAGAGAATGTTAGGCACCTAAGACACTCCACTCATTTTCCTCTTGGCAAAACTGGCCTTTGGGCAATGAATTGCCCCTGCCTCAACTACTGACGATATGCACAGTGTCCAGACTGGACAAGTAGGATACAATCAAAAAGATTCCCAAACCTTGCCAGGACAGGATACACAATTTTTCAAATTTTCCTGCCTCTGAAAATGGTTTGTCAGATACTCCAGGGATTAGCCAAAGTTGGTTGTCCCAACGTTGCAAATGAGACTTTGGGTGCTTGTCCAGATATCCAGTTGTCTCTGCCATTTCTTGCTACTTTTGGCAGTTGCTAGATCGTTCTTCCTGTTCACTCAAGTGATATAATTTCCCTTCTCAGGAAATAATATTTTAATGGGCTTGAAATATTAAAATAGTAACAATTACTTTCCTCTCATGACTTAGCCAAGCCTATTTTAATATAAGACTTAGACTCCTTAGGATAGGATAACTATTGAAACATTTAACAGTTATTTCTTGTTTGATGCTGTAGATGTTGGTTATAATTCTACCTTTACATATGTTTTTGCCTCTTCTTTTCCCTGAACAATACTTGATATTTGTTTCTATTGTATATAGTTTTGTATTAGGCTAGGAACTCTCTTATATAGACAAAAGGGGTAGGTGCTTTGGGAAATCCTTCAGCCAATAGCTTTTAAGATACTAACCTACTATAGTCTCATGTAGTATAAATGCAGACAAAAAAACATGTGTTGGTCTCTTGTCTGCTCGATTCAGTTCCAGATCCCAGTGTACACAGACAAGTGCTGATCTCTACCCTTTCTGTGAGTTTATCCCCAAATAAATAAACCTTTGTCATATTCCATTCCGGGCTATTGTGGAACTTGTTTGTATGCCAGCATCACTTTCTCAGGACTTTGGCCTGAATGATTCTGCTAGACTTCTTGGGAGGCAAGCCCCCTGGGATCCTCCTGGCCCTGCATTTCCAGCCATGAGATTACGTAAAGCACCCCTATTCTACTCTGCCATGTTTTTTGTTCTTTTTTAAATTGATTTTTATTGAGCTCTACATTTTTCTATGCTCCACTCCCTGCCTCTCCCCTCCAGCCCTCCCCCAAGGTCCCCATGTTCCAAATGTATGTGTTTCTTGAGGAACCTAAACCAGGTCCCCATGTTTGTGTGACAATCACTTTAATGACTGTGCTATGCTTCCAAGACCCAAAACATTTCCATACTTTTCATAGGAAAAAAAAGGAAACTGTTTTGCAACTTTGAAAAAGTACTTTGTCTGTCTCTTTTAAGGTTCACCCTAAGCCATTTCTGTCTTCCTAGTGGTTCTATGTGGTTTTCTAGTCCCTTGGCATTGTCTCTGCCATGTCATGTTTTCATCCTAGGCTCTCCACTTCTCTCATAAATTTGCTTGTCCTTCTTGTTTCCTCTGAAACAGCTCTGTCAGGACATTTAGAAATATCTCATCTGTCACACTGAGCATGGCAAATAATTTATCTGAAATTCTAGCTCTCTTTTAATTTTTGTTCTATTGCCTTTAATTTTACAAATTTCTATATTTGTACCTTTATGGTATAGTTTAATCTATATAATCCTTAGTTGTTTACACATTATTTCCATTGGTTTATCATTTTTCTTCTTTGAAATATTTATTTCTTTCATTTACTTCTGACTTTTATATGCAATTTTTATTTACTTATCTATGAATCTTTAAGCATATGTAATGCTAAGTATGTGTGATTGTGTGTGTGTGTTCGCGTGCACATGTGCGTGTGCTTATGCAGGTACCACAATGCACCTGCAGAGGTCAAAGGACAGTTTCAGATGTCAGTCTTGTCTCCCACATTTTTCAAAGCAGGATATCCTGTTCACCCTTATATATCAAGCCAATTGGTAGGTGAGCTTCTAGGGATTTGCCTGTATCTGCCTCTTATTTTGCTTAAGGCACATTGAAGTTATCCATATATGTCACCACATTTGGCTTTACATGGACACTGGAATCTAAAATAAGTTCACCATATTTACACAGCATGCATTTTATCCACTTTCCAAGTCTTGTAATGGTATTTTATATAGCTGTGTGTTAAGATATTATGCATAAATGGATCATGGTATTATTGTTCTAATATTCTTTTATATATTTATTAAAATTTATTTGTTTTATGTCTTTATATGTTTATGCTGGCATGAGTTTGTATGTACTGCACACTGTACATACACAGGTATATACAGGGGCCAGAAGAGGGCATTGGATCGCTTGGGACTGGAGTTACAAGGAGTTATGAGCTGCCCTGCTTGAATTCTGGGAACCAAGCTTGGTCCTCTGGAAAAGTAGTAAGCCCTTAACTTCTGAGTATACTCTCCAGCATTCTTTTAAAATGTGGGTCTTTGATAAGTATACACATGTGGCTTATGTGTACGTGCGTGTGCTAGTAAGTATTCACATTCATGTGTTTGGAGGCCAAAGGGGGAGCACTGGGTGTTCTCTCTCACTTCCCACCTCAATCCTTTAAGGCTAAGTCTTTTGCTAAGCCCAAGGCTGGTGATTTTCCATTAGACTGGTGACCAGTAAGCCCCAAGTACCTTTCTGTCTTTAACCAACCAGGTGTTAGGCTTACAAACATGCATGGGACCACCATTGGCTTTAATATGGGTGCTGGAATCCAAATTCTTGACTCTGTGTTTGCAAAGCGAGCAAATTAACACTGAGCTATCTCCTCAGTATCCATTCTTATAGTCTTCAAAAATCAAACAACTTGATGTGATCTGACTTTAAATTACTGCTACGTAAGAATACACATTTCTGACACTCTTGTTTTCAACCTTCATTACTTTAATTTAAACACACTTAGACATCTATAAATAAAGTGAATTCTTTGGCCGCAACTTCTATGAACACCTATTTGTAAGCTGTGTCTGAATTAAATATTCTGTTTTTCACCTTCATATATAGAATTCTTTACAGAACTGATCTAAATAAATTTTTGTTCTTTTTTGTTTGTATGTATAATGTATGTTGATATATCAGTGGTGTGTACATGCTTGAGGATACATGTACATCAGTGAATGTGAATCTGTTTGTAGGTTACATGTCCAGGTATGTATCAAGCGTTGTCCTCACTGATTTTGATAGGCATCAGAGATTAAGAGGTCTCATGTTCAGTAAAATGAAATGAGGAAATTTGCAGGCAAAGTATGAATCTGGAAATCATTATGATAAGTAAGGAACCCAGATTCAGACCAATGACATTTGTTCTCCAAAGTTCTCTGAGTTCTGGGATTATACAGCATGATACTGTGTCTGGTTTTGTTGTAGTCATCTAATGTACAAACTCAGGTCTTCATGTAACAGGCATTTTGCGATTTTTAAAAATGAATTGCTTTCACAACCCAGCCTGTCTTATTTTCTTATTAAACTGTAATATAAGCAGCAGATTTTATGATGAAGTTTTAATACATTGTTTAGGTTGATTCCCCCTTCCCTAGACTTTTTCCCGAGTTTTCCCTTTTCCAATCCTCAGTGTGTCCTTCCATGTTTATATCACATGTGTTTTATTATCCCCCCAATTTTTCTGTAAGCCTGTTTTTCTTCTCTCATGATTTTCTTTCTTGTTTCATAATCTCCACGATAGTCACTCTCATACATGGTAGAAACTCGGACGCACATTTGAAAGAGAACAAACGACATTGGTCCGAGTTTGGGTTCCTTATTATAATGAGTTCCTGATTCATGCATTTCCTGCAAACCTCATTTTCTAGCAGATGGATAAAATTCCATTGTATGCATTTATTCTCATGTTATCCTCCAAAACCATGTGCTTTTCTTCCAATAAAATTCATGATTAACTGTGAATTAATTTTGTGGAATGTAAGTCTAGCTTCATTTTATCCTCCCCCGTCCTCTCATCTTTTCTTCCTTCTGTGTACGGATGTACAATTGTTCAAGTACTATTAGCTGAAAACATCTTTTTCCCCCCTCTACATTAAATTGCTTTTGCTTCTTTGACAAAGGTCACTTGATTATATTTTTGTAGCTCTATTTCTGGCTGTCTTTTCTGCTCCATTGATCTGTTTGTTTAGAGTTTTGGTAATTTCATAACATAGTGATAAAGCAAATCATGGAAGCCTGTCCTCCCAGCCCTCTGACATGACCCCTGTTCAGTGTTGTGTTGGTGACTCAGAGCCTCTTACCCATTCACATCTATTCAATGATAAATTTGCCAATATCTGCAGACAGTTTTCTGGGATTTTAACTAGAATTGCATTACATCCATGGATGAAGTAGATAACTGATACCTTTAAAATATTTATTTTTTTGTTTTTTTAATTACATCCTGACCACAGCTTCCCATCTCTCTACTCTTCCCAGTTCCCCACCAACACCTCCCCTCTACCCCAGAACCATTCCTTCTCCATTTCCCTTTGAATAAGAGTAGGCCTCCCAGGGATATCAGACAAGCATGGCATAAGAAGTTACAATAAGACTGGGTGCAAACCCTCATATCAAAGCTGAACGAGAACTGGTATCTTAACAGTGTTGAGATTTGCTATCCAGGAACACATATAATTTCTATTTATTTATACAGATTTAATTTTTCATTAGGGTTTTCTATACATATTTAATTAAATTTATGGTTTGTTTTAATGTTATGGCAGTGTTATTTAATGCCAATTAAATTCCAGTTAGTCATTGCTGATAATAGGAACAAATTGCTTTTGAAACACTAACTTTGTGTCCTCCAGCTATTTACAATTATTATGAGAATGGGAGATTATTTGTTGCTATTGAATATTTGGGACTTTACCCTGTAAGACAGGGTTTCTCTGTGTAGCTCTGGCTGTCCTAGAACTTGCTCTGTAGACCAGGTTGGACTCAGACTCAAAGAGTCTACTTCTGCCTTGTGACTGCTGGGATTAAAGCCATGTACCAACATGCCCAGCTGGGAGTTTTATACACAATCCAGTACATATTTGTACATTCATCTATAACATTCATTCATCTATAGCAAATACAGTTTTCCTTCTTTTTCATTGAGTGCATGTGTATGTGTGTGTTTTCATGCGTTGTTGTGTTATCTAGAACTTCTAATATGCTGTTGACTACAACTGGAAAGGGACACATTCCTTCTTTGCTCCCCTTCACACTCAGACAAAATCTATTTTCTCTTGAAGTGTGATGGATGTTTTCTCATAGATTTTCTTTTTTTATTATGAATAGTATGATCTATGTTTTAATAGTTGGCTTATGTATACTTTAGTTTAATTGGTCAATGCAATGGGTTTTATTAATTGGATTTCAAATGCTTAACCTGACTACTTAGAATAAATGTGACTTTGTTATGGGACATATTTTTATGTTTTCAGTTAGATTTAACTGTACCTTATTTGGAAATTTTCTAAATACATCATTGAAAAATGTTGACCTTCCTTTTTCAATCCTCAATTGTTTTCATATGATCTTATGATAATTCTGGTCTTATAGAGTGAATTAAAAAGCATTTTATCTTCCTCTATATTCTGGAAAAGATTGTAAAAGCTTTGATAGAAATGAATAGTTTCTTCTTCATATAGTCATGACAATTTTATAAATTTTTGATGATTTTTAATTATTTAATTGCTTTAATTAAGATTTATCTAATTTTATTTTCTGTATGTTGGAATTTGTTGGAGTCATTCCACCTTGTTAATCACCGGTTTATAGACTTATATATTTATTTATTATTCTGTTAATGTGTATAAGATAAAAAGGCAGCAGGTTTGTTTAATTTCTAGCAGTAGATTATTTAGTTTGGCTGTAGGTTTATTACTGATTTTTTTCTCAAATAACTTGTCTTTGGATTCATTGATTTTCCCTACTGTTTGTATTTTGAATTTCATTGGTTTTTGCATGAATTTACATTATTTATTTTTATTTATTTGCTTTCAATTTATATTTCTCTGTTTTCCTGAGGCAAAAGCTTAAATTGCTAACTTTAGATAATTTTTACCTCCTAATATCTGTTCAATCTATGATAAGAAAAAGAATTACAAAAGCATTCTATTTAACTATTTAGATGAATTTGTATAGAGAACTAACTATGGGACAATAAATAACTTTGATTATTATTTTTGAATAATGTTTGAATAATAGAAATCTGTGAATAATAGAAAATGAAGCATATGCGGTATGGTCTTATACTCTACAAAAAGAGAAATGGAATAACATAAATTGTGAAAACTTGTAGTAACTAAAAACAATAAAGTAAAAACTAAAAGAAGGAAGGCTGACAAGATAGTACAATAGGTATAAGTGCTTAGCACAAGTCTGAGAACTT
Organism: Microtus pennsylvanicus; assembly: GCF_037038515.1. Taxonomy (NCBI): domain Eukaryota; kingdom Metazoa; phylum Chordata; class Mammalia; order Rodentia; family Cricetidae; genus Microtus; species Microtus pennsylvanicus. The sequence continues at coordinate 37,566,922 of NC_134590.1, forward strand.
GAAGGTTTTGTTTTGTTTTGTTTTGTTTTGTTTTAAGACAGTGTCTCCCTATGTAGCCCTGGCTGTTCTGGAACTTGCTATGTAGACAAAGCTGGCCTCCAACTCCCAGTGCTGGGGTTGAAGGCATGTGTCACCACATACTGCAATTACTTGAGTTTTATGTTTGAAACTCACAACAGGAGGAGACTCCCCCAATAGCACTACCTGCTGGAAAATGAGCATTTACTTGAGTGTGATGTGACATTTCATATTCAAGTCATAACATTATGCCCCAACCTCCAAAATCTCAGAGCCAATTCACAATACATTTGTAGTTATCTCAACTCTTAAGTCCCCACGTTCTTAACAGTTCTAATATCACACAATATCTAAAGTCTAAGCGCATAGCATATTCTGAGACTGAAGGCAAATTCTCATCTGTGAGCCGCTGCAAAACAAAAAGTTGCATACATGTAAGATAAATCAGTAGAGTAAATATTCCTACTCCAAAAGGGAAGGATCAAGATAAAGGAGAGAAGGATGGATCAGAACAACACCAAAACTCTGCAGCCCATTGTATCATGATATACATGCTAGTGAGTATAGGCAGTCCTGCCCTTACAGCCCTACTGGCTGGAACAACGTGGCCCCTCTCTTTGTTGGCTCCCCTCATCACCTGTAGCTTTCTTTCCTAGGCATACCGTTCAAGAATTGGTCCTCACAAAACCAAGGTCATCTACGGTAGCTTAAGCTTCACTCTCACAGCTTTAAGTAGCTCCTTCATCACAGGATGATGACCTGTGTACTCCAAGGTCTTATTGCTATTAGGGTGCCAATTTAGTGACTACATCTTCCCCTGGATGAACTGGCATGTCGAGATGTGACAGAGTTTTTCAAGGATGCTGGTACTCACCGCACAAACATGATCCCTAAAATGTTGCAAAAGTCAAATCTTGAGGATCATCCCAATATGGAAGATGGGGTTTTACATGGAAATCTACTGCAGTGTTCTAGTTTCCATTAACTATTTTTTGTTATATAAAATAGCTTTAAAATACATTTTCAAATTTTCATTATAGCTGAAATTATTGCCGATTTTTGCCTAACACAAAAATATTCTATCTGTTTTCATAGATGACTCTTATATTTAAAAAGATTTGGGTCATGTTTTTACAGTATTCTGACATCTGAATTGCAGTTTCTTAGAGTTTCTTCAGTGGGTTTTCTGTGATGATATAGTTGCCATGGGATTCTTTGGCTTCCTTTTTTTTTCTTTTTCTATTTTAGATTTGTGAGCTGTGACTTATCAACACTTTTGAGTTTTCTGGAAGCTATTAGATTTATAGTCACTAAATTTTCTCATCTTTATACAATCAAGTAATATGGTGATATGTTTTTGACACTGCAATTCATATTGTTAATGTGTCGTTTGATACATTAGTCTTTGTGCCGTGATTTGTTTTACCAACTTCTGTGTTTATAATTATGTACTTTAAATTAATGTTTAATCTACTATAAGTCTATTAATATATATGAACATATCAGTATATTTTTGTACATATATACAAATATATGTGCGTGTGAGTTGGTCTGTGTGTACATACATTTATTATATAACATAAATATAAATAAGATATATGTCACAGAAACATTTTCTCCATTTTTTCTAGAGATAAGTATCTTTCAATTGAGACTCCTTTTAGATGATTACACAGAAATTGATTAAAATTTATTATTAGTCAATGTTCTCTGGAAGAACAGAAATGATAGAAAACTACACATTGAAAGTGTTATTTATGAAATTGGCTTACACAATATGAATTGTGTAGTCCATCCTTTGCTGTATACACAGTACAGGGATGGGGAACCCAGTAGTTACTTAGTCCATGAGGCCAGATGTCTTAGCAGACCCAATCTGGTGTTGGTTAAAGACCCGGTGGATTCCTGGATAGCCACAGGTTTTCAGTCCACATAGGAAGACTAAAGAGGCTGATTTCCATTATCAGGGAGGGACAGCATTAGTAGCAGTAGCACCAGGGTAGGATGGCCTAAGGCCTCATTTTATCTGGGCTATAGGAAGAAGGCATTGTCACTCCAGAGGAAGGTCTTTACTTGTCAGTAACTTCTAGTAAATAACCCCACAGAGCCGCCCACATGTGTATCTCTTAGTCAACTACAAATTCAGTCATTAAAAACAACTTTAACCACCACCATCTACCCTTTGTCGTCTTGACACTCAATCATATCTCCTCACATCACAATTAGATTCTAAATGAAGACAATAACAATGCCAAGATTTCATCTAACCTAGCTATCTTTCATGCATCCAAAAATGCTTTGTTCTTTCCCAGGATAGATGCCAAAATTCCATGAGAAATGCAGACTCTGATAATATATTTATAACATGTAGCTACTGATATCATCTCAATTGATGTTATAAATAAATAAACGGCAAATAAATAAAGGCAGGGGCAGAAAGATTGTAAGAGCCTCAGGATCAGGGACTTTGTTGTGAGATTGTCTCCTAGTAACATTAGAAGCTATACCTCTAAAGTCTCACCAACATGACTATGCAAATGTGAGCTGAACAAGGAAGACACCACTAAATAGGCCAAACTGGATTGGGAAAAATCCTACAAAGCCTCAAGTTTACACAAATAACTATAGAGCATGAAGTAAAGCTGGACATTGGAGATGTTATCTTCCTCATGGAAAAGCACACCAATTGATTGTCTCTGGATGGAAGTTTCTGTCATGCCCAGTTCCATAACCATTCAGTCCCAAAGAAACACACAGTGGCTTATAATAATTATAAACTGTTTGGCTCAGGATTATCATTAACTTTTAATGAACCCATAATTCTTGTTTATGTTAGCCATGTGGCTTGGTACCTTTGTTAGTGAGGCATTCTCATCTTGCTTCCTCTGCTCCAGGCTGGTGACTGCAGACTGAGCCATTTCTCTGCCCAGAATTTAAGTAGTCTGATTACACCATCTATACTTCCTACTTGGCTACTGGCCAATCAACATTTTATTAAACCAATACAAGTGACAAATCTTTATAGGGTATAAGAACATTATTCCATAGCACATTGCTTCTTTTTTCAAAACAAGAACTCTGAACCTAATCTTTTTTGTTTAGCTTTTTTTCCCCTTACCATTATCAATAACAACTTGTAACCAACACTTTAAACAAAGACAAACATTCATAATCTATTTTAGGGGGAATGTGGGTGTAGTTTTTTAGAATACTTTCTATAGATTGTGGGTGCTGATAATTTCATGGGGACCCAAAGAAAATTTAGAATTATGGTTAAGTCCTTAGTGGAGTATTTTGTGAGGCTGGATCACCTCAACCAGTTACCATGAAGCTGTTCTGGATGTAGAACTCAGAAGAAACTGCAACAGAGGTCTGAAATATTGGATCATCTGGGCCATCCATTACCATTGAAGATTTTTCAGTGTGGGTTTTCCTTAATCAAACCTTATTTTTCTTAACCCAGAATGAATCCACAGCCTCTCATTTCCTGTGGAAACAAAAGCAAAACCTCTTCTCCAAAGTAACATATTATTTGACTTAAATTTTGAAGTCAAGATATTTTTAAAATATATACATTGGATTAATTCAACAGTATTTATAATCAAATATCTTTTTGCAGCTGTTGTTCCTTCCTTAGTCATCAACCAATTTAAAAACAACAACACAATAACCTACAGTATCCAGATCCTCTGTATATTTTCCATCTTTATGTGGCTTTTCTTTTTATTCTATTTAATTAATTTTTATTTTGAATTTTTGTTTTTTTTTGAGACAAAGTTTCTCTGTTTTCTTTGGCTGAAATAGATCACACTATGTAGACCAGGCTGGCCTGAAACTCACAGACATCCACCTTCCACTACTTTCCAAGTACTGGTATTAAAGGTGTGTGCCCTCACACCCAACTATATTTCTCTTTTTAAGGACTTTCTCTATCCTATTTCTTTTCTCTCCAAAAACTATGTATATTTTTAAGCACACTGTAAACTGTTAGGAAGTTTTTTTTTCCCCTCTGAGTCTGTCTTTACTGTGTATATCTATCTTTTTATCTTTTTCTGACCACACGAGTCTTTAGTCTGCTAAGTGACAAGACTAAAATTAAATCCATGGCTTTGGTGATTGGATCCACCCCATTCCTTGGCTTCCTGAGAGATTAGCTCCATGACTGGGGTACTGGAGGGGTCATATTTTCAACTACAACTCTGTGGAGTTTCTAGGTCCATGCCACTACCCCCCATGGGGAAGCATGCCCCCATCTACTCACAAACACCATTTCAATCTTTGGTGGCAGAGCCTCTTAAAAGAGCTGCACCATTTTTTTCTGCTAATGCTGAGTCAGGAAGCTTCTCTCAAAGAAGCCATGCCTCCACTAGCTTCTAGAGTCCAAGTGAGAAAATGTTTCTACCAAGAAGTAGTGCTGAACTCTGTTCTTTTATGTTTAGAATCCCCTTCTCAAGCTCTCTCAGGTTTTATATGAATGTAGTTACCTCACATTGTTGCCGTTTGTGGATGGAGGTTTCTGTTCTAGCTGGTCCTGCAGTCATTTAGTGCCAAAGAAACACATAGAGGTTTATAACAATTATAAACTGTTTGGCCTATTAGCTTAAGTGTATTATTAACTAGATCTTACAACTTAAATTAGCCCATAATTCTTGTCTATGCTAGCCATGTGGCTTGGAACGTTTTATCAATGAGGAATCTTACTTTCTCTGTGCCTGGCTGGTGGCTGCAGGTTGAGGCCTTTTCTCTTCTCAGAATTCTCCTACTCTGGTCACCCCAATTGTCCAGTGCCAAATGGTCATCCCCAAAATCATAGGCATGAGAAACATTATAAGGACACAACAGGTTGTATTTATGACTATATATATATATATATATATATATATATATATATATATATATATATACAAATGCATATATACATTCAATAATAATGAAAAAGAGGCTATGAGTTAGAAAGAGAGTAAGGAGGGGTCTATGGGAGGGTCTGGACAGGGGAGATAGGGGAGAAATGTTGAAATTAAATTATAGTCTCAAAAAAGTAAATCAAGAGAAGAAAACACCTGAATTTATTTAATATATATGTATAAAAACACAAACATTTCTTAGAACATTAAAGGCAATTTCAACCCTTGTTTCTGCAATTGTCCTTAATTGGTGCTTCTACCTATATTTTTTTGCTCCAACTTTGTAACTCTTCTATTCTTAGTAGCTGTCTCAGCAGGTCTTGGGTCATGTCTTGAGGAGAAAACCCAGCATTTTATTCATTAGTTATGTTCCTTATTGCTATGGCAATGCATCTGGCTATCAGTAACTCAAGAGAAAAGAATTGATCTTGGCTTGCAGCTTTAAAGGACATTAGAGTTCACCATGGTGGGGAGCACATGGTGGTTAGAGCAACAGGCTGTTGGTCACATTGCAACTGCAGTCAGGAAACAAAGAGAAAAAATAGGAAGTGGAACTGGTATATAAGATCTCCCTACAGTTTCCTACTCCCTTCATCAAGTCTTTAACTCTGAAAAGTTTTACAAGCTTCCCACATAGCAACAACATCTGGGGATCAAGTATTCTCATACATAGGTCTAGGGAACTATTTGGTGTGGGAGAATGGTCTGTATTCTGTCAGTTATATTTTAAATAAATGATGATTTGCCAGTAGCTGAGCAGAAAGTATAGGTGGAAAAACCAGACAGGAAGTAGAGGTGGGTCAATGAGAATAGAAGAATTCTGGGAAGAAGGAAGCCCATTCCCCTGCAATCCTGATCCGTTCACAAAGAAGCAAGATGTGACTGCCTCACTGAAAAAGGTACCAAGCCATGTGGCTAACACAGATTAAAAATAATGGGCTAATTAATATAAGTTATAAGAGTTAATAAGAAGCCTGAGCTAATGGGCCAATCAGTATACAAATAATGTAGACCTCTGTCTCTGTGTGATTTCTTTGGGACCTAACAACTGTAGGAACAGCACAGGACAGAAAACTCAGACAACAAATGTCACCAACGTGTGGACGACTGTATCCACATAAAGCTGGACAGATCTTAGGAAGTAATTCTAGACAGAAAAGAATAGAGTAAAGCAGGCCTTTTGGTAGCAGCAGTTTCTCAGGTCTGCTCTGCTTACTAGAGGTCTCATTTAAGAGAGACTTACGGACTCAGCTTTAGCTACAAACCCTTGCAGCTCTTTTAAGAGGTCGTGCCATGAAACACTTAACTGGTGTTGATTAAAAGGTGACCACATGCTTCTTGGTCTTCAGCCATAGCAGGAAAAAAGCCATGCCATTTTAAAATGCAAGCTTTCTGGGCTGTCTTAAGAGCACAAACTCTGACTCTTTCAGGCAGAAGGTCCTGTTACAGAGCATTTGAAAATGGTTTGTGAGCAGACTGCTGCAGCTTGTTTGGTGGCAGGGACCTTGAAATGTCATAGAGTTGTGGCAATAAACATGGCTACAACTAGTACCTCTGTCATGAGGCTGGAATTTCTAAAAGCTAAGAAATGGGCTGGACCCAGCGGCCAAAGCCATGGCTTTAACCTTTAACCCTACCCATATTGCTAAGCAAATTAAAGACTCATGTGGTCAGAAAAAGTGAGATATACAGTAAAGAGAAAGTCAGAGATGAAGAAAACCTCTAAATGGTTTACAGTGTATTAAAAATATATGCAGGCTTGGGAGTAAAAAAGAAAAATGTTACAGTTCTTAAAAAAAGAGAAAGTAGTTGGGTGTGGTGGCACACACCTTTAATTCCAACATTTGGAAGACAGAGGCAGGCAGACCTCTGTGAGTTCAAGGCATGGTGACACACACTTATAATCCCAAAGCTTAAAAAGCAGAGACAGAAGGATCTCTATGAATTCAAGGTATAGTGGCACACACCTTTAATCACAGCACACGGGAGAGGGCAGAGGCAGGTGGTTCTCAGTGAGTTCAAGATCAGCCTGCTCTACAGAGGGAGTTCCAGGACAGTCAAGGATACACAGTGAACCTGTCTGAAAAAGCCAAAAATTAAAAGTAAAACTAAACGAAATAGAGGTTAAAATAAAGCCATGAAAAGATGAAAAATACAGAGTCTGGATATTGTATGTTATTATGCTCTCTTTGAATTGTTTGAATGCTGAGAAAGGAGCAACAGCTGCTAAAAGATATTTGTTTATAAATGCTGCTGAATTAACCCAAGATAGGTATTTTGAAAATACCTTGACTTCAAAATTGAAGTCAAAAGGTATGATACTTTGGAGGAGAGAATTTGTGTTTTTGTTTTTGGATTTTTGAGACAGAGTTTCACTTTAGTTTTAGAGACTGTCCTGGAACTAGCTCTTGTCGACCATTCTAGCCTTAAACTCACTGAGATCCACCTGTCTCTGCCTCCCGAGTGCTGAAATTAAAGGCATGTGGCACCATCACCTGGCTTTTTAAAAATGGGTTCATGTTAGCAATTTCTTTTGTTTCTACAGGAAATGAGAGGCTGTGATTCATTCTGAGTTAAGAAAAATCAGGTTTGATCAAAGAAGACCATTTGAGAAATCTCCAGTAGGAACAGATGGCCCAGATGTCAGACTTCTACATCCAGAAGAAATTCAAGCCGGTTGTGGTGGCGCACGCCGGTAGGATTTGCTGAAGGAGGCAGAGGCAGGAGGATCACGAGTTCGAGGCCAGCCTGGGCTACACATTTTTGCCGGGCGGTGGTGGCGCACGCCTTTAATCCCAGCACTTGGGAGGCAGAGGCAGGCGGATCTCTGTGAGTTCGAGACCAGCCTGGTCTATAAGAGCTAGTTCCAGGACAGGCTCCAAAACCACATAGAAACCCTGCCTCGCAAAACCAAAAAAAAAAAAAAAAAAAGAAAGAAATTCAAGATGCTGCCTGAGATGATCAAGCCCCACAGGATACTCTAATCAGGACTTGATCATAGTTCTAAATTTTGTTTAGGTCCTCATAAGATTACCAGTGCCTCCAACCAGCAGGAAGTAGCCTGGAAAACTACACCCACATTCCCCAAAATAGACTATGGATATTTTCCTTCATTTAAAAAAAAGATGGAGAAGTGGTGTGTGAGAATGGTCTGTATTCTGTCAATTATATATTAAATAAACGCTGGTTGGCCAATAGCCAGGCAGAAAGTATAGGCAGAACAACCAGACAGGAAGTAGAGGCAGGTCAATGAGAACAGGAGAATTCTGGGAAGAAGGAAGCCCATTCCTCTGCAGTCCTGATCCATCCACAGAAGAAGCAAGATGTGACTGCCTTGCTGAAAAAGGTACTGAGCCATGTGGCTAACACGGGTAAGAATAATGGGCTAATATATGTTATAAGAGTTAATAAGAAGCCTGAGCTAATGGGCCAATCCCTAACAACTGTGGGAACCTGGCAGGACAGAAAACTCAGACAACAGCTATTTGACAGTCAAACCACAATAATATATAACATAAGAAATAAATAAAAAAACATTATTTGATTTTTCTCTAATATTAAACCGTATGAATTAATTTTAATTCTACTTGGAGAGTGAGAAAATACATTTACTTGGGTAACTCTATGGTATGAGGTAATTCTATTACAATTTTAATCAGAGACTAGGTCCCAATATTGATTTATAATGCAAGTTCCTGAAGATGAATGAGTCAAATTTCTAATCATTGTTTTTCTTCCTTTGTCTGTTGGCATGAAGTCACATAAGACTGAGTTAGAAGAAATAGGATACATTAATATGACTGATTCAAAGAGCTACTATAATGATTCTCTGAGTCATAGAGACTTTACTAAGAAGGTCTGGGGGAATGTCAGTGTTGTCTCTGAACAGAAGCTTCTGCTTGCTTGAATTCACACTACTATTTTTGAACGGTTTTAAGAGGGCATGTGATCAAGTACAATTCTTTTATTGTTTCTAATAAAAAACACAGGTAGCAGATGCATGGTAAACATCTTAAATATATTTTGCAGATTCACCCAAAGATCAATACTGATTATCCCATTAGGAACTATGAGCTGGCCCAGGAAATGAATTCTGGAATACTTCCATTTCTAATTGGTTTTGTCAAATACATTACATTCTGTCCAACAAACATTCACCACTGATGTATGTTTCTCATTAGTCATTCCCAATTTTACTAATTTACCCAGTGTTCAATGTCTGGAAGGATTGAGTACAGTTCCATTTTATTGCAAAACAAGCAAGCAAATAAACAAATAGCAACCCCCTCAAACAACAAGAACAAAAAAAATAGCCATGAAAATAAAATTGCATTTTAAGTCTGTTATAAATGTATAAGAATTTTTAGTTAGTGCAATGTAAGCTTAAAAATTTTTGATGTTGATAAAAAGTCAGTGTAGAGTTGAATGACACTGAGGGTTGGTCTTCTGACATGTCTTCCTTACTGGTCTTTGCAATTTCCTTGCTAGCTCTTCATCATCATTCATTTTTCATTGAAATCTCTTTTCCATCCTGACTATGGATCTTGCTGTTGGCTTTGTTTTTAGACAACAGTCTCAGGACTGAATGGGCAGTAGTCACCATGATGCTCTGGAGCAGCAGATTGTTTTCAGCAGGGCAATTTGTGAGACTGACAAGAGCTGTTTGCCTTTCAAAGAGTAGCATCATGAATGTTCACACTAATTTGAGTCCTTTCCTTCAAGAGTGAGGAAAGAAGAAATAAAAATCATTCTCCCACTGCCATGTTTAAAAAGTCGTTAGAAAGAAAATGATCACTGTAACCAGAGTTATTTTTATTTTGAAATGGTTACACCAGATACCTTATCTAGGTATGGATTTTATGTACTAGTGGAAATATCATACAGTGAATAACATATTGTTTTGAGACTCTCTTGTGTGAAATCGAACGTATTTCCAGGAACTGGATATGACAGGTGAATTTCAAAATTCAACAAAATGAAGTGAGTAGCTAAAATAGCCAAGAAGACACATAATTTCAAACTGTTAGATGCACAGTATTTCCCATTAAGCATCCTGACTTTGCTATTTCCATGGATAAAACCTTTTATAAGATCATTTAATGACTTAGTCCCAAAATAATCCTTATGTGCAGTACCTTCATCAGATAATGCATGTGAGTATACTGAGCTATAGTCTGTTTTCCCCCTGCCTCAGTAATGTTGACATGCATACTGTTAAATCTGTGAATATTCTAACTCATGTTAGTGGTGCTTTCTTTCTCAGAAAACCAGTTTAGGAACTAATTCACATAGATTTCTTGTGATAATTTTTACTGAAATTAAAGGAAGACAATGCGTGTCTTTAGGTTTGTTAACAAGTGTTGAGCATGATCCTGCTCTTTCTTTTCAAAATAGCTCCCTTCCTGGAGAAATGTAGGACAACTGAGAGTGGGATGGATGATAAGTGCCAAACAGAAACTTTACAAATGCTTTAAAAGTGAATTTTAATATCTCTTTAAGCATAGCAAATTTTGCTTATACTAAGCCATATAGCTGCTTTAGGCATCATCATTGCTGTTTTCTACTTAAAAGACAGAACTATGTAAACTAACAAAGACTCTCTTTATTTTTTTTTAAATATTTATTTATTTATTTATTATGTATACAGTGTTCTGCCTGCATGTACACCTGCAGGCCAGAAGAGGGCACCAGATCTCATTTCAGATGGTTGTGAGCCACCATGTGGTTGCTGGGAATTGAACTCAGGACCTTTGGAAGAGCAGGCAATGCTCTTAACCGCTGAGCCATCTCTCCAGCCCCCAAAGACTCTCTTTAGTTAATGGTTAATTCATTTTACTGCTGGAGAGCTAGTTTGCTAATGGACAACTTGTAACATTAAGTTGGGCGCCATTCTGTAACATGAGCCATTCTGTAATATTAAGCCTGCTTGTTGGTATTTCTGTCCTGCCCAGTTCCCACAGCCATTTAGCCCCAAAGAATCACACAGAAGTCTACATTAGATATAAATTGATTGGCCCATTAGCTCAGGCTTCTTGTTAATACTTGTAACTTATATTAGCCCATTATTCTTATCTACGTTAGCCACATGGCTTAGTACCTTTTTCAGTGTGCAGGTCACATCCTGCTTATTTGATGATCTGGGCAGGACTGGGGAAGAATGTGCTCCCTCCTTCCCAGTTTCTTCTGTTCTCATCACCCTGCCTCTACTTCCTGTCTGGTTGACCTGCCTATACGTCCTGCCTGGCCAATCAGCATTTATTTAAAATATTATTGACAGAATACAGACAAATCTCCCACACCAGCAACTGAGACTTGAAAGAAAATTGCACATATGCCTACCTTATTTATATGTAGAACCACTGATCTCATTAATAACTGTTCCCAAATGGTCAAAGCAGTGAAAATCAGAGAGATTGAAACAGACACCCCCAACAGAGTATATATTCGTCCAATATCAAATTAACACTTGTGGCAAGGGAAAGGAGTAAAGATGGTCTGTGTCAGAATGTTCAAGAGCCTTCTGGAAGACATCTATAATTGTGAGATCACTATTGTTTCTTATCAGTTTCTTTATTAACAGGCATTGAACACCAACAGATCATGTATGTAATAGATTGTAACAGCTAAATTTTGGAAGCATTCCTTTTGCTCTTTCAGATTTTAGTCATGTCACTTGATTTACACTCTATTAGCTTGAGTTTACTGCCCAAGATGCAGAAAAAGATCTCATTATAGAGGTCATTAACACACACACACACACACACACACACACACACACACACCAACCTTATGGTTAGCTAGCCATGAGTTGGCTAGTATAATTTATATATCATTATATATAAAATGATGCACCATAATCATTTTCCTCCTAAGGGACAATGTGACTCTAACACTGGTGTAGCAAAGACACTCAATATTTTTTCACTGCAGAATCCATAGCTATTCTATTTGTCCTAAAATCTATGGCAATGTAGTGGACTTACATGATGTAAATCTGATCAATAAAATGTGGGTTGAAAGAGATTCTGCTATGTTCAGTTGTGACTCCATAATAACACTGCTCCTTCTTCTCACAGTTAGACATGGACCCAAGGCAGAAGAATCAGATCTCTGAGGTTTAGTTTCTGAAATGCCACACATTATCTTAATTTCCTGTCTTGGAATAAAGCAAAATATTAGCCTATTTGCATTTTTACAAATTTATGTCTCTTTTACATTAACTCACATAACTGGAATCTCAAATTAATGTGTTTCATTTTGTTTTGTTTAATTTATATATATTTTAAACTATTAATTGAGTGTTTTCTGTGTCACAGCCATTATTGGAGATAATAGACCTGTGAGTTAAATGGTCATAAGCTAAAAGTGAAAACTAACATTGGACCATGGTGCATCTGCAATTTGTAGGTTCAGAATTTGGTTCTGAGACAGTTTTTTGAGCAACATGTTTTGTCTCCTCTGCATTCAAAGGTAGTTGAATGCTTTCTTCTTTTTTTTATCTACTTGGCTGTAGTAATATGAAGCGGCGGCGGGGTTGCGTCCCCAAAACCCAAGCCGCCTGCCCGGCTAGCTTATGCCCCAAAATAATTACACAGACACTGTATTCATTTAAACACTGCTTTGGCCCCTTCCTATCTAGCCTCTTCTAGGCTAATTCTCACATATTAATTTAGCCCATTTCTAATCATCTGTGTAGCGCCCCTAGGTGCGCTTACCGGGAAGATTCTAGCCTAAATCCATCCTTGGTCGGAGCTTCATCACGTGTGTCTGCCTGGGAGCTGGGCATGGCGTCTCTCTCTGAGGTGTCTGCTCCGGAGAGGAGAGCTGTCGAGTCTGACCTCACTTCCTCTTCCTCCCGGCATTCTGTTCTGTTTACTCCTCCCACCTATCTCCTAACCAATGAGAGCCAAGCAGCTTCTTTTATTTTAACCAATGACCTTCCTCCATCACTTGGCTACTCAGTAGTCTGAAACCTTAATATGTTTTGACTCTGTAGTTGAAGAATGCTGGTTTAGAATTGTTATTTACTTTTAGGTTGTTGGAATATTTAACTGCAGGGATTTTTGTCTTCCACCATGTTCACATCACAGAGGGTTCTTTGTGTTTTTTCCTTCAATATTTTGTCTTAGAGGCTATCTTTCTTGGTGCAATATTATAAACCAGACATAAACTTTTTTTTTTATCTAATTCAGAATCACATTTGTGAAGAGTCGTGGGTTCTGTCTGCATCCACTTTCACTTGGCTTCTTTCTCTTGTAGCTGACCTTTTTATACAAAGACTGCCATCAAACAATGGAAACCTACATTTCCAGAGAGAGACACTGCCAGAAAAATATGTGTGATTTCACACACAAAGGCTCTTTCTTCTTATTGAAGAAGCTGTGATAGACAGATAATAGATGTGAAATGATGAATACATTTTCTGATCCCCCCTTCTTTGCAATGAATTCTGCATTCAGTTGGTAAAACATTTAGACCTTCCTTTGTGACATTAGGCTGATGATGGATGTGCATTAATGTGCACAGCATTCTGCTTAAGAAGCAGGTAGTAATTTAGTAGATGAAGAACTTATGAAAAGCTAGATAAGCATTTTACAGACTCATTCTTGTGATCAAGCAAATAGCCTGCTTTTCTGACCATCATAATTGATATCCTTAATAGAATTAGTTACAATTAGATGTCTGTGGTTTATTTTGTACAGTGATTCTTGGATTTCAGAGGGAGGTAGGGTGTCATTTGAGAATCTAATATAAGCTAAAGAACTTTCTCTCTCTCTCTCTCTCTCTCTCTCTCTCTCTCTCTCTCTCTCTTCCCCCTCTCTCACATACACATACACACTCTGCTTATTTTAAATATGCTTCAGGGTATTCTTAATTGTCCACACTCAACAACTCCAAGATCAAAAAAGACTTCTGATTTTGTACAAATACAGTGAGTTGTCTTTCAGATCAGTTCAAGACCTTCCTGAAACCCAGGAACTACTATACGAACTCTCAAGTTGAGGATGGGGTTGTAAAATGTTTTATAGCATTACTCTTAGATAAGTGCCTGGCTCAATATGCATCAGAGAGGCTTTCTCTAACAGCTGATGGAAGCAGATGCAGAGACCCACACCAGACATTAGGCAAAGCTTAAAGAACTCCTTAGAAAAGGGAGTGGGAGGATTATATGAAACAGACGGATCAAAGACACCAGGAGAACATGGCCTATAGAATCAATTAAGCAGGGGTCACAGGTGATCACAGACACTGATGCGATAATCAGGAAGCCCGCATGGGCTTAAGCTGGGTCCTCTGAATCTATGCTGTTTGTGGGACTCCCAACAGTGAAAATAAGGGTGTGTCTGACTCTTTTGTCACTTCATGGGACCCTTTTTCTTCTACTGGATTCCCTCATTCAGTCTTGATATGCAGGTTTGTACCTTGTCTCATTGTATGTTGTTATACTGTGTTTGGTTGATAGCCTTGGGAGGCCTGCCACTTTCTGAAGGAAAATGGAGGAGGAGTTGGTCCGGAAGGAGAAGAGATTGTGTGGTAGGGACTTGGCATAGGGGAGAGAGTGGAGGCTATGGTGAGAATTGTAAATGGAGATTGTGCTTTAAATTTCCAGCCACACAGACCTGAATAATCACCCAGAAATTATTCTAATTACCACACCATTTGACCATTATTTTAGGAATATTCCTAGCCAGCTCTTACATTTTAAATTAACCCATTTCTATTAATCTGTGTATTGCCATAAGGCTGTGGCCTACTGGTAAGGTTCTAGCATCTTTTTCCTTTGGCGGCTCCATGGCATCTCTCTGACTCTGCCTATTATGTATTTATATCTCTGTTCAGATTTCCTGCCTGGTTTTACTTTGCTAAGCCATTGGCTAAAATAGCTTTATTCATCAATCAATAAAAGCAACACATGTACAGAAGAACATCCCACATCAAAGGATATGTTGATGAGAGAAGAATCAATAAATTTAAAAAATTAAATGAAAATGCAAGAGCAGTTGACTCAGAGGGTGAGTGATCAACTTACTTGCTGGACTGTCATCACTTCCTGGATTTTATTCTCCCAAGATCCACTGTGCCATCCAACCCCTCCACCACATCTTCCTTCTCATCAACAAGCCCTTCCCCACAACTTCAGGGGACTCCATAAGACTAGACAGAGTACACAGCAGTTAGAACAACACTCCCTCCATTGAAGTCCATATTTTGGTCTACAATCTTAGAAGAAGGCTTCAGATTTACTGGAATCCAGGCTGGATCTAGGGACCCAAGCCCCTTTAATACACAGCAGAGACTGACTCCCTATTAGACCCAATGACTGTAAAGTCACCCAAACACTTGGCCACTTAGGCCATAAGACCAGAGAAGAAACAGAAAGCAAAGGAACAAATCACGCATCTAACATAGACAAATTCAGGAATCAAAACCTAGTCCTATAATCATCCCAAATCCAGATGCCTAAACACCAGTGTAAGAACACAATCAGTAACAGAAAGAGCAATACACCACCCCAAGAACTGAGCTATCCTACAACAGAAAGACCTGAATGTTCCAAAGGTGCTGAAATACACACACACACACACACACACACAAAAATGACCTTAAAAATAACTTCACGAAGATGTTAGTGGTCCTAAAAGAGGAAATGAAAAAGTTCCTAAAAGAAATAGAGGAACAGTGAAACAAAAATATGAAGAAATCAATTAATCTCTTTAATAATGTAAAGAACCCCCCCCCAAAAAAAAAACAGTTGACAGAAATAAATGCAACTTTTGAAGAACTGAAAATGTAAATAGAAGCAATAAAGAAAACACAAACAGAGGGAATTCTGGAAAAGGAAAATCTGGAACTGCAGATATAAGCATCACCAACAGAATTCAATGGATGGAAGAAAGAATCTCAGATGTTGAAGATATGATAGAGGAATTAGATTCTTCAGTCAAAGAAAATGGTAAATCTAAAATCCTAACACAAAACATCTAGGAAATCTGAAGCAGTATGAAAAAACTAAACCTAAGAATAATAGGACCACAAAAAGTAGAGGAATCCCTGCTCCAAGGCCTAGAAAATATATTTAACAAAATCATAGAAAAACATTTTCAAACTTAAAGAAAGACATACCTACAAAAGTACAAGAAGCTTACAGAACACTGACTAGATAGGATCAGAAAAAAAATCCCCTTGCAACATAATAATCAAAACAACTTTTCAGAGTACCTCTATTGCAGTTTCTCCTGAATTCTGCACCCAGAACATCTTAAATGGCTTGGATGATCCAGCCTCACAAAATATTCAAGTCAGGACTTGTCCATAATCCTAAATTTTCTTTGTTTCCTTATAAAGTTATCAGTGCCTCCAACCAGTCCACCCACATTCTCCCCTCAAAAAAATGAATTATGGATATTTATCATTGTTTAGGGTTGTTGCTTACAAGGTATTATTGATAATGATCAAGAAAAAAGCTAAATAAGAGAAATTCAAGGTTCTTATTTTGAAAAGAAAAAAGGGGGATGAAGGCATAAGTCACAAAAAATTCCCACACCAGTTTGGAATTATGATTAATAAAAGGGTTATTTATTTGAGGGGAAAACATACAGATCACTGTCCTAGACAACAGCCCTCTGAGCAAACAGGAACAGAGTCTAAAGCCAGAAGCAGGAGCCAGAAGCAAGAGTGTGAGACCAGGGCTCCGCTGCTTTTTAAAGCAAAAAGAGACCATGCCCAAGTGGGCTGGTATCTTAAAGGCTATAGGCTGAAAGAGTGGAAGGAGCACTTCCCTCTTTTGTTTAAGTAAGAGAGTTCCAAACCCCATACAAAACAATATACACTAGAAACAGATAGGAAGTATAAGATTAGAATTACAATCAGCATAAACAATATTAAGCAAGGAACATATGCTAAATGTTTTAATAAACATTCTATCCTAAGGAGTCTAAATCTTGTATTGGAAATGGCTTGGCTAGATCATAAGAGGATGGTAACTATGACTATCTAATCTTCAACCCTACTGAAGTTCTGAGAAGGGATATAATATTATTTGAGCAGGTAGGAAGTACAATCAAGTAGCTTCCAAAGCGAGCAAAATAAGGCAGATACAATTAGCTACCTGAGCAATCTCCCAAAGTCTCATTTTGCAACATTGAAGGAACCAATTTTGGCTATGGCCTAGCATAATTGACAGACCATTTTCAGAGGCAGGAAAATTTTCAAAAACCGTCTTATCCTGTCTTGGCAAGATTTGAGATTCCTGCTTATCTATTTCCGAATATCATGTTACTTGTCAGTGGTTGAGGCATTGTCAGTTCCTTGCCCAAAGGCCAGTTTTGCCAAGAAGAAAACAAACTCCAAGTGGAGTGTCTTTGTTGCTCAGCATTCTCTTGGGAATAGATTGGTGCTGCCAGAAGCAGTCATGTCTCATGTCAACAGAACTCTAAGTTATTTAAATGCCCTGTTCCACAGATCCTTGAAGTGGTTGAAGTTTGCTTATCTAGACAGAATACAACCTCTATGTATCTAAAGAACCTAATTGATTTGGCTGTATGTACAACAAACACGAACAACTATTGACCTATAATAATTAATAACTGTATAACTTAGAGAGTAAAACTTCATATCAGAGTATTAAATAATCTGTAAACAAATGTGCAACAAATGAGAACCTCAAAATGTAAACAACCTATAAGTATCTTGATCAGAGGTAGGAGTAATATATAATGCACTATGAAAATATATCCTAAAAGTTGTATCAATATACAAAATGTCTTAAACAGAGATAAGAACATACATACAATCTGACAAATAACTTTGCATATGTGTAAAATAATGTAAACAAAATAAGAAATATAATCTGAACTTGTATCAATATACAAAAACCATACCAATATAAATTACCCATGAATAATAGCTCACAAGTATTCGCTCTATCTCCCACTATTACTCTTCCTCCACTTGTTTAAACAAACATAGTTTTCACCCCAACCTTTTATTTAATACAAGTAATAATAATCAACAACCCCTAAACAATGTTCTCAACCCTATGGACAAACTGTTTTGGGTTGGGGCGTCCTCTTCTAGAATTGCTTCCCGCTGTCATGGGGGCAATGTTCTCTTAATGGGATCCTGCAAAATTAAAATGATGGTTAAGTTTCAAAATTACTTTCTAGTATAGTTGTAAACAATTTCCAAGTAGTCGATAGATATGTTTTTTTTTCCCTCAAAGTTCTTATTTGGAGTTCTGGCCAGAATGTCATGAGAAGGTGCACCATTTCAGCAGCTGGTACCACCCCTTATCAAAAGAAGCAGTCTTAAAGTAGCACTTAGGTCCAGACCTAAGCAGAGAATTCTCAACTGAAGACTCTCAAATGACAAGAAATGCTTAAATAAATGTCCAACATCCTAAGCCATCAGGGAAATTCAAATAAAAAACAACTATGAAATTTCATTTTATACTTGTCAGAATGACTAATATCTAAAACACAAATTACATCTTATGCAGGAGAGGATGTGGAGTAAGGGAACACTCATCCATTGCTGATGGGAGTGCAGGCCTGAACAACTACTTTTAAAATCAACATGTTGGTTTCTCACAAAATTGGAAATCAATCTACCTCAAGACCCAGCTAAACCATTCTTTTGTGCATACCCAAAGGATGGACACTTGCTCAATTATGAACATAACAGCTTTTTTCATAATAGCTAAGAGCTGGAAACAACCTGGATGCATCTCAACCAAAGAATGGATAAAGAAAATGTGGTACATTTACCTAATTCGGTATTAGTCAGATGTTAAAAACAATTGACATCAGAACATTTGAAAGCAAATGGATGGAACTAGAAAAATCTTGACGGAGGTAACTCAAACCCAGAAAGACAAACATGTTATGTACTCACTCATAGGTAAATATTAGTTACAAAATGAAGGATAAACATGCTACAATCAATAGACCCAAAGAGGTGAGATAGCAAGGAGAGACCAATGGGGGATGCATGGATCTGCTTTGGAAAGTGGAAACAGGAGACATATATATGGGTAGACTGGGGATAGGTGAGGCTAGGAAATGAGGCAATTAGGTTGGAGTGGTTGGAAGGGGAGAGTACTGAAAGAAATGACTGGAAAGGGGGCCATTTGGGGGTCAATTAGAAGCCTGATACAAAGGAAACTCACATGGATGGCCCAAGCTAAGACTCCTGAAGTAGTAGATATGTAGACTGAACGGTCATATATTGGTTACTACCTAAATTCTCATCAGAGAGATCTCCACCAGGAAAAAGAGTGGGGTATTTTCAGCAAAAGTTTCATTCCCATTTTTTTTATCTAGTAGGTCTCTCTGGGTACAACAAATGTTATATATGTTCTTATACATGTGTTTTGAAGAATACTATTGTTATTATGTTTACACATTATATGAATTAATTTAACACCAACACAGTGCTAAATTAGTTACTAATATATACCTTTAATTATCATTATAAACATTTATAATTATTATAGTATCAGTTCCCTGTTTTGTGTGATCTATTATAATGTCAAGGGTATTTATCAAGTAAGAATTTTAAAATGAAAATGAATAACTGAAAACATATGCTTCTTAACTCTATGGAGCTGGAACCCCAAATTTCATAGTTGACAAATATCTTGCAGGATTTTTCCTAATGATTGGCTTGACAAGAAAGCTGTTGATACATTTATCTTGTGTCAAATAGCTAATGCTATCTAATAGTTCAAATGTGCATGATGTCAGTTTTTATTTTAAACTTTTTCCGCATTAAAATTACATTTTCTTCCTTTCCATTCCCCCTTCCAACCTCTGTCATGTAACCCGTTTGCTCTCAAATTAACAACCTCTATTTCTTTCCTTGTTGTTGTACATATACACAACCTGCTCATTCTGTATAAGTTTATTTGTATGTATGTGATTTCAGGGCTGACTATCTCATATTGGATAATCAATTGGCGGGGCTCATCCCTCGAAAAGATTATTCTTCTTGCAACATTGCTTAGTTGCCTATAGTTCTTTGTTTAAGGTTGAGAACCCATGGGGATTTCCCGTTTTTTGTTAGCATTCTTAGTGGTGTTATTCTAGATCAGGTCTTGTTTATGTAGCGTTGTCAATGAGACGTCCTAGACATAGCTTCTCTGGAAATGTAGTTATACCATCAAACTTCCTATTTCTTTGGCTTTTACAGGCTTTCTGCTCTCTCTTCTACTATGATCCTTGAGCTTTAGGTACAAGAGTTCTGCTGGAGATTTATCAGTTGGAACTCACTTATTTATGCAGTTGTAGTTTCTGTGATGGTTTCCATCTGTTGAAAGGGAATTTTTGAAATAAGGGATGAGACTTATCTGTGAGTGGAGGGAGAAGTATTTAGACTATAGCTAGGAAGTATGTTGGTTTAGAAAAGTGGCAGTTGTGAGTTCTTCGCCAAGATTCATGGCTTTGCTACCCTAGGAATTGGCTACGTTTCCAGGACCAGGAATGATTTCTCTCTTATTGAGTAGGCCTTATATCCAAGTGGAGAGTTACTGGATACCACAAAAGTATGTGTGCCACTATTGAAGTCTTATATTTTGCAGTTCTGGTTGCTGTTCTACTTTATGGATGCCCATTTCTTGGTTGCTTCTCTCCATAAAAAGCTTGCATTGTACCTACTGGTATCATGAAAGCTAGTCCTCAAAGAGAAAGCTTCAAGATCAGATCCAGCTCAGGTCTGTGGGCTCTTGTGTCTAAATTACATGTTGTCTTCTGAGGTAGGGAATTGCCTTTAACTTCCAAGAAGCAACTAAGAGCAATAGCAATAGATTCTACTGATTTGGGATCCTCTTGAAGAACCTTGAACAACAACTTTAAAGAGGAATTCTCATACCTGGTTTTTGTTATATAGTCTATGACCCTTGTGGGTAGACATTGCCATCTCACTTATGAAATTTCATTTAAACTATACATGTGTTTTGTACACAACCTTATATGTATTATATATAAGTTTATGTTATAAATAGAAAATAATAAGATTGTTTATGTTTTTTTAGACATCATTCCTGTTACTTTACCCTCTTCCCTTTTAGTTTCTATTTATCTTCCTCCTTCCTTTCCTCATTAATGCTACTCCTTTTCTCCCTGCCCCATTTCCCTCTCAAATCCCCTGTGCCTTGCTATTCCTTTTTATGTGGCTTCTTCCCCAGCATAGTCTCTTTTTTATCTTCTTGTTTTCTGTGGTTATTCCAGATATGTACTCACATCTGAAGATTTGGAGCTAGGAGCCTCCAATCAGAGATAATAAGCAAAAGTTGTGTTTCTGCATCCGGGTTACCTCATTCAGTAAAATCTTCTCCAATTCCATCATTTACTTGCAGATTTTGTGGTTTTATTTTTCTTTACATATGAAGTGGATTCAGAGGACAGGTGCACCACCTTTTCATTATAATTCATCAGTTGCAAGGTATTTCAGTTGTTTCCTATTGTGTATAGTGCAGCAAGGAACATGACTGAGCAAGTGTCTGTGGAACAGGATGTCTAGTCCTTGTCTAGTCTTCGTGAAGTAAAATTTGACTTGTACATTTTACTATGTTCAATGAATTTAAAATATCCTTCCTGAATCTTAATTAAGAAATATTAAAAAAATAATTTGCTAAGGTTAAATGATGTCAAACTTTCAAAAATTGAAAAGCTCATTTCATCAGTAGAAATATCAAAGCATACTTATGCTGCAAAGGTTGGGAAACCAACTTAGATAAAAGCTAATGAGACTGTTTAGAGGATGGGACATAATGCTAAAATTTCACTGTTGGTGGCAACTTTCTCATTCAAATGGCACAGCAGAGCTCAGCAAGTCAAATGGAGACTAATTAAAATTCAAAACTGAAAGTATTTACTCTTCAATGGTTTAAGGACAGGGTTTGTTAGCTTTCAGTTTGCAATTTTACTAATTTTATTATGGTATAGCTGATAAAATATGTATATAGACATGGTACATAA
Organism: Microtus pennsylvanicus; assembly: GCF_037038515.1. Lineage (NCBI taxonomy): Eukaryota > Metazoa > Chordata > Mammalia > Rodentia > Cricetidae > Microtus > Microtus pennsylvanicus. The sequence continues at coordinate 37,588,820 of NC_134590.1, forward strand.
TATTATACATATATGGATTACAGATTGATTACATTAAATCATATATCATTTACTTCACATAGTTGTCGTATTAATATGTGCATGAATATGTGTGCGTATGTATGTGCTTGTGCATGTTTTTGTGGTATGTGTGTGGAGACCAGAGGACAACATTAGTTGTTCTTCCACCCGTAAGTGGATTTCAGCAATCCAACTCGGATTATCAGGCCTTTTCTCTAAATGCACTTGCCAGCTGAGCCATCAAGTGATCCTACTATGCCATGCAGTTGTAGTGAGAATATTTAAGATCTACTTCTCAATTTAAAGTTGGCAATGCACTATGAGAACAAGTAATCCTGTTTAAAATGTTTAATGGGCTTGAATAAACATTCATATGGCCAACAAGCACATAGGGAGTTGGGGTGAGCACAATACTCATTGTCTGGGTAATGTAAATTGAAGCTTCAGTGAGGTGACATCTCATACCTTTGAGAGTAGCTAGTATCAAAAAGTCACTGGGTAACTAAAATCTGAGAGGCTGTGGAGAAAAGAGACTGTGAACTCTTGACAAAAAAATTATTACCGCCATTATAGGAAACAATTCATATGTTTCTCAAACAACTAAAACAGAAATACTATTTTACCTAGCAAGACTATTATTAGGTACCCAATGGAAATGAAAGTGTTCACAGAGATACCTGCCCGTATCACGTCAAGTTCAACTCATAAGCAAGGTAAAGGATCAACCCTGGTCTACAGTTCAGTGGACATACACTTTTTCAAACCACTGTAACTATAAGCATGCCTCAGAATTAAACTATTTTAAGCCTATACGTTTTAAGATCATAATATAATTAATAGCACATGTACTGAGAATTTCATTACTAAAAATTGCAATCCATCACAACCTACTCTTTTCTAAGTTTATACTGTAATTAATATGCACACTGATAATTTTGTTTGATGCTATTTTTCTTTCATCAGGAAGATGCAATGAGCTAGTGTAATCATGGTATGATGCTTTTGATCCCTGGTTAGTTAATGGCCTTATTTCATTTGACAGACCTCTACTATTTGAACTTGGTATATGTGTTAGAAGCTTATTTAAGTTTAAAGCAGCTTTTTTGTTTTTTCAGCATTTGACAAACCAAATAATGCCTCTTTAGATAAACAGAGGCCCTGGCAGATTTCTTTTGGTGAAGCGGGAAGGATTCTATTCAAGCAGTAGTAGTTAAAGTGATTCGCAACCTGTGGGTTGTGACTCCTTTGGGGTTGTATATCAGATATCCTTCATATCAGATAATTACATTATGATTCATAACAGTAACAAAGTAGCAACAAAATAATCTTATGGATGATGGTCACCACAAGATGAGGAACTGTATTATAGGGTCACAGCATTAGGAAGGTGGAGAACCACTAGAGACACAGGAATGAACAAATCTCGTGCAAGAGATGACAACCAGCATGCCCATCAGGGTAAACACTGGCCCAACACTTCTGGTTAGGAAAAACGTATTACTTTGCTCTCTCTACTTCTACAAGGTGACAACTTCACTCTACCTCCAGCAAATAACTCACTATAGTAGCCATGTTCTGCCTTTAGCTCCTGTCCATAAATGGTGAGGTGATGGATTTGAGTAGTAAAGTTGGGGAAAGTTGCTCTGCCTTTTTGTTTTGTTGCCAAACTACTTAAAGAAAGGCCAAACCAGCTCTTCCTATTCCAGGTCTTCCCACAACCTCCCAACATAGGACAGCGTTTTGTGGTAGAAAAAGGGGGTGCAGCAAAGTCAGACACTAACTGTGGTGTTTGCTTTTACTTTACTGACTAGGTGTGGTGATATGTTCCTGCGATTTTAGCACTTAGCAGGCCTAGACAACGCAAGTTGTGAGTTTGAAGTCAACCTAAACTGTGCAGCGAGACCTTGTTAAAATGAAGCCCACAGTTCTTTTGTAAGTGGCAGCATTTCTGTTTTGATGCCTGTCTGAATCTGTTTTCCATCACTCAGATGGGGAGATCAATGGGCATCTTAGAGTCTCCACAGGGGTAGGTCTGTGAATGACAGGGTGCTGACGACAGTTGGCTTTATGGAGACCCTCAAGTGGTGATTCCATCCTGGATGCTTGTTCATTAGGTCATATGGGGAAGGAAATGCTTGGCTTTAATTAGGTCTGAGTAAAGTGAAGGGATGTATTCTTATAATTTACTCCTCATAATACAAACAAGATTTCTGAATCTAAAATGATAGTCAGCAACCAGTGAAATATCAATGAAGGATAATTAATGCTCTGTGCTTAGGCTCATACACTCGCACACAGGTCCACACAAACATCCGTACACAATGCACACAGACATATGAACATATGCATATGCACACACACTGAGAAAGCACCAGCACTCCCAATCCCGAAGTAAAGCAAATCAACAAATTAAAAAACACATTCGATTCATTAGGCAATGGATCTAACATGAAAATCATTTTTATTAAAATGAAGGCATAATTTCGGTGTAAGTCAAATATTTTGCATGACTATAATTTATAGGCAGTCTTAATAAAAAAAACTAGAATAGCTGGGTCAGTAGAGACAACTTTTACACTCTTCTGAAAGTTATCCAGAATCCTGAAAGATGAAAGCCATTTCTCTCTTTTCCTGGACTCAGAAATGTATGAAATGTCAATGCAATCACAAAGCTATAAAACAAATACAACAGCGGATTTCCGAAGTTCTAAGAGTCTGTCCCATGGGCAAATTCAGTGGATGTTGAACAACTCTTTTAAAGAAAGAGATGCATGTTTTCATTTGTATGTAAGTACATACCTGCATGTAGGTGCCTTTGGAGGTCTGAAGAGGGTGTCAGATGCTTTGGACCTAGAGTAACAGGTGGTTGTGAGCCACCGTTTGTGTGTTGGTAACTGAAAAAATGGGTCTTTTGTGACAGCCAAGTGTTCTTAACTGGTGAGCCAAGCCTGCAGTCCCAGAACAATTGTTTTAAACGGAATATTTCTTGGATGGTTCCTACTCAGATTGCTAAATAGGGTGACGACTCAAGATGACCCCACTCTAAGTAGAGATCCTTGTTCACTGGCTGCAGCCGTCAGCTAAACTCCTCGCACAAGAGCAGCCAGCTGCATTTGGCTTACTTTGCTTCTTTTCAGGAATGGGAACTGATATTATACTCTGGTGCCTGCTAAAGCTCTGCTGAAAAGGAAGTTTTGTTTTTTTTTTTTTTTTTGTTTTTTTTTTTGTTTTTTTTTTTGTTTTTTTTTTTGTTTTTCGAGACAGGGTTTCTCTGTGGTTTTGGAGCCTCTCCTGGAACTAACTCTTGTAGACCAGGCTGGTCTCGAACTCACAGAGATCCACCTGCCTCTGCCTCCCGAGTGCTGGGATTAAAGGCGTGCGCCACCACCGCCCGGCTTGAAAAGGAAGTGAGATGGGAATTAGAGTACTGAATAAATGTTCTGCATAGAGATGACCAATTAATATGCTTAGACACCAAAACAGCAAAGAATAAAATGATTAATACAAAGAGAGCTTGAATAGAATTTCTTAACCTTCAGTCCGGTGCTCCAAACAGAGTCCCACATTGGAGCACGGGACTGAAATCCCAAGGTCCAAATCAGGGAGCAGAAGGAGAGAGAGCACGAGCAAGGAACTCAGGACCGCGAGGGGTGTACCCACACACTGAGACAATGGGGATGTTCTATCGGGAACTCACCAAGGCCAGCTGGCCTGGGTCTGAAGAAGCAGGGGATAAAACCGGACTCGCTGAACATAGGGGACGATGAGGACTGCTGAGAAGTCAAGAACAATGGCACTGGGTTTTGATCCTACTGCACGTACTGGCTTTGTGGAAGCCTAAGCTGTTTGGATGTTCACCTTACTAGACCTGGAAGGAGGTTGGAGGTCCTTGAACTTCCCACAGGGCAGGGAACCCGGACTGCTCTTTGGGCTCATGAAGGAGGGGGAGTTGATTGGGGGAGGGGGAGGGAAATGGGAGGCGGTGGCGGGGAGGAGGCAGAAATCTTAAATAAATAAATAAATAAATAAATAAATAAATAAATAAATAAATGGAATTTCTTAAATTTAATGTGAAACTCCTATGGATTTTTTTTTACAACGTAGATTGTGGTTCACCAGGTCAAGAACAGGGCCTGCTGGTGTGCATTTATAACTAGAGCAGGTAATGGGAATGCTCGGTTTTCCTTGGGAATACAATAAAAACCTGGGCCTGGGACCCTGGGAGTACCTCCTAGGAAGCTACCAACCTGATATACTCTAAGCAAAATACCGTAGAGCAATTAAGAATGTGTGGGATTCTAAGACATATTTAAATTGAAGAAGTTGTAAACATGCCACACACATACACGTTTATATTTAAAGGTATTATGTTATATCTTAATTAGATGTTTTCAATGATAACATATGTGAAACAACACTTCATGGTATTTAAATATCAAGTCTGTTTGCACAATAAACCAGATGATTCTGAGTAAAAGTGAATTATAAAATGCAACTAAAGCGTATATGAATAGTAATGGTTAGTTTCAAGCCAGCAGTAGAAGAGGCTCCAGCTAATTTAGCAGAAAAGAGAATTTGTGAGGACTGTATAGGAAGGAATTATTCTAAAAGTCGAAGATAAACTGATGAATATAAGGGGTTTAGCAAGCAGGGAGTGCACAAGAGTTATTGCTGTGACAAATAAACCTCAGCTATCTGTTTCTCTCCTATCATTGAATTCGAAAGCCAAATTTCTAAGAAGAAACAGCTCTTTGCACCAGTTTCTATTATTTCCTAGTTTATTTTACTCATAAAAAGCCTCTGGTATCCTAGAAGAGGATAATCATGGGGAACTGGGCAAGTCTGAGGAAATCGATACTGAAAAACCAAACATCAATATGCAAACAATTTTCTGAAATATACACGAACACATACACACTACATGTACACAAATCAGTATACCCATTCCATATCCCATAAGCATATTCAAAATTTCATTACAAAAGTGAACCATTTTGAGCATATGTTTGCATACTTCTTTCCATTTTCTTACTAAAACTCAGTGGTTTTCTATGAAATTCCATTAGCTCTTCAGTTTGATAAACGATTAAAGCACCGAGTAAAGAAATGATCTTGTCACACAAAAATTCTACTGTAAGAGGAAATCCATTTTATGAATTACTTGGCTATGGATGAGGAAGATGTGAATGGAAGGAGAATTAGACATCATTGTCGGGAAAGTCAGCAGTGCAGCCTAAATACAACCGGGGGTGGGGCATTCATTTAGTAGAGTGTCATAGCAATAGAAACACTAGTCCAATAGCAAAATGCAATTGATAAAATCACTTAGAGCTTTATGTGGCAACTCAAGTAGACCCCAGATGGGTGAAGTTTAGCCTTTGTGTGAGCTTTCTGCTGCTAGAGCAAGTACCTGAGAGAACCATCTTATAAAGAGAAATATCGGTTTAGGCATGTGTATCTTAACTTGTGTACATGTGCACGTGTGTGTGTGTTCATGTGTACTTCAGAAAACTGTTTGCATAAAACGTTTGGCTTCTAAGCAAGATTCTAGGCTGTAGCTGATGGTCCCTGCTGCTCTTGAGTCAGTGGTGACATAGCTAAGCAGGAGGTGTGGGGTGGGGAAGGAATTAGCAGAGAACAACTTCTCAGCTGATGGGAAGTCCTGGGGGTGAAAGAGAGAGGAAGGACCTGGGGTCCCACATTTGGGGACAATGTCCTCCCACCAAGCCTCATCCCTTAACATTTTTACCAACTTCAGTCTCTCCAAACCTTTTTCACAAGGCCCTTTGGAAAGCTCTGTACATAAAAATTCTGTTCATAATGTTAAGCAAAGCTTTTTCAAGTTTCTTTTCTCATTTTTAACTTACAACCAGAAATTGTCCCAGATTTATTTTTTTTGTTTCCCTCCAAACCTTTACATTTAAAGCATTGTAATCAACCAATTGATCAATCAATCATCAATCAATCAGTCAATCAGGCAATGTGTTTTTCCTTTGTTCCATCTCCACAGTCCTGCTGCTGGGATGGTGCCCTTTTGACTTTCACCCAGTTACCCACCACACTCCATGCGTGGTTCTTGCCCTATATAGAATGCACCTTACTAGAATTGGCTCCCAGGACAGCGTAGGCTGCTTTCTGGCTGTGCTTCCTCTTTACTTCTTGGAAAACAAAGATAAACTTGTAGCTGAGCCAAAGAGCTAGAAAGTGGGAATTGGGGATGGAGACAGGAGAGCAAGGGCAAGTTCTACACATATCTCTTGTCTATGGCGTTAATGAGATGATTTCAAAAGCTGAGAAAGTGAACAGAAAATTTGCTGTCAGGCAGATGTCAGCTCAAGTTACAGTTCAGATTCTGTTGACTCCGAAGGATAGTTTCGTTCTCTAAAATAGGAATATACACTGGGCAAATCAATTGCCTATTTTTCAAAGATAGTATTGCCAAGTATGAACCTGGAGAGAGACTTTTTCATACTTGATTCACTCAGTGATGTTTACCTCTTCTTTAGTGACTGCCTTTATCCTTTGAAAGAGAAAAAAGCTTTAATTCTGTAACTTTCAGTCAGGAGCAAAGACTGTGTGAGCCAAATGCTTTTGTATCCCTAGAGCTCAGGGTTCAAGCCTCCTTCCATCTAGAGCTGCCTTTATTTCTTAGGAGAAAGATGTGAGCGAAGAGGGTCATGGATAAGCGCAGCCAATCGATAACTTTCAACTTCAGTTGAGGACAAAGTAGAACAACACATTGCTTTATATTTGACTATGTTAGAGACAAAATAATTTCTTCAGAGCCAATACCTAGGTTTCTGTTTTTATTGTAAACAGTGTTTTTAAAAAAGACACATGTGATGAAACCTAGTTTCCACTTTCTCCCTTTGTTTCCTGCCAGTAGGTGAGAGTTGAGCTCCTGAGGTTTCTCTGAAATCACATGCGATCTGCTGGTTTTTCTTTATAAGCACACTCAAAAGTAGAAGCTGGACAAATTCAGTTAGCTAGTTATGTTCTTGGCAGAGCTAGTTCAAGGAACAGATGACCTATAAAGTTATCTGAATGGCAACAGCAATAATTAATAATGATAATAATAATAATAGGCAGAGGCATTGTAAATTATTTAATGAATACAGTTGTCATAATGTGTTTGATTTCTGATGCTAAGTAAATCCCTTCTAAGGACTGAGACTCTTCTAGAAAGGAGCAATAGGCTAAATATTTGGTGAAAGTTTCTATTTAATTGAATTTTGCTCTGTCTGCTGAGTATTTCTAATTATCTTCAGCTTAATGCACCATGTTCAGGAAATAGATCTTCAAGGCCAGGGTGGATGTAGATGGAGGAGTGTCTTGTGTCATGTCTCAGTTGTTAGCCTACTTTCTCAGATTGTCCCTGTTATCCACTCTACCCCATTTTTTCTGTTTAGTTCAGAATGCCTTGTTTAGATAGAAAACAGATATTAGGACATAAAATCTGGCTTCACTAGAATTATACCACAGTGGTTAAGAAAATGTACTTTGGTATCAGGTACAAATGGAGGACTCACCACCTCCTTACTGTGTGGCTATACACAGTCTTCTCAACAGTATTATAGTGAATATAAATTCAAGACTCTGTGTGTGTGTGTGTGTGTGTGTGTGTGTGTGTGTGTGTGTGTGTGTAAAAGACAGGGATAGAGGGAGAAAGAAACAGAAAGAGTGGGATGCAGAGACACAGAGAGCTAAATTCTCGTAAGATATTCAGCTTGAGGTAATGAGTAAGCATAGAATACATACCGGCTGTCAATATTATTGTCATACATTGCTATTACCAATCCTTTCCTTCTATCACATCAATGGCTGTCTGGTCCCTTCTCTCTGAAATATTCAACAAAACCCAAACCTGCAACCCAAAACTCCTGTAGACACAATCCCTACCTAACCGCGTCTGGTGTTCATCTCAGAAACCAATCCACAGCTTTTGACATCTTTTCATCTGAAGAGATTTTATTGACCTTTGCAGATTAAATTTCCTTTCCGTGATGTATTACAGATGCATTGAATAAGCTGTTCACTATGCTTCTCTATGCAAGTGACAAAGAGATAGGAAAATCTCATTTTCTAAACAGGACTACATTTGGGGAGAGGCAGAAACAAGATACCAGGGATGAGGCAATTCCTTTGATATCCAAACAAAAATGATTTCTCTATAACCTGTGTGGATGCACATTATAAAACAGTCACCATGGGTGCAGAATTTATCAACATTTCCTTCTTGGACTGAGAACAATAAGGGTTGTTCCTTTTATGAACTGATCTTTGGCTGTAAATCAGATGTGACTGGAAAGCAACCTCTGGTGACTGCTCAGAAAGCTCATCTTTAATGAGTCACAGCCTTCTGAGAAGTGCCAGAGTAGATAATGAGAACACTTGACTGGACTGCAGAAGGCATGTCTGCTTTTCAGACTGACACATTCTGACCATGGTTCTCATACAGCAATGATACTGGGTGATTTTTAAAAGCCAGCTGAGCAAATCTTGTTAGAATTGTCCGCATTTTTCTTGCAACGTTACAGAACTTTATGCTTACTCTCACCTTTTCTCTCATCCCTCTTCAAACCCAGGGACCAAACCCAGGGCCTTGTTCTTGCTAGAAAGGCACTCTGCCATTGAGCTAAATCCCCAACCGATCATTGTGTCTTCTGAAGTTCCAAAGGAACAGCATGAAAGAGATGACTAGCCCAAATCTCTGTAATTTGCTATAGGAATGTAGGGGAACCTTTCAAACTTTTCTTGTTTTATTTTCATAGTATTTGAGACAGAAAACTTTTGGTGCATATAAGTCAGCCAGCTACTTTCAAAAATATATTTGTACTTACTTTTAGAGAGTGTCACACATGTATCCAATGTATTTTGGTCATAATAATCCCCTCTTCATTTCTTTCATACTTCAAATCCTCGTTCCTTAGACCACTGAGTTCAATTAATGGTGCCCATATGTACATATATGAGGCACCAGGGTTGAATACAACTTTTGTTCTGATTCAAAAAGCTACTTTTGTAGAATAGGGATTAGATATACTTTGGTTAATGCTTAGTTTCTTTACATTCTAGCAAAGTCTTCAGTTATAATAAACCATGAATCTTTCTTTGCTATTTATCATAATAAACAGTGAAGAACATGATCATAGCAAGTAAATACGTGAGGAATGAACCTCTGGGTAGCTAAGTCATTCCAAATGCTCACTTAGCAATGTCATCAGCTGACCCACACAGAACAACAAACCAGAAGCTAGCCATATCATGAAACTTGTTTTTACAAATGAATAAAATGAGACTGAGAGAAGCATATTGATCCTGAACAAACAAACAGAAACAGCTAGTATATTGTGATTCTGGAACTGAAAAGAGAGCCATATGTTTGACAGAAGAAAGAAAAGAAAGCCGGGCGGTGGTGGCGCACGCCTTTAATCCCAGCACTTGGGAGGCAGAGGCAGGCGGATCTCTGTGAGTTCGAGGCCAGCCTGGTCTAGAAGAGCTAGTTCCAGGACAGGAACCAAAAGCTACAGAGAAACCTGTCTCGAAAATAAAAAAAAAAAAAAAAAAAAAAAAAAAAAAAAAAAAAAAAGAAAGAAAGAAAGAAAAAAAAGAGAAAAGTTTGAGTATTTGAAATCAGCTGCTTTGTCTGTGTAGGGGACATGTCAGAAAGGGTGTCCCCAGGTCTTTTCCCTTCACATTCCCTGACTATTCTCAGAATGACAGATGCTTGACTCCCTGAAACATCTAAGTCACTGCTCATATTGTCACTCCAGACAAAGCACTTTGTGGTTATGCCTTAAACAGTCATTACAAGTGATAGCAAGCAAATTTAATTACCATTAAAGCTGACACACAATTAGTAGGATCACTACCTTGTTACTTCCTTGCTCTGGGTGAGTAATCATCTCTGTAGAGTCTGCAAAGAGCATTCGGACATAAATCTGCAAGATAAAGAATGGGGATGAAACCTGAGACGTTAAGACACTAAAACCCATGCAGACCCTGATTAAGAAAGATTTGCAGGAAGACTTAAGGAAGACTTGTTTTGTGTATGTGTAGTGTGTGTGTGTGTGTGTGTGTGTGTGTGTGTGCTGACACAGTAAATCTTAAATGCAGTAAATGTAAGACTGGTATATCCAGTTTGGCTGTCTAATGCTAAAAATGCCTAGATACATACAGAGATTAATCTCTGTTCTTTGTGACAAGGATTTGTGCCACATGACTATACTTCCATTTGCAAAGAGTGGCATCATGATACATTATGTTATTCTCAAATGTCCATTAATAAAACATTTTTGTTAAATTTCAATTCATTTATCCCTCTCCAAAGGCCCATAAATTGGATAAATACTTTTAAAACTGACTCAAAGGAAGATTCAAATACTTCATTATGTAGGCCAGACTTATGCAATGTTTTAGCATTGCATGTTTCTCTGAAACATGAAGACCTCAGTGTTGAGGTTTTTGCCAAAACTCCCCTAAATCTCCTCATACATGTAGACTGTAGTCAGCAAGAATGGTAAACATAACCCTTTATTTCGGATTAAAGCCTGCCCAATCTTTGTCTCCGTTTCTGTCTCTCTGTCTCTGTCTCTCTCTCTGTTTCTCTTTGTCTCTTTCTGCCTCCCTGGCCTATTTCCTCCACCGATGCTGACTAACAGAGAGGCTCATTGTTCTCTTTTGTTTACGGATGTCTCCTAACAGATCAGTGCCTGGGACATAGAAAATTCCTACTAAGTAAGTGTCAAGTAAGTGAATTAATTCTGAAATTCACTTATTTTAAAATTTCTGTATTGCTTTGTGAGCTCTGTTCTTTTTTTATTGTGTGTGCACATTTACATGCACATGGGAAAATATGTGTTCAGGTGTGTGTGCATGTGTGTATACTTGCTTGTGGAAGCCAGAAGACAACCTCTGGTGTTTTTGTGAGGCTTTGGGTCTCTCATTGCCTTTGAACTCAATATAGCTAGGCTGCTTGTGTAGTGAGACCCAGTGATGTGACTGGGATGCCCCTGTTCTGGGATTATAACCATGTACCGTGTACATGTATCATGTACCATGATGCCTAGCTTTGGTTATGTGGGATATTGGAATTGAATTCTGGTCTTTCTCCTTATAAGGCAAGCATTCTGTCTGTTGAGCTACCTCTCATGTTTTGGTAAACCCTAAACCTTAATTCAGGAGTGTGTTTTCTTACTATAATAAATCTGAGATTTTCTGAATGCCTCTGCGGCTGTACTGCTGTGGTTGTGCCTCTGTGACACCAAAAGAATTTCGGTAGCCTTTTTCTTTGCCAGAATTTTTTTGATATACTAATTTTGAGAAACTTAGAACCTGGTTTCCCCTACCTGAATCACTTCCATTCTCTTTCTGACAACTGCAGAAGTGTGAAGGAATTAGAGAATCTATGCAGATTTTTTTTTATATCTAACGTACGTAGCCTGATGATGGCCTTTACTTTCACCTGCAGAATTATTCATCAGTCCACGTCTTGTAAACATGAGCTGGCTAGGAACCCGGAGATCAGAGCACAGCTATGCAGTAAGTAGCACCCCTGCATGGCATTTGGTTTTCTACATGGAAGATGAAACAAGAAGGAGGATGAGGTCAAAGCAAGTTTTCATTACGTAGCAAGTTTGAGGCCAGCCTAGGCTACTCTAGACTCTCTCTTCAACAGAAAATCAGACAAAAATAAACAAAAACAATGGTTTATGTTTCTAATACTAAATATGTAGTTCAAAGTGAAATGACCTTACACAAGAAGGGGACTTTTATTTTCTCACAGCCTGAAACAGATACAAGACCAGGATTCTACAACACAGAGACATCATCCAATTTCCTTTCAGTTGGGCCGTTATCCAGAGGCTGTGGGATTAGTCATATTTTGTGTATCTGTGACACACCCACTGTGTCAAGTGGCCATTCCAAAGCTGCTTTATAGAGACACCTAGAGGACCATTGCTGGAAAAGTCCTTCCTCATCTTCAGTCTGTTCTCTTGGTCAATGGAGAAACACAACTCTCACCTCAATCTGAATAGGATGTGTTTGTCCTTTGGAAGCAAGTATGAGTGACCGCAGTTGAGGAGCAATGACTCAGCTGGCTCAGGTACAATGTTCCAACAATAGCAGTTTCACGAAGCTTTATCACCGTAGAAGGAAAGAAAGTCTTACATTGAGGCACTTTCGAGCCCTGTGGCAGAGGCATCGGGTGGATGAGTGACAGCATGACTTTCGGATGTTCTCCGCTGACATTCTTAGCTGTTTGGGTGGTAGAAACCAGAGGTGTCGTAAGTGAATACATTCTGAAAGGTTTTAGTGATAGACACAGAAGCACTCAGTCAGACAGATGCCAATAAATGACAATAAAGGGCACTAAATGTGTCCCAGGTAATTTGCCTATGGATTTGCAGCATTTCAATTCTCTATAACTATGCAGAATGTTCCCCTTAAGTGTAGCTCTTCTCTGAGAAGCCGACCTTGAAAGAATCTTTGCTTGTAATGACAGGGTAGATAATATCTAATACCTAATATATTATATCTAGCCCTCAAAATGTAGAACTACAGCCACTGTGTCTGTGTGTGCAGTGTACACAAGGCCTCATTTTCTTGGTGCAAGCAGAGAGCTGTATGTGGGAAAGAAGGGGTAGGACTTGGTCACTGCATAACCTCCACCAGTTCCATGTACATCATCAACCAATTCGCAGCCTTTTACATCCTTCTAAAACCAATGTGTACTTTTTAAATAAATAAAAGCTGAGGACAGACAAATCGTCCAGCTTCAATTTCCCTGGGATTTTAGACTCTCAACTTTGAGGGGTGGAAATTCTAGAGATTCTATGGCTAACCTTCGTCATGCTTATTATCTAGTGATATTCCTAAAAGCTTATTAATGAGTTAATAAAATGCTCTACATCTGATAATCATTTCTATTTTAATCAACTTAGCTGCTGAGTCATATGTAGGTTTAATTATTTCTTAACAATTAAATTGAATAATGCAGAATTCCTCTGCCACATCAGACATTAAGAGATGTTTCTTCTACATTAATGTCCAAAAAATGGCTTATTTCCAAAGAACACTCATGATTTTGGGTTTCCTGAACAACTTTGCTGTTGAATTATAGATTAATTGGTGTCTAATCTTTCATTACACAGGATAAAATACTACATAGCAATTATACATCTATTATATGCATAGCCATGCCAACACCCTGAAATAATTTCTTAATTACAACCTAGAACCCAAAGATTAGGGTCATCTCAATAAATGGTAAAATTTAAGAACATCTGTAGTTTTTGGTTGTCTATCAAGATTTTATTCTAAGTATCAATATCATGAGTTTTGTAGGATTTGATTGTCTTTTGCTTTGAATCTCATTAGTACCTGCCGGAGTTTCTCATTAATCAGTTTTCAAGCAATTAGTTCTATCATAAATGGAAGGTATTGACCAAATTAGTTAAAGGCCATTTCCAGAATTAGACTATGGTAATTAATTTCTCAGTTTCTGTGTTAATAAGTTGACATAAATTGTTTGACAGACATTGATTAGAGTCTACATTAACCATGCAAATTAAAGTAGGACTATCAACACATTTGTTAGAATAAGGACAGCTAAGCTTTTTAAAAGAAAGAGAAAGTAAAGAAAATCTAAAGCAAGGGTGTTTTTCCTAAGGCACCGTTTTCCTTACTGAAAGAGAAAGTAGGGGAAAATCAAAAGCAAGGGTATGTTGTGCTAAGGCACCATTTTCCTTACTACCAAAGACACATTGTTGCTACTTCCAAAGTGACTTTAATGTCATCATATACTTAGAATAGTTATTGGACTACCTTTGTCTACTAAGAATGGTTAAATTTCTATTTTAATTGCATGCTGCATAGCATTAAGAATGAGAGAATCATCATAGCTTAAGGAAATCATGTACTCTGTTGTAAAATAGTTATTTTTACTTTTGTTTATTTGTTTGTTCATTTATCTACTTTAGAAAGGGTTTATCATATATCCCAGCATGACCTCCAACTTGCTGCTCTATCCAAGATACCGTTCAGCTCCTAATCCTCTGCCTCTGCTTTCAAAGTCCTGGGATTATGGTCCCATATCACCATGACTGGCTAATAGTTTGAATTGGTGTTTTACTCAGCTCTTCCCTATAGCGAAATTTAACTATTGTAGAGTTGTAATTTACCTTGCTATTTTTGGGGAACACATACATTTTCTTTTTTTAAAATTGACTTCTTATGCCAAGTATCATGGCACATGTCATTAATCCCAGCATTCGGTTGGCAGGTCTCTGAGTCTGAAGTCAGCATGATGTACTTGGTCAATTTTGGGATGGCCAGAGATAAAAATTGAGAACCTGTCCATAAAGGTTATTTGTTGTGTAATTTTATCATAAAAATGAAGACTTCTCATGAATTTTGTGGATAGCTGAAATTTTCTCTATTCCTCCCTTAAACTAACATCTAACAGTTTTTATAATAATTAGTGTTCTTATACATGAGTACAACGTTTCTTTTCATGTATGATACAGTGTATCTTTTCATGGGGGAGCACAGTGTTTCTTCTCATGCACGAGAACACTGTATCTTCTCATGTATGAGGACAGTGTATCTTTTCATGTATAACTACAATGTTTCTCCTCATGCATAAGCACAGCTTGTCTTTTCAGGTATGAACAGAGTGTTTTTTCTCATGTATGAATACACTGTATCTTTTCATTTATGAGTACAGAGCTTCTTCTCATGCATGAGGACAGTGTATCTTTTCATGTATGTATAAAATGTTTCTCCTCATGTATAAGCACAGCTTGTCTTTTCATGTATGAGTACAGTGTTTATTCTCATGTATGAAAACAGTGTATTGTTTCATGTATGAGTACAGTGTTTCTTCTCATACATGAATATAGAGTATCTTTTATGTATGAGTGCAGTGTTTCTTCTCATGCATAAGTACAGTGTATCTTTTCATGTATAAGTACAGTGTTTCTTCTCATGAATGAGGACAGTGTATCTTTTCATGTGTGAGTATACTTTTCATGTGTGAGTACAACATATCTTCTTATTCATCCAGGTATTCTGGCCTATATTTGGTCTGTTTTCATCTTCTGTTCTATTATTTGTCACGGTTTTACTCAGAGCTTAATTTTTGACTATTTTTCATTGTGCAGTGTATCAGAATGAGATGAGGAGAAAGAGACACATGCTGAGTTTCCATCATTCTTGGATTATGAAGGCAGACATGGCTTCTCCAAGGTCAGGTCTTCAAACAAAGGATCAAGAGGAGAGTGAGACTTTATTCAGTACTGCTTGAAATGCTGAGGACTTCTTCACCCCAATGAAGAGCAAGTAGCAAAGACCCTGAGCATTGGCAGGTAAGTAACTAAGTTTGTCAGTGTCTCACCCAAATGAGAGCTAAAATAGAATGTGTCAACTCCTAAGGAAAACCATCACTTACTGTCAGTAGAGACACAGAACAAGTAAATTAAACAAAGTCCAAGTAAATTAACTTCCACAGAGGTAAAATATCAGTTGTGGCAATTTGAAACTATGTTTTTGCCTTGATGGCCTTCTAAGCAATGGAAAATGATCTTTTAAGGATGATAACACCATCTATTCTCTGTGTTTTTCTGTATGAAATGCTCAACAGAGAAAAAACTCTCCAGATATGCGTGTGAGACAAGACCAAGAGGATCGATCAAGTAAATGTTAAAATTTGATATCCCAACTGATCTACATGTGCAAAACTACATAAAAATTACAAAATGCCAGCTGTCAGTTCTAGAAATTTAAAATAAAATAGAGTTCTTTAGAAATAATAATGGATCCAAAGAGCTCAAGAAAAGACTACTAAAGTAGAAGGTATTGTAAAAGAACATAAATAAATTGAAACAGTAACAAAGAAGACACTTCAGAAAAGTAGTGCAAATTAAGTTGAATGTATTAAAAGTGTTGTGTATATAATATGCTTTACATATGAAATATATTCACTCATTTAAAAAATATATGTGCATATATATTACATATCTCATA
Source organism: Microtus pennsylvanicus (assembly GCF_037038515.1). NCBI lineage: Eukaryota > Metazoa > Chordata > Mammalia > Rodentia > Cricetidae > Microtus > Microtus pennsylvanicus. The sequence goes on from NC_134590.1 coordinate 37,604,846, forward strand.
TATACCAAGATATATAATTTTTTTTCTCCTCTGGGTTGCCTCACTCAGCCATGATATAAGGGTTTGTGCCTACTCTTATTGTAACTTGTTTTTCATGTTCATTTGACACAGTGGCCTGCTCTTTCCTGAAGAGAAATGGAAATCTGTCCATGTGTTGCTTTTATTGGTTAATGAATAAAGAAACTGCTTTGGACTTATAGCAAGGCAGAACTTAGGTAAGCAGAGAAAGCTAGACTGAATGCTGGGAGGAAGAAGGGCAGAGTCAGAGAGATGCCATGGAGCCACTGCCAAAGTCAGACATGTTAAAACTTTGCCGGTAAGCCACCGCCATGGCTGAGCGGCTAGGAACCGACAAGCGTTTCCCTTCTTCCAACAGAGAAGTGGATCTGGAAGAAATAACATGTGTTGGAGTTACTAAGAGTAGAAGGAGGGGAAACTGTGGTCTGAGATTCCGATATAGCATATAAGAAAAAAATAAATAAAAGAAATAATAGTTTATCTATCTATCTATCATCTATCTATCTATCTATCTATCTATCTATCTATCTATCTATCTATCTATCTACATACCTATCTACCAATCATCTATAATAATATATATATATATATATATATATATATATATATATATATATATATATGAATATATGTGTATATGTACATATCTTCTCTCCCAAGGGTCAGGGGACAATAGACAACATTTTAAATGAGCAAGAATTTTTTCAAGTAAGCAAAAAATCTCAATTCAGAAAAATCAAAATATGCTTCAAATTCCAAGCAGGATAAGTATAATGAAAACCCGGGGAAGAAACAGAAAACTTTAATAAATAAATAAATTTAAAAAAAAATGGGAAAACCATTACAATGAAGGGATTGGGTCTCTGTATGATAATATGTTAGACAGTTTGAAAATGAAATGATTAAATAAGGATATCTAATTTTAAAAAAATAACTAAAAGACAGTATTAAGTATCTTTAAGTAATTATTTGTTGGTTTTCACTTGTAAAGAATATACATTTTAAAACTATATATTTCTATGTTATATAGGCTTCTGTTGTGGTTTATTTTAAATAAAATAGGAATGATAAATTCAGAAGAAAATTTCATGGGTATAGTCAATCCTGCCAGTCTATCAGTCATGCACACTGAGATGAATTATTTAGAAGCACTTCATTATAAAGAGTAAGAGTTTCAAGGAGTAAAATGGAAAGGGCTGAAAAATGGCACATCTTCAAAGCTTTTAGAATTTTACTTTAGACTCAGTTGTGACATAAAGCCTTCTTTCCTCCCTAAAGTATCCATTCTGTTCATCCTCTTAATTTCAGGATTTGGATCTGTATGGTTAGGTGTAAGTCAGTCACTGCTTGGAGTTAATTTTTCATCTTGTTTCTGAATGGCCTGGGCCTTTTGCTATAGGAGAATCTATCATCTAATATGCCATGAAAGTCAAGGATAACTCATGATTTAGAGGAAACCAAGAGATGGCTCTCCGTAGTACCAGCGTTTGCATTTCAGTGTTAGAAACCTTTTGCGGGTATCCCAGAGAACATTTCCTTACGTTGCAGATTAAAAGCCTTTTTTCTTCCTACTGGAGTAGGAGATTGGAAGTTGTGTCAGACTCCTCTACACAACCCTAAAACTCATCAACTCTCTGTCCTCCTTCTGAGATGGAGCACACTTCCTTCCTGTGTTGGCAGAATCTGACTCTCATCACATTACGGTGTGTGGAATTGGGTTCAGTCATGAGTAAATACCTGTATAAATCCATGAACAAGTAAATCTGATTTATTATATAAAATCTCAGTAGGATACATTGTACATAAGTAAAAAATCTGAACCCACATAATTTTTGAGTTGGCAATTTTCCCAACCTTGCTTGAAGCTGTAAACAACTAAGGAAATAGATTCTCACCAATAATTCTAGTACAGAAGCTATTGTTTGTTTAGGAATATGGAGCACACTCTTCTGGATTTCCTTGTATTTTGACAGAATTATGAGGATCAGAGATGCCACAGCCTTCCAACTTGCCAGTGGAATCACAGGAAGATGGAATGATGTGACCATGAAGATTAAAATGCCTAATAACAGACTATGGAAGAGTACAGAGACTGTTTCATGCATTCCTTTAATTAACAAATATTGGAAAAGGCAAGGTGCTATGGACAGAAGGATGAGTGAAATCCATTTTTTTTGTCCTTCAAAGGAGCCATAAAAAACAGTGCTAGAAAAAGCTTGAGTTATGCAGTGATATGCACATTTGAGACTTAAATTTTGTAGTTCTCTACTCCTGAGACTTCCATGTTTTTTCTAGGTTCTTAGTAAACAGCCAGACAAACAAATTTTGGACAAGCCCAAACTCACAATGCCTGATCTCAGCAAGTTGAGTGGGGCTGGAAAAAGTGAATGAGAATTCCTGGAGGAACCTATGTCTTTAAAGACTGACTGAGTAGAATGTGAGTGACAGAGGTTGGGCTGCTCAGGTATAGAAACTAATAACAGTGTGTCTTGGGTTATCTTCAGCTCCCTACAGAAACATTCCTTGTTCATTTCTATGTCAGATCTAACGTACTGTGACAGATAGAAACAGTTTGGAATGTATGAGAGCCTTAGTTTCCACCACCCCAAGGACTAGGGACATTGTCAGAAGTCATCTAATGTCCGTTTTGCTAAAACCTGCCCATGCTGTAGACTCAGCCATGTATTTGAAAAGAGTGTTACTTTATGACTTTTACTGTTATGGCACTATGAAAACACTCATGGAAATCCTACCCTGTTGGAGCTCAGAATTTGGAGAGAACTAAACATGTGTTCTGGGGTCACACTCTCATATATAGCTCCAGAATATACCCACCTCTTTTATTCCTTTGCCTTGAGAAATGTTTCTTTATCAGCATATATATATATATATATATATATATATATATATATATATATATATATATACAAGACTGTCAGTGATATGTGACACATTCACTCACGTTTTAAATGCTCTTTGATGTTTGTTTGACTTCTTTCATTTCTTTTGTCCCCAGAGTCTTGCACATGCCAGGCAAGCACTCTATTGTTGAGCTTTATGCTAGTCTTAGCTTTCTCTTGGGACAGAGTTTCACCATGTCCATCTGGCTAGGAGCTGTTGCACCTCCAGCTTTTTAGTGTTTATTGCACTGAGAAGATAGAGGATTTGGAATAGAGGCCTTGTGAGCCCCCAGAAACATAGTCAGCATTTACCTGACTCTATCTACACATGGTCTGTTGTCTTTCCTGTTACTATGAATTCATTTTACTGTCTTCCATCTCTAAACTCCCAACCCCTCTATTTATGTACTATTTCCTTTCCTGTCCTGCTGAAAATTAAAGATATTAATTCACTGTATCCTCCCTTCACAATCAGCATTTTTCTCTCTCTCCATAAATCTTAAAAGCAAACTAACTCCAGAGACACATTTATTATTCATGTGATAAACCAATGCTTGACCAGATCATAAGTCAATAATCCAGAACAAAATGGAGAAGAAAGTAAATTAATCAATAAAAGGAGACAGGCTGGTAAAGTGCATATTTCAGAAAATGTCCACAGAAGCAAGTGATTCTTAAACCATGCCATACAAAGGCACTATAAAAGTCTTAAGCAATTTACATCTAACTCTTGGTACAGAAAAAAGCCAAGTAAAACTTGAAGAGATCAAGTGTACCTTTGATGTGGTTCCAGTCATCATCATCAGAAAACACCATCTGATGTCGTTGTTACGAATACAGATAGATTGTTTTATAGGCAACAGAGAGCCATATACTTATAATTCCAGATGTTACAGATACTACAAATATTGTTTTCAAAATTTATCTAACTTGCACTTTATGGTTTTTGAATTGGACCGAAAATCACATGCATTCAACATTTTAGCGTGAAAATGACCCAAAAAATCATAAATAAAAAGATTATTTAAAGGGTTGCTGAAATATGCTTTAACAATAGCATGGGAAGAGTGATCTGTCAAATTACCTTTGAGAGGATGCTCTAGCTAGCTGAAGAAGCAATGGGGTTCAGCAAATCCCTCGGAAATCAGAATTTCATCTCAGTGGAATTTAAGATGCAAATCCAGTTGGATTCTTTTGTTGCCTATCTTGCTAGAAATTAAATGCATCTCCCAAAGAGGAAATTGTCAACTAACTGGAAGCCGCATATTCTAAACCTGTGTTTTGTACTTAATTTTCTTCTTTTCCATTTTCTTCTTTGCTTGACATATCCGTGAATAGAATGGAAGGATGTTGTTTACCTCTGTAACGTCCCTAGATGTTCAAGACCAGTGATTATGTCTCCCCATTCTCTAGGGTACAGGCCATCCAGAATCAAGCCTAATTGTATCCTTTCCTTTCTCACCTGAGTAGTTCTCACTGCTTGATGTGCCATCAATTTTAAGATTCTTCCAAACTTAGCAAATAAATTTGACCATCACTTAGTGCTGATGAGATCCTTTTCTTTTAGTTTCTGGAAACATGATTACTGAAGCGAATAAGGTATTATGCTACTTGCTTCTAAAATGAGGTAGGAAATAAATGGAAAGTACAAATAAGTCAAAAATATCCTCTCTTGGGCAAATCATTGTGCTGTCTGCTAATGAGTTTGAGAGCATAATCTGACATTGATGTTCTTTATGCATCATTTAGTCGTTTCATGTTTAATTGCATTACAACAAAGCCAACATCTGTGGCAATGAAGATATAAAGGCTGTTTTGTAAACTCCGAAAAGTAGTGTAAAGTTTCAGAGCAGATTTCCCTACAGGGAAAATTCGATGAGCTAAACAATTTTGATTACATGAAAAATAGGAGGACATAATAAAACCAAATCTGTGAATTGAAAAAGGACAGAATTTAAGAGCTAACAATAGACTACAATTGACAGTGTTTTATTAACCTGCTTTAAATGAAAACAAATATTTTCTACTTTGTCTTTATTTGGGGAGCATACATTAGACATGCCAGCAACATCTTACCACAGAATTTTCAACTAATAAATAACCCACTTAATAATGTTCATTCTTGGGTATTAAAATAGTTTAATTCCCTCCTTATCAAATAAAAATTCAGGTTTAAATGACCTATATATGATAATTCTAAAGCTAAAGTGCATTTTTATCCACTGTCATACATTTTAAAATAAGTTAATTTAATTTTTTAACATAATTTTATATTGATTCTCTGGGAATTTCATATCATGTACCCCAACTACATTCATTTTCTAGTTCCCCCATATCATCCTTTCACCCTTATAGTGTCCCTCCCCCCAGAAAATTAAAAAAAATATTAATACTAATGAAAAACAAAACTAAAAACAAAACCCCACTCCTCTCTTCCATCTTTCCTGCCTCTCCAACATGTCTTCTTTTGTCTTAGGGGCATTTGGAGCTGCAGTATGACATGTAACATACCCCTTTGACCATTCACTTTTAATTGGAAATGTTCATTGCAATGAGTTGCTGGTCTGGTTTATGCTGTAGAAAACCCTACAGCCAGTTACCAGCCCACTTGGGTGTGGCCTCGTATACTATATATGCCAATGTAAAACACATGTCTGTCCTCTCTCTTCCAGTGAGTGATAAGTTTCTGTCTTAGTGATTCAGTTCCTGTTTCCCATTCTTGCAGAGGACTATAATCTATGAGTCTGCCCTTAAATAAATAACCCTTTATTACACTCAATTCTGAGGTAGTGTGGGATTCCTTTAGAGCTTCCTTCTTCAGGTTTAAGGCTTATGGCAAATGGTACACCATCATATTGGATTCTTACTGAGACTTCTCTCAGATATCCTATTGCCCCAAGTCATAGAGATCCTATGACAATTGTTCCTCACTAACAATCCCTGTACTCACTCTGGCAGGTCATAGATGGAGTGGTTATTGGGGTGAGTAACTCAAAAGTCCTGGTTTCGGGTCTGGGTGGTAGCTGATTTTGTTAGTGTGGTGGAGCCAGCTCTTCCACACCCATAGTGTGGTGTGGGGCTATCTCTCCTGAGTTTGGAGACAGCTCTTCTGCTGCAGGGGCCAGTAAGGGGCAGGGCCAGCTCTCTCAGGGGTAGCAAAGGGATTAACATGTGCTGAATTGACATAGCCCTTGGATCTCAAAACTCATGGTTCCTATGGCTCACTGTGGTAACATGGGCCATGGAAATCAACACAGACCCCAGCTTCAGCAGAATCACAGACCCAAGCATGGCCCCTTGGTAGAAGCTCAGACATGGATGTCACCATGACCCCCAGGTGGCAGCACAAGCCACTCACATCAACACGGCTGTAGCATGACCTTCAGATACCAACATGTCCCCAAGTGTTAGCCCGACCCTGGGCATCCACAGTGTCCTTGTTGGTAACAGGAGCCCAGACATCAACACAGACTCTGGCTGTGGTAAGATCAGGAACCCAGATATGGTTCTTGGCATGGGCTTGGACCCAGATGTCACCCTGGTCCTAGGTGGCAGTGCAGGCCACTCAGATCAGTATGGGCACCTGTATAGCATTTGGTGGTAACAGAAAGCATGAATATCAACACAGACTCTGGCTGATGTAGGGCTACAGACCCAGACATGGCCCGGATGTCACCATTGTCACAGGTGGCACCACAGGCCCATCAGATCAGCCTGGCCCCTGTGGCAGCATGGCTGTTGAATATTGAAATGGACTCAGGTAACTGTCTAGACCCTGGGCATTTGCCTGACTTTCAGTGGTAACTAAAGCCACAGACATCAACATAGACCTTTGCTGCTATAGTGCCATGGACCTAGACATGGCCCTTGGGAGCAGGTCAGGCCTGGACCCACTGGCATATTTTATATTAAAATTTATAGAGAAGAAATATCTGATATAGTTGAGAGACAACACACATTTGAAGAATAGGGAAAAATGTATAAGTTGCCTTAGATACTGTTATAGAACAGGCAAAGAATATTTTTAGGTAAACTTCATACATTAAAATGTCCTGAAAGTCAAATTTAATTACTCATTACAAGGACAAGAGTATTACAAGGTATTATCATAATTATGCTCAAATAACTGTGATGTTCTTAAGATTGAAGAAGTGGATGTCCCCATCATAGTCTTGACCTCTTTGCTCTTTTTCTCACTCCTCCCACTCTTCAAATGGACTTTGGGAACTCAGTTCAGTGCTCCAATGCAGGTCTCTGCTTCTGTTTCCACCAGTCGCTGGATGAAGGTTCTATGGTGATATCTAAGATATCCATCAGTCTGATTAGAGGGCAAAGAGTGGAGCAGTGGTGGGATAGGGGAGTAGGTAGAGGAAATGGGAGGAGGGAAGGGAGTGGGAACTGGATTGGTATGTAAAAAAAATAGCTTGTTTTCTTTTTAAAAAATAAAAAAAATGTAAAGGCTAAAGGGCTAAACCTGTAAGAAATATTCTGAAGGAAGAAAGAGATTAAAGACGTGATTAGCTGATACCTCTTGTTCTAAGTTAGCATTTACATTGGTCTAGACAGCATGTTCATATACAAATATTCTTCCACTGGTGATTTATTTAATTGATTATTGTGTTTTCAAAATGCAAGTTTCTCTAAAATCAATAAAATGAATTGTTTTGAAGTACCTTCTGTGGAGGCATAGACAGAACCAATTGTTTTCATTAGAGAAAATCTAGAATAACTCCCATCCCTTGGAATAAACCAACACTTCTGACGTTACTCCAATTCAGCCACCGTGAGAGGGAATAAATACAGAACCCTTACTTGACGAAGCTTCTAATCAAAGGCACAACACAGCCGTGAGACAAAACGCAAAGCACGCCGAGTCTTCAATACTTTTGGATACAGCATAAACCACTGACACCACCAGGAATATTTCAAGAGTCTCCTCAATTTGGGATGTTTGATTCTTTTTAATTAATTAATTAATTAAAGATTTCTATCTCTTCCCCGCCACCGCCTCCCATTTCCGTCCCCCTCCCCCAATCAAGTCCCCATCCCTTGTCAGCCCAAAGAGCAATCAGGGTTCCCTGCCCTGTGGGAAGTCCAAGGACCACCCACCTCCATTGGAGAGGTTGTGGAGAAAGGGGTACACTCATCAATTGCTGGTGGGAATACAAACTTGTGCAACCACTTTGGAAAGCAGTGTGGCGGCTTCTCAGGAAATTAGGGATCAACCTACCCCTGGACCCAGCAATACCACTCTTGGGAATATACCCAAGAGAGGCCCTATCATACAACAAAAGTATATGCTCAACTATGTTCATAGCAACATTGTTTGTAATAGCCAGAACCTGAAAACAACCTAAATGCTCTTCAGTGGAAGAATGGATGAAGAAAGTATGGAATATATACATATTAGAGTAGTACTCAGCAGTAAAAAACAAGGACTTCTTAAATTTTGCATGCAAATGGATGGAAATAGAAAACACTATCCTGAGTGAGGTAAGCCAGACCCAAAAAGAACATGGGATGTACTCACTCATATTTGGTTTCTAGCCATAAATAAAGGACATTGAGCCCATAATTAGTGATCCTAGGGACGTTTGATTCTTGATAAGAGGGCATGGGTTAGCTAGGAAAAAGACAGAGAAGGAAAAGAATAGGAACTGAAGCAAAAAGTAGCACAAGGTAAAGTGTGAATCAAGGCAGAAGAAAGTTCCCCCAAGAGATAGAAAAAGTGTAGCCTGACTGATGCATATACACCTAGGGGGAGTAGAGAGGAGGAAATGAGCAGGTGCCTGTGTTGGACGGAATTCACACAGATCCCAGTGTGTCAGGCTTCATTCAAGTGAGCAAAAGAGAAAGTGGTAACAGATACCAGCTACCATTAGAACACATTCTTCACGTTCTGGTAATCCCTTTTCTAAGTCTTCCAACCCACTCATAGCTAAACTGGCAATATCTTGGGGTGGAATGGCATCCATTTGAAAAAAGTCAGAGCATCCGATGATATCCTTTGTACCCCACTTGAATTTGCTCCCTCCTGCTGTTTAGCCTGTATACACAGCTCCATGAGAACTACTTTTTACACGTTTCTGATGGTGATTTGATAGGCAATAAGATCCTGGGACAAGAAGATGAAACGTCCGAGTGTCTATTATTTTGTAGAAGTAACATTTTGCATGGTACAGGCAGATACCTTGATTGGGTGGTTATTGAGCCCTATTTCCTTCACCCTCCCCCCACTCCTATCCCCCTCCCCCCACTCCTTTCCCCTTCCCTCTTCAGTCCAAAGAGCAGTCAGGGTTCCCTGCCCTGTGGAAGTCCTAGGTCCTGTCTATTGGGAGCTCACCAAGTAACTGCCATTGGCTACATTTCTAATTGTGACGTTATTATTCACTTTTATTGTAGATCAAGCATCTTCTGCACAAAGTCTCCATATTCCCTCAGAGAATGATTCCTCACAAGCTGTTCCTTCTTGCTGTGTGGCCGTATCATTTCTGTGCTAGATTACCACTTTCTCTAAGAAGTAACATCCTCCCAAACAACTCAACTGTCATCTTTTTAGACAGTCCTTCTTGTTCTTTCCCAGCAAAAAATCACTCATTTCAAGTCTCCCAAAGAACCCTGTGCAATGACCTTATCATCACATTTTTAAAGTTCTCTATTTACATATCCAACTTCTTCTCATGAGTTGACATAACTGTTGTTTCCTATCCACAATGCCTGAAATGTTTTTGTTGTTCACTTGTTTACAGTCAAGCAAACATTTGTTATTCTCTGACTTACACTTAGATTTTATTCTAGCAAACCCTTGAACGCTGCTTACTATACTTTAGACACTGTTTTAAATGTTCTACATGGCACAATTTAATGAGATTCATTATTTTGTCCCGTTGTTCAGGTGCTATTGTTACTCCTATTTCACAGATGAGAAAACAGAGGCATTACGGGATGAAATAGGTTTACCAAAGTCACAGACCTGATAAATTATGCAGCTTGGATTAGAGCTTGGACAAATATGTTCTGTTTGATATACAATGTCAGAATTAAATTTCAGAGGTACAAAACTTAGAAATAACTCAATATCTTTTCACATAGTAGGGAACACTGTGCTATAATGATATTTTTTCAGAAAATTAATTAGTCAAAGACTGGCAATGTTGCTGAGAGGGTAAAGGTACTTGCCAGCAAGTCTGACGACCTGAATTATATTCCCCAGACTTACTTGGTGGAAGAGAAAACTGTTTACTGACCTCCACATGTATTCTGTGATGTTTGGCCCATGTAAATATACAGATGCAACAAACACACACACACACACACACAAATAAATAAATAAATGCAATAAAAGGTTTGTAAAAATCAAATTAACTGCACTAAGAGATGAAACTTTTATTTGGTATCCTAATTAACACAGAAATGCTGGGGTGTTTTTCACCCCTCAAACTGACTTTGAATCAAAATTCTCTGGGAAACTTTTTGGGTACCTGAATTTCAGGTCTCAGTGTCCAAATATTCTTATTTGATTATTGCATTGCTCTTCAGTGTCTTCCAAGACTTATATATGGAGACAGGGCCATAGAATTTAGGTGTCAATCTATGTTAGGAAACTTAAAACACCCACTCTCATGGAATAAAGAATTTCACACTGAATTTGCATAGTGATACAGAATTTTACCTATACAGTCTACTAGAGTGTGTCTAGAGCACTGGTTCTCAAAATGTTCTCAAAGTGTGACCTTTAATCCAGTTTCTCATGTTGTGATTAACCCAACCATAGAACTATCTTCTTTGCTACTTCCTAGCTGTAATTTTTCTACTTTATGATGCATAAAGTAAGTAAATTCTATGCAAGTTATCTCATATGTGACACCCGTAAAAGGATTGTTCAAACCCAAAGTGGTTGTGACCCACAGGCCAAGAACCACTGGTCTAAAGGCTCGAAGAAATAGGCCCTGGAGACCAATGAGTTCTCCATAACCACAATATGTGAAGAAAGCAGAACTCCTATCAGGCAGAAGTTGTTGTAATTGGATAAGTGTGGTGTGGGCTTCTGAAAAAGTTCTCATGTTTTTATATTCAGACACTATGACCATCTAGAAACAATACCTTCATTTAAATTCCAACATTTATAAGTTCTCTATTCATTGGGAACTGGTGACCTGAAGTGATCTCTAAGAGATCTAAGAGACTCTGGGACTGTAATCGCCTCTTTTAGCTGTTGGTATTTGCAGTCAAAAAATAGAAAAGAGATGTACCTACCAAGAATGGTAGTTCCTGGTGTTCATGTATTTGCAGTATTCTGTCCCCTCAGGTCCAGGCAGAGTTTGTGACTTGTGTTAAACTAATTTAATAAAAAATTGTGTTGTGATGCTTATGATTAAATTACAAGATTCCTTAATATGCTATGCCTTCTAGAGCCATTAGGAAAGGAAATTGGACTTTTTCTTGACTGAACCTCCAGATAGGAGTCTAACCCTAAAACACACTTGGATTTCAATATCATAAACTGCTTTATTATGGAGAATTTAGAGAAATTGCCCCCATATATGATTCATAGGACTAATAAGGTGGCAATCTATGCTGTTTTCAACAAGTAAACTTACAGTGATTCGTTGCTGTAACACTGGAGGAATAATACGCAGAGAGCTTGGTAATGAGCTTCCTAAAACTAGATCTTTAAGTTACAAAAACAAACAAACAAAAAACAAAGTGGATGAGGTACTGGCCTTTTGAGGAACTGCAGAGCTAGCAGAGGTTTTATTTAATAGCAAAAAAGTTGTATTCTGTTTTAGGGAGTAGAAAATAGCTGGCTGAACCAGGGCTACTCTTAACTTGGAAGACATAAAGTAGGTGAGTGATTGTGTGGCATTTGTCGACGTACTTTGGTGGTGGTTAGAGAGAATGAGTCCACTGAAGCTAAGTGCAATTGTAAAGGTACATAGGAGAGAAATAAGCTTGGTGGGAAAAACAAATTACAAATAGAAGTTAAAAGGGCTATAAATTATTCAGAAATTGCGGTGTTGCAAATAAAGCTATTTTTCAGGAAATACAGAGTGCAATAGTTATGACAGCTTTTGTGGAGAAACAAATCACGGGTGTGACAGAAAAGCTTTTGTTAATGCAGAAGCATTGTTTAAAAAAGACAATTCCTCTCCTTTCAGCTGAAAGAAAAATCTTGCACTAAAGAATGCATTCCTACAAAAGCCCGAGAGCATAAACTACCTAGAATCAAGTCTATAGAAAGAGACATGCTCTTAAAGCAACTGCGAGTATGAATTTTGTCTCATAAAATTGACTAGACACAGACTGACAGGGAGCCAGGTAGTTACACAAGCATTTGAGAGCTGTGCTATCAATACTTTGCCAGCTTAAATTTAAACTACTACATCTACTACAAAACAGATGTGCATGTACCTGAGATATGAAAAGATCCATTTTCTCACCCCAGAGCATCTGCTCTTTCATACTTCCTTCAGAAGTGGATGCTCAAAAGATAAAAAGCAAAGACCTCACAAAGGGTAGAGCTAAGTGTTGAGGCTGACAAAGGAGTTGTGGCATATTCCTGGCGGCATAGCTGGAATCCAATGGATGCCACTTAATTCAAAGTACTCTAAGCATGCAATGTTTGTCCAGTAGCATCTTAGAATTTTCTGGAACGACACTGCTATGTGATGAGTAGGATTCTTTTTTTATCCAGTTCTTTACTGGGAATGTGGGTGACTATAACGCAAAAGAGGAATAGAAGCCACTATTCATCTGCTCACTTATTTATTTATAAGTATACTATATAAGTTAAGTTCAACAAGTTAAAAACTTTGATGGCAGGTCTGAGTATCTATATCCATGTGTGTGTGCATATAGATATACACACACACATACACACATATATGGATCCAAGTTTAGGTTGAGAAGGATTGAGTTCTGAGTGACAAAGTGTCCATTCTTACCAATGGGTATGGATGAAAAGAAAAGCGTTCAGGTACAAAATACTGTAGAGTTGAAAGCTATAGACCAAAGAATATCAAGACTTTTTTGCATGTAACCCTGAGGCAAATTAGAGGGAACATTGTGATTTCAAGGCCAGTGTGTGCTGTTTATTAAGAAAATGTATTAAAAAAGCAAACTGGCACTGGCAATATGGCTCAGTGGGTAAAGTTGCTCAGTGTACATAATAGATCTTTGAAATATATGCGAAGGTAGAAGGAGAGAATCTGTTCCACAAAATTGCCTTCTGCTCTTGACATGTGTACCAAGGCACATTTGTTCACATGTAAATCACATGGCTCTACAAACAGATGCTGATATTTATTTTTAAATTTAAACAACCAAAGTGAAATGAGTAAATAACACACATGTAGTAACACCTGAAAGCATGTTTTAGAAAAAAGTATACGTATGTATATATGTGAATTTTTCTTTTAATTTTTGAGATTACAACATAATCATATTAGTTCCCTATTTCCTTTTTTCCAATCATTCGCATATGCCCTTCCCTTTCTCTTAAAATTCAAGGCCTATTTTTTCTTATTTTTGCATGCATACATGTTTTCTTATGTGCATATATTACTAGATATAACTTGCTCAGTCTGTATGATATCACTTGTTTGTATGTTTTCAGGCTGACCAATGCTATGGATAATTAGTTGTGTATTCTCCCATGGGGGAGTCTATCTTACTTCCTCTAAATATTTCTTAGTTCCCTATAGTTCTTTGTGTAGGGTTGAGGTCTCAAGGGCTTTCTCACATCCACTTTAGTATGACTTTTGTTGTTCTTGTTCAGATCATTTTTGCTCAGTCACACTGGTGAATCCTTAGGGCAGGTTCTGACAGTCCGAGGAGACACAATCTCTTAGCAAACTCCTTGATCCTCTGGCTCTCATAGTTCTTCTATTCAATCTCCCACAGTGACCCCTCGATTTAGGTGTGAAAGTTGTATTATAGATGCAATTATTTTAACTGAGCTACATAACTGTGCATTTTGATTGGTTGTAGTTTTGTGTAATGGTCTATGATTGTTGCAAAGAGAAGATTTTTAAAGAGGGACTAAGACCTCACTGATCTGTGGGTAAAAGGACAAATATTTAGAATGCAGATTGTAGGTTCTCTTCCAAGACCCTAGTTGGCTAGGTTTTCAGTAAAAGGCATGATTTCTCTCTTGTTCAGTGGGTCTTAAATGCAATTCAAAAGCTGTTGGTCAAACTATCAAGGTGTTCATGCTATGACTATACTCTTAGGGTTATCATGCAATGCTGGTCATTGTGGTTCATAGGCATCATATCTTAGCAGAACTATATGTCGCTTCTCTCTTTTGGAAGCTTGTATGATGCCTTTAGGTACCATGAAAGCTAGTACTCAAGGGGGAGACTTTCAAATCAGCTACAGTTCAGGGACCTCTGAGACAGTTGTCTGAAGTGTATAGAGTATTCAACAACAGGAGCTTACCTTCCACATGTGGTGTGTGTGTGTGTGTGTGTGTGTGTGTGTGTGTGTGTGTGTGTGTGTGTGTCTTGCAGGGACAACCAAAGGCAATAGCAGCAGCAATAGCCGTAGCCTATAATGTTTTGGAACCCTCTTAGAGAATCCTGATAAACAGCTCAGAAAAAGCCTTTTTCTACTTAGTGTTGGAGTTTTTTTTTTCAGATGGTTTAGGGTTCTTGAGGGGTTATGGTTAGCCCAAATGGAAAATTTCACACATTTTTATTTTATAAGTTTTTACCTGCATACCTGTGGTGGGATAGAGATAGATCTCATAGTTACAGTTAGATGTCAGTTGTCCTGTGGGTGCTGAGAAGCTAACCTTCCCTTACAAAGTCAGCAAGTGCTCTTAACTGCTATGTCTTCTCTCCAGCCCCACTGAAACAAATTAAAATTGGTCTCATTTTGGGAGGAGAAGAAGAATGTGGTTTCAGTTTGCTCTGATTTTTGTTGTTAATGTTGTTAGTGCACTTCCTGAACAAAGAAAAAAAATATAGCTCTTCTTGTCATGTTGACAGCTTTTGCTATATAAATAGAGAACTATGTAGGCAGATACCAAGGTGTGAACTTCCCCCATGAATTTTAATTGGATTCTTGGCTAGGAAGAGTGGGATTTAGCATGTAAATGGTAAGGATGCCCATCAAATAAAGTCCAAATATGTACTTTAATTTAGTGAAGTGAGCACTGCACAGTTAAAAGCGGGACCATAAAGTTTTGTTGTCTAATTGGGAACTAGTTTATGGACCACAGCAGTCCTTCTCCAGGGGATATTTTGCAGTCTATAGGGAAACAACATCTCTTTTTTTTTTCTTCAAACATCCCCAAAAAGACTGTTTTAGAAAGAAAACAAACGTCGAGCATCATGTTTCTGCATACCAGACAACGTTCTCATTTGTTTTTCCCTAGAAGCCTTCTTTTTTCCCTCTTTGCACTTGCTAAATAATAATTGCTTCACTGTTATAGCAATTTACTATTCACCAGATTTTTCTCTAGCGCCCACGATGCTCCAGGCTTTGAGGCCACAAGATTAAAAGGTACTCAAACAGTCAGTGGTAACCTGAAGTTTATGTATGAGTAGACAGTAAATTACTTCAATTAGAAATTCAAGAAAAGATGATTAATTGTGATATGTTATAGAAATAAAACATTGAGACAGAGGCCAATAAAGTCCTCTTAGAAAAGTGGAAAAATTCCCAAAGCTAAAGGTAAAGAAAAGAACTATCCATTACAAATGGAGGGCAGAATACGTTAACAGAAAGACAATACAAAGATCCCAAAACAGCAGTAGAGTCTTGATGTTCCTAAGGAAGAGTATAGGGGCTGAGCAGAGAGTCTCAAGAAAAAAAAAATGTGATGTGAGATATGTCTAAAGTAGTATGTAATGGCTAAATGCTAAATCACATGAAATCTTAAAGAGAACACTGTGAGTCTTTAAATGTTTGGATAGTGAAATTGCTGGTTATTTGAGATACCTTTGGGCAATGTCAGAAGAGGTTATTAAAGGCAAGGGACAGAGTCAGATAGATCACTTAGAAGGCATCTAGAATTTTTCAGATGAGGCTATTGGTGACCTGATTAAGTACATAAAAAGGAAATCTATGTTATTTCTATCTACTCTTCAACTCCATCAAAGATTCCTGAAAGATATAATATTACATAAGTAACAGGAAGGGCATTGTAAGCAGCTTCCAAAACTCTAGAATTGACAGAGACTTCTTGCTGCCTGGACAGTCATCCAAAGTTCTTCTGTACCATCCATCTTCAGCCTATAGGCCCAAAGTATCCAACAGGCTTTTTCGCGAAGGAGGAAATTTCAAAGTCAGTTCAGCATATATTGGAAGTTTGTCAGTCACTTTCTTCTGTGTCCTGCAGGGTATTTATCAGACTCTTTCATGAAGGAGGAACCCCAAAGGACTGTCTCATCTTCTTTAGGCAACTTCAGAAGTCATTTTTTCTGTGGGTCCTGTATGTCCAGTTTTTACAGCATAACATCAAGCAGTCCAGGCAAGAGCAGTTTCTTGCTCAAATGACTAACAAACTCCATAAGGAGCCTCTTCAGTGCCCATCTTCCTCTTGAAGTTATTGGTGCTGCCAGGAGCAGATGTGTCTCATTGTCATGAAAAGTCCAAAGTTCTTAAAACCTTTTAAATGTCATATTCTCTAGTCTTTGAAGTATATGTACATATCTGTATATCTAGAAAACCTAACTAACATGGCTACAAGTTTGACTATTATAGATTACTATCTATTAACCTGTATTTCTTAATAACATTACATTTTTAAGTCAGCTGCACAAACACAATACCTTAATCAAGAGCAGAAATAAACATATAACAAGATTAACCTTAAATTTGTATCAATAGACCAAGATCCATACTAATGTGAATCTCTATAGTAATATACTGTGCAAATTTATTGTCATTCAATACATTCTGACATTGTGGAAAGACCTAACCCTGTTACTCTAACAGAGTTAGATTAACCCTGTTAATGCTTCTAGAGAGCACACACTCAAGAGGTTACTGTTTTATACTATCGTAATGACTCCAAAGGATAAAGTGAAATCTCTTTATCCCAGAAACAACTCAAGTAGTGTATTTTCCTTCCTTTGTGTTCTTAGAGTTTACCTAGTACACTCTCCTGATGGGGAACTTTTTCTTTCTTTTTGATTTTGACTTACTTTTCATTTTGAATTTGATTTTCTTTTCATGCTGATTTCTTCACACTGAAGAATGAAACCTTAATATTGAGGAAAGAAAGATGGAGGGGTCAGTGAGATCCTGATGGCTTAGATTTGGGAGAGGGCTATAACTGTAAAGTTAGGGTATGATCATCTATCATCTTCAGGGTATAGATGGTCTGAACCAAGAAATGAGTGATTAGACAAAACAGCTACATTTGTTCCTTTCCACTGACTTCTTAGAACAGAGTAAGATTTGCAATATCATGTAAGGAATCCAGTAGAAATGGTTACAAACAGCCAGAAGAAAATCTCCATGGATTCTCTGTGTCAATGAAGCTCTTTCTGCTACTCTTTAATCCTGAATTTTTTCTCTTTGGGCTGAGGAAAATACACTAAATAAATGCCAACTGTCCTCTGCTCTTTTCCTCTCTGACTGTTTTTGGCTAGTTGTAGCAACTGAGACCAGGTCAAATAAGAATACATTATTAAAAATTCTCTCTCTCTCTCTCCCTTCCTCCTCCTCCTCCTCCTTATTATTCTTTTTTCCTTCTTTACCTTTCTATTTTCACCAACCAT
This sequence comes from Microtus pennsylvanicus, assembly GCF_037038515.1. Classification (NCBI taxonomy): domain Eukaryota; kingdom Metazoa; phylum Chordata; class Mammalia; order Rodentia; family Cricetidae; genus Microtus; species Microtus pennsylvanicus. The sequence continues at coordinate 37,622,496 of NC_134590.1, forward strand.
GCTCACATGAATGCACGTGTGCACACACACACACTCACACAGACGACTATAGACTTCTTATATAAGTACAGCAGAAAAACTACCAGCCCAGTTTAAGCAGTGACTTTATGAGCAGCATGAAAACATGTAGTTCTATGGCCTAGAAGAGAGGATAAGAGAAACCAAGTGAAGAAGAGAAGAGAAGAGAAGAGGACACTTGAGGAACTGTACATCTTTGATAGAATCTCAGAAATTCCATTACTACAGTTTTGCAAAGGAAATTTAAGACCAGACTAAAAGCTCTATGTGAATTTATATAGTATAATACAGAGCTGGCACATCTCCTGCTAGTAACTAGCTACAGAACAAATGGGTGTTTTGGAAAACAGAGATGAGATGGGGATGCTTAGTGGTCAATACAAGAGTAGACTAAGACATTTAAAAGTGAATTACAAAACCCAGATCTGGAAAAGTAAATACCCCAAAACATACATTTCTGACATATAGAAAAGTTAAGAGTTAGGAAAACAATTCAAAAATTTGTTACTTACACACAGACACATGCACAGACACACAAGCACATACAAAGTGGATTGTAGACTTCGTATGTAAATGTTGCCAAAAACTCACCTTAAGTGATGACTTAGTACTGAGTATTATGTAAACATGGAACTGTGGAGTAGAATAGAGTATATTGTCTATGTATGACATCTTCTTTTCTTTACCAGGGGTTTATAACTTGGGATAAGACTGTTAAGCAATTTTCATGTAGAAAATACCTACAATCTACTTGAACTAAATAGGTGTCTGTCTTTATAAAATGTATTGGAAACTTGATTAATGATATTTAGGAGATCCTTTATTTTAATACAACTCCTCTGGTGTCTTAAAATCAAGTCAGTTTAGTAATAGAACAAATATTGGCCCACTTCTTAATGGGCATATTGACTAAATTGTTCTGGTAATGAAACCGTTAATGGAGATATGATTAACACTGGGCAAGAAAATAAAAATGACAGCTGTGTACAGCTGAATTTGAAGGCCCTGAAACCAAAGCTTATAAGATTCATGTTTGCCTACACTTCCCTTAGTATTATTAAGATATGAATATGATTGGGATATGGAAACAAGTTGCAGTCATATTGGCTCAACATCTTGCTTATAAGCAAATGCTTCCTCTGTAAACCATGACTGATGGCGAGTAAGAGCCCTGCATCTTCTTCTTCCCACCCACAACGCCTTAGGGACAGTCTTACCAGTTAGTTATTTAAGTTCTCATGTTCGGGAACTTTTAACGGAGGAAGAAGTCAGCATTGCCTTTTCATCGTGCCACATGTTATGGTACACGTACTCTTGTTTTATAAATGTTTATTAAAACTGTCAGTTACTTGGTATCAAAGATGCCGTTTCTATTCTTTACAGCTCAGTGAGTCACAGAGACTGATCCTTTGACTCATCCATACTCTAAAATGTTTTCACACATTTCAAACAAAGTTCCAGGAATAAAAAATACAGGCTATTTGTATTCTTTCCAAAATTAGTCCGAGAAGTAGGTACAATGAAGTGTCGTGTATGGGCTCAGCACTCTCCAGATGGTACAAGGGAAAGCAGGGCAGGTCCCCATGCCTTCTCTCACCCCATCTGCAGCACGGTGACTGACCTTGGCCTCAAAGCCAGAGACATTCCCTAGTCTTTAGATCCTCTGAAGTAGGAATTAAGCAGAAAAGAGAAGTTTGTATCAGTGTTTGCTTTTTGTCTTCTGTGGCAAACTCTCCTATCCATGCCCATTTTCTTTTTCACTTACTAAGAAATCTTAAATTTTGTTGTCATATTGGGGCAGGATAGGAAGCCAGAGACACGAGGTGATGAAAAAGGATGACCCTTTGCCCTAGAGTCCAAAAGTGAAGAATTCCAGTACAATGAACAACACGTGATCTGTGCTTCATACTTGGCACAGTAGAGATATTGGAAGGATTAAGAGCTTTTCATGGAAAGAGTCTGTGAGACCTACATCAGCAGTTAGAGGTGTCAATCATAAGGGTCACCTTATCTTTGCATAGGAGTTGGAAATGAATTTCATTGTGTTACTTTATTAAAACACAGTGTAATGAAAGTGTTTTTTCCTGACTCACATATCCTTCTTTATCAGCTCTTATAAACATTCAAATTTTTGATATTGAACACTTACATTATTACATTACATTTCAGGGCTTTTGCTCACACTTCTCTCAGTGCCAAAAATGCTCATTCAGTCTACTCATATCTCATAAATTCTTATTCAAGTTTGAGATCTCAGGTCAATGTTATAGTTGGTATTATATTTTCTCATATGTGTGAGAAATCCAGTTTTTCACAAAAACATATTAAAATTGTGTTATACTGAATATCATATTGAAATGGGAAACCACAGGGACTTTTAGTTTGTTCCAATCTAGTAAATTTTCTACTCATGCCCATATATACTTTATGAAACTTCTACTGTAGTAAGTTTTCAAATATATTTTTGGAAAGGTCTTTAAAGTTATTTTTCACTCTTTGTACTCCCTCTTTAAACTTATCCTCAACTCTCCTACAAAAACGTATACTCCCTGTACCATTATTCCTTTTTAATCACATTTTTGTCATCCATTCATCAGTTGATGAATTTAGAGAACAAGGGACTGCAAATGCTCACTCTCTCTCACACACACATCTTGCACATATACATATGTACATTTTACACACACACACACACACACATACGTACACACACACGTACACACACATTCAAGCCCCTCCCAAGATTTGGATATCATAGCAAATCATAGATTTTAAAGAAGGTAAGATTTCTAGGAAATATCTACACAAAGCAGGAATACTACACGAAAGGAGCTCACAGCATGGTGTGGCAGCATGTGTAGAGAATACGCCAGAAAAAAGAACCATCATGGAGAGGGGAGATGGGCACACAATCCCACCTCTAGCCATGGTGTAATGGGCAATTGTTAGCCACAGGGGAAGGTGGAGTAGGTTTTCTCTAAGAGTGTAAATCCTACTAAATTGACAATGCTCTATGGCAGTAGTTCTCAATTTGTGGGTAGGGATCCATTTGCTGTCACATGTCTGCTATCCTGTGTATCAGATATTTACAGTACAGTTTATCGTAGTGCCAAAATAACAGTTATGAAGTAACAACAGAATAATATTTTGGATAGGGGTCACCACAACATGAGAAACTGTTAAAGGTCATAGCATTAGACTGAGTATCACTGCTCTAGGGGTCTGAAGACCACAGACACATTCAATAACATTTAGAGTAGTGGTTTTCTGAGGGTTTGAATAAAAAAACTCCATGTTGGGTAGAAAGGGAAGGGGTATGGATCTGTGGAAAACTTGGGGTAAATAGGGACTTATATTTCACCTCTGGAAGACAATCAAGGACAATAGCAACAGCTGTATGTTATGTAGGAGTCTCATGGAAAACCCTGACCAACAACTCAAAAGAGGAATTCTCACATCTTGCGCTGTCATCTTTGCAGGTGGTCTTTGGGTCTTGGAGAGAGCATTATTATCCCAGATGTTAAATTTTCATGTAATAAACTATATTGATGTGCATTGTGCTGTGTTCCTTTGGATTAATAGTTAATAGTGTGACTACTTATGAAGTTTTCAGACATTCTTACTGTTATTTTATCCTTCCCCTTTCTTCTGTTTTTAATCTCTCTTCTCTTCCCTAATTAGAGTTGCCCTTCTAATCAAATCACTTGTATCCCACTGTTTCCCTCTCTATTGCTCCCCCACTTCCTATATTGGCAATGTTTTTTTTTTTTACTTTCCCAGTTTCTGAAATTACTTCAAGATATGCACTCACATTTGGTTTAGAACTAAGAACCTTAGATGATAGGGAATGCCATGTTTCTCTTTGTGGATTTGGATGAACTCAATATTATTTTTTTCTAGTTTGATCCAAATTTTATTTTTCTTTATAGCTAAATAGTATTCTACAGAGGCTACATACAGGAGTCCCACTAATTCTTTCCTGCTGCCCTTTCAGCCTTCCCTTCTAGTTCATCCGCGCTTTTTTGTAACTCTGCTGAATTCTGTGTCCTAGGGACCTATAGTTATCACACTTGGCTGGGACCCATGTAAGTGAATTTTATCCTCCATTCTGTTATTCATTCAACTCTCCCCAGATCTACTCTTAGTCCTGCTAGATCCTTCCCACAGAGGCCCCTCCTCCAAGTCGGCCTTCATCCCCCAATGATTCACCCAGGGTCTTTGTACATCTTCCCCAAAACTTCTTTCATCCTCTTCTTCCAGCCATTTCCATTTCATTGCGACTCCTGTGACTACAGAACTATTCTATTCCAGGGACCCACCGCCACCCACTTGGCTAAAAACAGAGTGAGTAACAGAATCCAAAGAAAAGAAGACCCACACAGGAAAGATGAGACTAGGTATCCACGTGAAAAACACTTGACACATCACAATTCCAGAAGCTTAGATCCCAGTGCAAAAACACAAACCTGAAAATGAAAGACAGTATGCCTCTTCCAGAAGCCAGCAAATGTACTGTAATAGATCCTAAATAAAGAAACTTAACTGAAGCACAAGACAAAGACTTCAAAATGACAACTATGTATATATACAAGGACCTTTAAGAAGATATGAATATGTGCCTTAGTGAAAACCAAAAATATGAAGAGTTGAATGAAATAAGGAAAGCAAATAAAGAAAGTAAAGTAGATTTTAACAAAAAAACAAAATAACTAAAGGAAACACAAACTGAAATGAAAACAGAATGTCAAATAAAACTCACAGGCAAGCTTCACCAACAGAATAAAAGAAATGGGAGAGAGACTTTCTGGTCTTATAGACAAAAAGAAATGGATAATTCAATTAAATAAAGTATTAAATCTAAAAAAATGAGGCATAAAAATACAGGAAAACTGGGACATTATGAAAAGACCAAGCAACAGCAATAGGTATAGAGGCAAAAGAAGAAACCCATATCAAAGGCATAAATAATATATTTTTTAAAAAATTAGAGAACATTTTTTCCAATCAAAAGAAAGAGATATCTATCAAAAACTACAGATATACTAAACAAAAAATAGTTCCCATGACACAAAATGATAAAAAAACTTAAATATTCAGAGCAAAGAAATGATATTCAAAACTATAAGTGAAAAAGTCCAAGTCTCATGGAAACAGGTCCATCAGACTAACACTTGAGTCTTCAATAAACTCAGGGTCAGGAGGTGGAAAGATTGTAAGAGACAGAGGTGGCAGTTGGCTCAAAGGGAACAGCTTCTTCCAGACATAACCAGTGATACGCACGTGAACTCACAAATTCAGTGATAGCATGTTCAAGATCTGCATAGGTTCAAACCAGAAAAAAACTACTGGCACTAAGAAAGGGAGGTAGAAACACAGTCCCATCACTAGCAGAAGTTCCTATTTGCTGTTGATACCTCTTGGAGAAGGGAAAATGTGTTTTTCAAATGGTGTGTTACTGGATATAGCAATCTTACTGCAAGGCAGGCCTCATTCTCAGGTATAGTTGGCCAACAAAAATAGATGCAGTGATTTTGTGTGTGTGTATGTCTTTTTGATGGGCTTCTTGCTTTGTTTTAATATATTTTTGTTAATGCTTTTCAATTGTTCATTTTTATTTTCAGTTTTTTGTTTGTTGTTTCTTTTGGAAAGAGAGAAAATGAATTTGGGTGGGTAGTGAGATGGGATTATCTGAGAGGAGTTTGGAAAGGGAATATGATCAAATGTATTACATGAAAAAATTTTACAAAGATAGAGACTAGGTTAATAGACACCTTTCAACCAATATCTAATTAAATGAAACACTCTGTATTAATTTTAATCTTTAATAAATCTTCATTTAATCCTAATCTTCATTTAATCATTATGCCAGTGAAAGTGTTGATATTTCAAAAGCCTGGAATGAAAGAGGCTGTTTCCTCCATTTTGGGTGATTGACAGAAGCTGTGGTTGTTACAGGTAATTTAAATCACAAACACCTACAGTGTTTAAACTTTGTTCTGAATAGCATTTGTATTTTAAAGCTATTTATGGCATGCAATTTTATTTCAGGGATAACGACTGCAAATTGTGGACAAAATGCCAGGAGAAATGTGTTTAAGAGCACAAAATAGCAGGGGATAAGGAAGCCTAAATCCAGTGGATCCAAAAGTTCATTTAATTACAAAGTAAGTAATATATAAATGATCAAACACCAGCTCATGCTTATCCATTTTGTCCAAATTGCTGTCTTGAGATGGGCAGGATGACTATGGGTCCATACATGCTGTAGCAAAGGTTAGCTTTTTCTTTCTTTTTTTTTTCTTTCCCTGTCATGTCGCTGTGCAGCCACGGAGAATATGGAACCACTCAGGCACACATTCCATTTCCACTCATAATTTTTCCAGGCTGTCAAACTGCTATTCCTTAGGCAACCCTTTAATCCCTCATACAACTATTTTAACACAGACACTAATTTTATGTTATCTTTTAGAAGATGATTACTCCATGATGAAAGATGGGCTTTCTAATTCTTTATGCCTGGATGTTTCTTAGCTTTGGCTCAGCCAGTCACTTTTCTTTCCTTTACGTGTCTAAAGGGACTGTGAAGCCATCGCCTTTAAAGATCTACTTTGAAAATGCTGTGGCACCTTTTTTTTTTCTAAAACATCTGGGCATAGTATAAAGTATAAGGTAATTGAAAATGGAGTCATCAACCTTAACATAAATGAAATAGAAACATTACCCAGTACATTTGAAAGAAACACCATAAAAAATTTAACTATTAAAACCAAAGCCTCAATTCAGATATATAGTATACTCAAATGGAAATGTGGAGTTAAAGATCTTTAGATTAAACTGATGCTTATACAGAGGCATAGGATACACATGTACAAAGACACACATAGGCATGCACACACATGTGTATATATAATACTTGCATATATAAATATATTTTAAACAATTCAGTTAGTGGAATGTTTATATTCTACCCACTGAAAGGGTCTGAGGATAAAATTTAGCTTAGTAATAACAGAATCTAAAGATATTTGAGTACAGATAATGCCAAATTATTATACTTTTAGGCTGTAGTTAAATCTATGGTTTAGGATACTTTGAGTGTCCTCAAATTTCATGAAATAGAAAATTGATAACAGTGTGGCAATAGGAGGTAGAGTAGAAACTGTAAGGGAAGGGGCCTCGTAAAAACCCCTCTCACCCACAGGGCCACAGATTTCTGGGGTATTAAAATAGCTTTTCTAGGGTCCTTGAGATCTTATGTGATTGTACTTTTGTATAATCTTGAGCCAAACTCTCAGTCTTTGTCTTCCCATATAGACCTTGTAATTTGCCTCGAGTCTCTTGTCAGGACTGTCACTATGCTGGTTGGACTTTTTTTTTCCTTCCAGATTATGATCAGAAAAAATGCTACCCCATATAAGCCAATTTTCCTGTATTCTAGTTTGTTTTTTCTCTCTGTTGTATAACACTGTGAACAAAAGCATCTTGGGGAGGAAAGGGTTTACTTCATTGTACAGCTTAGAGTCCATCATGCAGGGGAGTTGGGGAAGAATTCAAGGCAGGAGACTGGAGGCAGGAAAAGGAGCAGAAAACAGGTGAAAACATTGCTTACTGGTTTGCTAGGTATGATGTAATTATAATTATATCATAATCTCAAAAATAAAAAAATGTAAAATACATTTTGATTGGAAAATAATTACATCACTTTCTCTTCCCCGTCTTCCTACCAGTGCCTCCCATATCTCCTCCCTCAAGCCCTTCCCATCTTCACTCCCCACTCTCAAGTTGATAACCTCCTTCCTTTCTTCTTTTCACACACATTTGTGTGCATGCATGAGTATGTTTTGCTGTTGTTGCGTAAATGGTTTCAAGGCTGACAGCTCTGCACTGGCCAAACAGTAAGGGGCAACATTGCCAGGAGAGGCTAATTCACCTTCTCCCAGCCATTGTTAGTTGTCTGTAGTTCTTTGCACTATGAGTTGGTTCCTCCCACATCAATAATTAAGAAAATGCCCAAAATACTTGCTTATAGGCAATCTAGAGGAGGTGTTTTCTCAGCTGAGGGTTTTCCTTCCCAGAAAACTCCAGGTTGTCTCAAGTTGGAAAAAAAAATCAAATAAAACAAAACAACATCAACCAGAACAAATACCAAATTACCTATTTCATCATAACACTGCCAAATGGACTGTTGTTAAAAAAAGATTGGCATGGAAGATAAAAATTCAGAGTCTTAAAACTCAGTCTCAATGATACATCAACAAAACATTCCTGAACTGAAGAAAGAGTTAAGTGATTGCTGAGTTGGCAAAAATAATGCTTTATTTTTGGCACTTACTAATTGTCTCAGTGGTTTATCACAAAGTCACTGAGGAGAAGCAGTGATCAGTTTATGATAAACTTTAATAAATTCCTTGGCATGGGACCATGATAGTTAGGACCCTATTCATAACTGAAGGGGCGGGGGAGGAGTAGTACTCCCATGAAGATTTCAGCTTTCATATACAGCTCAAATAACTCATGCTTGTAATACAGCCTGTTTAATTATGTTCTTCAGATAGTATTTAGCATCCTTTGAATCAGGGTCACCTTGGAAGCAATTCTCATGTATCTCTGCATGCTTGAATAGCAAATGCTCTTATATGCTTTATTCTTAACCTGGTTTGTAGGGATGTTTGCCTAGGAAATGATATTGAAAGACAACAAAGCTGAAGTTCAGGTTTGTTTGCTCGCTCTCCAGTATAACCAAGATACTATTTCCCTCTGAGAACAAGTTTAGGAATGCTTATGGTTTATTTCACAAAAGTCACGCTCCCCAAGCTTGGGATTTCTCCTACATCGACAGTTGCCCTTTCCCATTGGCCTGCAAGAACTGTGGGTGTGGGTAGATAAACAGTCACAAAATGACCACACTTTGCTTCTGCAGTAATAAGTTACTACTGCCTATAGTAACTGCCTATTAACCGTGATGCCAAAATCTGATGGCTTTTGCTGGGCTGGCATTGAGGACACCGTGATAGGTGAATGCTTTGAGTGCATGTGGTTAATATCTCAGTTCCCACAGCACTTGACAAATCCTCACACAGAGATACATTAGAAAGGATTATTGAGTTAACAATGGCTATAGCTCCCATATTATTTTTAAAATATTTATTTATTTTATGGATATCTATATACACCATATTCATGCAGGAGGCTACAGAAGTCAGAAGAGGGCATTGGACCCAATGGAAGGGCAGATGCAGGTAGTTGTAAGCAACTGTGTGGGTGCTGAAACCAAACCTAGGTCTTCTATGTGAGAAAGAGATACTCATAACCTCTGATCTATCATTCTAGCTTACATATATTCTTTGTGAGTAAATATCATAAGGTGATTTCCCCTTCCTGAAGGTGGCAGCTTGATGACCTGGGTTTATGGTCACAATGGTTGTATTTAATAGATCCGAATTGAAAGAGTTTATGACAGGAATAAATATTGTAAAGATCCATACCAATGATATAATTAATTTTTCCTTTGAGATAATGATTGCTATGATATAGAGTGGACATTTAACTGTTTGAGACAATGTGGAAGCCAACAGATATATAGCTAGACATCAGAATGGAAAGGCTTATCTGTGCATCTTTGTCATATTTCTTGATAAGTCAAACTCCTTACTGCTATAGTTTATGGAAATCTGGAAAAATGCTAATTTCTGAGCAGTCATATATGCCTTTGCAGGGTGTGTGATTTCCCTTGATTTTTTATTCATACTAATCGTATTTCTACCTGATTTCATGTGAACAGAACATGCTTCTAGGTTTTGTAATCAGAAAGGAACAAGCTGGCAAAACGGAAAGCGATGATAACCTCTCTGAAATAAGCCTGGACAGGGATTTATCTGACACAATGTTTAACTAAAGCAGGCTTCTAGCATTTCCTGGATGAAAAGTCTTAGAAATCTTTATCTGAAAATCAGGTATTAAATCTTGCAGCAAGAGATGCTGATAAAACATGACTCTAAACAGCTTAATTTTTTGGTACAACATTGGCATCATTTAAGAATAGCTGATTTCAATTTGGTGTAAATTTTCTGTCAGTTACACTGTAGCACCTGCCTAGCATCTGGAAGTGATGGTCCTAAAGGTTAACCAGGTAATAGAGAATGACCTCAAATGTCTTTGAAGAGATTGTTAGGAGAACAAAGTATTCATTGGCTTATTTGACTGACCTCTTTTCAAGCTCAACTTAGAATAAAAAGAATTCAATTCAGCAATAGCTCTGGTTTTAGTAATTTGCATCTTTAGGGAGTCATTTTTCATACTAAACTCTAGTATGAATAAATAAATGATAGCCAACAGTAGCTAAGAATCTAAGGCCTAGAATTCCCATGATAAAGTGAACACTGAAGTGAGCTAATGAGAAAGAAAGCTGGATTGAGTAGAGGGCTGCTTAACTAGATTAATACCAATTCAAATTTGAGAGAATGCCACTATATCCAGTCATGCACAAGATCACATCTCAGAGAAGAAAAATAATTTCATTATTTCAATGTCTAGTGTAAAGTATACATGATGCATAATGAAAAATTAACATTGACAACTTCATTATTTTCACTAAAATAAGCAATTAATATGTGTACCTGTCCTTGAATTTCATTGATGTAGAATCAAGGTGGAACTTACTGTGACCTGGAGTAGTAGTCTTGACTCTCTATAGTAATGCGTGAGGCCCTACCACCTTCTCCTATCTTTGCAGGTGTCATTTAACTGCTGTAGCTCTATCTGTCCTATTGGTTTGTTCAAGGTCATCAATGCCTTGACCTTACTTTGAGTTTCCTAATACTTAGGGTCTCTGGATCCTATAGAATACTTACACTGTTGGGGGAGGCTGCTTGTTGGTTCCTGGCTGCTTAGCCCCAAAATAACCACAAAGAAACTGTATTAATGAATTCACTGCTTGGGCCATTAGTTCTAGCTTCTTGTTGGCTAACTCTTACATCTTAATTTAACCCATCTCCATTAATCTGTGCATCACCACGAGGTTGTGGCCTACCAGCAAAGTTTCAGTGTATCTGTTTGCATCAGAGCTCCATGGCTTCTGTCTGACTCTGCCTCCTTTCTCCCAGCATTCAGTTTAGTTTTATCTGCCTAGCTTTGTTCCCCAATAGTTTTTCTATAGGCTCAAATTAGTTCCTTTATTGACCAATGATATTCACAGCATGTGGAGGGGAATCCCACATCACCTCCTCTTTTCTGTTTAAATAAAAAAAATATGGTTTTAACTTTAATGTAGTAAAATTACATATAACAAAACAGGGATCAAGCAAGAATTATAGTTCCAATATTTATATCTACTTTATCTTTTATCATAACTAAGGGAAACTATAAGTTCTTCAATACCATAAAAGACTCCAGAAGGATATAATATTACCTAAGTAAACAAGAAGTACATTTTAAGAAACTTCCAAGACTCTAGAATTGACAGAAACTTCTTGCTGCCTGGACAGCCACCCAAAGTTCTTCTGTACCATTGGGACATCCATCTTCAGCCCACAGGTCCATAATATCCAGCAGACTTTTCCACAAAGCAGGAAATCTATATCCTGTAGAATGTCAAGCAGACTTTTTCATGAAGCAGGAACCCTGAAGTATTATTTCACCTTTAGGCAAGTTCAGCAGTCATTTCTCTGTGGGTCCTGACTGTCTAGTTCATCAAGAACTCCAGGCAAGAGCAGTTTCTTGCTCAAATGGCTAACCAACTCCATAAGTAGTCTCTTTGATGCCCATTTTCCTCTTGAATAATTGGTGTTGCCAGGATCAGATGTGTCTCATTGTCATGAAAAGTTGTAAGTACTTAAAACATATTAAAGGCCATATTCTAAAGTTCTCTGAAAGATTTTAAGAATACCTAACTGAAATATATCTCTATATATCTAGAAAACCTAACATGACTAGAAGCTTGACTATTATAGATGACTCTCTATTAACTTATATTTCTTAATTATACATTACATTTGCAAAAACATAATACCTTAATAAAGAGCAGAAATAGATAACAAAATTGACTTTAAATTTGTATTAATAAACCAAGATCCATAGCAAAGCAAACTATTCATCCCTATATCAAAGGTAATTAATGCCTTGACCTTATTTTGAGTTTCCTAATACTTAGGGTCTCAGGACCTAGAATACTTACACCTGATAACTCACTTGGCCAGCTAGTTAGCCATGTTGCCTTACATAAGATCAACCTTTTGTCTTTCTTTTAACAACATTATCTGGATGTGGAAGAATTTCATAAATCAAGGCTTCTGTATATCCACTGCCAATGATACCCTTTACAGTCTGTTTTTGGTGCCTTGAATAGCCCACAGTCATGGTGTGGTGGTGTTATTGCAGATAATTAGACTGGAAAACACATTTGTAAGTCACTTTTCCCCTTAATATTTCTATGACTTCAATTTTGTCACCTCTTTTGTACTTCTCCTACTTCTTGGCTTGGAGACTGACTTGTGTTGGTACAGATGCTGGAACAGAGGGGACCTTACAAAAGTTATATAGGAAGTCAGCTGAAGTAGAGTGAGATATTTCAAATATCAAATGTGAATGCAGAGTTCTTGAGTTTGAATCTTTGCTAGCCTTTGTTATATAAATTTGGATAAGTCATATCAATTTTATTTTAGTTTCCATTTTTTAAGTTGAAGATAATACTACAAAATGGTTAAGATTTAATGGGACACAGTGTGTCAACTACTCAAAATGTACTGAGCACACAAGGTTCCAGAGTTAGTTATCTGTTGACTTTATTATTCTCCAACTTTCTGCACAACTTGTTCTAATTCTATTTGGGCAAGGATACTAACTCATAATAAGTGAAATTATTTCTAGCAACTTTTCATGTAAATCCTTATAACAAGATGTCCTGGCTTAGTAATTAAGGATATCACATCACTTTTGAAAAATTAATGAAAACATAATCAGAGATTCAAAAATAACCAATGTGTTCAATATTTTCTTAACATCTAACCTTACCATAAGAATCCCGATGCAAAGAATAAAAACTTCCATGGGTTAGTATAATCAGAAATGTTTCTATAATTCTGGGTAATTTTGAAGTTAAGTAGTCTTTTAATATATTGGGTAGGTAACTTATATCTTCCTTTACCTACTTTTCTCAGTTTAGGAATGGAACTAGTACATCTACCTCTGACTTCTCTGTTCACCCATCTTTTATATTCCTACCTGATAGAAGATATTATTATTTTACTCATTGTCCCACATTACATTAGGGTTACTGTGCCTTTAAAATAGGAACTGATGGCATATGCAAACCATTCCTGGCATTTTAGAAGTTGCGCATAGTGTTGTTTCATCAGCTTTGAGATCAGCAAAATGCAAAAGACACGTTTGTTATATACTGTCATGTTAAGTATGCTGAGAGTAGATCCAGCTTCCTCTAGCAACCTAGCCTTCCGTGTGATGTTGAGTGTGAAACATGTCTTAAACAGACAACTGCTGACACAAGAAAGTTATCGGTCAGGTTTCCGAGAAGCCAAAAGCCAGGAGAGGCAAAGAAGAAACCATGTGTCTACTTTACTTTTATGCTTCTTTAAGAAGTCTTAATTCTAACTCATTTTTGTTAGAAATGGTTTATGACACCTACAGTTTTAATATTCTGAAATTTTAAACATGCTCTCCTGATCTCCTACAAGTGTTGCACTGGACCCTGGCCTGAAAAGAAGTTTTCAAACAAGTGAGTGCACATATAGTTTTTTGAAAACTGTATAGAATATTTCTCCTGTTTTTATCTCCAAGTATAATTTCTTATGACAATGTTTTTTTCTAATTCAGTGCTTTCTTAACTAATCTACATGTAAATCATGTTATATTTAAGCTAGTGATGAGTTTCAATATTGCATCATGCTGGAGCTCTGCATGCTGTCCACAGGTAGTATTCCTCTCTTCTATCTATGACCCCAAGTCTCTGACATCTGAGGACCTGTGCCTAACTCTGATCTCACATAATACTGGTGGATATAGCATTCCTCCCCTGCACCCTGTAATGCCAAAGCCATCTGAAGATCTGAGTTTAGACTTGGAGGCATTCCAGAGTAAACCCCCAACCCCGTTCCTTCTGGGATTCTAACTCTGTCAGCTGAAGACCTGTACTGAGCAACCACTGCTAACCAAACTTCTGCCTTTCTAGCACTCCAGTTCACATGTCTCAAGGACTACATCAATAAAATCCTAACTTTACTACATGCTTTTTCATGAACTCAAGAAGTTACACTATGCCCTATCTGAACTAGGACCATATTTGATACTCAAATCCTACCTCAGCACAGAGTGGACCCAATACTGAGCATCAATCACCATCAAGTTGATCCAAAATCTAACAAGTTGAGATAACAGCAAATAGAAGTTTAAATGGCCAATCGACAAAGCTGAGCCAGCTAGTCATACCAAAATACATAACTTATGATCTAACTCAGTATGTCCAGTGCCCACCACAAAAACATAAACATGTACAACCATAACAGCATGTATCTTTCAAAAATCAATTCTCCCAAAGTAATGGTTCCTGAGTAGAGCTACTTGGTTGACACCCAAAATGATAAAACACCAAATATTAGTACATTCAAGGCGCTCAGAGAGGAAAGGAATAAACACCACAATGAAGATAAAAAACCCACAAATATGAAATAAAGAAGATCATACAGGAAATAAAATATAATTTAATAAAAAGATAGAAATTGTGTAGATTTATGTCATATTCTTAATGCATGGCATGATTTTTGAAAACTTTGCTAATGCTGCTATTCATTCTCTAATGTTTACCTATCTTGACTCAAACTGATTTGAATTATTATAGCTTTCATTGTTTTAAAACCATCACATCTTATCCCTCATGATAGTGGGAGCATTGTGCTGCCTCAGTGCCTAAAACGGTACTAAATACAAAGAACATTTTCTTAATTGGGTCGACATAGATCCCACTTAGAGCTGAGAAGTCACTTATTCGCAACATTTTGATCATTTAAGAGTCTCTGCAGCAACTGCTGCCCACTGTGGAAAAATGTTTCTTTGTCCAAGGCTTAGAGCAACATTAATCTATGGCTCAAATATGCCTCATGGGACATTTTAGAAGAAAGGGCAGAATAAATATAATAACCTGAGAATGGAGATGAGTATTGAGAAATGTTACTTTCTAGACATGACATCATTGTTGCTCTCATGAGCTCACAGAATGTGTTTACCTGCACAAGCCCTGCATAAGATCATTTAATATTCCAAGAAGGAACACTACTGGATCTTGGTGGGTTGAGAGGAAAAAGAAAACATGAGACAGTCGAGAGACCTGTTGAAGGGGCTTCAAAAAAGAGGATAAAGAATTTGGGGCTATATGTGCCATTGTATATACAATGCACTTGACAAAGAATAAATAAAAGATATTCTAAAATAAGAATCTTTTTAATCACAGAGATATTAAACAGTTACAAAAATTAGACAATGGAAACCTCATTCTGTGACTCAGAAGAGGCTTTATCTAGTCTGTCCTTGTACAGATGTGGCTGAGTGGAATTTGATCTCATTTTTTGCCTGACTTCCTTACGTGTTTCACTACAATGCATATATCTTGTGTGCACTGACAAACTTGACTCCATGATGCTAAGGTTTTAAGGGAGGTTAGTCTACCCTTGTTGTTCCTGTAATCAGAGAAGAAGAATATGTGTAAGGAAAGAGATGGATTGTTTGTTTTCCCCAAATTATCTATATTCTATCCTGCATGGAGTTACTTTATAATGTGGAACATTATTTATAGAGGATTTTAGGAGGGAGGGTGGGGCAGTGTAAGGAGAACTGATATTTTGGAAATATTTTTTTTTCTAACATAAGTGATGAAACTGGAAACCAGGTATAAAAAACAGTGATATATTCTAATTTAATCTCTCCTTTTTTAGGATCACTGCCTGACGTTCAGCCATTTCCAAAAATAGTTTCATTAACAAATGAGGGATATAGAGTCAAAATATGTTAGATAGAGTGATGTGGGAGTGTCATATATCAATCTGTTGATTTCATTGGCTAAGCAATAAAGAAACTGCTAGGCCCATTGGATAGGCCCACCCTTAGGTGGGTGGAGTAAACAGAACAGAATGCCGGGAGGAAGAGGAAGTGAGCTCAGACTCCACAGCTCTGCTCTCCGGAGCAGACGCCTTCAGAGAGACGCCATGCTACCTGCTCCAGGGAAGATGCACGCTATGAAGCTCCGACCCAGGATGGACATAGGCTAGAATCTTCCCGGTAAGAGCACCTAGCGGCGCTACACAGATGATTAGAAATGGGCTAAATTAATATGTGAGAATTAGCCTAGAAGAGGCTAGGTAGAAATGGGCCAAAGCAGTGTTTAAAAGAATACAGTGTCCATGTAATTATTTCGGGTAAAGCTAGCCGTGTGGGCGGGGTGCTGGGGACGCAGCCCCGCCGTCGCCCCTATTACTACAATAGATGAATTAAAATGTTCATATAAATCTATTAATTGTCCAAACAATGTACCACATCATCCGGGAGAACATTATTCTTCTGACAAGCATGACTAACGTGCTTTGCTCCAAGCCCTTTCCTTAGACCTACCCTCTCTCTAGACAGCTAGATGCCCTCCATAAACTCCATACCTTATCGTCCTTGAGACAATGGCATCCCCATTTGTATATGTTGTTTGGAGGTAAGTATGTAAGTTATTTTACCCCTCACCTGTACTCTAGTTCAAGAACAGCATTTGTCAAATCCTTAGGAGCTTAGAGATGTATGGAGAAAATGTCAATGGTATTGGAGGAAAGAAGTGCGATGCAGACAAACCCAAGGAAGTGAATACTGGTGTGTACATGTCAGGATCCGCTTGCATGCTTTCCTGCATCATCCTCACTTGGTGCCTCAGGAAGTGAATACTGGTGTGTACATGTTAGGGTCCCATTGCATGCTTTCCTGCATCTTCCTCACATGATGCTAAGATTGTGAAAATGAGTCAAAAACAACCATAAAAGCATTCAAGCAGAACTTTTAAAATTTATTATTAAATGTTGAATTCTACCTTTCTACAAAGAGAATTCAACTCCTATCATAAAATATATAAGTAATATAGCATTTCTTTGGGCTACATATTGAATATTTGATAAATTTGTTTCCATGTTCTTACTTGACTTAGTATTTGTGGAGATGCTATATAGTTTGTTTAGATTAGATAAATTATAAGTAATAGTGTGACTGGAGAATTAGATCTAACTAAGACTGTTCCGACTGTGCTAACAATTACTGACAATTTTGTGCCTGGAACTCTTTTTCCAACATGGACACATAGGTACTCACACTCATCCAATGCCACTGATGTTGCAAATGAATGATCTGCCAGATTACAAGGACTTGGTGCCAATAAAATCAGATAATTCCTCATAGCTCACTATTTATTTAGACTTCTATTAGTTAATTCAGGGAAAGACCCAGTCAAATATGAAGATTCTGAAATCAATGAAAAAAAATCCCTGTGTATCCACTTTTTAATCACAGCATTATTTAGACCTAGCTCAAAGATGTGCACATCAGTAAAATATTTTTTAAAATTCAGAATAAGTCATGTGTGAAATAGTGTGTCAGTTTTATAATGAGTTTAAAATTGTGTTTATCTATGAACAGGATTTAAACACCTTGCAAGATTATTACTAAGGTAACTGAAGAGCCAAAAATAAATTACATAGGCATTTCTATTTGCTTTTGCTTTCTCATACTGCTTTATTATCAGCTCAGAATTTTCCAATATTCAAAGTATAAATAAGAACAATGAATCACAGCCATCCTTCAAATATATCTGTATGCTTCTCTTCATGCAGTTACCAATGGTTCAACCTATGAAGTTCATAGTTAATTTTAAATCTGTCTTTTAATTAAGATATCTTTTAAATAGGAGTCTTAAATTATACATTTTGGGATGTGAATCTTCTTTATTGATGTCTACTAAATGGAACATCACTGATAACTTTGTCTTTTATTTGACTTTTGAAAACAGAATTCATGTCCTATTGTTTATTTGAATGGTTATTCAATTTTCATTTAATTAAAATCCCCTATTGATACAAGTTTAAGGGTATGCGTGAAGGGTATGGGAAGAGGGAGAGAGAGGAGAAAGAGAGAGAGAGAGCAAGAGAGAGAGAGAGAGATTTTCCATTGTTATCTCAAAAAAAATGGGTGTGTTTTAAGGAATGATGATAGTGATACAGAAAGCAGACTTCAAATGAAAGAAGCTACTCGATTTTATTTTTCTATGTTCTGGACTGATTTGATTTTTACAAAAGCATTAATCAAGAATGACTTTTGGAATTCCAGCACCTATTAGAGTATCTATTGAGGATATAGTTAATTTCACAGCTTTTAGATTATGTATACGTTTACTTAACTTGATTTGCACTACAAATTCGTTCTTCCTATTTTGCATGTGGGAATCCTGGGAGTTGGAGAAAAAATGAATTAATTAAAATCACCCTAGTGTTGTCCTTATATAACATGAATCTAAGTTTTCTATCATTTTTTAAATATTTTGCTTCATTTCTCAATGTCCTGTGATTCTTCATAAGAATTCTGTCTTTCATGTAGTGGCTAAAACTCACAACTTCTTTAGCATATTTTGAACTTTGGCATGTGCACTGTAAAATAATAAATGCTTATCTCATTTGCTGTGTTGGTTGAATGATAATTTATATAAAATTTTGATGATAATTTATATAAAACATTTGAAATAGTCTTTGGATAGGCACATGAGCTCAATAAGTACAAGCTATACTACTTAGGCTTTTGGTTGCTATCACAGAACTCTGACAAAACCGTATATGGGAACAAGAGTGTGTATTTGCTCATCGTTTCAGGGATGTCAGCACAGTTCTTCATGGTGAAGATGGTACGTAAATCAGAGCAGCTCATAACCAAGTCCATTAAACACACATAGAGAATACTTGCTCTCAAGCTCACTATCTTTTTCTATTCCCCTTCTCATTTCACAGAAGTGCCCATGTCTGTAGGATTGAATGATACACACACAGATGTCTTTTTCTCTCTGAAATGCCCAAGGAGACACAGCCAGGGCATTAGCCTCATTTGCCTTACTAATTTCGTATGTATATCTCAATCCAAGTAATATGACAATGATATTTTACCATCAAATTAGTTATTTTAAGTAATAAATTACTGCTTAACCCATTGAAGGGCATGAGGAGGGCCCAATAAAATTTGTAGAAAGATTCACCTTTCTAGAATTTCTATAGCTGCTTTCTATGTCTATCATTATTTGTGTTTACTGTCTATGCATGTTATGTTGTTTAAGAATTATTTAATTTAGAAGATCAAGCATCAGAGAGTAGGAAGGTAGCTCAGCTGTCAAGAGCGCTGATTGCTCTCTGAGAAGACCCGAGTTTGGTTTCCAACAAACACATCAGGTGTCTTAACTCCAACTGTAACTTCAACCTCTATGGACCCTATTTTAAACTCTGAAATCTGTGGGCACCCACACATAAGTGGCACATATATACACACATAAAATAAAACAATCTTCTAGACAGTCATATATCAAATTCATTCAGGCTTAGAAGAATGATTGCTTTCATTTGGACTGTAACTGCGCTAACTATACCAGAGCTTGAAGTTGCCATGCCTAAATTGAAATTCTGATAATGATTGACTAAAAGTCCCTCCCAATAATTCAAATTTGACTTCATTTTATATTATTTTCCTCTATGAAATGATTAACTTTATAATAATAAATTTTAATATATTAAAGTATGATAAATGAGGACAATTACTGTCTATATCAGCATATTTATCACATATGCATTTTTGTTACAAATTGTTTTGAGAATTTTAGGTTTCTAAATTAGTTGACCTAATACTGTAGCTATTTTACATCAGTGCTCTTCGATTAATTGAGTATACCATTGAAGGATATCTAGGTAATTATTTCTATAATTGCCTAGGCCACTGTCTATAAGAATAGCATATAAAAATGCCTAGAGATGCAGAGCTATAACTAATGAATGTGAATTAATATCTCAACCATTTAAAATATTTTTATTGTTTGTATATATGCATATTTATATACACATATATTTATTGTATATATAATAAAGTGATCCCTTACTGAATTCACAACTCTTAAATGAAAAAGAGAGATAGAAACTCTCTCATCAAAACCCTATGACTAGCCAGGTGCCTAATCACTCATAGTCAAGCATTGACAGGATGGGAAAGAATTAACTTTACAGTTACAAATATCTTCACTCCATATATTCTGCAGCTTTAGGGTAGGCAAGAATGACAAATGTTTTCCTTTTGCATAAATTTCTTTCAAAGTTAAAAGAATTTCTCTGATCATTGTTTTCCTACAGGAGAGTATTCACATAATTTCAGAGCTTACTATTGAAGAGGTATGACACTGCGCATGTCATACTGGGCAGCATCTTATCTGTGATTGGTCTAAATAAGCTAAGTGATTAGGCAAAGTAGAAAGGGCACAGCCATTCAGACAAGCATTTTCAAAATTTTCACACAATTCCGCAAATCATTTTAGATGTTTTTAAAGATATAAGACAAAAGGTAAAACCTATAATGTATGATTTTCCCAACTAGTGTAACTCTACCTCCTACATTGCTTTCAAATCTGCTGTATTGATATGTTCCTCCTTATTGTGAGAGAATAGATGGTTCATGGACCAGTTGCTTTATCAATCTAAAGCGGTGCTTTCATAGTGATTTGGATTTGTTCCAATTCATAGCTGCAATTTGCCAATCTATTATAAAAATTCCAAGATAATTTTGGTGGTGGAACATTATAATCTACACATATGTGAACTCCCATCTTCGTCAAATATACCTGAAAGAAGTTGTTTAAAGTTTTTCTAAAATTTGAAGGTGTGCATCATATTCTTTTATTGTCTCTTCCCAGACTCTATTTTACTGCTTTCTTTGCCAAGTATTCATTTTTAATTTATTTTTTAAATTTTTTTTGTTGAGCTATATATTTTTCTCTGCTCCCCTACTTTACACTTCCTTTTCCTTCTACCCTCTCCCATGATCCCAATTTACTCAGAAGATCTTGTCTTTTTCTACTTCCCATGTAGATTAGACCCATATATGTCTTTTTTAGAGTTCTCTTTGTTGCCTAGGTTCTTTGGGATTATGAATTTTAAGCTGGTTTTCTTTGCTTTATGTCTGAAAGTCACTTATGGATGAGTGCATATTATATTTGTATTTCTTGGTTTTGGTTACCCCACTCAATGTGATGTTTACTAGATCCATTAGTTTGCCTGCAAATTTCAAAATATCACTTTTTTTTCCGGTGTGGAGTACTCCATTGTGTAAATGTACTACATTTTCCTTTATCCATCTTTCAGTTGAGGGGTATTTAAGTTGTTTTCAGGATAGGCCTCATGGGCAACAGGAAATCATGGCATATCAAGCTGCCATAACAACAAGTGTCCCCCCCTCCCCATTCAGGTTAGGCAAAGTAATCCAGTATGAGGGATAGGTTCCCAAGAGCCAAATACAGTAGTTTTATGTTTAGCTTTTTAAAAACCTCTATAGTTACTTCCATGATGACTATGCTCATTTATACCCTGATAAATAGAGAATTAGAATACCTTTTCCCTCATATCCTCAATTACAGGTGGACTGACATGTCCTTCAAGCATTTATGCGTGTTCTGGGGCTCCCAGCTTGAGTTCTCATGGTGCATAGAAAATACTTTTATCCTTGTAACTCCAGCTCCAGCCTTTGAACACCAAGAAGAAATTATTGGGTGCTTTTGCATGTGTGCATGCACATATGTGTGAGTGTGTGTGTGTGTGTATGTGTGTGTGTTTGTTTCTATGTGTGTGTGTGTGTGTTTTGAGAACTGTTCATTTATTGATCAGAAAATTTAGGGGACATTTAGTTTTGAAGCTTGTTAAAAGTTCTAGGTAGTAACTCTTTGTCTGCTGAGGTATCACTATCAACAATTTCATTATGTTCTTTCTGTTCTTCTCTCTAAGAGATCACTCACTTCTCAAAGAAAGTGAACTCAATCTAGGATTAAGTACAGACAATTCAAGCCAGCACATCCACGAATTGATCAAGAAGTTATAGACTAAAAACAACGGGTGGACCATTCTCTTTTCTAGTTTAATAATAAAGTGCATCTATAAGCTGGGCGAATGACCCATTTTTTTTGTAGAGCTTGGTCACTGGCTCCTGATCAAGAAGAGAAGCCTGGCAATTTCCATTAGTTGCCAAATTGCTGTCTCTACTTTGTTTTTCTTTTGCATACTACTGGTACCTCCACACATGTTGGGCAGTAGGAATTACCTATCATTTCCCAACAAGGGCCACCCTCCAGAAAACACAACAATTGCAAATTGTTTTAAAAAATGCTAGTTTAATTTTCTCCCATTTATATTCTGGGTCCCTTGCTGTATCTGTTCTCCATGCTTCAGAATGTTAAACTACTGGATTTTTATCTTGTCATTTGAAGAGCAGCTGAGTTCAGCAAGATAATGTGAATGGTTCCCCAAGACTCTGGTGTCTGTAAGCTTAGACACATTTAGTACTTTGAAAAATTTGAACACTCAGAGCACACTGTAGTCCTCTAAAGAGTATAAACATTTAGCCTAAAGTTTGGCACTGATAGTTTTCAATACATTTTATAATTAATTTATTGCATGGCAATTTTAATTGGAACACCTTCTTGGTTTTTATGCTTTCACTGCTTCTGTCAACAGTGTTTCAGGTGTAAAAGATAGAAATATGTGCTTAAGTCATTGCTATTAATATAGTCTTAGAAAAGTCCCTAACTAGAATGGTTACCCTGTTTCTCCAGTAGTCCTCCTCTAAAGTTCTTTATTAAATGATGTATCCAATATCTGCTTCTAGAAGCACCTTGGGTTTCTAATAGCAAAATTAAATATACAGTAATTTACAAAAAGTCTTTTTTACCTATTTTTTAATTAGAAATACTTTTAGAAGAGCATTTCCTCCAAATTAAAATTCATATTTTAGTAATTATGCAGGCACTTCAATTCTAGATTGTTTATATCCTACATTCAATTAAAACTGATTAAAATATAGATTTTAATAATTTTCAGGCAAATTAGTTTATTAGGGATTGAAATCATTTGTGGCCTTCTGATAACCCAGAGCTTGGCAATGATTGTTCATTTACAACTGTTCAGCTCATTATTTTCCATCCTTCTGCAGAGATCTGGTTACTCAACTATTAATGAACTCTATATTCAGGCAATCTATATGCCTGTCATCATTTCTTGAAAAATCAATACAACATTCCACAAAGTAAAAATGTTCCTTAGTGTATAACCTAGTGGGTACAAATTCTAAAAAACTAAAAGAAATAAAATATACTCATGGTATTTAAAAATGTACAGCAAATTATTTTTTAATCATGCTCATTAAGGAAAAAATATGGCCCAAATGTCCAGGCTACCTTTGCATGTTCATAATTTTTACCCATTTCAGGTTGTTTTGGTGTATAGATTCCTAGGGCTATCAAGCTGTAAGGTGCATGAGTAGCCTTTCTCATTCTTAATCAATAGCAGCGAGGAAAGCTGTGAGCAGAATTTCTTATGGTATTGTGGTCAGAGAAGTTGTTGAGAGAAGATTGGAGGAACGGGGAAAGGGGAAGAAGTTCAAAGTACCCGTTGTTGAGTTTTGATTAATTTTGTGCTTATAGTGGATGTCACCTGTCACTGAGAAAAAGCAATTCAATCCAGGTACCTCAGAAAGTGCAAGAAAATGAGAACACTTATATTAAAAAATTCTTAGTGATGGGGACCAACCCCATCCATATTTCCGGAAATAAAAATGACTTTAGAAATTAGTATTGAAATGGAGGCTCTTGGGTTTATATAACAAAAGAAGTTCACAATCCTAATTAACATGAGGAATTACCACACGGAATCTGTCACATATCTCGTAGTAATTTCTGAATGCTTTGTTAAGTTCCCTGTGTACAACCTACCTACAAATGTGCTTCAAGGGCATGAGTTCATAATGCTCATAACATCCTCTATGGTAAGAGTCCAAATTTGTTTGATCACCAATAGTCTTCTATGTTACTGTATTGTTCAGAGGTAGGTTTTTCCTGATTTTATTTTTGAGAGGAAAATAAATGTCAGTTTGTTCATTTTTTCAGACTTCTAGACAACTGAAAAGAGTACAGGAGTTCTCAGAACCAATATGTGTTGCTGGAACATTCAAGAGGGCTACAATAAGAGGATTAGCAATAAGCTCTATCATCATCAACGCAGAAACCATCTCAATGGTAAGCCAAGAGAAGACGTTAGATTTAGTTGAACATCCAAGAGGACAACATAAAAAATCTCTTTGTAGACAGGTTAGGATACTCACATTCTGCTTTCTTCACAGGAGAGGATAGACATGCCTTCATTTTCCTTGGGTCTTTTGAGGAGATGCTTGCCAAGAGATTTTCAGTAAACTATATGATGTTCATCCTCAAAGATCGAATGCCACATCCACCCCATTGCTGCCTACTTTATCAATCTATCTTCCTATCATTCTATCTCTCTCACCACACCCAACTTCTATTCATGCAATCTCGCTCCACTTCCAGAACTACCTGCTTTCAATATGATTGACAAAGACAACAGCTTCCCTTACCTCATACTATATTACTTGTATGGTATAATTAAAGATCCAGAGACCATCATCTGACAGTAATCTCCAGCGAAGATAAGGTTCTTTTTATGTTCTCATTCTTTCTCTCCCAAGGTAATGGCAACATATGCATTGTCCTCAAATCCCTACTTCAAGCTTTGCTGTAAGGAATCCAATCTATGAAAACACCTAACCACAGCTTTGTGGTGCATAGATATAATGCCAAATTTGTGACTATGAAATTCTAAACCTGTGAGGTTGTAGTTTGTAGCTGTCTACATGACCATGGGCAGCAGGAAAAAGATCACACAATGACCACCTGCATCAGGTCAGCCATAAACTGTCTTGAAATGACCCTGGTCTGACAAGGACTGATTTCAGATCATGAAGCTGCTGTAGCAGAGGTTTTTAGATGTCTGTGGAGACATCTTTGAAAACATCAAATGGATCTGAGACTTGTATTCTTGAAGCATCAGTGTCCAGAGCTATCCCCACAGGATGAACAAATGCTTCACTTTTGAGAAAGAGGGATTTACATTGGCTGTACCTGGACCACCTCACTATGAAGCTACAGCATAATAAAAGATTTATTTTGTGACTCACATTTCTCCACTATCCTCTCTTCTAATTCTAGATGACACAACAGAATAACTACTGAA
The DNA here is from genome assembly GCF_037038515.1 of Microtus pennsylvanicus. Classification (NCBI taxonomy): domain Eukaryota; kingdom Metazoa; phylum Chordata; class Mammalia; order Rodentia; family Cricetidae; genus Microtus; species Microtus pennsylvanicus. Next base: position 37,647,851 of record NC_134590.1, read on the forward strand.
TGTAAAAGAAAAAGAAATAAATATTACATCAAGCACCCAGTCTTAACGCAGGTCCATGCTTCAGAAATGGAGATAATTTTGCAGCAGAGAGAAGCATAAGGAAAAAAATCAAAGTTTTAAGGTGCTAAGAAGATAAAGATGGAGATAAATCCAGATTGCAAAGAAAAAATGCTATTTCCTAGGGATTTTCCTACAGAAGAAAGTTTAGGGTAATGGAAAGTTGGGCAGATCCTAGTGTCCTGGGGACAGATGAAAGGGTTTGTAAACTAAACTTGACACATAAAGTTGGTCTTTGTCCAAAGAGAATGTACCTGTAATTTCTCAAATTCTTCTAACACATCAAGCATCTCTTAAGAGAACCTAGATATAAATGATGTCCATAATGAAATAGTTGCCTGTTTTCATGACTGCTTTCTAATCTGGAATATATGCCTATAGTTCTGTAAGTTGGATCTCTACTACAATTTTTTTGAGCTTGAGTAGAAAAGCCATGGAAGCATTAGAATTCACACACAGAGAAGCACATAGATCCAGGCAAAAGATAAGGAAATAGATCTATGCAAATGATAGGCAAATGAATTATTTCCTTTTGTCTGTGCCCTTCAGATTGTAGCTTTTTATGAAGCCCATAGCTTACATTTCTGTTTATACAGATGTTGCAAAAGTTCTCTTTGCTCTTTTACAAGCTAATCAATTTCTTAATTTCCTCATTTGTGCTGCCTGGATATAGGTAGCCCTTCCTTAGGTTTTCTTAGGACCCTAAGCAGCAAATTTTCTTCACCATATCTGTGGAAAATTTTTTATTTCATCAACTCCACTACATAAAAATTCACTTGGAAGTGACCTCTTCAGAATTAACTCAAGTTCAAAACAGTATAGTGAGCATGTCTATATATTGATAAGAAAAGTGATCTCTCCTCTTTTTCCAGATGGAGAATTTAACAAACATGAGTTTTTTTCTAACATTTCTGATACAATCTACATCTATACCTATATTTGTTGGTTTATTTCTGCCACAGAAATATCTACAAAGATATCAATAGTGTCTACAAAGGAGACGATCCATGGGAAACTATTTTTCTCGTAAGTGATAGCTGTCACAGAATTGTCAACATCAGCACCATTGTCCAACAACAGTCTCAGCCTCTTGCACAGCTGAGATACTGGAGAATCTATGAAAACTAGAGTACGTGGACTCCATGGTGGTGTTGGCATGTGATTCTGTAAGCTCAGTTGCCATTAGTTCCAGGTCACCTCTAGAAATAATTTCCTCAGAATTTTCAGAGAATCTACCCAAAATTATTGCAAATGACCTTGGAGGCCAGGAATGATGAAGCTCCACATTAGAACTCACATTTAGGTTCAGTCTCCAGCACTACACACAGGAAGAGTACTGCTACCACTTAAACTGCTTAAAGTCACTTTTTTCTTGCTGAGTTATAAGGCTTAAATAAAACAAAGAATCCTGAAAACTAAAACAGGGACATGTAATGTCATAGGTGTTGTGAAGGGTCATACCACAGGATGAAAGCCTTCCCTCAACTTGTTTTGTTCTTTGATGGTTTCTTAACTGCCTATCGCCTGCTTCAGCTCCCATTTCTTTTTCTTTAAGTGGTTTAAGAGCATATCATTCTCTATGAAGAACAGTCCAATAAGTGCTTTGTATCGTCTGTGTACAGTGTCTCTCAGCAGACTATGTGTTAAGGGACTGGTCTGAAGTATGGCACTTTGAGGGAGGTTCTGTGCGCCATTAGCAAGTTGTTTCAGTGGAGATCTCTAGTTTTTTTTGGGGGGAGGACACCCTTAAAGGGAATTATAAGACCCAAGTTTTTCCTGTAATTTTGTTTATTGGCTGAGGAAATTCATGGTTAGCTCTGAATGGGGGCATTCAGTTTCATAGACTAAAACTTTCAGAACAGTGAACCCTACTAATGATTTTCTCTTAGTATGTTGATTGCTACAGGTATATCATTACAGAATGAAAAGTTAACTACTATAATTGATCTCATACCCATGCTGTTTTAATTATAAAGGAACCTTAACCATATCCAGATAATTTCAATGCAGGTGAGTGATGGGGGAGAGTCTTCTGTTTTGTGTTAATTTCATTGGTTAAATAAAGAGTCTGCCTTGGCCCTTTAATAGGACATAAAATTATGTAGGCGGAGTAAACAGAACAGAATGCTGGGAGAAAGGGGCTGAGTCAAGGAGTCGCCATGATTCTCCTACCGGACACAGACGCAGGTTAAGATTTTCCCTGGTAAGACACCTCGTTGTGTTACAGGGATATTAGAAATGGGTTAGATCAATATGTAAGAGCTAGCCAATAAGAGGCTGGAACTAATGGGCCAGGAAGTGTTTAAAAGAATACAGTTTCCATGTAATTATTTCGGGGCATAAGCTAGCCATGTAGGAGGCCGGGTGCCAGGGACACAGCCCCGCTGCTCCTATTTCAACAGGTGAGGCCATAGAATTAATAAAAACATAATTAAAAATTATTATATATTACCTATTTAATAAATGTGGAATTATATACAATATAATTTCTCCATATTTTATATTATTATCTCAAATATGTCACACATTTATTATCATCATTTGTCATATTTATTAGAAGTTGATGGGTAACACTACTTAAAATTATGTACATGTGGTGAATATCATGGCATATGTAGATCTATCTTAAGCAACATTTATAGATACCAATTCAACTAAAGTTGCAATGGTTGCTTACAAATGTACTTCCTTTTCATTTTATGGTATGCTAAATCAAAACCTTTTACCCATTTTTTTTGGAAACGCTTAAATATGTTGGTAGCTGAACCCTTGCTATGAATAATATCTGAGCTGCCTGGGAAGATCTAGTCAGAATTTACAGTGCACAATATGATCTCCTAAGCTCTCTACCTGTATTTGCCTATTTAATGTTCATAACATCCTGCAAATATGCAATTTTGTCCATATTTTATAGATGGAAAAAAAACCTGAGGCATTACATTGACATTTACAAGATCAGATACACTGAAAATTGCAGAGCCAGCTTCCAAATATAAATACTAAAGGGCAAATTGTAAAGGTAACATTCAGGGCCAGCATTGCCTGTCTCCTAAGTCCATGTCTGTTACCATAGAGCCAGTGTGCCTCGTGCCTTCAAATATAGTCATTTACATAAGATGTGTGAGTAGCCCTAAACCACCACCTCTCATTGTTTTCTCTCTTAGGACCAAACATCATATACGCCATTTGTTATGCCGCCTTGAAGAAGAACCAACTTCTCCCGATTTAAAAGCAGCAAAGGCCATACGATGCTGAGACAAGCCTCAGATAACTTCTAAATGTTATCGTTTTCAAGATTCTAGGCTTTAGAGTTTAGCATGGCTTTCTTCAATCAATAAATCAAATTTCAGTTTTCAATTCTGTATATTCTACTCTGCTGGGTGTATGTTCAGATCACATGAGTTCATCTTGTGTGGCAACAACTAACTATTTTACCCATGTGGTGTGAGCTCTTGCATGTTACCCCTTTGCATTCTCTCTCTCCCTTCTCCTCTACGTCCAATCATCCCAGCTCACTGGTCAGACAATGCTATATGTTTTTCTTACTTTCTTGCACCATTCATTTTCTTAATATCCTTAAGAGATAAATGTTAGCCCTACAATTTTTCTGTTCTGAGCTGACATCTCCCACAAGATCACTTTCTTGCTATTTTTCTATGATTCCCGCGCTAACATGTCATGAGTAAATATCTTCAGGTGTTAGTCTAATCCAATGCCATGTGCACAGTAACAAGTGCACCACGAGGACATACAGCAAACATGACACAGGATTGAGCTCGTTGCTCTTTATTTTTACATCTCTTCCACCAGTTTCTAATTTTACTTACAAAACATCTTCTTTTTACTAATCAGTAGTTAATTTAAATTTCACAAATTTGCATTTGCAGAATTCTTGCTTTAATTCTCCCCATATATCAGCCTTTTCTTTACCTCCTCATTAACATGGAAAACATATTGTTGCATATGCCACATGATAGGTCTTTTGTTGTTGTTGGTGGTGGTTTTTCGAGACAGGGTTTCTCTGTAGTTTTAGAGCCTGTCCTGGAACTAGCTCTTGTAGATCAGGCTGGCCTCGAACTCACAGAGATCCGCCTGCCTCTGCCTCCCAAGTGCTAGGATTAAAGGTGTGCACCACAATCACCCAGCTGCCACATGATAGCTCTTTAATCCATCATGATTATGATAAATCCAAGAACCTGCAAGTTCAAGTCCAAGCAGATACACGGATCTGAACCTACCAGTCTTCCAATACTAAGTGTTTGCTGTCTTTAAACACATGCCCCTCATGTCATGCCTCCTGAAGAATGGATCATGAGTAGGTTTTACATCTAATTTCACAATCATTAAACTAAATACTTTTTTCTTAGTTGACTCCATTTAATTTAATCAAAATTCTTTGTATAAAATTAGAGGTACCATCCTTAAGAGTAACCTGGCATTTCTTTATTCTTTTCACATTTATTATTATTTCTGTATATAAATCATGCTGAGAAAATGAACTTCAACCCAGGTTTGCTTTTTTTTAAAAAAAAAATCTTTGTGTCTTACATTGTTCTGTATACCTTCTTTAAATAATTTTTGGAACTTTGTTTTTTAATATTTTACAATGTGTTTTAATCAAATATACTCCCACTCCATCTCCTTCAGTTCTTCTTCTAATCATGCTAATCCTAATCCAACTTCTTTTGTTCTTTCAAAAATTTTAATTTCTAAATATAATATTGTCATTTAACCTCTTCCCATTCATCCCTTAAATGTCTCCCATTTTATCTCCAACCACACACACACACACGCACACAAGCACAGACACACACATGCACACGTGTGCACACACACTCTCTCTCACACACACACATGCACATGTGCACACAAAAACACCCCCCCCCCCATTTTCTCCACTTAGTGTTATCAGCATGTACATCACTTTTAGGACCATCTACAGCAGTAGTTCTCAACCTGCGTATTGTGACCCTTTTGACAAACCTCTATCTCCAAAACTATTTCCATTAAGATTCGTAACAGCAGAAAAATCAGTTACGAAGTATCACTAAAAATGATTTTATTATTTGGAGGTCACCATAACTCTGAGGAACTGTATTAAAGGGTTGCAACATGAGGAAGGTTGGGATTCACTGATTGATTTGTGTTGTTCTCTTTTTAAATTAACTTGTAAACACCAATGGTAAATAGGTTAAAGTTAGAAGAAACCAACTGTAACTCTATTCCTATGGAGAGGGAAATTTGTCCAGAAGACATTCTTTTACAATCTTGGATTCTTGCAGCAACAGTGTTCTCTCTGTAACTCATTTCAGAAGACATTTTCCTCAATGGATACTTAGTAAACTGTTGTAGATTTATTTTGGTTTAGAAACAGGAGAAACGTCTGGATGATTTAAATAGTCAGTGGGACTATGTAGGGAAAATAACTTCAAACCAACCTTTAAAACTCAAAAGCAATACAACAGTGATTCATTAATCTGCCTTCCGGACCCTGCTAATGCATGATTTATGACTTGTGGCGTCACATCCATACCGCCGATACCATCTGTTACTCTTCTGATTCAGTTCCACAGCATTGCTCTTCCTCTGCATTCAATGCAAGCTCAAGCATCGAAGGATCGGGCTGTAGTCTGACTGACAATAAGACAGCAGTTTACCAAAGGAAAACTTACTTCAATATCCTTAGTTAATATACAAGAAGCCTCACATTTTCATTTTTGCACACTAACCTTGTTTTTGCAAAATATGTGCTCATTTTCATATTCTTCAGTGTTTGAATTCTAGGCCAGATTTTCTGGAACAGATATTCCTACATTCCTAAATGAACATTACTTAGGAATAACAGCAGAATAAGGCAGACAGTTGACATTCGCTTGTTCAAACTAATCTCTGATATTCATCACTTTAAAATAATGATTTCTTTTCAAATGTCATCTAGGATGTTCATTAAGGGAAATTAGAATATACTGTATATATGTATATAATAGAACACACATGTATTTATATCATTCCTTTATATTAAAAATTATTTAAAAATATCTAGAATATAACCCCTGACCTCAGAAATTGCTACTGATTCAATATCCCTGTTTATTTTACTGTACATTGTATGTTGTGACATGCTTTCAACAATTATCTGATTGAATTATTTCTCTGTTTGATGATGGAAATTACAAAATCATCCCATACTAGCTCAGAATGGACTATAATAAAGGGTTATTTGTTTAAGGGTAGAATCAGAGATCATAGTCCTCTGCATGAATGGGGAGCAGGAACCAAATCCAGCAGGTGGAAGAGAGAGAGCGAGTGTGCTTTATGACAACATTTATAGTATAAGAGACCACACCCAAGTGGGCTGGGATCTTAAAGGCTACTGGCTGAAGGAGTCCCTACAGCTTCCATTGACTTTGTGGAACTCAGAGACTACTTGTGTGGACAAAATTCAAATCTGTACTCAGTGAGAATAGGTATCAAGCAGGAGTTTGTAGTTTCGCTATAGAGTTTGATTTTACTTAACAAAGTTCTACTAGCCTTTTCTTGTTTGCTTCCACTTTTAAGATATAAACGGTCTCAAATGTGAGCTACATCTAACAACACTACAAGGGATTTCATACAGGACAGCTCCTCCCCTGAACATAAGAGGATCTGAGTAAGTTGTGTTTCTTCTAAGCAAGTTCCAGGCAGCTCTTTTATGACTGTCAAGCAAGTCTTTGGTATTATTTTTTATTTTTATATTCTAGCTTTAATGTTTCTCATAATTTTTTTATTTCTGTATTAAGCTTTCTTTTTTTTTAATTAATTTTCTGTTCAAAAATTTACACTTCCTCCCCTCCTCCCATTCCCCTTCGGCTCTCCCACTTACCTTCCTCCCTCTCCCTTCTTCCTCAAGAGAGGGCAGGGTACCCTGCCATGTGGGAAGTCCAAGACCCTCCCCTATCCATCCAGGTCTAGGAAGGTATGCATCCAAATGGACTAGGGTCCCGAAGAGCCAGCATATGCAGTAGAAACAGGTCCCAGTGCTACTAAGAGAAGCCATCGATAATAGCACTGGGACCTGTTTCTACTGTTTCTCATGATTTTGAGATAAAAATCTAACATCTACATTTCAGTACTGTTAACTAGTATCCTTATAGGTATGTGTAGTTGTCAAATTCTAAAATTTTTCTTTTGATGTAATAATTGTGAGTTGGTAATTTTTTTTAAATTACATTACTCAGCAAATGCTTATGCAAAACCTGGTTTCAGGCAAGTTGTTTGTACTGAGGTAAAATGTTAAGAAAAGTGGTGGTGTCTCTGCCGTTCTTGTACCTTAGGGCTGTAGAGATACATGTCCTAAAGAAATAATCCTGAAGGGATGTAAAGTGATCTTTGGAACAGTGTGCCACTAAAGCTGGAGGGAAACTCTAAGACAGTTCTTCATATTCCACAACATAGAGTTACTCCTAGCGTGCTTTATGAAAATAAAATAAATAATTTATTTTCTTTTAGAGTTTTGAAAAGAATCCACTGGACACAGAGTTTTATGCAACTATCTTCTTTGATCCTAAGAAGCTTGAGGTTTTATGGTCCAGAGGGAGAATACTCAGCTAGCAGCTGGCTATTGATTTTGTCTTTGGCATTGTCATAGCAGGCCCTTTGCCAGATCTGCTTGCTGGGGAAATTTCCTCTCCAAAATCCTCCAACAAGTTCTATGCAGGCTTTGCCAGTTTCTGATGGAAGAGTAGAAGAATCACTCACATGTTATTTTCCCATCAGTCTTAAGGGAAATTCTAATGCATTCAAAAATCATAATTCAAACATCCAGGCGAGTTAGAGTTTGTCAACAAAAGTTTAACCTGGTTCATCAAAACCTTCAAATATCTATTCCCTTACATCTATGTCAATGCATCTTCTTTGTAAGGACTTTCTTTATGAATGAGATTCTTATCCAATTAAGTACAAGCATTTACAATGTATACTAATTTTTGTGAGCCTAATATCTACTAGAAAAAATTGTTAGTGTCTCATATGCATTAATTAAGTTAATATTTATAAAATATTTAGTGCCATGTGTCAGAATTGATTTAACTGAAAAGGACTGTGTATAAAAGGAATTTAGCAACTTAACAAAATCCATATATATATATATAATTATATATTTATTGTTCATAGAATTAAATTCAGAGTTTTCATCTTCTAATATTGGAAATACCATTAACGCCTAGATTTGAACTCAGAATTTTAATCTCCCATGATTGGGAATATTATTAAGTTTATTGCTCTTGATAACTTGGCTCATCCTCTTAAAGTTTTGCTTGTCTTCAGGTTTGGTTTCTTTTTACATTTTACCACATCATCTAAAACCTACAATTTATCTGACTGTTTCTTTATCAAATGCTTTTAGCCCTTGAAGAATTTCAGATCGTGTTTGGCAGCTAACAAAGGAATTACAGTCCATTAATAATGGTTTTGAGGCAAAGGATATAGCATAGTTGGTAACATGTCTGGCCTGCAAGCATGAGGCCCTGAGTTTGTATCCCCAGAATACACAGTGAAGCCAGTGCTTCTACAGAAAGAAGGGAGGTAGACGTGGGAGAACCCCTGAAAGCCTGAGGGTTAGGTATCCTGACATATGTGGGGCAATCAAAAGTGAGGTTCTTATCTCCAACAAGGTGATGGAACAGAATCAACAGCTGTGATTGTCCTTTGACCTCCACAAGCACATTGTAGCTAGTGCATGTATGCACTCACATACACAAACTTATATACACACTTATGATATACTTGAATTAGTTACTTAATGGACCAGTATTATTAGAGGGAATTTGTAGTGGTTAGAATAGGTATGGCCCCCAAGACTCATGTATTTAAATGCTTGGCCCATAGGACCTGGCATTATTAAACTTTTTGATATTGTCATTTTAGTAAAAAATAAAACCCACAATGAAAAGACTAATAAGAGAAAGTAACAAGGTGTAGGGGAGAAAACACGGTAAAAATAGTAGGTGGCTCTAGTCAAAATTTGTATCTCTTCTTCACCGCATAATGTATATAGAAGATAAGGACTGGAAATTGAGTAGTTAAAGATGCTCAAATGGAGATTGCTCAACTCAGCTTCAGTGTTCATAGACGATAATCTTGCAAGACATCTTAACAGGAGTGTGTAGGTACCTTCTCTAGGTAACCCTTGGCATACTTCTCTCAACCTTAGTGAGAAAACAGCTATTTTAGACCCTGTAACAGAGTAAGATAGACTTAGATTTGGAATCTGCAGGGTCCATCCATCTACTTGTTCTTCTCAGGTAAAATGAATCATACACATACACACAAACACACACACACACACACACACACACGCGCGCGCGCGCACGCACACACACACACATACACACACACTGTTTTAACTAACTGTTGCTTAAAATAACTGTATTTTTCATGTAAAACCTTGTGTTTCATTTTATTAATTTTAAACAAAATATTCTGGGGAATAATTTCATGTACACAGGAATAAAAAGTATCACACCAAGTAAATATTTTCAAATATCATTTTTTAGGTAACATATCCCAAAGTGTTCTGCTTTCAAGAACGTATCACGGAATTGGCTCTAAATGATCCTAGGCTATTCTCTCATTTAATGTGTGACCTTAGATAAGAAGAAACAAAGATATAATATCAGTTGATTATTTTTAAAATTCAATGTAGAGATCTAATTAAATAATTAGCACAATGATTGCAAGTGCATTTGGGTTTATTTTATATACTTGTTTGTTTGACAATTATTGTTTTCTCTTTTTTTAATTTGTAAGTATCCTGTTTGCTTTGTTTGTGTAATAGGCTACTTCATAATAAAATAATATATATCATTATTATATTTGGGTACTGTATCAAGACCTCAGGGACTATGCTAGTAAAAGAGGTACAATAATTTGTGAAAAGGGGCAGACAACGTAGAATGATGTTGATGGAAGAAGAGATCAAAAAGTAGAATGTGGCTTCTCTTTTTGAGTTTTCACAATGAGGCAACTCTCCATTAACACTTAGGGAGCTTCATTTCAATAAATGTGTGTTTGTGTGCACGTGTGCGCGTGTGTGTGTATGTTTGTGTATGTGTGCAATTGTCCCTTTATTCTGTCTCTTGGAGGTCATAACGCCATCAATAGATGATCTGGTTAGGGAAGGCATGTTGCTATCTCTGTGTAACTTCGTCAGTGTTGGTTCATTTCCTTTAACAAAAATGGAAAAATTTTGGCATAGGGTAAATGGGATTGATGATGAAACTGGTGGTTACTAATTTTAGCATATTACTGTTCAATAACTTTCATATTTCAGTTTAATTATCTTCAGGATCTTGATATGCAAAGTGTCACTAATTATGTTTAGCAGATGCTCACAGAACTGCTGGAGGTTGCTGCACAATATATTTGTAGTTATTTAGCTGTGTGAAATTAGAGAATCTTACACAAACTCCATCCTGAGAGGACCTGGTTCAACTCCCTGACATTTACAAAGGTTCTCCAAATGCAGTTGCAGTAATTATACTTGACTTTCAAAATCTAGTCTGATAAAAAATAAAATAGAAGTCAGTCTGATTTTACTGTCTCTTGACAAATATACAAAACCAAACGATCACTAACACGTCCTTGTTTTTCACTATTTTGTTTTATCCCCCCATCTCCATATTAACTTACATGTGTGACGGTATTTTCTACCTCCATTTTATCTCTTTCTTTATACCAAAGCCCTTAGCCTCTTTCCAGGCGAAAAAACTTATCACAAAAAAAGTTGTTTTGCTCTCCTGACATTCACTGATTGACAACGAGGTGTGTCAAAGGTCATTTGGGATACAGTGATGACTCAGATCTGACTCAGTCTTTGAAGCAGCTCTGTTTGTGTCTGGCAATCTCTTCTGCTTGGAGAAATGACCTTTCAGGATAGAGCATGGGCATGTGATAACAGCTGGAGCCAAGCATCGGCGAGAGCCAAGTGAGGTCAGACTGATTTCTGGGAGGATTTGCATGGGCAGAAAAATAAAGTAGTGTTTTCTATTGCAGCTGTTAAACAAGGATAATGTGATTCTAGATTCGATGACATTTTGCCTGCAAGTGGATTTCATGCAAAATGAATTCAAATAGCACACTTTATCACTAAAGGGTCCAGTCCTCTCCTACTTCTTGGGAATATTTTGCAATAAATTCTATTAATGCTTAAGCTACTTTGAATTGCATTTTCTGTAACTGGCAATCCAAAGTATCCCAAGGAATATACCTTCTTGAAGTTTATGTTCTAATAAGAAAATAAAGCTGTAATGCCTAAATTGAACTATGAAAGTATTTCAAACTATGATTAAACCCAACGGTAGTGTTGCAATGATAAATTACCTGTGGCCCAAGAGCTGCTTCATCTTGATTCCTTAGGTATCAAAGTTTTTAAATTTTTTTTTAAATTTTAATTGTGGTATATATGCTATTTGAGTGTTATCCAGGAAGTAAAGTTGTAGATCTATTTTTTTGCAGCAATTCCTGTTAGACTTACTGAGCTTCTAAAAGCAATTCTATGACCTTGCTAGAAACATCGTAAAATGAAACATAAAGAGTGATGGCCATACACATGGACTATTAGACCCCAGCCATTCTAAAGGTTTTAAGAAGATCGCCACTTGAATTCTCTTCCTATTTGTTTGCAAATCATCTTTAGGTACATATGTTATAGTTTCCTACTAAAATTTCAACCCATTTATATCTATTGTCATATTATTATTTTCTTTGCTTCTTTTTTTTCTGAGATAGGGTTTCATTTTGTAGCCCTGACTGTCCTGAAGTTAACTATGTAGACCAGACTAATCTTGGACTCACAGAGATCCTCTGTATCCTGAGTGCTGGGATTAAAGATATGTACCACCGCCACCCGGCCATACTCTTATTTTAAATATGGATAGATAATAATTCCTTATGAAAAAGCTACTTCTCCTTCTGTTTTATTAGGATCTATCCTTGGGAAATATCTGTTTAGAAAATAATCACAAACAGCAAGTAGCACTTTTCAAAATTCATTTGAAGTAAGTGAATACTAATTAAGGTCAAATAATAAAGTTTGATGAATATCTTATAATAGAAAAGCCTTGTTGATTCAAATGAGAATTTGTAGTTGTTTCTTCCCAAGAGATAACCTTTCTTTTTGTTTAATTGTCGTATTGTCCTACACAGCACTGTAGTGGATAAAAGCAAGTTGTACAGAGAGCAAATGAGCTGTGGAGTGTGTAATCAAAATAAAAGACCACTTCTCATTTAATTCTACTTGTTGAAGAATAGGGAAACCAATGAAACACAGCAGAAAGAACACAACTGAACGAGGCTGCGTTTGAAAAGTAATTATCTAAAGGTTGGATACTGAATCATTGGGGCAAAGTTGGGCTTTTAAAGAAATGGTTTGGGGTAACCTATAGGACAATCGTGAAAAGAATAATTCAGATCTGCTTCCTGGTGACAGTAACTGAAAGAATGTAAAAATAAAGGCAAATGTGTTAAAGTAAAAGTATAAAGTAGACAATGAAGCCACAAATGTTACCAGGGCATGTGAATAGAAGGAAATGCTACCATTCCCTACTTACATAAAATAAGAAGACTCAGGCTTGAAAGGCAAGGATGCAAGAAAATAGGTTGAACCCCTTATGCATCTAAATTGTTGTCATGTCCTTAATAATCTGAAGATTTATTAGTAGAAACTGATAAGTGGGCACTGATGATGAGTTTTAAAAAAAAGTACACCTTGGGCCAGGCATGGTGGTACATGCCTTTAATCACAGCACTGGGGAGGCAGAGGCAGGCAAATCACTGTGAGTTCAAGGCCAGCCTGGTCTAAAAAGTGAGGTCCAGGATAGCCAAAGCTGTTACACACAGAAACTTTGTCTCAAGCCCCCCAACCACAACACACACACAAATACACCTCACTTAGCATAGGAAACAGTGAATGGAAAATGTCAGGAAGATTTAGAATATGTGAAGAGCTTTAGCAAAACTCTTGACAGAACACAAAATATTTTCCTTTTAAAAATCTCTTTGTTGTTTTTTTTATTTTTAATTAAAAATTTCCACCTCCTCCCCTCTTCCCATTTCCCTACATTAATACTTGAACTGATAATTTTGCAGAAAAGCAGCTTGTGATCAAAAGTTTTCTTGTCATTACATAATTGTTTTATTACCAATGTCATGAATTTGAGAAAGAGTGGGGGGATCAGAAAAACTTCAAGGAGGGAAATTGAAGGATATAAATTATGTAAATATAACAATGTATGAAATTCTTACAAAATTTTAAGTAATAAAAAGTATTTCACATGACTGGAGATACGATTTAGTTAGTAAATTACCTGGCCAGCATGAAGACTTAGGTTTGTATTATCAGAATCCATACTAAAAGCCAGATGTAGTGGTGTGTGCCATTAACCTCAGGGTTGAGGATGTGATGGCAGAGAGGTCCCTGAAGCTCAACAGTCAGTTGGTCAATAAGATTAATGAGATTTAGGTTGAATGAGAGATTGTGTGTCAAAAATATAGCAATTGATAGACACCTGGTATCGAACCCCCCCACTTATACAGAGGCTGATAAGTAGCATTGGTTTCATAAAGCACTAAAACTAATAATGATTATTTACCTAAACCTCCTATATAATGGATTAATATTTTGTGAAGAGTGTTTAATACTTCTGCACACATTTGATCTTTTCCCTTTTAGGAGCAAAACCCATGTAAAAACTTTAATGTTACGCAATTAGTTATATTTTCTACCATCAGCAATTTCTGTGCACTCACAAAGTCATCCTGAACACATCAGGTTACTGGAACACAATCTGGACGAATTGTGATTCATAACTGTCACAGTTTTCATCACCAAGGGGCAAAGGAGTCAGTGGCACACCAAACAATGCAAGTTAATTACAAAAGGGATTGTATGCACCAGAAAATGGCGGATGCATTTTAAGCTGGTTTAAAGTGCAAAGCATCCTGGCTCAAGATGGGGCAACAAGAGATCAGTGTGACATTCTCAGGATGGAGAAGCCAGTGGGAGAAACTCACCTTTTTAGTATTGCTTCAAAGAAGAACAGGCAGAGAAACTAAACCAACAGTGCAGCTACAGGCTGCCATCACCTCCCTTCTCGCTTGTGACTCTGCTACAATTTTAATAGCTAGTACATAGCCTGACAACACAGAACATCTGCTGGCCTAGGGGCTAGGAGGTCACTCAGCTTTTGGATGCCTGGGTAAGAGGCAGAATCAACAGTGAGTGATAATCCCAAAGGAATTCATCTGGCAAATATTGATTTGTGCCATTTGTTTAAACTGCAATCATTCAGGAAACTAGCTCAAAATTATATAACTAGAGATCTTTCTTTGAAGTAGAAAATACTTCCTTTATCAAGGGTATCATTGATTGTAAACTCTAGCTCCAGTTGGACATGGTTCCTGGTAGGTACTAAATAGTTGCTTGATGAAAAAAAAAACAAATAAATTTATAAATAATGTAATGATGCTTTGGGATTGGATAGTTAGTAAGGGGAACATTTCTAAGATTTTTCTAAAAATATTTCATGATGAGGAATTTTGTTATTTATTTATAGACTACAATGCTCTGATCTTCTTAATAATCACATATTTCCCTAGCTAAAGCTTTCAATATAAAGTAGCCAGGATCGTGTTTGTTTTGTATTCAAGGATATTTTTATCACTAATGAACAACATGAAATAGCACCTCTATATGTTTGACAAAGAATTAACTTTAGACAAAAGCTGTTTATAAAATATGTCATCTTTGAATCCACTTTTATGAGTAACTTACCTCTCTGGTTTTATTTTGATGTGTTAATTCATCTTACTTTATCTCCATCTTAACTCCTATGAGTGTGTCAAGAGTGGGTGAAATTTTACCTGCCCTTGAAATGTGTGTGAAAACTTCTTTCTGTATTTCAGAAAGCTGTGTGAAGCTCAACTGGTATCTTCTAAATGGCACAGTTAATTATACATTTCTATAATTCTTTTAGGATAGTATTTCTTCATCGTGTAAATATTTACATCTTTTGTTGTTAGCTCTCTTCCTTCATTTAAAATGATTGTTAGGAGAATAGAGTTCAGGAATTTGATGCCATCCTGTGCTGTGAAGATGCCAACCTGGGCTCTATAGAGGTCTAGTGAGACTCTGTTAAAAATGTTTTATCTTTAAGCACCCCTTTTATTTGTAAAAATTGTATTTTAATAATAATACATCTCAGCTATAATAGGTAAGTAAAGGACAAATCCTAAAACAATTCATGATTAATCCATTTGCTATGAATCACAAGGTAGTTAAAATTAGGGGTTGATATATCATATAGAAAAATGCATCTGAACTTTTTAACATTACTGTGTTTTCATTGATTCTCCTTTTCTTTTATGAGGTGTGTACCAATATACCAGCATCCTTGTGAGCTGAAACTGATGGGCTGGCAAGAGTTGATTTTACATATCCATGAATTTTAAAATACTTTTAAGCTTCAAATCGAAATAGACTGTATCTTGAATATTTATGCCATGAAAAATTTAATACATTGAACACCAGGGTTCCTTCCTGTCACTCTTCACTCTCTCTATTTTCCTTCCTCTTTTCTTTTTTCTTTCCCCTTCCTTCCTTCCTTCCTTCCTTCCTTCCTTCCTTCCTTCCTTCCTTCCTTCCCTTCCCTTCCCCCCTCCTCCTCCTCCTCCTCCTCCTCCTCCTCCTCCTCCTCCTCCTCCTCCTCCTCCTCCTCCTCCTCCTCTTCTTCTTCTTCTTCTTCTTCTTCTTCTTCTTCTTCTTCTTCTTCTTCTTCTTCTTCTTCTTCTTCTCTCTTCCTTTCTGTTTCTTTCTTCCTTCCTTTCCCCATTTGTCTTTCTTTTCTTCCTTCCTCTCTTTTATCTTTTTTTCTTCTTTTTTTTAAAATTTCTTTCTTGAAGTCCTGGGTGTGTCAACATGATTCTATACATTTTAAGGAGTTAATGGGGACCCTACTCTTTGGGACAGCATGAATGTTCCTGAAGGGTAATAAAAGTTATTCACAGAGGACAAACAATGTATGACTTCACTTGTATGAGTTATCTAACAATCTACTTCTCTAAGCAAAGTGTAGAATAGTTGTTCCCTTTTGGAGGAGGGGCTATGGAGAGAATTGTGTTCAGTTTGCATAATGCTTCAGTAAGGAGAAATGAATATGTTCTGCTTTTCAAAATAGTTGTAGCTGCAGATACCAAACAGTTTTGGGGTATTTTAATATATGCTAAGAAGATAGAGCTTTAGTCACATTCTTGCTACAAACATAAACAAACAAAAACACCACAAGCAGGTATTTTAGAAGTGATAGTCTCATATCCTGAATATAATGATGGTATTATTGATATGAGACTATGCCCAACTTCAACAAGCCATTTTCACTTAATATAAATAATTTTTGTCTTCCAATTATACTGCAATAAAACTTTAAAATAAAATAATATACATATAAATGATTTTATTACTCAAAAAGCTCTTCTTAAAAATTACTATCTGAGCCAGAAAAATTTACTATTGATTTTATACTAGATTTTTTTTACATTTGTAGACAGATTTATTATTTAAAAGTTTCATTCAATATATTTTGAACATATTATTTTCTTTATCTCAGCTATCCTGAGATTTCCCCTGACTCCTCCCTACCGAACATCATGTTCTTTTTCTCTAAAAGAACAAAATTCAACAAACTAACAAACAAATAAATAAAACAAAACAAGAAAACAAAAACAAGAACACAAAAACCACCAAACCATAGCAATATCAACAAAAAGCACCCTTAGAAACAGGGAGCCCATTTGTGTCCTCCAGAGGATGAGGCCTACACTGTAGTATAGCTATGGAGCTGCCAGAGGGGAACGACATGAGCTGCAAGCTGCAACCTTGCTAGACCACAAGCCTCATGGTAAATTATAAAATAATGGAAATGGGTTAATTCTAGATGTAAGGGCTAGCTAACAATATGCTCAAGATATTGAACAAGCATTATTGCAAATATATAGTTTCTAAGTGATTTAAATAATATAGTTTCTGTGTGGTTATTTCAGGAGTTGGGTGGCCAGGAAATAAACAAC
Organism: Microtus pennsylvanicus; assembly: GCF_037038515.1. Classification (NCBI taxonomy): domain Eukaryota; kingdom Metazoa; phylum Chordata; class Mammalia; order Rodentia; family Cricetidae; genus Microtus; species Microtus pennsylvanicus. The sequence goes on from NC_134590.1 coordinate 37,665,008, forward strand.
AGCTTCTGCCAATACAATTCCTTGAAGTTTTCTTGCCGATGACCTTCAGTGTGAGTTCTTAACCATTATGCCCTCAATTTCTCTGTCTCCTCAATTTACTCTATTTTTCTGTTTTTAATGCATTTTCTGCTTCCCTATGTTATTAATTTAACCTTTCATGATACTGAAAAAAAACTTATTTCCTCTTCTCCATGGGAGTTCCTGGTTCTTTGTTTGCTTCTTTTGTGCTTCTCATAAATTATCAACCATTTTCCTCTTACTGATTTCTCTTGTACAGCTTAGATATAAGGGTATATGCTGAATCTTATTGTATCTTGTTGTACTGAGTTTGGTTGATATCACTGTGAGGACTGCTCTTTTCAGAGGGGAAATGGAGAAAGAGTGATCTGGGGCAGAGGAGAAGTGAGAATGGACCAAAAGGAGTGGAGGAAGGAAGAGATGAAGTTGGGAAAAGAACTCGGGAGTCAGAGGCAGAGGCAGGCAGAGCTCTGTGAGTTTGAATGAGTTCGAGAACAGTCAAGGCTTCACAGAGAAATCTGTCTCAAAAGATTTAAAAAAAAAAAAGAAAATAAATTCTTCTCTCATAAAATATATCCAACCACAGTTTTCGATCCCTTCAGTCATGCTCCAGTGTCTGTGAGCCTCCATGAGCCCTGCTTAGTTGTTTTGGTGAGCTACGTTCTCCTGGCATCCTCTGTAGCTGTCATTTCTTTGGGCTGTCAACGACCTCCTAAATAAGACATGAAGAATTAAAATTATAAAAGCTAGGCCTCATCTTAGTCCTGTACAACTAGCTGCTCTTTTAACTTGTTTCTATTCATCTACTCACCTACATTTTGCTTTGGGGCTTTTTATGTTTCCTTCATTCTATATGTCCTACTTTCTGGCTTCTCCTTGCCGGCCAGTCTTGCTAATCCCTCCTCTGCATAGCTATTGGCCACTCAGGTTTTATTAGACCAACCAGGTTCCTTAGACAGGCAAGGTAAAACAGCAACACATCTTTACATAATTAAACAAATGCAACACAAACTAAAGCAACATACCTTTACATTGTTAAACAAATAGAGAGTAAAGAAATATAACACATCTTTACTTAGCTAAATAAACATTCATTTCACAACAGTCCTTCATCCTCTGTGACTCTTCCTCTTCCTCCGTGTTCCATGATCTCCAAACTGGAGATCCCTATTAGACCTACAGTTTAGATTCTTTCTGCATATTATCTGACTGTGGGTTTTTGTACCTGTTCCCATCTGCGTCTAGAGATTCAAAACCCCTTTAGTGAAGACTGGGCAAGACTATAACTATAGCAGAATATCATTAGGAGTCATCGTATTGATCTTTTTTCGCCAGTGTTGTTTGGTTCTACCCTAGATCTCTGGACTATCCAGTCTCCCGTTCCTGGCCATCCAGACAGTGTAGATTATAAGGGCTCCCTCTCATGACTTGGGCCTTAAGTTAAACCAAACTTTGGTTGGCTATTTACTCAGTTATTCCTCTGTATGTGATGTCAATTTTGTAGATCCTACTTTTCAGTAGTTTCTGCATATCTAAAAGTAATCTTGTCTTCCTGGGTTTTCTATCTTGATAAAATACACATGGTCTTTCATGGTAACAACTCAAATGTAGTCCTGGAAATTATTCTAAGTTTCCTAGACCTGTAGGGACACTACAAAAACCTATTGATCTTAAAGAAAAAAAAGTAAACATCAATTTACTGTCATTCCTCTGTGGGCCAGCAACCTGAAATCAAAATGGCCCCCAGAATAAATTACCATGGAAAGTTCTGGAATCGAACCTTTGCTTGCCTTTTGCAGCATTTGGTGGTTATCTCGTTTCTTGGTTGTGTAATGCAGCTCTCTACATTTGCCCTTAAACAGCCTTTCCCCATGGTCTATGCATGACCTCTCTCTATTCTAAGGAAAGAATCATTGGATTAGGAGCTACCCTAAACCCAAAAAGATCCCATTTCAGATCCTTAACTTAGTTATATTTGAAAAGATAGTATTTTTAAATAAGGTCACAAGGAACTGGAGCTTAGATTTAGATATATTTTGATGGAATAAATAAGGTTACTGACGGTAGCTCCATTCATCATCCCAAATTTTCTTTTTGTTGCCTAAATTTCTATGATGATGTCTTTTTATACATTTCAATGATTGTCTTTTTTGGTGCTGGCTTAATATTTTTTGAATCAGTGTTTGATTTTCTTAATAAGCAGAAATTTTGTAGGGATATGTTGAATTGGTTCATCTCTGCCACTGTGTTTTTAAATATATTTTCACATGATGAGTGTTTGACAAATAAATACCCACTGAATGAATGCATGTGATTGAATGCACTGCATTATCATTCCTATGGGTTGCTTTGTTCTTTAGGAACAGTCATTCTAAACTATTCTGATTAGTGGTAAAATATAAATATAGAATGAAAAGTAAGTTTTTATAAATAGTTATATTATATTACTGAGTTCAGTAATGGGGCAGTAGTTGCATCCAGAAATAACTGTTTAGATTAAAGAATGACTTTTTATTCATCTTTTTCTTATATCAAAAAGCAAGCATAATTTAGAAACTTCTCTAATGAATAAACACCCATATCCAAGGAGAAGCAAACACAGTAACAGTGATCAAACACTATGCAAATACCAAAGACTGGCAGAAAGCTGCATTTGTGTAGCAGGTCACTGTCATTTTAGGTGCTAGTTTGGTCATAAAACATTTTGTGGAGGTAACATTTTTAAAAAATTCAATTTTGAATTGCAATGTAGTTTTATAAGAGCAGAGTCAGGGTAACCAAATACGCATGTAAAAGTATATTGGCATCCACAGACACTTACATGCCCTGCAATTTCCATAACCTTTAAAATCCCCCTGGGATTTGCTGATAGGCAATCAAGTGTAATTTTCCTACTTCCCAATGTGTTCAGAATTTATAGGTTTATGCTGCTTAGGTGAATTCAATAACTGCCATTTATCATTTTGCAAATGTATAATTTATTCACTTATTGCAGCATTTACATTTATTTTATATCAGATTCTTTGATTGGAATTCCAAATCTCTAAAGCATCAATTTCATCTAGGTGAAATTATGTAAAACTGTGATTCATTTTTCAGGCAAAATCAGTCTATATTTATACTTTTATTACATTTACTGAGAATTGACTTTCTAGAACAACTTCTGGCAAATGCTCTTGTCCTCAAGTGTAAATGCCACAACCAAAAGGCATTATGTATTCTTACATTATTGTTAGGATGCTTTTTAACAATGTTTCACATTTTATAGAATAAATTGCTTTTCTAGGTCATAGCCAGACACAACTGGGGCAACATATATGAACTTAAAAAAGACAAATAATGGTGAGGCAAAATATATAATTAATCTTTTTGCGTGTGAATGTAAAGCTTCCCATTTTAAACTTGTCATCCAGATGTCAAGGGTGACAAAATACTCGTGGCATGACCGCACCAACTTTTTCAGGCAATGTTGTACATTGAAAAGAATAAATAAAAATCTGTATGAGAACTGGCACCAAACCTCTGCCTTTCTCACTGGAAGAGAAAATGCAGCACAAATTATTCATGATGGAAGAGCCTGGGTTCAGTGAAATGTGTGGTATGGGATGCAAGTTCTCCTACATCATACTGTTTCCTTCCTTGTATGCCTTAATCTTAGAAGCAGTTGTTGGTTCAGACTGGTCTAGACCGGTCTCAACCAGACCAGACCCAACCAGACTGGTCTTGACTAGTCCAGACCGAACCAGAATGGTCTCAATGAGACCTGACTGGTCCATACCTGTCTCGACCAGTCCAGACCGGTCTCCACTAGACCAGACCGAACCAAACCAGTGTCAACCAGAACAGAGCAGACCAGACCAGTCTCAACCAGACCAGAATGGTCTAGACTGGACTAGACCAGTATTACTCTGTCCTTTTAATATTCAAATAATAACCATAATCCTTTGATCTCATATATAAATAAGCTTTACCTACCCTCTTATACTTTATACATGCATTGGTACCTCATCTTCATTATAATATTATGACTTAAAACATTTACATAGTTAAGTTATTTAAGTTCTTTGTATATGTAGGCTGGTCATGACAATCAAGTTGGTATGAAACATTACAGTTTTCATTTATATGCTACATTGATGTGGGAGGTCCTTTTGTCTATGTATTGCTTTTATTGATTAATGAAACTGAATTAATTGAAAAAGAAACTGCTTTGGACCTATAGCAGGGCAGAACTTAGGTAGGAAGGGAAGATGGAACTGAATGCTGGGAGAAGGAAGGGTGGAATCAGGAGGCACCATAGATTTGCTGCCAGAGATAGTCATGCTGAAATTTTGCTGGTAGGGCCACAGCCTTGTGGTGATATACAGATTAATAGAAATGGGTTAAATTAATATGTAAGAGTTTGTTAAAAAGAAGCTAGAGCTAATGGGCCAAGTAGTGATTTAATTATTACATTTTCTGTGTGGTTATTTCTGGTCTAAGCCAGCCAGGTGGCTGGGAAGAACAAACTCCCCTCCTTAAAACAGTTCATTATCACAAAACTTGAAAATTATTTGTATAATCTAGGTCCAAACATCATATGTAATCCTATAAAATAATTTGGTTCAAAAAGAAAATTATTTTGGTAACTGAGGTTAAGAAGTTAAGGGGTGAGCATTTTTTCTCTAGATTCAGAGTTTCAAGGGATCAGATATGGTCCAACATTTTAGTGATTGTAGATTGAATAGTAAAAGGAAACCACAGACTGTGGAGTCCAATATACATAAGTTTAAATTCTGCTCAACAAGAAGATAATTGTGACTTTAGATAGTTCCATTAATCTCTTAAGCTTTCATATCCTTTTCTGAAAAAGATACATTAATCAAAACTAACTTCTAAGACTGCATGATGATTAAATAAAAATGTATACAAAAGTATTAGCGAGACCCTGCATATGCTACAACAAACGTTGGTTAGTTGAAGGGTGGATGTGAATTATGTTATGGGAAGTTATGGCAAGAAGTGAAGTCTCATTTTCAATGGCCAACTATGAGGCAGGCACAGTGATGATAACTATGTGTGCATAATATTTTCTTATCATTATAATAATCCTCTAATGGAAGCATTACAATTCTTTCTCCATAATTTCCTGAATAAAGAGGGAGGTGAATTAATGAGAAGTTGAATACACATTTCAAAGTCTCTTACCTACGTTTGCATCAGTTCAAGAGACAGAAATGATATTAAAACTAAGACCTTAGAATAACATAGTGTTATTTCTACATGTGTATTGTGCCAACTTCTACCTGCCAAGAAGAGAGAGACGTCTTTAAAACAGATGGTGTCAGTTGTTCTGTGATACGGAGCAGTACATGAAGTATGAAAAATAGACCTGATAAAATATTACCAAATATATCATTCCTTATTTTTTTCTGTATCCCTTTGTGGAGTGTCCACTTTCCCACTTCTGTTTCATTGTAAATGTCTTTATTGGGTTTCCATAAGTGTAAAAACTAAGCCTTAAAAAAGAAAGGTATAACTTGGCCTATAGATGTTGGGGTTTCTGTCCATGGTTATTTAGCCCTGTCACTCTAGAACTATGACAAGCCATAAATACTCACAACAGAAGCATATAGCAAATAATACCATTCTTCTCATGACAACAACAAAGAGGAGGAAGAAGAACAGGAAGAGGAGGAGGAAGAGGACGAAGACGACAACAACGATGACAGATCTCTAGGATCCCAACGTCCTCTTCAGTTACCAGACTTCCTTAAGATAAGCTGTATACCTAGGGAAATCCATAATATTCAGGTAACCACATAGGCTGATGATTAAACTTTCCCATATCAATCTTTGGGTAATTTAAAATCCAAGTCATTGTAGTGTCTGTATCAAAGAACCTCTTCTTGTTATTCATCTGCTTAATTTTCTGTTGTATATGCTACATAACTATTAATTTTCTGTGCTTTTCCCTTCTTTTGCATGTCTCTCTTGGGGACTGTGATCCTACCATCATCTGAAAGAAACATAATTTGTCCTAATATTGAGAATGAAGTCTGCTAGATTCTGATTAATAATAAAGGTACAATTTCAGTCATGGTGGACAGATGTGTCTTCCACATGTTCTCTGATTGTCAAGTAAGTTTTAGATATGGTTTGTTTTGACCTCATGATTAATTTCTACAGAATTATTACATATAAATGCATAGCTGTTCCTCAGATTCCTAGGACAGATGTATCTTCTTTTCTATAAAAACTTATATTGCACTTTGGATTTGTGAATGTTTACTTTTATTTGTCTTGGAAATGGTTTAATTATTAGTTTGATTTATTGGGTTCAACTAGGTCTTCTGAATAAAATAAGTTGTAGACAGGCAGACATTTTACATATATCTCGAGATTGTCTGCCACAGAGTAATTGCTTGGTTAATATTTTGATTTAAATCATAGCTTATAGTCCATGAATCCTCTGTTACTTTTTGCTTATATTTCTAAGGTGTCATCTTTTGTTTATTGTAATGTCTGTACATATCTTGACAGTAAATTTCATTGGACTTGTCATTTTTTGTGTGTGGTACAGTCTCTTTGTTACTATAGCAACCATTCGCCCCACTCTAATGGTGTAGATTACAAAAGATACTTCGATGCATTTTAGTTTTGCTTGCCTTTCCTCTAATACTTATTTTTCTATTTAAGCAGAATTGAAGCTTTTATAGCTTTATATAGTATAATATTTGCCAAAGTTCAGAGCCACCTTTCTCTAGCTCAGAATAATGGGTCGTTATTGAATAATTTGAAATGTCTCTTATTTTATAAAGTTCTGACTATTTTACACAGCCTGAACTGAGTAAGAATTCTAGAGTAAGTTTATATATTTATTTTCCTAGTGTTACCTAAAATGAAAATTAGTTCACATTCTAAAGATGTGCTAAAGGCTTTCAAGACACTCCTGTGTTCAATTTAGGGAGTGAATAGCTGAGGCAGTTCACTGGGAACATGGAAGGACATGGTTCAGACACTCTGGCTCCTTATGTGAAATACAAGTTCCATTTAACACACAGGGCCATCTCGATAGCCTTTTAAAATCTCCTAAGGTTTGATTTTGCTTTCTGCATCCACTTTCTTTTCTCTTTTTACCCTCTCATTCCTCTTGTCCTTAACTGAAGAGCAGTAATGAAGAAAAGACTTGACAATTAGCCTTCCACAACTGGCTATGAAGTTTCTTCCCTGGCAGGCATAACTAATACAGTTGTACTATGCTGGATTATTTTGCTGTGTGAGCTGTAGAGGCATTTGCTTGCAGAGATATGGGTTCTCCTGTTAGGGCTCTCTAATGCATTTTTCTTTCAATCTGAAACTCCTGCTCAACAATAAACTTAGTTTGGGTGATATTGTGTGTGGACATAGATGAAAGCGATGATACTAGAAATACTTCACTAATTATGAAATGATAATTTATGGAAATTTTCAGATAACTATTAAAGTTTGCTTGCAACCGTTAAAATGTGCCCTTCAGACACAGGGTAAACTAATGAATCCACTCAGTAAAAGGAAGGTCCTTAAAATGTGCCCTTCAGACACAGGGTAAACTAATGAATCCACTCAGTAAAAGGAAGGTCCTTATCTGTAAAGTATAGATAAATTAAAGGAGTAGTCACATATGTAAGATGGATAGTCTGTGAAGCTGCATGTCTTCAATTCTTTAATTCTAGTTCAATGACAGAATTTTCCATCTCTTTAAAACACGAACAACAAAGTAACTGACACTGTATAATTCACATGCTCTCTTGTAGCTAGCTATTCTAGTTGAAACAGCAATTGAGAAATTTATTGAGAATCTTATACTGATATCACAGATGCAAAGAATGTCTTACCATAGTCACAATAAATATAACACATTGCTCCACCATCCTTCCTGATATAAACATCACTTGTTTGACTAATGGCACTACTCCGGTCCCATTGCCTAAGCTAAAATCCTCCCCAGGGTCATTTCTTTTGCCTCATGTCCATTTTTTTTTTGACAAAGCTCATTCATCACGTAGTCTTACTGTCTGAGTTTCTACAAAATGTCCCTAATGAACTTCTATTCTTTATGCCAAATCAAGCTAGCTTTGACTCTGTGTCAGATCAGCTACTAGAGAACACTGGTCCCCTCCTCTATTGCTGCATGCTCACCATACGCCCTATCAGAGCTCACTCTTCTATGTGTCCAAGTTCCAGGATGCAATGGATAAAAAAAAAAACATACAGAGTATTGCATCTGTTGACACACTGCTGCTAATTGGGCCTGCCTCCAACTGAATCCATGTTTTGATTATACATAACTCTAGAAGACCCATATGTACTACCAGATTTACTCTTTCTGTGGTGTTACATGAAGTCCTATCCAGTGTTAAGTGTGTACAAGACATTAGGGTTCCAACAATCAATAAAATAGACATGTTTTCTTGTCTCTCATGACATTTATATTCCAATGGGAAAAGACTGACAATATACAAACATGTCAAATAAGATTGGAAGCAATAGTTGGGAACAAAATATTTTTATAAGAGCAAGTCATGACATCCTGTTATTCAAGTGTGTGAAACTGTCATAAACCATGGAAGCAGACTGAGAATAAACAACGGAATCAAAAGTGGAATCCAAAGGCTGTTGACACTTACCATAAAAAATAAATTTGTTTGGAATACATGCATTTTAGCTTTTGACACAAGATTTTCACAATTGCTTGAAAATATAAATTCATGTCATGTTCAGTGCAAAGAACTTTCAATTTGATGAGGAATAGGTAAGAGTTCACAGTAAATACCCACATGTTGCAAAGCCAAGGAATTCCAGAGGGTGAAGCTGGTTGATAAAATGGCATGTTTATTAATTTGGTGTTCATAGGTATTGCTTTTGACTTTCAAGTACCTAAAAGGTGAAACAGATTCCTGTATAAACTGTTCCATTGGCTATATCAAGTTGTCTGAATGCCTTATTTTTCTCAACTTGACACAAATAGAGCTACCTGGGGAATGGGAAACTCAAGGTGGAATTGCCTACACCAGATTTGCCTGTTTCTGTTTCTATATCTATGTGGCATTTTATTGAGTAATAATTGGTATGCAAGGTACAACCACACTGTGCATGGTGTTACCCCTGGGCAGGTGGACCTGGGTTGTATAAGAAAGTAGGTTGAGAAAGCTATGGAGAGTGAGCGCATAGCAGTGTTCTTTGTGGGCTTTGCTTCAGTTCCCATATCTAGGTTCTTGCTTTGGCTTCCCTTACTATGACCTTGGATGACACAAACCCTCCTCTTGCCAACTTTGGTTTTGGTCAGCAACAGAAGGAAAAACAGAACCCTGCCTCATTGGATGAGAAGAGTAGTGAACTTCAGTGTGGAAGCTTTAATTCTGGATTACACATTGACTTATTATATGCAGATAAATGGATCTAGTAGGATGTGATATACAAAGCAAATGCACTGAGACACAGTTTTTTATCTGCATACTGTGACTTTCTCTCTTTTCTTTTTAAATTAAATAAACTCTGGTTTTGGATCAAAGTCATAATTCATAATGTAGCATGCTAGCATAATGTGGCTTTCTGCTTCAACCCAAACCATTACTCTAACTGAATTGGACAGTGTTCTTCAAGTGCTAGAATTCTTCAAGAGTTAGATATCAACTAAACTTTGGAAAAGAAAAAAGAAAAGTAAATATTAAAGTATGCTACTTCCCAACACTTAGACCTATCAATAGACATCAGAATCAGAATCCTATTTTATTAATCATACTCCCCAAATTTGTTTAGTCTGTTTGTTTCACCTCTCAGATAGTTCATTTTATCTATTTCCCCCCACAATAGTACCTATAATTACAATCATTTTTCTCAGAAGCATATCTCCTTTACATATAAAGTTAGAGACTAAAGGTCATATGCAGAAAAGCTTCCTCAAATGCATATATAATGTCTTAAATATCAACTGAAGACAAAATAAAATGACTAATGAATGCAATTTCTTCACAGTATAGCCTATACTCCATTTAAAATATTTCTCATTTCTAATTTATTCTCTTGAAATTCAATTAAAGATATGTCCTTAGCAGACTGGGTATAATATTCTAACTATATTTTCTCTTTCTTCTCAAGACAGAGGATTTCAACGCTATGTATCCCAACCACATTAAAAATAAACCTCACCGTATCTCTGCTCCTACTACTCTACATTGAGAAAAATGATTGTACATTTTCAACCATACTTTCTGAACGGCTGACTATCCTTAAATCTTCAACCATCAAAAATGCTTTGCTTCATCATTTAGACTTTGAAACAGTCTTGGTAAGCTGTGCTCACCAAGAAAATATATAAATAATCCATAGTTTTTAAAGGTCCTCAAGAATTGTGGATTTTAGGTTTTGAAATCAGTGGAGAAATCAGCTTTTCTGTCCCGATTCCTTCATTTTTCAACACTTTGGATAGTGCTTTCCTAGGAGCCAAATACTTTCCCTAGACTAAGCATCCTGGAATTTTTCCTCTGAGTTTTTCAGAAGTACTCTAGAAAAGTTTGTTGTTCAAAGGATAAAGATTATATATGTTGAAATGTGTGTTTTAAAAAGTAAGTCATATATACTTATTAACTTTGCCTATAAACATATAATTTTCATCTCATTCATTCACCTCCAACTATTGAGGAGCTAATTATTATGGTGGGTAATAGTACCCAAGAGAACTCACACCACTTATGCTTTTCAGAGATTATACTTGAAGGGAAATTTCCAGGAACATTAAAAACTTTGATATGAAAATCAAAAACCTGGGATTATACATTGGCTGACAACCAGACAACTGAGTTCTATCACTGGATTCCACATTGTGGACAGAGAGAAAAAGCCCCCTCCAATTGTCACCTGTCCCCTGCCTGTGCATAGTGATGTGTACATAAATAAATAAATGTAATTAGAGATTTGATATAATAAAAACACATGAAAATTCACAAAAGAATCACTGAAAAATAACACAAACTAGAATCAGAATTTTTATGAGATTGCATTAAAGGAAAATTGGGTAACATCTGTATGACAAAGGATTCTTAAAATTTACATATATTTGAGGGAGATAAACCAGACACAGAAAGGCAAGTGTACTTACTAATAGGTGGTTTTTAAACATAAAGAAAACTAGCTTACAAACCACAATCCCAGACAACAATGAGAACACTAAGACAGACTTACATAGATCTAATCTACATAGTAAGTAGAAAATAGAAAAAGACAAGATCTCCTGAGTAAATTGGGAGCATGGGGACCTTGGAAAAGGGTTGAAGAAGGAAGGGGAGAGGCAGGGAGGGGAGTAGAGAGAAATGTAGAGCTCAATAAAAATCAATAAAAAAGAATGTGTACTCACTCATAATTGACTTTTAGACATAAAGCAAAGAAAAACCAGCCTACAGTCCACAACCTCAAAGAACTTAGACAACAAAGAGGACCCCAAGAGAGACATACATGGATCTACATAGGAAGGAGAAAAAGACAAGATCTCACGAGTAAATTGGGACCATGGAGATCAAGAAGGGGGGAGGGGGGAGAGGAAAAAAGAGGTGAGTAGAGAAAAATGTATAGTTCATTAAAAAACAATCCAAAATCATTAAACAAAGAGATTGTGTGGTTTACAAGATTTAAATAGAGGATAGCATCTACATATAGGATTAGTCCAAAACTGGAAAAACTATTGAATAAATATGCCACTTATGCAAATCACTAAGTATAATTTATTAGTAACAATATTTAAAAAGAGAAAAGTTGAACAATATTTACAGAACACAATTAGTGCACACAATATATAAAATAAATTTATACATATTTTTCAATTAAGAATACTTAAATAAGCACATCAAAACTGAAAAGAGGTATAAATAGACACTTATCAATGAAAATGTAAGAATGGCCAATGTGTATATGAAAAACCTTCAGTGTTATTAGTTCTCAGGAAAACATAAATTAAAACCCACAATGAATTATCCCCTTGACATAATAAGAATAACTATTATCAAAAAGACAAGAGAGAGAAAATTCTGGAAAGGATGTAGAGATAAAAGGACTTTCACATATCGTCAATGAGTATATAAATCAGAATAATCAGTATGGAAATTGTGTTAAGGAATTGAAATAAAAAAACAAAATGATAAAACAACCCATTATTAGCTGTTCGTCCAAACAAAATGAAGTAGTATGCCAAAGACACATACATTTTTGCACTTGTTTGCAACATTATTCTTAATAACTAAGAAGTGGAAATAATCCAAAATGCACCAAATATAGATACTAAATAAAAATATATAAGTACATAATGGGGCACTATTCATCAATAAGAATATAAAGCTTTATCATTAAGAACTGGAATGGAATGATCTATTACTAGATTAAACACAAGGGCCAATACTAATTGATCTGATTCATATGTGGGATTAGAAGAAGTTCAAAGTAGATTAGTGGACAGCAATAAAGAGATGGTGAAAGTTTGGTCAGCTGGTACTTATCTATGGTTACATAGTTGGTGTTCTACTATAAGACATGGTCGTTTTGTCATAATAATATAATTTATATTTTAAAAAAGTAGATAAAATGATTCAACATATTTTACCACAAATGCAAAGTATTTAAAGTGATCAATATGCTAATATTGATTTGAGTATTAAACAATGCAAATCTATCAAGACAGCACATAATACCATGTATGCATGATGTGAGTATGTGAGTTTATACATATGTGAGAATGCGATCTTAAAAGGTGATTCACTGGCATGATTAGGATAAGATATTATATGAAAATTCTTTTCATATAAAAGTAAACAACTCGAATATATTTCTAATATTTTTACATACTGGTAAAACTGAGTAAATATAAATTATAAGTATTGTATGAATGAACACACATCCTAAAGTGTCATTCTCTTTGCTTTTATTTATTAAGCTGGTTGAGTAGACAATCATAAAAAGGAAACTATTGTCTTAGTTACTACAAAGGCATATTAGGAATATAGGAACAAAGAAAAAATCTACTCTTTTCTCACTGAAGAATCCCCAAAATGGATTCATACAGAAAAACAAATTAATTTGGCAGAGATATACATTAATATACAAAAGGAGAAAAATCAGTCCATGGAAGAATATCACAACAGTGTGAAACCTCAAATTGTTCAGGAACTTATATGTCCATTTTTCTTCTTTTCTACAGAAAAATGGACAGTGTAGGGTACAGCAAATGATTCCTAGAGTAATGCACTGAGCTAGGAGAACACACGATGGCCTGTTACCAGCACTGACCCGCAGAACAATGACTGGAGAATAATTAATTTGAGGACCAAAAAACTATGGTAGTGACAGAAGTCTAAGAGTGCTGATAGACTTCAGTCTCTTTCTTCCTGTGAGCTGTATTTATGAAATCCCCTGGAAGGGATTAGAAGTAACTCCTACTGCTGAGGCTTCAGTAGGATGCTAGGCACCGAAGAGAACTTTGCAGATTGCTTCCCCCTTCAGTAGAGGTAGAGCAAAGAAGCCAGGCAATAGAGAGACGCTGAGCTTATAGTAGGTTCATGGGAATCTCTACATCACCAAAAACCTTGTTCATAGTATCCTTTCTGAACCCTAGTGTGTAGCAATATCCTCAGAGTTGAAATAGTTCTAGGAGAGAGAAGGGAAGCTTTTGAGACTGTGGAAATAAAATAGCTTACCTGTCTGCCCCGGAGAACTGAAGCTTAACACATGCACAAGGCGCTTCCCCAAAGGTTACAGAAGTAGTAAACACCTGCAGGAGAGGAGACTCTTTTATTGATTTTTGTTGAGCTCTACATTTTTCTCTGCTCCCCTCCATGCCTCTCCTTGCACCCTCCCCCAAGGTCCCCGTGCTTCCAGTTTACTCAGGAGAGCTTGTCTTCTTCAACTTCCCATGTAGATTAGATCTATGTAAGTCCCTCTTAGTGTCCTCATTGTTGTCTAAGTTCTCTGGGATTGTGGTTTACGGGCTGGTTTTCTTTGCTTTATGTTTAAGAACCACCTATGAGTGAGTACATGTGATAATTGTCTTTCTGTGTCTGGGTTACCTCACTCAAAATAATGTTTTCTAGCTTCATCCATTTTCCTTCAAGATGTCGTTATTTTTGGGAGAGGAGACTGTCAAGCTTTCTGGAGGATAGGCTGTCTGATCTATTGAGGAGCCTTCAAGTTGTGCAGAGTTTCAGGATTGATCTTTCATGAGTCCATCCCAGGGCTAACTCTTCTCTCCTGTATTGTATGTCACGAATGCACCTGTAGGTTCTAGATTGTTGTGCAGTCTTGGTTCCAGAATGCACAAGACCCACATGATCACAATTTTTCTGTGTGTCTGTATGTCCCTTCCTCATTTCCTCATGTTCCCCCAGAGAGGTCATGGTGAAAAACCAGGAAGCTCTCATTTTTTTTTCATTTTATATCAAATTGTATTTTATCCTCTGAAATTTTCTTTTTTTTGATTTTTTAAAATTTACTTATTTATTAAAGATTTCTGTCTCTTCCCTGCCACCGAAGCTCTCATTTTTGAGTTATTCCTATTCCTGGAATCTCTTGGCCATAGCTCCTGTAAGTTAACCCAAGCAAACTCTTTGTTTCATTGAGTCAGGCTTTGAGATAATCATTGCGTTGGTCTGTTTTATAGCTAGGATGAGTAGATGTTTGCTCACATCATCTCATGAAACACCTCACACCACAGACTACTACTGGAGAATAAGGATCTGAGTAGAAACCCATTGTATAATTCCATAAATGAATCTAGGTAGTGATTCTGACATAATATAGTTTACTCTATTAAGTTCTCTACTTACTAACTAAATTCTAAGTAGGGTTGGATGCAATTTTCACTATTATATTATATTTAAGTGCTCCTACAGTCTGGTGAAAATGTTGTTTCACACTTTAAATAATTTAAATTTTCTAGCTTATAATATGACTGATTATGTCCATGGAAATAAGAATTATTCATTCAAATAGTGTAATAAATTCATTATTTATTTTTGAGATACTTTCCCAAAAATTGAGGTAGTATAAAGAACACAGATTAAAACATATAAATATATATTCACATATTTAACATAATCAGTACTTGTAATTTTGCCCAAAGATGATATATTCTATTTTCTTAAATTTACAATGTATGTAAAATAATCAAAGTCCAAGAGATTGATGACCTCAAGCAACAATTTAACATTCAGTCTATAAATTAGAACAGTTCCATTTTCTCATTTCATTAATACCATACTCCATCTACCTATTCTTTGACTAATATGAAATTTGTCTCCTTTGTATGCAAAAATCTATAATATTAAAACATTGGTTTTTGCACATTTAAAACATACACATTTTGCAGCTCCTCAGTTTTTTTTTTGTCATCAACAGACATGTTTAAATAGATATGGATCAGAAGTCTAATAATAAAAGCCTATGCATTTTTTATGTTCTCCTCTCATATAGATTATTTATATGCTGGTTATTTATATGAACATTTGCTATTTGAAAGAAATCTTCAGTAAACCAACAACATGATTCATTTTTATGTACTTTACAGGTGGTTAACAACTGTACTTCCTATGCTAACAGTATATTACTTTAAATTTTGCTAATTCTTCAAACTCATTTTCAGAGATAAAGTGAACTTATACTCTGAATGATTTATGATATTTATGGAATTTCACTATTTCTAAGCATCATATTTATCTTACCAATATTATTAGTAGTAGTAAAATAACTTCAATTTTTATTAGAACTGCAATTGGACATCTCTGAGTGTTATAGTCAAATATGTGCAATATGAGATTATTCATTATTTATAGAAAATCTTGGATATATGGTATATAAGACATAGGCAAAATTATACATGCATCATGTATAAACTCATATGAGTGTGTACAGACACACGTGTATATGTATGTGTGTGGACACACGAATCATTGCATTATGCCTCTTTTAACTTTACCCTTGGTTAAATTTATTATACTAAGCACTATTCTCACTTTTCTTTTTCTTTTCTGGGGTTTAGTTAAGAAGGCATGGCTATTTTTCCTATATCATTCACTGTATGTCTTGGAAATTAGTCTCACAGGCCGAGTTGTCAAGTGAATACTTCCCATGGCTGATTTATATTAGAACAAGTGTCCTAAGCCATCTTTCTGACATATTCACCTTGAGACTATATCTGTTTTATGTGAACATTCCCTTAGGCATGGTGGATAAGCTCAGGAGAGCACTAAAGATAGCTTTCTTTAATGTCATACTTCTTTGCTCTAACCTGTTTCTGATCCTGTATTTGTCAGGAGTATGTTCTTGCTAGGTGCTTCTGGGCTAGTCAAAATTTGTTATATTAAAATTATTATTTTTAAATATGTGCATGATATGTAAATGTGCTATATATCAAAATATATGTAACTTCACAGTGGCGCCCTTGTTACACAGTAGGATGTATCTTCCCTCAGATAGTATTTGATAGTAACCAACATTTTGGAGATAACAAATTTAAATATGAATTAAGAATTCACGTACATGTTTTAAAATGTTTATTTACTAAATACATATTAGAACATGCAATAGATTCTATGCTAAAATAATTTTAATTTTAATATGCTGAAATTCAGAAACATTGTTAGCAATTTATGAAGTACTATTTTATGAGGATATCAGTGCCTCTGGAATGATAAGAATAAACTATCCAACTGATGTTTGATTCCAACACATACAGAAACATCTTCTCTTATAGGTATACATTGTTTCTTCTGAGTAACACAGCTAAAAGTTTAGAAAGTATCTCCTAATTGCAGTTAAAGTTAAATCACCTAATTATTTTTGCATCTATATGAAAACCAATTGAAAAAACATTTAAAGTGTTAGTGTATCATTTAGGGTGGGTACAAAACTCAGAAATGACATATAGATAAATGAATAATATTCTTTTTCCCCTTATTTAAAAAGATCTGAGTAAAAAACATAAACCTTTGGGTTCAGAGGTCTCAGGCTACACTGGCTCCCATTGCTGTGGGCTTATGCTAAAACTTGTCATGCTGGGGGAAACCTGTGGTAGAGCAAAACTGCTCACCTCATGGTGCTCAGAACACAGAAATAAGAAGGCTAAAAGGACAAAATACACTTTTAGAGGTATGCTCCCGTGGCCTACTTCTCTCAACTATGGACAAACTCCTAACTCAACCTTAAACTCAGCACTGAATTAACACACTGAGGTCAGTGGCGATTAGGCATATTCAGAATGGTATTACCTTATATTGGATTTTCACTAAAAAGTACTCTTACATTGACATTCCATATTAGCAGCATCACCAGTTGATGACAAAGTCTTAAGTTGTTAACATGTTAAGGAGACACTACTACCTACCAAAACAATGGTTTGCAGCCTGTACTTTGAAAAGATACCTAAAAATATTTCTTCTATGATTTCCTTTGAAAACTATCTCAGTGATTAATTTTATACAATATCATCTATCTATATTATCTATCCATCAAAATATAATATATTCATACATATCTGTATGTATATTGAAGGACCCCCTCTAAGAGACTTTGTTGAACAATTTTAGTCAGAAAGACTCCCAAAACATCATGGATTCTTGCTATTGTATTTGGTTGCTTCATCTGCAGGAGTGGAATCGAAGTCTCTATTGCTGAAGACCAGACAGAAGACCAAGAGGACAGGAACTGGATCTGACTGAAAGCCTTCTCCTTATGATTTCACTATATTTGTACCAGAAGATTTTGTGAAGCTTTCAAAGAGGCAAATCAACCAATACTCATACCTATGTATGATGTCTATGAGCCACAATGACTAGCCTGACTCCACAACCCTAAGTGTGCAGTTGTGACACACATAGCTTGATGGTTACTAATAGTTTTATAAATGAACTTATGGACCACTCAACAAGAGGGAAATAATATTGGGATTGTAATTTGAACCAGCTAACCAGGAATGCAGAAATCATAGATCCTAAAGAATCTACCACTACTGCATCAGCAAATTAGCAGACTCCCTAACTTCATCCTCAATATTTATCCTTATACCCACATATAAGTGTAGCCCTAATCAATTATCAAAGGATCTTCTATTCTCAAAAGACAGAGACCAGTATAGAAAAGCACAAATTAAATGAAGAATTGTAGAGCTCAGTCCTAACTGATATATGTGCAGAACTAGTTTCTGTGCTTAAGGCTTAGGGAACACTGCAAAAGAGAGCTCAAACAATATAAGAATCAGAAGAACTGGGAATTTACTATGTTTTCTACAAATAACAGAAGCTACACACATAAAGAGAGGAGGTATGGCCATATAAATATGGCTTGAACAATAGTGATTCCAAAAGTCATGCATTGAGGTGGGATTCCCCTCTGTATGCTGTGAATACCATTGGTTAATAAAGAATATGTTTTGACCAGTGGTTTAGCAAAGTAGAGCTAGGTGGTGGGGGAGAAGGAAAGGGGAACTAAATTGAATGCTGTGAGAAAGAAGGCAAAGTCAGGGAGAAGCTATGTAGCCCCACCAGAGACATACCCAGTACTTTACCTAGTAAGCCACAGCCTCATGGAAATATACAGATTAACGGAGATGGGTTAAATAAAGATATGAGTTAGCCAGAAATATGCTTAAGCTATGAGCCAAACAGTATTGCAAGTAACATGGTTTCTGTGTGATTATTTCAGGACTGAGTTGTAACATGAGCAGGGCCTGTTTGTTGTTGGGGGTTTCTGTCCCTCCTGGTAACCCACAACTGTTTAGCCCCAAAGAAAATCACACATAGGTCTCCATAAATTATAAGCTGATTGGCCAATTAGCTCTAGCCTCTCACTGGCTAACTCTCACATCTTGATTAACCCATTTTTCTGATCTATGTTAGCCATGTGGCTCAGTATCTTTATTCAGTGGGGCAGATCACATCCTGCTGCTTCGGTGGTCTGGGCAGGAGTGGGAGGAATCAACTTCCTCCTTTCCAGAATTCTCCTGTTCTCATTACATCATTTCTACTTCCTGGCTGGTTTTACTGCCTATACTTCCTGCCTGGCCAATCAGCGCTTACTTAAAACATGATTGACAGATTACAGACAATTCTCCCTCACCACTGAGAAACTGTGAACAAACAAGCAGTCTTTCTACAATAATGCATGCTTGAAAAATTGAAAACTTATGGGGCCTCAACCCTAGACAAATAACTACAGGCAACTAAAGAATGCTGGGAGCAAAAGAAATAGTCTTCCTCAGGGGAGAACACATCATATGATCAGCACTGAAAATATAAACAAACAAATAACATTATAGTGACTGGTATATATGTATCTATAATATATAACAACACTTATAGAAAAAGAGGCTATGGATTATGAATTTGAATGAGAATAGGAGGAACAGTACACGAGAGGGTTTGGAAGAAGGGAAAGAAAGGGGGAAATGGTATAATTACAGTGTCAAAGATAAAACTATAATAAAATTTAATGAATTTCTTTTTTAGCTATAGTACTCCAATTACATTTATTATAATAAGAACTGGTTAAGATGTATTAAACTATTATTAGATTATTCACACAAATATTACACTATTAAAATCATGAAGCAAAATAAAATTTTAAAATATTGAAAATCAGAAAAATACAAAATTCCTCTTAAAGGTCCCACATTCTTATATTATATTGAAGTTTCAAGTAAGTTTGAATACTTTAATGAAATTACAAGTTGTTAGTTTCTAATATGTTCCTTACATATGTAGAATACTTCTTGACTATTTGTGGAAAATGTACCACATCTTTGAATATTTATAGTTTAGGAATATGTATATGTATGTATCATTATTCTCTGATTTTCATGACTATCATTTCTTTACCATAATTAAAAATATTCCGAATGAAAAATACTTTTCAATAACCTAGATGTTCTATCCTCTTTGACTTTTTTGACATAGGTGCTTTTTTGAAAAGAAAATCTTATTCCCATACTTCCTCTCATAAGGAAAGGATATGGTTATAGACACGATCTTCTCTGCTTAAATATGAACGAAGTTGTGATTAAACATCATGTTTTTATCATAGATATCCTTAAAGTATATTGATGAAATACACAAAAGAGACTTTGTGGACAATTTGAGGTTCACAGAAAAACCTAACAGAGCCCACAGTGTAACTCACTTCCCAGCCAATCAATGCTAGCCGCATCCACTAACAACACTCTGCTCTGAAGTACATTCATTGCATATGGGGAAAGTACATTAATACACCACTCTCACTTAAAGTTTAAGGTTTGCGCTTAGGTTTTCTTTGGGTGTTGTATATTTTATACTTTCTGGGAATATCTGGAATAATTATCTACCATCACAGTATCCTACAGTATAATTCCAAAGACATTTAAACATCTTTTGTTCTTTACCTATTAATCTGCCTCTACTACTGACTGTGGCAGCTGCTAGTACCTATTCTACACTAATATTTGTTTGTTTCTAATGTGTCATACAGTTTGGATTTTACAGTATGTAGACTTTGGCCTTAAATCCTTTCATCTAGTGATGTACACTCTATGCTTTTCTTTTCACGGCTTGAAAACTCATTTTTTTAGGTGTTAAGTAGTATTCTGAGTACATCACAAATCATTCAACTGCAGAAGGCACCTTGGTTGTTTCAGCGATTTAAGAGACATGAATAAATCTGCTATGAACCATTTATGTGCACATTATATTGGCATATATTTCCAACTTATATGAATAAAAACCAGAGTACATCTAATAGATTACATGGTATTAGTAAAAAAACTGCTGGGCTGTGTTCAAAATGTCTGCACTAGAGCCAGATATGATGAAGCAAGCCTGTTTTTCTATACTCCAGAGGCTTAGGCAAGAAGAAAGAACACGTTTGAAATGAATAAGTACTACATTGCAAATTCTGGGCTAGCCTGGGCTCTAGAGTAAAACTGTCTTTATATAAAATATTTTGTCTGTATTTTTGAGATTATAATGTTATTAAATCAATTTTCTCTTCCATTTCTTCTCTCAAGCACCTCTCCACACTACCCCTCCTTCTCTCTTTTAAATTAATGACCTCTTTTCCTTAATGATTATCTCATATATATTGTATGACATATATAGTTGGACATCATACTTCATAGAGAGAAACAAAACCATAAATCAAAAAAAGATTCACAAAATGACAGTGTGAATTTGACTGCGGAGAAGCAAAAAGTAGCATCGCTGCTGCTTTCATATCTTCTTCAGCGTTTAGAGTTGTCCATTATCTACACTTACAAAATTTCTCTATTTTAATTTGTATTTCTTCAAAGACAGACAAAGAGGTTAAACATGCTTCCATTTTCGATTTGCTATTTGTATGTCTCTTTGATGAAGAATCTATTTATGAATTTTGCCTATGATGATGTTTTAAACTCAAAATTTTCAGACACATAATTGAAAAAATACATTTTTATATATTTAAAAGGTATAATATGATGATTTAATACAAGTACACATTGTGAAGTGAGGACCACCATGGTTTCTCATCTCACTTGTTTATTAATTTTATGTGTGTGCTAAACACTACAAATCCACTTTAATAGGAAATTTCATTTATATAGTGTTACTAATCATACTCAATATAAAAATTGATTCACAAAATAAAGTTTGTAACGTTTTACAAAATGAATATATTTTCCTCACATTGTACTCTTAGAAACCATTCTTCCATTTTCTGTATGAATATATCTTTCAGGTATGTTTAAACTTCTACCAAGATACTATATACTGTCATGGGTAGCCAGGAACTCTAAACTTACTTTTAGTGTTGGAATTTTTATTATTCTTTTATGTAACTCAATCGTATGATTCCCAAGTGTGAGCTTTGCAGATGACAATATCAATTGACAGTGTCAAAGGTCAGATGCAAATAGGATCATGGAATGTTTATCATTCTGTGGATAATTTCACATAAATAGTAGCATCCTCCAGATCTATCATCTTTTAGAAAACAGTCTGATCTACTAGGCTCAGTTTTCTAAGGCTAGTGTTTCTTTTTTGGTTTGCGAATTTGGGATGACAGTCCTTTGTCAGACATATCTTCTACAAACACATGGCCCCATTCTGTGCCTTCTCTGTCATTCCAAACAATGTTTTACATAGAGTGGATACTTTCAATTTTTAATGAAGTCTGTTCCATTAATCATTTCTTCCACGAAAAAATGCCCTTTGAATTCTAAAGCCATCATTGTACCCCAAGCCATTTCAGTTTGTCCTTCGTTTGCCTCTGTGCACTGTGCAGTTTGTCAATCCCCGCTTTACCTTCAGGATCAGCTCTGAGTCGTTATCTGAAGGAATAAGACCTTTGTCATTTCTTTATTCAACTGGCTGTCCATTTGTTTCTAAATTTATCAGAAGAACTTTTCCCACTTTGCTTTTTTTTTTTTGTCAAAGTTCACTTTATTTTTATGTGGATCTCCTTTGAGTTCTCTATTCTGGCCAATTGACCTCTGTGTCTTCCATCATATGAGTATAATATACAGACTATGGTAGCATTATAGGAGGTCATATAGAAGTCAAATATGTAATCATGAAATTAGACAGGTTTGCTCAATTCTTTGACTTAATTACTTTGCATTTCCAAATGAAGCTTGTGGAATTCATACAGTAAATTAAAGGAATTTTGCTAGGGTTATGTTGAACATGCGGATTAACTGTGAAGAACTGAAACCTTGGTAATAGTGAGTCCAACAATGACTATGGGCAGTCTATCACATATGCTGCTCATTGTTTCTTTTGTTAGAATTTCATAGTAATCTTCCTATACATTTTACATATTATTTATTAGATTTATTCTTATGTACTTAATTATTTGGATCCTAATATTAATATTATTGTATTTTATGTTCCACTATCTCAATGTTAGTGCATAGTAAAATGTTGAATTTTACCCTAAAAAAGGCTCGCTCATCTTTGGAATTTTGTTATCATTATTGTTTGGGATATTCCATGTAGATGATCATATTATCTGAAATTATTCTTTCATTTTTTCTGTTACAGTATGATTTTCCTTTTTTGTCTTACTGATTTAGTGAGATTTGCAGTAGGACACTGTAGTGAGGCCCTAGTGGGAATACCCTTGCCTTATTTCTAATCTTAGTGAAAAATCTTGATTCTTACCACTTTTGTATCTGATGTTAACTGTTTAATTTTTGAAATCTGGTTAACAAATTCCTGCAAATATAATTTCTAAATATTAATAAACACATATGTAATAAAAGTGATTCTGTGTTATGACCATATAAATTAAAAGAAAGCCATGTGTAACAATGTGTTTCTCAATATGCTAATTACCTTAATTTTCTTTATTATTTCACAGTATATGTATGCCAAAACATCAGGCTCACTGCTGTAAATAAATACATGTGATCTGTCAGTTATGTATCAATGATGCTAAACAAAAGTAATCAGGATATAGTTGATCAATATATCTTTTAGTACCTCCAAATTTACTGAATTTTCCATAGAGCCATACATGTATGTGAGACAAAAACTCATGTTCTGTCTTTACTTTTTTTATTTTTATTTTTTTTTTTTTTGAGGGGAGATGTTTTGAGACAGGGTTTCACTGTAGCTTTGGACCCTGTCCTGAAATTAACTCTGTAGACAAGGCTGGCCTTGAATTTGTAGGGATCCGTTTGCCTCTGCCTCCTATGTGTTGGTATTAAAGGCATGTGCCACCACTTCCCGGCCACATGTATTGTTGAGAGAGTGAGATAACCCTAAAGAGCATATGTGGGAACAAGGGGGCGGAGATAAGGGAGCGGGGAGATTGAGCACTATGATGTATCCTGAAGCTGGCTGTTCTTCATTAAGCACAAGAGCCAGGTCAATCAGATGAACATGGATTAAGTTGTTGTGGCGCAGTAGCTTAACAAGGAAGAGAATGAGACAGTATGGACCACTGATCTCAGGGATTTGAAGGTACAGTACAATCTGTCACTGTAGAAACAAACCCACGGTAGCTTTAGAAACACTGTGAGTAGCTCCAGAATCAAATAATCACATACCCTTAAGCAGTATTTTGGATGTATGGTCAAATAATTGCAACAAACACTGTACTTTCTGATTCCCAGTTAATGTAATCAGGGTACAGTTGTTATGGATCTTTAATTATTTTCAGTACTTTTTAAAGGAAAAATTAAAATTTTATAAAACCCAAATGTAAATAAGTGAATTCATTTCACTATTGATTTAACGTGGTAGTTTTGTTTGTATAATTATTTTATCCTGTATGTTTTTTTGTGGCTAGTTAGAAAATAAAGACGGAGTAATGAGCTAGATATGGTTATCATAGAAATGAAGGCCCAGTTGGCCTCTTACCTTAGGTGAGATTTGGGATATAACCAAGATGTGTATGAGATGGTTTGTTCATTTTTCTTATTCATTTACTTATTTCAACCTTAAAGGAAGAATGTGTAAAAATCATCTTTGGAGAATGCCTTTGTCTTTTTCCTTAGCATATAGTTTAAAATAAGTGTGTCAATCAATGGCTACTAAGTGGCTTCTTAAAAATATCCAGTTTATAAATCTAACATAATGATGTCTCTAAATAGCATTCAGTGTATTAAGTTAATTAGTGTTCTGCAGCCTTAATATTATATAATTAAAAAGGATGGATACTTTGCTTTTTTAATTCTTGGTAAGGGAATGTCACGGTGTTCAGGGCAATCTGAATTTCATTTCTGTGCTTTACCTGACCTGTGCAGGTTAGTTGCTGAATAATTAAGAACTATGCACCACTCCAGATTCTAGGATGCCAGTTCTCAGTAACCATCTGCTAATGAACTCCCCGAGAACTTCCAAGAAGCAGAAAAAAACAAATGTTACACTATTATGCTCTTCATTTCTTATGTCCTGTATGATAATACAGCTCTAAGATAAAAATCTTGTAGTCCTAGGGATTCAAAAATTTTTGAATAGAATCATTATGCTTTTCTCAAATCAAATGATGAAATTAAATATAAAACAACAGATCATTAGATGGAAACATATGTATAAATATTTAATTCTTGGCATGCAATAAGATACTAAGTGTCAGTTCTTGGAGTTCCAACAAAGTTGGGAAGGATGTTCTGAGGTCATTGTGTCCATGCCTCTGCTTCTGAGAATGACTATTTCTTGTACATGCTGTTTAACAGCGGGATCTCATTTCTCTACAATCAATAGGAGAGAACAGACATCTCTACTCCTAGATGATGCTAGATTTTAGGATAAGACATCATTCATAATCTCACTCAAAATTGATGTTAAACCTCATAGAATGTTTTTTCTTTGCCCAATGCAGAGAAACATTTTCTTCATAGGATCAAGTGTGATGAGTTTCAGAAAGAAAAGTTTTATTCACATTTATTATTCCGTGTCCTGCTCACAAATGGGATAGGCCACTGTGAAGGTTAATATTGATTGCTAGCTTTACATGATTTAGAATTACCTAGAAGTAAGACCTTTGTGTATGTCTGTGATGTTGTTTCTAGATTGTGTTAACTTAGTTGAAAATCCCATGCTAACTGTGGGTGGCATCATCCTGTGGGCTAAGATATTGGACTGTAAACCAAAGGAGAAATTTGAGTAGGCCTTAGCATCTATTTACTTTCTTCCTGAGTCTGGATGCAGTGTGATTAGCTGCCTCTAGCTCCTGCAACCAATGACCTCTCTCTCTAGCATGGTGTGCTAAATCCTCTTGAGCTGTAGGCCAATATAAATAAACCCTTCTATGTGACATTTCATTTTGTCGGGTGTATTGGTCACAGCAGGAAAAAAGTAACCAATGCAGACATTATTTAATTATGTAATTTGAGAGGCAGTGCATCCTGAAAGTGTTTTGTTTGTTGTTTTGTTTTTCTTTTTTAATAACAATCTATTGGACTATTTCATTCAGAGTCAATCTACGGATGAAAGTTTCTTTCACTTCACGCATACTGCAAAGTAGCGTAGTGAGTATTAGGATAATCCTCACTAATATGTCAAATTCTTTACTCCTTTTACCATAAAGATATTGTAAGAGAAACATCTACTTTTCTATTAACTTCCCTTCCTTCTCCTAAGATGTAGATTTGTACAATGTAGGTTCACAAGTGGTGAAAGAAGTCTTTCTGTCTTTGTGTTGTATTAATGGTCAATAAAGAAACTGCTTTGGGCAGAACTGAGGTAGGCAGGGAAGACAGAACTTAATCCTGGGAGAAAGAACAGAGTCAGAGAGACACCATGGATCTGCCAGAGACAGATGCTGGGAATTTTTCCCAGCAAGCCACTGCCACATGGCAATATACACATTAATAGAAATGGGTTAAATTAAGATGTAAGAATTAGCCAATAAGAAACTAGCGCTAATAGGCCAAGCAGTGATTTAATGAATCCAGTTTCTGTGTGGTTATTTGGGGGCTCAGCTAGCCAGGTGGCATTGCTCAGCTAGAGAAATGAGGGCCAGATGAAATACAAATGCATGAAAGATAGGCAAACATCTGTGATAACTTATTAGAAGGTTTTAAATTGAATTGTTTACCTTTAGAAATGTCTATTTCCCCATCTCCACTGCTTTAATTTCTACTACTATTTTTGTTGAAACTATGAAAGAGTTGGTAGTTTACCTTTTGATTGTTTATAATGGCAAATCATATATAGTAGCTATCAGAGCTTGCTTTCTTTTGCTATGAGTAAGCACCATGATCAAAACAACTTCTGGAGAAAAAGGGTTATTTTACTTTTTAGCTTAAAGTTCATTATGAAGAGAAGTCAAGGCAGGAACTCAAGCAGAAACTTGGGGTCAGAAACTAAGAAATTCACCATGGAGGAACACTGCTTATTGGCTTGTTCATTCAGATTTCTTATTCAACGAAGGACCATTTTGCCAGGGGTTGCACCACCTATGGTGATCAGAAGCTCCCACATGAATCATTACTCAAAAAAGTGTCACACAGACATGCCCAAATGACAATTTTGATATGATGGAGGCAATTTCTAGACTGAGATTCCTTCCTTTGTGCATCTAGGTGTGTGTCAAGATGACAAAGAACTAAGCAAAATGGTTGCTAATCTCATACCAATACAGTTATAGTATCTCTGATCCTGCCTCCCATGTTGTTTGTTTCTTTTGCTGGTTTTCTTTTCCTATTAGCCAGTATGATCTACTCAGAAGGCTATAATGTGGGGGTTGTGCTAAGGTAGAATATTTCTTTCTACATCAATTCATTGCAAAATTTATAGCAAATTTGATTTGGTAAATTGTTGAGGAATGGTTAAAGCATTTTAAATACTTTTTAAAGTATTTTAAAAAGTATATTTAGAAGGCATTGTCACTGAAAAGTAGCCAGTCAAAAACATCTGATAAGGAATCAACAAATTTAGGAATTTGTATGACCTTATATGTTCAGAAGTAAGAAATGTAAAATTCCACTAAATTAGAATAGGTTAAAATTTTAGGAACATCTGTAATATTTAGCATGAAGAAAAGGGGCAGATTATGAAGCAATTAGTATCTGTGTTGGTATTTTAACTCATTTATAAAGTGACATGCACATGATTAAAATTATTTTAAAAAAGGAAGTTTTAATGAGTTCAAATCTTTCCAAACAAATTCAGCATCATTCTTAAATTAAATTCTGTCAGTTCACACAATAGCATGTTATTTTTCAACATCTAAGGAACAATTTCAGAGTTGAGTTGAGGTGTTAATTATCTTTGTAGGAATGCCATGTCCTAACTTGTTAATATTCCTAAAAGGTTTTCTTGAAATAAAGTGTTGACTCTCCACTGAGATGCTACCTGCTGAGGATACACAATAGCATAGATATATTTATATACATGCCTTCCTTATGAAATATATGTGTTCATAGTACAAATTCTCAACCAGAGTTTTACAATTGAAATGTGTTAAAGTAATAAAAAAGATTCATTGTGTCTGGCTGCCTATTATTCAGACTCTATGTATCTGTCTCTTGGTTTGTCATTTATGCATCTATACCCTCTTCACTTGTAGATTTATTGACACCTGTCTGCTTAACACCATGAATTTCTAAGAGAATATAATATATTTTAGATAAACATATACTGTAAGTAAATTATTTTATACTGAACTACCTTAAATGACCCATGTTTACAGTGTTTCTGTATGCTGACCAATGATATCTAGGCACCCCTTCTCCTGAGAGGGAAGGAAGCCTTTTACAGTGAGACTCATGAACAAATGAAAAAACCAGGAAAGCTTAAATTCTACAGATATAGCTTCATAACAAAACTTTAGGCAGGATACATTAGAAAATGGCAAGTAACCTGGTGCAATTTTATCAAAGAACTTGTCACAAATCAATACAAGGGCTGTTATCTGTAAGATAGTCAAAGTTTAAAGATTATACAAATTTATTTCACTAAAATGAAGGGAAATCAATAAAGCAGGAAGTTTTTATTAGAATTAGCACAAAAGGAAATGCATGGAACATACATAGCCAGATACAGAATAATATATATATTATATATTCACTTTGACAGCCATTCTTTTCCCTGTTTATGTTAAATTCAGCGCAATCAGTGGAGACAGGAGTTCAGGGAGAACTCCTCAGAGAAAGGGTCAGGTCATATTTGACAGATGGGCACTTTATTTTCCCCTCAGCACTCAGGAACACAGCTTTCATCTCATGAAGTGATGGAGCTGTCATCAAAGGGACCTGTAGCTGACCTCTTGTATTTGAAGAGATCTGGAACATGAGAACAGGGAGAGATGATTTCCCTGAGGCTGTCACCTCTGTGAACCAGTTCCCTGATGACGGGTATATTCAGAGTGCTGCTGCTGCCCAGAATGTCTACAGGCATAACCCCTCAGTAGACTTGGGCAGCCAAGAGGCACAGGGAAGTTTTGAGAACACATAGTTTTTCTCACAATGGGACTCATGTGTCTCTTTGCCTTTCCAACAATCTGATCTTCACGTCTATCTCAGGGAATTCCTATGTTACCATAGTGATTTTTTGGGGATTGACTATAACCATATACTTACCTTTCTTTCTCTTAAATTTTATTGGTGATATTCAAAATAGTGAGAAAATACAGGATTCTAAAATATTTGCTTACTTACTTTCCAAAGTCAATAAATGTAATCTTTTAAATATCCACTATAGTTGTTTAATTATTCTACAAATAGATCATTACAGATGAAAAATACCCTTTGTCTTCTTACTGTGGTTCATATGTTCTCATCATCAGACAAGTTTTCATCAACTATTGTCTATGAAACCAAAATATAATGGGTTTTATAAAAGTATATCTCTTAAAGTCTGAGGCGAACTGAACTTAAGTCTTGTAATCATATCCACCAGACGTATGTTATAGACTTTATATTAAGTTATCTGTCATTTCTACTTCTAGATACCTGGACATTACTATCATAGCCTAAGGATTTTCAGCACAAATAATACTACTTAGCTTCCCTGCTAAAGTGTAAGTCCCACTTGTTATGAAGGTACATCCTATAGAAATGGAAGCACGAATAATGATATTGGTCATAATAACAATAAATGAGAGTGTTCTGGTTTGAATTAAAACATCCCTATGGGCTCATATGTGAAGCTATGGTACCCAGTGGTGACATTCTTTTGGAAAGTGGTGAAAACTTTCCCAGGTGTAAAGACTTGGAGAAACTGGGTCACAGGGTTGGGCATCCCTTCAAAAGCTAGATCTGGTTTCCAGTCTTTTCTTTTTTTTATTATTTCTCCCTGTGATTAGCAGGACAATCTCTTCTACATTCTACTCCACAATGATTTATTGCCTCACCAAGGGTCCAGAAACAATGCAGCCAGGCACAATGACCTAAAGTCTCAACACCCATGAGATGAATCATTTCTCTCTTAGTTGTTTAAATTGGCATTTTGTCACTCTGATGAAATATAATTGATACAAATAGCAAAGATTTACTAAGCACATGCTCATTGCTAGTCATTATCATAAATGCTTTAAGCCCATTATCTCAATAAAGCTTTACTAATTTTTTGGTATTTTCATAATCATTTGATGAAAAATCTTCTATCTAAGTCATATACTCCTTTATAGGACTAAATGTTATTTTATAAAGATCTATTTGGCAAGAGGCTTATTTCCTGTTTGTAGAATAAAATTGTTTCCACTTATGTTTGCTCACAGGTGTCAGATATGTACTTTAAGTCACATCTCCACAACAGCCCTATAACTGTGTTACAATCAAAGCTGTTGAGAGAAGAAGAAAATTAGCTGAGAAAGGGAAACTCAACTTGTTCAAGGTGACACTGGTGATAACAGGGAAAGGTGAAATAATAAGCCAAGGTATATTGTCTCCATAATCCATTTATTATTCTTACTGCACAGTAAGAATACCAGAAATGGTGCTTTTCAAGTAGGAAAATGAATAGAGCAAGATAAACTTGTTTTATTATTTGCCTTTCCTTTGGAATAGTCACAAACTTTTAGCAGATGCTATTCATGTTAATACACAATTTCTTGTATGAGAAGCAATTTCTCCTTAAGATATTTTTCAAACATATTTAATAAGAGGAGAAAAACACAGTACGGTTCAGCCAGCAGTAGTTTTTTTTTAATATATTGGTGTTAATTTGTGAAGAAAGACACCTAGGTTAACATTTATTTGAGAATCAAAGCTACCAATGTTAACCGTGTGTTACTATGTAATCTAAAACTGAAAAAATATAAATGCTATCATTAAAGAAATAATATGCAATTAAAGCTACTGCAATTATTTTAAAGATTTTTAAGACACCTGTTTTACTTTTCTCTTGTTTTGTATTCTTGGCTATAGTTTCTAAACTTTCATGGAAAAATAAATATTAAGGCAACAGAATTTTAAGGTTTCAGGCAAATTTCATGCTCAGACATATTGTGAGTGTCTGGTCATTAGAAATCCTAGCCACAGGGGCCGCCAGCGATGTCACACTTCTTCCAATAATGCCACGCCCACTGCAACAAGAGCACACCTCACAGTCCTTCCTGACACAGTTCTACCAACTAGGGATCACATATGAAGTATGTGGGCAAGTGAAGGTCATTTTCATTAAAATCACTCCATATGCACATGTGGGAGCCTTTTGTCTTTATGTTTTGAGTTTTGAGACAGAGTCTCTCTCTGTAGTCTAGGGTGGCTGGAACTGAGACTGCAACTTCAAATTCCCTATGATCAGTTTTCCTTCGCCTCCTCGCTGCTGTGATTACAGGATGAGCTGCCATACTTAGCTCTATGTTGTGCTTTTATTTACTTTCAGAATATCATTTCCTTTAATTTTCCATTGACTAGCAGTGACTTTCAAGACTCTTGGGTTGTTTTCAATGACAACGGTGAACTGCCTGTGAACTGGAGGACTCTGGGTAGTGGTGAAACTTCCTGTGAAGTGGAAGACTCTGAGTCTCATTTAAAACAGTTGTTCTCAACCTGTGTGCTGTGACCCCTTGGGGGAGTCAAGCAGTCCTTTCATGGAGGTCACCTAAGACCGTGTGCATATCACATATTTATCGGAAGGTTGAGAACCACTGATCTAAACTCAGTCATTGTGACTTGTGGAAACTTGGCCTTTAAGCAACCAGAAAAGGCTGAGTACCTGGAAACAGGCCAACATGTTACTCTTACTTTTCCTACTCCTAGGTCTCTGAATACTTTTCGTATTTTATCAACATTTTCACATTTATTTGACAGGCACTATAGTTTGTGAAGAAGATTCTGAGCACATGACCCATTGCACTGAAAGAAATAAAAGTTCATGAATAACTCAGATGACCAAAGACAAATGATTCAACTTCTCTCATATGTGGATGCTAGTGTAGGATCTTTAGATCTTTGTGCTTAACCTGAAGCACTTGTAGAAGTCATGGAACTAGAAAGGGGTTGATGGGGGTTTGTAATTTTAAGGGACCGAAGAAACCAACAGTAATTCGCTTTTATTAAACTTAACGGATTTTTATAGAATATACTTTTAAGCTGTGTTACTTTTGTTTATGCTGTGGAACATTTGTTTAACAATGTAATGATGTGTTGCTTTTGTTTATGCTGCATTTAACTCTGTGAAGCTATGATTCTTTGCCTGTCTAAAACACCTGATGTTCTAAAAAAGAGCCGAATGGCCAATAGCGAGTTAGAAGAAAGTGTAGGCAGAGCTGGCAGGTGGAGAGTATAAATAGAGGGAGAAATAGAGGAAGGACTAGCAACCAGTGAACAAGGTGAGAAGGATGTCAGGGGCCAGCCACCCAGCCACCCAGCCACCCAGCCAGTCATGAGTAAGAGTGGAAGTAATATATAGAAGTAAGACAAAGAAAAATCTCAAAGACAAAAGATAGATGGGAGAATTTAAAAAAAGCTGGCTAGAAACAAGACAAGCTAAGACTGGGCTTTTATAAGTAATAATAAATCTCCGTGTGTGTTACTTGGAAGCTAGGTGGCAGAATTCCAAAAAAACAAAGAGTAACAACCAACAACAATGGATTTGTGGGAAATACTCATCAGTGTAAAAAAAAAAACATGAGCTCTTCATAATATCAAGTCAGTTATAATATTACCAAAATATCACTCAATAAAAATTATATATATATATGTATGTATTTAACAAAAGATAGGCAAGTAAATATACCGAAAAGTTTTATCTCACTTTTAAAAAGTCCATTTGCTGAAAATTTTCGCATCATAAAGTCTGTTCAAGGATTTCACTGTTAATTCTTGATATGCTACAGTTCAACTTCATAACAACATGCCATTACAGAATCAGAACCTGCAATCCAAGCAATTCATGCATTAATAAAGTACTCTAATATTACCTCTTTTCTTTAAAAGGGCCATAAAATTGACTCTAAGAATTTAATCCCAACATTGCTTTTATTAAAGTCTGTACTAACATTTTGCATGTAGAAGTACTTTATGTGAAACTCCGCATGTTTTAAGTGGATACAGTTATATTTTAAATATTACAAAACATAATTGTCGGGTTAACTCCTTATCTGTATGCATATATTTCAGAGAATAAAGACTTTAGAGTCAGAACAGCATTATCATAAACTCTTCATGCAGAATCTAGGATCTTTGTCAAGTTTCTTACATATAGTCTTCTGCTCCCATGACTGAAAATCATGACAAAGATTATGAAGAGTCAGAGAACATTAGATCTCCATGAAGCCTTAAAATAATCTTGCTTGACTCTTTACAACTAAAATAAGTCCTCATATATGAAGTTAAATTGACTTCTCCTCTTCAGGGAGGGACATAAAAGAAATCCAGGTCTTTCTAATGATTGTCCAAACATCCATCTCTCAATTACAACATTCATTCATTTGTTATTTGGTTAAGTTTTATCACAAATCTTTCCTCCAAGATTCCTAACATCTTATAAATAGCATGAATACTCACCACACTATTCATGTCACACCCGGAAACCCGCTTAATTTGTTTATATGTTTTCTCCGGACACAC
This sequence comes from Microtus pennsylvanicus, assembly GCF_037038515.1. Lineage (NCBI taxonomy): Eukaryota > Metazoa > Chordata > Mammalia > Rodentia > Cricetidae > Microtus > Microtus pennsylvanicus. The sequence goes on from NC_134590.1 coordinate 37,698,492, forward strand.
CCAACAAATATTTCTGTAACTGCTCCTTCTACAATGTATGGAAGTACTCAAATCTGGAAGAAGAGTTGAAACCATACAGAATAATATGACTTGCTATTCTTGTTGAAAATGAATGGTTCTGGTTTAACATTTAAAAGATTTAATTTTTTCAGTTTTATAAAAGCCAACTATTTCTTGAGGAAACCAGTTCATGTGAGAAATTCAATTTAAACTGATTTTGCTTTTTATTAATTTCTGTAAAAAAAAAAAGCATTTAATACTTTACTTTCCACTTCTTGCATGAGTTCAGGCAAGGGTTCCCAACCCTGCTGCATTTCATACATGACTCTAATCTCTAAAGAAGACTGGGCTTTTAATGGACTCTTCTTATATGCTATTTATATTTTCATAAAATTCAAGGATTCTTCATGATCCTACATATTCCTTGGTGTCCCCACATTCCTTATCTTATTGCTAAAATTATCTTCCATAAATGATATGCTATGTAGATACATATTTGGGCCATTTCTTTTCCTAAAACTAAAAAGTTGCCTAAAAGATGAGAGCTATAGAGGAATAAAACATGAATTATAAATATAAAGTTAAGTGTAAAAACTGGGAAATGGCTGTCTTTGGCCAAATACCCTTTGTAATGCTCTATCCCCTTTCTTCCCCTCCCTTCTTTTCCCTTTTCTTCTTTTCTCTTTATTCACTTCTCTACTTCTCATACAAATCCCTACTGATATTTCCCAATTTACTAATAAGAATAAGGTTTGCAGCACAGTAAATAGCTTAATTGTCATGTTTATTGTGTTTGTTTGCATTTTCTTTTTAGTTACAGAAATAGCTACTAAGCAACAATCAGAAAAAAAAACATAACGGCTGTTCTCATTTCAGTACCAGCTGCAATTGTTCAAATTAAAATGAAGATCAGGTTTGATAATTTATTAAACTGAAAAAAACTAATTAAGTCTTAGAGCAACCTTGACCTTCTTTGGACTGTAAATAGAAGCAAACTTAACTTGAGCCGTTTCATATAAAAGTTTGTATCAGAGGGAAAAAGAGAAACTAAAGCTTAATAAACCAGAGGCTAATTTGGCCTATGCATCTAGGCAATGTCCAACCCAGCAGACAATTGGAAAGCTGTCAGTCCAATGATGGCATCTTTGAGTATTTTACACACATTCTACAAATGGCCTCTCTCTTGTGTATTGCTCCATGGAGTTTTAAATCACCTTTAAGCTTCCTGTTTGGATTCATAAGTTACTGGTTGTTGAAATAGGAGCGGCGGGGCTGTGTCCCCGGTACCTGGCCGCCCCCAAGGCTAGCTTTACCCGAAATAATTACATGGAAACTGTATTCTTTTAAACACCGCTTGGCCCATTTCTATCTAGCCTCTTCTAGGCTAGCTCTCGCACCTGGACTAGCCCATTTCTAATAATCTGCTGTAGCCCACGAGCTGGCTTACCAGGAATGATCTTAACCTGTGTCTGCCTGGAGTAGGAGAATCATGGTGACTCCTGACTCAGCTTCTTTCTCCCAGCCTTCTGTTCTGTTTACTCCTCCCACCTATGTTTTAACCTATGAGGACCAAGCAGTTTCTTTATTGCTTAACCAATGAAATCAACAGATTGATATATGACACTCCCACATCAACTGGTCACACAGATATGAAAAAAATCATTGTTCTTTCAACACAATAAAAGTATAAAAGTATTATTAGATGCACCAGATCAAATGAAATGGACATGTATGTTAAGAAGCAGAAAGTGTGATGGATAAGGCACAACCTGTCCTTAAACAGGGAGTTTAGATTTTAGGTACATCTGGTCAGGTTATTCCTACAGATGTTCCCCAGGAGAAGAGTTTGTGAATCATCTGTAGAGCTCAAGAACCCAGAATTGTCAACCTGAACTGCATTTGGTCCAGAAAACAAGCTTTGGGAATGGAGTTACAAGCTCTGCACCATCGCTCCAGACTGATTGGTTTCTAAAGTTTATATCCTCATCTATAGAAGACGAGAGGCTCTCTTTACCCACAAGTTCCACCTGCTTTGAATCAACAAACCACAGATTAAAAATATTTTTCACTTGTATCAATACTGAAAATTGTATGTGTATGTATGTAGTTTTCTTTTTTCATTATTTCTTAGACAATACAGAACGACAACAACCTATACATATCATTTATAGTGCACTATATGTCATACATAGATATGATTAAAAGTTCATGGGGGAGTATGTAGAATTTTTATAGCATACCTAAGTATATTCTAGAGTCAATTTTCCATGAGTACCAAGACAAACTCTTACACATCATATAATCTTATAGTGCATCTTTGTGATTCAATGATATAATATGCGAGGCAAGTGAATTCATCTTGTGTGCGGTAAGCTATGTAGTCTGTCTGGATCTATTGCTATCATTGAGAATATTCCTTCTACCACTGGAACTCCACTGTTAGTATTACTGCTTTCCTTCCTGCCATCCTCATTATTAATATATGAGATAATGTGAAGGCATTATACTAATACATGATTACACCAGAAAGGCTAAGTGGTCAATTCATGCTCATGTAATGTACAGAAAAGAACCATGTCAATTTTCTTCAGTTCTTCAACGTGAAGAAAGCATGTTAAGGACTGGAGTGATGGCTCAGCAGGTAAGAGCACTGGCTGTTCTTCCAGAAGTCCTGAGTCCAAGTCCCAGCAACTACATGGTGGCTCACAACCATCTGTAATGAGATCTGGTACCCTCTTCTGGCCTGCAGATGCACATGCAGACAGAACACTGTATACATAATAAATCAATAAATAAATCTAAAAAATAAGAAAGCATGTTAAATTATATACGTGCATGGAAGAAAGGCTGTAGCTTAGCACTAGAGGTTTAGCCCAGCTTTTCTCTGCCATTGAGAATTAAGTGTGAGCCACCTGTTCTTCTTTGGACTTTGCTGTATCGTCAACATTTTCTTCATTTGCCAAACTAGGTTTGCAATAGGATTGCCCATGGATCCTGCATCTTTTCTGTGAGAGGCTCCTCCCTCTAAAGACACGGATGAGAAGTCCTCTATGGGGAGGAAAAGACACCATCATCACCCGATGTCACTGACAGTTGCCTTTCTGGAAGTCTATTAAGTCTTGTCCAGAGAAGTTCCTAAATGCATACTTCACATCTTCCCTCAGACAACAAGCTATCTAAACTTAAAATAACATATGCTCATGTCAAGATCTCAACACACGCATGGGACTTTTCCAAGGTTCTGCTACTCTGTCTTCATGTCTTCCACCAACTGTTTCTCCCTTTCTAGGAAGATGCCCTGGGTAGCAGGCTTCGACATTTCCCTTACTCAAAATGGACTCTGAAAACATCTTTCATTGTTCTCATTTACTTAGCCACAGGCTGGGATTCCTCTGATTCTGGTTACACATTTATCCTATCCGAATTCTCATTATTGACCAAACATGTATCTGCTCCTTGCTGCCCACTTCCACTCCTTCACTCTCCTCACTATCATCTCAAAGAAAACTATCTCATGGCCCAGGATTCACCGATTACCTCTTGCAGGGAAAAGAGTGGATAGAACAGATATGGGTGTGTAATATGTGAATTTCAACTTATTCTCAGAAACTAAAAAAAATAAAAATAAATTTGAGCTAGCCTACTTAAGGACATAATATATGTAACCCCAGATAAAACAGTTCACTTTCACTGTTTTTATTAAACAGAGGTATATGTGGATTATACTGCCTTATAAAAGTGATCTCTATGAAATCTAACATGGATTGACTTGGTAATTACAATTTCTAATAAAAGATGGAATAGCAAAGGAGTTTTTTTCAGCATGAAATATGAACCAATGACACAAGCCAAACCATATCCCTAAATTGATAAATTACCAGAGTATCACTGAGAAAACATATGTGTGCAATGAAGCACAAGAATATAACTATAAAACAAAGAGAAATATTTCCTTGTGAGTGGTAGAACAACCAGCATTAGATTGTTAAAGAATATATTTTAAATGAAAGGCACTATATGAAGCAATAAAGCAGATTTCCAAAGACTTTTATGGTTTCTTTACTGGCTATATAGATTCCAGGAGCTCACGCTGTTAGCTGCTTGTGTTCAGTGCTTTTGCTCACAACCCAGTGTTCATCCTGAAGTTTGATCTCAAGACCAAGCTACTAGAGTGGGAAAGATGGTTTAAACTGAGATGCTTCTTATTTTGGCTTTCATCGTGTTACACATCCTCTGTGGCCAGAAGCTGTCTTGTCTTTCCAAACTCAAGGAAAAGAATACTATTATCCTGCTTTTGCCTTTTCTCTTCTCCCAAAGTTTGTATTATTCTAAATTCTGTATTTTGAGAAACTGTGCAGGACATCTGTGCCTCTCCTATATTCATCCTAGCTTATGTGTCTTTTCATCTATTTTTTCCACTTACTCTCATTAAATCTGGATTTATGAGTGATCTGTCTGAATGATATTCAAAGTATTCTCTCAATTACCTTTCTCCTTGTTAGCATCATGAACCATCACTTAATCAGACTTATGGTTTTGAACACTTATGGCCTTTCTTCATTTTCAAACCTGTCTATAAAAAGATGCCCACTTTTGATGGCAACATTCTGAAAAGCTTTTGTCTAAATGTTCAGAAGGCAAATCTATCTTTTCCTTCCCCAGATACTTTAAGTCAAAAAGATGTGGCCAACGTTTTCTCCTATTCTTCTTGGATAATGTTTTATAGAATTCTTCAGTGTTCCAAAATGGAGTCAATAGGAGCTAGTTTATGGCTGGGTTTAAAAGGAGAAAGCAAAAAATAAACACATAAAAAACTATCAAAGAAATTTCTAAACAAAGCATATCTTTTGTCAATGTACAGAAATATATTTTTGAATACTGAAAGTATTATATATCTTTTTAATTTTTCTAAATAATTTTTAAATAGAACTTATTTTCTTTCTAAGACCCTACTTTTAATCTAAAAGACTGAAAAATAAAATTCCAGATTTACTCAATATATGGAAACTATTTCTACAACAGGTTAAGAAAATTAACATTTATAAATAATACATTGTTCTAATGCAAGTACCTTTGCTTTTTATGCAAAAAATTGTTCTACATTTAAAGGTGTTCTAGAAGTGAAAAGGCACCACATGTTGCAAGTGCCGAACCCTCTGGCAAGAGTAGAGTCATGGGAAGAGAATTCCTTCATCCTCTCACTTTGACAATTAGAATCATTTTGCTCCAGTCATAAAATTACCCCAATTTGCTGACAGAAAGCAACCTAGTATGAAGCCCCAACTCATTATTATATCTTCAAAGCACAAAACTCAAGTCAAACCTTGCTAAAATCCTTTTATGCCTACCACCTTAACCACTTAGTGCACAGCCAGAGTCATCATGAAGAGGGGTGTGGGAGAAATTGATCAAACTTTCAGTCAGTGATGGGTCAACTTCTGCTGGTTTCTTGGAGAAGTACACTCCAGATAATGTGAGTGCATAAACTTTGTGTTTGGTGCTGTTTTTGTGTGTTATATGCACACACACACACATTTCTGATGTGCACAGGAAGAACTGAAGGGACAATAATCAAAGAATGAGGTTAGGTTCCCATCTTTTGAACATATCATTTGTTTAGTGGCTGCTCAGAATCAGATAGCTGATGAGTTAAGACTTCGGGAATCACTGGGGACAGTGAAATAGAATTCTGACATCATTATTTTCTTGTCATGAATCAAGCTAGGGAAAACATAGTGAAATGACCACGTTATTTATCTTAAAAATTAAATCATTTTAAATGGTGCAGGATGCTTAATTTTAATCTTTAAATGATAAAATGAACAGGTAGAGTAGACAATGGCCTCAAGCCAAAGAGCACGACAGTCACTCTCAGTCCAAATAAACTAATTGATTGATTTTTCTGATATACAGGTGAAAATATATGTGAAGTTATATCTGCTAAAGCTTGCCAGAAAGGACATTCTCGGGATTTGTATTTTATTTTACTGCTAAGGAGGAGGTGGTGCGCATTCTTTGAACTAAATACAAGGGTATATATAATATTCTGGATATCCAAGTTAGGGAAATTGAAGACAATGTACTTTTTGGGTAGGAGGCAGAAGACATGAAAGAGAATTTATTGCTGCTTATAGGTTTTGAAATATGTATTAAAGGAAGTTCTGCTACTAATACCTTATACATACCAGCATTGTGAACTAATCGCCTTAAACACCTCAGCAGGAAGTAGACATACCAAGGAAAACAGCGCCACTATTAAAAATAGATGACACAGCAGGAGCAAACCCAGGGAATGAGTCATTTCAGTGGAGCCCCGTGTGTGCCCAAGCCAAAATGTAAATGAAACAGTTCATAAGAACTTCAAGATAAAATCAAATTGCTTCTCAATATTAGATCAGAAGGCATTGGTGATCAAAACCTCAAGCAACTGATAGTTCTTTGTGATACTTTATTACAGTTTTATGTTCTCTAATGAACAAAATGCCAATCATTGCTTTAGTTGTATATTTTCTAACTTGGCCGTGACTGAGAAAGCCAAAAAGGTTATTGTAAAATTTAAATCATAGAAAATTTAGGAATGTCTGTCTAGTTCTCTTTAACTTTACTGTATGTGTCAATCCTTACAGGGTCTTGTTGGAAATGGAACTCAGATTTTAGTAGGTAGGAGTTTGAAGCTGCTATTTGTTTGGTTTCAGATAATATGTTTTGAACAACATTACTGTCATTTAGAGCTACGGGCCGTTGCTATAACAGTTTCCTAAGGTCTCCAAGGAAGCAGCTTTATTACCAGATGGGATAAAGTAGGAATGCAAATTCCTATTGCTCCTGTCACTCTAGTGAGTCAAAGACTGTGAGGATGGGACTCAGCAATGGGCAGTGTTCTAGTCCCTCCATCAGTACCTGATAGTTCAAAGTTGAGTGCTGGTCTCTCAAATTACAGTCTCTCCCCACCCCAAGGGAAACAAATAAGCTTTTTCTGGGATTCTAAAGGATTTGATGACTTGATCAACCAAGGTCATAGTTCTGGAGAAGACTCCTTAGAAGGAAAGAGAGTGATAATAATAAAATTTTAAGAAGTACCAATTGAAATGAAGAAATACAGTTGTGGAGACCTTCCCAAGGCTTAAGAGCCAGAAGTAAAAGTCCATCCTGATTTTTATTCTTGTTGCTTTCCTGGTTCTTCAAGTTGATATCAAGAGAATTGAGAATCAGACCAAATAATCTCTCATTAGACCAGAATTTGACCCCGGTGTACTGTCCTTCTTCTTTTGGTAAAGAAGCAGCCACTTATTCAGAACCACTGTCTCTTACATAACTCACACAAAAGCACACATCTGTTGGCTTTGTAGACACCCATGAAAAACCTTGAAAGCACAATGAGTATGTTATTATATATGTACATATATATATATATATGTTTAGCTACTACTACTTCTACTACTACTATTACTATCATTACATGTATGTGCAGGGAATGCACACAGTGTAGGTCAAAGGACAACCCTCAAGAGAGGGTATCACTTTCCATCCTGGGATCCAGGAAGGAACTCAGGTCATAAACCACTTTATGCCTGCTTCTTCACAGCACAATGATTTTCTTTTTTTCTTCCTTTTTCATTCTTTCCATTTTTCCTTGCTTCTTTTCCTCTCTCTTTTTCCTTTTTTAAATGATAATTTATTCTTTTGAGATTAAAATACACTTATATCACTTCTCCCTTTGTTTCCCTCCCTCCATACTCCATCATACAGCCCCCCTTTCTCTCTTGCAAATTCATAGCCACTCTATCCTTAACTGCTAATTATGTATGTATGTATGTATGTATGTATCTATCTATCTATCTGTCTATCTATCTACCTATTTATCTATCTATCTATCCATCACCTGTCTATTATTTCTAAATATAAAATATACAACCAGCTCTGTTCATATAATGTTATTTATTTATATGTACTTTTAAACTCAGTTAGCTTATTTTATAGCTGTTTATGTCTGAAAATTAGATTGTTCTCAGAATTTTTGTTTAACTTCTTTTAAATGTGTTTCTAGCTTTTCTAATAAAAAGTTTTTTCATAAGCCTACATCCTATTTTATTTTGAAATAAATATTTATACTTAAAGTAAAGTCTCCTTAAGACTTTCCTTAGCATAGGAAGTATGTAGACTAGTGTTTGTCATTTGTTCATAGTTTCTGCTCCTAGGAAACAAAAGCATAGAAAATACTGGTACTCATACATCTTCTGGGATACAATTCAGTGGTCTTCTCCATAGTGTCTAGGGACATTTTAAGAGGATGTTATAGATTTCTTTAGATATGTTCAGAATGGTTCTGAATTTCATTGACACCACCTGTTTAAATGGTTTGAAAAATAGACGGAGAGAATTGAATGTTACACTAACTAGTAAAATTTAGCAGATAAAGACAGGAAGGCTCACAATGCTGCAGTGGATGACAAAGTTTGATACAATGAAAAAAAATCTACCCATAGAGTCACTCATTTAAGGGACATGAATAGATGGTATTCTGTATCCAGGCTGGAATTAGAAAGGAGAAAATGCTTTGAGGGAATGGGAAATTCATTGTGAATGACAGAGGTTATGTCATCACAGGAAACAGCAGCTGATGGAGCCAGCTAGAAACATCTCAATTGTAAACACTGAAAACAGTCACTTAAATCTCTCTTGGTCAACAGCAAGCAAGCAAGCTAACAAACAAACAAATAAAAGTGTTCTTACGATGTTGCTCAACAGGAAAGGACAATATGCTCTCTCAAACTGATCTTCTGAAAGTACCCATAACTGAGCGACAGCAATGAATGCTTGGAATTGAACAAAACAGTGATGGGTAGGAAAGAATTAATTCAATATGAAATCCCCATACAAAAGCCAGAGGTACGATTTAAAATAAAAGGGAATGGAGATAAAGCACAGTTGTGCTAAGTAAAGCCAAGTGCTTGTCTTTGATGGCCTGGCCTCATTCTATCGGTTTCTTTCATGCTTTATAGAAGAGGAGATTCCAGTTCTGTGCGTGTGGTTGTCACATGGGGCACGTCTTCCAAACTAGATATTACTTTGTTCTGATTTCATGTTCATATAAACAAAATTTCAGGAATTCTGCTTGGGATGGCTTGGATTGTACCTTATTAAGTGTTTCCCAAAGAAATCTAAAACCATCTCTAGCTAAGTATCATGATCCTGAATTATTTTTTATTTTTTTAAAACAAAGCCTTAATCAAATATCTAGTTTTCTCTGTTCAGATTATTACAGTATGCTGTGTGGAATTCCTGGCTCTGTCTCTCAAAAGTATCTGGAATTTAGGTATGCAGCCACACGGGTGTTTGTGTTTGGCTAATAGTGCCATTCCCAGGGCAGCTGTAAACTCTGTAACTCCTGTCCCAGGGGATATGATGCCCTCTGCTGGACACCATGGGCACTGCACCACAGATGTGCGTACAGACAAAACAGATATAAATACACAACAAATATGGGTATTGCACATTCTGGCAAGCACTCCACTACTGTGCTACATTCTCATCATACATATGTTTAATGAAAGAAGAAACAAATCCAGTCTTCCTGCTATTTTATTTACTGAGGAACAAGAAAAACAAAGCTTTCCCTGTGAAACCTTTTGGAAGTTTTCTGTGAATCTGGACAATCTTTAATGTTATAAGTGAAGTTAAAACCATCTTGTATTTAAAATTCAGAGAGAGATATAAATGGGGCAAAGGGGATTGGGGGGACAAAGGAGAATTATAGTTACAACAAAAAAGAAATTCAACACAACTCAAGGGATAACACAGCAGGTTTATATCTTTTTAGCCATTTTCACCAATTGTCCATACTTTAGTACTCAGTGAATGAGAGTTGGGATTATAGATGCTTAAGACATGAGAAATCTGTGCTTTGACCTTTAAAACGAGCTTCCACATGGAGTCTATTAGACACATAGAAATGTTGATTCTTGACACACAGTAGATTATTTATCTCACCCAGTCGTGGCTCATTTATTTGCTAAGTAGACAGATTGTTAGTTAATATGATAAAAATATTCATTTGAAATGACTCTTGGGATCCTACAGAAAGTCAAATATAGACCAATTACTTTATTATGTAATGTGCTCTCTACTTCCTGGAGTGGACTATTTCTATTGCTAAGTGAGGTCTGTAAGTCACTACGCATGTGAAATATATCATAACTGAAACAATTTGCTCCTCCTTTGCATGACTACAGAGAAGATTTTATATTCAGAAAAAGGGAAGAGAGGCTTTCAATGTTCATATAATTCTTTCCATACAGAAATCTCTAATATTTGATAAAAATAGTTTTAAATATCATGAATGGGTTTGATCCATAAAAACACCTGTGCATCATTTTAGGTCTAGATCATTAGATGATAAATGTATAGATTAGCAGCCTAGTTATTTTAAAGGGAAGAAACAGATTTGTAGACAGACACTTAGTGAGACTATAGACAGATGGATTTATTAATGTATATTAGATATTCACATTATATTATATTCATTGTGATATATATATATACACACATATATATACACACATACATATATAAACATGACCAAGTTATCCATTTACAGAACACAGAATAGAAACTTCCTCTGATGTAGAGCCTGTGATAACCAATATTCCATCTTCCCCCCTCAGGATGTGTTCTCCTCTAAGAGTTCATGTTCATAATATAAACAAGAAGTGAAAAATGTCATCATGAGTAGGAAATAATAGATACTGATCTGTTCTTTTATATCAGTTCTGTATATCAGCTTTCTTTGGTATGGTGGTGGTTGTGTATTGTTAGTCACTGTTGACCAAAGAAATAATACTGACCTCAACTCTGGTTGAGTTGATTGGATAAATCAGCTTCACTGGAAATATAACTGATGTTTAAAATCTATTCTCTTAATTTATTTTAGTAGAATTAATTCTTGAATGAGTTATATAGTTTGAATGTGGAATGCTCCCCCCCCACACACACAATTAACAGTTCTCTAGTTCTTTACTGTGTCCTTGGAGCCATAATCCAGAATCAGATCCCACCCCTTGACTTGCTCCTGTCAGCTATCTGCCCCAGAATTCAGAAGGGAATCTAAAGTGGGGAAGAGGAATGGCAGCTAATTAAGATGCATTTCTTTTTGTCTGTTTGTTTTTACTTCTTTTACTAATAACTTTTAATAAAATCTTTTCTCATTTTACATAGCTATCCTCATTCCCACCCCTTTCCCTCTTCCCGCCCCACCCTCCCCGCCCACACCCCCACCCCCTTCCACTCCTCAGAAAGGGTAATTTCCAAGGGAGTCACCGAAGTCTGACACTTCACTTTAAGGCAAGACCAAGGCCCTCCCCCTATATCTAGGCTGAGCAAGGTTTCCCTCCAAGGAGAATGTGCTCCAAGATGCCAGTTCAAGCACTAGGGATAAATTTCGCCTCACAGACTGCCCAAACCTCACACTGTCCCCAAATTCAGTGGGCCTAGTTTTGCCCTAGGCAGATTCCCTGGCTGTCAGTGCAGAGTTGGTGAGCTCTCACTAGCTCAGGTCAGCTGTTTCTGTGTGTATCCCCATCATGATCTTGGCCCCTTTGCTCATATTATCGCTCCTCCCTCTGTTAGACTTATAAATGAATAATAATCAAATTTTAAATAATTAACATTGATGACACTAAAGATAGGCTGTTTTTGTTTGTCCAAGCTGGAAATACAGATGAAAGGAACTGTATAGGTTCTGATCATGTGCGATTTTCCCATTTTTAAATTGACTTAACATTACTTTAAGGCTGCCTCTGTATCTTTAGTCTCTTTGTTACAAACAACAAACTTAGTTTAGTTGTGATATTGCTTTTTGTTTTTCTTTTGTTTGTTTTACTGTTCCTTTGGGGGAACAGTGCTGACAAGATGGTGACATAGGCAATGAAAGAATTCCTCAAGGCGGAAAGGCAGAAGGAAAAATTTATTAGATATGCTGTGATAAAGCTGCAGTGGAAAAGCCAGCAAGAAAAAAAAATGCTTTCTGCACTGAGGTCTCCTAAGGATCTGTTTTTATAGAGGGGTTTTACATAGGTAGTCAGAGCAGGTTTCTTTGATATTACAGTGTAATTATAGTTCCCTCCTTTTCTTTCCTCCAACTAAAGTCCCTCCCTACTCTCTCTCAAGATCATGGTCTGTTTTACTTAATTGTCATTGCAAAATCACCAAATCCTTAAATAAATGTATCCATCTAGGACCCTAGAAAGCCACTTGTATGTGTTTTATTTGGTGCTGACCGCAGTACTGGATAACCAATTGGTGTGCTGTCTCTGGGGAAGACTGTGTTTTCTGCTCTCAGCATTTCTTAATGGCTTACCCTTCTTTTTTTTGAGATTGAAACCTCCTGAGCTTTTCCCCTTCCATGCCTGCTGGTGTTTTCATGGTTTAGGCCGCCGTGCTGATGAGACTTCATGGATATAGCTTCTTTGACGATTTTAGGAAACACGGTCTCACACCAAACTCCCTGTTCCTCTGGCTAAACCATTATTTCCGCCCCCGCTTCTGCAATAACATCTGAGCTGAGGGGCATGATCTCATGTTCTCTGCATTTAAGAACCTTTCCTGAATCTCTTAATGTATAATGGTGCGAGAGGAAAAGGACATTTATTCAGAGCAAAGTTGGCTAGAACTGGGTAGCTTTGACAAGATAGCAAACAGTTATGCTCAGAGGCCATTTGGAGAGTGGCCATTTGAATACTTAACTGAAGCAAGATAAGGTTGACCAGTAAGCCTCATTTGGTAGAGAGGAGATTTATATTTTACCTTGTGTTACACTGTTGGTAAACGCAGGGCTTGGGAACTGATCTCAGACAGTCCTGGGGTTGGCATTGCGTTTGCAGGCTTTAATGAAGAAAGAACACGGCATTAAAGTCATTCTATTGTTCCATATTTACAGTTTTTGAATCACCTGCTTTTTCTAATCATCTGTCTCCAATTTCCCATTCCAAGGCCTTTAAAAGAAAAACTATATAGATTGTGAAACAAAATGCCAGTTTTCAACTGGGCTTGCTAGTTTGGCTGGCAATTAAGCCATTTAGTCTATGTTCTTTTTCTCTTCTAATGCATTATAAATAACTTAACAGCATGGCAAAAGAGCAGCTTGACAAATGACCAACAATCTTGCACACTTGCTGAGTACCACATGATACATTCTTTGACTTATGAAGTTTTTAATGTATAATAAATTAAACAAGCAGAGATTTAAAACAGTCACCAATTAAGTAGTCCTTTAAGTCAGTAAGGGACATCCTTGAACTTTCCAAACTCACACTTTAGAAGAAAACAACAAAAAAGAAATACATTAACTCATCAAAAAGGTAGCTGTTTATTTGTGATAGGCAACCACATCAATAGAATTATGGACTGTAATAATTTTTGTGAAGTGTATTTGGTGAAAATTTGCCCTTGCATCATTATAATGTTGGTGTAGGTAATGTGTGGGGCTGAGCTGAGTGACTCTGTTGCTTGCTGATGTCTTCTGGTTATAAAGGACCACTGAGTCTGTTTATTAGCATCATGTGTTACTTTCTTCTATTACTGTAGGTGAGATGAGAAATTCCTTGGAGTTCTGGCTCTGTTTCATTAAATTTCTCATCACATTGAAGTTCCTTGAAGCATTCTTACAATGGACATCAGAGTCTATCACTTTGGCCTTGACTACCACCTACTATGGTGTTCCTAATAAAAGAAAGAAATAATAGCTTCCTCTCATTCAGCATGTATTGCAAGGTCAGTGATTATTCACAAGAAAACATTAATAACAAATAGTACCAAGAGCTGTCTAGATGTATTCATGTTTATAAAATTTATGAAGGAATGTAAGACTGAAGAGAATTAGAAAACTACTGTTAAAAATGATTAAACAGAAATTACTTGTTATTACGTATACTTTTCTTCTGTATGCTATATAGATTTCTTTTTATTTTATGTTTCCTACATATCATACTAAGAAAGCTTTGGAGGATTGAATCCCAGAACATATGATCACCCTAGAGCTCAGATTTCAAATTATAAGCAAATCATTAAATAAAAGTAATCAGGGATTCTTATACAAGTAATTGATACCAAGCTCGGGGCATAAAAATTTAAGACAAATTTAGTATATTCAGTGGAGTAATAAGTGACATTAATTAATATAAGGATAGCTTTTGCATATCCATGATATAAATATGTATATACATACAAAGGAAATGGGTTTTTCTTAAACAGTAATTCTAATATGTAAAGGGAGAAGGATGTAGATAAGCCTTCCAAGGAATGTGAAGCAATTGTCTAGTTGAAAAACTTGCTGGAGGGTGCATTCTGTAGGAATTGAAGTCAAGGTTCTCTAGGCAAGGGGATTTCTTTTCATAAGATGCATTTAAAGACCAAACATTACACCTATGGGCTTCTTTACAATTATACATAACTCCAGTGTAATTTTAAGAAATGTTACAGACAAACCAGGGTGAAGGGATGATCTCCAAACCAGATTCTCTCTATTTTCAATTTCAAGAGCAACAAAGATAATGAAAAACAGAGAATCATAGCAGTGTGGGCAGATTGCCATGGCAACTAAACACACGTGGCATGTGGGAAAGAAAAATATGTATAGGAGGAGGAGGATTTCCAGTCTACCTGGTAGTGTTACCTACCATTTTCTTAGTTTTTCTAACTCAGTGTGAGCATTTGAGACATTAATGTAAAGGAATCAGAATGGAGGACATACAGAAGCTCGTTATCCTTCTGTATGTTACGTTTGAAATCTCAAACAAAAATTATGAAGAACTATGAAATAAGTGGAGATAGTTTCCCATTCTTAATTCCATTGCTAGAAATAAACTTGGACACCTGTCACTGTATGTAGAACAGATATTGTATTTACTCTTACAGTAATAAGTTAATAAAGTAATTTTTAAATGCCTTTTCGTCTTCAGATATCTTACAAGTTCTCTTTATAACATGCTATAAGAAACTGTAACAGATTATCACTTAAGGACAAAATACCAATAACAGCAACATACAACCCCAGAAAGACAGAGGTGGATTTAATAACATCTAAAGGTCATTTTATTTTTAGTCTTTGATTGGCAGCTGGCAGAGGCCACCAGATTGCGTTACTCCTGCTGCAGCATAATCTTGCTTGGCTCTCTTATTCCAATATTACAGTTGGCCTCTATCCCCTCTTTGAGTTCCTTGCGAAAGCAAGGATAAATTGCTTGAACTAATTTGCTTGAAATCCTTCTGGAATAAATGATAACATGCTTATTAGGAATATTTTATGTTCAGAAATTTCATTATATAAATTACTTAAATTAATTAAAGAGTAAATCATAGTGACGAATGTCCAAAATCCATTAACTAATTAAAAGAGACAAATGAGTTCCCTTGCCATTCCCTTCTACATACTTTCCTAAATGCTTCTGGCGTCAGTAAATTTGTTTATGGTACTGCACGAGGATAAAAATTGCCAGAAGACCTCACTTTGATTACGCCTTTTTAGTGTCTTCTACTTTAACTGGTTCCTATTTTGACGATGAGTGACTTGTTACCAACAGTGTAGCGGTGTTCTTACAATGAAGGAGGTCGTTATGCCTATGGTAATGACATAGGAGAAAGAACTAAGAAAATATTTTAATAGAAATTGGAGAACAAACCCTAAAGGGGAGATCTCATATGGAGCAAGGAAGCATGAACAAACTATGTATTTTGCCAAAGAATTTTTTTAAATTTTTTAATTTTTTTTATTGAAAAAAATTTCCTCCTCCTCCCAGCCTCCCACTCCTCTTCCCCTCCCCCCACTCCTCTACCCCTCCCCCCACTCCTCTCCCCCTCCTCCCATTTCTCTCCCCCTCCCCCCACTCCTCTCCCCCTCCCTCTCAAGTCTGAAGAGCAGTCAGGGTTCCCTGCCCTGTGGAAAGTCCAAAGTCCTCCCCCCTCCATCCTGGTCTAGGAAGGTGAACATCCAAACTGGCTAGGCTCCCACAAAGCCAGAACATAAAGTAGGATCAAAACCCGGTGCCATTGTCCTTGGCTTCTCATCAGCCCTCATTGTCCGCCATGTTCAGAGAGTCCGGTTTTATCCCATGCTTTTTCAGTCCCAGTCCAGCTGGATCCATTGCCAAAGAATTTTGAGAAAAGCCAGCTAGCAGGAAGGATGCTTCCAGATCAGCTTCATATCGACTTCTCCACTTGCTGTGATCAAAGGTGTGGCATCTTCAGCATGAGGGCTTTATTATCAAGCTTGGTGGTTAGCTAAGAATTATGGCATTATCTATATTATTTGGGAGCCTTGGGGTAATCCCTTATTAGGAGCCTATAGGGAAGTATCCTACATTTAGCACTGAGGATTTTATTCAGTAACTCACAATCTCTGGGGGAAGTATTATCCACCCTTATGTGGGGCAACTCTATCAGCTGGCGCTGAGAAATATCACCATTGCCTGTCTTGCTTGACACTATGATTCTTTCTATATGAGCTTTTATGGCTGGCTCTAAATCTAGAGATGTGGCTGATTATTGCTTCCGTTACTGTCTTGTTATTTTCTTGTTTCATTATCTCTCTATTTTGGACACCAATCACATGCTTTTGACAACTTTACTTTGTATTCCATACCCCTAAGCCTCAAAAGTATAACATTTATTATTTCTTTATCTTTTCCTACTATCTCCAGGGAGTTTCTCAAAGTGTTCTGTGCTATAAATTCATTCTAAAACTGTGTCTCTCCTGCTTCACATATGATCAAATTGTACTTTATAGTCTTTTTTAAATGAAATATTTTCTTTCTGCTGATTTTTATTGGATGGTAGACCAGCGAACCCACATGAAGCATGGCATTGTCCTTTATTCACAATCCTAACGCTTCCCACATATTTCTAGCTTTATTTTTCCCCATGTCTTTGTGCTCTTATGTATTTCAGGTTCTCTGTAGAAAATGTAGGTGGACCAAAGAAGAGAAACTGGGTGAGATTCTGCCCCAACCAGGCAATTTTAAGGAAGTAAGAATCCCTAAGCAAGAACGTTGAATATAAGTGAAGATTTCTGGTCAATGACATTTTTTTTTCTACCAGGTAAATTTCCAACC
Organism: Microtus pennsylvanicus; assembly: GCF_037038515.1. NCBI lineage: Eukaryota > Metazoa > Chordata > Mammalia > Rodentia > Cricetidae > Microtus > Microtus pennsylvanicus. The sequence goes on from NC_134590.1 coordinate 37,715,594, forward strand.
CAGATATTGCTGGATGCTTCTTCTTTGGGATTACAGAGATTAAGAACAGTGAGGAATATGTGCATGTGACTATTACTGTGCCCATTCATACCAAGTCCCAACCTATGGAAACAGCCCATGGACCAAAACTGCAGGTCTCTATTTTGAAGAGTTAGTCTCTGCAGCAGCTCAGTGGACTGATATGCAATGTGGGAGGAACAATCTTTGTCAGGAAAGGGCACAACAATCGGTTATCCAATAGCAAATGGTCAGCCTTGAAAGAATGCACGTCAAATAGTATTATACAGACTAAGTTTGCTGTGTTTATGTATTTAGAAATCTATATGTATATCCATTTACATATATGCATGTAACATCAAATAATGCAAAAAGAGACCAAAATTTAAAAAAATAGCAAGAATGAAATATATGGGAGAATTTGGAAGAAGAGAGAAATGATGAAATTACAGTGTAAGCTCAAAAATTAAAAGAAATAATTTTAAAGGGAGTGAATTCCAGACCTTCCCTTCAATTATGCTTATATTTTGTACTTAGTGTCTACACATAAGCTATTTTCTGATCACCCTAATGTGGGTTTGTAACCAGAAAAAGGATTAATGGATGCTTCATTACTTTTAATTTAACACTGTTGAAATTTATCCTTCAACACAAACCATCACTTAGGCTGCCGAGCTAGTTTACTGATTCTGTCCTTATCAATCAAATTTATTAAAACCAATACCTAAACCATGGAGTGAGTCCACTGATATCTTCTAATTACCTTGTCTTCAGCAGAGAGAGACTATGGGTAGCTTAATTGAGCCAAGGGGAGTTACTCAGAAGTAACATTGATAATTAGTGATGTTTCTCCATCCAGTCAACAGCTACATGCATAGGGCTATGAACAAGCTATACAAGCAAAGTCAAAACCAGATTTCTCTTTACTGATAGCAAACATCCTCAGTGTTTCAGGCTTATGTCTGGGTAGTGGGACTGTGTACATTTATATTCTCCTATGAAGCTTTAGTGTTTTAGATGCCCAGTATGAACTTTTCTCATGGGTGTAATATAAGATTCTTTTAAAATGAAGCACATGTAATTTTCCCATAAGACTCTGTTAACTGGATAAAAAATTCTCTTTCTGCCCATGCACGTGCAAGAGGTGCTTAACTATGTGATGCAGAGAATAAAATTAGCCCTTAGGAGAGTCTGAGACTGGATATTTGCTGAAGAGGAATATTAGAAAGTTAAAGAGAGGGAACGAGTGTTGCAGAAAAGCACTCAGAAATGGTTTCCATTCTCCTCAGGTTCAAATAATACACAGCTGACTTAGCTGGATGGCTCCCTGGATCAATTCTTCTGAATGCCTTTGGATGTATGTAGATGTATGTAGATAGGGGAACAGATTGTGAGACGCTCTCAGCACATTAGGCAGACGCTGCTTTTAGAGAAATTTCAAATTATCCGGCACTTGATGAACTTAACGAGAATGTAAATTCCCCCTTCACTACTTAAACCGCTGTCTTTCCGTGCTAATGAGAGAACTCTCTGATTGCATCTTACACTCTATAAGGTGTAAATTGCTTCAGTAAAATTAAGATTTGCCTATATTCAAACTACTGATAGCCTCTCTACTTTTTCTGTGTAGTAGGATTTGGTTATTGAAAAGAAAATATACTCTAGCCCTAACTTTAAAAAATAATGTAATAATGTTATGCTTTTGAAAAGATGTATTTTATTTTTAATTATGTGTATGGGAGAGCATTTGTGTATTTGTGTAGGTGCACAATGAGGCCAAAAGATGGTGTTAGACCCACTGGAGTAGGATTTATAAACATCTGTGAGTTGCCCTTGTAGATACTGGAAACCAAACTCTGTTCCTCTGCAAGAGTAGTAAATCTTAAATACTGAGCTATCTCTCCAGTCCCATAATTTTATGTTTTAAATTCATTGTTGGTTAGTATTAATATTTCATTATGTTTATCAATTTGTGTATATCATCTCTGGATATTTGATTCTTTATATTGAGGAAAGTATATTAACTACCTTTAGAGTTGATAGTTAATGTCCAGTAAAATAAGGGAATGTATTGTCTTGTCTTCATCAGGATGTTATATTATCCTGACCTCCTCCAGCCCTTGTGTTTCCCTAATAATATTTAACAAAAGGACATTAAGAAGATATAAATTGTAAATGAAGAAGTCAAACTTTCAATATTTATAGATGATATGATAGTATACATAAGTGTCCCCAAAAATTCTACCAGAGAATTCCTAAGGCTGATAAAATGTCTTTAGTAGTGTGACTGGATACAAGATTATCGAAAAAAAAATCAGTAGCCCTCCTATATACAAATAAAAATACAGGCCAAGAAAGAAATCAGAAAAACATCAACCTTTTAAATAGCCACAAATAAGATAAAATATCTTGGGCCAACTTTAATCAAACAAGAGAAAGACCTGCATGACAAAAATTTTAAGACTTTGAAGTAAAAAAATGAAGAAGGTATCAGAAAATGGAAAGATCTCTCATGCTCTTGGATAGATAGGATCAACATAGTAAAAGTGGCAATCTTACAAAAAGCAATCTAGAGATTCAATACAAACCTCATCAAAATCCTAACACAATCCTTCACAGACCTTGAAAGAGCAATACTCAACTTCATAGAGCTTCTGAAGGCATCACCATCCTTGACTTCAAGCTCTATTATAGAGCTATAGTAATAAAAAACAGATAGATATTGACATAAAACAGGCACATAGACAAATGGATTTGATTAAAGATCTTGACATTAATCCACACACCTGTGAACATGTGATTTTTGACAAAGAATCTAAAACTGTACAATGGATAAAAGAAAGCATCTTCAACAAATGGTGCTGGCATAACTGGATATCAACATGTAGAAGACTTCAAAGAGATTCATATCTATCCCCATGCACAGAACTCAAGTCCAAGTGGATCAAAGACCTCAACATAAATCCAGTTATATAAACCTGATAGATGAGAAAGTGAGAAGTAGCCTTGAATGCATTGACATGGGAGACTACTTCTTAAATATAACACCAGTAGCACAGACACTGAAAGCAATAATCAATAAATGGGACCTCTTGAAACTGAAGCTTTTATAAGGCAAAGAACACAGTAAATATACAAAATGGCAGCCTAGAGAATTGGGAAAAATCTTTACCAACTTTACATCTGACAGATGGCATATCTCCAAAATATATAAAGAATTCAAGAAACTAGACATCAAATAATCCAACTAAAATGGGGTTCAATCTAAGCATAGAATTCTCAACAGAAGAATCTCAAGTAGCTAAAAGACATTTAAAGAATTGCTCAACATCCTTAGTCATCAGGGAAATGCAAATCAAAAAGACTCTGAGATACTATCTTACACCTGTCAGAGTGTCTAAGATCAAAAATACTGATGAAAACTCTTGTTGGAGAGGATGTGGGGTATAGGTAACACTTCTCCACTGCTGGTGGGAGTGAAAACTTGTACAGCCATTTTGGAAATCTGTACGTCTAGTTTTCAGAAAACTGGGAATCAATCTTCCTCAATACTCAATACCACTCTTGAGCATATACACAAAGGATGTGAAATCATACCTTAAGAACACTCACACAACTATGTTCTTAGCAGCATTATTCTTAATAGCCATAACATGGAAACAACCTAGATTCCCTAAGTTGAAGAATGAAAAAAAATGTGATATATTTTATACAATGGAGTATTACTCAGCTAAAATAAACAATAACATCATGAAATTTGGAGGCAAATGGATAAAACTAGAAAAAAATCATCCTGAGTGAGGTAACCCCAACCCAGAAAGACAAACATGGTATGTACTCACTCATAAGTTGATACTAGATGAAAAAAAAAGACAGATAGACTATAATCCACAGCTCCTAGGAAGCCATGTATCAAGGAGGACCCTATGAAGGACACATGGATCACCCTGGGAAAGGGAAATAGATGATATTTCCTGGATAAACTGGGGATGGGATAGAGGGTAGGGGATAGTGAGTGGGAATATGAGGGAACAGGATGGTCGAGTTAGGGAGAGATGGAGTGGGAGAACAATGAAAGAGAAATCTTGATAGAGGGAGTCATTATGGGATTAGGGAGAAACCTGGTTCTAGGGAACTTCCCAGGAATCCACAAGGATGACCCCAGATAAAACTCTTAGCAATAGTGGAGGGAGTGCCTGAACTGGCCTTCCCTAGTATTCAGATTGGTGACTACCCCAACTGTCATCATAGAACCTTTCATTCAGTAACTGATAGAAGCAAATGCGGAGACCCACAGCTAAGTCCTAGGCCAAGCTCTGGGAATCCAGTTGAAGAGAGGGAGGAGGGATTATATGAGCAAGGGTGGTATCAAGATCATGATGGAGAAAGCCACAGAGATAGCTGACTTGAGGTCATAGGAGCTCATGGACTCTAGACCAATAGCTGGGGAGCCTACATGGAACCTACCTACCTTGTCACTCTGAATGTGTATGACAGTTGTCTAGCTTGGTCGGTTTGAGGGGCCCCTGGCAATGGGAGCAGGATTTATTCCTGGAGCATAAGCTGACTTTTTGGTGCCTATTCCTTATGGTGGGATGTCTTGCTCAGCCTTCAGGGATAGGGCTTTGGTCTTGCCTGAACTTAACATGCCAGTCGTTTTTGACTCCTCATTGAAGGCCTTACATTTTCTGAGAAGTGAATGGGGTTTGGTTGGAGGAAGGTGGAGAGGAAGTGGGAGGAGGGGATGGAGGTGAACTGTGATTGGTATGTAAAATGAATAAAATTTTTTAAATAATAAAAAAGTCACCTTGAGTTTGATTCATGCAATTATGTTCAACCTGTGTCCTGTAGGAAACATGTACACCAGAAGAGCACAACATTTAAACTTACCTAAAGACAAACAAGTTTTTAAAGAACAAAAGCTGCCTTACACTGGTGCACATTTCTAGTCATATCAGGGTCTGCATGTGACAGTTATGGAAACAGAATGGCTAAGTGAGGAGGAAGGACAAACACTAAACTTAATGGTCCTCTTAAAATAAAGGGGGTGGGGAGCTGTTCAGTGGCAAGAGTCCCTCCATATTTTAATAAGTCACATCTTAGAAACTGAAATAGTGCCTATTGCTAAGACAAATGTAACACTACATACAGCAGGGCATGTGAGAGAAAGAGAACCCACAGTCCTTTATAAACAGGAAGAAAATAATTAAAACGCTATGGGTCTATTAGTTCAATTTAATTTTGACTCACTCAGTAGCAGGGAAAGCTTTGCTTTGAGCCACTTTGCAAATTCTAGTACTTTAGATTATAATTTCCTTTACTTACTTATGAAGTATTAACTTTATATAATTACATGAAAAAATTGCCCAACAGATGTGTTTGCAGCAGTACCCCATAGGGTTTCCTGATGCAGAGCAGGTTTCAAATTGAGTTCAACATTTAAAAGAGGATGAAGCATGCATGCTCTTCCTGTCAGAAACATGTATAATTAAAGTCTGGGAGAGATATCAGAAATAAAGGGAAGGTAAAATGATTGCCCTTAAGTCTTGAGAAACCTTTAATTTGAGGTATGGTGCCATTTATTTGCTTGCCGAAGGAGTGATTAAATGGACTGTGCTTCACAGCAATTAAAGAGCTTCTATTAGAGACAGGCACATATGGTATGAATCCTGTCAACCTCTTGTCCTGATGTATATTACTGAAAACATCTTGTGAATTTCAAAGACAGAACAGTATATTTAGAGGGCATAGCTATGTATCTAACATTTCTCACATTTACAGTTTATGGCAGTTAGAGTATTTCAACTTGATAATCACATCAGAAGCAAGATTACTACTTATCATATAACAAAGTAGTGAGCCGTAGCTCTACATGTTATATTACAAACCCGGACCACCAAGTGAAGACTATGTGCAGCCTCTGTTCTTCTGACGTTCTTCTATTCATAAAATCAGTAAACGTTCCCTTTAAATACACAGTAAACTCTGTTAACAGGAGTTCTCACATACGCTCCCATCAACAACCATCTAGTCTTGAAAATTACATACAGCGCTTAACCCTTTAAAGCATTCATGGGCTACAGTAAATTTGAAAAGCACACCAGATAATGGATGAATTTGTATATGTCCAACATCTAGGGCAGAGCTTCATCAAGATTTTGAGTAATGGACATTTGTGCAAGGTCAAACGGGGAGTTGAAGACAGTCTACCAAGAGCCTGATAAAATTCACATGTGAGTGCTCAAATAAATATTATAATAAATAAGTATTTATAGAGACTGTGCAATGTCATGCAGTGTCATTTCCAAAGAACTGAGAATCAAGTTGTTAGGAATCTATCAGGGACAAACTATGTTTGTTCTTTGTGTGTTTAAGGTTAAATAGGTGAAGTGTGTTGGAAGGACAAAAAAAAAAGAGTTATGAGATTTTCTATTTTTAAAAAAAAAAACAAACTATCTTTTTTTCATTTTACATACCAAACCAATTTTCCACTCCCTCTCCTCCTCCCTATCCCTCCAACTTTCCTCCACCCCATCTTCCATCCACTCCTCAGAGAGGGTAAGACACATAGCTTTAGGGAAGGTCCAAGGCCCTTCCTACTATATCTATGCTGAGCAAAGTATCCATTCAAAGAGAATAGGTTCCCCCAAAGTCAATACAAGCAGTCAGGATAAATCCTGGTGCCACTGCCAGTGGCCCTGAGGTCTGTCACAGCCATAAAACTGTCACCCACACTCAAAGGGTCTATCATGGTTCTATGCTGGTTCCCTCCCCATCTGGCTGTAGTTGGTGAGCTCCCATTAGCTCAAGTAAATTGTTTCAGTGGGTGAACTCTTCACGGTCTTGACCTCTTTGCTCTCATTCCTCCCACTCTCCAACTGGACTTTGGGATCTCAGTCCAGTGGTCCAATGTGGGTCTCTGCCACTGTTTCCATTAGCTACTGGGTGAAGGTTCTATGGTGACATTTAAGATATTCATGAATATGATGTCAGGACAAGACCAGTTTGAGTACTTTATCCATTATTGCTTAGGGACTTAGCTGGGGTCATCCTTGTGGATTCCTGGGAATTTCTTGAGTGTTTCTTTTTTTTTCCTTTTTTTTTAGTTTATTTATTTATTAAAGATTTCTGTCTCTTCCCCGCCACCGCCTCCCATTTCCCTCCCCCTCCCCCAATTAAGTCCCCCTCCTCCTCATCCCGAAGAGCAATCAGGGTTCCCTGCCCTGTGGGAAGTCCAAGGAACCCCCACCTCCATCCAAGTCTAGTAAGTTGAGCATCCAAACTGCCTAGGCTCCCACAAAGCCAGTACGTGCAGTAGGATCAGAAACCCATTGCCATCGTTCTTGAGTTCTCAGTAGTCCTCATTGTCCGCTATGTTCAGAGAGTCCGGTTTTATCCCATGCTTTTTCAGACCCAGGCCAGGTGGCCTTGGTGAGTTCCCAATAGAACATCCCCATTGTCTCAGTGTGTGGGTGCACCCCTTGCTGACCTGAGTTCCTTGCTCGTGCTCTCTCTCCTTCTGCTCCTGATTTGGACCTTGAGATTTCTGTCCGGTGCTCCAATGTGGGTCTCTGTCTCTGTCTCCTTTCATTGCCTGATGAAGGTTAATATTCAGGAGGATGCCTATATGTTTTTCTTTGGGATCTCCTTATTTATCTTGTCTAGGATTACTAATTATAGGCTCAATGTCCTTTGTTTATGGCTAGAAACCAAATATGAGTGAGTACATCCCATGCTCCTCTATTTGGGTCTGGCTTACTTCACTCAGGATAGTGTTTTCTATTTCCATCCATTTGCATGCAAAATTCAAGAAGCCCTTGTTTTTTACTGCTGAGTAGTACTCTAATATGTATATATTCCATACTTTCTTCATCCATTCTTCTATTGAAGGGCATTTAGGTTGTTTCTTGCTAGCCCCATAAGGGCTCCCTCAATCAAAGTATCTTTTTTTGCTCTCCTCTCTGTCCTTCCTCCATCTCAACTATCTCATTCCCTCAAATTCTCTTCCCCCTTCTCCATTCTCACCTCATCTTCCCCTTCTGCCCTGCCTTCTCCTCCCACCCCTATGCTCCCAATTTTGTCTGGTGAACTTGTCTATTTCTCCTTTCAGTGGTGCTGGCATAACTGGATGTCAACATGTAGAAGAATGCAAATAGATCCATGTCAATCCCCATGCACAAAATTATTATAAAGACCTCAATATAAATCTGACCACACCGAACCTAATAGAAGAGAAAGTGGGAAGTAGCTTTCAATGCACGCACACAGGAAACCATTTCCTAAATATAAACCCAGTAGCACAGATACTGAGAGAAACAATTAATAAATAGGACCTCCAGAAACTGAGAAGATTCTGTAAAGCAAAGGACACAATCATTAAAATGAAAAGGCAGCCTACTGAATGGGAAAAGATATCCACCAATCCCACATCAGACAAAGGACTGATCTTCAAAATATATAAAGAACTCAAGAAATTAGACATCAAAATTCCAAATCCAATTAAAAATGGGTTAAAAATCTGAACAGAATTCTCATCAGAAGAACTTCAAATGGCCGAAAGACACTTAAGAAAATATTCAACATTCTTAGCCATCAGGGAAGTGCAAATCAAAATGATTCTGAGATACCATCTTACACCAGTCAGGATGGTTAAGATCAAAAACACCAATGACAGCTTATGCTGGAAAGGATGTGGAGTAAGGTGAATGCTCCTCTACTGCTTGTGGGAATGCAAACTTGTACAGCCACTCTGGAAATCAGTATGGCGGTTTCTCAGAAAATTGAAAATAAACCTACTTCATCAGCCAGTAATACCACTCTTGGGCTATACCCAAAGGATGCTCAATCATACTGTAAGGACATCTGTTCAACTTTGTTCACAGTGGCATTATTTGTAATAGCCAGAACCTAGAAACCCCTCAATCAAAGAATGGATAAAGAAAATATGGTAGATTTATACAATGGGTACTACTCAGAGGGAAAAAAAATCAATGACACCTTGAAATTTGTATGCAAATGGATGGAATTAGAAAAAAATCCTTAGTGAGGTAATTCAGACCCAGAAAGTTGAAAGTGGTATGTACTCACTCATAAGTGGATACTAGCTGTAAAGTAAAGGATGACAAGCCTATAGCCCATGACCCTAGAGATTTCAAAAGCTTAATGAAGATGCCTAGCTGTACAGCATGAGATGCCAAGAGAAGTCAAAAGCAACAATGACCTTGGGGAAAAATGTCTCATTCTTGATTCATTGACAAAGGTCCATATTCTTTCTTGGTAGGCACAAACTGTTGCCCAAACAACACAATATTTTATACCATTAGAAATGTCTTCCACAATGAATTAACTTTCTCCAAATAATCATGACTATTACTGTCATCATTAACCATGCTTGCTTTATTAATAAATTTTTAGAAACAACAGCTAGTGTATATCAAGGACTCACCATGTGAGAGGCATTCTGATTAATACTCTAGGGGTATGGTCTCATTGAGTCCTTATAATCGAGGAACATCAGCAGTGCATTTAAAAATTAGGGCCTCTCTGAAAAGAAAATGTTAAGCATCTTTCAATGACTTTTTGAAATATAAAACACCTTATAGAATACCAATTGTTTAAGAAAATCTGCTTCCTTGTTGAAAATGTACACAGAGATAATTAAGATGCTCTTTCTTAGAACTGGGTTATCTTTGAGTGATCTGTCCCCTATCTTCCCTATATCCCAACTTCCTCTCATAAGGGGTTTCTAGCAGACAATAGAGGGAGAAGACACAGAAACTAAAGAAATGTCAACTACTAAAACTCAAACTTTAACTTCCTTTCAATAAGTACAAAAGTGGGAAAGCAACATTTATCTTAGCAAATCAGAAATACTCCTATGTCTAGTTACTCTCTTTCTTTATCTCCCTTCCCTTGCTTTGTCTGAAAGCACCATCCAGATACAGATACACAAGGAAGCAGCCGGCTCAGGAGCACGTTCTTGCCTTAAATATGTCGTGTTGGAATAGACTTTCAGTTTTTAAATCAAGACTTTATCTTGATCCTTCCTGTCTCACTACAACATTTAAGCAATTGACAAAAATACACACGTTTGACTTGCCACTCATTATGCAGGGTCCCTTCTGTCATTTCCACTAGAAAAGGGAAAGTAGAGATGCTGAGATAGGAAATCTAAAACTGGGTGTCTTTATAAATGTAGAAGAATTCAGATTAGAACTGCACATATGTATTGCCTGTAAAGAAGTCCTCACATCTTGATATTATAAAGATGCATTAATTTGCCAAAGGTAACTCATCATTAATACCAAGAGATGGTTTATCAAATCAGTGGTTGTAAAATGAAATGACTCAAACTGTTAATGGGACATTGGGCAAAATAATAGAATGTGGTAGAGTGTATACTGGGAATAAGAGCATTTACAGTCTCCCTGACTTGGGTGCTTATGACTCAACTATAGCAGATTGTTGCTGCACAAGAACGTGGTTTTTGTGCCGCCAGAGCTTCTCATTTACAAAAGAAGCTGGAAATCATATTTTCAAGTGAAATCATCCTTACTTTAAAATTTTGGCAAATTTCTCCTTCCTTTTAAAATATTATTCAGGCTGCTCATGTATTACAGAGGATGGCTATTAATTTCAGCATGTGGGAAGCTTTGTGGCAATTTGTACTCTCTGCTATTTGAAGAACCTTGAAGTTAATTTTTTATAAATAAAAATGTGAAGGAACACTACCACCTCTATTCATTCATGTGTTAGCTGTGGCCCTATTGCCCTGCTTGGTAGGGTTGTGCGGCTGTGACAAAGATTATATGTTATTTAGAGTCTGTAATGTTACTTCACAGCTTCTTATAGGGAAGTATTCTGACCCTTACATTAGACAAAAAGAGTAATTTGCACTGCTGAGTCTCTGAACCTCATAAAATCATGACTCCTCAAGAACACTTGGGTCAATGAAAACAAGGTAAAATGAACCATAGTGCTGATGGTATTGATTTCTAATGCACTTTTGCCCAATTATTTCCCCTAAGCGAGGACTGTCTTGTTACTATGACAACAGTTGCACAAGGCTATGTGGGGGAGGGGGGTGAAGCAGCAAAGATATACTAAATGTTAGACTAGAGAAAAGGACAGCCAAGGCTTGTGATTTGGCGTTGACTTGCAGGGCCACTGTTTTCACATTCTCCCCCGCAGGTGAGATAGCCATATATGCCTTTGAGTAGCCCAGCTACTCCCGGAAGCCGCCCTCTACCTTACGCTCCGCAAACACCATCTGTATGGACTGAGGAAATGATTTCACAAACAAATGAGTCATATGCCAGAGCTATTCACTTGTCAGTGGAGTAGATAACGGGTTTATTAAAGATTAAAAAATAGATCCATGTTAGATTTAAGCTGTCTTCCCTAACAGTGTTCTAGCCTTATTTTATTGAATGGTCCCACAGACTCTGATGAGTTTCTGTGCTTATCAGTTCATCATTTCATTTGTAGTTGTCGAAGACAGCAACTCAGTTCCTATCAAAGTTAATGTTACAAACAATTTTTTATTTCTCCAAGCCAAACCTCCCCAAGTCAACTTAAGTTTCACCCTGTACCTGACATCATGTCCACTATGATCATTTTTCAGTTCTTTTTAAATTATCTCTTTCCTGTGCACAAAGATGATATCCTGTCTCTGTGTTTTCCTGTCTACAATATGATCTCCATTCATCAGCCAGAAGTTCATTCTAATATAGATACTAGACAGGTCACTTCTTAGATCATAACAGCTTCAACAATCTCTTCTTTTAAACTCAGTTCAAAATGTAAAAGCCCTTCCCATAACCAAGGAAGCCCCATACAGTCATCTGTTCCCTTGTTCCTGCTGTCTCCTGTCCCTTGCCCTTACTCTCCCCCAGCACCCTGGCTGCCTGCTTGCTCTCAAATGCTTAGTTCCTTTCTTGCACTAGTGACTTCAGACATCATTTTGTATACTATACACATTTATTTCTATATTCCTTTGTCTTGATCAGTCTTTAAGCAAATTTACAACCTCAAGTTACCTGGGTAGGTTATTCTCTCTCTCTGTCTCTCTCTCTGTCTCTGTCTCTCTCTGTCTCTGTCTCTCTCTGTCTCTGTGTCTCTGTGTCTCTGTCTCTGTCTCTGTCTCTCTCTCTCTCTCTCTTTCTCTCTGTCTCTCTCTTTCAACTTGACACAAGCAAGAGTCACTGTGAAAGTCACCTGTGAAAGAGTAACCTTGGTTGAAAAAAATTACCTCAATCTGATCAGCCTGGGGTGTGTTCTTGATTAAGGATTGATACAGCCCACTGCAGCTGGAAGGCTTCTGGGAAGGTGATCCTGGGTTGTATGAGAAAACAAGATAAGGAAACAATAACAGCAGGTCATTGTCTCTGCTACAGGTTTCTGCCTGAGTTCCTGACCTGACTTTCCTCAGTAACAGACTGTGATCTGAAAGTGTGAGTCAACCCTATGCCCCCACCAAGTTTTATTTATTTATTTATTTTAATTTATTTTTTTATTGAGAAAAGGAAGAAAAAAAACCAAGTTTCCACCTCCTCCCAGCCTCCCATTTCCCTCCCCTCCTCCCACCCTTCTCCCCCTCCTCCCACCCTTCTCCTCCTCCTCCCACTCCTCTCCCCCTCCCTCTCCAGTCCAAAGAGCAGTCAGGGTTCCCTGCCCTGTGGTAAGTCCAAGGTCCTCCCCCCTCCGTCCATATCTAGGAAGGTGAACATCCAAACTGGCTAGGCTCCCACAAAGCCGGCAGAGTGCATAGGATCAAAACCCCATGCCATTGTCCTTGGCTTCTCATCAGCCCTCATTGTTCGCCATGTTCAGAGAGTCCAGTTTAAACCCATGCTTTTTCAGTCACAGTCCAGCTGGCCTTGGTGAGCTCCCAGTAGGTCAGCTCCTCTGTCTCAGTGGGTGGGTGCACCCCTCGTGGTCCCGACTTCTTTGCTCATGTTCTCCCTCCTTCTGCTCCTCATTGGGACCTTGGGAGCTCAGTCCAGTGCTCCAGTGTGGGTCTCTGTCTCTATCTCCATCCATCACCAGATGAAGGTTCTATGATGATATGCAAGATATTCGTCAGTATTGCTATAGGCTAGGGTCATTTCAGGTTCCCTATCCTCAGCTGCCCAAGGAACTAACTGGGGACCTCTGCTTGGGCTCCTGGGAGACACTCTAGGTTCAAGTCTCTTGCCAACCCTAAGGTCGCTCCCTTAACTAAGAATTGTGCTTCCGTGCTCCCCTATCCAACCTTCCTTTATCCCAATCCTCCTTTTTCCCCAAGTTCCCCCCATCCTCCCCTTCTCCCTTTTCTCTCCCCATCTCTCCTTACCCCCATCCCACCCCACCCCCAAGATCCCAATATTCTCCCCGGCAATTTTGTCTACTTCCCATAGCCAAGAGGGTAACTATATGTTTTTCCTTTGGTTCACCTTCGTACTTAGCTTCTTTAGGATCACCAATTGTAGACTCCGTGACCCTTATTTATGGCTAGAAACCAATTATGAGTGAGTACATCCCATATTCATCTTTTTAAGTCTGGGTTAGCTCACTCAGAATAGTGTTTTCTATTTCCATCCATTTGCATGCAAAATTCGAGAAGTCATTGTTTTTTTACCGCAGCATAGTACTCTAATGTGTAGATATTCCACACTTTCTTCATCCATTCTTTCATTGAGGGGCATCTAGGTTGTTTCCAGGTTCTGGCTATTACAAATAATACTGCTATGAACATGGTTGAACAAATGCTCTTGTCATATGATAGGGCATCTCTTGGGTATATTCCCAGGAGTGGTATTGCTGGGTCCAGGGGTAGGTTGATCCCGAATTTCCTGAGAAACCGAAACACTGATTTCCAAAGTGGTTGCACAAGATTGCATTCCCACCAGCAATGGATGAGGGTACCCCTTCCTCCACGAAGTTCAAATGGCCAAAAGGCACTTAAGGTCATGCTCAACCTCCTTAGCGATCAGGGAAATGCAAATCAAAACAACTTTGAGATATCATCTTACACCTGTCAGAATGGCTAAAATAAAAAACCCCACCAAGTTTTGATCAGTTTTTTATAACAGCTACAGAGAAGCAGAATAGAACAGTACCCTTGGTTGAGAAATTTTTAACTATTTAAAGACATGTTGCATTTGTTTAATTATGCAATAATGTGATGTGTTGCTGTCTTACAATGCATGCCAAAAAGGCATTTGATTGCTTCAATGAAAAGTTAAACAGCCAATAGTGAGGCAGGAGATATAAGTGGAACTTAAAGGCAAGGAGATAAGTAGTAGGAGGAGTTTGGGCTCAGAGAAGAAAGAAAAGGAGGTTATAGAGAGATGCCAGGAGTCAACCATTCAGACACAGAGGAAACAGGAAAGTAGGACATACAAAATGAGAAAAGGTAAAAAAAAAATCACTGAGGCAAGCATAGATGAATAGAAACAAGTTAAAATAAGTTAAAAGAGCTGGTGGGGCAAGCCTAAGATAAAGCCGACCATTAGGGATTACTCATAAGTCTCTGTGTCTTTATTGGGGAGCTGAGAAAATTCCAACTACCACCCGTTCCTCATTGTATTTCAATATCTCATACTTTTCTTGCCTTATTTTTGTACATTTGCCATCATAGAGACCCCATTATGTAACTATGTGTTTACTAATTCTTTCTGTATACCTCACTTAATAATGAGTGAAGAAAGCTTGCCTCTTGTTTTCAATATCTTCCAGCATACTTAAAACAAGACATGGAAGAATAAGGTACTCCATGTTTGTAAACAAAGTTACTGAAAGAATGAGTGAATGAATATAAATCCCAAGTTAAGAGAAAAGAACAGAAAACAATAATCCCATTGTGAAAACTCTGGTGTGACACTGACCGTCCCTCAGTACATCTCTTAGTCTCTTTATCATTTTTTGCGAGTGTTCACTGAAAGTGTCATTGGTCTGGTACAAGGCCTCTGGTTTCAGCTACACTATCAATACTAGGCCCTCACTGGAACTCCTTTTGGATGCCCTGTTCTTGGCCTGTGTCATGGATATCCTGTAGCTTTGGATCTGCAGTACCTGCCTCTTCATAGGCTCCAGTAGATCACAGGTGGGATGGATGTTGGGGTGGGCCATCTCAAAGCCCTGGTTCCAAGCCTGGGTTGGTCAGCCTGACAACTCTTACCTGTTCTCCCCCTCCAGGTGAGCTCTCCTGTGTTGCCTCAGGTTGTTCATCCTATGTAACAAGAAACAAGACCAGTTCTCATGCCCTCAGGGTTAGCCCACCCACACGTAGAACACCAGGGACAACTCTACTGTGTTTCCCAGGCATGCTGTAGGGCCTGCTCTCCTGAGGGTGCAGCTGGGATTTATTATTATTGAAGGCACATGTGATTCTATTCTCCAAATCAATTCTTCATGCAATTTATTTCTAATATTTTTCATTATATCTCATTGTATTTGAAACAGTTTTGATATGATTTTAAGTGGGCGGGAATTTGATTAATACTCTGTTCTCATCTATTACAGAGCATCTGATGGCAAACTCTAACTATTGTCTTGCAGTTGGGGGACAAAACCCACAGGAAAGGGATTAGAATGCAAGATTGCTTTCTCTAGGGCAGGAACCTTCCACATGCACCTACCGCATGGGCCTTTTATGCATAGAATCTGAGAGGCTAGTTCCACTTGGCCTAGAGTGTGAGGCAAAGAACTTTGACATGGAGCTGATCTCATGAACAGTTTCTCTTTCTTGATTATGTTCTTTCCTGTGCTAGTGAGAGCGTAACCTGATCTCCACGTGCTTGTCTGACTCATGTACTGCAACGTGGTATCTCTCAAAATTCCCCAGCATAGGTTTCGGTTTTTGAAGTCCTTCTTCTTTATGAATTGAGGCATGAAGCTGTTAGTTTGAATGTCACTTTTCTACAGGCTCAATCCTTGTGCCCACGTCATTCTGAGATAAAGCGTCAAAGGACAGGTTGAAGCAAGTCTACTAAGCAGTAACCCCAAATGGCTGTCTTCATTGAATATTGCTGGCATATACTGGCTTCTCTGCTGACTCATTGTTTCACCTCTCAGTTGGTTGAGAACTCAAGAGGGTGATGCTGTATACTAGACTTGCCTTCACAAACCCACAAGGAGTCAACACTGATAATTCTTGTTCTACAGATAAACTCAGGCATATGTCCAAGGTCATGCTCATGAAGCATGGTTTCCAGTCTTACCAAGATCATGTAGACTACTCAAGTTCTCAATTACTATGAAGGAGTATAATTTATAAATTATATGATGATTAATTTAATTTTATCTTGTAAAGCAATTAGAAATTTGGACTATTATTAAAAACTTCTGTCTAATTCTATAAAACTTCCTTTTGATATATCTGAGCATCTCCTCTGACTCCAGATCAATTACTTAGCAAATCTGCATGAACTTTCTAGTACCAATCTTAACTTTACTTACATTTTAAAAAAGAGTGTTTTAAAAATAACACATTTATACAGATCTGGACTGATCCTTGGGGATTAGAGGTGTCAGAAGACATTTGCTGAAAAATCAAATAACAGCTGCAACAAACTTAATTGCTCGCACACAATTTTTCACTCCCCAGGATACATTTTTCACTCTTCTGCAATCTTCTATCTGGGGTTCTTATTTTTATTTGTATAAGTGGTTGCATAATGAATGTAAAAATATTAGAGTTCTAATGCTCACATAAATTTTCTACTTTAGGTCCAACATTTTTTTTTTAACAGTCATAGATGTAAATAGCAAAGTGATGCTGAGGGACAAGCATGATAACGAGGGAATGTGTATTTGTTGAAAAACTGAAGAATGCTTTTGCTGTAACCTTCACAACTCACCTTCTAGCTTCTCAAATGCTTGTGCTTACCTAAGTCTCCTTTATCCCACCAGGTGCTCCTCTTCACCCGTGGAGAACGTCTTTCTCTTCCTCTTTATTTGAACGTTACCTCTGTAGAATGAACTCTGACCAAGATCAATAATTATAGAAAGTACCTTAGTGGAGGCTGAATCAACTTACAATAATTTATGAACATTAACAGAATTGTTGGACTGGAAAAATGGTCATAAAAGTTATGGGGCTCATTGTTATTAAAGCTAATGCAAATAATTTCTTCTACAAATATATAGTGTTTTGTAGAATGATCATTTTCATTTATTGTTAATTATATTGTACATTTATTTTCTGTTAGACAAAAACAAATTTATGAATTATCAGATGTTTGTTTCCTAGACTTATTTTCCTGTGGTATAAAAATGTTTCAGTTTCAGTTGCCCTGCTTGTGATATTTTCAACTAGAATGTATCAAAAGTAGGTATTCTATGTTTGATGAAAATTTTATTAGGTCTTATTAGAGTTGCTGTATTTTCTTGCTGAATCTGCAGGAAACAGTATTCTCTAAGAAAGGACAGAATGAGATACAATCATGGGCAGCTTACACTTTTTCTCAAAGCAATATTTCTTTTTGCCCTGCACATTTTCATCCTGGATAATGCCCTCATAAATGTCTACATTTATTGAGGCTGAACTTTGAGACTTGGCTTTAGCATAGACCTTACTATCATATATCCGGGTTCAAGAATGTTCTTTTATTGTTATTATTTTTATACTTACAGATGATTGGATCAGTATTTTTATTGGTAACATCACAATTGCAAAGATGTAACAGAAAAGCACAGAACAGTAAGAAGAAGAGAATGGCAGAAAGAGATTTAAATGTATTGAGAAATAAGAATGATACAAAATTACCACAAGAAATCCTACACAACAGTGTTGAGAACTACTAGCAAAGGGACAGAGGGTCAAAATTATCAGAATGAAGAATGGATATTATAGCTACATTTCCCTTATTATTTTTTATTCATTCTATCATCATTTGACATGCTTTTATTGAATTCTTCCTCAGTCCTGACACTGAACATGACCCTGAGAATAGAGGAGAAAATGAACTAGAAGTTCTCCACTCTCATGGTCACACATTTGACTTTATATATCATTCTATGATTGCTTCTAAAAATTATTCTCTTGGATAGTTATCTCCAACTATATGAAGAAATCCCTCACATAGTACATAGTTTCATAAAAAAGAGAAGACAAAATATTCCTATAATCAAAGGTTTTTTCACATAACATCAATTAATAGATGACCAAAGCAATATATTCTCATAGTTTTGAAAGTGACATGTTTGCATTTATTTACCTATCTGTGTTTGAAACAGAATCTTGCTATCTAGCTCAGGTTGTCTTGAAACCGAAGATTCTCCTGCCTCAGGTCCCAGAACACAGGAGATAATTGGTACATGTCACCATACTCAGTAAAGAAAACTACTTCCAGTGTAAAATCGTGTCTCCCAATTCTCCTGAGAAGGACTTGTGTTATAAAAGAAGAGCAGATGCCAGCATCCTTACTTGACAGGCAGGAGACTGAAGCGCAAACAGACAGAGCTCTGTCAGGGGTCATATCCCTAGAGAATGAAATTGTTTATAAATCTGACCATCTCACTCATAATACAAAGTGGTTTTCCTTGTTGCTGTTCAGTAAATTTGAATAATAAGTAATATGAAAGTAAGTAAAATGGAAAAGATACATTCATCTTTAAACATGAGAGAAATCCTAAATTCCTAAGCTTGAAAGTAGACGAGTGTGAAACTGGGTCATTTGCATACTTTCTTTGACTTAGATACCTAATTGCCAGGGAATTTGCATTTTCTTGTTCCTTTTTGCACCATATCCAAGTCATCTACATATTTCAGTTAATCTATTTGCTGAAGATGGACAAGCTTCCCAACTCATAACTAGAATAAGCTACATTTCAGTGCACTTCAAGGAAGAGAACTTCACAGTATATAAAGAAAAAAATATTTTCAAAGTCAGCCCTTGTCAGTCTCTTTCAAAGCAATGAATGGTTACTATGATGCTGTTCTCAGGATGTTGCTGAAGACTGCAGAGTTGCACTAACAGTGAAGATACCCTAATTACACGTTTATATACAGGATTAGATTGAGTAAATGATCTCTAGGTCTGAAAGCATTTTAGCCTAGGTATTAGCACTAATGAGCTATGCATTATCTCTCAGTCCTCATGATATATTCCCTTAGGTACACTCTGATATTAATCCACTAAATATAGAAACTGAAAAAAAATGGATTGTGAGAGTTTTGAAGAGGTTTCCAATCTATATAATTAACTTTCCCCAAATGCTCACCGCAGCCTTTTTAGGATCCTGTGGCATTGTGTGTGAATTTCACTGAAAAATAATGATGTTAAATATACAGAATGATGTTACCTCATGTGCACTGGAGGTTACTTTTGAGGGGGTTTGGCAGCATGTGTGGTGTGCATGCACACCTGTGTGTGTGGACAGTGGCTTGAGGTAGATGTGAGTTGACTTGCTCCATCACTCTTCCCTTATTCCCTGGAGACAGGACTGCTACAGAGCACTTGGCATAACATTTGCATGTAAGGGCAGCAAATGGAGTCACTGTGAGTTTACTATTTTCTTCATCATGGACAGATGAACAAGATGGTCTCCATGCTCCCCTCAGCTAATGGGATGTCAATGTTAGGTTGACATCTTTCTTTTATAGCCAATTGCTTCTCCATTTTCTTAGGCCACTTAAGATAATTTGTCTTCTTTAAATTCCTTCTATAAGCTCTTGAGACATAAATCTTTTCCCAGGCTTTGCCAATTCTGTATGGGATGCTTTTGTCATCATGGCCATGCATGTGAAGCAGAATCATCAAAAGAGACAGTCCCCATTTCTGCCATTGTCTGGGTAAATGTAAGAGATTAAATTTAAAATGTGCCAGTTTACAACATCACATGGATACTACCTTCCAATGTCCTCCAGTTCTTGCCATTCCATTCCTGTGCTTAAAACACTCCTGCCTTCCTTTACAACTGTGTTCAGTTCAATTTCTTCTGGTTGTGGTAGACTTGGGTAACTTCTCTTTTGCCTACATAACTTTTCTGCTGCAATTTCTCTTTGACAAGCATCTTTTCTACTATCTTTAGTTTACTAATGGCATGCCAAATCTTTTCTTTTTTTAAGGGTTATAATTGTTCATTTTTATTTTTATTGCTTTATAAATAATACCATTCAAAATTTCCACTTCCTCACCTCCTCCTACTTCCCCAACCCCGCCTCCAGTCCTAAGAGAGGGCAGGGTACCATGCCCTGTGGGAAGTCCAAGGGCCTTCCCACTCCATCCAGGCCTAGGAAGGTGTGCATCCAAACAGACTAGGATCCCAAAAAGCCAGTACATGCAATAGAGACAAATCTCAGTGCCATTATCATTGGCTTCTCAGTCAGCCCCCATTGTCAGTCACATTCAGAGAGTCTGGTTTGATCACATTCTCATTCAGTCCCAGTCCAGCTGGCTTTGGTGAGCTCCCATTAGATCAGGCACACTGTTTCAGTGGGTGGACCAACACCTCGCGGTACTGACTTCCTTGCTCATCTAAGGGACCTAGTGTAGGGTTGGCAAGAGACTTGGCTCTAGAGGGGTTCTCAGGCATCCACAGGGATGTCCCCTGCTAGGTCCTTGGGCAGTAGAGGAGAGGATGCCTGAACTGGCCTTATCCCATAGTCACACTGATGAATATCTTAAATATCACCATAGAACCTTCATCCGGCCATGGATGGAGATAGAGACAAAGACTCACATTGGAGCACTGGACTGAGCTCCCAAAATCCAATTGAAGACCAAATCTTTTCTTTATCTATTAAGAGAAATTATCTCATTTAATTCTTATAATTACCTAGCTTTGATTCTTGATCTCAAATTATAGATGAGGAAACAAAAACAAGAGGGAAAAATAACAGTTCTTTTCCTAGAAATAATGCCCAACAATGATCAAAAAGTCTGGGAGAAAAAGAGGGGAGTAAATGAAAATAGAACAAAGGAGATAGAGAAAACAGCTGAGGGGAGAGATGTGAAGAAATGGAAGGGGGTAAAAGTGGAGAGAAGAAAAGAGTCAAAAGAGCATGGAGGATGGGAGGTCAAGGAAGAAAAAGAGGACAGAAGAGGAGGACTGAGAAATTTAGAGAAAGAGAGGTAAGGAGAGAGAAGACTGCACTCCCTGAGTAAATCTGAAGCCAAATCATATTTCTTTGCCTGTAGTTATCTCTATATAAAGATTTTGTGTAACTAAAACAATAATCATGGAATAGAAGTTCAAATTTTGTACCACAAACAGGCATGACTTTTTGGAAAGGAAATAATGCCTTTATCCAGATCCTCTTGATGGTGAAGAAGATAATACAATTTACAGTTTGCCATCACTGTTTCTTTTAAAGTTTTATTCTTTTGCAGTAGCTACCAAGTCTGTGTCTCTGCTTTCTGCACATGTCATGTCTACCAACTTTCTTAAGCAAAGATATTCATATAGAGTGGGGGCAGTTCTCAAGCACAAAAAGTGCATTTGCAGACTTTGCTGCACGAAATTGTGTGGTTTTTGCAACATGATTATTGGAACAGATTCTACATTTAGTTTTTTTTAAATAGAAACTAGTTTTTAAATTTTCCACTTTCTATGAATATGTAAGATGGAGGGAGAGGTGGGGTTTACTCTTTTTACATTCACTTGAAACCATCCCCACCACAAAAAGTGTAGGGGGATCAAGCAGATCACAGACATTCTTTCCTTTATGCTAGCATTGGCTGATACCAGTGTGTTTTAAGCTTCTGGGGTCCCATATTTCCATGGGGTCTCCAGAGGCAATTTCAGTACTTGTAATAATATAAGCCTCCATTTAAACATTCCTCAGAATGTTTCAGATACCTTATCAAGTGCTTTACATTTTTGAATTATTTAACCACACAGTGAATTTATGCGACAGAGCGAATGTTTGCATTCTAGTGTGTCCCCAATCTGCTCATGTGCTGTCAGATAGGTATCCAATATAGTGGAGTTGGGACGCAGTGGGTCTCTCATAGGCTAAGACCTGATGTCACTGTTTAGGGCCTTGGAGTACATCTTAGTTTCTATTGCTATTGCTGTGACAAAATATCTTGCCAGAAACAACTCCAAGGACAGTTTAATATCAGCTAACTATTCAAGGACCCAGTGTGCCATGAAGGGAAGTCAAGGCAACTGAAGCTTGGGACAGCTGGCCATATCACATTGCCATTCAGAAAGCAGAGACTGATGAGAAAGAATACCACTAACTCATTTTCTGCTGTTTATTTGGTACAGAGTTTAGTACCAGAAAATGATGCCATCCACGTTTAGGCTATATCTTCTCACCTCAATTAATCCAATGATGATAATCTTTCAAAGGCATAGCTAACTGATTGTGGATTTTGCCCAATTGACAATTGACACCAATTACCACAGAGTGCCTCCCTATCCTGGAACAAAAGCTAAAAGTTCAGTTCCATATGCACCACTTACATTTGGGACACTAATCTCCTACTTTAAAAATTGTTTGTTATGCTAAGTAACCTATAAGTGTATTCTAAAATAACCATCACCCACACAATCACACACCTACACAAACATACACGTAAATATCACACTTTTGTGATATAAATGTATGCCATTCTGTATATTGCAACTCAACTATAGTAGAACTAAACAATTCTGTCTATTTCTCATCTAACAAGATGTAGGTGAAATTTTTATTAAGTTTTTATGAGCACATATTTATTTTGCAGAATAAAGGGTTTATTTTGACAGTTTATATGTGTATAGTATATTTTATCATATCAATACCCTTTACACTTTTGTTTCTTTCCCACTCCTGCTGATCCTCTTCTACTAATTGGTCCCCATTGCACTTTTACGCTGGGATTTGTAAACCGATTAGTTTCTTAGGGTTTTTTTTTCTTTTTATAGAAACATACCAAGAGGTTAACTCTCAAAGCATAGACAACTTATAACTGAATATACCACTGAAGAAAATAAGAAAATATCTGTACTCTAGCAACCATTAGCTGTCTTCAGACCCCCATGGAGGCTGGGGATTATTTTGGGAGAAAAGGACACAGAATGAGAGAAAGAAATTATTAATAGAGAGAATGAAAGGAATAATAAGAGAGGGAAGAAGAGGGAGAATGAGAGAGAAGGAAAAAGAGTTTTAGGGTTTGTGGCATATTGGTAACATATAATTTCTCTGGATTTCTGACCTCTGTTTACATAAAGACCTCTCCCACAGTTAGCTAAAGCTAGTTTTTCTTTCCTTCATCTAATGATTTAATTGATGATGTTTAATTTTTTTGAAAGGATTTTATCTACAATATCATCACAGTAATTCTTTTCCTAGTGGTTTTCAGAGTTTTACCCATAATTGTTCTGCATGTCATATGGCCTAGTAACTCATTACCATTTATATATGCATATGATCTTGATATATGTGTTAATGTTTATATATCCCTGAGCAACGATACTACAACTTTCATTTTCCCAAGTAGAACAGTGTGTTCATATTGAAATTCAAAGCAAAATATTACTAAAATGTAATAATTTTGGTCATGAAATAAATAACATCTCCTTCCACTTATTTCTTTCAAAATTTTGAATGTTTAACACTGTTTTTCTTTAGGACCTGAGAAATTGTCCATAATATGCAGAGCACTGACAAGTCCTTCCTCCTAAAATCAGCCGGGCAGTATTAGGGAGAAAAGGAAAAGGCAAATGCACACGGGGCACAGGATCTGTACCCTCCCCTGTCTTTCATCCTGACAAACCTCTCTGTTTTATCAAATTGGATGCAACCCCTTGGGCACATTTTTCCCCAGAGAAGAGGGTTTTTCTGAGGTTTGTTTTTCAGATTTATATTTACATTTAAACTCTAAGAAAAGGTTAACAGAGAAGAAGCTCATTATGGTGACCTTGATTCACTTTTCCACTCTCACTGAAATAATTGTCCAGACATTTTATTGCATACTGACAGGCTAGGAAAGAAAAGACTAGGAAATGTATCCTCCTGTTTCCAATTCCATTCTAATTTCCTGAAAATTTCTAGATGATATGCTTATGTCTAAGAAAAACTTAAAGCCTATGGTTCTGCCTACACTGCTTGAAGGCAATACTACATTAAAGAAAGCATTGATAGGTCAGTGTAAGAATTAGAATAACACACTAACATTCGGGATCTCCTGATGATACTGTCACCATAAGACATCAGGAAGTAATTTTATGAACATTATGTCCACATTTCCAAGAGGTAGGGTAGATGACTTTTGGTCTTTCAGTGGATGATGACTATTTGTCAATGTTTAGGGTATTTTGTTACAAGTTGCTATTGGTAATGGTCAAGGAAATAGTTGAACAAAGGAGTTTAGATTCAGGATTCTTGTTTTGAAAACAAAAAAAAGGAGGATATTGATAACATTTAAGGATAAATTATTGAATCTTCTCTGAAAAGAAAAATGGGGATATAGATATAGAATAAAAGGTAGTATTGAATCTACTTTTAAACCAAAGAATCAACTACTAGTTATAAATATTTTACATTGATATAGATTTTGGTATATTAATACAAATTTGAGATTATTTTTGTTAGAACACACTATACCTACATTTCTAATTGTTCAAGGTATTGTACTGCTATAACTCATTTAACAATGTAATGCAGATTTTTAAACATCTTAAATGCCCTATCCTGTATATCTCTGAGGTGTTTGAAAACTATCTGTCTACCTAAAATATATCTGTTTGACCTTGAAAACATATGTAACATGACTACAAGTTTAATTGTAAGAGGTGACTAACTACTAACCTGAACTTCCTCATTTTCCTAAATAGTTGGTAGTAATAACTTTTAAGGGCATTTCCCCCCTACTGATCTTGTATTGTCACAGATCTTCTAAAATTCTCCACCTTCCTGGTCTACATTTAGGGAACTTTTTCATATTGAGATCACTTAGTGTAGGAAAATCTTCTTGTTTTAAAAATCAACTCACTGGGAATTTTACTCAAGTTTTGAGAGCAACTTAACACACTCACTCTTTTAGTCTTTAAGATGTAGTCATCTTTGTGATGTGGATATTATTATACCAATTATATCATCCACAACCTTGCAGTTCACCCCTAGGGAATGGCATGTTCACCCCTGGCAGTATCACTGAGTTATAAGCATCTGCGTACATGCTGCCATTTTTTCTGGTTTTTACTTTCACTGTTCACTTGATCAACATTTCCATCTGTTTTTCATAGACTATGTTTAGTCCTCCTAAAATTCTGTTGCCTGGGAAACACCCACAGGGTTGGAAATATATCAACAAACCTAGAGGGATGTTGTACTTTACTTGCTAATTTGAAAATATATTTGCTTCAAAAAATAATGTGGGGAAGAAGAACAGTATCTAAACAGGTAATGTGGAGAAATGGTTTGAGAAGTGAATGTGTTTTTGTTTTGCTTTCTGGTATTAACATATAATTATCATTTCTTCTCTGTCACTGGATAGTGTGATTCAACATAAGAACTTTGCAAGCTTTAAGTTTTGTCATTTTTAAGTAAGTAAAGTTATGACAATTGCACAGAAATAATATGGAATTATCAAATAAACAATATATTTTTAAATAAAAAATCAACAGGTGCATGCTGCAAACAAACTGTAATAACATGAAAATGTCACCTCTTTTCTATCATGGTGTGAGAGCTGCAGCCATTACATAGCTTGGTGCTGCCCATTTAAGCATAACCATGTTCCTTAATCTTCCAAAATAATTAGCATTTTGCATGTTATAAATAAATTATCTTTATATTAGTAGGTATACTAATCATATCCATCATCCATAAATAATGTTTATTAACTGGCAATGACATCTTTTAAAGTGTGATTTCATTTCTTAATCAGAGAAACAAATTGCTAATTGAAGCACTATGAAGAACAAGCAACTGTGTCATAATGTGTACAACAAATGATACTGGAAGTCCAATAATGAGCGAGTTAGGAGACAATCTTCATAGAAACCCATTCTGGGTCTCATTTGAACTTTCAATCTGGATTTCCCTACATGTCTCAACCTCCTTCTACATTATATTGTAAGGATCTTTGTGTGATAGATGGCTACAGTTAAAAATATACCATATTCTCTGCATATGCCACAATTGAACATATAAAAGGTGCAATCACACATAGATGGATGTGATTAAAGGTCCCCAGAAACATTGAGGATGAAAAATAATGCCCATAATATAAAAAAACAACTCTCCACAGCAGGAAGAAAAATGCTTTATAAACACAGTAGCAGGAGTAAGAGTAAGCAAAGCCTTGGGGACAAGATGGTCTTTCAGAACCATTTGGGAAGTGGATAGTTATGTTTATAAAGAAGGCAGCATTGGAACGGAATAATTACCAGTACGTAGGATTTTTAGAGTTCTATAGAGAAAAGGGAATGGTATATAAAAGGGAAGGAACATTGACACTGGTCCAGGCGTTGGAAGGTGGGGTCTCATGGAGAGGATGGTTGTGAGCAGAGGCTTGCTCCTGCACTTTTCCCATCCACGACTGCTCTTGACTGCTGCTCATCACTGTTTGACCATGTCCATCTTTGAAAACATCTAAGTATGATCTTCACCTTCACAACACTAGAAATCATCTATGATTTCCCATCACGTTCTTTGAAGACCAGAATATATAGCATGCTCCTTGTACCTGCAGAGATTGGTCCTGTTAAATATTTCAGCCTCCTTTCCTGACTCCACACACGAGTCCTCACAACCTGCTTGGAACCACGATATGCACTGATTTCTTTGAGTCCAGAATTCACGTGGTCTCATGACTGATCTCTTTCTATTCATCTGGCATGGTTTTCTACTACCAGCTTCCATTTGGTCATTTGAATTCTGACTTGGCAAATTCTTGAGGAGCTTTGTGGTGGCTCCAATTCCAGAATAGTAAACTTGGCTCACAATCTCATGAGGACTGTATTTGGCACTGAGAGTTAAAGAATTTTACTTGGTTCTCATTTCCATTACAGTTATCTAATTAGAAGGCTCTCTCTGCCTTAGGAACTTCTAGCTTCCTAGCTAATGTGGGACCACCTTTAGGTCAACACTTATAATAATCTCACTCCTCAGGGCATAATTCCTTGAGATGGACACCTCTGTTGTTAAGTTCTTTTGCTATATGATTTCAAGACAATATCATATTTATTTTAATACTATTAACTTTAAATTAAAATTCTATTTTTTGAACCTGTCAAGAAAAGAAATCCATGGCATAGGATATTGCTTAGATTCTGTTAAGTATGTATTTCACATGCAGCATGCCCTACAATGACTGATTTCCAAATAAATAGTATCGCCTCTAGGACCTGAAGCTGAATTAGAAAGAATCGCTAGATCAGACTAGGGAGAACTTAGGGCTGGAATATCCAGTAGAAAAAAAAAGAATCCATGTGCATTTATGAAAGATATTATACACACAAAACAGTTGTATTTATATATGTAGGAATGCATACACACACAAACACATCAAAAATTAAAGAAAAAGAGGCCGTGTAAGAGGTTGGTACTGAGATACTTGAGAGGGGTTGAAGGAAAGGAATAGGAGTATGTGTGTGTGGGGGGGAAATGTAATTATCTTATTATCTCAAAAAATTTAAAATAATTTAAAAAATAATAAAAGCAACTTGGAAGATAAACAGTGTTTGGATGTGGAGGTGTAGAACTATGCAATACAACACAACTCTTTTTCTTTCTGTCTCTGAACTCTAAATAAGATTGAAGGAGACCCAGAAATCTGAATCTGGTTACCCTCTTTTTGATGTCAGCGTGTGCAATCATGTGAGTTGTATGACAGTGTGCCTCTTTTACATGTTCTCTATAATATGAACGTTTCATCAAGCTGGCTTTCTTCTAGTTGGACTAGTGAACTTTCTGTAAGTCCTGATCTTAATCTCTATATACCTAATTCCTAGAAATAAAGCATTGTAAATTGTCTTAAACTTTGTTACTACAAGAATTCTATGGATATTTCTCTGCTTCACTTCAAACAGATTATGTATTTTCTTAATAATGCAAGCATCTATATTCTTAAGTAATTTCTAAAAGCTACCACCATCATGTGTGTAAAAGCCCTGTCACTGAAATCTAAAAGGACGGTAAGGCGTGAGGATAATGAGTGTTTGTAGGACTGTCTGTTCCATCATCTTGATTAAGAACCTGTAGAGAAGTCACAGTCATTTCTCTAGGCCCTGGAGAGAGGTAATTAAAATCCGCATGATAGAAATGTAGAATTTACAGCAGATGACCTAATGTTGCTTACCTCTGTGTGGCAATAAAAAACTCAACTTCTACCTTGAGCTGGCTGTAGTTCTTTCTGATTTCTACAATTTATAGTTTTAGTCTTACTCACTTGGATAAAAAGTCTAAAAAAAGCCAATAATCTTCAATAAAATACTCCTCTGTTCACAAGCCCTGAGGATGCTTTCCCTCCAGCACTGGTGTCCATAAGGGTCAAGGTCAAGCTGTACTGACTTCCAAGCTGGATCCCTGCTCCCTCAAATGTCTGGAATCCTAGACCTGAGCACCGAACCTGCTGAGGCTCACACCAGATGTAAACAGCCCTCAGCATATGAGCAACACTATAAATATCTACAAGTTCAAAATTCCACAGTAATACTAACTTCTTAGTTTCAGGGCTAGAGATCTACCCATGTGGTTCCAGTTAAAAGTAATTTTTCTAAATGTAAAAATTAGCCACCTGTGACAATAGATTGACCATGGATTTTTAAATTTAGAACTATTCAGTACTGATCTTTTGTTTTGTTTGGGGGGTTTTCGTTTGTTTTTTGTTTTGTTTTGTTTTTTAAGACAGGATTACTCTGTATCTTTGGAGCCTGTTCTGGAAATTTCTCTGGAAACCCTGCCAACCTTGAACTCGTAGAAATCCACCTGCCTCTGCCTTCTCAGTGCTGGGAGTAAAGGCATGTGGCACTAGCACTGCTCAGTACTAGTGTTTTTTAAGAAAAGCCTAAAACACCTAGGTTTTAATCAATCATTTGGGCCCAAGTTCTCATTATATTTTTGTAACATGGAAGGCCAGCTGTGGGGATTTCTGTCCTGCCTGGTTCCCACAGCCAGCAAGTCCCAAAGAAAATCACACATAGGTCTCTGTAAATTATAAGCTGATACCCCATTAGCTCTAGCCTCTCACTGGCTAACTCTCACATCTTGATTAACCCATTTTTCTGATCTATATTAGCCATGTGGCTCAGTACCTTTTTTCAGTGGGACAGATCACATCCTGCTGCTTCAGTGGTCTGGGCAGGAGTGGGAGGAATCAACTTCCTCCTTCCCAGATTTCTCCTGTTCTCATTGTATCATTTCTACTTCCTGTCTGGTTTTCCCGCCTATACTTCCTGCCTGGCCAATCAGTGTATATTTAAAACATGATTGACAGAATACAGACAATTCTCCTGCACCATATTTTTTTTCACAGTTCCTCAACTACGTTCCAATGTTTGTAACATAAAATTCTAAAAAAAAAAAAAAAAATTCTTGTTTAGCTTGAATCCTGAATGATTTAAAAAATGTTAGAATCTATCAGGTAAAGATATAAAATTATTAGCAGCATTTTTCATTATTGGAATGACTGACTTATGTTAACCCATTCAGCTCTTTGATGCATCAGATTTGAGAGCACTCTTAGGTTGAATTAAAGCTTTTGGAAAGTTTGGCTTCACAGTAGAATGGAAACAAGCACTGGAATTCCTAACCATAAAAAGTTTATAAGGCAGTAGATACGTTAATAGCCTGATACAGTCATTCTACAATGTAAACATACATGGAAATTTTACATTGAGCCAGAAGCAGGAACATACTTTTAATCTTAGATATTGGCACATGTGTCAAGGAGCGCTGGGAGTTCAAGGCCATCTTCCCGTAAGTAGTGCATTAAAGGACAGCTTAGACTACATAGTGAGACCCTACCTCAACAAAATCTAAACCAAAACCTAAGCCATAAACATCACATAGTACCCCCTAAACGTAGATAATTATTACTTGTCAAAGAAGAATAATTAATTAAATTTTAAAAATCAGAAGTCAAATAAACTAAGGGAAAGAGAAGGTATAACCTATCTTAGTATAACTTGGGGGCAAGTTCCATTTGATATGGCAGCTGTCAGGTCAGTTTGATACAGTTCTCTAGAGAAAGTCTTGACCCCAGGCCTCTGACTAGAACCAGACTGTGATGATTTCATCTTCAACTAGAGGACGGCATCCATAACAACAGGACTTGTTCACCTCCACTGGCAAAGTAGAGCAGGTTTGATGTACACAACAAGACAGTCATGCCTTACTGTTAGGATTGTAGATATTAAACCTTATTTTATTACTTCTTTGTGAATTTCATTGTATGCATTTTATGAATTTATCCCCAGTTTTATTCCTAAATTAACTCAACTGGTCATGTTCTTGCTGGATCTGAAGATACCCTCAGGCTTTCAAGAGGGAGGTCTGCAGGCCTGTTAATTTACTACTAAGAGCTCACACACATTTGACTGTTCTCTTTTCTCTAAGCAGCTACAATAATCTTTTTAAGAACTATTGGACAATGAATAATTATACGCTTAAACTTTCCAGACCTCTGGATAAAGATGTTACATGCTGCTTACTTTTAAAGAAATCCCTTCTGTGCAGTTCTAATTCTTTAGACAATTGTTCTATTTATAAGGCACGGTCCTGAAAGAAGATCATTTTCAACTATTGAAAATGCTTATTGTTTCCCTGACACTTGGGCACACGTATAACACCATAATTTGTTTCTCGGAGGTCATACTGGTATTGAAAAAAGTAGTTCTTCCTTGAAATTCCAAAGCAAATGTCATCCACACTGAAGCTCCTCACTGTTCAGAGAATAAATAAATGAATCACATGAAATAAAAGAAACATAAACAGCAATTTGCCAGAAGATACTAGCATTATCAAGTCAGGATGAACTCCTCCTCCTCCCATCTCAGGAAGACAATTTTCAGAAATTTATAAGATTTACAATAATGTGGATTCTCTCTCTCCCTCTCCGTGTGTGTGTGTGTGTGTGTGTGTGTGTGTGTGTGAGAGAGAGAGAGAGAGAGAGAGAGAGAGAGAGAGGCATCAAGTTGAGCTTAGTAGATGATTAGCTACCATTTCAAAATGAGACACTACCTTCCTTAGTCCCTTCCTCAACCCTTTCCCCACTTTGTTTAAGATAACTGGGTAAAAACTTCTGAAGAAATATAGCCCATAGTCATAGCTTAGGACAAACAAAGATGAAATGTCATCCTCTTATGAATTTTATACACCAGGCTAAGTATAAGGATCAACAAGTAATGTCTGGTGGGTAGCAACCCTACTTCAGACTGGGAGTGTGAAAGTAAACCCTTGGTGGATTTAGAAGTTTGGAGTTTAGAGACCCTTTCTGCACTTGTTTTGTAGAACAAGGATTCTACTGTCCCAGTTAGCTTTTTACTATTCCTCTCTCTCTCTTTTCCTCCCTCTATTCCTCCCTCCCCCCTCTCTTTGTGAGTGTGTGTGTATTTGAGTGTATGTACAAATGCATGTGCACATGTAAACATGCATGCATGTAGAAAACAGAGGTCAACCGTATGTGTAGTTATTCCATTGTCATCCACCTGTGCTTAGACAAAAAGTTTCTTACTGGCCTGAAGCCTATGAAGTAGACTAGGATTGATGGCCAGTGAGTCACAGGGATCCACTTGTCTCTACTTCACAAACACTGGAATTGCAAACGTATAACACTAGATCTATAGATAGGTTCTGGTAATCAAGCTTAGGTCCTCTTGTTTGCATGGCAAACAGCTTACTGACTCAGCTATCTCTCCAGGCCCCAATCCAAATAAGTTTCTAATAAGAAAATGCAACACTCTTCCTCGAATGAAGTTCCAATTTAGCTGTCTGAACTGACACAGAAGATTCACCTTGGTCATATGATTGAAGGAATTTGTGCTAGGGAAAATCAAATTCCGTGCCTGGTTTTCATGACCACAACAACAGGTTCAAAGGAAGCCACATGGCACAAGAAACCCAATGTGGATTTTCTGCAATATTTTTTTTTGTACTTTCTCTTTCTTTATAGATGTTCTGTGGTATTGGTATGGGGGTCTGATGTGGTGAAAATTCTTGTTCTTCATAGTATGAAGAAGGAATAAATATTATTACTATTCTGATATGAAGTTAAGAAAGAAAAAGAGTGAGGGAGAATCCACCTGTAAATGGTTCGTTCGTCCTTAACTTTCTTCCCTTTAAGTCATTCCATTTCATGAAGGTATACATTTCTCTTACATTTGTTTCTAAGATGGAAAATTCCGAAGTTACACTGCACGGTGACTACAGAGAGGGACTAGCGTTTCAGCCATTTACCTTCAAGTTTCATGGTTTTGTTTGCCTTTACAGTTGAGTCATAGCCGTCAACATGTATGCACCACATTTTCTTTGTTATCCTTTCATTAATTGATGGACATCTTGGTTGATTCCATTTGCTAGCTCTTGTGAATGGAGCTGCAATGAACATAGCTTTGTGGTAAGATATAAATTCCTTTGTGTATATGCCTTGTCTGCCAAACGGTCCTACTTCTAAATTTTGGAGAAACAGGACTGATTTCTAAATTGCCATCCCTAGTTAACACTCCCACACAGTGTCTAAGAATTCCACTTTCCTCATAACCACTCCAGTACCCATTGTCATTGTATTCCTGGTGATGGCTGCTGTTCTGGCTGCAGGGAGTTGGAACCTAAAGCTGTTTTTCTCTGCATTTCTGTGATCAGCTAAGCATGTTGACCACATTATGGTCATTTGTCTTTCTTTTTTTAGAACTTTCTCTTCAATCCTCTAACCAAGTCTTTTAAATTGTTTTTTTTTCCCCTTGATGTTTAGCTTTTTAGGATTTTTAATGGATATGAACCCTATTAGTTGTATAGCTGACAAATGTTTTCTCCTATTCTGTGGACTGCCTCTTCATTTGATTCACAGCTTCCATTGCTGTGAAGACATCTCTAAGTTTTATGAGATCCCATTTGTCAGTTGTTGAATCTATTATTTCTTGATTAGATTTATTCTAGGAGTGTGTGTGTGTGTGTGTGTGTTGTAAGTAGGATTGGTTCCATGTTTTCTCTTTTGTAATGTTTGCCATTGATATATAGGAAGGCTT
Source organism: Microtus pennsylvanicus (assembly GCF_037038515.1). Taxonomy (NCBI): domain Eukaryota; kingdom Metazoa; phylum Chordata; class Mammalia; order Rodentia; family Cricetidae; genus Microtus; species Microtus pennsylvanicus. The sequence continues at coordinate 37,748,699 of NC_134590.1, forward strand.
CTGATTTGTGTGTTAACTTAGTATCTCAACTATAGCATGAAACACATTTACAAAGCATGCTTTTTTTTTTTTGTATCTCCTGCTCATTGCTGGATCCCTGGTGTTGTAAGCTATCCCTTCATTGAAATTTGCTGTTTCATATTAAACTAGCCTGGTTACTACGCCACCTACACACCAACACAGAATCAAGAGTATATAAATACACATGGTTTCAATATGCTCTATGGAGCTCTTGTTGGTTGGTTCTTGAAGCAAGCGTCAAGAATAATTTGCAAAGACCCCTGAGCCTATAGGTAGCATAAGTTAGTGAATTGTGGCACTATAAAAAGAAGGAAGAAAAATACTTTTAATTCTACAAGGACTGCTTTCTCTTTAGGCCATCTAATCAATATTTTCAAAGTAATACATGAGAATTTATCATATCCAGCAGGACTCAAGGAATTGGATAAAGAACAGATAAGCAATATAAATATAAATTAGTTTGTTTAATCCTATTCTAGACGTACACCTAAAAATGCATAATATATTTAACTGATTATCTGACAAGTGAAGGTCACTGGCTGCTATGGATAGTCCTGTACACTGTGAAGATGTGTTGCTCTCATTGATTTGGTAAAGAGATAAATGGACAATAGCTACACAGAAAAAGTTTAGGCGGACTTGAGGACGGGGGAGAGAGCTCTCTGGGATGAAGGAGGGCAGAAAAAAAGAAAATAAACTGGATAAAGTAGATTAAAGAGAAATTTTTGTCAAGAAATCCTACTATTCATTACTTTTTTCAGCAATCAATTTTAAATTTTATAGAAAATATATATCTATTGTTCAAAATAAAAATTAAGAAGACTATTACTTATGAATAAAAATTGCTCCAGATGATAACAACTTTTGGTTGATCAATTGATTAACTAAAATACAGTGGAGAATTATTCTGTTTTAGACACATAGAGGTTTGTAACAATCTGAACATTATGGACCAAAAAGTCTACATGTACAGTAAAGCATTTTGATAACCATGGTCTTTATTAAAGTGTAATGGTTAATATTTTAGACATAAATAAGTTCCATAGCATCAAAAATAGGTTGTTTCATTTGTCTGCTACATTTATTTCTAACAACATCATTTCATCATTTCCTTATTACAAAAGTATTGAAGATACAACAGGTCAAAATTATTTTATCCCCCCCAAGATTAACAGTTTATTTAGTGATAATACCTTATAAATAATTATTCAAAAGATGCATATAATAATAATGAAAATTAACATTTTTCAAATATGAAAATATCTCTGAAATAAAAATAATTATAATAACAATAACAAATAAACACTTGAGTAGTTAAGGCTTAATTTAAGTAACTGTTTTTTGGCTAATTATACCTTTACAGGATAGTACGATGGTACTGATCCTATCTTAGCAACAAACTAGTTTAAGGTTTCAAAGCTTACTGCCATGTGTTTATTATTGAGTGTTTTTGAAGGTAGGAAAGCCATGTGTAGCGGGGCTGTGTGCTTAATTGTGGTTTTAGTAAAGCTTTTGATCAGAGCAGCAGGTTTCCTAAGGCTTACCTGGAACTAGAGAATGCCTTTACATGACTAAAGTTATTGGCAGGACACAGAAAATCTAATTTCTGACTCACTATTGTGGCTTCTGGCTGGTCTCAGATGAACCACTTCCAGGCCCAGTCAGATGGCCTCTCCACCGAGCTTTCCTGGCAGCTGCCATCCCCCAGGGAAGAGAAATCCAAAGAAAATGAGAGAGAGATGCTCTAGACTTTGTACAGACTGCTCTTGAAAGTGACATCCTATTATTTCCAGCTCATTACATTAATGAGCAAGAAATTAAATATTGCAGCCCATAAATTCGGAAAGAGTAGATTTGAGGAAACAAGGTAGTGTTTCTTGATTACTACATCTCAGTATGCACACGTGTCAACCCTTGTTCAGTTCCTGTATCTTCTATGGAAGGAAAGCATCTCTTCCTACGTGCTAACAAGATATAATTTCTGAGACTGATTCTAGAACTCCTTTCACCTACAGAAATCCACACTGAGAGTCTGAATCTGAATCACACTATTTGTTAAGCTTCACCACTTCAAGTTCAACCCCGGTCATCTACCTAGGAGCATCACTCATTAACTGTGATTATTTACAGATCACCCCAAAGTCTTGATCCAACAGCCACTTCCATGAACAGCAATAGCTAGCAATAACTATCCTGTAGCCTGTGATGTCAGCACTACTTCCCAAGGGATAATTCCTCAGAAGTCACTTAATCAGTCTTTGCCTCCTCCTCTAACAGCTGCTCTCAGATTCTCTTTAGCTGGCTCCTGGGACACAAGGGAGTAATAAGCATCCGGTCAATTGAAAGAACATTATTTAAAAACATCTTAAGAGCTACAAAGTGCTCTAGATCTGTAGAGACCTTTAGATGTGCTTTTCCTTTTGAAAGGTTTTATAGATCCCACTAGAGTAGGGCAGCCTGAGTGATAGGAAGCCACTGAAAAGGAAACCACAGTTTTGCAGATTCTGAACCAGCCACAGAAAATATATAACAGTTAGTATTTACTTTGACGACCACTGTTATTTTAAAAAGCAGTAACATCCTTCATTTTCATCCCAGTGTGGTCAATGGGATAAGAATAAAATGAAAAATGAGCCTATAGCTGGGCGGTGGTGACGCACGCCTTTAATCCCAGCATTCAGGAGGCAGAGACAGGTGGATCTCTGTGAGTTCGAGGCCAGCCTGGTCTGCAAGAGCTAGTTCCAGGACAGGAGCCAAAAGCTACGAAGAAACCCTGTCTTGAAAATCAAAAAAAAAAAAAAAAGAAAAGAAAAGAAAAGAAAAATTAGCCTATGAGTGAGGTAGGGATCTTAGTATGGCTAAAACATGATTTAATTAGATGATAAAATAGTAATACTATTTGTTACATGTGTTTTATTAGCAATTTATAGGCAAGCAAATACTGAAATCTAGATGTTACTAATTTGTAATTAATATTCATCAAGTTGTATAATAGTCCTTAACATAAAGATGATGATTTCTAGGTATTTATATTATTATGAATATCTGGTTAGATAAATGCATCATTTTTATAAAATGATTATGTTTCATAGGATCCAGAATGACAATAATGTTTTTAACTTTGTTATTTTATATATCTGGCAGGTAGTCATTTCAGTCAAATTGCATGGATAGTGAATTATTTGCCAAACAGAACATTTTTAGCTTCATCATCTTGAATGCTTTCTCTTAGGGAAATTAGTCTGTCATTGTGGCTTCTGAATTCCAATCAGCCTTATCTTGACTCATGGACATTGCCTGTTGGCTCTCCTCTAGTTTGCTTTTTCTTTCTTTCTATCAAATATTTCCCATCCATTTTCAAACAAGACAGTATTATACTGTAAAAGTAAATAATGCCTTTGAAACTGCTGTCTCATTTTTCTTTGATTTTTCAACTGGATTTCACTCAGTTGGCTACTTTGACTTTTCAGCATATACCACACTCTACTTGCTTTTCTTTTTCTATATAGAATCTTTCAGCTCTTTTCTCAGTTGCTTCTTAATTTGTTGACATTGAAAATGTGAAACCCCCAACAATCTTTGCAAGACAGCTTCTATTTTTTTGTCTTGACTACATATTGGTAATCTCACCTAGGCTCATGACCCTTAAATAAACCATCAGCATCCAGATTTGGATATTCGTATTTCTAATACCTATGATGACAGTAAGATTAGGCATTAAATTAATGAACTATGGAAATACAAAGGAACTACAGCACAGCCTGGCAAAGACTCAGCCCTATTCTAATGTAAACTTTTGCACTGCTGGAAATAAGCCATTAATTTAGAATAAAAATCACCTTCTCTGTCTTTACCAATGGGAAAAATATCCGCCTTATTTAGGATTTCATTGTCTTCTTTTTGCATTTAATAGCTTATTAACTTAATCATAGATTCATTATTAAATATATTTTTCAGATTTCCATTGTTTGAGTACTGAACACATAATATTAAGCATTTCATACCTATCTAAAGAATGAATGAATGAAAATATCTTTCTTAATATCCACATTACCATTACTTTACATCTTTGGTTTAAGATTTCTTGTTCATTTCTTATATTCTATCTGGTAGTATATGAACCCATATTACCATATATTTTATTTTCAACTTTATTTATGCATGATTTACCAATAGAAATTTCAAATGCTTAGGGTACATATTTTGATCATTTCATATAATAATATATGAGTACATGCTTACCATTGTTAAGCTAATTTTCATATTTGTCACCACACAAAATTAACACTCTCTTTGGTGTATGGTGAAAATACTTAAGATCTACTCTTTTAGAATCTGAAATATGTATTGAGTACAATCATTATGCTGTCTAGATTTTACCAACTATGTAATTTGTTCTTCTTTTTTTTTTTTCGAGACAGGGTTTCTCTGTAATTTGTTCTTCTAAGAGATCCCCAAAACAATATTAGCAATTCCTCTTTCCTCTGGTTACCTCCTCGATGGAGAAGATAAGTCTCTGTTGCTGAAGACACCAGGTACTTCAGACACAGGGTTCATTTCTTTTTCTTATGCAGCAATGATATTCTCATGAAATACTACTCTTAGTAATGTAAAATGTATTAAAACCTCAAAACAGAATATCAAAATTTAAGAAAAAATAATTTTACTTTGATGTTGGTGTTCTCAGTTTTGTTTGGTATGTTTTGTTGGCAATGACTATGAATATAGTTGACTTTGCATCCTGCTAATTTCATGAATTTGCTAGTTCTTACAGGCATTTGGTAGAGACACTTATGATATATGTTTTTGGATTTGGACTATATCTATGTCATGTTTGTTCTTTATATCTTCTTTTCCCTACAGAAGTATACTTTACATAGAAATTATCCAAAATCAAGCTGTATTGATATATACTACCCTAAATAGCTCTAAACCAAAGGGATTTGCAACATTAAGCACTTGTTTTACTCATGCTTCTACAATCGAATAAGATAAATTATTAAGCATATGGGATAATCAGTTAATTCAATTTGGGCTTCACTGAGGCCTTTATAGTCAAAGTCCAATTTGAAATGTCTTGTCTCTCATCATCCTTGGATTCATGGTTGTCTGGCAGCTGCTCTTTCAACTGCCCTCATGACCTACCCTTTCACTAACTTGTAAGTAATCAACAATTCATTCAGGTCTTTCTGACATTTTAATTTACTCTCCTATACTAATGCGAAGAACAAGAGAGCAGTCTGGAATAAGTAGTGTTCTTAGTTCCTAGCCCTATCTGGAAAACCATAGTCTTTGCCAACTCACTTTTCATCAGTTTTCTGTTTAAGCTGAAAGCCAAGAGATAAAGACCGCTGATCACTAGTTAGAACTGGATAGTTGCATAGTAACACATACAAGAACAGGGCAGTGAGCCTAAGTTATGACAAAACTGCCATCAGTGATAACAGTTAAAGGACTGGGGTGAATGCTTGTGGGTAAAGCACTTCTTATGGAAATATGAAGACTGGAGTTTAGATCGTAAGAACCCATTTAAAACCTTGGCACGTGAGTACATATCTGTAGCTTCAGAGCTGGAATCAGAGACAGACAGAACTCTTCAGATCTCTGGCTAGCCAGCCTAGTCAATTAGCAAGGTCCTCACTCAGCAAGAGACCCCGTCTCAAGGAGATTGATGAGAGCAATGTACAGAAGGCAGCATTTAACACCAACTTCTGATATCCATGTGCACATGCATGGATTCCCATTTATACATAGGTGTACGTGCACCTACATAAGTATATGTGTGTGGGTATGCACACTTATCCAAGCATACTCTCTCCATTCTCTATCTCTGTCTTTGTCTTCTTCCTGTCATACATACATACATACACACACACCAAACACACACTACATTGGATTAAACTATCCAGTGATAATACTTCCAAGAATTTCCAATGCAGCATGAATCTTCCAGGGTTTCCAGGATTTCCATAGCCTCCACAGTAAATTTCAGAGAATCAGCTATGAGTTTAGCACTGTTGTAAATTCTGACAATAAAATACAGAAATGAGATACAATTCTATGAAACAGAGAAGTGATTACTCATTTTATGAGAGATGGATGACTCGATTAAACTTACCTACATGGTAAACAGGCACATCTGAAATAAAAATATATGTGTCTATATTATAGCTAAACTGTATAATATTTCTTAATTCTACTGCTGTCCTGAACAAACTGCAATATCATCTAAAGTCTAAAATTGCAATATAAGCCAAGATGGAGTTGATATAACACCACTCTACACTAATATCATTTTCTAAACAGGTGTAACTTACCTGGTTATTCCGGGCAGGCACTTGGGTTTAGTGTTTGTGGCTAACAGCTAAGTAGATCCTTCTTCCCACTGCCTCACTTTCAGACAGTGAGCTTATGCCCATTGCAGCACATAACACTTTATACTCCAAAGGAGGAGTCATTGAGAAGAATCATTGCTAGGACCTGAGAACACATCTTGAAACTCCGTTAGTAAAATAAAACTGCCCTTGTCTTTTGTAATTTCTTGCGGGGTTTCTCACTGCCATCTCCCAACAAGTTGTTCCTCGCAGGAACATATTGATTTAATCGGATCTTTCAGTGCTTTCTGGGAAGCACCATGAATAACAATAAGGTTTCTATACGGAATATGGCTTCATTTAAAGAGTAAGTGTAAAGATACAAGACGGCAGATTCACCAGACTGCCTGGCTGATAAATGTACTCCCTCTTGAAAGAGCTAATGCTATCCTGGGACCTAAGTGGCTTTTCACATTGCTTGTCGATTTTTTTTTTGCCTATTTTTTTATTGATAAAAGGAGAATAAAGAAAAGAAAGGAAAAAAAAACAAATTTCCACCTCCTCCCAGCCTCCCATTTCCCTCCCCCTCCTCCCATTCTTCTCCCCTTCCTCCCACCCCTCTCCCCTTCCCCCCACTTTTCTCCCCCTCCCTCCTCTCCAGTCCAAAGAGCAGTCAGGGTTAGCGGTTTTGATCCAAAGCAATGTGCTGGCTTGGTGGGAGCCTAGCCAGTTTGGACGTTCACCTTGCCTATTTTTTTAATCTTCATATGTATTATGTCAGATGTTTATGAAACATCTTAAGATCAAGTCAGCGATTTGAATATTGGGGTTGGAGCCTGGGTGACATGTATACAAACGCTACTTCAGCCGAGCATTTCCTATCATGGAGATTTCTGCATCTACAGCAGAAATAAAGTGAGCTACAGTTCCTCCTGGGCAACGAGGAGAGTGGGAGAGGAATCCTTTCTAATAAAGCAGCAACTTCCCCCTGCGTCCCCCTTCCCCCAATGCACAAAAAGCTCCCTAGATTCAGGTGGAAACATGATAGTCGGTGCCCTTGAAACTGCTGTTTGTAAGGGGTCACACACAGGAGCTGGCTTTTTTCGTGAAAGGACTCAGGGTGCTGCCGCTTATTCCAGATTCATCCTTTTTCCTGAGCCTTCTGGCTTTAAGCACCAGGCTTCAGCTGCATATTTTATTGCTTAGTTCTAAATCTCCAGGGAATTGTCTTAATAAGCAACAGCCTGCCCTGTTTTAAGTAGCCCAATTAGGGTTAGCAGGGAAATTTCTTGCATCAAAGGACAATCAAGCAAACCTTAGCGGTTTGGCAAGGTGCCTCTAGTGCAGTACATTAATGGGGAGTCGTGATTATAGATTTGAAGGTTTTTATTTTAGCCCATTTTCGGTAGAAGTTTTATAACTGTGCCTATGACTTTAAAAAAATACTCCAATTAAATATAACAATGATTATTCACTGTTCACCTTCCTGTTAGTTGACATCCTAACTCCAGTGAGAAGATATGTATATTGGAGTTTTATTCACAATTCTTCACAAAAATAATCAAGGTAGGAACATGACCATGCTAATAGCAAACATAATTGCATATTATTTTATTTTACTATATGGTTTTATTAAGATAGAATTTCTCTATATTTTTTCCCTCTCCTAAACACTATCTCAAAACGGAAATTACAAATAGCAAGAATACGACGTCTCTTAGAAACAATATTGTAGCTATGAGGAAAGAAAGAAAGACCAAATGCTGTCTCACATCCCTAAATGAACATATCCGTGATTGCCCTGTCTGTGGATGCCAGCATACTTTATTGCTCTTTCCTGGTGAGTTCCACTGAATAACTAGTGAAGACAGGATCGAATTGTCGCACAGGAGCATACAGACTTTATAGTACCCTAGATCCAGTATAACCATGCCATGGTGTATGCACAGACTAAGGAAATTTAATTATAAAGCATAGAAGGAAGAGTAGCAGGCAGTATTATTAACCAGATGAAAAGGAGTAAGTGTAGACACAATGGATGGAAAAATCCATCAAAAGAACAGAAGAGACGTGGGGTGATGTCAAATTTAGGCTTTGGAAGGCAAATTTTGTGTTAAGACTTGTGTGGTACAACGCCATTCAACACATCTATGTGGGTGGTGGAAATCTCACAGGGCTTGACCCACAGATGAGGAGCTACAGGCAGTCAATGGCTGCTGAGAGGAATAATCCATTTTCTCTGGGGACCATTTGCCGTATGGGTTACCCAATCCTAAATGGAGAGTCCCATTTACACTAAATGGACCCGCTAGGTTCTCTCTCTGTCTCTGTCTCTTTCCTCCTCACTTTACGTGTGTGTGTGTGTGTGTGTGTGTGTGTGTGTGTGTGTATAAATAGCCCCAATTTCACCAGTACTTTTTCATTTGTAGCACTAAAATTCTTGTCTTGATCCTAAACAAGCTTTGGAAAGTTTATCACCCTAACAAATCTCTTACTCCACCTGACTTATAGAAGAAAATAAAACAGTTTTAACAAAACCCAGATACTAAGCCCTGGGCTTTCAGATGAAAAGAGAACTGTCTATAATATCAGAAAGAAATATAACCTCAATTAAAAGGCAATTATAAATGGTATTCTTAGCTGTATTCCCCACAAGAGATAAAGATGTAAAGTGGACAGAAGGGAAATTGTAATACTCTAAAGACACCATCTGGAAATAAATAACGACACAGTAATATTCAGACCGGCCTAGGCTTGTTCAAACTGGACCAGACCGGTTTTGACCGGTTTTATCAGACCAGTCTCAACCGGCTCAAACCAGACCAGACTGTTTCAGACCGGACCAGATTGGTACAAACTGGAACAGACTGGTATATTTGCTGTATTGAATTTGTAAATACCACAAACCCATCTTGAATTTTCTTCAACCATAAAGGAAACTTACCAGTAGTATTTGGTACAAAGCTGCTGTATGCCACTGGGTTTACTTCTATTTATCTATTTTTGTATATCCATAAACATTTTAATTAAAATCAAATGACAGGACTTTTCTTACCTTCTCCCCTTCAGTCCATCCAGCCAATGTCCCTATCAACCACTTTGTGTGTGTGTGTGTGTGTGTGTGTGTGCGTGCATAGCTATATAAACACAACCCGTTGAATACACTTCTGTTGTTTGTGTATATGATTTTAGGGCTGACAGTACTGCATTGGATGACCAAGAACAGGGCTTATCCATGGTGGAGACTAATCCCCTTCTACAAGCACTCATTTCTTGTCTACCAAGATTTGTCTAGCAACAGGACATGCGAAACTCCTCCTTCCACATTAACGTGTCCATTGGCATTACCTCTCTGTTCTAGTCTTCTTTTTTTTGTTTATTTTATTTTTTTAGTTGTTGCAAAAAAAATTTTCCATTTCCCTCCCCCAGCTAGCACACATTGCCCCCTCTCCCCACTCCCCTCCCCCTCTCCCCTTCCCCCCCCACCTCTCAAGAATGAAAAGCAGTACAGATTCCCTGCCCTGCAGGAAGTCCAAGGTCCTCCCACTTCTATCCAGGACCAGGAAGGTGAGCATCCAAACAGGCTAGGCTCCCACAAAGCCAGTTCATGTATTAGGATTGAGACGCTAGGTAGGGTGGTGAACCCAAAGAAAAACATAGTCATCTGCCTGGATATGGGAAGTAGACAAGATTGCAGGGCAAAACCTGGGAACTTGGGGATGAGGTGGCATGGGGCTAAGGGGAAATGGGGTGAGAAACGTGAGAAGGGGAGAATGGGGGGAGCTTGGGGGAATGGGATGGTTGGGATAAAGGAAGAATGGACACGGGAGCAGAGAAATATATATCCTAATTAAGGGAGCCATCTTAGGGTTGGCAAGAGACTGTTCTAGTCTTCTTTATGCAGCCATTCCAATAGAGACTGTTTTACAACAGACTTCCTGGTATTATGGCTCTTACAATCTAACTTCTATTTGGCAATGTTCCTGAGCCATAAATGCAGGAGCTGTGATATACTTGAATTCCTCAGGGTGGGCATCCTTGATTTCTGCGTTGTGCCCAGTTGTGCTACTCTGTGATGGTCTCCATTTGCTGGAAGAAAGACTATTTGATGAGGGCATTGGGGGTGTGAATCGGTAAGCTGTACTTATCTGTAGATACAGGATAAGATTTAGAATGTAGTAAGTAATTATACTGGTCTAGCAGGGTGGCAGATGTAGATTACTTTCTAGGTCTATGTCATGAGAAACTGGCTAGGTTTTCAGCACCAGCTATAAATTTCCTCCTGTAAATTGAATTTTAAGCCCATTAGACAGCTGCTAGTTACAATCAACATGTGCCACTGCACCATCTGTAGATCTCATCATCTGGTCATTGTAATGGTTTATAGTTGTTGGAGCCCAGCGGGGGGGGTTAATTTATTCCTTTCCTTGGCAGTTTTCATAGTATTTCCGGTACCATGAAAGCTAGATCACTGGAAAGAAACTTCCGGATCAAACACAGCTCAAATTATCCAAATCCTGTATCCTAATAGGATATATTGTTTGCAATGACATGAGAAATAAGTGCTCACTCTCAGGCAACCAAAGGCTACATCTATAGTCTATATTGTTTTAGGAGTCACTTGGATTGCACTGACCAGCGATGTGAATGGTGGTTTCTCATCCATGGTTTGGCGAGTTTTGTTAGTCTATAGTTCTTGTGGGGAGAACTGTCAGCCTAAGTGGCTTAACTTCCTTTAATATTATATATATATATGTATATATATATATATGATAATATTTCATGTAGTAATAGTATAATGATATAACATATATGTGCGAAATAAGGTTTTATATATGTGTATAAAATACATATATTATATATAATTTTAGGTTGATATAAAATAATATTTCTTGAAGCTTTAATTTTAGATAATATTATTTCTTAAGGCTTTATCACTCAACCTTGGAATTATTCGTATCTCATTCCTCCTTCTTCTTCTATATTGACATCTCTTCCCTTTCCTTAATTGGAGACTCCATCCCTGTTTTTCTGTTTCCTACTTCTTATCACTTATATTTTGCTATTCTTTCTTTTAGCCACTTCCCCATGGTTCTTCTATACTTTCCTTGTTTCTGTCATTTATTTAATACTTATTCCGTTTGTTAAAAAACATGGAAGCTGTGTGTAAGACTTGTGAATAACATTTAAAACCTAGTTTACAGAATGAGAAGCCTGCCACTGCCATGTTTGATTGGTTTCATGATATGTTCCCATAACAACTCCCAATCAACACCAATTACTCTCCTTTGATTTTTGTCCAATATACAAATTAGCCAATTGTCACCTTTAATTAAGTTTAAGGACAAATATCCTCCTTGTAGAAGAGAACAAATAAACAATAGTTCAGGGAGATATGATTTTAAGTTATTATTGATAAAAACACACTGTGGAGAGCAGTCAGGGTGGTGTTGCTGGTGTATCAGTGTGCTATGCTTCCTTAAGTTTAGCATTTCTGAGTGGTACCCTAACTGAAAATATCAACACTGCAAAGCAGACTTCAAACAGTAAAACCACAGATTTTGAGCACCTAGAAAAATGGTCAGTACGTAACAATAAAAAACAGTAGAACTGATGCCGAATTACAGAGTGCCAGGAAAGTTAGCGCTAAGATTGTATATTCTGGTTTCAAATGTCAACAGCCTAACAGTAAGGATCTTGTCTGTGAGCTGATATTGCCCATCCCCCATTACCAGGTGTGCATCATCACTTAATAGAAAGTTGTTTTTAAATAAAATTATGCTCCTTTTTTATTTCCTGAAATTAGGTTATGTTCTTAGGTCAAGTAATATTGTTTCCTGAGATGTTTATGGTATTACACTGGGGAAAAGGGGGATTTCTTTATGAAACTGATAAAACTATTACTATCTGAACGTTTCTCCTTGGCTCTTGTTTTCTTGATTTAAATAATTCAGCCAAGAAATATGGTTAGTTTAAGTAGTAGTTTATTTGCTAAAGTAAAGTCTACTCTAGAAAAAAAAGACAAAACAAAGTTGAAACAGGGTAACCCAATATGTGGTCCTTGAAAGCCTGTTTTCTTCTAGCATATAAACTTCTAGCAGAGTTTATACCAACCTGATAAAATTATAGTAAACTATTGAAAAACCTTTTAAATACTTCATATAGGACTTTTATGAAAATGTTGCTGTTATGAGTATGTAGAAAAAACATTTGTAAGACTGTAAATGTTTTTCAGGCAGAGGCATTGAAAGATGTGTTTTTAAAGTGAAATATGCATAAAGAAACATGAACAACATATTCTATTCACAAAAAGAACTGCATAATCTCCCTAGATTTCCAGCAATACTTGTGTGTAGGATAAATAATGAGTGTTTTAAACTTACATATAATGTTTGCACTTATATAAGTGCTGCTTTTTGAGAAATCAATATACTTTATGGAAATTTTGGCTTTTCAACACTCATAGTACTAAATTTATATATCAGGCATTTGGGACTTGGAAGCTAAGTGATACAATATCATGATGACTCTCAGCATCCATGGGAGGAATTGTTCATCTAATAATTAGATAAACAAAATAAGTAAAGGCACCCAATTTTGAAAGATTAAAGGAAAAAAAAGGCTCATCAGTGATGTCAATGTAAAAGAAATTCTGTTGTTTATTATAATAAATGAAAAAAATGACTCCTCCTCCTTTCCCCTTCTATTTTCTTTTATTTTAAATGAATTTTTGTGCAATAAATTTTGACTACACTTTCCTCTTACTCAGCTTCTCTAAGATCCTTCACTCTTCCTCTTCAATCCAGATTCACACACTTTCTGTCTCTATTAGAAAACAAACAGTCATCTGAGGAAGAATATAAAATAAAATAAAACAAATCAGAATAGAACAAAACATCCAGAAGAAACAGAAGAAAAGGAGTCAAAGACAAAGCTCAAGAAAGCCATATAGACTTTGAGACACAAAGAAGTATTAAGATACACAGGGATACCTTAAAAAAAAAAACAGACTCCATGATACACAAGCAAAGAAGTAGTAACATTAAACAAAACAAAACTCAAAACTGATAAACATTATAAGACAAAGATCCTTTAAATTATCATTTATCTTTATCATCTACTCCTGTGTATAGGGCCTGCACTTAAGAATGGTTTGCTTCCCCAGTGAGACTACCTTGGAGAAAACTAATTTTCATTTGCAAGAGGGTATTATAGGAGACAGCTTCTGGGTTAGGGGTGGATATGTGTGTCCTCTCCTCTTTCAGTTCCAAGATCCCATCTGGTATAGATCCAAGAAGGCCCTGTGCACGCTGCCTTAATCTCTGTGACTTCTTTTATGTATTTATCCTGCTGTATTTAGAAGGACTTAATTTCTTGATATCGTCTATCCACTCTGGTTCTTACTCATTCTCCATCCAGAGCAAGGCACTGATGTTGAAGAAAAGCAGAATGTCATTAGACATCACTCTATTGCTATGTTCCCTTTACAAAACCATCGTATTTGCTGTTTTCCAGGGCCCTGGCCAACTTGTCTCAGTTTCTTGGTCACCCAAGTAGCAACGAATAGAGATTCCATCTCATAGAATGAGCCTTCAATCAAATGAAGTATTAGTTGGTTCACTCACAAGTTTTTGCTACTAACGAACTACCTCTTTCATTTTTGTTTCTCTTTTACTGATATCAGCCTGAGTTTGATTATTTCTTGCAATCTTCTCCTCTTGAGTGTTCTTTCTTTCTTTCTTTGTTCTACAAACTTCACATGTGCTGTTAAGTTACTAACATGAGATCTCTTTAATTATGTAGGCTCTTAGTACTATAAAGTCTCTCTGAGAACTGCCGTCTTTGTGTCCCATTTCCTGGGTATGCTAAGATTTTCTACAGTTCTAAAAATTTTTCATTCAGTAGTGAGTTGCTCAGTTTCCATGAGGTTTTAGACTTTTTCTTGTTTATGTTGTTGTTGATATCCAGCTTTAACTCATAGTGGTCAGATAGAATGTAGGGTATTGTTTCAGTTTTCTTATATCTGTTGAGTCTTGCTTCATGACTAAGTATGGCATCAATATTGGGTAAAGTTACATGAGATCCTGAGAAGTTATATTAGTTTGTGTTTTGGTGAAATGTTCTTTAAACATATCTTATGTTCATTTAGTTTATAACACCACTTAGCTTCAGCATTTTTTTCTGTTAACTTTTGTCTGGATAACTTATTGGTGAGATGGGATACTGAGGTTTCCCACTATCAGTGTGTGAGGATCAATACGTGGTTGAAGAGTAATAGTTTTTTCTTTTATGAATTTCTGTGTCTTTGTGTTTAATGCATGTAATATACTCTTTTTGGTTGGTTTTTCTTTGATGAGAATGTAGTATTTTCTACTTCTTCTAATTGGATTTCCTTTGAAGTCTACTTTGTCCATTATAAAATGGCTGCACCAGTTTTCTTCTTGGGTCTGTTTGCTTGGAATAACATTTGTTTTTAAAAATCAATTTACCCTGAGGTAATATTTACCATTAGTGTTAAGTATTGTCTTGGCTGCAGCACGAGGATGCATCCTGTTTTCACATCCAATATATTATCCTATGTCTTTTGACTGGGGGATGAGAATACTGGTGCTCTCAGACATCAATGAGCAGTGTTTGTTGATTCCTGCTATTCGGTTGTTTTGGTGTAGATTTATTCCCTCTCCTATGATTTGCTGGAATAAGATTATTCACTCCTTGTGTTTTCATGGGTGTAGGCAACCTTTTTAAGATGAGGTTTTTTTTTTCTAGAACCTTTTGAAGATCTAGATTCAAAGGCATGTTCTAGTGTGAAATAGACATTTATAAACAAAGGGAGGTGGGAGGATTTTTTGACTCTGTGATCTTACACTGCTTTCTTGAAATGGTTATCAACATCTTTGATAATAGGGTACGAATTTAGTGGCAAAGAAGAGAAAATTAATATTAATCAAGGTAGAGATGTTCTTTTATTTATGTAGATCTAATGGCCAGGGGTGCCTAAATAAAACATTCATATAATTAATAGAATTGATCAGAATAATCTCTAATGAAAGTGACAAGAATGTATTAACCATTTGCTACTATTTGTGGTGACATCACCAATTTTGTTATTCATTAACTATGCTTGATAAAATGAGATTTGCACAAGATATAACAGTGCTTAATACTTCTTTTATTTTAAAAGCCACATTAACTGTTGCAGAGAACCATACATTTAGTGAAAGTGTTGTGGTGTTAGATTAATAATCAGAACAGTTCCCACATAGTTTGACTGTTTTATTTTTTTATTTAACATTCAACTGATGCTAAAAGAAGTCACAAAAATTGTGCATGTTAATGGAGTACAAAGGATTATATGCCATAATTCACGTGCGTTTACATTGCATGAAGTTATTTAAAAGTGAAATATAGTCACAGCCAGTGTTAATCATGTATTTATTCTTAAAACTTTCATAATCTTTTTTTTGGCTTTGGAAATTGTTCTTACCTTAGTCATCCTACTGTGCAATGCACCCCAGAACTTCTTTCTCCTACCTAATTATAACTCAGCACCCACTGTTTTCCATAATGGTTGTACTAACTTGCATTCCCACCAGGAGGGTACAAGGTCTATCTTTATCCACATCCTTACTGGGCTTCTTTATAACAACCATTCTTACCGTGGTGAGGGGATGGCTTCAAGTTTAGACATACATTTCTCTGGTGATCACTGATGCTATTTTTCATGTGCAGGTTGAGTAGCTAGCTATTCATTATCTTTGGAGAAATGCCTATATCCATTTCTAATTTTCAAATTTTTTTATTCCTATCATGATTCTGGAGTTTCTTATGTATTTTGCACATAACTCCTTGCCAGTTGTATTCTGAAAGTTGATGTTTTCATTTTAATTATTTTTTTACTGTGAAGAAACTTTTGAGATTGATACCATCCTATTTACCTAGTATTTGTTTTATTTCCTGTGCATTTGTTGTCTTATAAAAAAATCATCCTTGACCAACCTTACAGCCATTGTTGTTTTCCCTATGTATTCTGATAATAGTTTCATACTTTTCAGTTTTACCCTTAACCCTTAATGATTTGAATATATTATAATTTGTTTTAAAATCAATTACAAGATTAAGCTAACACTATTTTAGAGGTTACTCCTGGGCCTATGATTAGGTTATATTTCTATATTAATCACTTGAAAATAAAAATAAATCAAACTGATAAAAAGATAGACTTTTAGCATTTTGAATATACATAAAAACATTGATTAAATGACAGGTATTTTTAATCTATCAGTTATAATAATAGACACTTTGTAAAGTTTTCTAAAAACATTGTGCTTCCCTCCATATTAAACTTCTCTTTCTTCTTATGTTGTTCATAACACATCAGGTATACCTTTATTACAGTGCTTGCCTCAGTATTATGATTTCATATTCAATTCTTCAATTCTTTTACTTACTTTCCCTAAAATGTAAATTCCAGGAGAGAAAAATATGAGTCACTCATTTTATCTTCCCCTCTAGATAGCAGATCATGCATTCTAGAATGGTCTCAAACTCTCTGTGCAGCAAGAATGACCTTGAACATTTGATCTTCCTGCCTCAGACCGTAGAATTTCAGGAGTGTGCACCATGCAGAGTTTGTACTTTGCTAAGGATCAAGCCAAGTGCTTCGTGCATACCTCACAAGCACTCTTCCAGCTGAACTTCGTCCCTGATCCCACTTTGTTATCTCTGAAAAGAATTCTATTCACTTTTATGAGGGACCAACTCAGCCGGAGCACTGGTATCTATGGGACAGGGTCTCAGGAATAGTTGGGTAAGGAGTCAGCGAATGACAAACAGACATAAGACTTAAAGGAAGTGGATCTGAATACATCTTTACTAGGCATGAGGCTCAATTTTTATACAGAAAAAAATGCTTAACAGAATGTATTGTTTCTTTATGTGATACGGATTACTTTTAGAATCATCATATTAGATACATGAGAATAGAATTTCATCAGACAGATGTCCCTGGTGTGAGTCTGTGGTTGGTCATGCTAGACATGGCTTGGCATTAGTTTTGATTTAAATCTTTATCTAGGCTATGAGTCCATGGAATTTTGAGCTAAGGGCAAGTAGTTGTGGTTAACAGTCACACAGTCCACAGTCTTTTTATGTTTCTGCCATCTATGCAGAAGAACTTCTTTAGTTCTCTTCCTTATTTCTAACTCCTTTTCAAACCTTTCCCAAAACCAATCTCAAGAAGTTACAGGCATTTATCTCTCTCTTCTATCCTTTTCTCATTTTTGCTGAGTCGGTCTTAATTGCTTAATTAGGTTTGCCTTTTGTTCTTCATTTACTAAGCAACAGATTAAACCCGGAAACCTTTTTTCCTTGAATGTTAACCCATCTTCCTTCATTAGCATCATGTGCTCTTGTATACGGCAATGTCTCACCAGTAGATTCTGGAAACTTAAACATACTATCTTCCCTTCCAGAAGAAACCAGGATAGCTAGCTATGAAGTCACAACATTTATCTGTTCTGAGCTTGGTCATTAAAAATAAAAGTGACAGATGCAGAGACATGAATGCCTTTAGTCTGAGTCCAATAAGTTGCATTTCTTAGCCTTCTTTTGTGAATAAATGAGAAGTATGACATTGGAATTAAACAAAAGTAGGCCCAAAATAACTTTCACTATGTTTTAGAAACCTACTTTTTAAATTTTAACTTCTCCACATTAAACATTTCCCCCTATATTTCACAAATAGGGATGCTACTTTCATGGTTTCCTAAAAGATAATGACAATTCAAATTGTGTACAAAATTAATTGCAAATGCAGAGGCAAATAGAGATTCTTTTCCAAAACAAGCATCTTTAAAGTGTGGTCATCTCAATTGTTGTCTGGAAATTCACTAAGGTGTACAATTTTGGGCACTGTGGAAGTGTCTAAGTCACTTCCTTAAACTAACTTTGTGATGTTTATTTGTGGGTTAATTAGATAAAGTGATTTCATTTATTTTTTAGTGGGTGCCATGAAAATTCAATTATAGAATAGTTATTTGCTAAGGTCTTTAACCAGAATGCACTAAACCATGGGTGTCTGATGTCATGTGACTGCATGCAATAGAAAGCTGGGCAGTATATTTAGTTCATGTGGCTATACATTTTAGTTAAACTGGCCTGAACTCAGGTTAGATGCAAGTTATTGAAATTGTTTGGCTATGATGTTTCAGCCCTTAGATGACAATAAAGTAGTTGTCTGGCTGCTAAGTGGCCTATGATAGCCTTGGCAGGGATGGATTCTGTGAGACAGAACTACACAATATACCTTTTATCCCTTTATAGTTGAGTTTTTAACCCCAGTCATGACACAGATTCAAAATTAAGCAAGCTAGATTGTTAAATCTGGTTCAAACCTTGTACTGATCATATTTTCTGTCTTTGTAAAAATGGCACTCAGAACGAGAAACCTTTACAAAAATCATTTGCCATTGTATATGGATACAGGGGACAGTGAAAAATTTGGGCCACTTTTGATGACTCTAGCACAGAATTCTAGACTCACTTCTTTATAGGAATCAAGGACAACATAGTTCCTATTCTTCTAGACTCCTGGTCCAGGAACATACAATTTTCCAGTCAATATTCACCACAGATGAAGAATTTCTTGATCCTATAAGAGCTTTCAGAAATGCCCATTGCTGGTTATCCCTCCCCCATGCTTGGATACAAAACCTTGATGTGGCCTGATTTTCATTTAGCTTCCTTTGGCATGAGGTGACTTTGAAGTATTAGCTAACATTATTTAATGACAAGTACGCGGTAATGTTCTCGTGCACTCAGGAAAGCTGCAAGGAAGATAAAAGTGGAAGTGAAATGACAAAATAAATGAGCCAGAAAATAATACCCCTGAACAATGAAGTTTTAGTGCCTGAGCCGAACAAATGAAAACATTTGAGGTTAATTATATAAATTCTGCTTATTATAGATTGTAAAAGAAAACATTTTTTAGGTTTCTTATCACCATGGGCAGCTTCTGAAGCTCTCAATGGAATCTCCTAATGAGTGTGGAAACAAATCTGTTTCTTTATTTCCCAGATAACTATGTAGCCAAGCTACAACCCAGTACTGACCAGCTGTTCTTCTTCGTTCTTGAATCCACCTGGTCTCATTGCAGACATTTGAGTTTGGAAATAATGCATGCTTCTTCCTAAATAATAGTCCAAATGCTGTCCCCAACCATCTTAGCACTGGCTTCTGGAGTGACTCAATCAGAAAAAGGTAACATCTCTGGTCTTCCCAAGAGGTAAATAAAAAGAAGTACTAGAGAGTCTCAGTGTGGTGACTCTCTGCCCTTTGACCTTGCTTCTGTATCAGCCAGTATTCAGTAGTTTGACGAATGTACATCTAAGCTTCCAGCATCCAGTGAGGGTTCTAGAAATGGGATGGAACAAAATAGACTGGAAAATAAAAAGTGGTCAAGCCACAGGCCTGCAGCTGCTAACGTGAAGTGCCATCAAACAGGATCAGGGAGTCTTTCTTTCTAGCAATGAAGCTAGCAGACAGTTATGTAAACAGTTGTGAAGATTGGGAATTAAGGGGTTGGGTATGGAACCTGAATATTGACTCCTTGCTTCTTGTGTACAACTCAAGCCTGTATACTGGTTAAGATGCTAAGTCCTGAGTTCAAGTTCCTCCTTCCTCACTTTTATTCTTATGATAAAAGCAGTGGCTCTCCAGCAGATTCTTCTATCTGGCTTCCTATATCTACCTTCATAGCCTTATATTGGATGTGATCATGTGCACTTTTTGACAGTGCACATATGCATGACATCATACCAACATATACAAAAACTTTGCATTTTTATAATTTCTGCAAATTACTTTATATTGTCTAAAGTAGTTATAGTTTTACAACTTACTCTTTCAATCAATATCATTCTGCTTATTTTTTCTATTTCTATTTTTATACCATAAAACCACTTCATTTGTTTTAACATATGTATGATTTCCCAATGGCTAATAATTGTATTTCAACCACAATAATTGGTATTTTTAATAGCTTCTCAAAGTCAGCACTATAATAATTCAATACACAACTTCCTCTTACATTTTACAAGAGCTCTAATAATTGATTTTCTAGTTTTTTATTATTTTTTTTATTGTACTCCCAATTCTTCCAACTTCAAAATATTATATTATTTTGTTGTATTATTTCAATACTAGTCAATTATTAATAATGTCTTCTAGTTTACAGTCACACCAGCTTAGCACTTTTCACCAAAATGCTGAACAGAAATACAAAGGAGACAGCTCAGAGATTCTCTCCCCCATCATTTGCTTAGATGCTGCCCTCCAAGAAATATTAGCAACTGTTATTCCTCTCCTCTCAGATGCCTGGCAAACTCTCTTGGCCTCCCTAATACCAATGTCTCTTTGAGCCTTTCTAAATATCAAAATTCATACTCTTGCTCATTATTCTTGCACAGATGCTATATCAATCTCCTTTGTATTATTCCAGTTTTCATATACCTGCTGCTGAAGCAAGTCAGTCACTGATCCACCAATGCTTTTTATCATTGAGTCCTGTCACCTATTAAGACCACTAAGCATTACTTCCTTCAGCATACATTTATGAAGTACTACTCTGAATTGAATGATGATCTCCAGCACTGATTTCCTTTTCCAGAATATTTTTTTACAGTGCATGACTAATATTTACTTGTGTTCTGGGTTCTTTGTGACTAGTTTATTTCATTCATTGTAAGTTCCATAAAATCCAGTTTCCAAGTGTTCGTATCACTTTAGCACATAATATGAACTCAGTAGATATTGTCTGGTTGATTGATGGATACACTGTATAGTTCAATGAATATAAAATTCACCCTGTCACACGAGAAGATTTTTTCCTTCAAACATTGGTGTGGGATTCCACTCTGTGCACTGTAAATATCATTGGTTAATGAAGGAACTTCTTTTGGCCTGTAGCACAGCTGTAGGGGAACAGAGCTAGGCCAGGAAAACAAAACGGAATGGTGGGAGAAAGGAGGTGGAGACAGAGAGAAACCACATAGCCCTGCCCGAGCCAGACAGACCCTTACCAGTAAGCCACAGCCACATAACGGTACACAGATTAATAGAAATTGGTTAAATTAATATGTAGGAGTTGGCCAATTAGAAGCTAGAGCTAATGGGCCAAATAGTGATTTAATTAATACAGTTTCTGTGTGATTATTTCAGGGATAAGTGGCTGAGAACCAACCAACAGCTTCCTTACTACAAAGCATAAATAATACAGAGAGAAATAGGATATTTAAAGCAAGAAAAATATAAAAATAAAAAAAATGCTTGTAGAATTTAGCATATTATCTGTCAGCCTAAAATATTATTGGAAACTTAAAATTAGAAATATTAAGATGTTGGGACAAACGACAAGCAAAATGTGACCATCAATTAGAAATTGTAATTTAAATAAATTTCATATTTCCTATTAATAGCATTATTTTTTAATTATATGAAACTTTAAGGATGTAAAAAACTACAAAATAATCCAAACATTTATGTGCCATCACTAAGATTCAACAGATGTTAGCATTTTGCCATATGTGCATCAAATCATTTTTTAAAATAGAAAATGAATTTTGCAGATTCAGTTAAGGTCCCTAGCCCCTTACATCTCCTTTCCTCCTGACTAGAAAGTCACATATCAAAATGTTTGCACTTTTGCTGTAAATAATATTTCTATAAACATTATAAATAGGCTCTGTTTGTACATCCTGGGGCTCTTTATTAAGAAAAAAATACACAATCACCAAAACAAAATCAAAGGCAAAAAAAATGAAGCTATGGTGACAGCTTAGAGAGAAAAGTGCTTGCCTTACAAGTACAAAGATCTGAGTTCGATCCCCAGACCCAGAGCAAAAATGTTGGGCATATGACATGGATCTGTTACACCAGCACTAGAGAAGTAGAGACAGGAATATCTCTGGGGCTTGCTAGTCAACCTGTCCAGCTTAACTAGTAAGCTCCAAGCCAATGGAATTAAACTCTCTCAAGAAGTGGATGTAGTTCCTGAAGATGACACTTGAAGCTACCCCCAACATACACATGCATAAGCACACATACAAACATGTACATACACATATGCAGCTGCATATGAAATGTAAAACTGAGGTGTATTTTATGTGTAGTATGGACATATTAAATGAATTTTTAACTCTTGATATGTAGAATCTTTCATTTTACTACATTACAAAAGGCTTATTTGTTAGGGTGATCTTGGATTTATAGTAAACATATGAAGATTCAGGGAAAGAATGATTTCTGCCTGAGGTCACTGGCATAACTGGAGAGCAGCAAGAGCTACTAACGCAGGTAGAGACTGACCAGCTTGAAACAAGGGGCTCATGTCTATCTCCTCAATAGCCCATTTCTTTTTTGCTTAATAAAAGCGGTAAATGTATACATTACACTAACCAAACATATTCATCATTAGTAAGTATTTTCTCTCTACCCTACCTTTCTTCCCTACCTTATAGGGAAGAAAGTATAAAGCATTTATGATTAACCTCAAATTACTTACGGTTCAGACTAAAACATCTTCAGAAAAAAATTTTAAAAACCTGTGAAAATAACACTTCCTCAAATTAAAGGTTCGTTAACATATAAAATCTACCTTCATTTCCGTGCTGTGTTGTACATGAATGGATTCACTCTGTGCACCTTTCAAAGTTGAACTAGCTTGTTGATTTTATTTTAAAAATCCCTCATTCTGACATGCAGCTATAATCTACTCACTTTTACAGCTGTCAAATACTGCGTTGTGCTAATCAACCACATTTTATTTTGTCTCGAGTGTTTAAGGTGGGCTTTTTAAAGTTGTTTTTGCTCTTATGAGCAAAGTTGAAGAAACCATTCTCCTTCATCTTTCCCTGAATACTTGTAACTGTCACCAAGGTAACCAATTAGAGTGAAATTCTGGATTGCAGGATGTGCCTGTCTCATGCACACTGCAAAGCAACTGAAAATCTTATTTGTCTCCCACGATTGGTGCAGAGCACACTCACTGACCTTCAGGTTTTCATCCGCTATCTCAAGTGCTGCTCTAAACATTCCACATGAAGAGTCCCAGTGCACACACTGACATTTCCATCATATCTACAGTTTATCTTTCCCAGATTAGTTACTTGAGATTTTGCAAATACTACTGTTATGGAATGTATATCTAGCATGGGGAGACCACATATATAATAGTAGTGTTCTAATGCCTAGTAACATCATCGTGTTGCAACACAACAGGTTAGCTATATATTTGTATCATTGTTGGTCCACTCAAACCCAGTTCATTGCCAATCTTGTAAAAATCATAGCATGCATAAATATACTTATTGATATATAAGATAAATACTTAATAATAGTAATAATACTAGCATATATATATTTTCTCTGTTATGTGGTTATAAAATGTACTGTCTCTATTGATTAAAAACTGTTTACTCTTATACTTTTAGAAAAAGAGCAACCTCATGCATCTAGGTGTTTACCATTTCCCTTTATATTCTCTTGTGCTTTATTCATTCTGTAGTCTGTGCAAATGCATCCAATGAAATCACACAATAGAATACTCTTGTGGTGCATTTCTCTTGAAACCCAAGCCCCATATCATTACATAAAGCATGCCTATATTTTGAAAATAACCAAATACTAGTTATTCATTTGAGCATTATACTCAGCATAAGGTGGGAGAACAAGCCCAGGATGCTGTGACTCTTGAGTTGTTTACAATCTAGTGGGAGATGCTTACAGTCTCATGACTATTTTCAAGCAAATAAAGTTTAATTATCTTAATCATAACAAGCCATGAAACTCATGTTAGAAGTGCTTCTAGAAAGGGAATGTGGCTTTCACTTTAGTAACTCCCCATGGAAACCATCTGAGAACATACTGTACTCAAAATGTCAGAGACAAGAAATGAAAAAGACCTAGAAATAGAAAGGGATGGAGAAAAGGGAAAAGCAACGTGGGAGAAAAGAGTAAATCAGACACAGAAAGGAGCAGAGCAGACAAGCGATTTCAACACATATCAATAAATTGGAAACCTCAGATAAGAACTAGACATAACAGAGTTATTTTATATATTAAACATTTGCAAAGCTTTTTTTTCTAAATTATGTGTGTATGTGTGCATGACAAAATACAGTTAGCTCTAACTTTTAGTTGTCTTGGCTGGAATGTTTTACAAGATCAGTATCTTCTCTCCTTTGCCATTGACAACCAACACAATGGCAGGCCTGGTTTTTATGCATTTACAGGTAACAATTCCTGAGGAAGGAGGGTTTGGTGCTTTCAACCTTCCTCTTCCTTCCACAAGCTCCAGCCACTCATTTCTGTTCTCTCCTGCTATGACAGACCATTATTTTCATAGTATCCCTGATTAAAGCAAATATACCCATATAATTCCATGGAGATTTCTCAAATGTTTCCATGTTTTCTTGTTTTCATTTGTTATCAATGGGAATTAAGTGCCATAAAATAATAGACCACTACCAAACATAACAACAAATAATTATGCAATTATTGAACTCTAAGTAGAATGGTTTAGAATAAGATACTTGCACTTAATAACCAATTTAATCCTTATAACTGTACATCATAAACATTTGTCTTAGCTCAGTTTACTAAGGAGAAATTTAGGCAAGAAAATCATGGATTGTGGCAGAACCGTTGACTGTGTGTGTATGGATGTGTGTGTCTGTGTGATTTTATGTGTATAGTCATATGCGTGCATATAGTTATACATAAATTATGTGATCAGAGGACATCCTGGGGGTTCCTCAGAATTTATACTCTTTTGGTTTTTCTTGAGATGTTGTTTTTCATTGTCCTAGAATTTGTCAAATAGACTTTCTGGTTAATCAGCAAGCCCCATTGATCTGCCTGTCTCTACCTCCCTGCAGTGGCCTTGCAAATGCAGACATGTCTCCATGCTATTGAAATTAATATGGGTTCTAAGACTCAAAATCAGGTCTTTTTGCTTGCAAGTCAAACTAACCTATTTTTTCAGCCCCTTTACATTTTGTTAATCAAAACTCAATAATGCTTAAGGCAAACTGTTATTTCAGAATGGACTAGATGTACATCCAACAAAATTATCCTTAATTTTTCATTATTCTTGCTTTTGGAGATAGAATCTCTTTATATTTCCACACCTCACTTCCAATATCTGATAGCTCTGTATTAAAGCTCCTTCCCCTGCCATTCATTTCATGGTGACTGTTGATTTCACTGGCTCTGAGTTATTCCAAGCACCATAGGCTACTCTTGACACTGTGAATTTCTAAACAAGAAAGAAGCACTGCTGCCCTCCTTAAAATTATACTCTAACAAATGGAAAAGTTCACTAAATGAATAACGACAAAATAAACTCTTAATTTTCTCAGTGGTGTGAAGGAAATTAATGACTGAGATAAGTAATCATGTAGGTGATTTTAAAAGTTTATTTATATTTATGTGGATGTATGCTTGTCTACATGAGTATCTATGTATCACATGTGTGCACGCACCCATGGAAGCCAGAAGAGTACACTGGATCCCCTGGAACTGGAGTTACAGGTGGTTTTGAGCCACCATATGTGTTCCAGGAACAGAACTGAGATTCTCTGCAAGAATCCCATAACTCTTGAGATAGTTCTCCATCTCCGGGGGGTGATTTTAAGTGGGATAACTTTTTCTTTTGAAAAAGGGGATTTTTATCAAGGTGTGAATGAGTGATGAGAAATAAAAAAAGCACTCCTTTTCATGGAGAACTCATATTTCCTTTAGAAGAAAGAATCGATTTTAAGTCTTGAGACCGAGACAAAGGGCAGAGGAGTGAAAAGCAACTTAAGGAGGCAAGAAGAGCCAGATCTAGTAGGCACTTGCCAGGCACTGAGAAAAGTAAGAGCTTTTTCTGTAACGCAATGAGAAGCCACTGGTGAGTTTTAAGCACGGGAACAATGAAATCTGACTAGCATTTTAAAAAACACACTACAGATGCTGTTAGACCAAGTGAAATTTTAGGTGCCAAAGAGTGGGTGATTCAAGTTCTCCAAGGCTCATATGAGCTTTATTTTTATCCCAGAATAAGGCTCCTTCTTCTAGACTTCTGTTTTTTGTGGGAAATGTAGTTTATAAAGCTTATAACTGTTTGTCTTTTTTTCTGAAATCTGAAATCATAGCACTATTATTTCTTAGTATTTATATTTCCACAAATAAAAGGTATTGAGGTTTAGCATTCCTACAAGATTAACAGATCAGTTGGGAGATACAGTGATTTCTGGATGTCTTAAAGAGAGACATCTTCCCTGCTGTTTAATTGTTTTTTGTTTTGTTTTTTTATCAGAAACATATCTATTGTGCCTCTGACATAGGGAAGGAATGTCTTGCTTCTTTTCAGTTGTGAGTCATGGATCTGCCCTGGCTGGCTGACCTTTAGATTTATACTTCCTCGTGTGGAGGGATTGGTCTAGAACAGAACGTGTAAAATGAGACACTGTTAAGGCCTGGCTAACACTTCATGGTGTGGTACTGTCCTGTTTCTTGTAATTTTTTATCAACACCCCTGTATTCTACCTATAGGAGCCAGTTATCTCTTTCAGGTGACCAAAAGTGTCTACAGACACTGAAAAAGACATTTTGCCCCCATGCTGAGAGGCAGGGTGCAAAATTTTTGACATTTGAGAACGCTGAGTCTAGAAAGATTTCTTAGTTCTCTGCACTTGAACTTTAAATGTGTCCAGAACCATATCAAAAGTCAGAGAGTGTTGCACTTTGGTATTTTGTGTTATTTACAAAGACATTCTCTGTAGAGAAATGCCGAGATTTCCCCAAGCCTTTTTCTTCTTCATCACCATGACACCCAATTACAGCCTTAAAGTGACTCTTACAATATAACAGAGTCTGCTTAGCAGAATAGAATGACACTTTCAACACTGGTGCTCAGGTAAGTAAGGGTTGCTTATCCTGCAGGTATAGAATTTAAATCTGTATTTTTGATGGCTTATGATTCATTAAGATATCTGTGCATTTGACTACAAAGGAAATTGAGACAGACACAAATAAAGAAACCTACACTTCTTAGCTGCCATGATTTTCTTTAAATAGTAATTTCTGTTTCTTTTCCAATAATATATAAAAAGATAGGTGAATCTAACTCAAAATTCAAAATTCTGTTTTCCATACTCAGATTAAATGTCTTGTCTTCAGGGCTGGGATGAGGCTTCAGGAAGCTTGGGCTGGACATTGCTGACATAGTCCTGAACATTCCTGTCTGCTATGTTGTGGCAATTCCTTATACTTTCACTTAGGAGGCATCGTTATACATTCTTTGGCTGAGCATGCGATTCTGAATCTTTGAAACTCAAAGCACCTACCAGATTCTGGGAACTAGACTTTGACCTGAAATTATAAGCTCACATAATTTTGATCTACCAGAAAAGCTAATGCATTTGGTTTTTAGGCTATAGGTTTTACAAGCTAAAGGCAATAATATATTAAAACAGTGAAACAATTATGACAAGTTTTTCTATTTAAGATACAACTTATATGGAGAGCAACAATGCAAAAACTTGCTCAAGAATCAAATACTCAACATATATCTGACAGTTGTGTAACTTGGTCTGCTTGTAGAACTCCTAACAGTGGGAGCAAGGACTGTCCTTAACAATTTGACTGGCTCTTGGAAGCCTTTTTGTCATAGTGGATTTCTTCTCCATCCTTAATACAAGGGGAGGTGTAGTGGGCATTTACTCTGCCTATGACCTTGGGCTGTCTGGCCTAATAGAGATGGTGCTTATTTGTTATGGGAAGGCTGTTTGTTCATTTCCCAACTGCCAGGACCCAAAATAATCACTCAGAAACTATATTATTTGCAATACTGTTAAGCAAATGATAACGAGCCTATAGTCCACAACCCCAGAGAAGCTAAGTAACAAGGAGAACACTAAGAGAAACAAATATAGATCCCTCTGGGAGGGGTAAATAGACAAGATCTTGTGAGAAATTTGGGAGCATGAGAATAGGGGGAGAAGGGAGGGTGGAAGGGGAAAAGGGGCGAAGGAGAAGGGGGAAGAGAACTTGAGGGAATGTGATAGTCAAGATGGGGGAAAGATAGAGACAGAGAGCAAGGAAAGGGATACCTTTATTGAGGGAGACATTATGGAGCTAGCAACAAATTTTGCACTAGAGAAATTCCCCAGAATTCACAAGTATGACCATAGCTAAGACCCTAAACAGCAGTGGAAAGGATGCCAGAACTGGCCTTGCCCTGTAGTCAAATTAAATGGCACCATAGAACCTTCATCCAGCAACTGATGGAAACAGAGGCAGAGACCTGCAGGAGAGCAACAGGATAAGCTCCCAATGTCCAGTTGAAGAGTGGGAGGAGAGAGAATATGATTAAAGAGGTCAAGACCGTGATGGGGATACCCACTGAAACAGCTTACCTAACCTAATAGAAGCTCACCAACTTTGGCCAGACAGGGAAGGAACCAATGTAGGACCAAACTATGCCCTCTTAATGTGGGTGACAGTTGTATGGCTGGGGCAAACTGTGGAGCCACTGGCAGTGGAACCAGGATTTATCCTTACTGCGTGTACTGACTTTTTGGAACTCATTCTCTTTGGAGGGATACTTTTCTCAGCTGAGATATAGTAGGGAGGGCCTTGGTCCTTTCTCAGAACAATGTGCCTTACTCTCTCTTAGGAGTAAATGGGTAGTGGAGTGGGAAGGAATGTGGAAGGAGCCAGAGGAGGGGAGGGAGTGGGTACTGGGATTAGTATGTATAATAAAAAAGATAGTTTGTTTTTGTTTTTATTTAATAAAATAAAAATAGAAAAAGGAAGAAAGAAGCAATAACTATTATCCCTCTTGAATATGAAAGTATCTTTCTTTTCTTTTTAAATATTTCAATGGACTTTTTATAATAGTATTAAAGTCATAGTTAAACTGAACAGAAAATGTAGAGATTTCTCATTACCCCTCTCCAGTGTTTAGAAATATCCTCTATAGAAATCCCATCTCTGAACATGGCATTTGTTATACTGGATGGACCTGCATTTTATTCAAAGTACATGGTTTACTT
Source organism: Microtus pennsylvanicus (assembly GCF_037038515.1). Lineage (NCBI taxonomy): Eukaryota > Metazoa > Chordata > Mammalia > Rodentia > Cricetidae > Microtus > Microtus pennsylvanicus. The sequence goes on from NC_134590.1 coordinate 37,778,133, forward strand.
GGGGGTTGTTACTTTAGTAAATGCTATTGTTTGCAAATGTTTGATGACATATATTCTGCATTATGTCATTCAACAGAGCATTTTTACACCTATAAAACCCATGTTTCTCTTATTTGTCCTGAGCCGTCACATTTAAGTGGTAGTCTAAACCACATATAAAATCCAGATAGAAATCATTTAATTTTAGCTCTGTGAATGTATCGTTCTGTAAACTTCTTGCCTAAGCTATCTGCTGAAAATTCTGGTACTAATTAGGTTATTATTAAGCGTGTAAGCAATATTTTCTCTCTGAACACTTCTGAGATTTCTTTTCTTCATATAATCATTAATATTTCTAGAGGTTGTAAAATAAGTTTTAAAAACTGAACTGTGGTTGCCACACAAAACCTGCATAAATTACTGTGTACAACTGGATAAGTGTGGAACTAAGTGTATCCCTATGAAAGTAGAGTGCCGCCATAGTCGATGTAACAAGTCTATGATAGAGCAAATTTATGACTCAAAAACTTTCCACATGCTTTTCTCTTTTCCCCAAACACTCTCCCTGAAGACACCAGATATTTAATAAATCTAAATATTTAATAATCACTGACACATCCCATCCACCCTAACTGTTCACGATACCATGGGATGGTTCATTTAAAGGTATGACGCTTGCTGTGTCTGAACTACAGCAGTTGAACTAGGAACCACACACTACGTGAAGTCTATAAAGCTTCCATTTTAGAAATAATTCCAGGGTTTTGTTTGTTTGTTTGTTTGTTTGTTTGGTTGGTTTTTGGTAGTTTGGGTTTTTTTGAGACAGGGTTTCTCTGTGTAGCTTTTTAGCCTGTCCTGGAACTAGCTCTTGTAAACCAAGCAAGCCTCAGACTCACAGAGACCTACCTGCCTCTGCCTCCTGAGTGCTGGGATTAAAGTCACGCACCACCACCACCCGGCCAATTTCAATTATTATACATACATACATACACACACATATGTATATATATATATATGTATATATATATATATATATATATATCTAGCATTATATTAATAAACTGATTTCATGTAGACAGCTTCTATCTCAATAAAAATACTTGTCTTAGTTAAAAGGAAATTAAAATAAGAAGTAGGGACAAAATTTTTTTCAGCCTGACAAAGATTCTGTCACATCTCCTTTAATTACATCTGAGCTAGGATTTAACATACCACCTTCCCCAAAAAACCAAACACTTTATTGGCCATCTCTTGTCCTATTTTAGCAAGACTTCTGCCATGCCAGTTTCAAAATTGGAGTCCCCCTTTGACATCACTATAGTCCAATATTTATCACTTTTCTGGTCACCAGCCAGAATGCTTTATTTTTTAACATCTTCTCTTGATAACTTTCTACCTTTCATTGGCTGCAAATTTCCCCATTTATCACTGCGGTATTTTGAGTTCAGTTTGAGGTCTCTCTCTTGCAATGGTCTTGACATCTGGCAGGATAGTCACTGGTAGGATATCCTACCACTTTTACAAGTGTCACAATAACATTTTTCCTTAATGCAGTTTCATTGGGATTCTATTGATGTTACCAGTCATACGGAGCATGCCACCAGCAGAAAGAAACTCACTGAGGAGAAATCCTACAACAATACGTAGTTTGAGCTTCTCTTTTGTCTTTTTTATCTGGGGAAAATTCAGTTATTCCTACTGATGTACAAGAGATTTACTGTTTGACACTATTGCAAGTTTCTGATTTTGCTTTTGTTGCTGGCGATGTGGGATGATATGCTGATATGCCCTAAAACATTGACTAACATCATACATCTCAGGTTTTCCTTTACCAGTTTTATAGTTTTACTATTTAATCAGGTTTTGGTTAACTTGTAGAGAGAGGGTTTCAGTTTCATTCTTACGTCTGTAGATACATACTCTTCCCACCACTTCTTGAAGAGAATCCTTTCTCTGTCGCCTTCCTGGCACTTTCATACACATTCAGCTCACCCTGAATACCTTTCTGGTTTATGAGTCTGCTTTATCAGTATTTTGGTTGCCATAATTTTTCTAGCATATTTTGAGATCAATTTGTGTAATAATCCAGTTTTGTTCTATGTTGATCACAGTTTCTTTGACTTCATATTTTGTGATTCTGTATATATTATTTTAGAATTTCCCCCATTTGTGTAAAACATAACTCATATTTGGAGACATCAGGTCAGTTTTGGAGGAGACAATATCTTTGTCTGTTTTTTTTGTCACAGTGCTAACCCTGGAAGAAACATGCAGGGAGTTCTGAGTGCAGCTATGTTTCTAATTGATACCACTCAGTTTAGACCAATATACGCGGGGTTTTCTCTGAGGTGAGATACTCTAGAATCCCAGGGAAGCTAGATGTCACCTGCGGGTTTTTGTTTTCTAACTTGAAAATTACTTATCATTTTTACATTTCTCACTGCCTCTGTTTTATAACAAAACTTTAATAGTAGGATTTCTTATTATGAATTATGCTGCTGATCCCTATGTTATCCCGTTTTCCTAAAAGGCTTGATCCTTCTATTGCTGTAGACTAGTTTAAGTGAGCGTCTTTCATGTGTTCATCTTCATGCTTATTGTTAATTTAATGATTGTCTCTCAACCTCAGCTAAAGAAAATTTTAGAGATAAAAGTATTTTTTTTAATGTTTGTATTTAAAAAATCCAGTATCCTTCTGTGTATAGATCTGAAGATATTTTGGGGGGAAGTTGGATAATTTCCAATTTGATTAGAAAATCGAATATGTGAGGTAACTCCCAATAGTGTCTCTGAGACAAGAACCTAGGAGAATCATGGGGCATGCAACTCGAATAAAGGGCAGAGTAGTTGAATACAGGCAAACTTTGCTTTGTGCCAGCATAGTCTATTCAGAGCCTCTATTATTAGTACTTCCTGATATGCAGGGATTCTGTAGCACATTTTTAATACTTAAAGTATGGCAATTAAAAACCATCGCCTTTTAAGGGTACAATTCATTAGTATCAAATATTTGCATAGAGTTTTAAAAAAGATTTTTACCTGAATTGTGTTTGTAAATACACACTTATTGTAAATTTAGTAGCAAATATCTTTTTTTCCTCTCTCCCTAGTCATGAGCATCCACTGCTCCTGCCTCCTGTTGTTATGATTTTGAACACATTAGATACCTGACATAAAGAAAAGTATTCCAGCAAGATTTGCAGGGCAGAAGGGAGCTGCTTCTCACCAGATTTCTCCAAAATGAGAAGACAAGCAAAGCACCTGAGCCTTTCTCCTGTCTCTCCTGTCAAATTCACAGTTTGGTATTTCACTTAAATTATGTCCTGAAGCTCTATCCATGCTTCTCTGGTTTCATATTTGAATAGTGTTCCACGGTGCTATAACGTTTTTCTGTATCCTAGAGATTAATTCCCTCATCAGAATTTTAATCTGAAAATAATTCTACCTATGGCATTTTAATTATACTCTCTTTAACTTTAGAAGTGGAATGCATTATTGATATAAATTTAGATTTCAATTTTTAAATTATTCTTCTCCTACTAAATGAAGCATGCTATATGGGACTGGGTTGAAGCTATAAATGAGTTAAAATACACCTAGAACCTCAGATTTTCTCATCCCGAGAGTGGCAGGATTTGACTGTTCCCTCACTTTTCCCGGATTTCACTAGTCCCCAACAGTTAGGCTTCCCCAAGAGTCCAAGTACCCCAATGAACCTAGCAAGCTGATGTTTCTTCAAGGCTACAGGAATTGGTTGCTGCTTATCTGACCACTAAAACATCCTGAGCTGGACTTCCTATTACTTTATAAGGTTCCTTCTTCTTGTCCCTGTTGCCTCAAAGAATGCAAATATTCTTGCCCCAACCAACGACACACCACCACATAAATGCTGGTCATTCTTTTTATTTTTATTTTTCCATTCAAAAATTTACACTTTATTCCCTCCTTCTATTTCCCTCCCGTTCCCCCACTCCTCCCCCTCCCTCCTTAAGAGAGGGCAGGATACCCTGCCCTGTGGGAAGTCCAAAGCCCTCCCTGCTCCATCCAGGCCTAGAAAGGTGTGCATCCAAGTAGACTAGGGTCCCCAAAAGCCAGCACATGCAGTAGAAACAGATCCCAGTGCTATTATCAATGGCTTCTCAGTCTGCCACCATTGGCAGCCACATTCAGAGAGTCCGTTTTGATCACAAGTTAGTTCAGGACAGTCCAGCTGGATTTGGTGAGCTCCCATTAGATCAGGCACACTGTCTCAATGGGTGGACCAACGTCTCAAGGTCCTGAGCATGGGTGTGGGGGTTAGGTGTGGGGGTAGGGATGAGGAAAGGGGGAGGAGGAGAGAGAAGGGAGAAGGGAAAGACTGGGGAGAGCTTGGGGGAGTGGGAGGGTGGAGATGGAGGAAAGACAGATATAGGAGCAGGGAAGAAGATATCTACATTCAGGGAGCCATTTTAGGGTTGGCAAGAGACTTGGCTCTAGAGGGGATTCCAAGTGTCCACGGGGATATCCCCAGCTAGGTCCTTGGGCAACAGAGGAGAGGATGCCTGAACTGGCCTGCCTCACTATTACACTGATGATTATTTCGAATATCACCATAGAATCTTCCTCTGGAGATGGAGATAGAGACAGATACCCTCATCAGAGCAACGGACTGAGTTCCCAAGGTCCAGCTGAAGAGCAGAAGGTGGTCATTCTCCTTAGGGTATAAATCTTCCTTGCCTACTGCAAATAAAACAGCTGTCCATTGACATAGGCTTGGGTATGTTTTCCACTATATTCATCCCCAGATCTGCCTTTGGCCCTGCCCACAGTCATCCCGTTTCCCCTCTCCGGGTTGTGCTAGTCCAACCATGCTGGGACAAAGCAGGGCTTGAGCCTAGAAAATGTACAAAAGAACAAATATTTTTTTCTGCTTAGTTATAAAATTAATCTGAGCTTCAACCCTGCCTGCCAAGTCATCTGGATAGTTGAAGGTCAAACTGTAGCAGCTTGTACAACAAAATTAACATCATCCCACATTTCTGAGTCGAAAGGTTAACATTTCTTTAATGTCTTGAAAGACCATGTTTGGTAAGGGCTCATATTGCTTTTGCAAGAAATTGAATGTTCTGTATTTGAAGTCGTAAAGTCTCTGCCATCTCTCTAATGTGGACAGAGATACTAGAGGTGGCAGTGACCTGCCAAAGTCAAAACTGCAAAACTCTTATATACTATGATGGAAGAGTATTCACTGACTACAACTATTCACTCATAGAAGAAACTTTGTTTTCTCCAATTTTCATATAGTAAGATGAAATTCAAGTTGATTACAGTTTTCAAGGCTCATTGCAAACATAAGAGATTTAAGGGATTTGATGATAATTCCTCCCCTTCTCCCTGAGCTTAAAACAAATTAAAAAAACTGAAATAGGAGACAGAAAGATTGATACCAAAATAACATATTGTGGGTAAGTATCATTGGAAAGTGAGAGGTACATATGCTTGCTATTATTTCACCCCTTGTGAGGCCGACACAGCAGCAGACAGATAGCCAGTCGATGCTGCGGGCTTGTGAAATAACCTTTCCCCATGATTTGCAAGAATAGAAGAAAGACTCTCATCAGGCTGATGTCTAAAAAAAAAGAAAAGAAGGGCAAGGGAATGTTAAGCTTGCCTATATTTTTCTCTCAGATTCATATACTTCAATCCATATCTTGATGTTGTGTCCTTCTTGTATGTGTTGCTTTTATTGGTTAATGAATAAAGCTGTTTCAGCCAGTGGCTTAGCAGAATAGAGCAAGGTGAGAATTCCAAGCAGATAGAGGAGGAAAGAGGAAGGAGTTAGCATGTAGCTGCTGCAGGAGAGATTTCAAATAGAACCTTGCCAGTAGGCCATGATCTCAGGATGATGTACAGATTAATAGAGATGAGTTAATTTAAGATGTAAGAGCTAGCTAGAAATACGCTTAAGCTATTGGCCAAACAGTATGGCAAATAATATAGTTTCGTGTGATTATTTCACATCTGAGCAGCTGGGAATGAACAAGTAGCCTCCGCCAGACATTTCCTAAGAGAGAGGTTAGGCATGCTGCAAGGCTCTTATAAACTGGATTTCCTACAATAAAAGCAAAACTGCAAACCTGTTATACCAGCATGGAAGATTCTACAAGGTTGTTTAGAAATTCATGATGGTAGGCATTTCCAACATTACAGATCCGATGCTGAATTTCTTGGGCTGCCAGGTGTCCCTTGTCACCTCTGCCTGTCAGATAGCATCCTGTAGCTGATGGGTAGATCTTTGCTATGTCTTCTTACCAGTTTTCTGGGCTCTACCCATCCCAATGCTGAGTTTCAGCAACTGATGCCTGAGATCTAAAACAGAGGGTTTTTTGCCAGGCTGTGACTCACCTGTGGGTCTGAAAATTGCATTTTCTTATAACTGTTGGTTTTTTTGTGACCAATAAAACTTCTGGTATTCACTCCTATGGTGAAATATGTCATTCAAGGTAGTCCAAATATGTGCTCCTGAGTCAGGAGTCATTCCTGTTTAGTTGAAAATAGGCTGTTTCTTATTCTCTTTGAGGTTAGAGCTGTGTTTTTTATAGACACTCAATATGAGAATATTTGCAATACAGAGAAACTGCTCTAGCTTTAACATTTGACTTAGATTCATAGGACAAAATGTATTTATTATTTAGCTTTTTTAAAAAATGAGAAATAGTTTAACAGGTGACATTGTAGATGAAGTAGGAAGATAAAATGATAAAATGTTAAGTGAAGTAGCAATCCAGTAGTTAATGCATAAAAACAGAAAAATAGGATAGAAGTTATTTGGGATATGGGATAGGAGAAGTGATTTCTTAAATGGTTTTGGTTTCTTTGTTGCTACTCTGTAAAGAGTTGAGATTGTGTACAGAGATTACCTAATATAGTCAGAAAATTTGGGGTAAATTATATTTTAGCAATCAAATAGAATATGAATGCTTGTACAACATACCAATGGTTACCCATGGACCTAAAGATTTCCTGAAATTTTTCGTCTGTAGATATTTTCATAATATTAGGAATTTTATCACTTTGAACAGTAAGAGTTGAAAATAAATAACTATTGAAATAAAACTGGTAGGTAATTTATTTCATTTCAGGAGGCTCCTCCTGACTAGAGAGTATAACACAGCAATGTACTCTAGGTGTTCAACACGGAGTTAAATGATTGTTGTGTCTTTCCTATAAGGGATTTACCCCTGGCTATTTGCTGTGGGGTGGGAAGCATAGCGATATTTGGAATGCACAGTGTATTGAATTTTGAAATGTACCTTTCTGAAGATGCATATCTTCTTTTGATAATAATATTATAGTATGTTGTGTTGATAATGTAAATTAAATCTATGATTAGTAATAATCCCCACAATATACATGAATTTTCAATTGATGTGTCTGTTCCCACGTCCCTAAGTCAACCACAAGTTCAACTAGTAGCAGTTTATTACTGACATTTTAAGCACAAAGTTCCACCAGCCAATAAATAACTTCTCTGTCATCTGTACGATTGCCCTTACTTACATGCACGTGAAATGCACCTGAATTGACTGGGAGCTACACATCATGAAAAGTTTGTGGTTCATAAGGAAAAATTGCATTTTGATATTAGTTCAGCCACTAGTACGTAGAACCACATACAACCTTGCACAAATACCAACTTGAGACAGCCCTACCCTGATGGATATAGTCTGATAACAACACATTTTAATTAACAGCACACCTTACATGAATCTGCTTTTCTTCTAAGGCAGTCAATTTCAATATTGTTTTTGTGTTTACCATGGACAGAGTGGCATTTAGAATCTAATAATACGATTCTTCCCAGAAAGAATGTATTAAGAGCCTGGGGAATTCTTTTTGCTTGTGGAAATGGAAGAGTTACTATTTAAAACATTTACCTTCAGAAATTACTTTTTTTCCCAAATAAAATTACTTTCATGAATCCATACCTCCCAGCTCAAGTCAGACCTATAGAAAGAAAACAACTTTCAGAGGGATTCCATACAAGAATATCAGAGGGCAGGTTTGCTCTTACGAATTAGAAGATGTTGTCTAATTTATCTCATTTATAAGACATGTAGGCAATTACTTTAAAGTCCCTGGAAAAATAAAGAAACATCTTTTAAATATCATTATTCTTAAGTTCTCAGGCATGTAATTTCCCTGAATATGAGTTCTGCCACAAGACAGGTCCTGACTTGATGCATTCTCTTGTTAGATTAAATTATTCTTTTTAAATTATTATTCAGGTCTGTTGGCACCCCTCTTTCTACTCGAGAACAGGGATGTCTGCATGTTCTGACTCCCATCTTACAGCCTTGAACATCATTAGCACCCTTCTCTAGACACTCGGTTGTCTCCCAGTGACAGTCTAGAAGACAATAAGCAAGGAGCTCGAGAAAAAGTTTTAAAACTGGTTACCAAAAATGGGAATATTTCTTTTTTCGTTTACCTACATGTAAGGTTTATGAGGGTGCAAGGATTGGTAGGTTTATGACAGCCTGTAAGAAGCTCTCTTTAGGCAAAACTACAATAGCCTGGGATTAATAACTATATTTCAGATGGCTCCACTCAGTTCCAACTAAAAATGTCACTATGACATGCCAAACTCCAGGAAGTGTCTCAGATGTGGAAGTTCTGCCTTCTGCATTTTCATCAAAATTCAGTCGGTGCTTTGTTCAGATATCTCAAAAGTCATTCTTCTGAGGGACTTACAGGAGGTAGTTGATGGTCATGGTCAAGACTGAGATAAATTTGAAAAAGATAAAGCAAGAACAGGGTGGAAAGAGTCACTAAGCTAGGCCTAAAGGAATCAAATACAGGTTTCCTAGTGTTATTCTCATTCTAGTTTGGGTTCGTTATTAAGATGTGCTTTTTCTCTGGCTTTGAATTACAGTGACATATAAAGAAGGGACTTTTTAGCAAATCAGGTTATACTGACAGCTAAGACTCACGTAGGAACCCAGCGATGAAACCAGATGTATATCGTCAATCTTGATCTTTGTACAATAGAGTCCTGGTATAGCCATGTGCAATGATCTAGTATTGCAGGTGTACTCAACAGAATCATCAGCCATCAACATTATAAGTCTGCTGAGATCCAGATTCCCAGGGCTTAATCAAAGGTCAGTTGTGATTCCAGGTTCCCATGGAAATACGCCAGAAGCAAGTAGTCAGGCTGCTGTGCCAGCTCTCCTACCAGTACTCTTTGCAGAATAAAATCTATTTCATCAAACGCTGAACAGAAAAAAATATCCATTTGACATCTGTTCATAAACAGAAACATTTGATGAGATTAAACATTTCCCCAGCAAACAATGTATGTGCACACATAGCATTGGTATATATTAGCAGGAGTAAAGTGCAAATAGTTCATTTGGAGACAATACCATCAAATAGGGCAGAGAAGTGTGAGAATAAAAGAGGTATAAGAAGGAAGGCCAAACAAGGTTCATTATCAAGCCAACTCTCATTGTAGACTACCAGAGTTTAAGACTAATAAGGAATAGGATTTATCTGTTCACATCCCTTCTGTCATTCACCAAGGGCCATTTCTAGGACATCAACTCCTGAGCAGTATTTGCTTGCTCTCTGTAGATGTCAAATGTGTACCCAGATTCATTAAAAAAATAAGATTATACAAAGATGCAGTTGTCTAAGAAAACAATCAGATACATATTGGAATTAATGCCAGAAAGTTATGGGCAGTGAAATGAACATGCCTGCTATATATACTTGTATATACACACAAAAAGATGTTGCTATATTCAGTTTTTGACAGTTTGTGTGGCTGTGAATCATAACCATGGACTCCTGGACACTAGGGATTAAAATAGTGCAGTGTGTTGCCAAATAATACTGTATTTAAAGTTAAAGCCTTGCAAAGACCATGATTGCATTTAAGACTAGGATACTAGTAATAGACTGTCTCAGAGAATCATTTTTTAAAGGTTATCTGGTCAATTCCAATTAGATTCTTCCAAGACCTGTATCTGAAGTGTGTGCTGACTTCAGCCATAGTTCTTGAAGCCAACCAAGGGCAATGGTAAAATCCTAAATTGTCTAGTGAGTCTCTTAGACTCCTCTGATCAAAAACATGAAAGGAGGTTTCATATATTTGTGTGTACACACACACACACACACATATGAAATAATTAAGATCATAAAATAACATTTTTCTCTTCTTTTTTGAACATCCTTAGAGTTATTTTTCTCTCCCTCTATAATCCTTTGTTCTTTTCCTGACTTGTATAGATTCTTCAGATTACATACTCAGATCTGAAGAGTCTGTGCTAGGATCCACTAATAAAAGTGAGCATGAAAGTTTGTCTTTCTGAGTTTTGGTTACTTCACTTGGTAAATTATTTTGCAGGTACACCCATTTACCTTAATTTTTAATTATTCCATTTTTTTTCTTGTGGCTGAATATCATTGTCATTATATAGTTCATTAGTTGAAGGACATTTAGTTCTCACTATTGGAAGGGACTTTGCAAGTTGTCAAAGAAAAGCAATGAATAATCATTCCCACTGTGGGAGTTTGAATGTAATTGACCACATAAAATCAAAGGAGGGGTGACCTTGTTGGCAAAGCTGTGACCTTGCTGGCAGAAATGTGTCACTCTGGGAGGTGGGCTTTGAGTTCTCCTATGATCAAGCTACTCCCAGTGTCACAGTCTACTTCCTGTTACCCGCATATCAATACTTAGCTCCTTCCTTCTGCAGCAGCCTTTCTGCCTGCATGTCACCATGTACCCCACCATGATGATATTAGACCTCGGAAACTATAAGCTGCCACCTCAATTAAATGTTCTCCTTTATAAGAGTTGCCATGGCCATGGTGTCTCTTTACAACAATAGAAACCCCTAATAAAGACACCCACCCATAAAGCATATGACCCACAACAATGAAGAAAATGATAATTTCCAATATACAATATTGACAGAATTGTTTGGAGGGTTAATCAATAGCTTTCTAATTAGAATTAAATTTATTCAGTACTTTTCTATATATACATCAAATTACTGCAGATGTATATATAGAAAAGTACTGAATAAATTCAATATATATATGTGTGTGTATGTATATATGTGGGTGTGATAATATAGGATAAAAGAAGTTATAACTTTGAGAGGGAATGAGAGGGCATAGGAGGGGTTGGAGTGTGAAGGGAAATTGAAAGGATATAAATATATTTCTTACATAAGGGATTCTCCAAAAATTAAAAAAAAATCAATTAGTAAAATAAGAAATAGATGTTACCTAGTATCTCCTAACTCAGACTACCTCTGCTACTATAGTAATAAAAGCCACTTAGATGACCACTACTGATTTTGCCTTCTCTGCAGGAAATATAATAAATTCAAAGTTGACATTGGCTGTGAGACCACATTATGTGATATTCCCCTAAGAGTAAGGAAAAATAGGGAGAGGGAAAATGAGTTTACTATTACATTTTATTGACTGAAAAATGCATGAATATTTCCAAGATTTCAAAATATAAAAACTCAAACAGCACAAATATAATAGTATCATTTTTTTTAATGGCTTGAACTTTAATCATTCACCAAAGGGCCATTTTTTAAAGACATGTTACCAGCCTGTGGTGTCACTGGGAGCTCCTGGGCCACAGAGAAATGTGAGACTAACTGGGAGGAAGTAATCTTATTGGGGTGTGCTCGCAAGGGAGATAGTAGACCTCTTTCCCTTCCTATTTCTTTTTTTGCCTTCCCTGTTGTTGTAAGATAAGGTGACATGACACCCCCTGCCATGATGTACCATCTTAACACATACCCAAATCAACTTTTTCTCCTGTATCTTGCATCCTCTACCTTAAATGGAACACCTATATTATCCCCCACCCTCTGCCATGGCTCAGGGAACATCTCAGAATGGGCAAAGGAAAGAATGTAAAAGATTAAAAAGATAGGAGGGAAGGCCATGAAGTGCTATCTTGTGGGGATGATGTCCATGACATTCATAAACTCACAACAGCCATGGTGGCCTGCATAGGACCCAAAAAATACTGAGCCAGCAAACATTTGCTAATGGATACTCTACAGGCATCATTAGTCCCTGTGTTGATCAGGGAAGTTAATGGCAGGCAGTGAAGGCTTCTGGAGAAAAGGAAGTTGTTTACAGCCAGTAGTGAATTACTCAAGCTACAGTGAAGCACAGCATAAAGCAGTACAAGACATGAAAGAGGGATGAAGTCGTGGTGGGATGAACAGTAGGTTACTTGGTTGGTAAGGGGATAAGAAATGATAGAGAGACGAATGTGACCAAAATGTGTTATGTCTATGTCAAAGAGTAAACTAGTAAAAAAAATTAAAATTTATTAGTTAGCTTGCTTCATGTGTTTAAGGGGTGGAGAGACTTGTTCTACCAATTTTAGATAGTATAGCTAAACCAAACCTAGATATTACATCTACAAAGCCTGGACGTGGAAACTGCACGTAAAGAAAGTAGCACATTTCTTTAATATGCTAAAGAAATCTAAAGGTTTCCAGGGAAACCATTTTTGGTCATACCTCAAGGGAAACTTGGCTTGAAAATTGATGCAAAAACAAATTCCTAATACGGTAAAGTTTATAGAAGTTTTGTTCTAAGTCTTCTCTAATGGCATTGCTCTCTTGGGACTGTAGAGTGAATTAGTGTTGTCTTTTTTATGTCTCAGCCCTCCTCTCCTCTCCAGCATTCTGTGTATCAGTATTCAGAAGGAAGCCAGAGATACTGCTTCTTGAAGGAGAATTGCCTCTGGAAAATTTGTCAGCCAAGATGAGTCACCCCTGGCATTGATTACAGATATTCTGTTGCCAAGCTGCATGTGCTAATGCAGTCATCAATATCATGGTGTCTGAGAAACACAGCATAAGCCAAATTTGTCCTTGTCATTATATGGCCAAAGGCCTCTTTTAAAGATACTACAGAATTAATTAGTCTGCATATGTGTCTGTAAGATGAAAGGGTTCATACCAGATATCCAAATACAAATGCCTAGAAGAGGAAGGTTTATCTTTATTAGGAGATTCTTCTTGTTGTTTGGGTCAAGTAGTTCACATTTGTTTGGATAAGACAATAATATCTCATTATTATTTCCAGTCTAGGAGTAAGTCAAAGAAGAACTAACATAAATAGATAATCTATCATTTTTCTTTGTGTCTATAATTTTTATTTATTTTTTTAAATTAATTAATTAATTTATTTATTAAAGATTTATGCCTCCTCCCCGCCACCGCCTCCCATTTCCCTCCCCCAATCAAGTCCCCCTCCCTCATCATCCGGAAGAGCAATTAGGGTTCTCTGCCCTGTGGGAAGTCCAAGGACCACCCACCTCTTTCCAGGTGTAGTTAGGTGAGCATCCAAACTGCCTAGGCTCCCACAAAGCCAGTACATGCAGTAGGTTCAAAGCCCAGTGCCATTGTTCTTGACTTTTCAGTAGTCCCCATTGTCCACTATGTTCAGCAAGTCCGGTTTTATCCCATGCTTTTTCAAACCCAGGCCAGCTGGCCTTGGTGAGTTCCCGATAAAACATTCTCATTGTCTCAGTGTGTGGCTGCACCCCTCACGGTCCTGAGTTCCTTGCTCGTGCTCTCTCTCCTGCTGCTCCTGATTTGGACCTTGGGATTTCAGTCTGGTGTTCCAAAGTGAGTCTCTGTCTCTGTCTCCTTTCATCGCCTGATGAAGGTAAATATCCAGGAGGATGACTATATGCTTTTCTTTGGGTTCACCTTCTTATTTAGCTTCTCTAGGATCACAAACTATAGACTCAATGTCCTTTATTTATGGCTAGAAACCAATTGTGAGTGAGTACATCTCATGTTCCTCTTTTTGAGTCTGGCTTACCTCACTCAGGATAGTGTTTAGTGTTTTCTATTTCCGTCCATTTGCATGCAAAATTTAAAAAGTCATTGTTTTTTACTGCTGAGTAGTACTCTAATATGTATATATTCCTTACTTTCTTCATCCATTCTTCCATTGAAGGGCATCTAGGTTGTTTCCAGGTTCTGGCTATTACAAACAATGCTGCTATGAACATAGTTGAGATTTTTAATTTATCATACAACCACCACACACAGTGATCTTAAACTTAGCATAGAATTCCAATAACTGAGTAGCATAGAATCTCAGGGATTTTAAGCATAAATATAATAATTTCTGAGTAAAGTGCATTGAAAATTAAATCAGGAAAAATGTGTCTTGTTTTAATAATTGTGCATATCACACTGTTTATCTATAACATGAGGTTAAAATCATTTGAGAGAAATGAAGAGATGATTCAGTGAGTTTCCAAGGTTTAGTCTATTATCATCATGGTGGGGAGCATGGTGGCATGCAGGCAGAAACGCTGCTGTAGAAAGAAGGAGCTGCTAAGTATTGATATGCAGGAAACAGGAAGTAGACTGTGACACTGGGAGTAGCTTGAACATACAATCCTTATATAAGACCAAAGTTAAGTCCCAGCATCCGTGCAAGATTGCTTACACTTGTCTGCACCTTGAGGGATATTTGATGACTTCAGACTCCATGGGTATTTGCACTCATGTACACATACCCACAGACAGACAGACAGACAGACAGACAGACAGACAGACAGACAGGCAGGTAAGTGCGTGCACACACACAGACACAGACACATACACACACACACACACACACACACACACACACACACACACACACACATTGAGGAAATAAGAGTATATTTTCCTATTTTTCAGATCTATTTATTGTATTTTTACTGTATGTTTGTTTTGCCTGAGTATAAATATGTGTACCATGTATGTGTTTAGTGCCTGCGGAGATCAGAAGAAATTGTCTGATCCTCTGAAAATGTAGTTACAGATCACTGTGAGTCATCACGTGGGTTTTGGAAAGTAAATTTGGGTCCTCAGCAAGAGTAGCAATTGCTTTCAAACATTGAGCCATCTCTCCAGTCCCACAAAAATGGAACCTAAAAATAATCATTTATCACTTAGAGTTTTTAAATTAACTATGTATGTTGTTATTTTATAAAAGTATAAGAATACTGATCATAAATATTTTTCTTTTTACCTACTATAATCTATTGCTTACTTTAGATTGGTGAGTTTTGTGACATTATGAAATTGTTAAATCAAACTTGATAAATTAAGACTAGACGAATTGAAAGTGTTCCCTACTAGATTTCCAGAGGGCATGAATGTCCCTTCTTGTACTATAGCACTCAGTGTGAAAAATTGAAAAGAATATACAATTAGTGTTAATTACCACTGGGATAATAATATAGTTTTTGACAGAATATGTACATGAGAGAAATCTGGACTAATTCACAGAAAGTTGCTTTCTGTCACTAACTTTATGGAAATCCAGAAAAAATATATAAGACAGATTGAATAATTATCAGAGGTACAATTTACTTATATGTGTCAGAGAAAATATAATGTCTGTTAATTATTACTGAACAATGCCATAATTATAATTTTAGAAAATATGTAGAATCAACCATGCTTAACCTGTATCAGTGTGTTCAAATCATGTATTAAACTCTGTATCTGGAGTAAGAAGCATGATTGGCTCATCAATAATGAAAATAATCAACTACTCTACACACTATATTTCATCAATAAGCTTCTTAGTACTCCAAGCTACTTAAAATAAAGAACCTGCTCCCCCACACACACACACCATACACATACAAAAAGAACTAGCAAATAAGATTTGCTGGCCAATCAAAGCAAACAATTCAAGAAACTTTTTTTTTCTGAGAAACACATGAAATGCTTTTAATTTGACATTATTTATCTTTCAGTGATTGCAAATTTCCCATAATCTTTATAGCTAACAATTCTGGTTTTATAAATACATTGTTTAGTTTTAACTACTTTATGAAAGTCTCAAGAAGCAAGTTAAGCATTATAGCTGTTGTTGAAGGACAGGAGTCAGGTGAGAGAAGGTAAAATGCTCTAAGAACAGGATAAATTGGTAAAATTGTACCGAGAGCATACTGGTGGAGGAAGGCAGAAAAATGAAACCATTGGAAAGACTGTTTAATTTGGAATTGGACTTTTGTATGCATTACAAATATAAACAAAATGTAGGAAGACTTAACTCCACATGGGAAAAACACAACGTTTTATTATATAAGCAAACGATTTAGTAGTATATGAGTAAACAATCATATTTTTTCAGTAATTTAAAGTGTGTTTAAAGTTCCATAGCACAATAGTAGAAGAAATAGATGAGTGAACCATCTATAGCTCCTTCAGCCAATAGCCTTTAAGATACAATGCCCAAGTTGACTGGTATTTTAGCATATGTTCCTTAATATTGTATATGATGCTTGTAATTCTAATTAAACTTGATATCTGTTCCTGTATATATAGTTTCGTATTGAATTTGGAACTCTCTTATTTAAACAAAAGGGCGAGGTGCTCCTTCAGCCAATAGCCTTTAAGATATAACTATTGCTAAAACAGCATCTTCACCGTCATCTTCCCTATATCTACTGAATATTTGCAGTTTGTCTTGGACTCTTGATTATTTTATATTAATTTGCTTATCTATGTCAGGAAAATGTTATTGTGCTTTGATAGTTTAATTATTGACATTCTTTTTAAAAAACCTAAAGAACCAAAAGGAATAGTATTATTTTAAAATATTTTTATATTTGTTTATGTATTTATTTTGTGATCGGGGGCATACATATGCCACAGCACACAGGTAGTGCTCAGAGGACAACTTGCATGAGAAGTTTCTCTCCTTTCATCATGTGGATTCAAGAGGTGAAACTGAAGTTGGAGAGATGAGTCAGCATTTGAGTACTCCCACGCTTGCACAAGACTAGAGTTTGGTTTCCAGCATCTATGTTAATTCTAACTCCATGGACTCTTCCAACCTCGATACAGCACATACACACATGTGGATGGTGCGCACAGACAGACAGACAGACAGACAGACACACACACACACACACACACACACACACACAAACACACCAAACAAACAAACAAATAAAGTAAATTATTGAAGAAACAGAGATGGAGCACAAGACATTAGGTTTAGCGGCAGGAGCTTTTATGCACTAAGGTATCCTTCTAGTTAAGGCATAGCATTATTAAAGTTATTTTTTCAAGGGTTTGAGTGTAGGCTAGGCAGACAGTTTCTTGTCCAGTGAAAGTTAGAGGATGCCAACACCCTTTTAGGGATGAATCTAGAAACGGAAAAGGATTCCTGGGTTTGACTGAGTAGAAAAGCAAAAAACACTTTTGTATAGTTCTAGGATTCTAAAAATCAAAGAAAATCCTAGTCAGTCAGAAAAAACCTAAAAAGTAGTGAGGTACATGAAGATAAGAAATAAAATTCATCTGCTCCAACAACAGGCTTCTTAGAGAAACAAAAGCAGTGTAAGATGAAGAAATTACAGTATCAACGCACTAGTGGGATTGAGGGAAAACTGTCAATCCAGTGCTGTGTGCCCTTAATAACTCCCTTCCAAGAAAGAGAGTGAAAGAAAGAAATAATACATTTCAGATAGGAAAAAGCTAACTTTCCCGCCAGTGAGCTGTCATTGAACTAACTTCTAAAGGACGTCCTTTTGAAAAACCAATTACTCCAGATCAGGTTTTAGGTGTTTATAAGGAAATCTGAACACAGGTTTTGGTAGAAAGAAAATTTATCAACACTGACATTGTATATAGAGAAGAAAATAAAATAGTCTTAGAAGTTACAAAAAGAAATACTTAAGTGATAAAAATAGAGAAATAGTGAGAGGAAAATGTATCAGAGAGTGAAAGAATCAACCAAAATACATACAGAAAATTACACAAGGTGTAATGTTTGTTTTAAAAAAAATTGTATTACAAAAATATCATCTCTTAAAAGAATAAAAATATTGACTATTCACTTAATGAGACTACAAAAATAAACAAAACCAGTTATTAACTTATTTATTATTTAAGTTGTGTGTGTGTGTGTGTCTGTGTGTGTGTGTGTGTGTGTGTGTGTGTGTGTGTCTGTGTGTGTGTGTGCAAGGGCATGAGTATATGTGTGTAGACCAGAGATCAATGATGTTACCCTCAGGTGTCAGTTAACATTTTCATGAGGCTGGATCTCTTGTTAGCATGAAGGTTACTCCTTAGCCTAAAGTTGTTGGCCAACAATTCCAAGGCTGCCAAGGTCACCATCTCTCCACAACTAGAATCACAAGCATGAACTTACATGAGCTGAAAGTTTCTGAAGATTGAACTCAGAAGCTCAGGCTTTCAAGGCATGCACTTTACCCTATGAGCTAGCTCTCTAGCTCCCAACTGGTTTTGAAAATCAAAGAGAGGAAAGAACTAGAGCATGTGGTTAATTACAATAGATAAAATAAAAACCAAGGTATTAGTTAAAAATAATAACAGTAGCCAGGGAAGGACATAGAGGAAGTAAAACGAAGAGAGGGTGGTTAATGAACACACAACACACTACAGAGAAATAACTTCTAAGATTTTGTAACAAGTAGGATATTCTGTCTCATACATTTAACTTAATGTATCACAACATCCAGTGGAAAAACTTTTGAATGCTCTTAATACACACACCGCCACCATCACCACCACCACCACTGTTGTTTAGGCACTGCAGGGGCCAATTATTCAGACATGATCATGACATATTTTGGATTTAAATATTGAAATATAATACTATATCCTTGAATGTGTAACTAAGTGTGGTGTTTTGAATGACAAATGCCTTCCTAGGTGCATGTATTTGAATACTGGCTGAATGTTTTTGTCTATGTTTGGAGATATCATGAATTCTTTAGGAGGTAAGGAAGTTCTGAAGAAATAAATCTCTGGGGTTTTACAGGTTTATATCGTGATCCCTCTTTCAGTTCACTCTCTTTGCTTCATGTTTGTAGTTAAAGATGTGATCTCTCATCTTCCTGCTCTAGACGCTTGCTCTCTGAACACTGTAAATTCCCCCTTTTATCGCTTTGTTTAGAGCGATAAACAAAAATCACTTCTTTTTTCCATAAGGCACTTTGAGTCAAGGTGCTTTTTCACACCACCAAAACAAAAGTCTGGAAAGAGACTAGTGAAGAAAGTAGAACACAAAGGCAGTAACAGGAGACTATTTTTAAGGGCACAAATTCAGATGGAGCACATTTTGGAAATAGAAAGTGATAAAAACGACTTCACATTACAATTTTTTTAAAAAATTGGGCAGATTGTATGGGTGAGGATTCAATAATTCAACTGCTTATTGAGCAGCATAACAATTATACCCAAGGAATGGAACACTTTATTTAATTAAGCACTTAAACCTATGTTTATCGTTCTTAGAATAAAATGTTATCTACATTACTTACATAACTACAGGATTATGGATTTAAAGTGTGTTTTTAGAGATGTAGTTTCCAATCCACTCTCTCTTTTTATCAGAAAGTCTCCGGTTTCCATCTGAATAATGAGGATACTGTTCTAAAAAAAATTATCCAGAGTTAAGAACAATAAAAAAAAATCCAAAAACTGAAAATCATCTGCCCTATTTCTTGAAGATTTTGAAAGCAGAACTCTTGTCTTCTATTCCAATTTTCTTTTTAAAATCATAGGAAAATGGATGGAAGTAGAGAAATAACAGGAAAGTTTTGGAATCACCTCAAAGTTTGGTCCAGCAGGTTAAGATAGTAATGATGTTATTTATTCACCATAAATAACAATTACAGAGGACACACCATTGGGATGAAGATGTGTTGGGTCCTGGAGGAACTGCAGAGGCAAGGGGAAAGTAGATGTAATTGAGATATATTGTATACATATATTAAATTTTCAAAAATTGAAAATATCTTCAAACACTAATGAAAATGTTATGTTTCATGAAGATGAACACTCCGAGTGTTAACTCTAACATTTAAAGAAACTACTAAAATAAAAAAAAAACATTAAAGCTCACCTCATGCTATGTTTTTCTGTAAGAACCCTACCTACTTGGAGCTAGAGGGATGTATAAGTGTTTTGAAGATGACCTGAATTTGATCCCCAGCACCCAAATGTTGGTGTACAACTTTCATGATCCCAGCTCCAAAATGTCTGATTCTATTTTCTGAAAGCTGTAGGCACCATGTACACAAGCACACCACAGAGAAATCACTTGTATACATAAAATAAAATTAATAAAATATTTACAAAGATCATTGACTTGACAAAATAAAACAAAGGGATAATATATTGCACATGTGTTTGCACCTCCAGATATGGAGTTAGAAAAGAATGTATTTGTAAATCTTACTCAAACATAATGCCATTGTTTAAATGTTTCCTTATGACACATTTAAGCACAGCTGCAGAAGATTGAGACTTAAACATGACTGAAATGCCTTCAGGGGTATAAAATAGATGCAAGCTTTCAATATGGGTTAACTCTCATCTTAAGTATTATAGAGAAAATACTATGCATTGATTTATAATATGCAAGTTTTATTAAGTAATAATTCTTTAAAATATTTCTTGTCTTAGATACTGTCCAGATGTGTCAATTGTCCCTCAATCTGACATAATATCCTTTCACATGTACTCACTCATAAGTAGTTTTTAAACATAAAGCAAAGAAAACCAGCCCACAAATCACAGACCCAAAGAATCTAGACAACAATGAGGACCCTAAGAGAAATATACATAGATATAATCTACATGGGAAGTAGAAAAAGACAAGATCTCCTGAGTAAATTGGGAGCATGGGGACGTTGGTAGAGGGCTGAAGGAAAGGGGGGAGGCAGAAAGGGGAGGAGAGAAAATGTAGAGCTCAATAACAATCAATTAAAAAATCCTTTCTGTTGCTTATTGCTCAGTCATCCCTTTTGTGTAAAATGACAGTAATAGCATTATTAGCAATTATTTTACTCATATATTTTTACCTGAAAAAATAAAATTGAGACAAGAGAAGTAGGAGAAGGAGGGCAACCGTAATAATAAACTTCTAAATACACATGCCACTGAAAGCATCACAAAAGGGTTTTTCTGTTAGTAGACTCCGCTGTTTAAGGTTGTATTTCACCTTATCCAGGGAGCTCTCTAAGCTCAACCTAATAATATGGATGACTTCCTTCATAGCAGGACTCCCTTGCTACCCTATCTGGATAGTGTCTCTAGGCCTAGATGCCTGCCCTATTGGAAAGCTGTCCCTGAGTCTGTGTGCTTAAGTGTGATTTTTTGATATAGTTCCGTGCAAATGTTCACACCCTGATATCTACATGACTATTAGGTATTGTTTTCTAGCATGGTAGGACTATGCAGCCAAACACAAATTAGGTAACACCCCACCTGTTGTTGGAGGCTGCTTGTTTGTTCCCAGCTGCTCAGCCCCAAAATAACCACATAGAAACTGTGTTAATTAAATCACTATTTGGCCTATTATCTCTAGCTTCTTATTGGCTAGCTCTTACATTTTAATTTAACCAATTTCTCTTAATTTGTGTATTACCCGTGGCTGTGGCTTACTGGGTAAAATTCTGTTGGGCATCTGGCGTCTGTCTCCCAAGAGATTACATGGCTTCTCCCTGATTCTGTCTTCTTTCTGTCAACATTCAGTTTAGTTTTCCCCACCTAGCTCTATTCTGCCCTGCTATAGGCTCAAAGCAGTTTCTTTATTCATTAACCAACAAAAGCAACACATATACAGAATGACCTCCCATACCACCCACCTATATATTCATATATATATATACATACATATATATATATATATATTCCTATATACTCCACCTATATATTCCTCTTACTCTGAAATAAAGTTACGTTGTAACACTGAAGCAGACTTCTGGAAGGTTATTTCTGTGGTACTCACAGTTCATACAAAGCCCTACATGCCACCTCTGCTTCCTTTGTCCTCATGGACTGGTGGCCAATGAACCTTGAGGAAAAGGGAAAACTCACACTTGTGGAGAGCTTGAGGAATTAAAAATAGCTCTATAAAATATATCTTTCACAGAGTAAACTTTGTAAATGCACTAATTAATATCTTTCTATTGTCAACTGCTAAGTCTGATGACATAAATACTGGGAGAAATAATACTAAAGCCAGCCTTTTACAATTGTCAAACTTTTATAAAGCATGCTTCTTTTGATATATTCAAATTTATGAAAATCCATAAATATAATTCATATTTTCCAATTAGATAATTTCTTCTGTAAACCATCAGTGGATTTTTAGTTGAATTAATGAGAAA
This sequence comes from Microtus pennsylvanicus, assembly GCF_037038515.1. Taxonomy (NCBI): domain Eukaryota; kingdom Metazoa; phylum Chordata; class Mammalia; order Rodentia; family Cricetidae; genus Microtus; species Microtus pennsylvanicus. The sequence goes on from NC_134590.1 coordinate 37,800,319, forward strand.
AGCTGACCTAATTTCATTTACCAGATGTTAAAATAAAGTTTCATAAGTTCATGGACAATTAAATTATGCATTTTGTTATATAACCATATATTTTCTGTATAATATCATTTTAATTAGTTTCAATCACATCTTGAATCTAGATTATTCTAGAAAGAATTACTTGGGGGTTCCAAATTGTAAGAACACCTCTTAGTGTTGTATAGCAGATATTTTGTTTTAAAATTTTTATATGAATAATATGTGAGAGATATTATTATACTGTTCTCTTCAAGATTTTCATCAAAACATTGTAGATTGTAGTTAGCAGTTGCCTGTGACTATTTGAGATCATAGCTATAGATTCTGTGAGGCACCTGTCCTCAGGGTATGAAATCTCATTCCCCTGTTCAAATGTCTCCTGGGTTTAATAACTTACTTTTTAAAAAAGAGTATAGTAGAAGTTAAATAACCCTATAGACTAGCTTTTTAGAAGGCTGCAGTTTCTGTCTTATTGATATCCTCTCATTTTCCTTACTTCCAATGGCAGGCGCCAAGTGAAGTCAATGCTAAAACAGTGGAGAAGACAGAAATTGGCTGGTGGCCAGAGAGAATACACAGTGAACATGAAGAAAAAACCCTTCCAATCAAGACCTTAGAGTCAGAATCACATGAATGAAACTTAAAATAGATATTTGTGGGCTTAACAATGTTTATGTGACTTTATTTGGGGGTAAGTTCTTTAGTTAAACCTTGACACAAACATGACCTTGGCCACATACCTGACTGTAACATCAGGGTGACATTGAACCAGAATCCTGACTTTCTAACCCATAGAGACAATGAATGAACAACTTGCTTTTGTTGGTTTTAAACCATAAACTTATGTTAATCATCCAGCAGTAAGTAATTACTATGTTGAATGGTTTAAAATGCTAAGGAAGACAACATTTTCTGTTGCATATTTCTACTTTTTATTATTGACAAACACTAGTATATTAACAATATAACCATTTCTTGTTTTGGTTCAACAAAGTACATTTTTTTCATTAATTTTTGTAGAAAACAAACATTATTATTCAGTGGCATCAACTAAGCTACAAGCCAGAGGCCCCCAACCTGCTACACTCAAAAGTCATCAGAAATCCTTTTGACTCAAATGATATTATATTTGCTAGATGTTTAATAATTATTAATGAAAACTAAAAGTAACATTAAAAATTGGGATATTTTTGTTGAAACTTCCTTTCATATCTGACTTGCTACAACACTGCTTTAAGAAATAAAATCATGCAATTGCAATCAAACTCAAGTGTTCTCTCAATAGAAGAGACACTGTAAAAAATTAACTAGAGAACTTTCATTGTGACAAAAATAAATAAAACAAATAAACAGAAAACACTGTAACCTTTTTATATCTATAAATTTTTAATTTTTTATCTAAAATAATAAAAGCAACCTCCAAATTATGCCACCTAACAGAAATGACTAACTTGCAGGCATGTTAATGAATGAACACTTCAAATTACTCAAAGATACCCTAAGATTTAGGAAAAAATATACTTATGGACAGTAGATTAAAGAAATTATATAGTTATTATTTAGTGATGAAGGACTCTAGGAACTTGTAAACTTTCCTTGAGTTAATCATAAAAGACTATGAGAGATTAAGGGATTCAAATATAAATTGAATAATAAAGTTGATAATGCAGTTAACAAAATACAATTAAAATGCAATCCAAATCCTCCTTGCTTTTATTTTGTAAGATTTATTTTTTTTAACAAGTAAGGTTATTTTATACTTGATTTCTTCACTATGAGTTTACTTTAGATTCTAGAAAATATTACTAGGAACAAAGGGATGATATATGGCTATAGTAAACAGTCAGTTTCCTGAGTTAGCATGGATTTTATAAGGTACAATTAATGTAACTTAAAAGTGTTAAAAACCGCTCTTTTCCATCTTCCTCTCGGAGAGGCAGCTTCGCTTCTGCCTCTCTCCCCACTTCTCTGCTTCCCCCCTTCTCTGTCTCTTTCTCCTCTTCTCTCTCTCTCTCTCTCTCTCTCTCTCTCTCTCTCTCTCTCTGTCCCCCCCTTCACCCTTCCTCCTCCATAACCCCTTGAATAAACATTCAATCTCACCCTGAAAAAAAAAAGTGTTGAAAACCTCTTACGAATGATTTTATTCATATCCTTGTATTCTTCCCAATTCATGACACTTATTCTTCATTTTTATCTCTACTCGGCATTTGGAACCTTAGTGACTTCATGGAAGACATCATATTGAATCTGAGTGATAGAAGGTTTGAATATGATAAACTTGAATGACAATATTTGTTAACAGAAGTGGGCTTCCTTTGTAATGAAAGATTAAAATCTAATCTTTGGCAATGACGCTTAAGTAAAATTGTTTTATTCTTTATTTGTCTTCATGTTGAGGAAAGACAACCTTTTCCAAGGGACTGAAAATACTTATTGAAAATCAATATATTTATATTAGTAATGTATCTTATAGTGATGTTCAGTAAATTAATAAAATTAGCAAGATGATAATAATATGGATTTCACAGCTTTTTTTAAGGCACAATTCTTAATTCTCTTTAAAGATATTTCAATTTTAGAAACATTTATAAGGAACATAAATAAAATAGACTTAGTCAAGTCATCTGCACTATTTACTTTAGAGTTAGTCACTGAAGTATCAAAACACATACTGGTTATGATGTAGCAGACACTGGGGAGTGAATGATTGGGACAGGAATTGCGCACAGCAATATGTGGAATCACTGAGTGAATTGAAGATGCTATACTTGAGAAGAAAAGTTTCATAAGAAAAGTAAACATTCTTTTCAACTATCTCATATTGTCTTTAGAAACAGAATTTCTACTTTCTATGTGTAGTTCTAAAGGAAACAAACAAGGCTACAGGACAGAAATTTCAAGAAACCGTTCAGTATTATAAGGACCTGCTTTTAGGTAATGAGAAATGTAGTAAACACAATTCAGGAAACCATTTGCTAACCTTGAACTTAGGGAACGTGATAGAACAAAAAATATCTATGGTGCCTTCTTTTCTTTGATACTGTTTCTTTGCAATCTATAAAGCAGTCAGATCTTGTATATTCTACATAAGAATAAGATGTAGCTACAGGTTTTTTGTGTGTGTTATATCTATTTTATAGAAGTCTGTTAATTGTTATTGTTTTGTAGGTTTTTTATAACGTTGCTCATAGTTCAAATTAAATAATCTATTTATTGAATTTGACAAAACACTAAGTCAACATAAAAATAACTTTCAAGACAATTTTCATATTTTTCAGATGGGATTAGCAATTCATATATTTTAAAAGTAGCTATTTCATTATTTAAAATCATTTACTGGATAGAAAAAATGAATGCTCTTTCTATAGACTGCTTGCATAGTCCTCTCCCCAAAGAGGACTAGGAATGAAACTAAAATTAGTATGACTAAGCATCTACTAATCAGTATCCTTCAAAATGCATTTAGAAAAATATAAGTCAAAATAAGTACTTTTCTAGGATGTATTATGCTAAATCCACATTAATTCTGCTTCCAGTTTGTGAGGATTATTGAAATAGTTTCTACTCGAAAGCCAAAATAGAGCTAAGAATGACAGGGATATTATGAAGCTGGGTCACAATGACAAGAGAAGAGTAATGATATTTGCTTCTGCCTGTTTTATTTGTAAGTATGTTGATGAAATGGATACTCAAATCATAATTAAGGAGATTTAAAGGTTACAGTTTAAGATACTGACAATCAAAATGTAAAGCACTGTGGTTTCCAGTTTAAAGAGAGTAGCACACTATAAGCTATCTCACCCTGAATTATGAAGATAGAATTAATAGTGGTCAAGAGGTGTTCATGATGTCTTGCTAAATATTATGACTTGACCTTTGGTAGGAACATTACTGATGTACACATTTGCATTTGGTCCAGAGACTGGCAATGGCATTCCTTCCCATGGATAGCATGTTAAACTTGAAATTCCATAGAAATGAGGAAAGAATTAGAATCTCCTATTTCCCACTCCAAGCACAGACTATTTCCATTCAAAATATTGTAACACATCACACCAATCAGTTCATATAGAACGCACAATTATAATAAAGAGCACGTGTGGATCCTGATAGAAAACAAGTCTTTAGTGTGAATATTTGTGGCATGTTTCAATACTTTCCCCCTTTCCATTGTAAATGCTAGAATGAGTGGGAAGAAACAAAGCCTTCCCAGAGACAACAGAACTTAGAAAATAGTCCCAGACCAAATCTCTGAGTGGGGAGAAACTGCCTAGAAGAGCTAAAACAATTCTGGCTGCATAAAAATCAGGGCAAACAAAATCAGGGCAGACAAGGATAGGACTAAACAGAAACAGCTTGTGTAAGATTGGAAGACAGAGGAAGCAGTATCAGAGACACCCAGAAACATTTCATGAAGTCAGAGATAGATGGTGAGAGTTATGTGTGTATTTTTCTATTGATTGTGGGGGGTGAAAGTGGGATTTTTGAGAGTCATGTGTGCGTGTCTTTCTATTGATTATTAGGGGTGACGGTGATAAACACACAAAATTTATCTTGATATTGTTTGAAATTTGATAAGGGCAGAAGTAGAGACAGACATCTCTTCGTCAGGTACAGAAAGGTACAGATGAATTCACATATAAATTTACTGCTGTAAAACCGAAATCCTTCAAAAATGAGTTGTTCAAAATAAACAAGAAGACAGACAGATAAAAATTCCTGGTATTTTAATCAAAGCAAAAGTTTATTTTTTGTAAATAAAAATGTAAACATGTACTTTAAAAAAAAGCTCTCACCAGAAAATTTCTCTCCTACAATAGACAAAAGCTATGATTTATCATTTTTCCACAACTTGGAGAGAACCACAAACCCACAAAAATGTCAGGAGCTTGGGAGTAAATGTCTAATCAGCTCAAGGAGAGCAAGATAAACCTTGCTAATCTCACACACAACACTCACCAGGAGAATAAATTCAGGAATATGGACTCATTTTGACAATCCATGAAAGGTATCCTCATGCTGCAATGGAATTAAACTATAGATAACTACAGAAGCATCTTAAATTACTCAGAAATTAATGATTTATGTCTGAATAGTATCTTACTAAATAAATTTAAAATGCTTCAAATTACATTTTTAAAATACCACAAACACGATGATTTCCTCAATCTTTTCAGTCTGGTCCCGTAGATCTAGATAAGTGGGAAAGGGTTAAGAAAATCAAGACACGTGGATTGTGATGCTTGCATCCAGACTATTTTCTTCCTGTTGTGTTCTTGCTTATGGCACTGAAAAAGAAAGCTAATATATCCTACAGAATCAAAAGAACAATATTGACCTAATAGAAACTTCTAGATACCTTGTAGAAGATATATAATAGAAGGAAACTATGGCCCACTGACTCAATATATATGATGGAGGCCACACCCTTGTACCTTGAGAGACTTCAAGGAGTCATAATCCACTAATTTGAGGGTTAAAGTCTAGAGAAGTTAGTGAATTGTTTTGTTCCTGATGGGAAGCAGGAGAGGAGTTCCTTCAGTCAAATCTCTGTTGATTTGATTCTAAACACTTCTGGCTACTTGAAGCTTCCACCTTGGAGACCTTGGTGCTGGAACCAATTTTTTTTAAATATCCATTTGTGATTATATAAAAAAAATTCACACTTTGAACAGTGAATAAAAGTGGAGATTGTGTAGTCTAGTCATATCATAAATAGATAAATATATTTAATAGCACGTTGTATGTGGCCAAACTTGCACATTCGATTCTGTAAAAATTGGAAACCACATATAAGAGATTATTTTAATCAGTAAGATAATATATGTTATAAAAATGTGAAAATAGATGCAGCGTCTAAGATATTCAGCATCTAGACAATATTCCACTTTGTCAATGACCAAAGTAGAGTGAGACTTCCAGGGGAAGTGGCCCATTTCATCTGATTTTAGATGTTCTGTTCTTCTTTTAGATACACTACGAAAAGAAGCAATTTCCACATGTAGAAAGAGACAATTTAGGATGTCACCCTGGAGCAGAGAGAACTTGACTATTGCCACTTTTTCAGAAGGACTTTTAAAGCCATGTGCTCTGAATGATCAGTGGAATCAATAAAAACATTTTTTTTTTTTGCTTGAAAGAACCTCTTCAAAAAATATAAAATGTGTTCAGATGCTGGATAGAATCCCATAATTTTTCTTAATTATTATTAAAATTGTACTTAAAAACTTCTTCAATGGCACACAAGCCAAATAATGAGTAAAAGGCATTATGGTAATACAATGATACACTCCTAAAAGGTGTTTGATGATCCTTGAGTATTTAGCTTTCTACCCTATTATTGTAACTACTAGCTTTGTATAGCCTACATAAAATAGGGGAGACAGGTTGTCCCTGACTTTCAGGAAGAACCCTTGCTTTTCTTTGTGTGCCTATTGACACTATAGTAAGACAATATAATACTGAGAAGTGGTCACCTACATCTAATGAGCAAAAGTGAGGATTTTGAATAAAAGAACTATGTTCACTCATCACTAACAGATTTCCATAAACCTTGAATCTGACATCCATGGTAGCCTGGGCTACAGGGATTGATCCATGTATTGGCGACTCTTAATCTCAGGGTCATGGGTTTGTGCCCCACGTTGGGCACCAAGTGTATCGGCGTAAATGAATACAGACTGATTGTAATAATATATACAGCTTTAATGGGGAAATAGACTTACAGAACCACAGGTTCCCGCAGAGAACAGGAAAACAGAAGGGGCAGCAGGCTCACACTCACCAGATTTATATGTAAACATTAGCCCGAGGCGAACACTCCCCCTAATGTGCTGGGCTTATCCCTACAGATCCAGTTTAAAAGAGAAACAAAGTCTGGTGGTGGTGGTTCACACCTTTATTCAATACTTGAGAGTCACCTGACTTTAATCCCAGCACTAAGAAAGAGGAGACAGGAAGGGATGTGGCTGGGCAGAGAGAGGAACGTAAGGCAGAAGGAGACAAGAACTCAAGGCATTCAGTCTGAGGACGTGTAGAGACAGGATTGTCCATTCAATTAAAGGATTCAGTAGAGATAATAGCTAGTGGCTGGCTGTTCTGCTTCTCTTATCCTTCAGCATTGATGTCTGACTCGGAGTGTTTTATTATTAAGACCAATTTGAATTCTCACTACACACAGTTGTTCCTTTCACTGGTGACATGATTCACAGAGGCTACCTAAAAGAAATAGCATTTCCTCTTTGAGAAATGCTTGGACTGCGAACATAATCCTATCATAATATTGGCAATATCTATAGATATCCATATTCTCAAACCTTCAAGGCATTAGTTCACCCAAGTTTCCAATATATTTAAATACTGAAGTAAAACTGTTGATACCTTCTGTCTCAGTTGTCTGCATGACTTTAGAATACTTACTAAGAAAAATAGACGACATTAATATTATGATTTCTTTTTTATTAGTTCTTTAGGAATTTCATATGTCTTTTGATTGTATACATCTCCTCCTTCTTTCCTCTAAGATCCCCCTTACCCACCCGACTTTGGGTTCTCTGATTTTTCCCTCTTTAAATCCACTAAGTCATAATTGCTGCCTGTGTGGACTTGAATGTGTGGTGGAATTAGCATGGACTGCATTATTAAAGACAGTTGACTCTCCCTCTCTAGGTTGCTAACTATTGCCAAATGGCATATGGCATATGTTAAACATTTTTATTTAGTGAAAGACCCTTCTTAATGATTTTTGATCAAGTACTGGAAGTTTGCGCCGAAGGTAAGCTGGTAGTACTACTTTTACAGGCAGAAAACTGGGAAAATTTAAAGGTCTCCTTCTCCAGCTTCAAAACACTATGTCCACTGGGAAACTGTTTGAAAGAGCAGCAAATCGCACCATACACAAAAGAACACAGTGTGTGATGCCTGCCACCTGTACAAAGCCCAAATGCTTGGCCTGAATGGCTTAACAATAGCCGTCAATGACAGCAGAAATACTGAACAGATTTTAAGGACTCAAAGCAGAGCTAGCTGGTAAGAGCCACAATTATACACGAACAGAACCAGCATGCAAAGCCAAGAGGAGAGTAACGCTTGCGAAAAGGAAAGAGCAGCCACCTCTGAGATAAAGTTGTGAAAGGCAAGCAAAGGTGACTGAGAGCATTTAAAAATACATGCCAAGTGTGAAAATGTAATGATGATGATGGGGAAACTTGTAATGGTACTTCAAAGTCACCTTTCCCCTAGTCTTAAATTTAAAATCAGTGCTATCCTCCATTGTTCACTTATTTCAGTGCACCAAATGCTACATTTTAAAATGATGGCTTCAGGATCACTTCTTTTATTGTTTTCATAAAGTAAGTAAAGAACCTTAGGTCCAATGGCAATTTGCTACTTCATAAGCAGAAAACTGTTTTGTTATGAAAGGGTGAAGTGGTCACCAGAATGAACCATAAAAGTGCAGGGGCCACAATGAGCAACAGCCCTGCTTTTAAGATTTAAAGTATATCACCTGCTCTCTCCAGAAGCAGTGTCTCCCAAGAGGCTACCATTAACCAATGAGGTGGGGAGTGGACAGGCATCCCGAACCTACCAGGATGCTTCTGGTGGCTCAAACGGAGTTCTTCCTTCAAGCATCTCGTTCTGTCATGCCAAAGCTGCATCTGTCACTTTAATTCTGTATCTCTTCCATTATTGCCAGCAACCTCATTATTTCCCTTTAGAGGAAATTTTTCTGTTGGTAGAATCCTTGCATTGGAGTGCAGTGTTGATCATGTCTACTCCATTAAACGAAAGCATCTCTTCTTAAATATGCATTTCTTTTAGGCTCCTTAACCAAAGATGATGAAATTCTAGGAAGAAACAAATCACTAACATAGGAGAAATATCGTATCTTCCGATGAATTCTAAACTATCTCACAAAGCAAAGACCAAAGTAAAATAAAATGGAAGCAATAAAATGTACATAATATATTGTTAGGAGAAGAAAGACTTTAGAAGGGGGAAAATAATTATTAAAATAGAATTATTTATAGATAAAATTATAGAATTAAATTAAATGCTTTTATTCTTTATTTGTCTTTTTATATACTCTGTTTACTTAACTGAACATATTAATATTTGATATGATATTTGGGAAAAATTTTAAATATGTCTGTACTACCTCAACTAACTCAGGGAAAACTGTAATAAAATTCAGGCAGTAGAGGAAAGTTTTGGATTTCTGCATGTCTACTGTCTTCAAGAAATGATTAGAACTAGACTCTTGGCTTATTTCTTCCACATGTCCAGTATCGCTCTCCTCTCACCCCAACAGGTCTTGCAAGTTCAAATTTCTATCCCCCTTTTAAGGAGAGTCCAATCCTGATTTCCTTATGCTATATTTCCTCAAGAAACTTTACTTTTCCTATTCCTTACAGGACACTCAGCAGCACTCAAGGACTCTAGTCTGCTTCACAGGTGACCACAGACATGGGACACTGCAACCAGAAGGCAGGCCCTTCACCAAGACTCCTCTTTGGAAATAAAGAAGAAATAAGTATGAATTCCCTTGCTCACTATCGTTCATCTCTCTGTATTCTAAAATTCTTTTTTTTTTTTTTTTTTTTTTTTTTTGATTTTCGAGACAGGGTTTCTCCGTAGCTTTTGGTTCCTGTCCTGGAACTAGCTCTTCTAGACCAGGCTGGCCTCGAACTCACAGAGATCCGCCTGCCTCTGCCTCCCGAGTGCTGGGATTAAAGGCATGCGCCACCACCGCCCGGCTGTATTCTAAAATTCTAATTTTATAATGGAAGAAATATACTTCAGAATGTTAAGCTACACACGATTCTTATATATGCAGTTTGCCAAAACGCAAGCGTCTCATCGAGTTCTCAGCTGAAGAACTTTTCCACTACAGCCTCATTCCAAGCTTATAGGAAGAAGTGTATGCAAACTCCTAACTGACAACTGGGAGGTATCATCCTCATCTGATTAGGGAGTGTCATCCCATATGTCTCTGTGGTTTAATGCCTATTCTGAATGCTCACTGTGAGGAAGTGCCTGTGATTTATACAGCTCATGGTCTGTTCTCTCTGATAAGAACCAGATTGTGATTTTTTTCCCTGGGGAATTTGATCATCTCCATCTAAGTAGTGTAGGCACTTCCTCTTTGCTGTTACTGGTACTTTAGATGCCACAAGTCATGGCAGGGTCCATTGCTATCCTAAGTTTGAGAAGTCTGTAAAATAAATGTCTACTGACATTTGATTTGCAATGAATCTCCACCAGTTTTAAGATTAAGCTCACATAGAAAAGCAACTTTACAATGAAGTACACAAACATCCTATACTATTATTGCCTTCTTCATGTGTGTCCATAATTAAAAGAGACAAAGCATTCAACTTCCTCTTCTTGGTGGGCAAATGTTTTTTTCTTTGGTTCTCTCCTCTCCTGTTTGTTCTTCAGTGATGACATCCTCCCTCTTTTGAATACTCTGTCTCATGACATTGCGTTTATTGGGAAAGTGAGATGGGGAAATGAAGGAATGATACTAGATAGCTAGACCAAAACTTGACTCCATTGTCTCATTATTTTATCTTTTTTCGTTGAGTCAACAATATATTCTATATATTTATTTTCAAAAATCTTGGTAATTATCAAATAATCAAGAGTTAATTATTGCTATCTTACTCATTGCATTGATATGAAAAAATGTCTCCAAATCTCTCTTTTTTTTCTTCCTTCTATATTTCACAAAATAGCCATGCGACAAGATGGTGAAAGATGATAGAGATGTAGAAAAATAATTAACAGCAATAAAACTAGAACACTAACTCAATCATTTGAAGCACTTTACTCAACATTCTAATTCAGTTCATTTGCTATTTAGAACTAATTTCAGATGCCTGTTTATAATTTGTGATTGGATGGTAGGAAGCCTTATTAAATTTTATGCAGTTTAGTCAGGCAGAACTAATACAATGATCTTCCAAGAGAGGAATCCAGGTTTAAGTAACATTTCAAACTCGAACTTTCGCATACATTTTTCTTAACTGATGAGCAAATCATAATTCAACTCTCTTCAAAGTTATGTTTCTTCATTGACTTAGCAAAGGCTAGAGAAGGTCAGGAATAATAACTGAGAATGAAGAGGTATAAATAGCAGCTTGCTATGAGACTTTCATGATTTTGTAGGATAAAAACCTCACAGAGAAGGGGCTGAATGTTTCTATATGCCTCTATCTTATTTAGCAAAATAAGAAATATACATTTGTAAAGAGTTTTGACTTTTTTATTATTCTAGTGAGAATGGAAACAAACTCACTGTTATAAAATTTAAATTACTACAGATAAATAACTTGAACCTCTTAACTTATACCATCATGAAAAGAAACTGATTATTTCCCCCAAAGTAACACAGTCAGAGCACTTTGTCCAAATCACTCACCAAAGCCTTTATTTTCTCCCTCAAGGGCAGCTTGTTCTCAATGATGGTGAGAAGTTCTGATTCAGAGAACTGATGCCACTCCTGATTTCTTTTTCGTCCCTGGTTCCCATTTGCTTTACTACTTTGGAGCCCATTCTCTTCCAGGAGCTCATCAGCGATCTTGTTCATTTACCTTTAGTGGATGCTTGTGTGTTCTTATTGATTTCAGTTAACTTTCCATTCTCTACATCACAGAACTTTCTGAAGGAGCTCTTTGCTATAATTTGGGTCACGGTCGTGTGCTTGTGTCGACGAGAGATCCCCGAACTTTTGCAAACACAAATCCAGCTGAAGCACTTTTCAACATCTCACCTCATGCTTTCTACAAATTGAGTTTAAGAATATTCCTGCTTGAGGAAGGTTTCTTCAAATGAAATTATTTGACTTTGTTTAATTCAAGTCACTTGTGAGGCTTCCCATGCTTCCAAAGCCAGTTAAGAAACCAAACCATCATTAAACATGAAAATTAGAAATGATTCTCAATGGCTTCCAGGAGAGAAATAACTAAGCCCTGGATTTTAAGTGCTATTTTTAAAAAAAATACTTCCTGATTATATTGTTTTACTTTAATTGGAAGGGCATATACTGAAGTGAACTATTTTGATTTCTAAAATGACTTTTAAAAATCCAGTTCTACTTTGAGGAGTGTGTGTGTGTGTGTGTGCATGCGTGTGCATCTGTGTGCATGCATTCACGTGCATATACAATACCCACTGTGTAGTACTGTATAAACATATGAGTCTATGCAGGTTTACATGCACATGTGTGTATGCAAGTGAAGGTTAGAGGTCGGCATGGAGTGTCTTCCCTTGATCACTCTCCACCTTTTCGAAGACAGTCTTTCATTGGAAACACCTATCTGGTTAGTCTGACTGGCCAGAAAGCTCTAGGAATCCACCTAGATATACCCAGCTCCAAAACTGGGGTTACTAGCCCATGCAAACCCAGCTTTTTGTGTGGGTTCTGAGGATTTCAACTGGTCTTCATGCTTGCATGGTAGGCATTTCAGCAACTGAGTCATTTAGGGCCACGGTCCCTTCTTTGAGGTTTTTAACTATCATCAACATCTATGAATATAAGAAAAATGTACAGTCTTCTTTATTACCAAATTCACATTTATTACACTTGTTAGTTATGTTAGTCAAACCTTATGTGCTCATTGCTTTATTTGCCATTTAATTTATAACTAAATGGAAGCAGTTTTATGCTGAAATTAACATTGGTAAATTTATCAATTTTTCAAGAGATTTCATGAAGTTTTTAAAATTAGCTTATCTCAAAAGTCAATTAGGTGGTCCCATTTATTCAATGTTGCCCTTAATGTCTGTGCTGCTGGGGATATACATAGGAAGTAGTCTCCTGTGTCCATGTGTTGTAGACTACTTCCCACTTTCTCTTCTATCAGGTTCAGTGTCTTCAGACTGATATTGAGGTCTTTAATCCATTTGGACTTGATTTTTGTGCATGGTGATAGATATGGATCTATTTTCATTCTTCTACAGATTGACATCCAGTTATGCCAGCACCATTTGTTGAAGATGCTCTCTTTTTTCCATTGTATACTTTTAGCTTCTTTATCAAAAATCAGGTGTTCATAGGTTTGTGGGTTAAAGTCAGGGTCTTCTATTCGATTCCATTGGTCGACTTCTCTATTTTTATGCCAATACCAAGCTGTTTTCAATACTTTAGCTCTGTAAAAGAGTTTGAAGTCAGGGATGGTAATGCCTCCAGACAATCCTTTATTGTATAAGATTGTTTTGGCTATCCTGGGTTTTTTGTTTTTCCATATAAAGTTGATTATTGTCTTCTCATGGTCTGTGAAGAACTTTGATGGGATTTTGATGTGGATTGCATTGAATCTATAGATTGCTTTTGGTAGAATTGCCATTTTTGCTATGTTGATCTTCCCAATCCAAGAGCAAGGGAGATCCTTCCATTTTCTGGTGTCCTCTTCAATTTCTTTCTTCAAAGACTTAAAGTTCTTGTCAAATAGATCTTTCACTTCCTTGGTCAGAGTTACCCAAAGGTATTTTATGCTATTTGTGGCTATCGTGAAAGGTGATGCTTCTCTGATTTCCCTCTCTGCTTCCTTATCCTTTGTGTATAGGATGGCACCTGATTTGTGCAAGTTGTTATAGAAGCCCAGGTAGACTAAGGATATTTATTCCATATCCCAATAGCATCTATAGTCTTTGTTCATTCCAGCATCAACTGAAAAGTCTGAACTCTCATCTAAATGTTTAAATCAAATGTGGGTCAGGATGGAGTTATGATTCATCTAATGCAAACACACCTCCAGCTGTGAGCCTGCAAAATTAAACAAGCTATCTGCTGCCAAAACACAACAGTAGGGTAGACACTTGCATGCCAAAATGGAGAAACAAGAAAGTGGTAACAAGAAGTTCCATGTTAACCTGAAACACAGCAGGACAGACAGTAAGTATCAAATATTACAAATTATAAATAATCACTGTTGACCTATATCCTGCCGTTCAGACTCCAGATCAAGAGAGTGAATTGAAGGCTCCACATAGCACCACTCACATATTTTCCACTGGAAATAGTTCATGTCGAAGCTCTTACTTATTCTAGCCAGATACTTGTAGATAGCCTGGCCTCACGTTGCACACTATGCTCTACTATGCTGCATTAGCACTATGGCCTTGACACATTGTTCAGATAAGCATTGCCAAGTGGGTATCTTCTGTGATAATTTCACCCTCTGGCAGCCTTCTGTCTAGTTCCTGTCTCAGAAGCTCCAATTGTCACTGTCCTTCAGAATCTAAGGTAGTAGCCATGTCCTGACTGGTAGTGACTGAATTTCATGCCACACTTGGATAAACTGTTTCCCAGCTAGGAATTGCCAAGAGGGACATCAATAAATGCAGGCAACCAAAGGCTGGAAACAGAAGAAAGTATCAATGTCACAGAAGCATTAATGACTACTCCATTAAAATTAAAATTGTTCTGTAATATACTATTGGACCATAATGGTAATGACATCCCTAATGGTCTGTGAAATGCCTTTTTTTAGGACTGTGGTTTGAATGTGAAATATCACCAATAGGCATATGTGGCTGAAAAGTTGGCTCCAGTTGTTGGTAAAGTTTGGAGAGTTGTTGGCATAGTTTGGAGAGTTCTTAGAACCTTAAAGAAGTAGGGAATATCTGGCAGAAGAATGACATGGGTTGGGCCTTTTGGGGTTATGTTGGAGGTTATTAGACCATACCTAATTATGGTATAGCCTATGTTTTCTGACTTTCCAAAGTGTAGTGCCATTCTGACACCATATTTTCTCTATTACCATGAACTGAATTTCCCCTGAGTCTGTTGGAATAAATTAAGCTTTCTTCCTTTATTTTCTGTCAGGTATCTTGTCAACAGTAACACAGAAGACAGAAGAAACTAATGCAAAGACCAAGGACCATTTTTCATTATCTATACATAGCACCTAGACAAACTATATTTTTTAACACTCCATAGCTTGTCCATTGCTCTTTCTCACATGTAATAATATGGAAAGAATTTTAAAAATGACCCAATCTGTTCATTATTTTGATTTGAAAATCCATTGCTTCCAATTTCTATCACTTGTGTTCAATTATATTATGAAATGAATGTGACATGCTACATGAAAGCCAGAACAAAAAAAAAGGCAAAAGAAAGTTATTAAAGAAATTCAGATTAAAAAACAATTATGCTAACCACTAAACCACAGAACACCACCAACAAATCTAAATAGGAAATATGAAATGTCATTGCTTATTAAGGACATGATTTTATGTAGAAAACTGTACCCAAATGATATCAAACCAAAGTCTGTGTTTTAGGAAACAAAACAAACATGCAAAAATTGACACTGATGAAGGATATTAAGGAATCTTAATAAAGTGTTAAGATACACCATGTTCGCAGATTGGAAGGACGAATATTGTTTAAATGCCCTTGCTACACAAAGTGTTTTTAATAAAATTAGAAAAATACTTGTGGTTTAAATGAGATTGTCTCCCACAGGTATTTGAACAATTGGTCCCTGTTGAAGGAGCTACGGTTGAATGGATTGCAGGCTGCATTCCTGCCACCTGGCTCCTGGCCACCGGCTAGCTTTAAACCCACAATAACAACATACAAACTGTATTCTTTTAAACACTGCTTGGCCCATTAGCTCTAGCCCTTACTGGCTAATTCTCATATCCCAATCAACCCATCTCTAATAATCTGTGTAGCACTAGTCTTACAGGGAAAGGCTCAGCATGTCTGACCTGGTGGCTTGCTTCATTGTGTCTGCCCCAGAGAGGAGAGGAAATGGTGTCTTTCTGAGGTGTCTTACCTCACTTCCTCTTCCTCCCAGCATTCTGTTCTGTTTACTCCACCCACCTATGTTCTAACCTATCAGGGCCAAGCAGTTTCTTTATTAATTATCCAATGACCTTCCTCCATCAGGTCCCAGCTGGTGGCATTGTTTGTGAAAGTTGTAAAATCTTAAGGAGGCACAGCTTTGTTAAAGGAAGTATGATGGAGAAGGGTCATCTTTCTATCTGTTGTTTCATTGGTTAAGTAATAAAGAAACTGCTTGGCCTCTGATAGGACAAAAAATTAGGTAGGTGGAGTAGACAGAAGAGAATGCTGGGAGAAAGAAGCTGAGTCAAGGAGTCACCATGGTTCTCCCACTCCAGACAGACGCAGGTTAAGATCTTCCCTGGTAAGCCACCTCGTGGGCTACACAGATTATTAGAAATGGGTTAGATCAATATGTAAGAGCTAGCCAATAAGAGGCTGGAACTAATGGGCCAAGCAGTGTTTACAAGAATACAGTTTCCATGTAATTATTTCAGGTATAAAGCTAGCCATGCAGGCGGCTGGGTGGCGGGACACAGCCCCACCTCTCCTACAACAGAAGTACATCCTTGGTGATCAGTTTTGAGGTTTAATAGCCAGACCCTAATTTCTGTTCTCTCTCTTTCTTTTTATTTTCTATGTGAGGAAGAAATGGGCTCGATATACTTGCAGATCTCTAAGCTATCCTCACTCCTGTTCTTTCTTTCACCATCATGATGGACTGTAGCCATCTGGAATGTGAGAAAAACCCTAACTTGCTTTTGGGGGTGTTTTATTACAACAGAAAAATAATTAATATAACACCAGTAACATCATTCATGGAACTAGCAAAAGCAATTCTAAAATTTATATAAAGCCATTTTATTTAAAAAGTGTCCATTTTTTAAATGAAAACCACAAATTTGGGGAATTTGTACCACTTGACTTTGTTGGTGGGAAGCTGTTTGTTTCCCAGCCAACCAGAATCTTGAATTAATCACATAGAAAATCTGTATTAATTGCAATACAGCTTGGACAATCACTTAGGTGTGTTGCTAGTTAGCTCTTATATCTTAAATTAAGCCATTTCTATCAATCTGTATATCCCCACATGGCTCTGGCTTACTGGCTACATTCTGGAGCATCTGTCTCCAGTAGTGGATACATGACTTCCCCTGACTCTGCCTACTTTCTCTCAACATTCAGTTTTCCTGCCTAGCTCTATTCTGTCTTATTACAAGCCAAAGCAGCATATTTAATCATTAACTAATGAAAGCAACACATAGACACAAGGATCTTCCACATTATTCTGTTGAAATAAAAAGGAAGGTTTTAACTTTAACAATGTAAAATTACATATAACAAAACAGTTATCAAACACAAATTACAGTTACAATATTTAGTCTTTTACATTTGGCAAATTAAGGAAAATACTCTATCATCTCAGTGAATCTAAAGTTTTATAGCTAATCTATCTTTTCTAATTATAACTATTTTTCTTCAAATCCATGAAAGAAGTATATAATATTATCTAAGTTAACAGGAAGTAAATTGTACTTAACTTCCAAAACTCTAGAATTGACAGAGACAACTTCCTGCCTTGACAGTCACCCAAAGTTTGTCTGTAACCTTGGGGTACCCATCTTCAGCCTACAGGCCCATAATATCTATAAGACTTTTTCATGAAGCAGGCAATTTGAAGATCTGTTTTGTCTTATAATGGCAAAGTCCATCAGTTGCTTTTTTCTGTGTCCTGTAAAACGGCAGACTCTTTCATGAAGCAGGAACCCCAAAGGTCTGTCTCACCTTCGGGCAAGTTCAGCAGTTATTTTTCTATAGGTCCTGCAAGTCTAGTCAAACAGTTCAAACAAGCACAGTTTCTTGCCCAAATGTCTAACAAACTCCATGAGGAGCCTCTTCAATGCCCATCATCCTCTTGAAATAGAGTGGTGCTGCCAGGAGCAGGTGTGTCTCGTCATGAAAAATCTTAAGTTAATAATTTCAAATTTTCAAATTGCATATCTTCAATTGCACTATAGTATTATAATTATCAATGCACTTGTGTACTGGGGATTTACACTTCAAATGGCACAAGCCAGGCACAGAAAGACAAGTACTGAATGATAGCACTCACGTGGGAAACCTTAACATACTCAGTTTTGCAGAATATTTGATACCATTGTATGACAATGTCTCTGTCCTTCCTTGCCTGCTTAAGGCATCTTGTGATTGGTTTGATAAAGAGCTGAATGGCCTGTAATTGAGCAAGAGAAGATAGGTGTGACATTCAGGCAGAGATAGGAACTTTGGTAAGAATCGGAGGTGGGAAAGACTCAGTGTAAATTGGACTGAATGTATGAAGGAGATGTATTGAATGAGCCACAAGGCAGAATATAGATTAATATAAATGGGTTAATTTAAGTTTTAAGAGCTAGTTTGGAACAAACTTAAACTAAGTCCAAGCTTTCATACTTAGAAAGTTTCCATGTCATTATTCAGGACCTGGAAGTCCAAAGAAAACTCTGCTACATTAGGTGTCCAACATAAAGGCACATTTCTCCAAGCATATGACTTGAGATACCCTAGAAAGGTTCCAGAGAAGAAACTGGACATGGTTTCGTAGCAGCCATAATTTCTTAGGCAGTCCTGGTGATCATATGGCATAAAGGGGCAAGGCTCCTTTAGGAGACCCAGCTGTGCAGCCTAGCATTTGAATGGAGTCTGTGAACAACTGGCAAGCTGGATGGCTGAAGAAAAAGAAAAAAAAAAGCCAGGTCCAGACAGAGAAAACTTGAAAACTTCTGAATAGATACAATATGCTTTAAAATGTGCTTAGGTGCTGAAGAAAGAAAAAAAATTGGTATAAATGATCATAGAAAATATATTGTAAAAAGAAGATATCTGCAATGGCATTTGCTAGGGGCTTACACAAAGAAGTTTTGGTAATCTAAAGATGGATATTGGTATGATAGAGACATAAATAAATTTTCTGCAGATCGGTCTAAGAAGATAGAGCCTGAATAGTTCCTGTCAGACAATGAAATCCTAGGAGTTCCCGAAGGGTGAAACTAATGGGAGTTCACACTGAAACGCAGAAGAAGCTGAAGTCTGATATCCTTGGGTGATGGGAACTGCAATAGTTACAAATATTCAGGAAGGGAAGAATAGAGCTTTCATACACTGACTAGCACTGTTTTTCTATTTTTATTCCACCACCGCATAGAATGGTGATTCCAAATCTCAGAGTGCTTTCTCCTCAGTAAATGTGCCTTTCGAAATGCCATAGCAAACACTCACAAAGGAAAACTTCCAAGGTTCCAGACATATCTTGATCCAGCATTAGTTTTGGTTACCTTGACCTGGGTGGCCTTTGGGCACTGGCAGTCCTAGGATGCAGAGGAATTGGGAAGTTTGGTCTCTAAGGATTGTGGGTAACTATGAAGGAAATGACCAGAGAGACTCTTTTGGGGACAGTTTATTTACTGAACTAATGGGGCTAACTTCTATAGCTCCAGTCAGTGGGGAGGGGAGGACAAAGAACAAGGGAGGAAATGCATCCAAAGTGCACAGACCTGACTGAAGACAGGCAAGGACTAGCTACTCACCAATTCAAACATGAAAGAATGTTGGAGGAAGTGCAGGGCAGAAGTGCTGTGGCAGAGGCAGGGATTTTCCAAGCTTATCAGTTCTTTTCGCAGACTTTCAGTCACACGATTTCTGAGGAGCTATTCTCTGGAGGGGAAACAAAGTTCAACTCATCTAATATGACATGGCCTTTGTTTCTAGAGGTGAATAGGTACAGGCCTGATATGGGTAGGGAGTGGCCCCACTTCTGTGATGGTGTCTGGGGTATGGGAAATACTCGACATCCCTTCTCTGTGTAGTAGGAGACTGTTTGCT
Organism: Microtus pennsylvanicus; assembly: GCF_037038515.1. Lineage (NCBI taxonomy): Eukaryota > Metazoa > Chordata > Mammalia > Rodentia > Cricetidae > Microtus > Microtus pennsylvanicus. Next base: position 37,820,015 of record NC_134590.1, read on the forward strand.
CCTGGACGCCCAAAACTAAAATAATCTCTCAGAAACTATATTATTTAAATCACTGCTTAGACAGTAGCTTGAGCATATTGCTAGCTAGCTCTTACTGTGGCAGCCAGTCATGATAAGCTGAGTATGGCCAGGTCACCCAAAGGAAATTTTTTTACTTCCAACCATTATCACTTTCCACAGTAAAACTCTGCCATCCATAAATTTAATACGAGGCCTGAGTCTCAGTAGTTTGCCTCAAGGCAATACATGGTTGCAGAAAGAACCACAGACTAAGATTCCCTAAAGTCACCCAGAACAGACCATTCAAACGAAATGCCTAGCATTCCAATCACTGTAGATAGGACCACCTGCCATTACACACCCACCAGGACATCCCTATACAAATGTCAGCCAATCAGAGGTCCTGAACCTCAGAAACCCCTCACCCCACCTTTACTGCTATAAAAACCTAATTCTAATTGAACTCAGAGCTCTCTGGTTATTCCAATACGTTGGGCATGCAAAAAGACCGAGTTTGCAAACTTGATTAAAATAAAGGCTCTTTGCTTTTACATATGGGACTTGGTCTCCTTGTTGGCTTTTGCAGGGACTTTATGGATTTGGGCATAATACTTACATCTAGAGTTAACCCATTTCCATTATTTTATATTATTTTATATTTTACCATGCCTTCAATTCTAGCACTCAGGAGGCAAAGGCAGAGGAAGATATAGGCAGATCTCAATGATTTCATGACCAGCATGGTCTATATAGTTAGTTTCAGGACAGCTAGAGCTGCATAATGAGACCCTGTTTAACCAAACAAATAAACAAATAAATAAAAATAAAATAAACAAATAAATAAGCAAATATAGTTTAAAATTAAAAGAACAGTCAGCACTACAAAATATATAATACAATTTGAGACCACTCATTATAAAATGGACAAAAAATATGAACAGTTATTTCTATGAAAAAGTTATATCAACCACAAACATGAGAAAAGGAATTTAATTTAACACTACTATTTTTCCTTTAAAGATTACTGCTGTGAATAGTGTCAGTCCATACCATGCATCCATCATATTGAATACCTTTTTAAATCACCAAAATGCTTGCAAGATGTGGAAACAGTCACAAGAGGTAGCAATGCAAAGTGATACAGACAATACTCAGAAATACACTTAACTCCAAGTGTATATCTTATAGATTGTCATCATACTGAATTAATTATTAGGTTATAAGTCATGGGTTTTCAGTAAAATCTCTGAGAATTAAATATAATGTAACTATTTATTAAGTTTATAAGGAATTGGTACCTAAATTTATAGGTAAAAGCATAATCCTGAGTTGGCAAGATGACTCTGTGGATAAGAGTGCTTGCGGCCAGACCTAATGACCAAACCTAATGGCCAGAACATATATACTTAGTGATAGAGAAGCATTCCTAAAAAATTTTCTCTGACCTCCACAGTACTAGCACCATAATGTACACATATGCACACACGCTCATGCACACACATGTGCACAGCATATACATACTATACAGATTATATAAATAATTAGCATATATATGTGTTAATTTTTAAAAATATATTTCTAAAATGAAAACTTGAATAAGTTTTAAATAAATTTTGTTATTTGATTTTCTTCAAAATGAAAATTGCTGGCCCTGGAGAGATGGCTCAGCAGTCAAGAGTCCTTGATGATCACTAGAGGCTTGGGTTGGCTCCTAGCAATGACAGGACAGCCTGCACTATCCTGTACCAACTAAATCGTTAAACCTTAAAACACTGAAAGGAAATTAAACAACCCCAGAAAGTTGTTTTCTGGCAGTCACACATACGCTGTGCACACATACACTCTGAGATACAATTACACATACCCAATAGATAGGTAGCTAGGTAGGTAGGTAGGTAGATAGATAGATAGATAGATAGATAGATAGATAGATAGATATTAGAAAGTTAACAATGAGAATTTCTTTAACCACAGGGGTTCAGTACACCGCCTAATCCATTGTGGTCATTTACAGTAAGTATTGTTCCAATATAATCTTGAAGTCATGCTCCAAACTCCAATAATAATCTCTTCATTTTTCAGGCACCATATCTTCCTAAAATCACATGATTAAATCTAGTAAAAATGAGACCTTGCTTCTGTGAGGAAAACGTTGACAGATACCTTCCTTGTGGTGATCTGAAATTTCTCATTAGCTGCACAGCTAATAAAACCATTGTGTGGAAACAGGCTTCTTTTCCAAGGACTCCTTGGAAGGCAACTTGTATTACTTTTTAATGCATGTCGGCCTCTCAGTGCTCTCCTGGCAATGGCTGTAATATAAAAATATAGATTTTACAAACAAAAGCAGAAGCTTAGGCTCATTTTTTGGCTTTTTATTAGTTCTGTCAAATACTTGACATGTGCTATAGGAAAAAATCTATGCATTTTCTTGAAAAGCCTATTAGCTCAGTCCATCCACTCAGAAGCTTTTATTACTTCATGGGCATGATTCCTCATAGCATGAAAGGTGAATGTAATATTTCATCATAATGTAAGATCACATTTTTAAATCATTGAAAGTAATTTAGTGAGGCTTAGAGATGGGAGAATGAAGAGTCAGATACTGAAGAATTTTATTCCAAAATCTCTTGGTCCTTAGACACTATCTTTCTCTTCCTAAAACTATTTTTTCTATTCTATTAGGGTTTCGCTCATCTACCCACCAATTCATTTAGGTATATTTTGTTCAATAATTAATTAAACATGGTCTATGTAGTAACTTTCCCCTGTTTAGTGAAAAACAAAGGAAACAATTAATTGAGAACAGTTTAATTGATAATTGGTAAAGTAAAAACTATGAAAAACATTTAAAGCAACCCCGTAGAACCACAAAATTGGCCTTGGGAGTAGAAGAGATTGCTTTTAGCAAAAAACCACATAAGTTCTCTTTGACTATCACCAACTAATCTAAGGACATCATCATCTAATGACACTTAAGCAATCAAAGTGATATTAGGAAGCTGTTAAAAATAGAATTTGGGGCTGGGAATGTGGCTCACTGGTTAAAGCACTTGTCACCCACATGATGGATAAGCATGGGGGCCTGCCTATCATTCCAATGCCTAGATGTAGAGTGGGGATCCCTAGAGCCGACTGGTGAATCATCACTTGCCTCAGAGAAGAAAACTAGGGCAATGAGCTGCCGAGATATCTCAGTGCGCTTGAACCCAGTTACCGAACTTCGGGCAAGGGGGCTGGAGGTTAAAATACACAGACACACACAGACAGAGAGACAGCGACACGGGTCATCCTTGAATTCCCCAAGAATGCCCCCTTTATTGTGTTCAGGGGAAGATTATTTAGAGATAGCCACGCCACAGCCAAGCCCACCAGAAACCACTCTCCTGCCATGAGGAGCTCCTGAAGGTCTTGTGCTTAGAGGAGCTGTAGGCACTCAGATCAGGGGATTACAAGAAATTCAGGATCTGGGGTCTCACTGCTCCCAACACTGAGCTGATTTATGTGAGACTACACAGGTCAATAAGCGGTGGAGTCAGGGTGGTAAGCCTGAACTCTGACTGGGGAGTCTGACCTCTTACCCTTCTACATTTGTTATCCTTATGATTTATGCTGTGATCCACAGCACTAGAAAACACTTAAGTTTGAGGTGTTTTGTTTTATTGTTTTTAAAATCTGTACTCCTCTTTCTTCCTGAATAGAAACGAAAGTCAGCCTCACTTCTGGTAAGAACTCTGATCAAAAGCCTGACCATCTGCAGAATCAGGAACAAGGGCTTTCTGCACTACAGAAGTGTACTGATCAGTGCTTCTGAAAACAAAGGCTTCAGAGAGTGAAGCATCCCACTCTGGCCTTGGGCCACCTGTTATGGGCCAGCCTAGCAAGCACAGAGGGTATCATTCTAAATCTTCTGAAAGAAAGAAGGGGGCAGACACGTCTCCTGTAAGAAGCAAGAGAGGTACAGCTCATTGTGACACTACACATCCCCCAACAAGAGAAGGCTATCACCACCCAGCTCTCAAACTTCCCCCACTGACCTTGAGCGCCTCTGGCTGGTCCCACCAGACTGGGAGGTTTCATCGATTAAAGGACTCACAATCTTCTCAGTCATATCCGTGAGCACAGTAAAGTTGGGTTCCACAATGAAGTCAATAAAACCTACAAAGAAGCAGCAGTGGCTCAGATAACAGCATGCTAACGGGGATCAGTCCTGGTTTTTCACGAGAAACCAATTACTCTTTTCTTCACCAATCCACCAAACAAAGAAAACAACACCTCTACAAGGGAGCTCCAAATCAGTCAAGAACTAGTTGGTCTCATTCTTATTGAGTGTCATGAGACAATTTCATTTCCCCTATATAATTCCCCTAGGACTTTTTAATCAGTGATTTTATTGAAAGCTTAAAAATACAATTTAACACCTGCTATATAATAAACAGTGTGATGTGTTTTATTATTAAAGGTTGAAGACAAATAATGTGAACCAAAAGTCTTCAAAGAATTTATAAGTAAAATTTAATGGGGACAAAAATGAGCCATAGAGTTTCTGCAGGGCCAAAGGAGAAGCCCAGATGAAGGTGCTTAGGAAAGAAATGGAAGAGAGGAGATATTTTGCTCTTATAGAAATCAGTGAAGAGTTATGTGGAGGTTTTGTGTTTGAGATAAGCTCTCAAGGATGGGTATTAAAAACAATGTGGCTATTCACTATGGACAGAGGGACTTTCAGAAGTTGAAAAGTATGCAGGTGATGACTGTGCAACCACTGGGGTGAGGGAAATGCTCTGAACTTTGAAAAAATGTTCGGGGAGGCCAGTTATGCTCAGTTATGTCAGGGAAAGGAAACTCTTGAGGTTTAGAACCAGAGAATTACTGGGCCAGCCTGACAAAATCTGCAAAGCTTTGTCATAATATGTTGTAATAGGAGCAGCAGGCTATGTTCCTGGCACCCTGCTGCCCGCACGGCTAGCTTTATACCTGAAATAATTACACAGAAACTGTATTCTTTTAAACATTGCTTGGCCTGTTAGCTTTAGCCTCTTACTGGCTAGCTCTTACAGATTGATCTAACCCACTTCTAATAATCTATGTAGCCCACGAGGTGGCTTACCAGGGAAGATCTTAACTTGCGGCTGTGTCGGGTGAGAGAATCATGGTGACTCACTGACTCGGCTTCTTTCTCCCAGCATCCTGTTCTGTCTACTCAGCCTACCTAATTTTCTGTCCTATCAGAGGCCAAGCAGTTTCTTTATTACTTAACCAATAAAACAACAGATAAAAAGATGACCCTCCTCCATCAATGATATATTTAAATGAGCTTTGATCCAGCCCATGCAGCAAAAAACATGGAAAGGCAGTGAGGAGGGCTTTCCCTGGACCCCCTTCTCCAGATGCTGCCAAAACTAAGTGGGTGCCTTGAAAGACAGTCAGGCTTATAAAGTTCTAAGCAGCAGCAATCAGCCTCACATCATCATCATCACCATCAGCAGATTCAGTGAGAAAATTGGGAATTATTTTTTCACTATTTAATTTTTTTAAAAATGAAAACAATCTTTTTTCATTTTATTTATCAATCCCAGTTCCCACTCCCTACCTTCCTCCCATTCCCTCCACTGACCCCCTCACCATGGCCCCCATCCACTCCTCAGAGAGGGTAAGGCACATTACTTTGAGGAACATCCAAGGCCCTCCCTACTATATCTAGGCAGAACAAGGTATCCAGCTAAAGAGAATAGGTTCCCCAAAACTAATACATGCAGTAAAAAAAAAAATTCGGGTGCCTCTGCCAGTGGCCCCTCAGTCTGCCCCAGCCATACAACTGTCACCCACATTCAGAGGGAATAGTTTGGGCCTATGCTGTTTCCTTCCCTGTCCAGCTGGAGGTAGTGAGCTCCCATTAGCTCAGATAAACTGTTTCAGTGGTGTTCCCATTATGGTCTTGACCTTTCGCTCATATTCTCACTCCTTCTACTCTTCAACTGGATTTTAGCTCTAACTCTGGTTCCATCAGTTGCTGGATGAAGGTTCTATGGTGATATTTAAGATCCTCATCAGTCTGACTACAGGGAAAAGTACCCTCTCCTCTATTGCTTAGGGTCTTACCTGGGGTTATCTTGTAGATTCCTGGGAATTTCTCTAGTGCTAGGTTTCTTGCTAGCCCCTTAATGGCTCTCTCAATAAAAATATCTCTTACCTTGCTCTCATCTTTCTCCTTACTCCATCTCAACTATCCTATTCCCTCAAGTTCTCCTCCCTCGGCTCTGAACCGGTGTGAGCCAGTTTGAACTGGTCTGAACCCTCTGGAACTGGTTTGAACTGACCGGAACCAGTCTCAACCGGTTGCAACCGATCGGAACCGGTTTGACCCAATCGGAACCGGTCTGAACTGGTTTAGGTCAGTCAGAAGCAGTTTGAACCAGTTTGATCCGGTCTGAACTGGTCAGAACCGGATCAAAGCAGTTTGAGCCAGTCTGAGCCGGTTTGAACCAGATTAAGCAGGTGTGAGCCAGTTGGAACAGGTTCGAACTGGTGTGAGCCAGTTGGAACCTGTTTTAACCGGCCTGAACCGGCCGGAACCCATCAGAACGGGTCTGAACCAGTTTGAACTGGTCGGAACCGGTCTGAACCAGTTTAGACCGGCCTGAACCTGTTTGAACTGGTCTAAACCAGTCTGAACTGGTTTGAGCTGCTTGGAACTGGTTTAAACTGGTCGGAACCAGTCTAGACTGGTCTGAACTGGCCTGAACTGGTCAGAACCAGTCTAGACCGGTCTGAGCCTGTTAGAACCGGTTTGAACAGGTTATACTGGCCTTAACTGGTCTGATCCAGTTTGAACCAGTCAGGACTGGTCTGAGCTGGTCGTGGCTGGTTTGAACTGGTCTGAACCGGTTTAGACAGGCCTGGACCAGCTTGTACCAGTTTGAACTGGTCGGAACCGGTCTGAACTGGCTTGAACTGGCCTGAACCGGTCTGAACAGCTCTGATCCGGTTTGAACTGGTTTGAACTGGTTGGCACCTGTTTGAACCGGTCTGAACTGATTTGAACTAGTTGGAACTGGTCTGAACCAGTTTAAACTGCTTAGAACTGGTTTAAACCGGCCTGAACCAATTTAGGCTGGCCTGAAGCGGTTTGAACTGGTCGGAACTGGTCTGAAACAGTCTGAATTGGTCTGAACCGATTTAAAATGCTCAGAACCGGTTTGAACTGGTTTTAGCCAGTCTGAACTGGTCTGAACCTGTCTGAACCGGTTTGAGCCGGTCAGGACCAGTCTGAACCGGCTGGAACCGGATTGAACTGGCCTGAACCGGTCTGAGCCTGTTTGAACCAGTTTAGACCGGCCTGAACCAGTTTGAACCAGTTTGAGCTGGTCGGAATAGTAATATTAAGAAATATCCTTAGTTTTTCCATGAAAAGCAAGTTCAAAATTACCATCATAACATAAATCAAACACACATAGAGGATTCTTTATATTTCAAACTCTGTTTTTTTTTCAACTTGGTGCAGATTTGTAGTTAGTTTTTCAAGCACTGCACTTATATTTAAGAAATTTTTAGTGGATTCTAAGTATCATAATAAAGTTCGAAGACAGTGAAAATTAATGATTCCTGCTAATAAGAGCTTCATAACTTGTCCTTAGCCAGTGAAGGCTCCAGGATGATTTAAAGAACAAACATGCTCATTTGGTTGTACAGATGGTGGTATCTGAAGTTCAAATTAATTTTTCTTCCGTTTCTTATCTGTTGTGCCTATGTAATATTTCTCCTTAACTCCATGGTATGGAAATGGGAACCTTAAGCCTTAATGTCTCTGATTTCTTGAACTAACAGACTCAGACTTGAACAACTGAAATTTTTTTCAAGCCAAAAAATAATCCTTTTGAGGGAAAGGGTAGCAGACACAGTGACATAACTTAGAGAAATAAGCTTAGTCCCATGACCTCTAAAAGAAATTTAAATAGTGGTATACAAAAGACAATTGAGAAAACACTAACTTTATGCATTGTCTCTTTATGTAGGACTGTGTGATTATAAGTATATTTTTTTTGCTTTCTGGAAAAAAATGTACAAAAGAATGAGTTACTATTTAATAACCAGGTATGTGTATCCAGAGTATGTTAAGCAAATTATGGCTTAATTATACCTGTTTTATGCAAAATACATCTTATCAAGAGGCTGGACGGACCATTTAAGTCACTTGGCCACCAAGAATTGCTTTACACTGACAAGGATCCAGCTACTTTCGGCCCAGGCTGCTGAAGGGATCCACATATTTTTAAGCATCTTCCCTTATGCTTCCATTCTCTCTCATAGTATGCATATTTCTACAGACTAGGAAGTATAAATTAAGGGAACCAGAGACTGTTTTCTTTCCAGTTCTAACATAGCACAATGCATATAGTATTCAAGCTAACTACTTAGAAAATGAACCATAGTTAATTAAATATGACTTTGTCAAGATTATGAATAAGAGTCAAGATTCGTTCCAGTGACCTCAGAGTTAGGAAATTCAAGAAATAGTCTTGAAAATTATAAAGTGTTCTATATCTGAGTTTGCAATGAGAAAATCACTCTTCTTAGATAAAGCATATTAAATCCACATGAGGTATAGAAAATGTAATTATTTTATCACATAGCTGGGCATTTAAGTCTTACTGCCTTGCCAATAAAATAGATTGTTTCATATGAAATATGTAGTCAACTGGAGCACCTTTATGGAGAACAGAAATTGTTTCCTTAATGCTCCTAAAATCAGATTTTCTTCTAAAGTCGAGGTTTTTTTCAGTTTATAAAAGATAAGGCTTTCATACCATACCTTATCGTGCATCTACTGAGAATGCTGCTACTGAAGTATCCAAATCAAACCCCAGAACTTTTTGGCAGCAAAATGACTTTTACCATGTTGATGAGACAACAAATACACAAAACAAAGCAAAACAAAAATCACAGTACTCACTTCAAAGGGAGTAAGAGATAGTTTATTCTGAAGTCAAATTTGAATGACCATGGCCCTGGACCCCAAAATTAGTTTACCTATTGAGATTAGATCCTATTAGATGCCTAATTAAATACTGTATTACAACATAGGAGTAGTCCAATGGATTTTATACAAAAAGAATAAAGAAAATTATATATTAAGACATTGTAAGAATACACTGGTGGAAATATCATATGAGTACTGCAGCACTCAGAAGAATCCAAGTGTAGACATCAGATGCCACCTGGCAGCATTCATAGCCCTTCCAAAGGAAGAAAGGGTTTTGCTAATACATTCCAATGATATTTATCTGTTTATCAGAATGGTAGGCTGATCCAGAAGTAAATAAAGCATGACTCTGTGGGAGGCTAAGATATCCCCAAAGAAACTGTAACAGTTATCCATCAATAACGCCCCAAAGTACATAGTCATAGATGTCTGTATCACATGGTCATCCTAGGTGCACAGCTTCCTTCCAGCTCTTGTTTATACTACCACATGGGAAATAAAGACTGTTCTTTGTCTCATCAGTTAAATTAGTTTTTAATGTATCCATTTATTTGTTTTGCCAAAAGAGTAAAGTGCAGATGGAGTTTTTATCGATAAACAACAGATCTCCAATTAGTGGGTTCTGAGATTGGCTAGAACTCTGTACTGCATGGGGACAGAGGTGCATTTTTTCTTCAGATGATATATGCAGAAACTGACAGATAAAGCGAGCCTGAAAACGCAGCTAGCTGACGTATCACAAACATTGGATCAGCTGGAATCCGAGCTCTCCCTGTGGTCCGAGCTCAGCTGCATCACCAATGGCCGCCTTATTAGTGGCTGTTCCTCTCCATTGTTCTTGGCAATTGCTTCATTTTTAAGCTTCTCAGTACTGGATAATTGCAGGAATTGCATTTTTCTTACTACCTCTCTGTTGGTGACCTCCTCTAGTCTGAGGGCTTTAAGGCAATCAAACTCTGTCTGGTTCCTTCTGCACCCTCTCTGAACTCAGACTCATGCAAGCTGCTGCCTCTCCACTTGGATGACCAGGAGACATCTTTCAGCATGACACTTGCAGTACTAAGTGTGCATCACCCTAGACCATTGCCTCCCTCTCACAGTCTTCCAAAATGGTCTGAAAAGTGTTTTAAGATACGAATAGTTTCTCTGTTCTTTGTTCTCACCAGCATTTATAACCTTATACAGAGCTGTTTACCTCATCCTCCCACTGAGATAATTGGGAAGGGATAAACCTATAGCTTATATTTCTAGAAAAGAATTTTGCTTTACATTATGTAAAATCAGAACATTGGATTTGGGGGTCACAATTTGTAATGGCTGCTTTTTCTAATGTTGTTTCTTGCTAAGAGGAGAGGACCTCTATTCACAGAGAACCCTAACATCTCACAGAAACCTGAAATCACCATCCTTATATAAAGTCTCTTTAAGTATATTGCTCAGAAACCTAAGTCTATGAGCCTTTCTATAAATGATATTAAACTTATAATCATTTATGTGTGAAATAGCTTGTACACATAAAATATCTTCCACTTCAAAGTCCACTGAGAATGGACTTAAGAAAGGTTTCGACAATGCTTTGATAAATAAATATTTTACTTAAAATTAAGTATTTTGCAATGAAATTGTTATCAAATATCTATTGTCAGATTGTTGAGATCAATATTTTCTTGGTATTTTATAGAGATGCTTTCTGACTAGCAGAATAACAGCCTGTAAGAAATGTGTTCCTTTGTAGGGGGTACCTGAAACATGAGGGTTCCTGTCTCATAAATGGTATTATGCCTTTTTAGAAGGGTTTCATATTGGGACTCAAAAGATAGTTCAGAGGTTAAGATCACTGGATGCTTCTCTAGAAGACAACATTTTAATTCCCTGCATCCACATGGCAATCCACAGCATTTTATTCTTCCAGTTCCCGGGAACCTGGTGTTTCTCTTCTGGCCTCCTTGAGCACCAGGGACATGTATGTCTGTATCGCAAACATACATGCAAAGGCTGTACACAGTCTTGACCACTTCAGTCCCCAGACTTCATTTTCACAGCTCCTATTATTGACTCTCTTTGTGGCCACATCCCCGTGCCTCAAACTGCTGTCCTGCTTTGGTTTTGTACAGTCTTGGATCCCAGTGTTCTTCCCCTCTTGTTTCTGGCTTTCCTCTGATTTGGTAGTCTGGATTGATTGCAGGGCTTTGCTGTTCTATATAGAAATGTTTTCCTCTTCCCTATGCCTATATCTGAGTAACTAATGATTGACTTCAGATGTTTTAACATTTTCTGTACCATTTGTTTTTTGTCTAGGAAAAAAAAAACCCTCAAGATATCATCTAACCAGAATTTTATTTTTCAGAATATCCATCTGGATGTTTCTTCTGATAAAATACAGTGATAAGACGCTGAGTCACCCAACAGAATGAAATGTAACTGCACATTTACATCTTAAGAATCCAACTTGTATTTTCTTTGTCCATGTTTACCATTATCAAATGTGGTTCAAGAGATCCATAACAAGTTAGTCTGTTGAACTAGCAACTGTATGCAACTTTCTTTCCTTTTTTATTACTTTATTTTTGTTTTGTTTTTTTTTCAAGATAGGGTTTCTTTATACAGCCCTGGTTGTCCTGGAACTCTCTCTGTGGACCAGGCTGGCCTCAAATTCACAAAGTCCTCTGCCTCTTACTCTTGACTGCTGTGATTAAAGGTGTGGGCCTCCACTATTTGTAGGCACATTTTTTGTGTGTCTAGACTGTTTACTAGTATTTGAGCACTTGAACACTGATATTAGAATCACATTAGTAAAATTAAGAATATTCACAATAGACTATAGTAGTTTAGATACATTAAAACTCCTAGTAACAAACTATGTTTTTTAGAACAAGAAATATTGAGAAAACACCAAGATTTTCAAGGGTACCTTCTGCTTCTTGTTCCGTAGCTTCTTAAATACTGAGATTATTACTGGAATTATAGATGTGTGCGACAAAACCTTGAATTATTCAATTTGGGTGAATCCAAATACATTCTAAAGGGAAAATTTTGCATCCCTTAGTTAATAGCTCTGGTGTCAGAAATCCTCCCGCAGTACTGGTCATAGAACGAATTAAAAACAAAACCCATCGAGAAGTATGGGTTGTAGACCTTGTGGAACTCATTCAACTGCTTTAGTTTCAAAGTTAGTTGCCAGTTTATCAATAAATTCTTAAGCACTGGTAGTTTTGTAATCCTTGCAATTGGTCCAACATTTGATTTTATTGTGCCTGGCAAATGGTTTTGAGGATAAGGCATACTTTCTTCAAAAATCTTTGAGACTTGTCACTATACCAAAAATAACATAAGCATTCTATAAATAACCTGGGTTAGGAAAAGCAAGTTGCTTTACGGTGGTATGTGACACCTTACTTCTGTGATATATACAAAGCAACAAATGCCAAACTGACTTATTGTTTGGAGTTCATTATCAATCTATCATCACATTTTTTTTGTGGGTGGGAAGAAGGAGGAGGAATATTTTCACGGGAATACTTTAAAATCTTCTGATTTATGAAGAGATTCTGAATATACCAAAATACATTAAAAATTTTAAATGTCAAGCTCATTTAAAAAATAAATAACAAATTGTGTGTGAAATGTATTTGTGGCATACAATGAGATATGGGTAATCTTTCTTCAACAAAATTCTGAAATGGAAATTATTCAGTTCTCATCAGCTATTATAAGGAGTATTAGAAACAGAGATACTGTGTATAGTTTCCTCTAAGTACAGCAACTTAAAAGTCTGTAGAATGAGAGCAGGGCCGGGCATTGGTGGCACACGCCTTTAATCCCAGCACTCGGGAGGCAGAGGCAGGCGGATCTCTGTGAGTTCGAGGCCAACCTGGTCTACTAGCGCTACTTCCAGGACAGGAACCAAAAGCTACAGAGAAACCCTGTCTCGAAAATCAAAATAATAATAATAATAATAATAAATAAAAATTTAAAAAAAGAATGAGAGCAGGACCCCGAGAGTGACATCAGTGCAGTGAACATACAGACATGCTCATCACTACCTTGCCTTCCAGCCATTCTTCTCCAGCCACACTCACTTTCCATGTGCATCCTGTATTGACACTTAATCTTCACATGTGCTACTATGCTTTCCATTCCCATGCATTTAATTCCCAAATGTTCTATAACTAGAACCATAATAATATGGTTCTGTAAATAGAACCATGATAATAGTCTTTTGGTGTTGGATTTTAAAAATAAACATAATTATCTCCAGATTTTATCCAAGTTGTTTCTTGTATCAACTGACTATTCTGTTGAGTAGTATTTCGTATAGATTGCTTCCAGAGTTGACAATTGCATGCGAAGCTGTTGTAGGCATTTTTATATGAATTTTGCATGAATATAAATCTTCGCTTCTCTGAGATTAAAAACTCAAGGGTGTGATTAGGAAATCATACGATAGCTGTGTGTTTGTTAGGATGCTGCCAAATTACTCTCCAGAGTATCTGTGCCATGTGTATTCCTTCCAGAGTGTATAGTAAAACAGTTCTCTACATCCCTACAAGTGTTTGTAATTTTTTTTCAGTTCAGCTAATGTATTGTGTTTAAATTTAATCATTTTATAAACAATGTTGAACATTTTTCCTTTGATTACTTGCTGTCTGTACATCCTCTTAAAAGTGTCTAGCTATACCCTGTCTATTTTATAACAGCATTGTTTTATTAATAGTTTATATTTAGATATTTATCATTACTGTATAAATTTTATTTCAGTCTGTACTTTGTCTTCTTATATTCTTTTTCAAGTGAGTGGTGTGTGAATCTGTGTGTGTGTGTGTGTGTGCATGTAGTCAATGGCAGATCCTTTGTGTAATATACAAATAGGCTCAATCCACAACACCACTGATGCAAAGACAAATAACTGCTCCCCCCAAAAGAGGTCTCATGAGAAACCTACATATGTACTTTTTCCCTTTGAAAGTAAAATGTAGTTTCTCACTTCTCCTTCCAAAATATTTTGTGTCTTAACTTTTCTAAGTTTGACTATGATATGTCTTGGCATAAATTTCTTCACATATTTTAAGGTTTACTTATCTCATTGTGTTAGAAGTTTTAGTTGCATTTTGTTATAATTTTGCTATTATAGTTCTTCTTTCTCTTCCTTCCCTAGCCAAAACTCTGGTGACAAATATTTTAGATTTTTTTGTCTACATATCTACATGTTTCTAAAGCTTTCTTTGAAGAATTTTTCCATTGGATTTATTTATTTTATTTTATGTGTGTTTTACCTGTTTACCTGTACACACACACACACACACACACACACACACACACATATATATATGTATGTATGTATGTATAGTACTTGTGTGTTTGGTACCAGTGGGGGCCTAATAAATGTATTGGATCCCCTGTAACTAGAGTTACAGATGATTGTGGGCCACAGTGTCAGTGCTGAGACTCAAACCTGAGTCTTCTTCAAGGACAGAATAGTAAATGTTTTTAAACACTGAACCATCTCTTCTGCACCTAAAGAGTTCTTTCCTTTTTATGCTATTTTATTTTATTTTATTAAAAAACTGTGTATTCTCAGTTTACATATCAAATCCATTTCCTACTCCCTCCTCTCATTCTGCTCCCTTCCCTTTCCCCTCCACCCCCATCCTCTCCTCAGAGAGAGTAAGGTTCTGGGTAAACAACAAAGTCTAGCACACTGCTTTGAGGCAGGACCAAGGCCCTCTCCACTATATCTAAGCTGAGCAAGGTATCCCTCTAGAGAAAATGGGTTCCAAAACTCAGAATAAGCATAAGCAGTAGGGAAAAATCCTGGTCTCACTGCCAGTGGCCCCACAGTCTGCCCCAACCGTTCACTGCCACCACATTCAGAGGGCCAGGTTTGGTCCTATGCTGGTTTCCTCACTGTCAGGCTGGAAATAGTAGTCTCCCATTAACTCAGATAAGCTGTTTCAGTGGGTATCCCCATCATGGTCTTGACCTCTTTGCTCATATTTTCATTCCTCCCACTCTTTGACTGGTCTTTGGGAGCTCAGTCCAGTGTTCTACTGTGGATCTCTATGAATGTTTTCATCAGCTTCTGGATGTAGGTCAATATTGTGATGGGGATACCCACTGAATAAGCTTACCTTAACTAATGGGAGCCTACCAACTCCAGTCTTGACCTCTTTTCTCATATTTTCACTTGTCACTCTTTTTGACTAAACTTTGGAAGCTCAGATAAACCTACAAATAACCTAGATTCCCCCGGAATGAAGAATGGATAAAGAAAATGTGGTACAGTTACACAATGGGGTACTACACAGCAGTGAAAAAAACAATGACACCTTGAAATTTGCATGCAAATGAAAGGATAGGAACTATGGAAAAAAAACCATCATGAGTGAGGTAATCCAGACCCAGAAAGATGAGCATGATACGTACCCACTCATAGGTGAAGCAAAGGATAAGGAGCCTACAGTCTACAACCCCAGGGAGGCTAAGTAACAAGGAGAACCATAAGAGAAACATACATAGATTCCCCTGGGAAGGGAAAATTAGGCAAGATCACTTGAGAAGATTGGGAGCATGGGGGAGAAGAGAGGAGTTCTAGCATATTTCTCCAATCTACTGCATCCCAGCTATTATACTGTGTGATTTCTCTTGCTTTGCCTTCGCATGACCTTACTCTTTCCTCCTCCATTGATCCATTTCTGATCTCATATGTTATGTTTATTTTCTGTCTATTAGATTTTCATTTCACAAATGTATTTAATCCTTTTTGCATTGTATGTTCTCTCAAGCATACTTTTTGTTTATTTAATGATTTGTGTGATAGTTATCATGTCATTTGTAGACGATAACATCTCTGTCAGCTGTTCTTCTTGTCCAAATTGGGATTTTTTTAAGGTGTTGCTTTGAGATTTTTCTATAGGAACTATTGTTTATGAGTTAGGACTGTGGATTTTACTAAAGCACCAGTTTTATCTGGCTTCCTTTGGTATCATTTTGGTAAGACAATAGTACATGCAAACTATTACAGGAAGAAATTAAGACTTCCCACTAATCATCTATTTATCTCAAATTAGGAGAGATTGCTAGTGGTACGTATACAGAAATGAGAGTTTGGTATCCGAACTGTGCTTGATAACACCTTCACTGGATATGTAGGACTGTCTCAGTTCTTCACATCATTGTTAGAATCTCAAGGGAACACAAAGCTCTCCACATCACTGAGTACTGGTGAAAGTGTGATTCTCTCAAAATGTTCACCAACATTGCAGAAAGGAGGAAAGGTGCCATGTTACATGAGCAGTTTGTCAGATGGTTATCGTTGTCCACAAGGAAGGAAGCTTTAATCCTGCTTACTTGATTTGAAAGCAACTGCACCCCAGTGGTCCTTTCTTAACACAACCTCAGAATGTGGTTTACAGAGCTTTCTACAGCCTGGTAAATAGGCTGCTACCTAGTAAGTGCATGGTAAATGTTATAGATAGTTTTAAAGCTAGAAGGAAGCATTATTTTCCTTCTCAGTATGGTCAGAGAGTAAAACAGATTGGGAATTATGTAAGTAAGTTTTAGTAGTCTAGTAAAAACTAGAACCATTGGAGAAATAGCTCCATTGTTAAGAGCACTTGCTACTTATTTTTGCTAGGGTTCGTATTGCTGTAATGATATATAAAGAGTAAAACAATTTGGGGAGGAAAGGGTTTTTTCTGCTTAGACTTCCAGGTAATGGTCCATCACTGAGGGAAATCAGGGAGAGAACTCCCTTAGGGTGGGAGCCTGGAGGAAAGAGCTGATGCAGAAATCCTAGAAGATTGCTCCTTCCTGGCTTGTTAGTTTAGTTTGCTCAGCCTGTTTTCTTATGGAACCCAGAACCACCAGCTCAGGGGTGGCCACACCCACAACGGGTTAGGCCTTCCTACATCAGTCACTGATTAAGAAAAAGGCCACAGGCTTTCCTAGAACAGGATCTTATGAAGGCGTTTTCTCAGCCTCTCAGATGACTTCAGTTTGTGTCAAATGAACACTAAACTATCAGCACACTGCTTATTGAGGACTTTTAGCTCTTCATTTCCTAGCATTCTTAGGAGGTGACTCACAACTGCCTGTAACACCAGCTTTGGAGGAACTCATGGGCTCTTCAGGTCTATGTAGACATCTGCACCCACATAGCCTATACACACATACACACAAATAAAACTGAAAATTAAAAAAAGAAACCCCTACAAATATCAAATGTTGATGAGCTTATGGCACAACTCCAGGCATTTTAATTTATTGTCCCTGGGAGTGTAACATCGTTAGGAATTTAAGGGAAACCATTTTGTGTAACTTTTGTGAACATTTTGTGAAAACTGTTGTGTATGGCTTGGGATAATGTAAGGCTTATTAGATAGGAGCCAGTCGTAAGGAAGGTCCGATATGAACCAATCCTAAAACAAACTTTGATATGCTATTGAACAAGCCCTAAGGTGACATTACTGTATTAGTGAGGTGGACCTAAGTTACAAACCCCAATAACATAGCACAAAATTAATGTCCATTGGAATAAGGCAAAAACTGGATCTTTGAAGATAGCACCTGTGATTGTCACGTTCTTAAGACACATCATCTCGAATTTCTTTCCTGAAACCAATCCACAGAGTGGCTTTAAGACTGGAGACTTGACTCTAGAGGGTTTCCCGGGTCCAAGGAGATGTCCCCAGCCTGTTCCTTGGGCAGCAGAGGAGAGGATGCCTGAACTGGCCTTGTCCCATAGCCATATGTGGTCTTGCGTATCACCACAGAACCTTCATCTCGCGATGGATGGAGATAGAGACAGAGATCCACATTGGAGCACCGGACTGAGCTCCCAAGGTCAAAATGAGGAGCAGAAGGAGGGAGAACATGAGCAAGGAAGTCAGGACTGCGAGTGGTGCGTCCACCCACTGAGATGGTGGGACTGATATAATGGGAGCTCACCAAGGCCAACTGGACTGAGACTGATGGAGCATGTGATCAAACCGGACTCTCTGAAGGTGGCTGTCAATGAGGGCTGACTGAGAAGCCAAGGACAATGGCACTGGGTTTTGATTCTACTGCATGGACGGGCTTTGTGGGAGCCTGGTTTGTTTGGATGCTCACTTCCTAGACCTGGATGGAGGGGGGAGGACCTTGAACTTCCCATGGGGCAGGGAACCCTGACTGCTCTTAGGACTGGAGAGGGAAGGGGAGGAGGAGTGGGGTAAGTGGGAGGGAAATGGGAGGTGAGGAGGAGGTGGAAATTTTTAATAAATAAAGAAAGAATATTATTTATACTTAAATACCCTCATTATCTGTTTGAAATCGCTCTCTGAGATTCTTCAATGTCTTCATTGTACAATCTCCCACAGAATTCCCCTCTGTCATCTTCACTTGCTACTTACTACTGTGACTATATTGACTCTTGTGTAATAAACCCAAACCTGGTGAGGACACTTTTTTCATTTTTTTTCTATTTATTCAGAATTTGGAACAATAATTAACATAAAACATACATACTGGTGTAAATGGATGAAATGCTGATTGCATTTCTGTCAGCACCATTGTAAATTGGCAATATTCTACATGGGGTTCCAGATGTTATCTATCTAACTCTTTTTAGAGATCTACAACAAGCATGTGAATGTTATTAAAGCAGTATGTGCAGAACATTGTAAAAAAAATCATAGGTTATATTCTCATGAAAGAAGGTAGGCAGAATTTAACTTTCTGCATGTTGGTTGCTTCACTCTGTATGGCTTTTTAAGTATGCATTGTGTAATCATAAATGTAATGATTTGATTTTATACTGTTTCGTCAATGTGGCCAAACCAGGTAGAAGTACTTTTGAAAATTGGCATGTGTTTCTAATCAGATGGTTGAGGATAATGTTTGTATAATTCTGTTATAATAAACTTTAAGGAAATTAAAAAAAAAAAGACTGGACACTATGTGGCTCTGGCTTCAGCAAACTTCAAGTTTCTAGCACCATGGCTGAGTTCACACATGCCTGTCTGTCCGTATTAAGTCACTGGTCCATGCTCTCAAGGACTTTCTGGAATCTCTATCAGTGATATCTACTGGTCAACCACAGCTGAAGGACCTTACAATGGATGTGGTTCAAGCTTGAAAGCTCCTGAAGGGTTCTCACTGGGGGAGGTTCCTCAGTGGAACCTGCAGCAGTTTGTGTCTTTCCAACTATTTCTTTTATAAGATATCTGATTACCTAAGGTTGCCGTAGCATTTATAATAGCATGGTAGTATAAGGAATATTTGTGTGAATAAACCAAGTGTATTTGAAAGGCAGAGAGAGACAGGGAGGCAGACAGGCAGACAGACAGATGGGGCAGCAAACAGACAGAAACAGACATGAGAAGTCCATCAATTTGTCTTCTGTGTTCTGAGTTACTCTCTGATCATTCTGTTTCATGCAGGCAGGGAGTTCTGGAGTTGTCTGCCCAGAGCTCATCAACATGGTCTTCCTTCTCTTTGCTTTACATATTTGGGCTCAACTCTGATTTTTCTTTCAAGAGAAGCTGTAGCTTGTTGTGTCTGTTGATGCTTCTCAAGTGGAGCTGGACTCACAAGCCAAGTAGGGGTTAAGTAGATTGCAAGTCTTCCTGATGACTTAGGGGTGGAGAGAATAAAAGTTGCAGAGCACGATGCCCTTTTGGCAGCCGGCAAAAGCTAGGGCACCAACTCTCATTGTGTATTCTGTAAGAATCTATTCTAGCCATTAAATCTCCAGGAAAGTCACCGAAGTTCAAATTTATGTGCAGACTTATCCCATAAATTGGGGAGATACACAAACAAATTCAGTCTTACTGCTAAATCAACCCATATTAAGAATTAATGGTGATATCGTTGGAAGATTTACTATGTAATTCAACATACCATTAAAACCCCGTTTATTTCACTGCAGAGTAAATGCAGATATGACTTATAACCTAACAACTAATGGTACTTTAAAATACCATTAAGTGTCATTCTGGGTGTAAAATACACTATATCATATCTGTTCTCCTGTGCAGTAGATGTTTCAACAAATATGGATTCAAGTGTACTTTCTTCTGTTCTAAGTTTCCTGATATCAAGATAATCTGGAAATAATTTAAAATAACATTTTACTCTTAAATATACTCATGTATTATAGTTTGATTTTGGCATCTCTAAGTTCCTGTGGTAATAATATCACCATCATTTTGCAATTTGGCCATCAGCGGTAGTTTCTTCTTTGAGACAGATGCTGAAAAACATGTATATATAGACAGCAATAACTTGCAATATCAATCTATTTTTAATTATAAAATTTAATAAGGAATTGTACTCAGGGAACCCTTATTGCTCTTAGAGCAGATGAGGAGGGTGACGTGATCGGGGGAGGGGGAGGGAAATGGGAGGCGGTTGCGGGGAGGAGTCAGAAATCCTTAATAAATAAATAAATTAAAAAAAAAGAAAAATAAAAAAAAAGAAAGAAAAAAAAAGGAATTGTACTGAGATCAAGGACCATTGTAATATAACATCTAGCTAAATATTAGGTAATAGTAAAATGAACAGAAATCAAGTACAATTTATATGCATATTTATATAAAATTCTAATGTAAATTCTTTAAAAGTATGAACTCAATTATTCAATAAACATCCATGATAAGAATAATTATCTTCATTTTAGAAAAAAGAGCATTTTGAAAAGTTAATAACTAATCTTAACATAATCAATTATAAATTGCCATATGTAACTCATTATTTACTTCAATATGTTTTATATTGAACTCCCACAAGGATTAAAAACCAATCTTTTTGTAACCTTCTGTTATGGCTTACAGCCTGATAGTAGAGGTGTACACTGATGATTTGATTCAGAAATATGTATCTATGCAGATAAAAGTTTCAAAGACAGGGGTAAATTGATTCAGCTTGAACTTAATAGAATAACTTGGGCCTTCAGTACTCCAAATAGAGTATGATAATTGGTTGTTCTCTCTTTTAAGCATTTTTCAATGGATGAAAAAATATTAATTCCACAAAGAATAGACTGGCAAAAACTGAAAAGCAAGCGTGGCTTCAACACATAAAATTAACGGAACAATAGCTTTACTAAAACCACTCAAAGGAAACATGGAGTCCAAGTTCAAGACAAAAAGTAAGAATAAATGGAAACATGGAGATGAGGGACAAAAAGAAGGAAATAACAAGAAGTGATGTCTGCAATGTTGGTGATAAGGATCTAAGTGGTACAATGAAAACCAGAGTCAGCAGTAAATGTCATATCTGAGAAGACGGCGAAATCTATTACTGGGAGAGTGAGATACATTGGACAATGTACATTCTGTAAGAAAAAATCCTTCATGATGTTGTGAGAACTCATTCTGCCTATAGCCTGGGGGCATGAGCCCTAGGGTGTAGTTTTGTCTGCTGTGTGACAACTCATAAGCTTGGGGGGAAGGTTCTCTTTGTCTCTCTTGCTCTCTGGCTCCCTTGGATGGTAGGAGCAGAGCAGGTGGCTTGGTGTTGGTGTTCTTTCCCCAGGGGAAAACAACTGTGATGGACTCTAACATGTCCTATATCAGTGAATGTTTACCCTTATTATACATCTAAATTAATTATTTTGAACCTCTCCCAGCCTCTCATTTATTCTAACTATATCTGGCACTCAATGTGGGAACATACATTTGCATAAGACCTGAAAAAAAACTTTAAAAACAAAAAAGAGGGGATTCAAACTTCCAGCTGCAAGCATGTGGATCTGAAGTGATAAGTGATATGCAGATCCCAACATTTCAACATGCAGAAAACAACTATGTAGATGAAAATAAGGTCCAGACATATCCTGCCTACCTGTATTGTATTGACATTTTGGAGTTATTAAACGAATATTCTTCTTTCAGACAGAAAAATAATGGGATGCAATACTTTGAGTGTGTGTTTTTCGTTAGTAGGCAATGTAAGAATAAAATGCCCATATAGTCTGAGGAAGGCATTGTTAGTTAGTATATAACAATGACTGGTGACTCAGTGAAGTTTCAGTCCATCAAACATGCTGAAAATTCCAATGTGTGAGTGTTTAAATGTGTGGGACTACTCAAATGTGTGTGCACTTGTGGCCATTAACATGTACTAAGAACTCCATACTGAAAAAAATAACAAGGAGAGACGTACAGTCCAATGTGATCTCTGCAGGAACTTAAAGGACAACATCAGATATGTAATGTAGAGACTGTTACTTTCCCAGAATCCTGGGTTAGGGTAGTAGGAACTCTGCGCAGGAGATGACTGGCAATATTTGTCAGTTTCGTGAGATCTGAAGGTCCCTGGTGACTAAGCTAACATTGGCTGGTGGTAGGAATAAGTAGAATCAGCCACCTCTTTGTGAATCCCATCCAGCAGCACGCTGTACTGTTTATGCAACCACACGACTGAGTAGAGGACATTGTCAGAAGTAGACATAAATCAATGACATGCAAAATGGCCAGAAGACAAGCAAATGCTGGGAATCAACATCTCAGCAAGGCATAGTCCCAGCTAATCTCCTTTATTTTACTTGCCCCATATTATTGTATAATAAGGCTCTCCAATTTTGCTCACTTCCACAAGACGCATAGACAATCTGTTTTATAACAAAAATTTGTCATTCTTTTCCATTTTAGAAATAAGATGTGTAGTAAACCTTAGTCCTATGAATCTTAAGGGAAAGATTAAAATGTTTGAAATATAAGACTAAAATTCCAGTTCATTCAATTATTAGTCTTTCCCTCTTACTCAGATCTCGGCATTTTTAGGGGGTCTGAGTTTCTCTGAAAGATATCACTTGAAGGTTAATGTCTACAAGATGATTTCACTTCCTATGAAAAGAGTCTCCTTCATGGGACTGTATACTTCTAGTAATCTTTCATGGTATCTATGATGTAAACAATAATTGTTTTCTGGACAGCCTACATAGTCTTTTGTGATTGCGCATTTTTCATTATAATGTTCACTCATAAAAAGCGTGTTGTAACTACATTGACTCTCATTATCATCTCGCATTCCCCCTCCACTCCATCTCAAACTTTCTTCTTCCCAACTCGTCCAACTCATACTTGCAGAGTATGAATTTCTTTTCCTTACTGACCCACTAAGTTTAATTAAATTGTATGAGTCTGGTTAGGGAGTTATTTGCTGGAGCATGGTTATACCACAGAAGAAAATGATTCACCTCCGTTGGCAAACATTAATTGCTAACATAGTTTCTCTGGAAGGGGTGAAAGATTCGAAAAGAATAGGTTTTTCTGCACCTTTTTGAAATACCCTTCATGTTAATTATTACCCCCTCATTCTCTTGTCTGAGTTTATGTGGTGAGGTGAATAAGAAATGTCCCTCATAAGATCAAGTATTTGAACACTAGATTCCCAGGTCATGGAGACGTTGTGGAGAGTTTAGGAAGTACAACCTATTGGTTAAAGTACACCACTGTGAATTGGCCTTGGGAGTGTATGGTCTTTCTGAATTTCTAGTTCCTGTTTCCTTGGGACATTTGTGTCATTCTCATCCTTCTTCCTCTTCTTTCTCTTTTTGCTTGTGGTTAAACAATTGGTCTGTCTAAGCCTCCTGCTCATGCCAATCTAGCTACCCCTTGCTCTCACACTGACAATCCATGATGGAACAGTAAACCAGAGAGAACTATTAATCCCCAAAGTTTCTATGATTTTGGTGTCTTATAACAGAACCAGAAAAGTAACAAACACACAGATTTGTACCAGAGACTGGGATGTTTGTTGTGGAAAACATGGCCTGTGTTTTTAGAGGAAGGTAGAAGACATTGGAACTTCAGAATGGAAAGGCAGTAAATGCTCTAAGCAGAATTTAAATGGTTATTTTTGGATAAGCTTTGGGGATCATAGTGCTAAGAACAGTGTGGACTGTGGAGGCCCCACTCAGAGGATTTTTAAGAGGGAAAAATGAGTCTAATTTGTATAGCCATTTTAATAGTATTTTGGCAAAGAATCTGGTTGTTTCTGCCCATATACTAAGAACTTGTCTGAGACTAAATTTAAAAGTGCTGAACTAATTACATAATTATTCAAGAATGTAAAGTTGAGGCTGTGGTGTAGTTGTTACTGCTAACACATATGCAGTCCTGTAATGCAAAAGCGGAAATGGGACACAAGTAAATATAAAATGTGCTGTTTGGAAAGAAAAGGAGCATGATGCAGCCTAATGCTATAGCCAAGGCATGTATTAGATGACAAATCACAATTGTTATGATAATCTATAATCATTAGGACAGGATTGCCTTACCCTAGAACAAAGGACATGTGCCCTCATGGCAATGCCCCACAAAGTCAAGCTTCTGTGGTGCTTTAAATTAGAAACCTCCCTGTCCTCTCTGGCATTTGAACATTTGGTCCCCAGGTGGTGGCATGATTTGGGAAGTTTAGGAAGTGTGACCTTACTGGAGGAAATATATCACTAGAGGTGGACTTTGAGGTTTCAAAACCTCATGCCATCCCCAATTTTCTATCTCTGATTCCTACTTGAAGTTAAAGATGTGAGCTCTAAGATTTCTACCCCTGCTGCTATGCCTTTGTTCTGCTATCATGGACTCTAACTTTCTGAAACTATTAGCTGAAACAAACATTTCCTTCTGTAAGTTGCCTTGGTCATGGTGTTTTAACACAATAAAAGAAAAGTAAGTAAACAAATTCCAACTTGTGAAAGAGATCCTTAGGTATTTTCTTCTCCCAGAAATAAACTTAATAAATATGTTGTGGCTAACATCATTTGAGAGGTTCTATTGCAAGCTGTCAGTGAAATTTAGCAGTATAAAGCACATGGTGCTGACTTTCAAGGTATGAAGGATTTAAGAATGAAAGGGTTACCGGTTCTTCATCCACAGTTTTAGAGAGCTCCTGGCTGGGGCTCGGCAGCATGCATCCCTGCATTAAGGCCTAAAAAAAATCAAGAGATGTAAGAAGTTCGCTGTGTGAAGCAAGAGTGTGAAACCTGGGTTGTAGTGGAGAACATAAGATAGTGGAAATTACAGATCCGTGAGCCATTCGTCAAGAAAATCTATGGCGTGGAATGAACCCAAGAGAGAAACATGTTTCAGAGAGCAAATCCGGGGACGTGGAGCCTTTTAAGCCTTTTGAAACCATAGTCCCAGACATCAGACATGGAGCTACAGGATTTGGTATTTTCCATGCTGGAGTTTAGTCATCCTTTGCCCCAGTATTTCTTTATTATGTTCTCATTATGTATCCTCTGATTGTTTGCCAATCCACAGTTTGTAGCTTGATTGATGGCATGTAGCTTGATTTTGTACTTTATGGGAAGTTTCTTATTTTTTCCATTTATTGAATATAGATTATTTGCTTATACATTATATCCAGACTTTTAAGGGAAGGATTTAAGAATAAAAGAGTTATGAGTTCTTCTTCTTGAACTTCCCCCTCTAGTCGTCCCAGCTCCTCTCCCTTCCTTTTCCCACCACATCTACTCTCTTCCTGTCTCTTGTTATAAAAGAATACACTTCTAGGAGATAACAATCAGATATGAAAAGCTAAAATATAATATGATAAAACAAAAAATCGTATTGAAGTTTAATTTGGCAACAGAACAAAAGGAAAAGACTTTCTAGAGAAGACATGAGAGTCAGAAAACCCATTTATTCTCACACCTCAGAGTACCCCAAAAATATTAGACTAAAAGTTGTAATTTATAGACAGAATCTGTTCTAGACTTGTGTAGGCCCTGTGCTTACTGCCTCAGTGTCTGTGAGCTTGTATGCTCCTTGCTTAGTTGATACAGAGAACCTTGTTCTTTTGGTCCTGTCCTCAATCTCCTCTGGCTTTTATATTCTGTGTCCTGTGGGGTCTGAGGAGAGGGAATGGATATAGCCATTCCATTACACTCTCTCCATGTAAAGTCTGACTGTGAGCCTGTTATTGAAGAAAGCTTCTTGGATCATGACTAAATAAGGCACAGATCTATGAGTATAGCAGAATATCAATAGGAATGATTTTACTCATTTCTTAAATTTTAAATTTGTTTTAGACCAGGTGCATTTGATTTTCTTCTAGGTCTTTGGGCTATAGGGTTTCTGGTTTTTTGTTACCCTAGCAGTGCCAGATAGGGGTTCCTTCATATGGATTAGGCCTTAAGTCAAAGCAGACATTATTTGACTACTATTACAAGGCTTTTTTTGCCACCATTGCCCTAATATATTTTGCAGGCACTCAGACTGTAGGTCAAAAGTTCTGTGGTTGGATTTGTTATTTATGTTTCTCTTTTGGTGTGCCTGCACAGTACCATTGTATACCAAATACACTAAGACACAGAGGCAAAGGCTCCATGTAGGCACCAGCTTGACTTTTCCATGTTCAGTGAGTTGTGTAGATATTCTTTTTGGCAATGGAACTTCTGTTGTTAGTTTGTGGAGAGCAACACATTGTCTTAGCAACACTCTGGGTTGTTACAGATTTCCATGTGACCCACTTGACGAATAGTTAAGGGATTGCCTTGAGTATCAGAAGAATTTTAAGTTTTAAGCAATATTAATAAATGTTGAGAACTATGATGACTTCAAAATTGTACTAAATGCATTTTGCATTATAACTTGACCTTGAACCTCTGGGATCCATGGAGTGGAATTTGGTGGTTTGAATGAAAGATGTTCTGCATAAATTCAGGCATTTGAACAGTTGGTCTACACAGTTGGTAATACATGAATTACTTTTCTGTAGATGTAATGAACCACCTTGACCAAAACACAACATAAAGAAGGGAGGATTTATTTGGATTTACAGTTATAGAAGAATAAGGGTCTATAAAGGTGGGGAAGCATGCTAACAAGCAGTGAGCATGGTGACATGAACAGAAAGCTGAAAGATCACATTTTAAACCATAACCAAGACACAGAGAGAACAATTTATGAATGGCATGAGGTTTTCAAAAGTCAAAGTCTGCCCCAATAATATACTTGCTCCGAAAGACTGAACCTCCTTGACCTCCCCAACAAGTATCACCAGCTAGTGACCAACTGTTCAAATATCTGACCCTCTGAGGGACACTTTCACTTAAACTACTAAAGGGAGGTCTAAGAGGCACAGCTTTGATGAACAAAGTTTGTCCCTACCGGCAGGCCGTGAGACTATATAATCTCTTATTTTCTACTTCAAGCCCTTTTCTTTGTGTTTATGAGTAAGAATGTGATCTTTCATTTTCTTGCTCCTTCTGCCATGTCTGCCTCTTGCTGCCATGCCTCACCACCACAATGAACTCATATCTCTAGAACCATAAGCCCAAATAAACCCTTCCTTTTATAGGGTGCTTCAGTCATGGTGCTTATCATACAACAAAAATGTGACTAATACAATATTACAACTTGAAGTTGTTATGAACTACATATGTTCTAAAAGTTTTGCCCATGGGACTCAAGCAATTCAGGCCTCACCGGTGATCTAGACTCAGTCTTAATCAGATGCTCAAACCCCATTATGGAGAGAAAATTCATTTATCATTTATCATGTCTAGAGAGTTAGAAAAATTTAGAATTTGCATTTATTTACAATGGGCTCCCTTTAGATGCTGGTTTGGATTGTGGTTAACTCTGATTGATTCAATAGCACTGATTTCAATAAACCAGTTTTTGCCTCACTGATTTTCAATCAATTGATATTCATACTTCTACTTATTAGGTGTAATGAGTCATAATGGCTAATTTTTATTCTAAATAAAAGAGAGCTTTTTTCCATATTTGATTTCATTATTTTCTTTACTTTCACTCTATTCCAATTAAAATTTCTGTCAATTAAGAAATACTGTAAATGTGGGAAGTAGCACATTCACTGAAATTGCAACTGTTTCTACTGTGCCGTGTGTGGAAATCAATAATATCTCTGTGGAATGGCTTGCTGTTCTGAAGTTATGCATTTTAACCACAGTTTTCAAAGAATTCTGCTGCTGTGTACCTGTGAAGAATATTTCCTGAAAAGAAAGTTACATTACTTGGAAGTGAGCTTATTGTATTACTCACATTAAGAATTTCAATCAAATACAGAAGACAGAGGGTCGGGTTAGCTTTACATGTGTTAATAAATACAAAGATAAAACAAACCTGTGATTTGTAGAACATCGTGACAGAAAAGATCTGTTGTACAAAAACATCTTTCCAAACAATGCCTCACTCCTCAATCTTTCATTATTATCTCTCTTTTTACAAGTAGTACATTTCAGAATAGGAAAAGCAAAAAGCAGTGGTGAACTGACTAAGTCTTTTTTGGCAGAAGATGCTAGTAAACAAAGAGAACATTTAACTGTAAACTTGGTGGTCTAACATTCAGGTTGCAGCTCAGGATGTGATGATAGATAGCAACAGTAACAAGAAGAACCATAGTGAGTTACTCAGCATACTTTCTGCACAATGCTCTTCTAGAGCTTCCTTGTGCTTTCAAAGGTTTAGCCACTTGTTTCAGATCCATTTCCAAACATGCAGAGCAATCTCTGCTGTGACTTACTATGTGTTTTCTTTGTGTTATGTGTTTGAAGTCAGTGGTGACAGGATGGGAGATTTGCTCAGTGTCACAGTGTTGACTCACCCTACAGCCAGCTGTTGGAGTTTGATCCCATGTAGTCCGGTGACTAAAAATATCAGTTACTAAATAATGTTTCCTGACCCTGTCTCAAGGCCTCATGGTCCCATTGGCTTTTCTACAAAGCTTCTGTGAAATTTTTCCCTTCTAGGTGCTTATTACTATCTGAAGCTACTTCTGTGACTGGGCAGCCATGATGGAATCAGTTTCAGTCTGTATACATTGCTATAACAAAATATTTAAAAAATGAAACATTTATAAAGAACATAAATTTAATTTTTACATTCTGGATTTCCATCATTCAAAAGCATGTCACCAAAAACTTTGGAGTCCACTGAGGGACTTGATTTCTGCTTCATATGCAACATTTTGATGTTGTCTGTTTATATGTTGGAAAGAACAGATGAAGAGACAGGAAGACTATTATGCTAACACATGGTGCAAGAAGGGAACACACAAGTTCCTCTCTCAGCATCTTAAAGCCTTAAGGACTTTCATGAGCGCTCGACTCCTGTAACTTTATCAATTCCTTAAGGTCCTATCTTTTAAATATTGCCATTTAAATTCAACACATGAATTTTGGAGAACACAATCAGACTGTAGCAGAGATTCTATAAATGTGTTGTTTTTTTACAAGTGAATGGTGCTGGAGATAATGATGTAAAAAAGAAAAATGTCAGGTTTAGGAAGGCAAATACCATATTTTGTCTTATATTTGGAATTTAGAATACTTTTAAAACATGGAAGTAAAAGATGAGCTATTTTGAAGAGAAGGAACTGGCAGAAAGGGGGGCACAAAATGATAGATGAGAAAGAACAAAATAAAAATACTCATGAGCCTTTTATATGTTATTTTTGATTTCACTTACTTTAAAATTCTATATTAAGCATATAAAACATGATGTTTGAGACATTAGCTTTATGTAATATTTACATGCAATGAAGTCACAGTGACATTTAAGCAAATTAATATTGCCACCATTTCCTAATTTTTAAAAATATGCTAAAAGTTTCTCAAATATGCTTCTATGGTAAGTTTCTATTATAAAATTCAGTATTATTGACAATAGTCACCCTGTTAAGTCTTTAGGTTTCCTCATACTACAGCACTA
The DNA here is from genome assembly GCF_037038515.1 of Microtus pennsylvanicus. NCBI lineage: Eukaryota > Metazoa > Chordata > Mammalia > Rodentia > Cricetidae > Microtus > Microtus pennsylvanicus. Next base: position 37,849,661 of record NC_134590.1, read on the forward strand.
TAAATCTGTAATCTTGTGTCTCTTCATTCTTTCCTCCCAACTGAACTCCCTCAGTTATTTTTATTGTTTCTATATGTTTGACTTCACATTTTATATTCTTTGTGTATGAGATTATGTCATATTTTCCTTTTTAAATCTGATGATTTTATCTGTGATAATTCCATTTAGCTTCTTCATGTTATTAAAAATAATAGGATCTATTTTTGTTTTTTTTTCTTTTTGGAGTACTGGACTTTAAACTCAGGGCCTTGCACTGACTAATGTACTGTGCCATGAGTTATTCTCCTATTCATATCTCAATTTCAAAGCTAAATTTTTGTTGTATATATGCATATACATATGTGTATATGGAATGTAACATTACAGACATATCACAATTTATTGATTCATTCATTTGTTGGTAGAATGTTAAGTTGCTTCCGTAACTTCTCAAATTTCTCCTTTACTTGGTGTGAAAACAGAAGTACATTTAACAGCTTCAGCTGATCGCAATGATCCTAAGGACTGACCTTTTCTAAGTCTGCTTTTATTGCTGTTTGTTTTGTTTGGAATCGGTGAACATACACGACTAAACTTCACAATGCTTCCAGTCTGAGATCTTGCCTCTGATAATAACTGAGGATTTTGTTGCAGTTGTTTGGAATTTTGTTGGTTGGTTGAGGTTTTGGGTTCCATTCCTTTTAAAAGAGAGCCTTCAGTAAACTTCCTCTCTATTTTTATTTTACCTGTAGTTTTTTATTCTCTGCCCCTCAATGCATCGACCTCTGGTGAGGTTTCCAAAGTGTGAAAGATTCAAGCATAAAAGTGAATGGGAATGGGGTAAAGAAAACTTAGCTAAAATCAAGGGAATAAAAGCTGCATGAAAATCCAGTAAATAAACCAAACTAGAAGAGATAGTAAAAAAAGTTTTAAGGGGGGATAAGGAGATTGGGAGAAAAGCAGAAGCTCTGTTAGTCAAAACTAAAGATACACAAGGAGGTAGAAATCTACTAGTTTTTAAGATAAACAAACAAACAAAAATAAAGTATAGATATATATAAGATATAGATAGATGATAGATAGATAGATAGATAGATAGATAGATAGATAGATAGATAGATAATAGATAGATAGACAGATGGAAAGACATACAGACAGATAGATAGATATTGAGAAAAATATTCTGCAAGTGTAGAAAATTATGGCCCCAGAAGACAGGTTTTAATGTGAAAATCTCATTTCCAGGGATACTTCTTTAGGAGTTATTTCCACTGATATCAGCTGTTAAAGATAATTAGATGATTAAACCACCTCTTGATGAAGACACCACTTTCTTTGAATGTAGGGCATGAAGAGATCAACCTTGAACTGACCAAAATACTCCCACCCTGCTTACATATTCCAGAAAGGTACTATGCAGCCCTCTTGGTGAGAAAAGACATCGGTGACCTTACCCAGGTCTAGACACAGCATACTTCATATCATCCTGCTAAAAATATATGCCTATTGGTGTAATACCAACATATCAGTTATGAAGGCAACCAAACACTTTCTGATAGGATATGAGGCTGCTCCACAGTTGGGATATTCTGCTTGATATTGTGAACCCAGTCCAAAGCCAATAACTAGAGAGACCTTATAGGCCCTAAGGTGACTGACTTTCTTTTGTGTTTTTTGTTTGTTTGTTTGTTGTTTGCTAACTTGTCATGCTATCTGATTGAAACATAAGTATTTATTTGCACTCATTGATTTGTGCTGCTTTCAACTTTGGTCAGAAAAGCCTCATTTTGCCTTGGGTAGTGATTAATGCCCACATTCCAAATGGTTCAAAATTTCCTGAGTAAAAAAATGCTGAATGCATAGGTCTGGATGAGTCATCCATATCAACCTTCTACCACCCGAATTTCCAGAAACTTCATAGAAGAGTGCTCAGAAAGAGTGTATTCTTGATAGATGGGGAAGAGAACTGTGAAAATCTGACTTCCGGAGAGGCCATGCCTGTTACACAAATCAACATACAACAACAGTGGTTTCCTATCCAAGACCTGAACATATTAAGCCAGTTAAAATTCCTGGTTTGGATGAGAGAGGGGCCTTTGATGACCCATCCCTCTCACAGGAGAAACTAGCAATTTTTGACTTTTGAGGGAGAGAGGGAGTATCATTCTCCCTTTGGAATGTGGCCACTGGTAGGCTGCTCATGCCCCAATGGATGTCACACATCTATATACACATGGACAGCATTTATTGGATTCAGATGTTATTAATAAAAGAAATGAGGACAATAAATTAAGAAAGAGATGTTGTGGGGTCTCTGGGGGGATGTACGGAGTACTGGTAGAAGAATATGATCAATACTCATTGGATTTATGTATGAATTTTTCCAAATAAAGAAAGCATTATTTTTTAATGTAAAGAACATCTTTATGTATCTCTAGCTTTGGCAGGATATGAGTGGGAATGATCTAGAAATGTCAGTGTCAAACACTGTTTAATTAGACCAGAGATGTGAAAAATGATCATCCCAACTTCAGCTTGTGAATTTTGGAAGTTAGCATTTCATTTTCACTTTCCTTGATTTGCAAGAGTAAATAGGAAAGGATTACCCACATGCGGGAAGGATTAAATACAAAAGTTTCCAGCTTCTCAATACATGTGAACATTTTTGGTTTTGCTGGAAGTTAGCATTACAGAAAGCAATGAGAAAGATCCTGTGTGGGTAAGCGTGTGCGGCTGCAGAGAAGTGTGGAAAACACTATAAATCTAGAAAGAAATGGATGGGATTTAATGCTTGGATAAGTCTGTGTTAATACAGGGACTTCAGGAAGCAGCTCTTACTTGGTTCTTCTCATTCAAGGTAGAAGGTGATAGAATGAGCATTTGAAGATGAATCAAATGAAACAGAATCTTATTTTATAATTGGTGGGCAGCAATTTTTAGCCTTTCTCTTGCACTTCAACCCACTTTCTTAATTTCTTCTACTTTTCTACATGCTGAGGCCATTTCTCCCTATATGACTACCTCCCATCTCCTATACAACAGAAGAAAATCATAGGGTTCTTTTTACTTGTCTTTTCAATTGTCTATTGTTTTTATAACAATTCAAAAACAACATTTTTAATTCATAAATTTTTCTCTGGTGAGTTGAAATATTTTAATTTTTTTTAACATTTTTTTATTGATAAAAGAAGAATAAAGAAAAAAAAAACAAATTTCCACCTCCTCCCAGCCTCCCCTTTCCCTCCCCCTCCTCCCACTCTTCTCCCCCTCCTCCCACTCTTCTCCCCCTCCTCCCACCCCTCTCCCCTTCCCCCCACTCCTCTCCCCCTCCCTCTCCAGTCCAAAGAGCAGTATCATCTACATTAATTTTTTAAAATTAATGTAGATGATACCTTTTAGTATGAAAGTGGCCAAGTATAGGAAAATAAATTACCAGTTGAAATATACATTGCTTCTTAAGTTCACTTTTTCATTTCAAAGAACATTTGAAGTAGAATACTGAAATCATTGTGTCCTTTAACTTGTAGCTGAAATGCAGTGACCTAGCAAAACCTCTGTGTGACCAGCATTTATGAGTGTGCTTTTGAGTGAAGTCTGGAGTCATACATCTCAAATAAAGCATTAGGACCCAAGCATTAGACCCTTCAATGATTATCATACTGCTGTGATGTGGGAGTGTCATATATCAATCTGTTGATTTCATTGTTTAAGCAATAAAGAAACTGCTAGGCCCATTTGATAGGCCCACCCTTAGGTGGGTGGAGTAAACAGAAGGGAAGGCTGGGAGGAAGAGGAAGTGAGGTCAGACTCCACAGCTCTCCTCTCGGGAGCAGACGTCCGCCATGCTCCCGGCTCCTGGTCAGACTCCACAGCTCCGCTCTCCGGAGCAGACGCAGGAGAGACGCCATGCTACCCGCTCCAGGGAAGACGCACGCCATGCCCCAGCTCCGACCCAGGATGGACTTAGGCTAGAATCTTCCCGGTAAGCGCACCTAGGGGCGCTACACAGATGATTAGAAATGGGCTAGTCCAGGTGTGAGAATTAGCCTAGAAGAGAATGGGCCAAGCAGTGTTTAAAAGAATACAGTGTCCGTGTAATTATTTGGGGCATAAGCTAGCCGGGCAGGGCAGGTGGCTGGGGTGTTTGGGGACGCAGCCTCGCCGCCGCCCCCCTATTACTACAAATGACGCCCAGACGTGGGGCTAACTAAACCCACTTAAAAAACCTGAGAAGGCTTAAAAATAAGGAAGAGAGCGTTTAACACAGATTTTTGCTGTTTGTTGGTGGCGTGCTGTAGAGAGATTTCCTGATTCAGCAACAGCAGCAGAAAAAACGCTGTGTCATTTCAAAGCGTGGCTTCCTGGGGCTGTGCCGCCAGCGCAAACTCTGGCTTTATGTTTGTGTTCCCGCTTGGGATCGGAAGGAGAGTGCTCTGAGACCTTGACGATGACTCAGAGCTCCCTGCCTGCTCCTGGGCAGAAGGCAGAATCAGGCTTAGGCAGGCGGAAGAGCATGGCGGATTCCTGCCGCCATACAGAGACGTGTTTTCAGACTGCAGAGTGCTCTGCATGTCAGATTTGGATGTAACTTGGATGAAAAGAATTTCTGTGCTGCGTGCTCAGTCTCAGAATTAAAGTGCTGAGTGCCGCTCCTACCTGGCGGCCCCAGAGCTAGCACAAAATGGTATGTCCTCCATTTTGAAATTTTCCTGACTCAGCTTCAGCTGCAAATCCCTGCAGCTCATTAAGAGGTCCTGCCACAAAACACTTAAACGGTGGTAACGAAACGCTGAACGCATGCTTTTCGGTTTTCAGCCGTAGTAGGAAAAAAGCTGCGCATTTAAAAATGCCGGCTTTCTGGGCCATCCTGCCAGGGCAAACTCTGACTGTTTGAGGCAGGAGGGCCGGCTACCGAGAGAGATTTTGAGTGTTGTCTGTTGTAGTTCGCTGGCTGGCAGGGACCTTGAAATGCTATAAACATGGCTACAGCCAATACCTCAGCCTTGAGGCTGGAAAGCTAAGAAATGGACTGGATCTAGCTGGCAAAGCCACGCCTTTAGTCCTACTGACATTGCTTGGTAAATTAAAGATTCATGTGGTCAGAAAAAGAGCGATATACAGTAAAGAGAGATTCAAAGACAATGAAAATTTCTGAATGGTTTAAAGTGTGTTAAAAATATATGCAAGCTAAAAGTTAAAGTTCTTAAAGTAAAAAAGAAAAGGAAGAGAGTTGTTGTGTGTACACACCTTTAATTCCAACACTTGGGAGGCAGAGGGAGATAGATCTCTGTGACTTCAAGGTGTGGTAGTACACGCCTTGAATCCCAGTGCCTAAAAGGCAGAGACAAACAGATCTCTGTGAGTTCAAGGTGTAGTAGCAAACACCTTTAATCCCAATGCCTGGGAGGCAGAGACAGGAGGATCTCTGAGAGTTCAAAGACTGCCTGGTCTACAGGGTTATTCCAGGTCAAAGATGTGCGCTCAGAAAACAAAAACTTAACTTAGGAATGTCTCAGCTTAGATTCTTAAGCGCCTAATGATTTAAAGGCACAAATCAAAAGTGCTCCTGGATAGTAAAAAATTGCAGATTCACAATAGGACAGATTCAGACCACTAAATGAGTCACACTGTTGGTTGAATGTACGTAGGCTTGGGAGAGAGAAGAAAAGGAATATAGAGAATAAAGTTAATGGTTAAAAAAAAAAAGGTAAAGTCTTTAAAGAGACAGAATAAAGTAAAGTGATAGAGTAAAAATAAGCCGCGTAAAGATGGAAAATTCACAGAGAGTCTGGATTCTTTGTATTATTGTGTTTTCTTTAAAATTTTTGACTGTGAAGGAGCTAAGTACAGAGAGACATTTCATTACATGGGCTGCCAAGCTAAACCAGAATGGATATAAGGGTATTACGATTTCAGAATTTGGGTCTAAGGATATGATGCTTTGGAGAGAGTCTTCTTTTGTTTTCACAGAGGATGAGACTCTATGGATTTCTTCTATTCCGATTTGGTATGATGGACCACGTCCTCCTGAAGGGTTGCTGTGAACATCTTCAGAAAATTGCTTTGCTCAACTGCCAACTGAGATAAACCTGGCACACAGGTTACACCCTAAATAATCTGATTAACGACGCCCCCATTCAGCAGGAAGCAGTTTGGAGAGAAAAACTGCGCCCATGTTCCCAAATATGGTTTATAAACGTTCTTTTACATTTAAAGGGGGATATGATATAGATATGAATAATTTGAATTAGTATAGATTTTGCTTTATTGATAGAGATTTACGGTGAATTTTGTTATATGTATAAATGTTTCTGATGTAACTTTTACTTGATAACTGTTTTGTTATATGTAATTTTGCTATGTTAAGGTTAAAGCCTTCCTTTTTTTGTTTAAACAGAAAAAGGGGAAGTGATGTGGGAGTGTCATATATCAATCTGTTGATTTCATTGTTTAAGCAATAAAGAAACTGCTAGGCCCATTTGATAGGCCCACCCTTAGGTGGGTGGAGTAAACAGAAGGGAAGGCTGGGAGGAAGAGGAAGTGAGGTCAGACTCCACAGCTCTCCTCTCGGGAGCAGACGTCCGCCATGCTCCCGGCTCCTGGTCAGACTCCACAGCTCCGCTCTCCGGAGCAGACGCAGGAGAGACGCCATGCTACCCGCTCCAGGGAAGACGCACGCCATGCCCCAGCTCCGACCCAGGATGGACTTAGGCTAGAATCTTCCCGGTAAGCGCACCTAGGGGCGCTACACAGATGATTAGAAATGGGCTAGTCCAGGTGTGAGAATTAGCCTAGAAGAGAATGGGCCAAGCAGTGTTTAAAAGAATACAGTGTCCGTGTAATTATTTGGGGCATAAGCTAGCCGGGCAGGGCAGGTGGCTGGGGTGTTTGGGGACGCAGCCTCGCCGCCGCCCCCCTATTACTACACTGCTGACTGAAGGGAACTTTAATATTTGAATTTACATTTTCTCATTTTTCTATGTAGTTAATGCTACCCACCTCAGCAGACTGTTGTATAAATAGGTAATAGTGGAGCACTTTCAATCACTAAGGAATCCTATTAATACAAAATGAATGAAATCTATTATGTTAGAAAACTCTGACTGCATCTAAATGACCTTGTTGACCTTGTGACACTTCAGCATGCCAATATGTATGCTAATATGTAATTTATAATCCATGTGGCCTTTGTGTTTGTTTATAAGGTGTTTGTAAAATATTAATTAGTTTTATGTATTTCAAATGATCTGATCTTTTTAGAGGCCAACCTGGTTAGTGCTTGATTGCAGGTATATCAATAGTTTTGTGTCATGATGTCTACTAGGTCAATTGATTCAATAAAGACTATATCAAGATAATATATAAAGATAAATATAGAAAGATAAAGAAAAGGGGATAAACATGGTGTGGGAGGTCCTTCTATCTATATGTTGCTTTTATTGCTTAATGAATAAATAAAGTGCTTTGGCCTGTAGCAAGACATAACTTATCTAGGTGAAGAACACTAAACTGAATGCTGGGAGAAAGAAGGCAGAGTCAGAGAGAAGACATGTAACCCCTCCAGAGACTGACACAAGAATTTTACCCAGTAATCCACAGCCTTGTGACAATACACAGATTAAGGGAGATGGTTAATTTAAGATATGAGTTAGCCAGAAATTCATTTAAGCTATTGGCCAAATAGTATTGCAAATAGTATGGTTTCTGTGTGATTATTTTGAGGGTGAGCAGCTGGGAAATACTAGTAGCCTCCTACGACATCAATGTAATATTTTTGTTTCTTTTCTTAGTCTACTATTAATTTGCATGGGTTGCTAACCTAGAAAACCTGATTTTCTATTAACTAAAAGAGCTTGTGTATTGAAGTTGTTTGGACAGTTGTGTCTAAGACTATGACTTTTGACTTTTGACGAAGTATGTGAAAATTTAATCAGACATGCTGTTTGTGAAGAAAGTGAGGAAGCAATTATCCTCCTACATCCAGATAAACTGATTCATAATAATATTCTGGTAGATGATGGCAAGTAGGTAAAATCAAACAGATGAGAAAGGTCCATCTAATTACACAGGGGAACAGAGCCATTTTCCTAGATAATCTCACATTTCAGAATCTGGCTTTGAGAGCATATATGTGAGCAAAGTAAAAGAAACTGAACATCTGGGCGAGAATGGGAAACCACAGATCTCTGTGGAACTATGTGCGGTTGTATTTGATAAGTGTTTGCTGACAACTGAGAAGGGATACTCAATCTGTGGAGCACAAAGTCATCAAAAGGATCCTTTCAAGAGAATGTATTTACACTTTACTCCATGGTAATTACAACATGCGATAGTAGAGATGTCCTTAGTAAGCTGTTAAGGAAATATAAAACTGTTTGTCAACAAAGTAAATTGGTATAGAAATAGTAGAAGCCATATTGCAATAATACACATGCGATCTACCATACACTCAATCAGTATAGTGGCAGCAGGTAGGTGAATGTAGGTTATTAGCTAGCTATATCCTTATTAGGTGGGAAAATGACAGAAAGAACCTAAGGCAACTGGGACAGGGTAATAATGCCAACTGTGCTAGATGATCACAGGCTCAAGACCCAAGACAAATACTTAAAGAATATGTGATACAGGCAGCAAGTGGTCATGTTTCAAATTTGTACACATCCATTCATGTATTTTTCTCCTTTAGTTTCCTCCTTTAATTTTCCTCCTTTACACACACACACACACACACACACACACACACACACATTTTGTGCATACTGTGACTAGATAGTCGTGGATGGAATCACACACAAATGTTTGGAATATCATAGATGCCCTGTTCCATAGTGAAAAACTGAACAAAGCTTTACATTTTGTTAACCTCAATTTGTTTCATGTTTAAAAAGAAAACACATGCCCACTTATTGAGAAACTTAAATGTGACTTCGTGTAAAACAAAATGAAACAAAACAAAAAAACTAAAGAGACATGTAGCTAGCATCCAAACGAATACAAAGTAGCTTAAATTATGTGAAATATGGTGAATCATAGCTTTTCCAAAAAAGGAAATTTTTAGGAAATGGTAAACTGACAGTGGCTCAGCTAATTTTGTTCTTTCCTAACAGGAAGCTCGTGACACAAGCCACTGCTAAGGCCAACTTGTAGCAGGACGTAACGAAGATGTTGGAGAACGTGAGAGAGTGAAGTAAGAGGACTAGAGAAGCCATTAGGAAATTTCAGTTGGAGGCTGAACTTATGCTGGAAGCACAGGCTGAAGCAGGCAACATACAAGATAAGTATTGAATGTCTAAAGAATTAGAAAGTGGCTTAAAGTTACTAAAGTATAGTAGAGAACTGATTCTGCCTTTCACAATTTATATTATTAATTCCTGTAACTCTTCATCTAGAAGTGGGGTCTTCCGAGATTTTTTTCCCCTTTCTTATTGCATGGAATTTGCTATTGTCATTATGCATATACTATGTAGGTGAGACAGAAGAAAAGAATTGTAAAAGAAAGGGAACTTAAGGCTGTAGATATGGCTCTGTGATTGAGAACACTTACTGTTTGACACCCCTCTGTGTAGGTGAATGACCCTTTCACAAGGGTCACATATCAGATCTCCTGTATATAAGATACTTACATGATGACTCATAATAATATCAAATTTGCAGTTATGAAGTAACAATGAAATAATTTTATGATTGGGGGTCACCATAGCATGAGGAACTGCATTAAAATGTCACAGCATTAGGGAGCTTGAAACCACTGTGCTATATTCTAGCATGTCTTGATTTAAGCATGCCTAACTAAACTTTGGGCATTTCACCTAACATTGCTGTCTACAAAGTCAAAATCAGGAACCATGTAGTAAAGCAACAAAATGTCACGAAATAATATTTAAAATATATTTATGACTTCATGTTAGGCTGCACTCATGAGTATCTTGGGATGTATGTAGCAATTTCTAGGTACAAAAGACAGAAAATTGGGAAAGAAAAGCTATATCAAAGGGTTATGTCAAAGGCAATAGTCAATGTTCTTGAACACATTGGATAACAAAATCAGTGCAAATATGAAAAAGCTTAAGCACAGGCATGGGTTGTTCTGTCCGTGCAGAAGTTAAGGGAAGATATTTTTGTAGGACTGGACTATTGCTAACTCCTCAGAAAAAACTAAAGCCTGGTTTTATGTTCTGAAGTATTTGGTGAATTTGATGCCTTATAGTAAGATTTGTTTTGACTCAAGGTGGAAAGGTAACAGAGACAAGAAGACTAGATATAACCACATATATAACTGACCATCAGTTGATGCTGTGTACTCTTTCTTGGGCTTTTAGACTGTGCCACCATATTCTTTAAGAGTCTGGACACATTTTGCTGTCACAGAACTGGGGGAAGACACCTATTAGCTTACATGTGCTTATATCTGGATAACATTAGTGTATGTTTTCTGTATGTTAATTTAATAATTATCATATATCCCTATAGTAATCATTCACTAAAAGCTTTTCTAAATTCCATGTGCCCTGACAAATTATTTTCGTGGTATATTATTTATATTTTAATAAATAAAGTTTTCCTGAAGGCCAGTGTAAAGCAGCCATACACTGCCAGGCAATGGTTGTACACGCCTTTAATCTTAGCAGCCACACTAGTTAGCCATAGAGGCTAGGCGGTGATGGTTCACACCTTTAATCCCAGCACTAGAGAGGAATATAAGATGGGAGGAGATAGATCTCTCACTCAGTCTCACTCTTAAGATTTTGTGGAGACAGGATTGCCATTTCAGTCTGAGGTAGAGGCAAGAGCCAGTGACTGGCTGCTTTGATTTTCTGATCTTCAGGTTGAACCCCGATATCTGTCTCTGGGTTTTTATTACTCATGCTGCAAATTCTGGATTCCCTGCTTGGAGTGACCTTGACTTGATGAGGATCAAGAGTACACATCGCACATACTGGCTTTGGGGGAGCCTAGGCAGTTTGGATGCTAACCTTACTAGACCTAGATGGAGGTGGGTGGTCCTTTGACTTCCCACACATCAGGGAACCCTGATTGCTCTTCGAGCAGATGAGGGAGGGGGACTTAATCAGGGGAGGGAGAGGGAAATGGGAGGCGGTGGCAGGGAGGAGGCAGAAATCTTAAATAAATAAATAAATAAATAATAAAAAAAGAGTACACATCAGTTCTCTAAAGAAGCCAAATTGAGTTATTAATGAAAATAAGAGTCATGGGAGAAACCATGTGAATTAACAGGACTCACAACGAAGAACTCAGGGTCAGATATGGTAAGGTGAAATTATTAAGAGACAGAAAAACCAAAGTAAAAGTATTTTTAAATTTCTGACTCCATATAAGAATACAGTGTGAAACTGCATCAAATACCAAGATACAACACAACATTCACTCCAAAGTTCTCCAAAAGACTGCTCTGTAATTCTTTTTAACAGAAAATCATCATGTATATGATATTATTATTACAGGTTAATTTAGAATATCTTGCATTGCACATAAGTGGACGTGTATACTCTTTATCTTTATCTTTTATGATCACCTTATTTGTTTCAGTGGGGTGTTTACAACATTTGTTCGTAGGTGTGGCATGCCTGACATGCATGGGCAATTTGTTCTGTATTAGTAATCAGTACAATTCTGTTGTGAGGAAAATTTTAAATTGCTGTGTGGCAGGCTAAACTTTCCAAGTGAAACCTGGGTCCTAATCAAGAAGCTGGGAGTGTTAGTTACCACTCATTAAAGTTAAGGAGTCCAAAATGGGATGTCATTCTGGATTAACAGCTGAGCTCCAATGACATTGAAAGTGACCTTGTGAGGGACATTGAGAGGTGAAAAGAAACAGAAAGCAATATAACAACAGGAGGAGAGACTGCTGTAAAAGTCAAGGCAGTTAAAAGGAACAAGACAATGAACACTTCCCTGGCATCTCCAGACAGAACCGGCCCCAGGAACAGCTTGACTTTAGCTCTCTAAAGCTTAACTCAGAACCTCATCTTTCAGAGCTACAGGAAAAGTAATTAATGTTGCTTTAACTCACTGAGCTCACAGTACTTTGTTAAGGTGTACTATATTTCTAACACATATTCCCAGTTCTGTTGATGAACATGAAAGTCATTTCCCGACTGGGGCAATTACAAGCAACATTTCTGCAAAGTGCTTGTTGTGTGAAAAGTATTCATTTTGAGAAGTTGCAAGGGTAAAATTTCTAGAACATAATTTTAGAAAGAACATTTTTCCAAATCAAATTACTACTTTTCACTCTCATGCTTTACAATTATTTGTTTCTATTTCACAATTTTTCAAAATCTGATAGATGCTGGTACATCTTAGTAGTCTTCATTTGGATTTCACAGATGTTGAATATTATTTTATATAGTTTTCATATACAAATCAACCAGTTTAGGTTTATGTTAAATTAACAGGTTGCTTCTGAAAGAGTGGTTTATTGTATGTGAACTTTCAAATGATTTGGGAGATTCAGAGAACCCTGAAGCCCTTTTTTATCTTAGGCTGTTGGCCAAAGTATTATCTTGTACCTGTCATTTTTTCCACCCTTGTTCCTGCCTGTGTCTTAGCTCTCGCTTGCTACTCTAGAATCCTGAAGCTCCTGCCACAATGTAGCTGGGTATGTCTTATTTCCATTCATTTGAAATGCCTTCCTCCTCTCAGTTCCAGTTTCTACTTTATACTTAAGCCACAAATTGACTTCTTTAGAAAGTGTCCTTAGGCAACCCTCCCCCTCTTTATAGTACACTTTGTATTACCTAATTCAACATGCTACTTCTCTGTTTTTTTTTCTCTAACCTAAGCATCTGAAAAATCAGTAGGTCTACTTGATAATAAGAAAAGTATAAACCTGTGTTTGAAACTTGAGTTTTTACTTAATAAAATCAGTTGATTTGACAATTGTATCTCCATTTGAAACTATGTAAAATGAATTTCCAGAAAGGAATGACCAGTATTACTGTAGCTGGTGTATCCTAAAAACAAGGAAAATACAGTGTCCTTGATAATAGAGGAGGAGAAACCTAGGGAACAATAGAGAAACAGTAAGATTTGATACTAATTTCTATTTGATAGTTTAACAAGGCATATGTATTACTGCTTCTATTAAATATGATATTATTATCACAGGTTAATTTAGAATATCTTGAACTGCACACACAGTTCAAAGTGGACTTGTATACTTTTAATCTTGATCTTTTATGACCACCTTATTTGTTCCCGTGGGGTGTTTAGAACATTTCTCTGTAGATACGGCATGCATGTGCAATTTGTTCTGTATTAGTAGTGAGTACATTTCTGTTGTGAGGAAAATTCTAAATCACTGAATGACAGACTAAACTTCCCAAATGAAACCTGAGTCCTAATCTAGAAGAGAAGCTGGGAGTGTGAGTTACACACTTCTATTAAAGTCCTTTCATGTTTTTACTAACCATAAGCTACATTCTAAAGGACTATAATTCTTAAACTGCCCAATTGTTCCATGGAGCATAAACTCCTCAAGTCCATTTACATGATTTTTTAATAGTACAAAGTAGTTATTCAATAAATTCTTGTTTACTGGGATTGTTTTTCTCATCTTGCAAATGCCAAACTCAGATCACTGGCCAGGATCTAACCTGACAAATGTCATTGTCTGACATTAGCAGTTGGGCTTGCTCTGTTTTGTTCACCACAAAGAAAGTCAATAGACCAGCTAATGGCAAACGTATGCCAAAACTAACCTTCTAGAGAGCATGACAGAAAGTCTACCACCAGCTGCTAAACTTGCGTTTGCTCCAGGGGAAGAAAAGGTTACTCCTCAGTTGTGGTGAATGTCATGCTCTCCTTTACCAGGGAGTGCGGACTGCCAGCATTTTGCAATGGAAGCAAACTCATTTCCTCTGTGAAATGACAGAGTCCAGCTGGGTTCAAGCACAGGGTCTCTTGGAGGAGGCTGACCTGCCACTCCTCTCTGCCTCAAGACACAGCGACCTCATGCATTTACTCACTCACTGAATTATATGTATTGAGGACTTTAAGGCCAATCCTCCACTGAGAACCCTGAGTAAAGGAAATTGAAAGAAGTCTCTGGCCTTTGAAGCATATACTAGTAACTGTTACACAAATGACTCCTGCCAATTCTCCTCTAGTCACATAAACTTAATCTACATAATTTTTATACATTTGTATTGAGAATTAAAGATAGAGAAATGTTTGAAATGAGAAAGCTCTAGCCCTATCATTTACTCTTTCAAACATGTCCTCTTTATTTTTCTCCCCTTGTAAATGTCAGAAATTTTCTATTTTCACAGGTTTGCTCCACAAGGCATTCTCTTTCTGCCCTTGGTCCTTCTGTAGTGTTCTAACTCATTACCTCCTTGGGTTTCCCCTATTTTTCTTTCTTCACCTTGCTCTGAAAGAGTCTTTTCTCTTTTGAATAGCTCTTTATCCTACAACCTCAGAACCACTGAGCTAGCTATATCTGGAATAAATAGCTTTAAAATACTCATTTATTAAATCTATTTTTGCTTTTTCTAAATGACTATGACTAGGTTGTGGCACTTAAAGCTGACCAATCAACAGCACCCTCCTGATCTAAACCAATTCCCAGATATGTCTTGTTAAAGATGTCTTTGGAAATTAAGAATAAAAACAAAATTCTCATTTTCTTCAGTAGGTAACCCATGCTCCAGGTGAGGAGCCTCATATCTAAGCATGTAGACAACACCTATGGGACTCTGTTTGTTATAAAAAGAAGAACAGGAAGGCAGGAGGGCCGAGTATGAGGGTGGCTTGAAGGGAGTAAGAAGGAGGATTTAGGTTGGATATGATAAGGATCTATTGTACAAATGCATAAATTCATCAAAGAATAAATAAAAGTATTTTTAAAAATTATAATGGGTATAAAATATAAAAGTATTTTTAAAAATTACAAAAGGCATAAAATATTAAGAAGAAAAATAAATAATTAGAATTAAATGAAATTTCTACGCACTGTTGGCAGAACATGAGTGCTTACTAGGGAAATGAGGGCTGAGTTTTCATAGTTCTCCTCCTCACAGTGGCTGGCATGCTTCATTAATTCTTAGTATGAGTTTATCTGCTTTTATGTTGCCCTAGAGTAATAAATAAGGTAGATTATTATTGTATGTAATGGTTTTTTTCAGGACAGAAGAAAACAAATGTCTATTTACTTCAGATAGGGTATCAACATAGTTGATTTCATCAGCTAGCTTAGATAACCGTTATGTTTACTAGGGCTGCTTTCAAGGGTACACATGAGAAGTCACTGCCAGGAGAATGGGCAACTCAGACATCTGTATCAATGGAAAATCACGAGGACACAGATAACTCCCCAAAGCTCTGTCACTGTGGCTCTGCGTAAAACCTGAAGGCATTGCCACTGAGAATTCTCTTCTCTGACTGAAGAGAAGCACAGTGCACAAGAGATTATCACACTCATAAAATAGCATTGTCTCAAAATAAAATGGCTTCTAAAACCATGCAGGTGATTTACTGAGCATGTGTGCCATGTGCATGGGGGTGCTTCTGGGTTTATATTAGAGACTTCTACACGATTTCTGTCTTGTGATACTTTTATTTGTTATCTCTTATTGAAAGCAGATTAAAATTTGCTAACCAGGGAAATTTTTAATTTAAAACACTCATGAAATGTCACCAACATGACTACCTGAACATGAGATTAATAAGGAGAAGAGAAATAGACATGCTAGTGTAGCCAGAGGAAAGCCCAGGAGGCCTCAAGCCTGCACAAAGAATGTGAAAACAAAAGAAACAGTCTTCCCCAGGGAAGAGCACACTAATTGGTTATCCAGATGGTCAGCTCTGAAAACATACCTAAAATTAACATTATCCAGTCTGAGTAGATTGTATTTATACATACAGAAGTACAAATGAGTACATACATAAATGTTTGTAACAAAGAGCTTATTTTCTCTTGTAGTAACTAGTCATAGCTAGCTCCCACTATAACCTTTTTTTAAGCCCAATATATTGTATATTGCTCTTCTAAGCTTACTCCTTTAATCCACTTTGATGTGCTTGACAGAGCTTTGTACCTCAGTGACATGAAGTTCTTGTGAAAGTAAGTCCATAGCCCAGAAACCTCATTATGTCTGAGATTTCACATGTTCATTATTGTATGCCCAGAGATAAACTCTTGTATAGTATAGTATAGGTACCTTCAAACTCTTTCACTGTCTGGATACCTCCCTGCAAGATTCATGATGAAATGTGACTGTCTTTGTAGACAAATTAAGGGAAGGAGCTTTTAGATGGCAAGGTGTTTGGAACACAGAATTAGGGATAAGGAAGGTTATTTTTATGAGTATGGTAAAGCTGGTATATTTCATATTGGTGGTCTGAATGATATTGGCCTGCATACGTCCATTTGTTTGAAAATTTGAACCCCAACTAGTAGAACTTTTGGGAAGGATCAGGAGGTGTGGCCTTGATGAAAGAAGTGTATCACAGGGGGTTGGCTTTAAAGTTTCAAAAGACAAGGGCCATTCTCAGAGTTCTCCGATCCACCATGATTATGGATGGGGATGAGAGTTCTCAGTTTTTCTGCCAACACTTCTTTACTTTATCATCATGGACTCTAACCTTCTGAAACTATAAGCCCAACTATAATTTTTTATGAGCTGCATCGGTCATGGTGTTTTGTAACAGTAATAGAAAAGTAACTGTGATAGTCATCCTTAGATAAACTAAAATTGATCCTGTTTTCACTGAATGACATTAAATTTCTACTTTATTACAATAATTTTTCTCTTATCTAATTTATATGAATTCACTTAAATAAACTTAATGGATTAACCAAAAAGCACTGTTCTAACAATTGGACTGAGGATCTTATTTTGGGAGTGGGTTAATTACTAAATGAATAGGCTCCTGATTAGAAGGATTTGTCTAGCCTGATTCCTCCTTTTGTTTGTTATTTTTCCACTTTCTCTTCTGTCCTGTTGTGACGGATTATGGAGGTTTTGTCAGAAACAATATCATGGTCTTGGGAATTTTTCTCTTCTGAACCATGAATCAGAAAGATACCATAACGTAGCAGATCATACCATCTATTTTGGTCCAGTAGATAAAAGCACACTAAAACACCAAACTTGATTGTTTTAATTCCTAGACTCTGAAATAGGAAGAGAAATTTATGAGTTAGAATTGAATTATCCTACCCAGTCAAGTCTAACAGCTCTGAGCTAGAGCCTTACAACTCAGTCTAGGTATGTTGAGCACCTCTCAGTCAACCTACATGTTCAGGAAAATACAAGCTTGTTGGAATAAACCACTAAATTTAAGAATGACCTTCAAAAAACCTCTTTTATATTGACAGTGTTTTTCTCATATACGAAACAACAATGGCCACACATACCACACAGAATATAAAGATGAATTGAAATTTTTAAGGCTTAGAGAAATACCTGCTCTTCTAAAATTGTATATTATTATATTACATTAATGTGTGTATGTATGTATGTGTACTTATTGCCTTTAAAATGAAAGTGACCTGCTTAGCAATGGATAATAAAAATAAAAATTGAGATTTGGTTCAGGGCTTACTAGATACCCTAAATGCCCCAAATACTGACAGCTGAGTACCTGGTTTATAGTATCATTAGTGCTCATTATTTTGGAGAAATGTAATAAATGACAGAATAAATATCATTTTAACTTTTTACTTTTAACTCAGAATATAAACTAATTCACTACATAAACATTTTAATGTTGTCTAATAGGAACTCATGGCTGGGCATGAGGGATCTGAACACAAATTGAGAAAAGAGCAGAGCAGAGAGAGGAGGGGCAGTGGAGAATGGATACAGTTCCTCCGCAATTGCTATTAGTAGGATCTTGGGTAAAATCATTTCTGTGCCTCAATTTGCTTAATGTAAGACTGGGACAAAATTACCACACTTTAATAGAATTTTGTGAGAGTTAAAAGAAATAGTCGGTATAACAAAACAGACACATGTTACACATTAGAAAATGATGTTTTTGCTTTTCTTCTTCCTTTTTTTGTGTTTCTTTCTTATGAGCTTGTCCCCAGAGCTCTTTATATTCTTAATGATGGCCAAGGAAATTAAATTTTCTAACAACACCATATAAGAGAAGAGGACTAATTAAAATGATACTTTGAGAGAATTACCTAAGTACTCTCAATTGTAATTATGGAATTCAAGCCTCAAGTAAATAAAAACAATTTAATCAAGATTAAATTGTGTGATTGGGATCAGAAGTGGTCCCATCAAGCTCTCAGAGAGTTATTTGGACTTCACAATGCTACTCATTGGGCATCTTTACTCATGCTTTCTTTCTTTCCAAAAGACCCAAGATGGAAGCTTATCACCCAAGAACTCACGTCAGTAGTTATACATGCTTTTCTCCAATTCTGTCACAGATATGATTCTCAATGCCTTTCCCTCTAAAGAATGGCTTTTTCCTAGACTTCTGTCCAGTTAGGAATGACCTTAGGATGACAGTCTTGTCAAGAAAGATAGACAGGATGTCTCCTGAAGGGATTCTGAAAATTGTACAGTGTTTGAAAATGGGCCATTTCTTCCTGTCTCCATACTTGATCTCAAACCAGATGTCTAGAGTTTCCTTAATCATCTTAAGCTGAAATTAAATGAATAGAAGGGGTGATTGGAGGAGAATTCAGCTCTTTCATGAGGTTGAGGTACAATGTTTCATCTGTTTATCAACAAATCCCACATATTGTCAGCCATTCAGGAAAGTAAACAGAGAATAGTTCATGACAGCTGCAAACACTGCACATAAGCCCTGGAGTCACCGATAGGAAATACAGACTATGGACTGAATCTTTACATTTCTTAAACAACTCATGAATAATCTAGTTGTTGCAAAAACATTATTCATTAAAAACAATCCATTGCCAGAATCCTCAAGTGGTACAATAATATGAAAATACGTCTTTAAGTATTTTAAATGCAAAAAAAAATTATTTCAAGGTATTTTCTTTAACTAACAACATTTAATAAAAAACAAAATACTAATTTGAGTACATCCTCAAGTAAGGGTAAATTATGTTTGTATTTGAAATACCATTATTCAATAAAACATTTAAGTATTTTCAAAGTTATAAATACAAATAAAGAGAAGGAACATACTATGCAGCCTTGTGAATATTTTTGAAAATGACTTACTTTAAGTTTTATTTGTGAAGATATCATGATGCATGTTTATTTGATATAATAAAAAGTTAAAGGGTTAATTCAAAGGAGCACTTGTTTAGATAGATCTTAAACTATATTGTTAAATCATAGTAATAAAAACAATATGGCACTAATAAAAAATCAGACATGTAGATTAATGAAAGAAAATTAAAGATTCAATATAACTATGCACCCTAAGTTTGACAAACATGCCAAAGATGCATACTGAAGAAAAGAATGCATCTTCAACAAATGGTGATTGAAAAACAGGATGTCCACATATATATGAATGAAATTTAATCCATATCTATCAATTTGTTCAAAACTAACCCCAAATGGTTCAAAACCTAAATATGAAAAACAGAAACTGCTGGAAGAAAATACAGGCAGAGACTTTTCTCTCTCATATGTGTGGCTTGGTTCCAAATCTTCAGATGTGTGGAGATTGCCTGAGGTAACTGCAGAAGCAAGGGAGCAAAGATAAATTAATGGGAGAAACAATAGCAAGCAGAATACCAGTATTAAAGGGGAAAAGTGAGAAAAATAAGTGGAGGCTTTTGTTAGGGAAGAGAAGTAAAATCGTACAAAAGAAGAAAAGTGAATAGTGAATAACAGTAAGGATGTCTGAAAATTATAAAAAGTATATTATTTTCTATCTACTCTACCCAAAATTATATTTGGTACATAGGAATATGATTATAAACACACATATATAGTTTAAATGCAATTTTCCCATCTAGACTGACAATACTTCTGCCAAGCGTCATAGACTAATAAAAATATTCCAACACTAGACACAAGACACCTTAGGGTTGTCTAAGAGACTCTCATTTGGTGTTGTGTGTTGGGATCAGTGAGACCCCAGATCCTGAATTTCTTGTAATCCCCTGATCTGAGTGCCTCCAGCTGCTCTGAGCAGGAGACCTTTAGGAGTTCCTGATGGCAGGAGAGTGGTTTCTGGTGGGTTTGGCTGGGGCATGGCTATCTCTATATAATCTGTCCCTGAATACAATAAAGAGGGCATTCTTGGGGAATTTAAGGATGACCCGTGTCGCTGTCTCTCTGTCTGTGTGTGTTTGTGTATTTTAACCTCCAGCACCCTTGCCCGAAGCTCGCGAACTGGGTGCCAACGCACAGAGCGCAGACACGGGGGCGTGGTGCGCAGGTCCCCACCGAGATAGCGGCAGTTGTGCTTGGTTGTCTTCCAAAAGCTGAGAGTAAGTCTCCATTGCTAATCAAATCATGCACTTGAGACATGGGACCCAGAGGATATAAGGTCAAGGCTGAAAGAATCTGCATCAAAGACTAGCTCTCGTGGTACCAGAAGGAACCACTTTGTTTCAAGTAAGGAAGGTTGCCACAAGCAACAACATACAGGTAATTGCTCCGCCATCTTTTCACAAGCAATTTATCAGAATCAAGGGCTCTGGTAAAGATTAAACTAAGAGTCACCGAAACTTTGGCATTATTGCTTTGTGAATAGTGGCTATCCTTTGCTGTAGATTTCTCTGTAGCTACCTTCCCTTAGCTACATATTTGGAAGTTATTCCCATAGTTCAGAACTGTTTCCGCTTAACTACAAGTGAAACAGTTTCTCATTGCCAGGCTTGAAATCCTCTGTCCTAGGTAAACGCTGATATCTGTGTTCCTGAAATTATCTTTATCAGTAGGCGTTTGGTCAGTGGTCAGCCACCAGGAAAAAGTACTTCATTTAAGATATTCACAGATATCCAAGGACATAGTTACTACTTGCGCAAGCTTCAGCTCTAGTTTTACCCTACTTAAAAAATTCTTAACTCCTTATGATCATTTTCACCACAGTTTACTGATGATTTCAGTTCAGGAAATTTACATTTTATGTTTTAATCTCAAGGAGATCAGAAGAGATAATTAACTGCAACCCAGAGAAAGAACCACAACGCCCACGATCAGAACGGATTATAACAGCAAACCCCGGAACTGATAATTTAGAGACTTGGCTCTCATCCTTGTCTCTAATGCTTAGGTGTGTACTCCAGCCCCATAGGCCTGTAGAAGCTGCAACCTCTGCTGTATGTGCTATCAGATCAAAAGCTGTGGCTTCTCTCTATGTATGTTGTTTGGTTACCTGATTCTATGCATGCTGGGAGAAGAAAAAAAGTGGAGCATTGAAAATAAACATTTTAGCTCTTTACTAATCACCTAAAATATAGCGTAGCACACTAACCTTCCCCTCTAGAATTTCCTGATGATTTACCTTTTAAAACTAACTTTCTCTATTAAAGAGTTCACTGGACGTTCACTAGCCACCACTAAGCTGACAGACATGGATCTCTCTCTCTCTCTCTCTCTCTCTCTCTCTCTCTCTCTCTCTCTCTCTCTCTCTCTCTCTGTGTGTGTGTGTGTGTGTGTGAAAATCCTTGCTTGTTTTAAGGATAAATATATCTGGGAACGTTTGTAATTGATAAAACAAGGGTAGAACAAGGTGGAACAATAGAGAACAGATAGAAATAAGAAATAACAATAAAGAAACATGGACAGATGGATTCTGTTGTTAGTAGATTTTTACCCCTTAGACTTCTAGCCCCCCCCCCCTTAGCTTATAGCGGTGTCTTTAATTGAACCCTGAAAGGAAGGCTTAAAGGCCGAAACTTTAAGGCTCCCATTAGAAGGTAACCAGTGGTTCTACCTAGGAATCAAGAATCACAAAAGAAGGGAATAATTATTGTAAGAGCTGGAGGAACAGAAAGTCTTCTGGGAAATTTCATGTCCTACTCTGTGAGAAGCTACACTCATTAAGTCTCATCAACATGGATGCTTAAATGAGACATGAACAAGGCCTTTCCCAACAGACCTGCTTACATGGAAGGAGAAAGGTTATCAAGCCTCCACCCTAAACAAATACCTATAAGCATCTAAGATATTTTGAGAGTGGAGAGAATCACTCTGTCCCAGAGGAAAGCCCCTAAAATGTTTTAGTTATTCAACGCCAAGTTCTCAGGCCTGAAATCATGCAAGTAACATTGTATGAATTGAGCACGTTTTAGTTATTCTTCTCTCTCTCTCTCTCTCTCTCTCTCTCTCTCTCTCTCTCTCTCTCTGTGTGTGTGTGTGTGTGTGTGTGTGAGTGTGTCTGTGCTTCTATATGTGTATAACAACAATTAAAGAAATATAGGCCTTGAATTAGGGAGAAATCAATGGAGGTACATGGCAAGGGTTCAGGGTAGGAAAGAGGAAAATAATGTAACTATATATTAATTTCAAATATATATAGCACTAATCAAAGAGTGATTATATTCATCAAACAACTAGCTGAGCTAACAGATATGAACTAGCTGGCTAATATATAAAATCCCAAGCTTCTCAAAGCCAGCTATTAGTTCTTTTGTCATTACAACTCAGCCACCTTCCTTGCAAAGGCAGTGCTTCATCCAGCTCAGCATCCATTGTACAATGTACCAATCATCACCCTCATTATTGCTGTGATCATGGTGTCTGCCTCTTTAAGAACTGAAATAAGAGTATCCAAAAAGCACAGCTTTGGGGAAGATAGACCTAGACTTGATCCTTTTCTCTAGTTTTTCATTTAAAGCTTGTCTTGAACATCTTTCTTTCACTTTTCTGATCCTTAAATTTCCTCACTTGCAAACTGGAGAGAATGACCACCACTTTAAGTAAAACTGCTTATTTTAAGGGGTGCTGTCTCCCATGTGAAAACAACTCCATGTGTTCCTGTCACAGTAACTGTAGTTTGAATACTCGGTGACTGTGCATGAATTTCTCTTCTATGGCGTTGACTTTTGCATATCAAAGTGCGGATGATGTCAAACTTTCCAGAGCACTGAATCCTAGTAAATCCACACTTACCTGTTTATTTATCTAAGTCTGCATGTTGGCAATACCCTAGGCATGCATGTTGTCTGCATTGTGTAGTGCTTCTAGAAAGATGTCCTTAATTCAAATGTAGGATTTTGTGGGGAAAGAGTATACATCCTACTCATACCCATAATGTTTCCTACTGTGCTTTGCACAGAAAATTTGAATATTTCTGACAAGATGTCCTTGGATGTAGACACAGATATCAAAATTCTAAAAAACTCAAGGTCACTTCTCTCTGTTTCTGAGTGAGTTTTCCAACTGACACAATATGTTAAAGGTCCTTACATCCCCAAGTCCCAGAAGAAAGCACAGCATGGGAAATAGACCTATTTTTCTCTTGACTTATAAATCTGTGTCTCTACCATGGTTTCAATAATAAGGTTTCAGCAGGAATTCAATGTTGAAGAATTACTGTCACCTAGGAAACAAATTGTAAATTTCTCAAAGGACTACAATTTTAAATTTCAGGCATCTTAGAAAAAAAAGTACACTCTCAAAAGTATATTTTTCACTGGCCTGGAGAAAATTAGATGAAACAGTGTTTACATCTCTTTTAATTCTGAAAAGTGTGCACAGAAACTTCTACTCCCAGATTTCCTTTTGGTTGTCTTTTCCATCCATACATAACTTCCAAAGTCAACAGGAAGTCAAAATTTATATGATCCAATGTAATAATAAAGAATATTTTAAAATGATGTCCCGGTTACTGTGTTTCTTGATATATAATACCTAGAAGAGATTGTACAGGTAGAGGATAGCATAACAACATGAAATTCTCCACAAAATGAAGTTGCATAATTCTAGGAATAAGTAAGGACAGGTGATAAAACATATGTGAGTTCTCTACCGCTCTGAAAATGCCTATCATAATGTCATCCCTAGCCACCAAATACAACCGGTGCACACATAAAATATACGGTTACATTTTCTTACATGGAGACTTAGTCTTATTACTACTGGTTTGTTCCAGTGAAGAATTTTTTTTTATTGGTAAGCAACCAGTGTTTCTATTTGTACTCTGTTTTCTGTCTTAACTTTTTTCTTTCCTGAGCATTTTAAACATTCATGTCAACAATATCAAGCTTGATGCTGCTTAATTTTGTTACCATTATCTCTTTGCTTTTTCTTAAAAGTTGGTGTCTTGTTCAGACCAATGGCAGTCGTATCAAAACATTCATTCTGAATATGATTCCATTTGCCGTCCTGCCCTCTCCTGACACCGACAAAGTGATGGCTCAGTCTAGGCACTATCCTTAGCAGTAAGATGATTAACTAACTATTGTTAAGATCCTTCTAGACAACAATCCGCTGTGGTTTGAGGACTGCTAACTTACACAGAAATCTATTTTACATGGTCTATGAAATCACATGCAAACTGAATGAGAAGCCCCTTGCAAATTTTGCTAAGGAGTGAGTGAACTCTAAACTTATGCATGGATATATTCTGGGTCCATGTTTTCTCTCTATGCACCTCCACGCTTCTCTGTGCTTGCTGATCTGGTGGTCTCCCATTTTATGTCGGTTTCAGTGTCTTGCTAGAACATCATGGTTTCTTGTTATGTCTTTTGTAAAATGATCAAAGTAAAGCAACTTTCTGATAAAAATAACTATAAGTTTCTAACTAGTTCTGTACTTATTGTGTTGGTCTCTTTCCCCAGAACTCACAGAATCACATTCTTGGGAATAGAAATCACAAGCGCAGTTCACCATTGCCACATACAAGGTCACTCATACAGGAAAATCACGAGGCAGACTGACAGACAAGAGTCCAAAACCTCTCAGTACAGAGTATAAATTCCTTATATAGCTGGGAAAGAGGCTAAAACATATTTATTTAACAGTTTTCTAGCCTGATCCATAACTTTTTATTATTCAGACATATGACATATGGCTCTCCGTTTGGATTTCTGCTCTAGGCCTGGCAAATATTTAGAGATCTGTACAAAATGGTTTCCTCTAACAGAAAATAATATTTTTTTCATTCTCAGCCTTTAAGTTACAGTTACAGAGAACATAAAGAGCCAGAGATTTCTGACGTAACACATTGAGTGTAACATGTGCAGTCTTCCGAAGCCTGCCAATAAACTCAGAGTGCGGCATGTTTTCCTTCTAAATATTATTAAGCTATTTACACCAGGACATGTATTGTGCTTCAGGAAGGAGGAGTGCTAGAATCATATTAACACATATTTTTTTTTTTTTTTTGGTTTTTCGAGACAGGGTTTCTCTGTGGTTTTGGAGCCTGTCCTGGAACTCGCTCTTGTAGACCAGGCTGGTCTCGAACTCACAGAGATCCACCTGCCTCTGCCTCCCAAGTGCTGGGATTAAAGGCGTGTGCCACCACCGCCCGGCTCATATTAACACATATTGACAGGCTCTTTCTGATTTTCTGTTTTCAGAATCTCTCTAGAAATTTGGTCATATCTTCATACTGTAAAATTTATATTTATACTACCTTGAGAAGTATAGGCAATGTAAAGGTGTATTTGTCATTAGAGCTCAAGATTTGAGGCTGAGACAAAATACTACCAATGAAAAAGAAAGTGCTTCTAAATGGGACTGGGCTCCTGGTATTTATTTATGATGGCTTCAAGTTTGTTTATTGAACTCTTGGTTCCTAGGATAAACTGGCTTACTTGGATGCATTTAACAAATTATAAATAAACCAAGAGGAGAAATGCAAAAACAGTTCTCTAAAATTCCACCACCAGCCGATATGTAACTAAGACTTTAGTGGCTGTACTTGCATATATATATGAAATACAAAATATATGTGTTGTTTTCTGTATATTACTATATTTTATCACTTCATTAAAATGTTAGATTTAATTTCCTGTAAATATTAATATGTATTATTCTTAATGCTGCATGTTATTCATTATGTAGCTAGATATGTAACTTTTCTTCTGCTTTAGAAAATATATTATTCTGATGCAAAAAAAAAAGTAACCATCATCAAGAAGTTGATGGTTAAAAGCAAAAAAGAACAGTGATCATAGTACAGTTTCCTGTGATTCTGGTCCAGGAGAGGGATGAGCTACACCATAGAAACATCCCTTCCAATACCCTGTAGTCTCAGAAGTGCCAACTTAACCTCTCATCAATTCCTGGTAGCATTAGGTCCTCACTTTTCTCTTTACAAAACTGCTGACACATGGCCAGTGTTACAGATGCTGCTGACATCCACTGACATTCCTACCCAGTCCTTCGCAATACAATAGAGAAAACACCTGGGTTTACTAGGACAGTTTCTCCTTATTTTGTTGCTCCAGTAGTTACCTGTAATTCCTTACCCCTGCCCCAGTCACACCTTTGTATGCAGTGAGGGCCCAGCACCTACGTAACTAGTCTTGATGCTTCACATGCTGACCTGAACCTGCTTGCATCTGCCTGATCCCTTCCTTGTCTGTAACTAGATTATCTTCAACTTAACTAAAGCCTGTGGCTTCCCCTTTAATTTTTCTGGCTTCTGTGCATTTCTGCTAACAAATGTCAAAAACATTTCACACCTAAAGCATTTTGTGATTGAAACAATATGTTTCTCAGCAAGAGCAAGCATAGTGGATGAGATGAAGCAGCTGACCACCTTAAGGAGCCAGCAAGCTGACCATTTAAAGGAAAACAAATGTCTGCATTTGTGTTCTTGTTGATGGTATTATATTTGCTGATTGTTTTGCCTCATTTTATTTTTAAGATAATGAATAGTTTCACAGTAGTCCATCTAAAATGAGAAAATATGGATGATAGAAATATTGAGTGTTTCAACAAACTGTTGGAAGTATGCAGAAGAACAGATACAGGCAGGTGAATAAAATCAAAGTCTGGTGCATAAACAGTACTAGATATCTCTCCAATGTTTCCCAGGCCTAAAATATAACCTCTGAATAAGCCAATATAAAAAGCAATTGTATTCCAGTAGGAGATGCTCTGCTGTTTACAATTGGCTTACTTTTGATAACTAACTTCTAAAAGAATGGGATTTAACCAACAATGAAATAATAGTGATACTCTGAACTGAAGGATGCCCATCACATGTGAACAGGACTTGATACCAAAAGGAGAAAAGATAAACAACACCATGCGGAGTGTGAAATGGGAAACTCTGTCTTGTCCATGTAAGTTCCCAGGACGCTCAGATTATCTCCACAAATAGCCAGGAATTTTCCTAATAATAACTCAAACCTATCAGAGGGGTAAGTCAAGTGTGTGTATGTGAGGGCTGAAGAAAGAATACCTCAGTTTTATAGAATGCTTCTCTTTGTATTTTTGTATTCTTTAAAAATAAGCATACATTTCCTTTTTCTTTAAATATAAAGTTAATTAAGTTAGTACTTGTGTGGACAGTATAGTTAGTAATTTAAATTCAGTATCAATTATCACAGTAACTTCATAGATTAGGTATTATTTACTTAATGAATTAAAAGAGGTGGATTTTAGAGGTTAATATATTGTCCAAAATCATGTGTCTAATAAGCAATTAAGTAGTTTTAACAAACTCTTTCTTGTTCTAAACCTCAATCACAATTAAAATTTCCAGATCAGTGAAATTTATTTTTCAAAATGAAGAGTTTCTTACTTACGCACCCTAAGTGTGTTTCCTCTCCATGTTCACACTTTGTCCAAGTAACTGGGATGAAGTCTGAGAATACCTGGAGGTCATTAGGTAGAAATCACATGGTTGCTATGGTACAGGTAAATTAAGCGGGAGGAGACTGTGAAAGGTTACAGTCCTTCTAGATTGAGATGTAAGAACTCAGAAATATGTTACTATGGGTGCAGCTTCCTGGGTACACATACACGTATAAAATCACATGTTTCTGCTTCATGCAATGAGGTTCTCCAGTGCTCTTAATTATCTCTTTTAGAACTAATTTTTTTAAATTTATTTATTTATTAAGGATTTCTGCCTCCTCCCCGCCACTGCCTCCCATTTCCCTCCCCCTCCCCCGATCAAGTCCCCCTCCCTCATCTGCTCAAAGAGCAATCAGGGTTCTCTGACCTGTGGGAAGCCCAAGGACCGCCCACCTCTATCCAGGTCTAGTAAGGTGAGCATCCAAACTGCCTAGGCTCCCCCAAAGCCAGTACGTGCAGTAGGATCAAAAACCCACTGCGATTGTTCTTGAGTTCCCATTCTTCCTCATTGTCCGCTATGTTCAGCTAGTACAAATTTATCCCATGCTTTTTCAGACCCAGGCCAGCTGGCCTTGGTGAGTTCCCGTTAGAACATCCCCATTGTCTCAGTGTGTGGGTGCACCCCTCGCGGTCCTGAGTTCCTTGCTCGTGCTTCGTCTCCTTCTGGTCCTGATTTGGACCTTGAGATTTCTGTCCGGTGCTCCAATGTGGGTCTCTGTCTCTGTCTCCTTTCATCGCCTGATGAAGGTTAATATTCAGGAGGATGCCTATGTGTTTGTCTTTGGATTCACCTTCTTATTTAGCTTCTCTAGGAACATGAATTATAAGCTCAATGTCCTTTATTTATGGCTAGAAACCAAATATGAGTGAGTACATCCCATGTTCCTCTTTTTGGGTCTGGCTTACCTCACTCAGGATAGTGTTTTCTATTTCCATCCATTTGCATGCAAAATTCAAGAAGTCCTTGCTTTTTACTGCTGAGTAATACTCTAATACGTATATATTCCATACTTTCTTCATCCATTCTTCCGTTGAAGGGCATCTAGGTTGTTTCCAGGTTCTGGCTATTACAAACAATGCTGCTATGAACATAGTTGAGCATATACTTTTGTTGTATGATAGGGCCTCTCTTGGGTATATTCCCAAGTGTGGTATTGCTGGATCCAGGGGTAGGTTGATCCCGAATTTCCTGAGAAACCGCCACACTGCTTTCCAGAGTGGTTGCACAAGTTTGCATTCCCACCAGCAATGGGTGAGTGTACCCCTTTCTCCACAACCTCTCCAGCAGAGGCTATCATTTGTGTTTTTTATTTTAGCCATTCTGACAGGTGTAAGATGGTATCTTAAAGTTGTCTTGATTTGCATTTCCCTGATCGCTAAGGAAGTTGAGCATGACCTTAAGTGTCTTTTGGCCATTTGAAGTTCTTCTGTTGAGAATTCCCTGTTCAGCCCAGTGCCCCATTTTATAATTGGGTTGATTAGCCTTTTACGGTCTAGTTTCTTGATTTCTTTATATATTTTGGAGATCAGACCTTTGTCAGTTGCGGGGTTGGTGAAAATCTTCTCCCAGTCAGTAGGTTGCCTTTTTGTCTTAGTGACAGTGTCCTTTGCTTTACAGAAGCTTCTCAGTCTCAGGAGGTCCCATTTATTCAATGATGCCCTAGAACTAATATTTGAGTGTGTTATAAATCCTCATAAAATTATGTCACTATC
Organism: Microtus pennsylvanicus; assembly: GCF_037038515.1. Lineage (NCBI taxonomy): Eukaryota > Metazoa > Chordata > Mammalia > Rodentia > Cricetidae > Microtus > Microtus pennsylvanicus. The sequence goes on from NC_134590.1 coordinate 37,879,024, forward strand.
TAATATATAAAAAATAATTTACTAAAATAGGACCAAAATATAATAGAAACATTTGAAAGGATATACTACTCTGAAAGAATATTTTAATCAAAATGTAATCATTTCTTTTTCACCTTTCCACTTCTTACCTCTCCCATAGATCCAACCTCTTACTTTCTTTGAAAATCATAGTCTCAGACATCTTCAGTTTATAAAAAGAAATCACCATTAATATCCTATGAAAAATGTAGAAATTGCTACATCTTTTTCTAAAATGAAATAAAGTTAAAAATAAAACAGAGGCAGGAATAAAATAAAAAATGGTAGAGAAGGGAAAATAGATAAAATATAATGGTAGGGAGCAAAGATTCATAGGATATTGAAGAATAAAGTTGGAGAAAACTTTCAGAAAGTAGAGCCAAAGCCGATGAGATAAAAAGAGAAGAAAATGAGAGAACAAATCCAGAAAAGTCCTTTGCAGGGCTGCCAGAAATAAAGAACAGGGGACAGAAAAAAAAATGCAGAGAACACGAAGTCATCAAAAGAATTTCAGGATTATTTCCAAGAACCAGAGAACACGAAATTTTAGTTTCACGGCGCCCATAAAAGGTTCATAAAAATGGAAGGAAACAGATCTAGCCCAAAGTGCCTATAAAAGTGGAAGAAAGAAGTTCTCAAGAGAAAATTTTATGAGCTGAAACAAAGAGAAAGTAGGAGGGAGGATGAAGAGGAGGGGCAGAGATCACTCAGAGATCTTACCACTCTGTAATGACATTTTCAGGAACATAACACATTCAACCTGACTTCCATGTGACCATCCTAAAGAAGAGGAATAGGACCACTCCCAACTCACAGGTTGGAAGAGCAGATACTGCAAAGTGGGGAAGAGACAGAGAGGGAAACGTAATTTTAAGGATGGTGATGGATTACAGCACCCATGTTAACAAGGGCAATCTATGTTGTCACCACAGGTGAATTTATAGTCTTCAGAAGTCTTCATAGTTATACTAGATATAAGAATAGCTGATATGCATGGATATAATTAATATGTTTCGATTAACAGCAGGGAATATCTGTTTCAGGATATTGATCTTTGACATCAAGATGTTTGGAAATAAAGAGTTTATATTAAAACTTATAACAACTACTTTTGTATGACTTATATAAATCATAGTGGAAGAAATAATAGAGAAATGACAACATGGGAAGAGCAAAAATAAAAATATATAAAGCATGAAATGGAACAATCCATAAAAACCATTTATCATATTTGGTTCTGAAAGAATATGATAAATTTAAAAATAAATTCATTTGAGTGATCATCTCTGTTAAGAACAGCCAGAGGAACTTTATCTCTGACTAAAGTCCAAGCATGCCAAGCTCAGTTTGGGTTATGTTATCAGTGGTTAGAATACATGAAGAAAAGATGACAAACAAGGAAAACAAATTTAAACAGATTAGCGTAATTAACTTTCCTTTAGAAATGATCTCATTGTCTTAACAGATTAAATACAAAATAATAAAATCCTAGAATTAACATACTGATTTGCTCATTAGTGGAAGGTGAATATGACTAATACAATTATATGTGTCTTCTACAGCTCACTCTAAACACTGAAGATGACTCAGGTAAGAGTCTTAGTGAGAACAATTATTATCTCATTTTCTTTCCTTTAAATTCAAGGGAAAAGAGAATCAAGCCTTAAAATAAACCTAGAGCATATAAATATGTTCATATTTGCATTTATATTATTTATTCACATGCAAATTGCTAGCCATATATGGGGCAGGAGAGATAACCCAGTGATGGCATGCACTTGTTCGTCTTACAGAATACACAGGTTTGGTTCCCAGCACCCACATCAGGCAGCTCAGAATCACCTGTAACTCTAGTTCTGTAAGATCCTATGCCCTCCACAGGCACTGCACATATGTGATGCGAATAGACATGTACACATATACGTAAATAAAAATAAGTATTTTTAATAAAAAAGAGTAGAGTATCCTTATTGGAGCTAAAAAGATGATGCAGTGGTTAAGAACGGTTGCTGCTCTTCCAAAGGATCCAGTTCAGTTTTCTCTTCCCCTGTCATGTAGTTCACAACCACCCTGAGGATTCAACACATGTGAGGCAACTGACTCCTATGGCACACACACACACACACACACACACACACACACACACACACGCTTACACATAAACAAGATGACAAAAATAAATCCTTCTTGAAATGATTAGCTACAGAGAAGAACAAATTGTTCAGTGGTGGAAATCACAGTCAATTATCCATTAAAAAGAAATTTCATAACACTGATATTTTCCAATCAAAGCAAATATTTAAAACAGCAAGGTGTCTTTCAATAACTAATGAGATGTTTTAATCAGGAAGATTTATGACAATTTGTTTGTTCCAGATAATGGCAAAATTTGCTGCTTGAACACATTTAATGAAAGCAGCTATCTGACAGCATGTTTCTTTTTATAGAATCAACATGCAGTTTTGCTTGCCTAAGAATAGTGTACCTTTTATGCTCAATTCAGGGTTGGAGAATCCTTTCCAATTGCCACAAAAGCACTCAAATTTCACAACTTACATCATCAAAAACATACTAATGAAAACAGGGCAGATTGTGGGGAGATACAAGCTTTTATATGAATATAAACTTTTAGTCGCCCTTTTATGTTTTCTAGGTAATTGAAGAACAAATGCCAAAAGGAAGAAAAACTGAACACTAACCAAAATTTTTCTTTGTACAAAAATCCTGGACTTTAAAGAAGACAAGGGGAGAGACACCATGTTTTCAAACTATAGCATTTCTGCAAATTAGAGAATGTATTCCATCACTGGGCTATCTCTCCAGCCCCATATTTGGCTAATCATTTGCACGTAAATAAATAATATAAATTTAAAGTGTCTTTTTGAAAAAAAAAAACATTAAAACAACCAACACCACAGATTTCCACTTTCGGTTCCAAAGTAACGCCGCCAAAGTTTGTTAAGCACAGGAAACTATTTCTGAATTCTAGAGTGCCCCCATGTGGAAGTAAGTAAGCATTACTGTCTTATACTAAGATCCATTGGCTTGTCTCATACCTATCTTGAGGCTTATAAAGATTTCTTTTTAAAAAAAAATTTTTATATTCTTTTTTTATTGAGAAAAGGAAAAAAAGTTTCCCCCTCCTCCCAGCCTCCCATTTCCCTCCCCCTTGATTTTATTGAGCTATACATTTCTCTCTGCTCCCCTCCCTTCCTTCCCCCTTCCCTTCAACCCACTCACATGGTCCCCAGGCTCCCAATTTACTCATGTGACCTATGTGTATCTTTCTTAGGATTCTTATTGCTGTCTAGGTTCTCTAGGATTATGATTTGTGGGCTGGTTTTCTTTGCTTTATGTCTAAAAGACACCTATGACTGAGTACATATAATATTTGTCTTTCTAGGTCTGGGCTACGTAATTCAACATGATGTTCAAGATTTATCCATTTGCCTGCAAATTTCAAGATGTCATTATTTTTTCTGCAGTGTAGTACTCCATTGTGCAATTGTACCACATTTTCCTTATCCATTCTTCAGTTAATGGGCATTTAGGTTGTTTCCAGGTTCTGGCTATGACAAACAATGCTACTATGAACATAGTTAAGCACATGTCCTTGTGGTACAATTGAGCATCCTTTGTGATATACCCAAAAGTGGTATTGCTGGGATTTGAGGAAAGTTGTTTCATAGTTTTCTGAGAAATCACCATATTAGTATCCAAAGGGGCTGTACCAGCTTGCACTCCCACCAACAATGCAGGAGTGTTCCCTTTAACCCACAACCTATCCAGCATAAATTGTCATCAGTGTTTTTGATCTTGGCCATTCTTACAGGTGTAAGATGGAATTTCAGAGTTGTTTTTATTTGCATTTCTTAATGGCTAAGGATGTTAAGCATTTCCTTAAGTGTCTTTCAGCCATTTTAGATTCTTCTGTTTAGAGTTTTCTGTTTAGGTCTCTACTCCATTTTTTATTGGATTATTTGTTCTTTTGATGATCAGTTTCTTGAGTTCTTTGCATATTTTGGAGATCAGTCCTTTGTCTGATGTTGGGTTGGTGAAGATCTTTTCCCATTCTGTAAGCTACTGTTTTATCTTGTTGACAATGTCCTCTGCTTTACAGAAGCTTTTCAGTTCCAGGAGGTTCCATTTATTAACTGTTTCTCTCAGTGTCTGTGCTACTGGGGTTATATTTCGGAAGTCTCCTGTGCAAATGCATTCTTTTTTACATTTTGTATTTTTTAATTCTTACAAAAATTAAATCAAGACCAGATAAGCAAATTGAATAGACCTATAACTGCTAAAGAAATAGAAACAGTCATAAAAAGTCTCCTAACCAATAAAAGCCCAGGACCAGATGGTTTTGGCTCAGAATTTTACAAGATTTTCATAGAAGAACTTATACCCATACGTCTCAAATTGTTCCACATAATAGAAACAGAAGGAACATTGCCAAACTCTGTCTATGAACCTACAATTACCCTAATACCCAAACCACATAAAGACATTACTAAGAAAGAGAATTACAGACCAATCTCACTCATGAATATTGATAAATTACAAAATAAAATACTGACAAATTGAATCCAAGAACACATCAGACACAACATCCAACATGATCAAGTTGCCTTCATTCCAGAGATGCAGGGATGGTTCAACATATAAAATCTCTCAACATAATCCACCATATAAACAAACTGAAAAATAAAAACCACACGATCACCTTGTTAGATGCTGAGAAAGCTTTTGACAAAATAAAACATCCCTTCATGATAAATGTCTTGGAAAGAGCAGGGATACAAGGAACATACTGAAACATAATAAAGGCAATATATAGCAAGTCAACAGCCAACGTCAAACTAAATGGAAAGAAACTCACAGCGATCCCGCTGAAATCAGGAACAAGACAAAGTTGTCCACTCTCTCAATATCTATTCAATATAGTTCTTGAGGTCCTAGCTAGAGAGGAAAGACAAGAAAAAGAGAACAAGGGGATACAAATTGGAAAAGAAGTCAAACCCTCACTATTTGCTGATGATATGATAGTTAACATAAATGACCCCAAAAGTTCTGCCAAGGAACTTCTATAACTCATATACACTTCAGTAATGTAGCAGATACAAGATTAACTCAAAAAAATCAGTATCCCTCCTTTACACAGAGGATAAATGAACTAAGAAAGAAATCAGAGAAACATCACCTTTCACAAAAGCCACAAACAACATAAAATATCTCGGAGTAACTCTGATGAAACAAGTGGAAGACCTTTATAACAAGAACTTTAAATCTTTGAAGAAAGAAAATTTAAAAAACAACAGAAAGTGGAAAGACCTCCCATGCTCTTGGTTAGGTAGAATTAACAGAGGAAAAAATAGCAATCTTACTAAAAACAGTCTACAGATTCAATGCAATGCCCAGTAAAATTCTTCACAGACCTCAAAAGAATGGTACTCAACTTCATATGGAAAAGCAAAAACCCAGGATAGCCAAAACAATCCTGTACAGTAAAGGACCAATCCCTGACTTCAAACTCTACTACAGAGCTACAGTGCTAAAAACAGCCTGGTACTGGCATAAAAACAGATAGGAGGACCAATAAAACCGAACAGAAGATCCAGGTAGTAATCCACACACCTACGAATAACTGATTTTTCACAAAGAAAATTTCTTTTTTTTAATTTTTTTTTATTGAGCTATACATTTTTTTCTGTTCCCCTTGCTGTCTCTCCCCTCCCCGTCAACTCTCTCCCAAGGTACCCATGCTCCCAATTTACTCAAGAGATCTTGTCTTTTTTTACTTTCTAAGTATATTAGATCTATGTATGTCTCTCTTAAGGTCCTCATTGTTGATGGTCTGGGATTGTGATTTGTGGGCTGGTTTTCTTTGCTTTATGTTTAAAAACCACTTATGAGTGAGTACATGTGATTTTTGTCTTTCTAGGTCTGGCTTACCTCACTCAATATGATGTTTTCTAGATCCATCCATTTGCCCACAAATTTCAAGATATCATTCTTTAATGCTGTTTAGTATGCCATTGTGTAAATGTACCACATTTTCCTTATCCATTTTTTGGTTGAGGGGCATTTTGGTTGTTTCCAGGTTCTGGCTATGACAAACAATGCTGCTATGAATATAGTTGAGCATATGTCATTAAGTCACGATTGAGCATCCTTTGTATATATATATATATATATCCAAAAGTGTCGTTGCTGGGTCTTGAGGAAGGATGTTTCCTAATTTTCTGAGAAATTGCCACAGTGATATCCAAATGGGGCCATACAAGCTTGCATTCCCACCACAATGCAGAGGGAGAAGATTTCATTTTGAGTATGGTTTCTGTTGAAATTATTTTTCCTTGTCAACTTCATACAAGCACAGTGCATTCTGATTTTTCTCACTCCCTCTCTTATCTCTGTCGCAACCTTGTCAAATTCCTCCGACAAGTACCTGTCTTATATTCATGTCTTTGTTTTGTTACCTACAGTGATTAACCAGAGTGATCTGTAAAACCATGGATTTAGACTATCCATAAATAGAAGCTTTCCAAATCAACACAGAAAAACAACAGTTTATCGTGCTTTCTTTTTTATTTGGTTAAACTCTTAATAGGTGCACAGTAAAGATATAAATACAATGCACAATTACTGTGTGCATCCCTGCATCTTAATGCTTACCAAAGTTTCTGACGCAAAGCAAAGAGATCTTAGTTTCTTTTCAGTTTTCATGATAAAATACTCCGACAAAAGCAAATTAAAAGGTCAACAATTTATTTAACCTCACAGCTTCAGGTTACAGACCATCATTATGGGTAAAGGCACAGAGTCTGAAGTTTGCCACATTGCACTCAGAATGAAGATGCAAAGGACTTGCTTGCTGTTCAGCTCCCTTTCTTTACTGATATTATCCAGAATACAAAGCAGGGAATGATACCACCAACAGTGACTGATCATGCTGATCAAGCATTCATTGGTAGTAGAGGCTACTGAAGGCAGACAGCCTACTAACTACTGCTTTTTATTTTCTCAGGAAATAAATAGTGAGGGGCTGGGAGGTGGGGGGGTGTTATGGAAAAGAACATTTTTGGTTTGGAGGAATAGGAAGTTTGGTCCACTTTCATCCCCTTCCCACATAGCTGAAATTGTATAAAATATTTAATACTGCTAAGACTCAATGAATGACAATGAGCTGAAATATTTTTCCATGGTTGTCATTGCTTCATGCTTAGGTAGAGATTCAAAGAAACAACACACAGTAGCATGGGACCAAACTGAAATTTCAGTCTCTAGTACCGGTTTTTAAACCTTGCTAAGCTTAATATACTTTCTCTTGTTCTCATCAGTTATTACTTTGACACTTTAGAGACAAATATTTTGATGATTTTATGTCACTAAAACAGTAAAAACTAGAATTATTTCCAGTAACAAAATTTAGAACCAGCAAACTAAAGCTTTTGCTATTGTCATTGAAATAAATTAAGTGAAGGACAATTTTAACTAGAATTTCACAACATTCATTAAACTTATTCATGATGAAAAGAAAGAGGCTAAGCTATTTAATATTGAGAATTCAAAGTACACATCTTATGAGAAATTATGTTTTAAACTTCTTTTGTAATCAAAATTATGAATACTTGGTTTAAGTATATGCGGTAGAGTGTGAGAATTGATTAATAATGAAAATGAATTTTCCCCATTACAATAATATAAAAAATAAGTTCTTACTATTCTACTTTTTTGTTCCTCTCTCTGTTTCCTAGTTACTTTTAATTATAATACAAATAATGATATAAAATTATATCCAGCAAACTTGGGCCATAGTTTTATTATTATTAAAAAAATTAACAAAAATGAGTTTTATAAATTCTCATTCATTATTAAAATGAAATCATGCACTTTAGATTTGTATAGTATACCTGTAGACGTGGTATTTTCTCCATAAATTATCCATCTGTATCTCTTTTTCACAGAAATATAAAATCAAGTTGACTACAATAATGCTCTCTTCTATTTTTTTGTGTTTTCTCAGGAAAAGAATAAAGTCTGCAAATAATTAAAGATACTTTTAGGAAAAATTCATATATATGCATATTTAAATATGCACTCCATAAAATATTAGTTGGCATAAACAGTATAGAAATCCAAGTCTTCACATGTGCATCTCAAATACAGATCTAAGGAAGAAGTTTATGTGCAGAAGCCATAAAATTATTGGTTGTTGTAACATCAATCGAAGACTTGACTCTAGTGAAAACAAGACTTCGATGTTTCATTGTCCACAGTCCCTTTGTGTAGGCTCTGATCCTCAATCTGGTGGACCTTCATCTTCCTCCACCATATCATTAGATAAATACCAACACTATGATATCACTTAACCTTCTTCACCAGGTTCTACTGACTTTAGAGAAGAGTCGGAGTTGATTTTCTTTTCTCTAGAAAGACTATCCTTCTTCTCCTACCTCACAACTCTTCCATCACTAATTGCTGATTCTTCTCAGTTAGTGGGCCACAAGTCTCTTTAGCTCCTGTTGCTTTCTCTACCCAACTCTTTTCTCTAGTTCTCTCTGTACTCTCTTTAACTATATCTGGAAAATTAATGGATTTAGTATTTAGGTCCCCCATGAGAGATGCATAACTTCCCACTTGGGCAAGAACCCATTAGACAGTACAATGCCAGTAGTGTCCATAATTCTATTACTCCTCTCATAGTTGATGCCTTTACTTATCCTTCTACATTACAAGGCAACCATACCCCATAGAGGTAAGGAACAACACAAGCATCATATAGCAAGCATCCTGAGGCATGTTGGATTCTAAATACATGTTTTGTGTGAAAGAAAAAATTGCAAAACTTTTAAGCAGAGGATCCCACAAGGGTTTCCATGTAGAAAATAACCAGGAAAGACTGAGTTCTTGTGGAAATTGTGTATGTTGTAGTTTTTAAAACAACGAGAACAGAATAATGGGAGGGAAATTGGACACTGAGGCCTGGAAACTCAAGAGGCTCCATATGTCTATTCAATATAAATAATTTCACTTCTGTACTTCCCATACTACTACTACTTTCATAGGGATTTACTACATTAGAATAGTTTACATGCATAATATTTTCATAATATTTGCTTAAATTGACTCACACTTTCATTAAACTTACTATAAAAAGAATTTTGTATCATTATTATCTAGAGAAAATTCAGGTTTGTCCCAAGAACACAAATTATACATAAGGATAATGGGTGTTTGGTTTTAGCTAATTCCACAGTAGGTAATTAGGACTAATCCTCCCACCAAAAACAACTAGGAAAGCTAAGAGGATATTTTTAAAAGTAGTTTTAAGACATTAGAGATCTCCCAAGGCTAGGACAAAATAAAGAGAAAAATCTTGGAGAATACAGGACAACAAGGGTTGAGTCTCATGCCAAACTAACACCCTACAAACCTCTTCCCTCTGAAAACCCCAGTTCTAATGTGTTTTCTTTGTCAGATGTTGATGTCTAATGAAGACAAATTAATTCCAAGCCTCCCATTTCTCCTTCATTGCTGTAATGAAGACCATGGCAAAAAGTAACTTGTGAAGAAAAGGGCTTAATTCAGCTCACATGTGCCGTACACAGTTTATCGCTGAGGGGGCAACGCAGGGAATGAACTATAGGCAGGAACCTGGAGGCACCATGTGAAGAAGTGTCATGGAAGGTCGTTGCTTGCTGTCTTGTTCTTGGGTAGCTCAGTTTGCTTTGATGTACTACCCAGGACAACGTGTCCAGAGAGTGGCACTGCCGATAGTAAGTTGGAACTTCCAGTATTAATCAGTAATAAAGAAAATGCCCCGTAGACTTGCTTACAGGCCATCTGGTAGAGGCCATCCCTGGATTAAGGTTTCCTCTTAGCTCTCCAGCGTGTTTCAAGTTGAAGAAACTAAGCAGCACCCAGGCTGTTTTAGAAATGGAATCCATGGCAACAGCAAGCTTTTATAATAGAGCCTTTTCCATAGAGAAATTGCCTAGAGTCGCCCAAATTAAAGCACAGCCTTATTTGGAATGGTGCTTTCTTCCTTTGTCTGCGTAGATTCTCTCACCGTTTCTCTCACTTTCTCGTGTGTGTTCACACAGTAACACTTCCTGGCTCTCACGGATCGTTCCTCAGTAAAGATAACGTAGGTCAGATGGAGATGGTTTCGGATCTAACAGTTCTACAGCTCGGCAGAGTTCTAGAGCTTAAAGAGAAACAACGTTCTGTTTCACATTAGTACCAATCCCTGGGCTATGTCAATTCTTGAAGAGTCTCAGTCAAATTAATCTGTCAGAAAGGAGGACAAAATTAATAAATTGATTTCAGAGTTTTAAAAATTAGAGAGGCTCTTATACAACAGTAGGTTTACAAAGATTAAAACATTGCCCATGCTTATCTTTTGCCAGTGTTTTGTCAATGTTTTCCTGGAGTATTTTCAAATTTCAGTTATTCAACTAAGATTTCCTATTGATTTTTCCGTTTATGTTTATTTGGAGTGAGGAAAATATAACCAAGTTTCAGTCATCTATATGTAAAAAGGCATTTTCCATCACCATTTGTTAAAGATATTGTTTTCCCCCACAATGTATGGATTTTTTTTGTATCTTTATTGAAAATTAGATGTTTGCAGCCACGTGGACTTATTTCTAGGCATTCTATTTCTTTCCACTGGTCTATTGTGCCTATAACAAAAAGCCTTTGGGTCTGTAGTATAATTTTCAGGGAGGTATTATAATGACTCTACCATTGCCTTTTCTGCTTCTGATTACTCTAGCACTTTATAGCCATTTGTTGGTCCATATGAACCCAATTTTTTCTTGTCATGTGATAAATGTAATTGAAATTTTGGTAAAAATTGTTATGAATCTGAAAGTTACCTTCAAACTCTAGCTATTTTATAAAATTAATCATGTTAATCCTTTCATAGGGGAGACTTTTTCCTTCTCCAGTGTTATTTTATTTGTCATGTTAATTTTTTTAATAGTACACACATTTTTATCTCTTTTGTAAGTTTTTTTCCTGGGTGTTTTATTATTTTTGTAGCTATTGTGAATGAGATTTTTTTTTACCAATTTGGTATTTTTCTATGGGATGACTATTGATTTTTAATGTTGATTATGTGTCCTGCTACTATGCTGAAATTGTTTGGGTCTAAGACTGTTCTGAGGGAGCTTTTTGTACTTTTATGCAAATGATCATGTCCTCCAAATAGGAGTAATCTAACTCCCTGCTTTCCTATTTGTATCTCCTTTTACCCCTTTCTCTTAACTTATTGTTCAGCTAATACTTTGTATACTTTATTTGATAGGATTAGAATAACAAGCCAGGGATTTTTAAAGAGAAATATAATAGTATTAGAAAAAAATCTCAAATATTGAAAAATTGGATTTCATTAATTAAAATTTGGATTACTTCTTTGGAGTTGTTGATCAATAATGTCTTAAAGAGTACCAAACATAAGAAGCTATTGAGATGTTCCTGGCTACCTTTGGAACTTGATGATAAGGCCTTGTTCCTGAAGATACCACGTAATTGAGTCATAAAATATGGAGGAATTAATCCTGTTCTGATCAGGAAGCTCCATTCATCCTGGCGGCTTTCAACAGTGCTCAAAGGTGTTAGACATTTTATTGTAATTGAAATGTAATCATTAATCTTACCCAGCCATGAATGCTTTGAGCTACAATAATGACTTGTGTTGCAAGACACATTCACAGATACTATAGTGTCGTGAATACCACAGGAAGTAACTAACTTCTTTCTGATTAGATTTACATTCTACTCCACAAATGAAACCTATAATAGGTACCATGATTGGGTCAAGAATATATGGGTAGACAGGTCATAAACATATTATTATTTGCCAATGGCCACAGTATTAAAACCAATTCTAATTATATACTGTTATAATATACTATTATATATTAATACATCTCACAGACCTCATTAGAGAAGCTATTTTTTAGTAGATGATGATTAACACAGAGACCGCCCAACTGAAAAAAGAACATAAAATATGAGATTATAGAATGCTTACCTCTAATTGGAATGTAAATACCACACTCTCTTCTCCAAAGTCTCAAATATAATTGTACAGGAGGGGAGGGGTAGAGTATAGCGCCAGAACTGGCGAATGACTACAAGAAAACAGTGTCTTCTGGACACAATAGACATAGGCTCACAGCAGTTGTAGAAACCTAAGCCAGACCAAATCTCAACATGGAAAGGGGAATTGGGCATGGAACTCCACCCCTAAATGAGGTGCTATTGGCAATTATCAGCTAGCTTCTGGTAGAAGGAAGGAGAGATTTCTCTAATAGGGTGATCCCTGATAAGTCAACTATGCATGCAAGACTATTTGGGTCTGCACAAATTAGTCTTTATGGTAATACAGAGCAGAGGCAGAGTTGCGTGGGTATAAAAGGAAGAATGGATCTGTGAGGAGTTGGAAGAGGGAGAAAGAATATGATCAAAACATGTTTTATAAAATAGTCAAAGAACAAAGAACATATATATCACCTTCTGGCAGGTAGTAGGTACCACAAATGTGCTTTTCAGTTCTCTTATGTTCATTGTGATTGTTGCAGGACTAGGATCATAGCCTGTACCCCAATAATCCTGGTTTAGGTATGCCTCATCTATTAGATAATTAAAACAACAAATTTGATAATGAATAGCAGGAAAGATCTATTTTACTCACTGTGACTGCATTGGGAAGAAAGACAGAGATATAATGACCCATAAGCTCATCTTCCTCTGTAATGATGCTTAATAAATCCTCTTCTATTTTGTATATTCCCAATAGAGTCTTCACATTAACTTTTATTTGCATAAGACAATGAACTTGGAACCACTTGGAACAATGAACCAATCCCAAGTTGATCTTTGATGAGTGTGATTATCCTGCATCTTAGGTCCTTGTGAGCTATGAAAGAGTCTGTTACTCTCAGTTGAAGCAGCAGATACAGTGTAAGATATATTTCAAGGAACTGCTTTATGTCACAATCAGTATCAAATGGGAAAGACCAAAAATCCTGGCCAGGTTATCAAAAAAGACAAGTGGGAACACTTTGGCTCATGGCAAAGTTGCTGTTTAGTGGCTATATCTTCTTTATCACAAGTTTTCGAATACCATTCAGTAGATTGAATTGGGTCTGCTCATGTCATCTAAAACATCTCTATTGCTTGAATTCAGTTTTATTGTGACAGCAATGACAGCTGCAAAATGTCTTTAAGGCAGCATTCACATTTTGATTTGTAGCCCAGCCAAGCTGAGCTATCAATAGACACTAGGCTATATATTGTACATTAAAGATGGAGCAGATACCACACTTACAATTGAAGTAAACACAGTAGGTACAGCATTCAATACCACATACATTTGTCTAAAACATAATCTCATATATTTGCCTTCCCTCATGGCCTTCATTCACATGTGGTCCAGTTTCTACATGTTTGAACTGTCAATGACTGGAGTGTAATATTCATAACAGTTCCTGCTGAGAAGGTTTAACTGATACAGTATCCAAAGATAATCATCATCCCCTAAAATGATAGATTACACTTTCAGAATATTTCCTTTGAAGTCTGAAGAGTTCTATCATCATTTATACATTAAAGTAATAAGCCTGAATCTTAAAATTTGGGTGAATAAAGAGTGTACCCTGACTGATCAATAATATAAAGATACATTATTGAAAATATTAAAAGGATGCTCTCTACCTTCATGCCTGTAACAGTAAAGGGATATTCCAGTTCTACACAGCATAATACTACAACAGTCTTTTTTCTTGGAAGGGACTATTTCCACAGCAAATTCAATTGTGCTAAAGGCAAAATTGTGAAGTACCTTTAACATATTTCATATCAATTCATTTTGCTCTATAATCTTGTTTGGTCTCTGTCATGTTCCAAATAGTCCAACAGAAAGATTTTAAACCAGTGTCCCCACTAACAGTGATTCATTTTTCCAGGAAATATCTTTTCTGTCTCTTATCATTATAAAAGAAATTACTAGCTATTCCACCAGCAATTTTCAGTGTCCTTGGAAACAAACTCGGTGACTTCTTTTCAATAAAGATCCAGAGAAAGTCACATGTGCTCTGAAAACAAATTTATTTAACTAATTTTTGAAAGGAAAAAATTGCCAGTTTCCTAATTTAATCATACTATATAGAAAGCTATCAAAAATATAATAGGAACAAGTCATATTTAAACAAATAAGGAATTTAAAATCAGATCCTACACAGAAAACAAGAGAGAGGACATGCTTTTTTTAAAATTCAGTAATAATTATTTAACAGGAAACATTTTCTTCCTACACCCAACATTGTTGGCTATTCCTGTATTATATTTTCCTTTACTGTCATTGTCAAAAATTAAATGCAAAATCTTCCCTCTGTAAAATTGGCTTCTAGGAATCACTGGTTTAAATAGACATTTTATACTTGACCTCAAAGTACTTGTGGGAGGAAACTGTGTGTATTCAATTGGATTGTTTGTCTTCTGTGTTTAAAAGCACTGGGTGGAGTTTCCTGTCTCTGAAAGAGACTGATGAGATGCTAGCTAGAGTTTGTAAGAGGGCACTGCATTTGTCTTTGTCTCTAAGCTGACCATTCCTAAGATAGATGAGGTTAACCAAAACATCTCTATAATTCTTTACAGTCTGCAAATCTTTTCTTGTCATATTGTACTATTTAAATGCTACTCCTCATGATTTTAAGTGGCTGAAGATTTCAGAAATTGAATCCAATGTCCTAGAGCACTTAGCTACATTTCTGACTCTGAATCACATAGATCTTTATAGAAATGAATTTGTGTCTCAAATTATAATGTCATATTTATATTTATATATTATCTATTTATATATAATTTATATACTTTACATGTATGGGTCATATGGCTTGAGGTTGGATAATGTATCAGAAGGCTCAACCCTAGAGAAGACTGATTCTCCCTCTCAACTACTTGCCTGTAGTTCTTCATTTGGGAGTGTTTGGACCTGGGTGATCTGTCCTAGCAATGTAAGCATATCAGATGTACTGTTATAGGTTAGGCCATGTTTAGGCAATCATGCTGTTAAGATATGAGGAACAATAAACTTGCTCATCAGTATATGTGTGTGTATACTGTCAGTATATATTTGTAAATCAATAATTTTTTCTCATATATATGTATATATGTATATATATGTACATATATAAGCAAAAATAAAATTAAAGAAGAAGTCATAAATGTGAGACAGAATGGGGGAAAACATGATGTGGTAGGATTTGGAGGGAGAGAAAAAGGTAAAGAGAAATGATGCAAATATAGTATTCATGAATGATACATTTTAAGAAACAGGTTATATAAGAAAAGTTATATAAGCCCTGAGAAAGAATCAAAAATTATCTAAATAATCTAAATAAGAAGGTAATTTGCAGGTTTCATGGATTTTAGCGGTCTGAAGAAAATTAATTTTGTAGACAAATATAGATGCAGAAAATAAGCTAGCATATTAATATAAAGAACTCAATAATGGAAAAATTAAGACTAGACATAGGTTCTTCTGATATTCATAGTAGTGCTGTAACCATTAAGCCATGTGCATCTTACAGTCCAGATTTTGGATTTATCACAGGGAATTTAAAATAATATCCCAAAGTCTCTAACAACCTAATAATGTAAAGAGTGGAGGCATGTAAAGAAACTGATCATAGAAGAAGAAAGATGTAAAATCAAAATGAAATGCCATATAACAACAAATACAGTATGGGAGAAATGAAGAGCATTAGTGACAGTTCATAAGAAGACAGTTCATAGCATCAGTGAGTAAGGAAAGAGAGCTTGGGAATACCTCTTAAGGCATCTAACATCTTGCTCACTCTCGGCCTCTATTTGGAGCTTCTTCCCAATGCTAAAAGTCACAGATGTACTGTTATCTCCTTTGTACACTCTGTCTCGGTCTTACTTCCAAACCTCTTACCATGTAGAAGTGCATGCTACTATTATTTCCCTTATATAATGCAGTTGTCTTGATTACCATCTTTGTCCATATTTCATTTAGTTTTTTAGGACTTAAGGTATACATACTACCTTAATTCTATATGGAGGTAAATTATATGACTGTAAATGTACTATTTATTTCCATTTATTTTTAATAAAATATCTTTTTATCATATCCTTTCTCATCCCCTACGTCTCTCAGATTGTTTTCACCTCCACAGCTATCAAGTCTCCTGTTCTGTGCATCAAAATAAATAAATAATAAATAAATAATCAAAAAAAATGAACTTCCAACAAGACAAACAGCAACAGAGTCTGTTTTGTTTGCTGATCAACCACTCTGGGTATGGACCCTGCCCTGGAGTGTGGTTGCTATGCCCAGTGACAATCCATTAGAGAAAACGGGATTTCCCTTTTCCAAGCATGTATCAAGTGCAAACAGTGTCATAAGTAAATCTAGTATAGAAAAAGAGGTCATGAATTCAAAAGGATGTGGTTGGTAGGGATAATGAAGAAGTTATAGGGCAAAGATGGTTGGGAATAATACAAATACAGTAGAGTAGGACTTGGTTGTCTCAGACACTCAGAATTCACAATGGTGACTTTGGTCACCAGAGGGCACTGCCTACACAGAAGTTGGTGTTCTAGTGCCGTCACCTGAAACACACCTAAAGTGCCTTGACTTTTAAACCGCAGCTGAAAGCAATGATTGGTCTCTCTGACATCAGTAGAGCAGATGATCCTGGCTGAACCCAGTGAAACTAAAAAGAAAGAAAGAAGAAAAAGAAGGAAGGAAGGAAGGAAGGAAGGAAGGAAGGAAGGAAGGAAGGAAGGAAGAAGGGTGGGAGGAGGAGCAAGGGGAGAGGAAGGGAGGGAAGAAAGAATGGAGAAAGGAAGGAAAGAAGTAAGGAAGGAAGAAGAAAAGGCACTAAGTAGAGCGATACTCAACAGAATCAGTACTCTGTGTGTGTGTGTGTCTGTGTGTCTGTGTGTGTGTGTGTGTGTGTGTGTGTGTGTGTGTGTGTGTGTAAGTAAATCTAGTATAGAAAAAGAGGTGATGAATTCAAAAGGATGTGGTTGGTAAGGATACTGAAGAAGTTATAGGGCAAACATGGTTGGGAATAATACAAATACAGTATAACTATATTCAAAATGTAAAAAGTTTATTTAAAAAGTCATGAGTGTGGCAAGGTGATTTGTAGGGAGGAAGGGAGATAATGAGGTGTGTATGGGAGAGAAAGATAGGGGTTTAATAATCAGAGTACATATACATGGATGAAATTGCCAAGGAAAATACTTAATAAAAGCTTCAAATTTATTTACTATTGTGTATATTTTGTACGAACAATCACTTAGAAACCTAGAGATATCTATGGATTAGGCAAAAAAGGTCTCCCACATTGGGTTTCTAGGATTTCACTTCAAGCCGATTGTTTGAAATAATCATATCTGGTTAGGCTTTTGGAGTCTAGTTTAGCTGGGTCATTTCCAGTGGGGGAAACAAGTTTCATTCTGATCTCTCCTCCAGCCACTTTGTCAAAAGGTTTTTGTCAAAATCCTGCTATGTAGCATATTGGGTTTGTCATTCATGCAATACAGAAAATGAGGGGAAATACACACACACACACAGTTTTAGATACCTATTTGTAACCAATAATGATTAGCTAAATTACACATAGAAGTCACAGTACACAAAAGTATGAACTAATCCGTTTTTAGAGTTTAGGAGCAGCTACCTTGAGGTGGCAAAATAAGCAAAACACCATCATAGCTAATCCAAAGTAAGTAAAGAATAATTTCATAAAGGATTTCTAAGAAAACACCCCAGATGGAAGAAAGTAAAAATAGCCCCCATGAAGTACAAAATGATAGATAACAGGATGAGGGAAAGGAATGTTTAGACTTAGAGTTTAGTCTAAAAGAATTACTGTGTAGGTGGTTATGATAATCATTTGCATTCTTTTGAGATATACCTGCTATTCAGGCCCTTGATCCAGTGTAACCTTAGCCTTATGGCAGCAGTAATATCAATCTAGAGCCATATTCATTTAGAACATGACCTGGAGAGTTACTACAAAAAACGTGATAATATTCATTGAATTTAATTAAATTAAGACTTGTGACTTAGTGATGGTTTGAATGAGAACAATCCCTATGGAGGATCATATTATGCCATAGACTGATATGTTTGAATACTTGATCTCCAGTAAATGGAACTGTTTGGGTTTGGGAAGTGATAGAAAGTATGGCCTTATTGGAGGATGGGTGTCACTGGAGCATGAGCTTTGAGGCTTCAAAAGACTCCTGCCATTTCCAATGTGCTCTCCGCTTCTTCTTCTTTTTTTTTTTAAATTTTTTATTGAGAAAAAGAAAAAAAAAAGTTTCTGCCTCCTCCCAGCCTCCCATTTCCCTCCCCCTCCTCCCACCCTTCTCCCCCTCTCCCCACTCTTCTCCCCCTCCCTCTCCATTCCAAAGAGCAGTCAGGGTTTCCTGCCCTGTGGAAAGTCCAAGGTCCTCCCCACTCCGTCCATGTCTAGGAAGGTGAACATCCAAACTGGCTAGGCTCCCACAAAGCCAGAACATGAAGTAGGATCAAAACCCCGTGCCATTGTCCTTGGTTTCTCATCAGCCCTCATTGTTCGCCCTGTTCAGAGAGTCTGGTCAGGGAAGCACAAATCTTTTTTTTTTTTTTTTTTCTTAAAGATTTATTTATTATGTATACAACATTCTGCCTCCATGTATGCCTGCACACCAGAAGAGGGCGCCAGATCTCATTACAGATGGTTGTGAGCCACCATGTGGTTGCTGGGAATCGAACTCAGGACCTCTGGAAGAGCAGCCAGTGCTCTTAACCACTGAGCTATCTCTCCAGCCCCCGGAAGCACAAATCTTTTTTATTTATTTATTTATTTATTTATTTATTTATTTATTTATTTATTTATTTATTAAGGATTTCTGCCTCCTCCCCGCAACCGCCTCCCATTTCCCTCCCCCTCCCCCAATCAAGTCACCCTCCCTCATCTGCTCTAAGAGCAATAAGGGTTCCCTGACCTGTGGGAAGCCCAAGGACCGCCCACCTCTATCCAGGTCTCCTAAGGTGAGCATCCAGACTGCCTAGGCTCCCCCAAAGCCAGTACGTGCAGTAGGATCAAAAACCCACTGCGATTGTTCTTGAGTTCTCAGTATTCCTCATTGTCCTCTATGTTCAGCTAGTCCGGATTTGTCCCATGTTTTTTCAGACCCAGGCCAGCTGGCCTTGGTGAGTTCCCGATAGAACATCCCCATTGTCTCAGTGAGTGGGTGCACCCCTAAGGGAGCCACCTTAGAGTTGGCAAGAGACTTGAACCTAGAGTGGCTCCCAGGAGCCCAAGGCGATGTCCCCAGTTAGTTTCTTGGGCAGCTGAGGATAGGGAACCTGAAATGACCCTATCCTATAGCAATACTGACGAATGTCTTGCATATCACCATAGAACCTTCATCTGGTGATGGGTAGAGATAGAGACAGAGACCCACACTGGAGCACTGGACTGAGCTCCCAAGGTCCCAATGAGGAGCTGAAGGAGGGAGAACATGAGCAAGGAAGTCAGGACCACAAGGGGTGCACCCACCCACTGAGACAGTGGGGCTGATGTATTGGGAGCTCACCAAGGCCAGCTGGACTGTGACTGAAAAAGCATGGGATAAAACCAGACTCTCCGCTTCTTCTTTGCTGCTGGTCTTCATCTGGCTGCTTGCTATCTTTGCTCTTCCATAACAAACTCTATTCCTTTGGAACTGTAAGTTAGTGTGTGTATGTATGTGTGTGTGTGTGTGTTATAGTTTTACATTAAAAACAGACTTAAGAGATTTCTACCCATATCCATGTTATGTCTCTGTCTTAAACATAATGTTTTATTAAAATGGAAAACTTTTTCATGTTTGTCTTCCTAAGAAAATAATTTTAAAACTAAAGAAAATACAATGAACATGACTTAAAGGAGCAGGAGAAATAGTAGAATAGCATAGAAGTAGTGACAGAACAATGGAATTGTAATATATCTAATTATTTTAATTACTGTGCATCTACTACCAAGTCACCTAGAATTCAACACTGGATTAGACTATATTTTTATATTACTATACTAAAGTAATACTATCAGTGCTGTATCACAAGCATGTTATGGTTTTGATAGAGGCAGTAAATATGAAACCAAAGAGGCAATGTGGTAATTTCTATAATCAGGGGAGTGAAATTAAAGGGAAAACTGAAGCAAAGAAAGGTACGTAGAACAGGGTAATCCCCCTTTATTTTTATCTCTATTTGTCACTGTTTTCTCTCATGAAAACACATCAGACTGTGTATTACTCCCTGAAGTCAAGAGAATGTTCTTGTAGCCAGACCAGCTGAACATGGTAATGTAGAACTTCATCACTGAGCCCAATAATTTTTTTTCTATGAGTCAACTAACTCACCTTTTTGTTAACAATTGTTTTCAAGAATTATTTGGAAAGGTCAAAGTACTCATTTCCACTTAGAATACTGAAATTGAAACCATGAATTCATGACTTCTGGTAGGCATCTATAAAACCTTTAGTATGGACCAAACTAAACAAGAGAGACAGAATCTAAGAGAGAGACAAGGGCTTATTATGCCTGATATGAGCAATGGTCCATAACTACTAAAGTAGTGCAAGGTCTTGACTCTCAGTGGAGATAAAAGGAATTCTTACTGATGTTACTATAATGAATTGTTGGTATATATATTTTAAAGATCTTGATTTTGAATCTCAAAATCAGAGAGTAAATCATAGTTTTTGCACTTAAGGTTAATAAATATGGATTTTCACAGTGTTCATTAAGCAATGATAGGTAGGTCATAGTAGCGGACAATGAGGACTACTGAGAACTCAAGAACAATGGCAATGGGTTTTTGATCCTACTGCACATACTGGCTTTGTGGGAGCCTAGGCAGTTTGGATGCTCACCTTACTAGACCTAGATGGAGGTTGGTGGTCCTTGGACTTCCCACAGGGCAGGGAACCCTGATTGCTCTTTGGGCTGATGAGGGAGGGGCCTTGATTGGGGGAGGAGGAGGAAAATGGAAGGCGGTGGCGGGGAAGAGACAGAAATCTTTAATAAATAAATAAATAAATAGAAAATAACAGCAAGTTCCTTAAACACACTCCTGAGCATTTAAGATTATGCAAATAACACAAAGGTCTGTGTCATGAGTTTGGCAAATAGAGAAAAGTACGTGAAAATGAAGTAGGTTAGTGAGTGAGGAGAGATAAAGAGTCATGTTTAAAATCCATTATAAAAGTTACCTAGTAACACTTAGGACACTATACACTCAGTATACGAGTATCTTAGGCAATGACAAGATGAGCTAGTTATGGAATATCTTGTTCCTAGCACGATGATGCTGCTGATACTTTAGTATCCTGAGCACAGCAGTAAGCTACGATACAAGTAGATATTTTAGAAAATAGAAAAGATGCACAGTTGACTCTCTTGTGACATTTTACAGCTGAAATTTTATTTTGAATGACTAGGGTACAAAGAATTTAGCACATCAGCTTCTAGGGACACTGTAGATTCAAACTATAACATGTCTTCAAACAGTGATCTAAATGCTTTGGTCTCAGACAGCACACACTTCAGATTATTAAAAAAAATATTTATAACATACAGTCTAAAATATTCTTTATTAAATAGCAGCCAAAACAGATTAAGACATAAGTAAATGACTTTAAAAACAGTATTACCAACTGCATTTGTCCTGAAAAATTCTTGTTTTCCTACCCTTGTACACACAAAAGTTCACAAATGATATACTACCATTTGCTATCCAGTACTTAAATGAAAAATGCAAGAAGGTACAAGAGTTTCCAAAGAATATAACATTAAAAATAAAACTAGCTTTAGGATTTAAATGTTTAAGTACAAATGATCATGTTTCTTTAATGATTAAGGTAGAAAGCAACAAAAACCAAAAGCAACATCATTATATGTTACAGAATTGGGAGAGACTGGAGATGGCTCCTTAACTTGGCTGAGGCTAAGGCTAAGAATTCATAATTAATAATAAGTCTCCTTGTCTTTATTTGGGAGCTAGTTGGCAGTCCAGAAAAATTCCAACTACAAAGTATAGTTTTAGGGGTTTGTCAAGTACCTAGGCTCAATTTGAGAGAGAGAGAAAGAAGGGAGAGAAAAAAGTAGAAAAACAAGAAGCAGAGGGGAAGAAGAAGAAGAAGAAGAAGAAGAAGAAGAAGAAGAGGAGGAGGAGGAGGAGGAGGAGGAGGAGGAGGAGGAGGAGGAGGAGGAGGAGGAGAAGAAGAAGAAGAAGAAGAAGAAGAAGAAGAAGAAGAAGAAGAAGAAGAAGAAGAAGAAGAAGAAGAAGAAGAAGAAGAAGAAGAAGAGGAGAAATAAGGAAGAGGAGATGGAGTAGGGGAGGAGTAAGGTTGATCTAGATCCAAATTTGTATATGACCTCCTGTGTAACATGAGGGCCAGCTTGCTCGTTGGGGTTTCTGTCCCATCCCGTACCCCACAGCCAGCAAGCCCCAAAGAAAATCACACAGAGATCTCCATAAGTGATAAAATTGATTGGCTCATTAGCTCAGGCTTTTTGTTAACTCTTACAGCTTATATTAACCCATTATTCTTATCTATGTTAGCCACATGGCTTGGTACCTTTCTCAGGAGGGTAGCTTACATCTTGCTTCTTCAGATTCTGGGCAGGAGTGGGAGGAATGAGTTTTCTCCTTCCTAGCATTCTCCTGTTCTCATTGCCCAGCCTCTACTTCCTGTCTGGTTGACCCACCTATACTTTCTGCCTGGCCAAGCAGTGTTTATTTAAAACATGATTGACAGAATACAGACAATTCTCCCACACCAATTCTGTAGACTTAGATTCAAATTTGTAGACAACAAGTAGGGTGAATTTATGTTTCATGCTAACTTTTTTTCATTTTCCTTTGATTTTTTAATTTTACCAAACTTAATCCATTTTTATGTTTTTTTGCCTTAAACATGAAACTCTGCAAAATTTACCCAATTTATGTATAAGTATAATATAAATAGAAATTTTTCTACTGATAAGTTTATATTTTTTAAAAGATAATATAAAATCTGTTATCATACAAAATAATAAAATATTATATTGCACTATATTTGAGATTACTAAGAATACATCATTATAATTTTTGTGGCATCCCAAAGACTTTTTAACTCAGAATTAAAGCTAGACAGTATATGGAACATATATTTTATATTGTAGTCTTGCCTTCTGTATAATCTTTTACTCAATAAATATACTGCATATGAAATGTTTATGATAAAATATTATATTTATTTCAATGTATGTAAATTGTATGTCTCTAAGTGTGTGTATATGTATGTGTGTTGTTTATATATATGCATATATTATGAGAAATATAAAAATTTTATAATTTTCTACTATGATGACAATATGAATCTGATGCTTGTGCTTTTTGTTCTTATTGGGCTAATGCATGTCTTAACAATTTGCATTAAATAGAAAGTCTCTTGCACTGCAATAATGGCACTTTTCTCATTAACAATGATCCAGAGAAGAAAGAATATTTCCTTAACTTAGTCCGCAGGAATTACTAGAAATGTGAGTCATTATTGTGTGGAATTTGGGTATTAAATGTTTATAATTGGTTAATAAATATTTATAATTTAATAGTTCTGTAGATTAAAAGCAAATGAAAACTGCTGTAAATGTGAGTTGGACATGAACAATTAAGTAATGGGTGGTGGTGGTAGGAAAAAGGTTTCTTGTCATTTTAGAGAGCAATTATAGATAAGTAATAGGGGGCTAAAATAATCTACATGGAGATATAGAGCTAGTAACATTAATGACAATACTTTCTAAATGACTGTAGTCTCAACTAGGCATACATTAAAAATATGTACATGTCTATGTGCACAGGAAGCATATATGAAAACATAAAACTTGCTCTAACTGCTCCAAGGGCCTAAGCATGGCCTACAAACCAGGGGCCATGAGTGCAATGCTCACATCTAATGATTATTGAAGAGTTGGCTGACTATAATACTGGATGTCATGTAAGGTGCACCAAGAGCATCTTAGTGGCTGACAGTAAGAAACTTTTGGGGAAGAAAAGGCAAAGTGAACAATCCTATTGTTGGAGTATGTTGAAGAGACACAGAAGCCAACTGATAACACTATAAATTGACAAAGATGAAACAGTTTGAGTGACAAAATTAATAAGAATTTAATTACAACCCAAAGTATCACTTCTGCCATACATAAATGACATATAATAGTCACAATTTAAATATAGTAGCATTCAAAATAACCTGCATTGCTATTTTATCCTCAGGAGTGGGAAGTGTTTTGTAAATGTTAGGAGTTACGTTGACTCTTCCTAGTGTTTATCCATTGCAGATTTATTTGCCAGTACTTCAGAATGTGACTTTACTTGAAAACAGAGTCTTTGCAGGTAGAATTAATGGTGAGATCACAGAAAAAGGAATCTCTATTGCGATCTGACTGATATCTAGAAAAACATACAAATATAGTTGCCATGTAAGCAGGAAAAGAAGTAATTTATCTACAATAAATTCCAAAACTTGGTAGCAAATTGCCCAAAGTCAAGTGAAAGCTCTAAAACAGAACTCTTTCACCAATGTCACAAGCCATCAATACCACTGACACTTTGGTCTTGGCCTTCAAGCCCAAGTATGCAGCTACATGATTTTCCAAAGGCTCATGGGGTTAATATTTGTCTTCATCATTGGATTGGCAATGATGAAACCCTTATGAGCTAGCGCCTAGTGAATGGAAGCTAGGTCATTAGGATTTTGCTGTTGAATAGTATATGGGGATTTCGACTTTGCTTTTTCTCTCATTTCTGGGATGGTATGGGTGAACAGCTTTGTTCCTTCCCAGACTCCCCATACCTTATGTGCTGACTCACAATAGGTTCAGTGGTGATTGGTCAACCTATCATGAACTAAAACATCAGAAACCAGAAAATAAGCCATTTCTCCTTAAAAGTAATGATCTCAGGCATTTTGTCACAATGCTGGGAAGTTGAATAATATCCCATTAAGATGAGATGATTAATTTTTGTAAGTCACTTAACATGTGGTAATTTCTTATATCAGCTCCAGCTAACTAATATGTTCACTTCAAAAAGTTCTAGTATGAAAAAAGACATAAATAAATAACTGTATAGTAGAGAAACCTGTTGTATTTGTTTGAATAAGAATGGCACCCATAGGCTCATATATTTGAATGCTTGATCACCAAGGATTGGCACTCTTTGAAATGATTGGGCAATGTGGTCTTGTTAGAGGAAGTTTGTCACTGAAGATGGGCTTTAAGATTAAGCCAAGCCCAGTGACTCTCTCTTCCTGCTGCCTGTGGGTCAAGATGCAGAAATCTCAGCTACTTCTCCAGCACCATGATTGCCTGAATGTCATCATACTTCCTGTCATGATTCCAATGGACTAAACTTCTGAAACTATAAGAAAGCCCCAGTTAAATGCTTTCCTTTATAAAAGCTGTCATGGACATGGTGTCTCTTCATAGCAATAGAATACTAAGACACCAGGCAAATACTTCTCAGCAAGGTTGTCATGGTAATCACCATAGGGATGTGTCAAAGAGAAAGTGTGTACCCTTAATGTGACATGGTATCAGAGTAGCTTAGCTATAGTCCTCTGTAGCTACTTCCAACTCAAGGGAGGGGAGAGCCTTATAATATCCAGAAAGCTAATGAAATGTACAGAATCTGGAAGCTTCTGCATCACAAGAATGATAAACTCCTTCCCCAAATATATGTAAGTAGTAATGACTGCTGAAAAGAGGAGAGAGTCCCATGCAGCTGAATGTGAGTTACACAGACAACTCAAAGTTTAGTGGTTTTGTGAGACCTCGCTCATGTGGGTAGGCCTTTGGGTGATGTAGCTATCTCAGCTCAGTCATGTTCTTGTGAGTAACCCCTCACACATACTCTTTGTGTGTGTGTGTGTGTGTGTGTGTGTGTGTTATTTATTTATTAAAGATTTCTGTCTCTTCCTGGATGGAGGTGGGTGGTCCTTGGACTTCCCACAGGGCAGGGAACCCTGATTGTTCTTCACGCATACTCTTGTAAGTACCTCCTCTCCCATATTCATGTAAATAGCATCTTATATATCCTGTAAAATGTCATTTACCATGGTCCTATAAATAATACCAATAAACCCACGAGATAACTAGAGATGGGTGGAATTCTTTATTTGGTCTATTGTCAGTATCCTGTCTGGGATTAATAAACATTTGTTTGTGTCACCCCAGAAAAAAATCATTAAACAGATTGATCTCACAAAAGCTACAATACAATTTTTGTTGTAATAAAAGTATGAGACATGTTTAAGAACATACATTCTACAAAATACCTGATGAGTATTTCCCACAACTGTCAAGTCATGAAAGTAGAGAAAAGCCTGGGGGACTATTGGAAGTATAAAAAGGAGATAGGGTAACCGAATAAATTATATTCTAACTAGAGTCTAGGAATAGAAAATAAACATTAGGTTAAAAAGTAGTTAAGTCTCAGTAAATAGGATCCAGTTACTAATAGGTGAATATTGATTAATTAATGTGTTATACTAATATAATGCATTAATAACAGAAAACTAGATGTGGAATGCATAAGAATTCTCTGGTTTAGCTTCTCAAATTTTATGTAAATCTAAATATATTTTATAATGATAAATTTACTTTAAAATACATTTTAAATGTGTAAGCTGCACATAAAATATTCTAAACACATAAGACAGTCTAAAAATTTCAACATGTTCATGAAAGTTAATGTGTATATTTAATAAAAAATATGATCATAAATAACTCACTCAAGTCATAGTGTTTGTTGAAGAATGTAAATTTTTATCTTTCTGAAACCACAATGAGTAAATTTTCTGGACATGTAACAATCTTTGATATACTATCCTTAGACAACTAAGTAAACAATTCATGCTTCATTAATTTCATTTGAGCAATATTTTATGTTCTACTGTAACGAAAGAAAACATAGACAACATCAAAATTTCATCACTGGGTTTCATCTAATGTATTCCAAGCAAAATCAAAATTGCCTATGTGTCTGACCCTGAATAGCCCTATCATACCTCCCCGAGGACTTGTCAAACTATCACTTCTTAATCAATTGAAGTCAATGTTTACAGAAACATTTGAGGCATTAAAATTCCAAGTCATGTTTGGATGTTGTCAGTACGTGTGATGTTCTTAGTTAGGGCTTCTATTGCTGCAATGAAACACAATGGTCAAAAACTAATTTGGGGAGGAAAGGTTTTATTTCTCTTAGACTTCACCATTGCTGTTCATCACTGAAGGAAGTCATGACAGGAACGCAAATAGGACAGGATGCTGAAGGCCTGAGCTAATGCAGAGGTCGTGAAGAGGTGCTGCTTACTGGCTTGCTTACCTTGGGTTGCTCAACCGACCTTTTTATAGAATGCAGGGACAACCCACCATGGGCTGGACCATACCCCATTGAACACTAAATGAGAAAATGCCTTACAGCTGGATCTCATGGAGGCTTTTCCTCAACTAAGGATCCTTCCTCTGATAGCACTAGCTTGTGCACACATAAAACCAGCTAGTACAGATTACTAGTCTTGTTTGTCAATTTAACTGCATCTAGAATTAACTAAAATTCAAAAATAGAAGACACACCTGTGAAAGATTTTTGCTTAATTTGAAATAGGAAGATCCACTTCTGTTGTGAATCTTTGAGGGAGGAAGACATGCCTTAATTCAGATCTTTTGATCTGGGAAAACCCAGATCATTTGAGCGTGTGTGTGTGTGTGTGTGTGTGTGTGTGTGTGAGAGAGAGAGAGAGAGAGAGAGAGAGAGAGAAAGAGAGCGAGCGCAAGAGAGAGAGAGAAAGGTTCATTTACAAGCTCTGTTACTCTAGAGAACCCTGACTATTGCATTAGGTAAACTCTTCTTTAAAAGAAATTAGGAATGTTTTAAGTTGCAATTATATAAATTATGTCTGGGAATAATTAACACATTGAATCCCATTTCCCAAACTATTAGCATTCTTGTTTTGCTGATGACTCAACTAAAGTCCAATCACTAAGGAGGTATCAGTCTAAAAGTTAGAGGAGAAGAAATTAGCCCAGGTAATAGACTTTACAAAATAGCAAGGAGTATGGGGCCAGAAAATAGACTCCATCAGTGACGAAGTTTCAAGGCATGTCCTGCTAGCTTCAGACAGTGAACTCCAAGTGGCAAGCCTATGGAAAAGCCAGTAGTATTCCCAGGTAGTTGTGGTGAGCAGCTCCAAATGTTAGAGAAATAAATGAACACCAAGTGAGTCATCTGTGACCATCTCCCTAACATGTAAGTTTAATAGAATAATGGGCCCTCTCACATATCTGTCTTCCAAATTCAAATGAATAATTCTAGTCAGCATTGACTTTGAAGAATACAGAGAAAGGCAACTCTCAGGCAGAATCAGCTTAACCCCAAAAAGTACTATGTTCTCATCCAGGGAGTGCCGCAGTGTCCTTGAACCTGACATCACCATCCATCCTAATCTGTATGAAGCTCTGTAATCATCTGACAAATAGAGGACGCTTTATTATACAGCTGCAAATAATATTTTAGAATAGTTCTTACAAACCAAAGATTACCAATGATGCTGATTAAGATTTACCTTTACAAGAAACGTAGAAAACAAAATAGAGAGTGTTCATGATGTGTTATTAGCGCATCTGTCTCGATCGAATAAGAGGATACATCATATCTGGTGGCCAGATTTGTTATGAGGTAGAAACACCTCAGGAAAAAGCCAAGGCAACAAAAGCAAGATGGTGGCCTGGGTTTGATGACACAGGGCCAAGGATTTCACAGAGCATAAAGGAGCACAGCAGGAGACTGCACAAATACCTCTCCCAGCAGGCATCAGACAACAAGACATCTAAGCCTTCGAAGCCTGGAACAGGAGACAGCATTCACCACTGGAACCCTGCATCAGGAATTCAATCTTTCTAAGCCTCATCCATCTCATCCTGTAATTTCAAAGACTTTACAATAGAGAAACCATTTCAAATGCTGAGAAACATTATTATTAGTGATAATTATATTTGCTTTTAATTTTATTCTTAAATTAAAATTTTAAATTAAATTTTTAAATTAAAAATTGATGATGATGATGATGACAATAATAATAATATAAACATGGCTAGGAGACTATGAAAATTGAGCACAACTGTCCACACAGCAACCCCAGAGACTTTATGTGTAGTGATTTAAAAAAATCTCTTGTTGTTCTTAGTGACTCAATTCCTCCTGATCTTGATTACTAGCCTTTAAGATAATTTAATAATAATTTAAATTATTAATTACTGGCAGGTAATTGTAATGTTATATATATATTAGAATAAATATATATTAGAATAAAATATATACATATATTAGAATAAAATTGTACCCTGCATGGTATTCATAACAGATATTAATACACTCATTTGATTTGTTGGTTTCAACTATTATTTATTATCCATAAATACCCTACCCTCAAAATATTTTAGGAAGGTAGATTTGCTGACTTCCCAATATTCTAGAACTTTCGAAAGCTTGGGTGTAGTCTCAGGAATTAGTGTTCCCTGAGATGCTCTTTTCTCAACAGCACTTTTGTCCCTATAACTCTTCACATGAATGCCCTTTTAAATATTTCTAGTGATCTCCTTTGATTTTTATTTCTGGCCTTGAGCATTGTACCATAACTTTGCAGAACAAAATGCTGCAATTTTCCAGAATTACTTTTTAACACTAAAAGTCATATGTCATTTTTGCATCTTATTTCTTTTTTAGCTTCTAGACACAGCAAATGCCACTGTTGTCGTAACCTTTGCAGTACCTTGCATTTAAAGTGAGGGTGTAAAATGTGTCCTTTTAAAGGCTAAGCCATCTCTAAATTCTAGAGTGTATGTCAAGATCGTCTTCTTGCTTCTCTAGGGGCATTTGTGATGACCCTTTTTATCTTATAGACTTAATAAATTGAACAAATGAAAATGTACAGGCCTCAGACCAATCCGTTGATAATTTAATTTTTTATTTAATCACATAATAGGCTCTATTGGGTGTTTATATTGAGTTTGTCTTGCAGAAATTGTGCTGTTAAATATATTGATTTCTATAACTGAGAGCAGGTGATAAGGGCAAGTAAAAAGAAAAAAAAAGAAATTCACATCAAATATAGAGAGTCAAGACCCTAAAGTTAGATAAGAGGACAGAAGCTGTAAAAGATATGTCCTATATTCAGAGAACTCAAATTGATAAGTATGTCCAGCATATGAAAGGGAAAAAATTATCAGCCACTTTCATCTTCTCCTTTTCAACATCACAATTCTCTTTATTTCAGAAGATAAATTCTAGAACCTGATGATTAGCATTTAAATCCTCGATAATTACTATTAGTTCCATATCATTATAAGATTTATGTCACTTTTTAGCTCATCACTGACACATCTATAAAGTGTGGATAATCATTCACGTATCAAATCAATCACAGTGTAACTAAGCACACATTGTTAGAATTCATGCTACTGCATTTCCTCTGTATTAGTTGTTTTTCTATTGCTGTGATGAAAAACCATGATCATTGCAACTTATAAAAGAAAGTTTATGAACCAGGCCGTGGTGGCGCACGCCTTTAATCCCAGCACTCGGGAGGCAGAGGCAGGCGGATCTCTGTGAGTTCGAGACCAGCCTGGTCTACAGAGCTAGTTCCAGGACATGCTCCAAAGCTACAGAGAAACCCCATCTAGGAAAACAAACAAACAAACAAAAAACGAGAGAGAGAGAGAGAGAGAGAGAGAGAGAGAGAGAGAGAGAGAGAGAGGGAGGGAGGGAGGGAGGGAGGGAGGGGGGGGAGGGAGGGAGAGAGAGAGAGAGAGAGAGAGAGAGAGGAGGGAGGGAGGGAGGGAGGGAGGGAGGGAGAGAGAGAGAGAGAGAGAGAGAGAGAGAGAGAGAGAGAGAGAGAGAGAGAGAGAGGAGAGAGAGTTTATTTATGATTATAGTTCTAGAAGGTTAGACTCCATGTCAGCAGGAACAGGAAGCAGCGGGCTCATATTTTAAAGAGCAAGCACAAAAATAAGACAAAGGGGATGGTGTGAGTCTTCAAACTCTAAAAACCCACTCCCAGTGACAAACTTCTTCCCCAAAATATATCTCAACCTACTCTGGTGGAGCCAGCAACTGAGGACAAAGTATTCAAATTCCAAGGTATATGGGGAATAAGGGAAAATTTTCATTCAAACCCCCACAGAGCAGGTGATTGTTTCTGAAACCAACTGCAAAAATAGAACCTGATATTATCTATTTTTAGTGACACACTTAGGGATAAAGTACGGCATAGAATGACAGTCATCATTAGACACCCAGAGGTAACTTTAGGGGATAAAAAGTGCCAAACAAAACAAGACCGATTTCTATAATATGTAAGGGGGAACTTATAAAACTTTGGGAAGAGACCTACAGTTTCTGAAGCTATTTGCTGTGGGATCTCAGATTATGGTTGCTTGTGATGCGGGATTTCCCTCTGTATGCTGACCATTAATGAATAAAGACACTGTTTTGGACCTATAGCAAGGCAGAATTTAGGTAGGCAGGCAGGAAAATCTAAACTGAATGTTGGGAGAAGAAAAGGCAGAGTCAGAGGGAAGCCATCGAGATGACGTAGACAGATGCCGGTTAGAATCTTTCAGATAAGCCACAGCCATATGGCAATACACAGATTACTATAAATGGGTTAAATTAATATGTATGAGTTAGCCAATAAGAAGCTAGAGCTAATGGTCCAAGCAGATATTTAATTAATACAGTTTCTGTGCGATTATTTCGGGTCGAAGCTAGCCAGGTGGCTGGGAACCAGCAAGTGTACTTCTTCTACATGCTTGTGTGTTCAAAACCAATAACTTCCTTCCTTCCTTCCCATTTAGGAGATAGAATTTCTATGTGCAGTCCTAGATGTCCCAGAACTTGCTCTATAGACCAGGATGTCCCAAATACAGAGATACACTGCCTCTGCCTCCTGGGTGCTGAGATCAAAGCCATGTGCCACCACTGCCCTTGAGAGAAGATTTTTCTAAGTTTTCTGCACACTTTGGCTGTAATTAATCTTCTTCTGTTGCCTTTAATTCAGCTTTTAAGTGGATTTCAGATATACTTCTTCATAAAAGATTCTCTTTATAGAGATTTCTAGTGAGCCTGAATTGCTGAATCCACCTTTTCAGGTGATCTTTCAGAACGTTTGTCACTGCTTGTCACAATGTGATCTAGGAAATTCTGTAACTGTTGACTTTCCACATAACCCTTCTGTTACTGTTCCTCCTCTTTTCTTGGATGTTTTTCATCTCTTGGTGGTTCATCTCTAGCTCCTCCTTCTTTTAATTAAAACACATAACACATCTTTCTCCAACTAGATATTTGTATTCAGTCTCATGGACTTAAATTTATTGTATATTATAATGTGTCTCAATTTTACAATCCCTAGCTAAGACTTCAACTCTGAATTTCAGAGAATACAACTGTCTAATTTTATCTTGTGCTTGGAAATTAACATGCAAAAGCCATAGTTCCCTCTGGCTGCTCCATACCTTTAAAAAAGAGAGCTCCATTTCTATAAATAGCAACTATTTTTGTTTCCAAAACTTACTAATTTGTAGGCAGAGATTTCCTGTTCTGGCAGCTGCTTCCAAATTACCTCACTGGGGTTTATATTACTTATAATTTAAATCAACCCATTTCTATTAATCTACACACTGCTGGTTTTTGTCATCCTACATCAAATTTATGGGCAAGCCTAATGTACTCCATTATGAAAGCATATTCACAGATGGACTATTTATTGTCTTCACTGCAACTACCCCCTAAAAATACCATTATTTCTCCTAATGCTTTCTACCCTTTAGTTTTAATTCTTCTAAGTCCATGGTATTCATAAACCACCAAATAAATTGGCAATCATCATGACATACATTGATAACTTCTCAATAACTTTTTTTTAATTAGAAATACAGACAAAAGTGTTTTTTTATAGTTCGTAGCCCTTACATCATTTGATATCATCTCAAAATACTAATTTCTTATTTACCTTCGCACCACTCATGGTGTAAGCACTGTTCTATCATTTTATCCTCTTGGTGCCTAGATGATTCTTCATCTAGACTCGTACTGCTAGTTCACAGATTGTCTATGGGTTGTCAACAGCCTGCAAATAGAAACGACATTAGGCATTTCAGAGAAAAAAAAATTCAGTGTGGAACTGGCTGTTGAAGGATGTTGACAAGAGGTGTTGAAAGACGGTAACAGTCCTAGGAAGCATAAAAGTGAACGTGAAATAGTAAATGTAGAAAACAGCTATCACCTTTACAAACGGAGAAATTTCAGAAAGAGTGTGGGGTTGTCAGAAGATTATGGTTCAGAAAACTGTGATTCAAACATTTAAGCCTGGGCTATACCCACTTGGTGGTGGAATCCAGGGAACCTGGAGGTGTTTTGGACTTGTTTCTGTTGCCTGTTGTGTGATTCCCATTTTCCAGCGGGGAGTGGGGAGCACATAGGGTGAGATGAGGAAGCAATGACACCGACTCTGAGAGATTCCAATTCCAATGTAAAAGGCTTTTTATTCCAAAAGGGTCGGGAATTTTTGTGGGGATAGGGAAATTAAGTTGCCACAAAAATGTTTTTGGTTGGTCCTTTTGAAACTGGCAGTCACTGCTGGCACGTTATGATTGGCTAGGAGTGAGTGCGCATCATTAGTTACTGTGCTTTTGGTCCCCTGAATGGCTGTTTGGGCTAATGTTGTTTATTCATTGTGAGTTTGCATGTACTTGCTTGTGCTTGGGCTATTGCCATGTCTCACTGGAGGAAAAGTCCTATAAGATTTGTTGTCACATCTAGAAGAAGTCTATGTTACAGGAAAAAAAATAGTGTGTCAAAATTTACATATCAAAGTCCCTAATGTGACTGTATGTCAAGATGGGAAATGTGAAAGGCAAATAAGAATAAACTAAATAAAGCATGAAGGTGGAGCTCTAACACAATATGACTGATCAGAAGCAGGATGTATGTACACAGAGCAGCAGGTTCGGGTAGCAATGGCAAGATGGTGACTATCACAGGCTGCCGCAAAGGCAGTCCTCCAAAGTTTGCTTGTTCTTGAACTTTTAGACCCCAACATTATAGCAATAAAATCTTTTTTCTTTTTTTTAATTAATTAATTTATTTATTTATTAAAGATTTCTGCCTCCTCCCCGCCACCGCCTCCCATTTCCCTCCCCCTCCCCAATCATGTCCCCCTCCCTCGTCAGCCCAAAGAGCAATCAGGGTTCCCTGTCCTGTGGGAAGTCCAAGGACCACCAATCTCCATCCAGGTCTAGTAAGGTGAGCATCCAAACTGCCTAGGCTCCCACAAAGCCAGTACATGCAGTAGGATCAAAACCCAGTGCCATTGTTCTTGAGTTCTCAGTAGTCCTCATTGTCCGCTATGTTCAGCGAGTCCAGTTTTATTCCATGCTTTTTCAGACCTTGGTGAGTTCCTGATAGAGCATCCCCATTGCCTCAGTGTGTGGGTGCACCCCTCGTGGTCCTATGCTCAACTATGTTCATAGCAGCATTGTTTGTAATAGCCAGAACCTGGAAACAACCTAGCTGCCCTTCAATGGAAGAATGGATGAAGAAAATATGGAATATATACATATTAGAGTACTACTCAGCAGTGAAAAACAATGACTTCTTGAATTTTGCATGCAAATGGACGGAAATACAAAACACTATCCCGAGTGAGGTAAGCCAGACCCAAAAAGAGGAACATGGGATGTACTCACTCATATTTGGTTTATAGCCATAAATAAAGGACATTGAGCCTATAATTCTCGATCCTAGAGAGGCTAAATAAGAAAGTGAACCCAAAGAAAAACATATAGGCATCCTCCTGAACATTAACCTTCATCAGGCGATGAAAGGAAACAGAGACCCACATTGGAACACTAGACTGAAATCTCAAGGTCCAAATCAGGAGCAGAAGGAGAGAGAGCACAAGCAAGGAACTCAGGATAGCAATCAAATCTTTATCCTCAAAGTTATCCAGGCTGTTTTTTTCTATTTGACAGACAGAAACATTTAATAAGCTTACCACCTGTTAGAGCCAGAGCTTCAGGAAATCAAATGAGAAGTTTGGAGAAGTACGCATAAAATTCAGAGGGAGAATTCCATTAATTCAAAATTTATAACAGAAGTTGAAAGCTAAGGTCATCTCTTGCAGAATGAAAAGACCACCTCTAGAGTGATGCCTACAGAAGCAAAATGTCGACAAGAAGAGCTTTCTCTACTCCTCCAATTATTGTCTGCTGGGTAGAAGTTGAGATTCATCACCTCAACTTTGGTAACCAGTTGGCCCATGCTGCAACCAAATAACTTGCAGCATGCTGCTTATAAACCCCATTCAAGTGCTCAGCCTCTTGAAAGAGCCAGAATTTGTGCTGGCAGCACAGCCCATTTTGAAACCATGCATTTTTTTTTCTTTTGCTACTACCACTGAATCAGGAAGACCTCTCCTAAAGGAGCCACAGGATTCCGCCAGCAAGCAGAGCTCATCCGAATATAAAATGTGGCTAAACTTTGTTTTTTAGTGTCTAGAATTCCTTTGCAAGCCCTCTCAGGTTTTATGTGAATTTAGCTACTACACATTGGAGCGCCAATTCTGGCCACCCAGACACCCAAAATAACCACTCAGAAACTATATTAGCTAAATCACTGCTTGGCCATCTAGAATTAACCCATTCCCATTATTTTATATTTTACCACAAGATTCACAGCCTACTGGCAAGGTTCACGCTGCCAGCTTGTGTCTTCCTCTTCTGGTGCCTCCATGGTGTCTCCTGACTCTGCCTCCTTTCTCCCAGTATTCATTGTTTTTCTCACCTATTTCTATTCTGCACTACCAGGCCCAAGACAGATTATTTATTCATTAACCAATAAAAGCAATACATATATAGAAAGTCTTCCCACATCACCTGGCCATGTCTACTTTGTTGCCCCCTGTATTAAAATATGAACTAACTTTTATTAAACTTGTAATTTATTCACAATGACAAAGCTTTTGCTTTTTGTTTTGCTGGAAAGATCCTATGAGAATTTCCCCCTGAATTTCATACTCTGCTCCACTGGCAACAGTATACAAAGAAGAAACACATGTGCTGGACTTCACATGACATCTGGTGGCTAACCATGTGCATGGTAAATACCTTGGTTGTTTTTCTTCAAATACATAAACATAGAGCTTCCCAAGTCCACCTGCATGAGGACAGTTCCTCAAAAGCTTTCTTCTTTAAATAAGATTTCATTTTGCGTAACCAAGAAATTCTAGAGTGAACGATAGTCCACTTGAAACATTTTAACTTTATTTATCCTGTATCTTATTAGACTTGAAGATATGAAATATGCCTCTCAAAACACTTTAACTAGGTGCAGCATGAAAAGGAAATGGCTTAGGAGATTTTGATTGATGTAAAGCAGAAACATATTTTAATAACATGGAAGGTCTGTGCTAGGGTTAGCAGCTTGTAACAGCTCTATAGTCAACTTTAAGGAAAACATCATCATCCAAAAATATATCTTAACATTTTCTTAAAATTCATGTTAGAAGACTTTGCATTAATTTAGATAGTTCCTTAACGCTGAATATTGAAATAGTGAAGTGTTTCCTTCTGAATCATTATTAGAATATGTTTCATTTTGAAAATTTCCTATATACATCCTTTCTAGAGCCAGCCTCAGCTTTACTCACTGCATTGTTGGCCTAGGTAACCTAAGTTAGCCTATGGGTTGCTGTTAGATTGAATGGCCAGTGTGAGGCAATATAGGAAGTTGAGATACAGTATGAGTCTTGTTCATGTCTCTCCTGATGAAAGCTATGTCTCTCAAAGGAGTCAAGTGTCTTCATGACTAAGGTTCCTGTATAGGCTCTATCTAGGTCTAGCACTTTCTTCTACTCTAGAACTTTCTTTGTCCAGGTCTAGAAATTCCTTCTTTTGAGGAATTTGTTGATAGTTTCTAAGTGCTTCTGCAACCCTTTGTTTGAGGTAAACTTTTTGCTGTGTCTCTTGAAGAATGGCTTCAAAGATCAATCCTCATTTAAACCTTCTGTGTACTTGACGAGACATTTGAGGATATCTTTCTAGATATGAGACTGTTTACATAAGGGAAAAAACATAAAGGATATAGCATAAAAAGAAAGAGCAGTCAAAAGCCCACAAAGCTATCAGACTGGATGCTATGTATTTTAAGTAAACACGAACTTCTTCAAAGTAAAACATTTAGGTTCAGGAAGCCCCTAACCTGAAAAATAGTATTATTTGTTTGGATAGGAGATGTTATATATTGTTTCTTTAAAATTGGACTTCCTGAAAGTGTGATATTAATATTAATTAGAGTAAATATTTGCCTCTTTAGTCAATCAATATCCAAATGTCTAGAATTTAGAATACAATCATTACTTATTAAATAAATTTTCAAATTGAAGCGTTGTGAGAGTCTTTATTGAAAGATACACATTAACAGACAATTGGGTCAATGATTTAATTTGTGGATTGGTAGATAAATGAACAAAAAAGTCCTTAACTATTTTATTTAAAGGAGCTTTGAAACATTGAATCTGATTTTGATTATTTCTCAGAAATACAGTGATGTATACTAAGAGAAACTCAGGAAAGATTAGCAGAAGAAGCATGCTGTAATTGAGAAGACTGTCACCAAGTATTCTGTGTCCTAAAAATTGTCCAAATTGTATTTCTAGTTTTTTAAGTACACCATTACCAAAGCAACCTGGGGAGGAAAGGATTTATTTTGTATTAAAGTTTGTGAACCATCATGAAAAGAAGTCAAGGCAGGAAGTCAAGGGAGGACTCTAGAGGCAGATACTGAAATCATTCTAGAAAGCTGCTTACTGGCTTGTTCTTGGACTTATGTTCAGTTCAGCTACCTTTCCTATGTCTCCCAAGGTCAATTTCTCAGGGATTGCAAGCACTACCTACAGTGGCCTGGAAACTCTTAATTCAATCACCAATCTGAAAACCGCCTTATAGGCTTGCATTCAGGTCAATCTGATGTAAGCATTTTCTCTATTGAAGTTCTCTCTTCATAGCTGAGCCTAGCATGTGTTATGTTGACAAAAAAGAATAAAAAACTACAAACATATTTATGTTATTTTTTCTTTTCTTTTTTTTAACTGAAGCTGAGGACTGAACCCAGGGTCTTCGTCTTGCTAGGCAAGTGCTCTGCCATTGAGCTAAATTTAGAGGACTTCGGATTTACTTGTAAACTCATGAAAATCTGAATATAGGAGAGTGAGGTGTTCCAATAGGGATTTTTCTCAAAGATAATTTCAATTTTTAGTCTGTTTATTTGATAAAGGATATCAAATATGTATGAAAACAAAAACATGCTTATGTCTTAATTACAACAAATATTTTATGAAACAACTGAATTCCATTTCATCCTATTTGACTTCTTCATATTTCTATTTCCTTATAACTTTCATTAGAAAACACCATAATAAAATGATATGATATGAGTACATGCTGGAGTATACTAAATATCTCCAATGGAAAAATACTTCATTTATAACATTTGCTGATTTTGTGGTATAAATTCTGCCCGTCCTTTCATTCACTGTGAGGTTGCTCATAGTGTAAGACATCCTTCTTAGACTACATCTCTGATCCTGCTCCTATTTTCACATCATTTTATCTGCCCATAGGTGGGAAAGGGTCTCCATCAATAAGGTCTCATTGATAGGAATACATCTGCCTGCCTACACCAGTACACATTACCCAGCTCAAGGTCACTTCCTGTCAAGATATCTTCAAAGTCCCCTTTGCCAGATAAAGTAACATAACTACAAGTTTTGGACACTCAAAGATGCATTTTTCTTCAGAATGAGATTTGATAACATAGATAATACAAATAAATATAAAATGTAAAAAGTCAATAGATGTTAACCACAGTTTTCAT
The DNA here is from genome assembly GCF_037038515.1 of Microtus pennsylvanicus. Classification (NCBI taxonomy): domain Eukaryota; kingdom Metazoa; phylum Chordata; class Mammalia; order Rodentia; family Cricetidae; genus Microtus; species Microtus pennsylvanicus. The sequence goes on from NC_134590.1 coordinate 37,918,098, forward strand.
GATCATTATCTTTTTAAACATTTTTATGTTAGATGTTAAAAGAACAAATGTTCATTTATACAAGGAAGCTAAGCAGTAAATCCCCATACAAATAGTGATCAAGTATTTACAATGCTCAAAGCTCATATCTTTCTCCAAGGCACTGTGATTTATGTTCACAATGATTATTATAAAGTGTATCAGCAGGATCACAGACCTTCTGAAACTTCAAAGACAGATGAAATCAATCTGCTATGTTACTACTCTGTACTAGCCAATTTCCTATGTGCTGTAATTGGAATTTTCTTGTGAGTACAATATCAATTTTTAATAAGGAAAAGTGCCCTAAAATTTAAGAGTAAGGTGATTTTGGATGCAGAGAAAACAATAATTCATATTAGGAACATATTCTGTTCAATAAGAATGTGGGTGAAACATAAGCAAGAACAAAGGAGCCAGGCAAGAAGGTTCCTCTAAGTTCAATAGGATTCTGACACTGCATTTTGTCTTGAACACCTGTTTCCCTCTTACTGAAAGAGGAAGTGAAAAGAGCAAGATAGGAACTTGCCAAGGACAGCATCCCCCAAAACTCATTTACCCTGACCTGCTTCCTGCAGCATTATACCATCTCAGTTTTAGAACTTCACAAAACAGAGCTTCTATTTGGGGACTAAACTTCTAACCATGAGCATATGGAGGGCATCACATATTCAAAACACAATATGGGTATGTCTAGTCTTACCAATCACCTCCTTTCACTAGGAAATAAACATCATTTGGACCTTGGGATCACAGAATAGATTTCCAGGCAGTAATTGACATGCAAAATATTCCTCTGTTTCTTTCCTACTTCTATGCAGATTTTCTCAGAGATGGTAGAGATCAAAATATTCACACTCATTTATCTCAATATAAGACATTCTATTATCACAGAAAAAGTCTCTTTGACAATTTTATTATTATTGAGAATGTTAAGTGGTTCAAATAAAAGGATCATCTTTCCCTCACATCTCCAACATACTTGATTTTCCCTGTTATCAACATCTTTAATTGATGTGATGTATTTATTATCAACAATGAACCAAGAGTGACATAATGTTGTCCTATAATTATGAAGAATAATACCAAGGCTGCACATATTAGTCATTATGTGACCCTGTACTTTTGTTTTCTAAGATGACTACTCAGTTTAATTTTGATGTCAGATGTTGAAGAGTTTTCCTTTTAATTGGGATTTGATTAATGTTTCTACATTACTAGACTGTGTTCTGAGTTTTACAAAGAAACCCCAAATAAATAATACCCTCATGACTTCATATCATTGCACGTGTGATCAAAGAGGACATCTTTTTACAATTAAGATTTATTTTTTTCCCCTCCACATGACAATGTTGGTGAACTGTTGGTGTTTTCTGATACGTTTTCACTGTCTTTCCCACTGGATTTCAGTGTGAATACATCTGACTTAGCCTCAACTTATCTTTTTTCACTCATGTCAAGTCCACTGAGAAGTCGGTAGTTGTTATTTTTCATCTCCATTACTGTTCTTTGGCTTCTGTTTTATTTCTTTCTATAGTTTCCATCTCTGCTGAAATCTTCCATTTTTACATCCATATCCATATTTTCCAACTTTTCGTAGTGAGTCTTACAATATCACCAAGAAATGTTCTCTGGTGCTTCCTGTGTCTTTATCATAACTGAGCTTTGCTTTGTGTGGTGTTGCTTTCCTTGTTCTGCAAGATTTTTCCTCCCAGTCAAATTCTTGGCACTTGCTATGGTATTCTTAGTAGCTGATGGTGACAGACAGAAGTAGAGTTTCTGAAGTGAACTAGCATCATGGAATCACGGGCTTTCTAAGTGATCTCTGCCTTACGGGTTGCAGATCTCACATGATCTGATTCGAATTTCCCACTCATTCCATAATGCATGCTGCATTTGCCTCTCTCTAGTTTCAGTACATCTTAGCCTATGTTCAGTGTATTTTGAGGTTTACTACAGGTAACTAAAAGCTGTTTACCAAGAAAGAAGCACCAGGCAGACACCTGATCTTCCCTCAACAGGGTTTTCTAGGCGTTACTAGTAAGGAAGCTATTCTGTCTTGTTACACCAGCCTTTATCCTTTCTTCTAAGTTCCCAGTGGAGAGGCAAGAGAACATTTATCAGGAGGGTACAAATTGCTCTTTTGTTTCCAGTTGCAGCAAGCTTTATAATCTCGCACTTGAACCCATTCCACTTTTAACAATTTTCCTTAAAATTTTGACTTTACATCTTCCCACAACTTACTACACAACCCTATGTCCAATCTGTGACCTTTTATGCATACCGTTGGTTATGGATTGTATATTTTCCTTATAAATAACTGTCCTTTCTTCAAATTCAGCCCAGTTTGTAAGATCTATGTTACACTCAAGAATATTTACAATTTTATTCTGGCTTTTTGAATGTAAACAATGTCTTTCCCCACTTTTTATCCCTATGCAGAAGAAAAAAGTCTCATTAATGTTTAAGTAGATTTAAAGACCCTCATTTTTCACTTAAAATATTTGAGTTTATTATGAGTCTTCTACATATTGGACTTCCGGCGGGGGGCAGGGGGGCTGTGAACAGATTTCAAGAAACCAGGACTGAAGCTGGTTAACTGAGTATGTGGACTGTTATTCCAATGATATGAACTTTCTTATCTACAAAAAGGAAGATATTCCTTTCTCTTATTTTCTGAAGACTCTCCATAATTTTCTTCAGTGGTAGTTTACAATTGTTATCAAAGCACATATTTTCAAAGGCTTTAACTTCATGTCTCAATTTTATGTAATGAAGGATTTGAAATTAAAACCCAGAGATACAGATTTTTCTGGCAGCAAATTCAGTCTTGATCAATTACCCAGATGCGATTACTTAGGAAGTGGTGCCGGAAGCCCTAAAAACTACCTGAGCTTCACTGGATGAAGAGTACTATGCTAACTCAACAACTTATCAAGGCTCTTAACAAAGTGTAAAATCAGCTGCTAACTGGAATAACACAGCAGAAAGACATGAGCCTTTCTCTAAATAGCATCTGTAGAATTAGAATCGTAAAATTTTAATAGGAAGTGGAATTTTTATTTTACAGGAAATGACCTCAGTCTGTATTTGAAGGCTTTCTTTTTCTAAATGTATTTATAACTAAGGTAGAATTATATCACTTTCCATCCTCCATCCGGATCCTCCATGCTCCCCTGACTGTAACCCACAAACATTCATACAACTTTCAAGTTCATAGGTTCTTTCTTTTAATATTATTGTTATGTATACATGTATATGTATACAAAATATATAAATACAGCCTCCTACATTTATTTTTCTCTTTGTGTGTATATATTTTTAAGACTGATCCTCTCCATTGGATCAATAAGTTGGCTTTATCCCTGGAACAAGATAATTCTTGTTCCAGCAGTTGGTAGTTGCCTTTAGCCCTTTGTCTATAGTTGGGACGCCACAAAAATTGCTCACTTTGAGGCTGTCATACCCACTGATCCTGGCTTTTGTTCTATCTTTCTTCTGCAGCTATTTCCAGGAGAGATTGTTTCCGAGCAGACTTTCTGGAATTTGCAATTGTTGTCTCTTCTTCCTTAGTGTCCCTTAGCCAGAGATACGGGAGCTGTGATGGGGTCCTGGTAATTCATTGACTTCTGCATATGCCCAGATGTGATTTTCTTTGATACTTTCCACTTGTTAAGAGAAGTTTCTTTGATGAGGGGTCATAGCTATACATCTTCGTGTGTATATGGATAAGAATTAAAATGTAGTAAGCTATTTGCTGGTCTAGCAAATTCATAATAGTGGGACTTTTTCTAAGGCTCATGAACTCACTATCCCTAGGAAGCTGGCTAGATTTCCAGTACAAAGCTTTGTTTCTAGACTCTTCTAGAGTTTTGGAAGTTGCTTATAATGCACTTTCTGGTTACTTAGGATATTGTATCCTTCTGGAGTCTTTGATGGAGTTGAAGAATTTATAGTTACAGTTTTCCTTAGTTATGATAAAAGATAAAATAATCATAAATATTGTAACTGTAATTCTTGCTTGATACTTGTTTCTTTGTATGTAATTTTACTATGTTAAGGTTTATTTTCTTTTTATTTAAAACAGAAAAGGGGAGGTGATGTGGGATTTCCCTCTGTATGATGTAAATACCATTGGTTGATAAAGAAGCTGTCTTGGGCCTACATAGGGAATAGAGGTAGGCAGGGAAAACTAAACTGAATTCTGAAAGGAAGGAGGCATAGTCAGAGAGAAACCATGGAGCCCCCACCAGAGACAGATGCTGGGAACTTTACCTGGTAAGCTACAGCCACATGGTGATGCACAGATTACTAAAATTGGGTTAAATTAAGATGTAAGAGTTAGCCAGAAATATGCTTAAGCTATTGGCCAAACAGTATTGCAAATAATATAGTTTCTGTGTGATTATTTCGGGTCTGAGCTGCTGAGCATCTGGGAACCACCAAGCAGCCTTCTCCTATACTTAGTGTCATCAATTATATTTGTATTTGCCATTCCCAGAAAATTTCAAAGAGTTACACATTGTTCCTATAACCAATCCTACATTACATCAACAGTACATTGCTTTGGTTAAAGAAACTCAAAATGCATTCTAACTTAAAGCACTGTACAGCAGTTTCGTTATGCTTTGTTTTGTTGTACCAAATGAGTATGAGACTTTTGAGATAATCATTACTACTAGAACTGAATTTAGCAAAAAAATTACATTTGTAGTATATTGACTATATGTCACATTCTTTCTTTTATTCTAAAATATTATTACTTAAGTACCATGAAAATGTTTTTTTCAATATGTAAAGGAATTTCTTTTTAAGCTCTTTCTGCTTGCTGTTCTCCTCGATTTTGTGTGAGACATGGGGTCCCCCTTGTGGTTATATCGATGCATTTGCACTGACCTTTTAAAAAGGAAAGTCTCTGAATGTGTTATAGACAGTGAAGTGAGGCTGGGGTCACTTCATGGTGGAGGCCCTCAGTGTCTGTACAAATGACCCCAAATGAGTCTAAATAGAAGTATAAAAATAGTGCATTCTACTTTAAGTCTTTTAGTGTGCAGAATATTGGAGTATAATTTCATCATTGAAAATGAAACAAAAAGTGAATTCACATCAACTATACAATAAGTGGCTTCCTGAGGAGTCAGCCCCTAGGCATGACCACAGTCAGCTCTTCTCATTTCAGCACTGCAGACCTGAGTTTCTTTCTTCCTGGGGGGACTGGGTGAGGAGTTCTTCCCCTGCTCCACCCTCTTATCTTGGCTCTGGGCTCCACTGTGCTCAGCCTCGTGAACAGATACATCTTCTCAAATGACATCTCCAAGGGAAAAACTCTTTGTAGTCAGCATAGACAGAGTTTTCTCTGTTCTCTTTCTTCCCTCCTATTACTCTTGGCACAGTGCTAAGTACAAAAGTTAAAAATTGCAAGAGTGCTTTGGGCAGGACATAGAACACAGTGAACACTGCCCTTCAACTTTATGAGCAAAAACATGACCTGAGGGACTTGGTGACTATCCATAGTACAAGATTTAGAGGGCTAAGTTCTCACTGTATGAAACTGATTTTAACAACCATTCCACATGCATCAGAATCTATTTGACCAGAAAAGAAATCGTTCTTAACCTGGCTGCCTGTGAAGGACTTAGCCGTTGTGCTTTCTAGGGCCTACCTGGGGCTAAATCAAGCAAGATTTACTAGAATCAGCCACAGATTTATACTGACTTAATATAGAACTATTTTGAAAATTACTGTGTTATACAGGAGGATCATACAGATAACACAGATTGGGAAGGACGACCAGGGACACATCTGGAACACAGCAAAATTGGGTTTACTGACTCAGTTCAACAAAGGAGGCTGAACATCAAAGGGATGGTCAGTGTCTCATTACACTAATTAAGGAGTCATTTGAGTACATGGGGTAAGTTTATTGTTTTAATGGGCACAAATTAAAACAGAACTACACATGCAGAGGTCAGCATCAAGTCTCCTGGGCAAAGTGGACCTCCCGGTAACATTAAATCTGAGATGGATATGCAGTAGTAGGTCTAGAGGCCTTTTATCTGGACAAAACCTGGGTCCTAGGCTTGTAAATCAAGAATGCTTTTCTGTGTCAAAGCGGCTTCAATCCTCTAGGCAAGTAAGGGACTTCTTTGTGACTGATACAGTTTCAAGTGGTAATTCTTCTTACATTGGATAATTTGGAGAACAAAGTTTCTCTCTGTGTAAGGTATCTGCTGTCTCTTGTAGAGGATGCTTCAGAGGTATGATGTGTGGGGCAGTAGTGATTCCTATTAAATCTGGGGTCAGCTTTACCTATGGCTTGTGACTAGTGGGGATAACTGTTAAAATCCACATACATTTTTCTCTTTTCAAACACGATATTTTCCCCCACAAGGTTATCTTGGGGAGAAAGATGGAGCAGTTAAGAGTCCAGATGGCCTGTCAGTGTTTTCATGTGTTCTTGCCCATTCATTAACTTGTTAAAAATACTTTTGAGTGGTTATTGTATGCCATGTCCTTTGCAAAACTCTGGGGCCCCACCAATTCACAAAGGCAAGGAATTGTGCTCAAGAAAGCTAAAAGGTGATTGGAAGAAAATATGCATCAATAGACAATTATAATAGTGTACAGACAGTCTGCAGCTTTACTTGCAGGTAAGGTTCAATGATCATTAACCCTATCCTGGGAATTCAGGAAACAGAAACACACTGTCAAGTTTATAAGCTCTACAAGATTGATAATCAGGTAGGGTACTAGCTCAGGGTAGAAGTAAAAGGACTTTGAAACAGAATTTTCTAGGGTTTTGGCTATTGTTTCTGTTTATTTTGGGTTTTGAGACAGGGTCGGTTAAAAGCACTGCCTGCTCTTCCAAAGGTCCTGAGTTCAATTCTTAGTAACCACATGGTGACTCATAATCATCTATAATGAGATCTGGTGCTCTCTGGAGGAAGAGACCTGGTCAGTCATCCTCATCAACTTAAACCATGAAACCAATACTGACAAGTTCAACAGAATTACCATATATGGGCTGCATATGCATGCTTCATCATTGCCAGGACAAAAATTTCAATTCAAAATTTCTTCTTATATTGCTGAGGGTGGTTTGAACTTGATGTTCTGCTGTCTCAGCCTCCAGATTACTGGCATTGAGCACAGTTGCCACCACAGCCAGCTGAGTCCTGGTGTCAGAGTTCTGTGTAATAGGAGTATCCAAGTGAGCAGGAGACAAGCTCTTTGTGTATGTGCCCAGAAGAGGGTGCTGACTCACAGAATGTAAACAATGGTAACAAGTGAGTAAACTAGTTAATGTGCTAGATAATAAACTGGAGAAGACTGGACGAGGTGGTGAGTCAAAGATCGAATGACTGACATGACATCTCTGAAAAGGTGCAGAACTTGCTGTGACTTTCTGTGAGGTTAGATTACAGAAGCAATGCTTGGGTGAGCTGCTGGGAATCCCCTAGCCAACATCCGCCCTGACACGGACCTCACCCACTCTTTCCTTCTTACCCCATGCTGTTGCCTTTTTAATTTGAGGGGACAAGACTTTGTACTTTCAATAAATCTCTCACTCCACAACAGATTTGAATTCCTCACTGAGAAAGAATCTGCCTGAACAAAAACAGTTTCTTGAAGACACCAATAGTAGCTGGAAAGTTTAGTTTGGAGCCTTCAGAACTTAAATACTTTAGGTTTCCTTTTGTCTGCCCATACTTTACATCAAACCGAAGGTTGAGTCAAGTGCTTACTTCTTACCACATTCACCTTCTCGCTCACCCACCCCTGTCTTTATGGGGTAGAACCTTGTGGAAACCATGTAACTAGTCATGGGATCTAGGGGATCTTGAACCACTTGGTGTGGAGACAGAGATGCTTAGTGTACTGAATTCATGAACCAGTTCAATTAAATTTTTTTATTAATTTCTTCTCTCATATATTATATCTCAGTTGCAGTTTTTCATTTTCTCTTTCCTAGCCCTGCCACCAATCACTCCTCTTCCATTTCCCTTGAGAAAAAGGCAGGCCTTCCAGGGATATCAACCAAACATGGTAAATCAAGTTACAATAAGACTACACATTTCCCATCATATCAAGACTGGAAGAGGCAATCCACTAGGAGTAAAGGGGTCCCAAAAGCAGGAAACAGAGTCAGAGATATCGCATGCTCCCACTATTAGGAGACCCACAAGAAGACCAAGCTACACAACTATAGCATATATGTATAGAGCCTAGGTTAGAGCCAAGAAGTTTCCAGGATTTTTGGTTCAGTTTCAGTGGACTGCTATGAGTCCAGGTTTGTTGATTCTGTGTGGTTTCTTGTGGCAACCTTGATCCTTCCGGCTCCTAAAATCCTTCTTCCCTCTTCCTCCGCCCTTCCACAAAATTAACTGAGCTCAGCCTAACATTTGGTTGTGGGATTCTGCACATCTGTTCCCATCAGTTTATGAATGAAGCCTCACTGGTGACCATTCTGACAGGCTCCTGTTTCTGAGTATAGCAAAGTATCATTAGTACGAATTTTTTGCCAGCCTGTTTGGTTCTATCGTAGGTCTCTGAGCTGTCTGGTCTCTGGTTCCTGGCCCTCCAGGCAGTATCTGTGGTGGGCTCCCTCTTGTGGCATGGGTCTCTGGTTGTATCAGTCTTTGGTTGGCCACTCCCACAATCTGTGCCATCAGGTTAGTTCTTTCTTTATGCAATATTCCATTGAAAATATCATAATGTCTTTCTGAGAAGTACTAGTTTAGAAAAATAGGCCTTTATCTGCAGACGTCAACTCTTCTGAAAACTGAATTATGATGTTCTCAAAGCATTCATTACTTATTTAAGACCTTTCTATTTTTCTATGAAACACCTTGAATTTTGTACTCCAGATACAACCATTTAATCAAGATGACTATGGTTAAGCACCATAGGTTTTGTTAGCTTGAATAATAAATGTTGATTTTTATCTAATTTTTAAAACAAGGTGCTCAATATTTAGCAAAATGATGTTGGTAATGGGCTTTCACTGGTGAAGCTGGTGACTAATGTAAATGGCAAAGCATCCATACCCTGAGTCATACAAAACAAGCATTGAGGTTAAATTAATTTTACCAGCCTACATTTCACTCTCATTCTTAAGTAGAGGAAAGAATGCATATGCTTGGAAGTATGCTAAAATAAAAATGTACGCATATATATGCTGAAAGTAGGCAAAGTATTTTCATATTAGCACTGTATATGACAACCTGAAAATAGAATTCATTTCAATGCCAATCTGCAATAGAATATATGAATAATTTGCTGGGTGGTGGTGGTGTGTGCCTTTAATCCCAACATTTGAGAGACAGAGGCTGGTGGATCTCTGATTCTGAGGCCAGCCCGATCAACAGAGCAAGTTCCAGGACAGCCAGGGTTACACAGAGAAGCACTGTCTTGAAAAACCAAAAAATAAAATTAATAAAAAGAATATGTGCATAATTTTATTTTTTCATAATGAAATTTTGGGTGAGTATGCAAATGACCAAACTATGGCCATACACAGCAAAATGACTGCATTTCACCAGCATAAAATTGAAATAAAACTCAAACATCACAGAATACCTGTTACATTTCTCAATGTAAATATTTTGCAAAATTAATGATGATATATCTTTTATGTAAAACACTTAAAGTAATTAAAAACACACATAATTAAGACATTAATATTTGAAACTATGAACTGTATACAAAATATATGACTCCCCTTGTAAATATACACTGCCATGTTTCTAGCAGGGAAGGTGAGGTTGAGATTTCAATAAGAAAGAAGTGGGATAATTGAGTAGACATAATTAATGGAGCCTTGTCTTAAAAGAAAAGGGAATGCGTGGAAAGCTGATGTGGGATTTCCATAAGTATGCTGTGAGTATGTTTTATTGCCATTGGTTAATAAAGAAGCTGCTTTTGGCCAATGGCTTAACAGAATATAGCCAGGCTGGAAAAGATATATAGAGAGAGTAGACAGAGTCAAAGAAGATGCCATTTCACCACTGCAGGAGACAGATGTTGGATGCAAGACAGAACCTTACCTGTAGACCACAACCACGTGGAGATACACAGATTAATAGAAATGGGTTAATTTAAGATGTAAGAGATAGCTAAGAATATGCTAAAATCATTGGCCAAGCAGTGTTGCAATTAATATAGTTTCAGTGTGATTACTTCGGGTCTGGGAAGCCAGGAAAAGAACAAGCAGCCTCTGTCTACAGAAAGCAGAAGCAATAGTTCAGCTGTTCCTCACAAGGAAGTTGGTATAAACTCCAGACCTAAAGAAAGGAGCAAAGCAGTTACCAAAACCCAGGGGAGTATGGTTTCCTGGGGAGGAGTTTAGATGAGAGATACAGCTTTATATCCACAATCACAGGGAGGAAATTGGGACATTGTGTAACCAGCTCCCTCTCTCCAGGCTTTTGGACGTCTCTTCAGTAGGCACCCAACTGGAAGGCAGTGGTTCTACTAATGTGATCCAGGTAGATTAGCACATCAGACAGAAGGCAGGAGCATAGGGCTAGGGTGTGGCTGTAGGGAATTCTGGAACATTTTTATGTGTTTCCTTATTGTTTTAACGTTACAATAATATGAGAAATGCTTTAACACTGGAAAAACTATGTTAATGTGTGCTAAGGGATGTATGTATATATTTTCTTTTAAAATAAGCATTTAAAAGTATGTGAGAGAAAAAGAGGTAGAGGAAGAATAGACTTTGTACAGAATGTATGAAACATAAGTGTGCAGGTACAGATATTTGTGTGTATGTATGTGCTTGAGGATATACATGTTGAATATGTATATGAGACATGGATGTAGACTGCATGTGGCATAATATGCCTGTGAGTCTATGTGAAAGTATCCAAGTAAATTTGATAGTATACCCATGTGTATATATGTGATTATGCATATGAAAAAATAGGTGAATATATTAGTGGTATGTTGCTTACAGAATTCAGATACTCATGATGTACAAAGATAGGTGTAAGATAGTAAAGTAAATAATATGTTAGAGAGTGAGATTTTGAGAGGGGTTAAAAAATTGTGCTTGTTATTGCTTATTTTTGGCTCTTTGGGGGGGGCATCAAGCTCCCAAATAATCACAAAGAGGTTTATTCTTACTTATGAATGCCTGGCCTTACCTTGGCTTGTTTCTAGCCAGCTTTTCTTAACTTAAATTACCCTGTCTACCTTTAGCCTCCAAACATTTATCTTTCCTAGTCTATATACCTTTCTTTTCTCCTTTCTTTGTGGTTTGCTGTGTAGCTGAGTGGTGGTCTCTGGCATCCTCCTCTTCTTCTTTCATTCACTTGTCTTTCTACTCTTCTTCTCTTCCTATTTGTTGTCTCTGCCTGCCAGTCCACCTATACTTTCTCCTACTTATTGGCCTTTTAGCTTTTTATTAGACCATTAGTGGTTTTAGGAAGGCAAAGTACCACAGCTTCACAGAGTTAAACAGATGTAACATAAAAGTGGCAGGATAAAACAAACATTAAATCTTTTTGCAATTAGAAAGGCGCTAAATATTTTACTTTGTTCTCTTTAGTCAAGAACATAAGCAAATATGCATTGTCCTTTTGGATGCTGTGTAAAAGTATTTCTTGACGAATAACATATGACAGCCAATTGTGACTGTCTTAAAGAAGTTCTCAATATGCTTGCTGTCTGTGTAGCTTTCTTTCTGAGAATTTCTCTTCTTTTTTAACCCTCATGTTGATGCCTATATTAAAATGCCTTTAGTTAATGCCACCTCTGCTTAATGCTGACTAGTTATGAACTTCTTTTCTGTGTTAAAGCCACTAACCCCAGTTTGACCTGAGTTCAGGTCCTTAATAAAGAGAACATCTCAGCCTGTAGTATTGTGCCTCCTTCGCTGACCTAAACCCCAATGTTTATGTAATAAGATTTCTCTTAATTGTGTAATAAACAACCTCTATAAGGAATTGAAAGAGACCTTGGGTTACTGTACACAACTTCATTTTTTTCTGTATTGCTTCATTTCCCTGATAATGAGTATGAAAAGACACCGATTCCAAGCAATCTTGTTATGAAAGAGCTTTTGACAAAAAGAGGCTGAAGTGTTTTATACTACTAACTTATTTTAAGAGTTTCAGTGTCCTAAATTTGGCATGTTTCTGCCTATCATTGGTATATATTATTTTACATTGTCACATGTGGGCTTTTGTCATCATGTAAATGGAATTGATTGCCTGGAGTCATCAAACAACTAGTTTAATTTAATATAACAATTTTTAAAAGCCATTCTCTATATCATATATTTACTTCACACTTAGTAAACAACCGTATCTATTAAACTGCAAACTGGTTGTGGTGATTTGCAAGTGAATGGCCCCCAAAGTGCGTGGCACTCTTAGGAGGTATGGTCTTGGAGTACACGTAGGCTTGCTGGAGGAAGTATGTCACTATGAAGGCAGACTTTGAGAGTTTGTATATGTTCAAGCCATGCCCAGGGTCTCAAACCATTTCTTGTTTCCATTGACCTGTAAGTCAAGATGTTGAACCCCCAGCTCTTTCTCCTGTATCATGTCTGCTTGCACACCATCAAGTTGCATCATGATGATAATGGACTAAAGTTCTGAAAAAGTAAGCCAATCCATTTAAATGTTTTCCTTTATAAGAACCCCCATGTTCATGGTGTCTCTTCACAGAAATAGAAACCGTAACTAAGACACTGGGAAAACTCTGCTGCAAATGCCTGTAAGCTTAGTTGAACCCCTGGTGCTATTAGTTACAGAAAGCATATCAGTCATCACTGAAGGTGCAGACGCCCAGAGACGCCTTTAGTTGTTTGCGGAGTCTCCTTTGTTTCCTCCAATCACTTCAATATCAAGTCAACTCACTTCAAACTGTCTTAGTAACTGGAAAAAGTTGACACCCAGTCTTTAAAACCCATGAGTCATTTTCTAGGATAAAAGAAGAATCAACACACCTTTAATCGGCAGCCACATCCAACCAGGGCTGACGTTCCGTGAACACCTTATGCTCCCACTTGAACTTGAGCTCTTCTGCAAGATCACCCCGGCCTAGCTTGCGGAGATGGCGAGCCAGGAGGCGAATTTTGTCCATGGAAGTCGGGAGTGATCGTTTCCAGAAGCAAAGCAGGTCGTGGATCTGCTCTGTCAGATCGTCTGGGTGCTTGAGTTTGATGAGCTGAACTGTGCTGCGGCGCAGAGGAAGGGATGCAGTGAGGATCTCGACACCTTCTTCAGAGAGTTCCTCTGCCAACCAGTGAAGTAAATTATCCCAAAGAGCCTCTGTCAGGACACGTGTAAGGTTAGGTGAGGATAGTGAGGTTAGGATTCTTGTTTAGTCACTTGCTGATCTAACGCTCCTCACCAGGTCATGTGAAATCTATCTGCTTTCAGGTCTAGCCTCTGAGAAAAGAAACTATGAGACAACCCAGGTAGGCTGCCGAATGTCTGCCAGTACTAAAGTCATCTGAGGGTACCAGCTACTGCAGAGGCTTAGCAATGCTAGCATCCCTAGGAAGCAGAAGAGCTTGTTAAAATGATTTCTATACTCCATCCACATAATGACTGAGCAGTAAGTACTAGGGTAAGACAGGCATATGGTAGTTTTAATGAGCTCTCAGTAGATGCTGATGCTGGAGTCCAGATCACTGCTTGAATAGTACTGTGTTGGAGGATGTTTTCCAGGTACAAGCAGATATTTTTTACTAGTACTAATATGATGAATAACTACATCAGCTACTCAATTTTCACAGGGATATAACTACACATATATCCACAAAAGCCAGAGTACCCGGAATGCATTTCTATGGAAGGTCCTCTAACAAAAATTTCCAATGACCTCTGCACAATATAGACCTGCAAACACCTTGAGTAGATTTAGTATGATCAACACAGCTCTGACCAAGTCTGGAAACCTGTTCGTCTCTTGCATTTCTGATTCCATTTTGCAGTCATTATTTGTTGCGGTGTGTAATTTAGACCATCTGTCTGTGTAAGGTCCCCATGCCCTACTCTCTTCTATCACGGCCACTTTTCTCCTGGTTTGCAGTCTCTCTCAGCTTCGACTACCTGCAGGAACTACTGAATGCACTTTCCTGTGAAGATTACTTAGGAAAAGGGGCAGATACAACCTGGTTAGGTTCCAAACAGTGTTCTCCTAGCATCAGGCAAAGCACACATTTTGATGTTCATTGCACTTCGTAACATTCTTCCTCTCTCCATGTCTTTCCCTCCTTCTTCTGAAATTTGCAGGCAGCTTCATCACCAGTCTCGCCAATAACTGTTCACTCCCCTAACCACAATCTCTTTGTCCTGTCTTGTGTTTCCAAAATAAATAGAAGCCAGGCTTCACATTTCATTTTCTTTCTTTTCCTTTTTTTCTTTCCTTTTCTTTTCTTCTCTTCTTTCCTTTCTTTCTTTTTGCATTGCTAAAGATCAAGACCAGGGTTTGCTCCATGGTCAATAGTTTCTCTACCACATCGTAGACTGTAATTCTACCACTGAGCTTCATCCATCCAAAGCCTAAAAATTTTTGTGCTTCATAGTCAGTGAGATTGCTTCCTCCTATGTGGTCTAAGTTTCTCAACATTACTACTTTCCTTACACCCTAGATTTCCACAGCTCCAGTTCCTCTGCTCCTGGGTAGTAAGCACTTTCCTCCATCACTAGCAGCTATCTGCCATTTTCTCACTCACCCATGCAAAGTCCTTCCTGCCTTATCCCAGTGCTTCTCTAAAGGCTCACCTCTCTATATCTATAATGGTCTTAGAATCAACTTAAAATGTGTTTCCTCTTTCTCTTCATTGTTTCCTGGTTTCCAACATTAATCCTGCTTTCTTAGCATTTTCTAAACTACTTGGGCTTCCCCAAGTCATGAAAAATATATTGAATGCAACCAGCTATGCTACTTTGTATCAAGCATGTTATCTGAGATATTGACAAATGCACTTAGAAATCTTATTGTTCTAAAGTCAATTTAAAATTTTCTATCCCAATGGACAGCAAATTCTTTCTTCTGTCCTAAGCCCACTCAAACTGTTCTAGAGACATTTGGTTACTACTTACAGCCACTGGCTCTTGGTTTACATCTTCTGTGACACCCATTGACCACATCATCATCATCATCATCATCATCATCATCATCATCATCATTATTATTATATGCAGAAGCAGTATTTCATGGCTTCCTTCTTTTCTCTCTTTCCTCAGTTCACTCATTTCCCCAGTGTAACTCATTGTAACCTTCCTGTGTCATTTCATTTGAATTTTTTTTAAGAGCATATTTTTTCTAAATATAATTTTTATTCAATATTTGTGTATGTTTCTATGGTTTACATATGAGAATGTGGATGTACATATGACATAGTGTTTATTTGTAGGTTAGAAGATAACTGGAATTTGGAGTCAGTTCTCTCTCGCTGTGGAGTGCAGGGATTGAACTTGGGTCTTTAGGCTTATATGGAGAGCACTTCTACCTGCCAAGCCAACTTGCCAACCCCAGATATTCAATTTCCTATGTCTCTCCCAATGAATTCATATAATTTTACTTACTTACCCTCTCTTACAGGTAACATACCTCAATCTACTATAGATTCATCTTTAGCTTTGTTTTTTCTTGACCATACTCTAGAACTGAAATATTTGTCTCTTTGTGAGTGATGAACTTATCTATATGGCTATAGAACAGACAACTGAGATACCATATTTATAAATCTGAAACTATCAACCTTTGGCCTTTTCTTATTTCCAGCTGCCTGGGTCTTGATTTCTTTGTTTGCTTCTTTGATTTTTTATTGTGGTAGTTTGGCTGAGTAAGCTTAAACACTGCTATTCTTCAAATTTTTCAAAGCCCATGTCACATACTCTTATGTCTAAATACTCTCTCAACTTTACAGATTTCAAGTATTTTGATTTCTAGCCATAGTGACACTCTATTAATCATTCTTTCTGTAGTTGGGATCTTAAATATTTTACTTAAAAGACCCATGTTTCTTGGCCCTGAGGTCTTTCTGTTTCTCTCCATTTTTTTCCTGATGGGATGAGATGAACAAAACTCCTCTGCCATATCTTTCCACCACAGTGTACTCTACTGCCAGAAGTCATGGTGAAACTGAGTCAAAACAAGCTTTTCTCATTTTAAATATTTTTGACATTTATTTGTTTTGTTTCACATGTGTTCGTGTTTGGACTGTGTGTATGGCATACCATGTTCATGCAGTACTAACACGAGCCAAAAGAGGTCATCATATTCCCTGTAACTGGAGTTACAGATAGTTGTTAGCCACCATGTGGGTACTGGGAATCAAATGAGTTCCTTTGAATAAGCAACAAGTACTCTTAACCATTGAGCCATTTCTCTAGGTCCCTTTCCCATTTTAAAATTGATTTCCTCAGTTATTCTGTCACAGTATTGGAAGACTGACCCCTACAAAGTTCTATCTTTTTGCTGAAAGGAATTAAAGTTCTCGTTCATATTCTTGCTATTAATTTTGGCTTGCTTTTAGATTTGACACAGTTAATAAGAATTTGAGATTTGATCTGATCTTGTTAATCACTTTTATAAATCTATTGAAAGGCAGTCCTATTGTCTAAGCTTTTTAATTTGAATATTTTAAGCACTTAATTGTTTCTTTGTTATGCAGGAAAGCTGTGAGCTCACTGTGCACTGTGGATGGGACAGAGTGCAAAATATTCTTCCCACAAGGTGGACTTCTAGGAAGAATCAAATAAAGTCCGATAAGTGAATGCACTGGAAAGCAAGGTCATGGAGGGAATACCCTGGTCTGTTCCCATTAACCCCATGACATGGCCAAGATGATAAGACATAACACCAGGTGTATGCACTTGTATTTGCTTAATCTACCTGTAAACATCACCCTATCCTTTGTTTGCCTTAATAAAATTGAGAACTGTTTTATTTGCACTACTCTTTTAGAATTCTGAAGCCTGGAGTCCCCTAGTTCGTCTCCATTCAGATCTTTAGAATATATCCTTTTGTCTTTCAGACTTAGCCTTGCTGGTCATGGGACAGGTCAACAACCCAAGTCTAATCCCATCTATGATCATCCTTCCATCTGAAGCTTTGATGCTACCTGGAACTTCCTAATACACATAATGAGGACTGCCATGTTTTTGTACAATCTGATGGTCATTGACAGCAACAAATATTGTGTTTTTATTTAAACATTAAATTTCTTTAAAAATTAACAACATTAAACTTTCTGAGATTTCACTCACTTCAGCTGTGCAAACTTCACCTGCTCTCTTTTAAAATGTATGTCTTTGATAAAGTATATAATAATAAAGTTTATTCCTATTCTCTATACAATGCAGATGAGGAGTGCCTGCATTTTCTACACTAACCCATAAGGACTGCTAATCAGGATTCCGGTCCATTCCTGGTGGACCTAGTAAAGTATGGTGAACAATATGATAAATTTGATGAGCACAAATTACAGAATTTGTAGTCTTTACATTATTAAATAATACATTTAAAACTTAAATAGGATAAGCCTGTCAAGTCCTATTTGGAAATATGCATCTTTGTTAGGTAGCTACATTCTTGTTAATATGAAATCTAACTAATTATGAATAACCACAACCAAATATTTTCCCTCCGGTTTCAGAGCTCAAAGTGATCAGCATTACACAATGAAACCTTCTCTTTCTTGTTGCAGTGGAATGCACACCTCAGTTTCACCTTTACTGACATCTAAGACAATCCTTAATTGACAACATTTGGGTACTGACACATGGAAATTAGAGTTGAAGTTGAACAATTTTGCAATGCTACAAAACTATAGTGTATTGGCCAAATCTAGAATTTCTATGTGAGCAAAATGTTTTATAAAGCTCATATTTCTATGAGTTACAATATAGTTCTAATCATATATTTGTAAATGCTATTTGAGGTTATATGTACATGAATTCTCAAAGAAGTCCATTGATGGGCTTTCCTGAGATAATTAAGTGTAACTCTCTCACTTTTTTATATAAAAGAACTCAGATATGTAAACTATATGACAGTAAAAAGTAATTTGACCAGGACAAAGCAAAGGGTCCTTACCTAGAGGGTCTGTCGACACTCTTTTAGTGCTTTGTGGTCGGTTGATTATTTTTTCGTGCTGCTCAGAGAAAGGGAAGCACAGTAAGTGAAGGAAGTTAAACGCTGAAGAACAAGCTCAGTCTCCACCCAAACCTCACCCTTGTTGGCAAGACTCAAGCTGCACACTTTGCAAACTGAGACTGTGTGTGTGTGGGTGTTCACCAGTAGTTCTCCTGTATTAGTACAGAGTACAACAACCCAGATGTTTCAAAAAATTTACACTTAGTCACATTTAAGCATCACCATAGAAACCCCATGAAGTCCAAACAAAACTAAAATTGAGGATAATTTAAAAGACACTAGCATAAAGCACCCCATGAACTCTATGCCCAAACCATGATATTTCAAAAAATCAATGTATGCCAGGAACTGGACCTTAACACTCAACTCGGGACTTGGTACCCAGCAGAGACTCAAACAACAGTTTATGTGAATGATATGCAGATAGGATACAAGAAACAGTTAAGTTGTTATGCATATATCTTAAAACACATTTTCCAGAACTAATCACATAGTTAATTATTCCTTTGAAACTACCTGGCTAACAATTTGTACACAGTTAATGTAGAAGAGTGAAAACTAACATATGACAAGAAGCAAAAATGTCTGGTTTTAAACAGCTAATTAGAGGCTGAGAAGCAAAGTTTCTTTGAAGCATTTGACACCTCAATCTCTGTGAAAGATAGTTCTTAAGACTGTGACAAAATCTTGAACACAGCTCATTGCAGCTTCATCTATAATGACAAATCATAAATGACCAAGATTGTCTTAAAGAAGTGAGCACTACTCAGAATTATGGAAGAATACTGACTAAAAAACAAAGACAAATAATTGAAGGACAGAGAAGGATAAAAATTGAAAGATGCAAGTTTCTAAATAGAAGTGCCATATAGTATTATTCTAACTGCAAAATTTTTGTTTTGAAAAGTTACATATTCTAGTTTCCCTGAGATCATGTTCCTAAAACAACGTTTTTTCAAATATAGGAAAAATTGCTAGTGATTTTTGATAGGTAGGGATCAAGGAGACACGACAAAAAAGGGGAATAAACAGGGCATTGTAATAATGAACTAATCCTGAATCTTGATGGTATGATGGGTATGCCATTCATCAAGCTACAAGGTAGCAGAGAGCTACACACACACATGTACTGATGTCACCTTCCTGGCTTTGACAATATACCACATTTACATGGAATACAGATACTAAGGAACATTGGTTGAAGAATAATCAGTTCTCTCTACTACCTTTCCTACTTCCTAAAAATCTATCTTTCCTTCTCTCTCTCTCTCTCTCTCTCTCTCTCTCTCTCTCTCTCTCTCTCTCTCTCTCTCTCTCTCTGTGTGTGTGTGTGTGTTTGTGTGTGTGTGTGTGTGTGTGTGTGTGTGTGTAACGGGACTGAACCAATGGCAACATGCATACTAGCGAATGTTCTAATACCAAGGTTGAGGTACACTGCCAGCACCCCGTTTTTTTTTTTCTTTTTCGAGACAGGGTTTCTCTGTGGCTTTGGAGCCTGTCCTGGAACTAGCTCTGTAGACCAGGCTGGTCTCGAACTCACAGAGATCCACCTGCCTCTGCCTCCCGAGTGCTGGGATTAAAGGCGTGCGCCACCATCACCCGGCAGCACCCCGTTTTTTTTATTATAAAAACCTATCTCACAGCAATGACAATAAGAACAATAAATGCACCGTATGTCAATATGTAGCACACCTTATGTACTTAAAACAATAAGTTCACTGAAGCTGAATATTTGCTTTGTAGCAATGTTTTTCATAGAAGTTCTATGGAAGAATATAAAACAAATTAAGAAGTTCCAATAGAAGGAAATTAAGAAATAAATATATGTTCAGGTGTATTGTATTGTACCACTTCAATCTAAATTAACTTGGATGTAACGACCATATGACAGACCCTTTAAAACTGAAATATAAATGTCGATTTATTTATACTTTTAAATTCAGTTTATATGTGTGTAAACATCTGTGTGTGCTTGTGTGAATGTATACACTCAAACATGTGCAGGGACCCATTGAGGCTTTGGTGTCAGATGCCATGAAGCTAGAGTTACAGACGTAGGTATCTGTGAACATATGTGGCTGCTGGGATCTGAGCTCTGGTCCTTTTGATTAAGCAGCAAATATTGCTAAATGCTGAGTCATCTTGTCACCGCCATAAACAGTGCAACAGAATCTGCCTCCCCATCATTGGACCTTGCATGGACTAAGCCAATGGCAAGATATAGGTATCAAATTGCTTTCTTTATTTATGTATCAGTAAATTTTTTTCCTGCTCCCAGGATATTGTTCTTTGTTCAGAGAAGTCTCATAGCGTCTTGACACTTGACAATGTTTCTGATGCCTAAATACAGAGGGGTTTTCACACATATGTGCATCCAGTTTTCCCATAAAAGATACAGTTTAATATTTGGGATTACAATATGATTGTATTTTTCTCTTGGATTTCCTCTACCCAAACCTTCTAATAGTTACTGCATGTAAATATTTCTATATATACATATTCCTAAATATAACCTCCTCAGTATGTATAATATTACTTCTGTATGTATACCAAGTGGTCAGTCTTGAAATCATAAGGGATGTTTAATGTGATCTTCCTGTGCTTTACTTGCCCCTCCCCACTCCCTCTTACTGCTTACTGCTCCATCCATTCTCTGCATGGTGCACAGTTCTTGTCCTTATGCTATTTTGCCTGGAGCATTGCCTTCCAGACTTCCTGGTGTCCAGAACAGCCCCCAAGGCCAAATAGAGTCTGCATGCCCTCATACATTCTTTGTAATGATCCCAGTGTCCCCATGCCATCTTTTACAGAAACAAATAGCTCCACTTTTATACTTTCTGCTTTCTCATTTTTTCTGCTCAGATGATGTCAACCTGTTACCCCAGCCACATACTAAAGGAAGCTGTTGTATCTTTATTAGTAGCCTTTTTGTATGTTAGCTAGTATATTTTGGCATGTTGACTATAATTTCTTCATCACTTTCAACTTTCGTGGCACATGAAGATTGTTGAATAAAACTTTGAAAAAAATAAATCTTTAAGCTTTCAAAGTTTTTTCTTCAACACACTATTCTCTTACAAAGGAGACTAGCAACACTTATGTGGGGACATTTATCAACGACAACCCTCTTAAAGATATCAGCATACCATAAATAATTTGGATATGTACAGGTACATATTTATACTGCTATTTATAAGTCAATTCTCATAAAAAGTCAATAAAAAGAACTGAAACCCAAAACAGCCACTTAGGCTTGAAGAGGGTATGAGTACTGAGTTTTAAGGCTTCTATTATCAGGATTCTAAGCATTGCTGACTATTCTTTCTGTACTGCCTAAGAATAATCCTCTTATTGAACTATTCAAGTTTACTAAAGAATTTAGCGGAGCTCATATCTGTGAGTTGAGTTGCTTCTCTGTGTAATTTTCAACAAACTGACATAGAGTTACCTATTAAGCTCTCTAGTTTTAAGTCCTTTAGCACTTCCCATTTTCCCCCTTGTAGATCTTTTCACTCTCTCAGAACAAGTCTGATCAGTCTTGGCTTTCCTTGTTATGTTAGTATTTTCTGTATGTTGGCAATCACAAACTGTTGTACTATTGCAATATATGTACATATGCATATCTAGATAGATAGATAGATAGATAGATAGATAGATAGATAGATAGATAGATAGATAGATAATCATACTGTTTTGTAGACCCTAGAGTTAATTCCTTCTAATTGTTCACTGGTTCTGTTTATAGCAGTGGAGATTCAGACAGAGAGCCTGTAAAGCCCTTTAAATGCCTGGCTTGGGTCAGTTTAAGTCACGTTTTTTATCACACAAGTTTGGAAAGAACTGGGTGTCATTTTTGCATATACGAAGGATTTCTACAGCACTAACATTCTAATAGGTGATTGTCTGAAGTTTCATCTGTAATTATGATGTAAACAGAGGTTTAGGTAATCAGAAACCCCATCAGTCAATTTCACCATTACACAGTAACCTCAGAAATAGTGTTCTATCCTGTGTCTCACAGCAGCATCTGCACTAAGCTATTATGGACCATTTGAGCTTTGACAGTACTTTGATCTGGAAAATACTCAGCATTTCAGTATCAGTTATGACTTACATCCATTGTAACGTGTTTTCAGGGAGCTTATGATGGTGCATTCAGTAGCCAAGCCAGCAACACTATAGAAATACATGTGTGAGAATAAAGGAAAAAACATTGCAGAGGAAGAATAAGCCACTGTGGGTGATTTGTTTGGTGACATCATATTATCATTCCACCCTCCAACCTAAATGGTTGAATGTGGGTCATAGTTGAGAACACAGCAAAGATGATGGGGTGACCCAAGTCCAAGTTCTACCACAATAACTGGTAAAACACAAAATGAAGCTTTAAAAGGAAAAAAACTCGGGAAACTAAATCATTTAGACTATTTCGCACACATCTTTTTTTTTTTTTTTTGCGCCGTCCGTCTGCCTGCCTATTTCACACACATCTTAAGTGGTTAGGTAGAAACAATGATATAAAAGTATGCCTTTGAGACCTGGAGCAATACTCTATTTTAATTATACCTTAGGTGGTAAACTAATTTCAAAGGCATCTAGGAAAATATTGTTGTAATTTGATAGATGTACAAGTAATAAATGATAAATTTGTCTTATTTAGTTTCTAGTGCATTCCAATACAGGTTCTTCCAGAGAAGAACCATTTTTTTTATCAGATAATTATGCTAGAGATTCCCTGTTCTTTTGAGTATCCTTATACATTGATGCTGTATAGTAGAATGAATAACAGCACTTAATCATGAATATAAACCCACAGGTCCTTATTATAGTGTCTTGTGGTAACAGCTATTTCATCTACTTCTACCTCACACTCCTCACACTTTAACCATCTTGACACAGATTTTTTAATTTTTTTTTTTTTTTGGTAACCAAGTAATTAGTTATGTTACTAAAATACACACAAGTTTATTTTAGCAACAGACAAAAATGAAAGCATGTATCTAATTAGTATCTGTCTGCATATCTTTAGGACATCTTTAATGAACTAGCAATAGACCCCAAATGCATCTAACTAGTACTCGTCTGCATATCTGTAGCATGGGTTTTTATAAGGAGCTTTAAACCACAAAACAGGCAAGTTCTGGATTTGACTGTTAAGGTAATTTGAATGAGAATGGCCTCCATTGGCTTACATATTTGAGTACTTGGTCTTTGGTAGCGGTTTGGAAAGTATTAGAAGGCGAGCTCTTGTTAGAGGAAGTATCACTAGGCGACAGGCAGTTATAAAGCATCAAAACCCTTCCCAGTGCGCTCTGTCTACCTTCTGCTGTGGAATGGGTTATGAGCTCTCTGCTGTTGTTCTAGCTGCATGCCTTCATGTCTTTGCTCTGCCACCATAAATTTTAACCTGAATCTGTAAACCCAATTAAACATTTTATTTTATAAATTGCACTGCTCATAGTGTTTTGTAAGAGCAATAGAAAAGTAACCAATACAACTGCTTACTTTAATCAATTTATTTTGTGTGAGTGATTCTTTAATAATAATTATCATTTGCATTAGAGAGCAGTTGTAGCAAAATAATTGTAAGCCACTTTCTTAGGTTTGTAACTGACGGTTAACATTGATTTCTTAATGATTTCATACTATAGGCAAGCTAGATAGACTATTAATCAAATAAATAATCTGTTATAAAACTAATACTAGCAGAAATTCTATGATCTTTATAGGTTCATCATAATTGTCTGTCAAATAATAACTTATTGCAGTATTGTCTCAGTCTATGCTTTATGACATTATTTTATTCCAAAAATAAAACAGTAGTTTGATTAATTATCATTTCTATTTCACAAATGTAAATTTATGAAGTCAACATGGATAGGAAATTACAAAACTAGATTTAAAACCCCGGGTCTTTTTAAAACTCTAATTAGAAGATAATGTTCTCTGATAACATATTCGGCAATGATTTTGATTAGTAACCATAGGTTAGGAGTTACTCTAAAGAATATAACCTGTAATCTTTGCAGCAAAATGCAGTTTTGTGTGTATCCGGATGAAGTAGTTATTATGTATACTTTCCAGATGAAGAGAACAGATTTAAACAAAGAAAACAATTTGGTCAAAAATATCCATTCAAAACGACAGACATACCATTCAACCTACTATCTATAAGAAAAATTTTATCCCACATTTATAACTGTAAGTTAAAACTTGCCTAGAAAATGAATATAGCATATAACTTTGCATTTAAGTATTCCAGTAACTTCTACATTGCATGCATCATTCACACATGCTAACTTTGCTTCCCTGGACTGGGAGGTAGTATGAGGTGGAGGTTTAAAACCCGACTTCTGGCACTGGTACTCATTTAGTTGTGACCTTGAGCAAAATATTCCTTTTTCCTTGGTTCCTCACTTTAAGCAAGAATAATAGCAACTCTTCCCCAGTGACACTGAAAGGAGACACTGAATTATATCATGCTCCTTTAAAGCATGGCATAATATACAACTAAGTGCTCAAAATATTACCAGCCATGACTTGTTTATTCTTTAAAAATTACTATTTGCTGCCTACTTAACAGGAAGTTCACTTATATAAACAAAAAGAAGCTCTAAAAATAAGTGCAATTAAAACAAAACAGCATTGCTAAATTCTGTTGCTAGCCAAGATTTCTGAACCTGAGAACAATTCACAGTTAAGAAGGGAGTTTTGCAAGTGATAGAGATATTAACACCAGCCTGTGTTCTATTCACAAGATCAGAGGAAGGGACTAAAAAGAGAACAGCTGCATTACCACGTGGATCTATTTTTTATTTAAAGGTAATGTATGCATTAATTTAAGAAATAAATGGAAACACTACCAGAAACTTCAAGACTTGAGGACAAGCATTGTGTGAAAGAAGCATTCTTTTTTTTTTTTATTTTCAGAGAATGACATCATTCAGGATAAATAGGTATGGACAGTGTTTATGTCTTTCCAAGCTCTAGAGAAAACATTTTAATGGCATGGGAGTAATGAGTCACCAAGCGAATGAGACTCTTCTACATCAGAGAAAGCCAGATCCGGTGGGTAGAGGGATGGCTGCAGTGTCTGCTCAACTGTCCCTAGGAGCTGTGTCCCTATAGGAGTACAACATAAAATCTTACCAGCGTGTCCGTAAGTGGCTAAGCTCTTAAAACCCACATGATTATGGAAGATTGCTTCTGTTGTGTGAGAATTCCCAGGTGAGCAGATGACCACGATCCAAGACTCAACTCCAAAGCTGAGTTTCAACAAAAGAGTTTGGTTATGGTGTCTTGGAGGCCTGCTATTTTTCTAAAGGCAAATGGAAGGGGAGTGGATCTGGGAAAAAGGAGAGAGGAACTGGGAAGAGTGGAGTGGGGGGAAACTATGGTCAGGATGTATTGTTTGAGAGAAGAATCTATTTTCAATAATACATAAATAAGCAAACAAACAAGCAAATAAATAAATAAATAAAATTGCTCATTCCCTTCTAAGGGGGTAGAAAAAGACTCCATAAGAGGATGGAAGAAGCTATATGCTGTGACTGGGTTGTATTCTGACCTTGTCCTTTACAAATCAAAAGAAAAGAAAAAGTATGTTTCTCATTGAATATAGAACATAAGCTTGCTGGTGCTTATTATGGAGGAATGTATTGTGATCAATTATTGTAATCACCCTTTAGAAATGTATTTGCAAGTATTTTTTTGTAGATGAAATGGTAGGTCATATTTTATTTTCTTTAAAATTTTTCTACAAGAAGAAATAATACCATCAAATCAAGGTTTAAAATGATGGAAGAAGTGTTTAGTAAAGTTCTTTCTGCATATTCTTTACTTCGTGGCACATTTATGTGTTTACACACCAGCATACCCAAAGTTTTTTTTTTTAATATTTATTATGTATACAACATTCTGCCTCTGTGTATATCTGCAGGCCAGAAGAGGGCACAAGACCTCATTACAGATGGTTGTGAGCCACCATGTGGTTGCCGGGAATTGAACTCAAGACCTTTGGAAGAGCAGGCAATGCTCTTAACCACTGAGGCATCTTTCCAGCCCATCCCCAAAGATTTTTAAATAAAGAAATTAAAAGGCACCATCATGGGCTAATAACCTGTGGTTGTTGTCACATAGACATTCTGATAACTCTATAATCAGCATAGAACTTCGCTGACAACCTATGAAAGATGATCTGCACTCACAACGAAAGGAAGTACCATCCCATGGAGGAGCATAAAGACCACCCTGAACCTACAGGCAAGTAAAACCATCAGAGAACAAAATATCAAGAGCAGAGCCAGTTTTTTCTTTTAATCTAGATAGATCTCACAAGGAAATAAATTGAACAATTAAGTTAGGTGCTGCGGGGGTGGAAGTGCTATGAAGCCTCACTGGCCTTGCTCAGACCGTTCTTTGTTTTAAGCCTATTCTTGTTTCTGTGCAGCAGGTTTTATAATTGCTTCTTCATTACTTTTACCGTTGTTTAAAATTGAAACTTTATTTTATTTTTTTAAGGTATAGTGTTAGTATGCTTTTGTGACTAAGAAAAAAATGAATATGTTCCCCTTGCCTTGATAAATCTAGTCACAAAGGAAGATAGCTTTCAGGAAGCTGAATCAATTCAGGAAAAAGCCAAGGAATCTGAGGAACTTGGAAGGTGGGAAGAGCTTTGTCTAACCAATGGCTGCATTTGTAAAATGAGAAGAAATCTAGATAGTTCAGAAAACATAGAGGAGTATTTAAAGACATTCAAAAAACAGTCTGTAATAGAATAATCTGGGTCTTAAATTGGTAATCCTGGCTTCAGGGTTTCTCTCTCTCTCTCTCTCTCTCTTTTTTAAACAAGAAAAGCAGAAGATATGTTACATGAGTCAATGAAACACTTCACATATACCAGAACTTGATAAATATTCACACTTGTTAATAAGAGTTTTTAAACCTACTCAAAATTCCAAGTCGCTTTTGCAAAAATCAGGTCTCTTTGAACCACAAATGTAACTAAATGAAAGGTGCTACTTATTTTTATAAAACTGCCCAAGAAAACAGGAAAGAAGCCATTCATTAGAATTTATACTACACCCAACAACCTTTTGTGATGTCTCCACTTTAATATTACACTCATTATAGATTTGTCAATCAGAAGATCCACCAAGGTGTCTAAATTCTGAGAGTAATTATTTTAAAAGATTTTTGATTTCCCGATTTGTTTTATTTTGTCTTTAATGGGCTTAAAGGTAGGAATAGACTTTCTGATAACAGCGAAATGAAAGTGACCAGAAAGGCCTGGACATTCACAAACATAGTCCTAGGTCTTATACAGAAATTCCCACAATAACCACGACTTCCCAGTCATGAGAGGCTTTTGCCTGTTAGCTGAGTAGAAAATGGATTAAGCTTTTGTCAGTTATTAAAACACATTTCAATTGTTCAAGATTTCTATTAGTATCTATTCATTTATTAAATAACGAGTTCAGTAAAATATTAGTGAAGGCATCTGAGGAGAGAATATTAAAATGAATGAGGTCCTCTATCCCCAATAAACTTAGTCACACCTGGTGTCATGGTCAGGTGTGCTGACACTAGAATCAGATCAATCTTGTCTGTTGTACTATTAAATTAGATGTACTATTTCTCCTGAGGGGAAAATTTCACTGTTCATCTATTTCTTCAGCAATGTACTTTTTTCAGAAAACCATATAACATCGGTAAATGTTTAATCCAATTTCTATCAGAGTATGACAATCAGTATTACTAATTATTTTATATAAATAATAATTGCAATGGACCATACATTAGCATCTATGCACATGCTTTGGTAACAGTTATTCCTCAGCACCTATAACCAAGTTTCCTTTTAATTGTTTAGTAGATGGTAGGGTTTCTCTAAGGAGGTGACAACAGTTCCAAGTGCAAAAGTTATTGCTAATGTATGAACTTATGGTAAGAGATCCGGAAGTGGTCATAATGATGATGAGTAATAGAAATGGAGCAAAAGATGTTACTCAGGGCAAGGCATCTTGTAAAGGCTATAGGGGCAAAGGGATGGGAGTTTTGAAGGGCTTCAGTGCTAAGGTGACCATGGGTACCAACTGCCTATTGAAGAGTCCTCGTAAAAATGATAAAAAAATGATAAATTTCTCATTAAACTTTGAGAAATCCCGTGCTTTCAGTTACATAAAGGCTGGTCTAGAGTAGAAAGTGGCACTGATCACAGATCCTCAAGGGAAAATAGTTCCAGTGGGTCTGTACTAAGAATAGAGATGAATGTAAATCTGAATAATAAAATACTGCACTGATCATATGACAATGGGTCACACCAGTTGCCAAAGGCCCCTTCCCACAGCTTCTTCTGTTTTCCAATGTACTTCTGTCTCCTAGCTCCACCCATATCCACAAGTCCTCGTTGTCTCCATTCCTAAACATCTGTGTCCTTGTTCTCTTCTTACCAACATCACCATCTTACCCATGAATTATTTAACTGTCTCTTTCATTTACTGATAGTAACTCATCTCCTGAATATATTTCCATCTATTACAATGATACTGCAAACAAAGTTTTACCATTTACTCTCCTGGTTAAACTTCTCCAATGGCTTGTTATAGTTATTCCTATTCTATTAAATACATATAAATTAAAATTAAATTAAATTGCTATAAAATTAAATTTAGTTTAAAACTAGAAACCTGGGATTATTTGTTTACTATGTACCATACCACATACTGTCTCTCTGGGTGGATGTTCTCTGTGTCATAAAATCCATAACATCCTCCTGAAGAATTAGATAGGTGACCCAAACATGGAATTCAAATCCCTCCATAATCAATTCTCAACTTATTTCAATATGATGTTTCCAGGTCTTTCACTTAGTCCTCATTGGTCTCATTACATGTTCCTGGAATACACCTGGTGCTTTCCCAGTAGAAGTTTCTGTTCACACTGTGCTACTTTCTCTTAACCATCTCTAGATTCAAATTTCTTTTGGGTATACAAATTATAGCCCACTTATTGAAGAGTTAACATCATCCATATATAAGCAAGAATGTACTGTATATGCCTTTTTGAGCCTTTGTTACCTCACCTAAGATTATTTTTAGAGTTCCATCCATTTACTGTAAATTTTATATCACTTTTACTTATTGTTGTTTTGGGTTTTCATTGTCTTCTTGTTTACGTCTGATTAATAGCCTCTGTGAAAATGTATATTTTCTTTATCCATTGATATGTTTATGACAACTAGGCTATTTCAAACTTCTGACTATTATGAATAGAATGGCAATGAACATGTTTAAGCAAGTGTCTCTGTAGTAGGATGAATTGTCCTTTGTATACATGTCTATTAGTGGTATAGATGAATCTTATGGTATATTTTAGTGGTTCAGGCTGATAGGAAAAATACGTTTTAAAAATCATCCTTATAGGGCAGGAAGAATGCAATGAACATCCAAAATCAAGAGAAAGTGATGCTTCTGGCAAGCGCATCCGCACCCTTCCGGCCTTCAACGTGGTGTGCTATTTAATGTGGCGGAAGCGTAAATGCTGACAGTACCTTTTTTTTTTTAACTAGAAGTGGTGTGATGAAATGTCATGAGTTCACAGGGATTTTTTGACTGTTTGTTTTTTTGTTTTTAAGGAAGTTCAATCTCAGCAGAACTCAGTCTGTGTTGCTTATATAAGCCTGTCATTGAGGTATTACTGGGAACTCCAGTCTCAGGTACCCTTTAGCCACGAGACTGAAGCCTTCCCTATTCAAAGCAAAACCACTGAACAGGTGGGGGAAAGACAATGTAGTCACAGCCCAAGCTGACGAAAGCAACCAAATGTCATATAGTCAGCCATCTGGGAAATTTCAGAAGCCCATGCTCTAGCACCAAACATTCTAACCACTTCCTTCCACCCCAAAACTCTTCATCTATTTTTTAAAGGTGCTTTCTTTCTTCCAGCGTACAAATGCATATAATATCAATAGAAAGTTCTTGAGCATTTCTGAAAAAGCGTGTTTAAGGCACAACTGAGGAAATGATTTATAGGCAAACTATGGTCCTTTGTGGCCACATATTTTACACATATTGCTGACATGGTCATTTTTAGAAAAGCATCTTGATCACCAGGTACCACTAAGACCCTTTGTTTTTTTCTTGTAGACTTTGTAGCTATCACTGCATATTATCCATGATGATGTTTCTTAAAGGCATTGTAGAGGCTAGGAATCTACTGTTTTCTTTACCTCATCTAATACTCTCTGAGGAACGTAGATAAAGAGGCTTCTCATCGTGAGTTCCTCTTCAGCCCAGACGTTAACTCACTGTTGGCCTTCTGTGACTGTCCTAATTTAACAAACATGCCACTAATTTTGTTTATCTTCTGATGCTGATTTGTTTTCTTCCTTGACTTTTCTCATTTTCTTCTCTCACTTTTATTATCTGTAATATAAGCTATATTTATTAATACACTCAAGTAACCAGCATTTGTTTAACATGTAATCTAGGCCAAGCATTGCTCTACATCCGTGTTACTAGACAATGATGGAACAGAAGAAAGCTTCCTGCAGTCACAGTGCTTATTTACATTTTTACTGCTTGTTTGTCCGTGTTCCTGCAACATACCTAACACATGAGGCTCCAGTGCTTTAGAGGGAACAAAGTTAAAGTAGGCTAAGGAGGGGCTAGAGTATTGGATTAAGAGAACAGAAATGAATTACCTATTAAACAGATTCAGAGGAGGATTTAGAGAATGTGAAATTTGACCAAGCAATGAAAATTGAGCTATTGGCATATAGATAGATATTAGGAGGACCATTTAGGTCAGAGTAATCACTAACACAGAGATTTAAATAAGACTGTGGTGTGTTCTAGCAGCAGGAACAGAATAACTGTGGGATTGGAGCTGAACAAGTGAAGGGGATGGGATACAAAGATCTGGAATCAGTGGGCACCTAGGTCACATAGAGACTTTTGCAGTAGCTGTCCCTTAGAAGTGGTTTGTAGTTTCTGATCTCAGTATCTTCCAGCCTCTCTGGTAACATGGTCACTTAAGGTTAATAGAATTAAATGGAAATTCTCGAAAATAAAAAATCATAAATCTTAAGGAACTTTTATTATACTAAATTATCAATTGTTCCATTTAATTGATAGTCATGCTTGCTAATATCTTACTCTTTGTAATTTATAAAGTACAACTTTATCATAGCAATATATACATAAAGAAGTCCATTCCCTTAGGTCCCAATAATTTCTAGCACCCACTGGAAATCATGGAACATATTTCCATCACATGAGTGGAGCCCTTGCTCTAAGGGAAACAAGAGTCATTGCAGGGTTTGCAGCAGTCATGTGATCTGAATGATACTTTAAAGATACCGCTTCCTAAAAACAAAAGATGGACCGCAGAGAAGCAAAGGAAGGTTTAGACTGTTATCATTTTTCTTCATTGTCATCTTAGGGGAATTTGGAGTTACCTGGAAGACACACCTCTAGTGTCTGGGAGAGTGGGTACATTGAAGTTAGAAGGAGAAGGGAAGACTCACTCTGAATGTGGGCTTCAAAATTCCATGCAATAGGGGTCTCACATTGAATTGGAAGGTAAAATGGAGAAAGGAAGTCAAACCCTGCATTTGTTTCTGTATAACTCCCGAAACACACCAATGCATGAACACGCCAGTGCTCCACCTACCAACCACGCTTGTCACCAAGCCTCTGTGTCACGATGGGCTTTTCCATCTCTAACTGTGAACCAGAACAAATCTTCATATCTTGCTTTTCACAAGGTATTCGGTTGCAGTGACAAATAATATATGATCCATACCAGATCACTATTGTATATGTGGCCCTTGGCATACAAAACATGTTTTTTTTTAAGGAATTAATATATGAATGAGCAAAGTAGGAAAGTTGAAGGATATAAGGTATTCTCACAAGCAGGAAGTAAACACACAAAAATTACAAATAATCATCATTGTTTGCGAAGCCTCACGGTGCATTAATATTATACCTTGTGTTTACTTGTGTGCAAATATGTGTGACTGTATACACACATAACACATAGTGACCTCCTGATGACACAGTGTGTCTTTGAGATGCTTATTTTTCAAATATTCTTGAAGTCTTGACCTTACAGGTAAAAAGGACATTCCAATTTTATTTACCCTGTAACAATCACTTAGCTCTCCAGACCTTCTCAACGTACTAGGGTGGAC
The DNA here is from genome assembly GCF_037038515.1 of Microtus pennsylvanicus. NCBI lineage: Eukaryota > Metazoa > Chordata > Mammalia > Rodentia > Cricetidae > Microtus > Microtus pennsylvanicus. Next base: position 37,950,436 of record NC_134590.1, read on the forward strand.
TTGTTTCTGATGGAGTTTACATGTTAGTATGCTTTAAATTAGAATCATTTAAGGGGATATGGTTTTCAAACTGTTCTAAGTGGTGCTTAATATTGTAGTTTCTTGTATTAATGGAAAGTAAGCCACAGCATTTATTCTGTTAGAAGTACTTACTGTTTGCCTTCTGTGAATACTTCTATTCACTGAAAAGTAATGCATTTTCATGCTCCTTATCTGAGCTGGAAATATTTTTCTTACTCTAAATTTTGTGGAAGTAGTCTGTTCACACGAAACAAAGGTCACAGTTTCAGTTCCCCTTGAGGTACACATTAGTGATAAAAGGGGAGAAAAGCTTCCGCAGCCACAGATTCTTTCTCAGCCCCAAGGAACTCATTTGCAGAGGCTTTTTGTAAAGCTATGGCCAAGAATGTGAGTCTGGAAAGCCCTGTACAAACCCATCTGGGAGGAAAGTAAAGTACAGATGGCATATTGATAGTCAATTAGTATATGAAAAGCAGCAGATATTTAAGACACTCTATCTTTAACATGATGATGTAGTTTTAAGATGGTAAGTTCCAAGTTTGCTGATTTGTAACACTAGTAGAAATGACCTCATTGATCTATTCTCTTATAAAGCCACTCTGAAATTGTGCTGTCAGATGCACAGGAGAGCTGTGTAGAAAATCTAAAAGTTTGTGTTGTCAATCACGTCTTCCCAGGTGGAGAAACAAAGCCCTCCAGGAGAGATGTCTTCTAAATGCGACCCAAAGAAGACAGGGTGGAGGGAAGAGAGAAGGAAAGATGAGGAGATAAGAAGAAAAGGAGGAAGGGAGAGAGGGAGGGACATTATGAAATATTCAGAAAGTAGTTACACAACATGCTTATTTAGAAAAATACCAGTGTGTTCCCAGGTTGGAGGATGCCTTTTCTAGCCATGTGCTTTTGATCAACGTTATAGTACCAGGTCTGTATTCCTACATATAGAGTGGCCTTCACATCCTATTTTAGAGCAGTTGGTTGTCTCTAAAATAGCAGGGGTGGTGGCACTAGTGAATCAGGAGGTATCTTGCCTGGCAGGTCAGTATTGCAGCAAACATAATCCATAGCTGAGTGAGTTTTCTTTCCCAGAAACTTGAATAGCACATACTAGCACTGTGGCTAGTAAGCAGAGGGAGGGGTGGAGTAGGGGAGTCCCGCTCAGTTCCATTTTGATTTCTGTGTTTTATAACCAGAGCATGTAGTATATTCAAGATATGGTTTTATCAGCATATTCTGGTAGGGAACCAAGAGCAATGATGACAGGCTGTTTTGGAGCCTCTGAGACTTTTCTGGTCAACAACTCTTAGGGAGGTATCCCACATCTAATAAAGGTTTTGCTTAAAAGCCTATGGCTTCATAGAACAGAATTAGTCATCCATAAAGGAAAAGTACATCCATTCCAAACTTTTTTAAAACTTGTTTTTTAATTGTATAAGGCAAGGCCATAGGCTTTTACATGCTTTTACATGGACCTTTACCTTTTGGTAGCCCTCCAAACCCCACCATTTCCCCAATCCTACTTAAGTGTTTTCATGCCGATGCAGCAATACTTTGCTATTTATTATTTATTTTATATTTGTTAATTCCCTGACTTAGTGCTTCCCTCCCAGTGTTCCTTTTTTGCTTCCTAGTAGATATTTATATTTTTATCCATAACTAGTTCTACTTTCAGTATGGGACAGATATATGGATTTATGAGGAGGGTGGCAATTAATTCAGAGACTCATATTTGTTCAAAATGATGAGAATCAGTGACAAATGGGTGCTCAGTCTTGAACAACATAATACTTACACACACACACACACACACACACACACACACACACACGCATGCACACACGAATGCACGCACCCGAAGGCACGGAGAACATTGCAGAAGAGAGGCCAAAAAGAAGTTAATGGACAGAGGATGTATAAGTGGGCCATGTATTGCTGTCATCCAGATCTGACATTGTTCTTGCTAGAATGAGTAGTAGCTATGGACACCTGCATGAGACTGGGCTCTCATGATTTCCACCATGGATACAGGAGATCCTCATGAGGCCTAGTTCCTGCCTGAAGAGTGAACGACTGCTCACATCTGCTAGAGAATCATGTATCATTTTCTCTACTGGTGTAGCCACTAGGGGACTAAATGGAAAGAAGACGGTAATTGGAGGAAAAGGAAGGGGAATCACGAGTTCAAGGCGAGTACGAAAATAAAAACAATACATAATTTATGTCTATCAAAAAGTTAGAATTTTTAAAAAAATTATTTATGTGTCTCCCATTTAAAACGCACATTTGTACATACGTAAGCATGTATCTGTAATAGAATTTCTTAGGGGTTGATAATGGCTCAAGAGAATGTCTAAAAGATTCTCAATGAAGGCAATAAAAACAGTAACGTGGAAAAGTGTTCGTTGAGAAAGAATAAGCAAGGCATTGTCATGAAATGCAGTAACCAGGAAGAGATAAAGTACAGAATCCGTTTCTGCACATATGATGAACACCGAGCTTAGACTAGCTGGTGAAGTCAGGACAGCTCCCTGGGAAAGGTCACACTGAGGCAGAGGTTCAAGAGGAAGTCAACAGGAGCAGGCTACTGGGTGAGAAGTGTGTGTCAGAGTCAGCAGGAGAAGAGCTCGTGACACATTTACAGTGATCACTTACAAACTCTCACATGGAAAATCTCCATAAACTCCTAAACTGACTACCTTGGTTAATCCACCTAAAGATTTCGAGAATCATACAGGCCATAGAGGAAATATGAATAACTGAATGTTCAATTTATGTCACGTTTGTATTGAAATTCCTTTTTCTGTACATAAGTTCTCTCTTCCCACAGCTTGCCACAGTGGAACAAAAGTCCTGGCACTTTATACGAGAAGGTCTCCCTCTGATCGTGCCATAGCTGCAGAACGACCCCGCTCTCTGGAAGAAGCATGCTCACTTAAGCATCCTGGAGAGCAGTCCTCACGGGCATTCTCCACTCCCTACCTTTATGTGTTCACACACATCATCTCCTCGGGGTGACAGGCAAGGGCTTGCACAACTAAGCTCTAAGATCTTAACCTGAGAAAGTCCAAGTGTCCCATCCAGTCCGCAGTCGGGATCCCCAGGGAAGCTACTGAGGGCTGTACACAAAGCCCCTCTCCCATGTAATCACACATATTTCATGCCTGATCCGAGTCAGGCTGTCTTCTCACCAGTTAGGACAGGAACTGGGCAGGACAGGCTAGGTCTAAATACAGCAAATAAACTTTGCAAGTTCAAAGATACCTAGTAGATGGAGGATAAGGACAGCAAATAGCATGTGTGCAGGGACTTGAACGTTAAAGAGCCAAATACAGGAGATCATTCAAATTCTTCCTTCCTAGGTATTTTGAAACAATGTTTGAGGTTATGGCTATACTAGTTATCGCAACTTGATCATGTATGTATCAAAAATTCTACATCATAAAGTATGTATATTTCTTAGTTACTGCTGATGGTGATTGAAGCCAGAACCTCACATATGCTAAGCACACGCTCTATAACTTAGTACATCCCATATAGTACCTAAATTGTTATGCACATTAGACTCAAAATAAGAGCTAAAGAGACTGCTGAGTGGAGAGAGGAGAGAACCAGCTTCCCCAAATTATTCCCAGACCTCCACTGTGGCATATTATATATATATATATATATATATATATATATATATATATATATATATATATATGTGTGTGTGTGTGTGTGTGTGTGTGTGACACATAGGGACATACAACACACTATATATTATATAATATATTTAATATATTATATATATATATGTATATATATAAATAAAATTGGGCTGAGTGTTCATTTAGATGACTATACTGTTCTGAACATTAAGCTCCTCTTCACGGAGGCTGCTTTAGTTTTGCTTTGGTTTGGCTGGTGTCCATGACATGCTATTTGCTAACTTTTTCTAATAGTTGGCCTATACTCTTTCCTTTTTTAAAAAACTTGGCCTAAAACTTTTAGGGAAAGATCTAGATACCTGCAACTCTATTCTGCTTTCTGGAATAGAAGTAATGTCTGCTAAGAAGTAGCAGCAAAGTGATTGCTGAACACCTGAGGATCAGATTTCTTGAGTTGGAATCCTTCCTCTGCACTTGGCTCTAGGACCCCAGACAACGTGACTGAACCTGCTCTGTCTCCACTTCCAGTAACACAAGAACAATGGCACCGAAAGATTCGGTAAGGATTTAAGGACAGTGCATGTAAAAGCACTTAAAAGCATTTTTGTATTTTAGAAATTATAGTAATGGCTTTAATTGAAATGTGAATTTCTGCTAAGATATTTCTATCATCCCAATCAAAAGCATTCCATTTCTTTGCTGTAGTCCAGTTTTCCCCTTGTGTCTAGTGGTTAAAGTCCCAAGAATAAAACAGGTTAGAAAAAAGTGATGCAATCATCACAAAAGGTCTACTGTTTTCAGCTTCCTGAGATGCTCTTTCAAACTTCTGAACAACTATTAAGGCATTATTTCTACCAATATCTAATTAGTTTTATTATTCTAATGTACTTTTATATACATGTTTTAAATACTCTATTAGGTTCTACTTATTTAGGAAAGTGCTGGGCCACAGAAAAAGGTTTTGAGATATATATTTCAATTTAGCACTTACTTAAGGAAAAATAAAATTGATTTATAGAATATATTATTTAACCTGATCAAACCAAAGTATTATAAATATGCCATTTCATCATTATAAACAGGTTGTGATTCATCCAAATCTCTTTATTGGATCTATCTGACAGAGGATGTCCCATTTGAGATTAACCATATATTGCTCCATGTTTGAAGATAGCCACGTGGGCAGTAGTTACCATTCCCGACAACACAGCTTCTGACTACATTTTCTATCTATAGCTCTGTATTAATGATAACATGTAGAAGAGCATGTCTCTTTCAGAAGTACAATTAATATTCATTAATTAAGATCAGTACAAAGACTGATTGTACACCTGTAATCCTAGCACTTGGGATCTAAGCAAGGGGATTTGGGGTTCAAGGTCATCCTCAGCTAGGTAGTAAGTTTACGTATAGTCTGAGCTATATAACACCTAAAAATGTACAAAATCTTTATCTGAAAAACATGTTCTTCGATTCAAAACACAAACGGTAAGAATAGAATAAAATAATCTAGCTTTCTTTAAAAGTAACAAATGTCTTTGCAAGACAGTAATAACATGATTTTTCAGCATTACTTCCATTAAGAATATAGTTATACTTATTTATAGAAAGAAATTACTTAAACAATAATAAAATGTTTATGTATTTTTATGTGTTTGACTATTCTAAGAGATAATTTAACCGGACTTTTTGGCAGGAAGCAGATTATTAGCTAATAAAACTTTGTAAACGTGCTGGAGTTATTAGGCTTAGTGAAGTTATTCTGATGTTAGTCCCATGTTCAGAATGGTCTGTCCTTCAAGTACGCTCTGAAATGCACTCAGCGCTTTCACAAATGATGTCTCAGTTTTTTAGATGTAGTTACAGAAGATGAATGACATTGTTTCCATGGTCATTAACAACCTGTTGTGAAGAACCAATCGACTTCCATTGCTCTAGTGAGAAAAACTAACATCAGCAACAGCAGAAACCTGATACATATTCCGTCACTCTAGAATTGGCCCTGCCTACTTCTTTATCAAATTTATTATTATGTGTTTTAACCTTCTGTAGCCGTTTGCTGGCAGAACTGATTGTAATAGGGAATCACAAAGATGCAATAAAAGTTGTTACATAGGAAGATCAGTAACTTACCTTGGGCAATTTCAATGGTAATTTGCAAACTGGCAACTGGTAAAGATTTTCATGAAGGGATTGATCCAAGCTAGGGACAATCTTCTCTCTGGGTAACTTATAAACCACAATGGCACCTTTATAATGAGGGCAGCTATAGTTCCCAAATTCATCCACCTCTTTGATGTAGAGTTCTAGCCTCGGTTTTCTTTGCAGGTGGAAAATGAGTTTGTAGTCTTTCCCATAATCCTTCCCATTGCCTAAAAAGAGATGCATTTGTCACCAATAAGATAATCCTCTTGCTTTCGTTTTAGAAATTCCAAGTGACTTTTCCTTTATCAAATCTAGTCACAGTGATTACCTATGTCATCTCTTGTAGACATATAACCTAAGAACAACGGCGGGGTTATTGTAGATCATTAGGAAGATTTCTCACCTGTGATTGGACCACATATTCTCTTGAAGCTCCTACATGGAATCATTTTTGCTTTTCTTTTGCCTGTCCATGATTTTCCATCAAGAAACTTTTGGAGAAATATTCACATTTTCCAGTATTTAGAAAGTTTTCCTCACTTTCCAAGAATTATCTTTCCCCTCCTCTGTGCTGTTCCTATAACACTGTGCACTGCCATGACCTCACATTGAATATTTTAGGACTGCATACTCCTGGGACATGTGGCTACTTAAATGTAAATTAAAATTAAATTAAAGACCATTAAAAATTCAACTCTTTGACTCCTAGATGGTTCAACTTGTAAAGTTGTGTTGCCACAATGAGTGATTTCTTGACTTCAATCCACAGATCCCATGTGATGGAAAGAGAGAACAAACCACTACAAATGTCCTATGATCTACACACACACACACACACACACACACTGTTTAAAAACTTAAGCGTGGAGGGCTGTGTTTCTTAAGAAGGGTTCACATTAGCATTTATTATGATAAATTTTTTGGGGTGATTAAAATGTGACCTAAATTGTAAATTAAAGTTTTCAGATCCCTTGAGTAACGCCAGGTTAGGTCTGTGTTTCCCACCCCAATAATTATCAAAAGAAACAACACTACTCCGGTCCTAGTAAACTATGACTTAGTAAATTTCTTTGTTGTTGCTGCTGCTGTTTTATCTCTTCTTTCCCTGTGAGATTTACAATTACTTATAAGTGATGATTAATATGTAGGATACATACAATGTAGATAACCCTAAATTGGTTAAATTCAGATCTAGACTCTGAAACCCTATCATTGCCAGTCAACACCTTATAAAAATTAGTATCTATAAAGGAACTCTAAAAGTCACATCTATAAATTAAATAGTGATACAACTATAGACGATTTATCAGTAACAAATGTTTGGCCTTATGAACAACTTGTTATGTAATTTTTAAAAATTTGGGCTTGTGTCATTAGGAAAGCACACAATATTCTGAGGGCCATCAGTCTCTAATAAAAAGGAACAAAAGGTTAAAAAACATAAAAGGAATAACAGTATTTTTCATCTTCCTCTAATACATATAAAGAAGTAAAAATGAAAGTGACATTTAAACTCACAAAGGACAGTTTTGACTGGTTGACCTTTGGAGAGTGTTTTCCCTTCTCAGCATATAACACACATAGTCCTTAGTAGACAATTGAGACAATCACTATTGCAGAAATACTTGCCATGTTAAACAATTATTTATCTTTTGCGAGTAACTGGAGTTTTCTTATAGCAATACATAATTATTCTCAGAAGCGAGGGTTACATGTCTTTTTTATGTCATAGGCAATACACACACGTGAAGAAGTGCTTTCCTTAGAAAAGTCAGATGAGGAAGCGAAAGTGCTAGTTATACCAGGAAACTAAGTATCCTGAAGCAGTGTCTCTGGGTGTTTTTTTTCTTTTTTTATTCTTACCCACTACCCACAACTTCTACTCGAAGGTCTGCCATGGTCTTACAAAAATGGCTCAATTATAGAAATGACTCATTAACTGGTTTCTTCAACGCGCACAGTGGAGCTAATTCTTAACAGAGCTGTGGTCTAGCTTGTCATGTCACCCCTCTGTGGAACACTCATCACAACTGATACAATCTTTGCAATGGTCCTACGGATGGTCATTGCTCATCTCCTGGTACCGCTCCTCATGCCTTATGATCCTAGGTGCTGGGGGTTGCATGGTGCCCCCAACCACACTGCCTCCTTCCAATGGGGGTCTTTATAGAGAAACTCGCATTAAGTGAGTAAATAGAAAGTGGCATCTGTGGCAGGAGAAACAAAAGAAAAGGTAAACATGTGCGAAAATAAAATAAGCAGGAATGATGTGATGAGAAAGAATAAGGAAGACTTCCTCGATCATGACCACTGAGAAGATGAAATGGAAGTCATTAGGGTAGGGGAGAAGGCATCAGGGAGGAGATGAACGCAGAGGACACCTGCAGTTATCTCTTTCAGCTTCCTGGATTCTGATGAAGATAGGGAGCAGCTCCTTGTGGAGAGTCCTAGATCCAGAAATTTCTAATGAGGATCCCAAAATAAACAAGAATCTCCTGGAAATGGACAATAGAAAGAATATGGATATCTTGCCTGCCTCCATTTCTTTGAATGACAATTAGATCATATCCATCCCTCATAGACAAGCTGGCATATACGCTGCCAGTCTTTCAGTGACGACAAGTTCCCTGCCTGGGAAGACAGCAGCTCAGTCCTGTTTAGCTGCCTCTAAGGTATTACAGAAAAATCCTTTGTACCATTAGTTAGGGTGGAGTATTTCTGAGCTCTGAATATCTCTCTTTAGCGAGTTTCCTTGAGTTTGCACTGTGGTTTCTGCTTTAGAAGTTAAGTAGGAAGGTGTCATTCACATCCTGCCTTTCTCCCCTCCTCCAATGACAGCACTGCTGTATGTAAGAAGGGAAGAGACAGTTTAGACTTGGAGATGTTGGGTAATAATGAGTCTCACTTATCCTTGTGAGGGCTAGGGCTGGCTTCAAACTGCATTTTCTTTGTGAGCTACATACAACTACCATATAAGGTTTGGGGGCCCTTTTCTGAATGAGAGCTTGTAGGCATCATGGATTCAATGTTATGTATATTGATTTATAAATATACAACGATTACATCAAGTCAAGGGTGTAACAAGCTTCCTGATTTAGAAATCTCCACAAAATTGGAAACTGAGTAGCTGATGAAAACAAACGCCCAGATGGCAAATCCTCTGAAGACCTTTCATTCTGTGCCTTTAGCTATTGCTTTACTTTTCTTCTCTTTTCTTCTTTCATTTCCTTTTTCACTGCCTTGTATCTTCTTCACCTCGCTAAGCACTCACTTCTCCCTCCTCTCCAGTACTTCCCATGGCCACCACCTCATGCTTTTTCCTCAGCACTGTCATAGCTTGTACATTCTCTACAGTCAATGAAAGATGGTGTTGTGAGGCTTAGAGGACATCAGACGAGGAAGTCCCCTGAACTTCCATTTCAGTGAAGAGTATCTCCTGAGAATATGAACAAACCCTAAACCTGGGAGTCAATAATTTCTAATTTGAATGAGGTTTATAACCGAAATAAAATTAACACTGGGTAAATGTGGGAATGAGAAATCTGAGGAGTGTCTCACCCTCATTCAATATTCCTAAGCATCTTTTGTACCTCAGACCACTTTCCAAAAGCAGAACACACTTCTAAGAATATAATTTAAGGTAAGCAACATAAAACATATTTTTTTATGGGTCTGCTGACCAATGCTGGATTCTTGAAGGATATTAATGTATCCTTCAAGACTATGTAGACAACTGTAGGTGCAATAGAAGCCCATACAGTTTAGAAGAGTAATAGAGAGATGCTCCTGGACTTGTGATGCTGTCACTTTCTTATAAACGTAACAAATTGAAAATATCATGTCAAAACTGCATTTAATACACTTCAAATACTTAACGCCATGGCTTAGCAGCCCAATATATGACAGAATATTAGTTCTTTCTCCTTGAGACTGGGTGCCCTACTAAGAGCTGTGACGTCACAGACTATATCATTCCTGAAACCACTAAACTGGAGAAAGATCAAAACCCAGAATGTGTTATTTCTACTTGGATGTCTATTACTATCACTTATCAAAAAGCCAACTTTTCTATGTCAAATCATCATAAGTGAGAGGTCATCTGTCACATGACATGCTTCTCAACAGATTATTATTACTGAGTGTAAACATTCACATTACCGAGTGGAAGCAGGGAGCATTTAAAAGAGAAGCTGTCAGAGGGAAGAGGTGAGGCTAGGCTAAATTCATGGGGGCAATCACAAAGATGATTGTTTCTAAAAGAATGTCACTTACAATCTGTCTGTAAAAACACATGTGCCCCTGTGAAGAAAATGAATAGAGCCTAGATAGATTAGTCTCTAAATGTTTCCCAAATTCTCTAAAAGGAAGTCTTTCTTAGTAATACAAGTTTAGAGTATTGCAGCTAAGGTTTGTGCTTTATAGTCTTTAGAATATACAAGACAATTTCCTCATACTTACTTGAGCCAAATATGTTTCCAGTAAACCTTAAAAGAAGTTGTTCTCCTTCTCTTACTTGGAAATGTCTAGATGATTCTGGAAGTCCTCCAAACCCTTCCGAGCGCAAGCTCTTCAGTGCCAGATTTAACTCCTTAGAAGGTACCACTAAAATAACCACTCTATGTGGATTGTCCTTCTGGTGGGACAGAACAATGCAGGCCGTGGTGCTGAGGGAGGCTTCCTCTAAAGACTTCACAAAAGAAACCAAGTGGCTATTATCCACTGTGCAAGACAGGTGGAGCACAATAAACCTGTGCGAAGGGAAAGAGGCAAGACTCAAGGGGAATAAGAAGCATTGAAATACCACAGACCCAAGAAAAAAGTTACTGTTCTTAAAGCAAGAATTCTGATGATCTAAATACCTATATTAACGGGGGACTTTAGTGAAATCCCAGACAGTCAAGAAACTAGGGCAGATCAGCTAAGTTCTTTGTTGTTTTTGTCTGTTTGTGTTTCATGCACGTTGTTTGTGTGGGTGTGTACATCTGTGTGGGCACATGGTTGTGTGGGCACATGGATGTGCATTCATGTGGAGGTCAGAGATCAATGTTGGATATTAGTTATCTCTCCATCCCTTTCCACCTTATTATTTGAGATGTAATATCTCATAGAGTGTCTTGGTGAACCTAAGAGAGTTCTTCAGGTCCCCTAGCCTTGCTGGCCAATGAGTTCCAAAGATCTGCCTGTCTCCACTCTCCTCAATCCTGGAGTTGCAGATGTGAGCTGTCATGCTAAGGTGTTTGAATGCCGGGGGACTGAACTGAGGTCCTATTGCTTGCATGGCAGTAACTCTACTGACTGAGACCTCTCCCTAGGTCTCAAGCTAAATTCTAAAACATGCTCTTGACTATTGTTGAATGGTTTGTTCCTGCACTGTAGCCCAGCTAGCCATGAACTCACAACCGTCCTTCCTCAGGCTGATGAGATTACAAGTCAACATTACCTACCCCTTCTAAAACATAGCCTTAAAGTAATAATCCTGTATCAGCTGATTTCTAAAAGTGGTCCCTTGTTTTCATTATAGAGTCATGCATCCCATATCGTCTCAATCAATGACTGACTGCATATATAAATATAAATATAAATATAAATATAAATACGGGAACTGAGAAACTTACTGCTTTGTGTGTTGCAGTCTTAACACCACAGTACAAGCATATTACCCTTATCTCTATGGTGATGGTGGTATGAAAAAACTATTGCCCTGCCAAGTGTATGACATTTCAGCAATATAGTTATGTGCAGTACCTGATACTGGATGATAACAATAAGCAACTATATCACTTCATTTTGAATTTAATATATTTTCTTATTAGTGTAGATTGTACTTCTATCTACATAAGGTTTGCCATCCACAAGGGGCTCAGAAAAAGGCACTGCTATCATAAGAGATGGCAGTTCCAGCTATGTTGTTGCCCCGGAAGACCTTTTAGTGGACAAAGTAAAAAGGTAAGCAGCAGTATTTGGGTGACTCTGATGCTATGTAGTCCTAGAATAATGTCAATTTGTGTCTTAAACTTTAACAACAAAATTAAATTAAATAAATCTATATGGATTGGTTTATATCAGTAATTCCAGCAGTAAGGAGGTAGAGGCAGGAGAATTTCTATGAATGTGTAAATAGAAAGTTCCAGCATGTACAGGGCAAGCTAGCAAGATCCTGTATCAAACAATACAAAATAAATGAATGAATACCAATTTAAAATGAAAATGTGCAGAGAATGAAGAGGGTAGGTGAAGGCATATAGAGATTTCTCAGGGGTTAAGATCACATTCTGTGCTAGTATAGGACACAAGTTAGATTCCTAGCACTGATGTCAGGATGCTCAAAACCACCAGTACTCTCAGCCTCAAAAAAAAAAAAATCACAATCTTCTGAACTTCATAGATCCCTAAACTCTTAAAAAAAATAAAAGAAAAGAAAACAATGTAAGGAAAACAGTTTTATGTAGCCAAACAGTATCTTTCTGTTTTAAGCTAATTGATAGTATAAACAATCCAAAATTCTAACATTTGAAATATATGAAATAATCAAATAATAGTAAGCAATATTGTTTATGATTGAAGAAAAATATAATACATTTAGTCTCACCAATGTCACAGTGTTTATAAATCATGCACAATGTAGACTAGCTTCCTGGGTTAAGATTCAGTGTTCACTGATATTCCCAGAACCATGCTCTGTCCTGCCAGCTCCATTCAGGGTAAATGCACTATATAGGTACACTTTTAAAAACATCTTTTATCCTATATTTTTACTACGCTGAAAGTCATTTGATAAACCAGCTATTTTACGTTTAAATCAGCTGCAACCATACACACTTAGATTTATTACAGACTAGGCCACTCAGGTTTGTGTGAGTATGCTGTATTCTGTATAAGAATGTGCAGTTGGCAAGGTTTGAAATTTTCATTATTCAATAATTAAACAGGGTAAGGCACTTACACTCTGTTGCAGAGTATCAAAGTAATACTTCAAAACACGGAAGCAAACTATGGTCAAAAAAAATCTATTTCTGTAACATGTGTAGGTGGGGATGAAATACTAATCTCCAAACCTGTGGTGTGAGAATTTTTGTGACGGGTCATGTTTTGAGATTAATTTTTGTCCCACTCTAAATCTTATCCTCAAATACTAGTGTTCATGCAACATTTTATGTCACTACAGAAGTATATAAATTAAGGTAAAGTCACTAGGATGACCCCAACTCAGTATTATTATTGTGCTTCAAGGAGGAGTTTTTAACATAAAAGAAGCATGCAGAAAACACTGTGTGAGGAGGAAGAGGGCCATTTATAAGCCAAGGACAGGCTTCCAGTAGATTCTTCTCTTGAAGTTCTCAAAGGGAGCAAACCCTATAAAGATTCTGATTTGGAGACACTGAGCCTCTAGAACTGTAAGATAATAGATTTGTGACATTTTGTTACAGCACTCTTGGGAAGCTGATATAGACTTGGATCCCAGAATGGGACAAGTTAACCATTGTTTGTTCTCCGGAGAACAGAAGCCCTCTTCCAGAGCAGCCTTCTCTCACAGACAAGGACTGTCAGGTGTTAACTTCCAAAGCCAAACACTGTGGTATTGCAGAGCTCCCCTGAAGCACCAGGCTGGAGGAAATCCAACCCAAACCAGCTTTCCCATCATCCTCCATGGTTTCCTCTTCTTCTTTCATTCCCTCATATGATCTTCCAGAGAGGCCTTCCTCAACCAGTCACTTGCTCTCTCATCTCACACTGTGTTTCTTCAGAATTTGGCCTGGGATAATCATAGAGGTAAGGTCGTCATTACGAAATAAAACCTATCTTTAGGCATGTATGTGATTGCCTTTCCTCATGAGTGTTTACTCCTCATGTACCTTAAAACCGTCTAAAACGCTCCTTTAATGAGCCGTCTAGAAAACATGGAAATGAGAAAGCTAAATGAAGGAACTGAAATAACAAATTCAGGTTATATCTACATAGTTCTGAGATGAGCATAATACGAACAGTTAATTACTATCCTGTGGAATTTAAGAAATGAAGGTGCTGTTTTGAAACTATTTTGCTGTTAAGAGAAACCTATAAAAATAAACCTGCTGCAATAAAAATGCTGCAAGTCATTTCAAAAGTCCTAGTTAAACTATCAGGAGCAAAATCGCAGTGGATCCATGTCAACTCTGGTTTCCCTTTTAAGTGCACGCCAAAAGACAGCTTGTATTTCCATCTGAGTAATGAAAATATAATCCTTGGATTCCATTCCTACCCATTAATTGCAGGCTGGAGTAGAGTGTCATCGCCTCTGAATGTTTCCTATGGTCTTACCTCTCTAAGTGTTCACATAATTCAAAAGATACCAAGCCATTCTGGACAGTTCTCACCACAACGTCATCAATCCCAAACCAACCACTGTCTCTGCTTCTGAATCCTAGTAGTTTCAAGTTTTCACAGGCATTGTTACCAGGTTTTCTGAGGGAGGCACTCTTGGTCCTAGAAAATGATAACAAAAATGGGTAAAAGCTTACATAGCACAAATCACACTTAAAACATCTACTTTTCATGAAGTGACTAAGCCAGTAATAACCCATCACAAGTATGCTATGTATTACTAATTACTTCTGACTTCAAGAATAGAAAGATGGGATGGTTATAGCTGTTGCTTACCAAAGTATCCATGTATTATCACAGTATTACCTCTTTACAGCATGGACCATCGGGGTGGTACAAAGAATGTAGAACGAGTGAGTTAGGAGCAAATATAATATTCAAGGATATTTGCAAGGTAAATTGCTTGTATGAAGAATAGATTTTTAGAATGAAATACATTTTACTAATGGTAGAAAGAGGATTAAAAGGGGACTCTTAGAAACGTAAAAAAACCCAGAGATGAAGTGTGGATGCTTTAGAGATACACAACAATGATTTATAACATTCTGGGTAAAACCATAGACTCCAGCCGGGCAGTGGTAGCGCACGCCTTTAATCCCAGCACTCGAGAGGCAGAGGCAGGCAGATCTCTGAAAGTTCAAGGCCAGCCTGGTCTACAAAGAGCTAGTTCCAGGACAGGCACCAAAGCTACAGAGACACCCTGTCTCGAAAAAACCAAACCAAAACAAAACAAAACCATAGACTCCAACACTATTTCTTCTCCTGGCTGGGACAGAAGTCTCTTATAATGAGACTGTCATTTGTTATCATGTATGGTCATTTGGTTATCACATTAAAGAATACTGTCTTTATGATAGGATTACATATGCAGGAATTGATACTTATGAAGCAGTCATTGAAAGTGTTAAGTGGTATTAATATTCCCATACCACTTTTTACAGCTAGCCAATACACATTCTTAAATGCTTTTCGTGTTTATAGAATATGTCCCTCCCAAAGATTGACAGCTTTAAGTACTGCATGATACTATTTGCCAACTAGAGATCATTCAACAGACCAGTTTCTAAGAGTCAGGTAACATGCTTTCCTTTCTTTGGTATTTGGCTATGTAGGAATGCAGAGACTGTGGCTTATCCTTTTGCTTTGGTTTCAATGCTCTGGACTAAGGAAATTAATTAAATATGTGAATATTAAGAAGAATGTCTAGATGTTAGGGGAATAAGGAAAACAATCAATGTGAAAGAGACAATGGAGTCTTCAGAGACTAAATAAGAGGTCTTTCAATGAATTTTTTTCTTGCATTCATTTAAGTAGCATCTGTTCTTCACAGTCAAAGATGAAATCCATTGATACTAGATAATTATTGAGGAAAATATCCTGCAACATGCTGGGAGACAGAAACAATCTAGCTAGCTACTAAAATCAAGATTTCTTTCTGTCTCTGTCTCTGTGCATTGGTGTGATGTGGTGGTGGTGGTGGTGGTGGTGATGGTGGTGGTGGTGGTGGTGTGTGTGTGTGTGTGTGTATAAGTAGAATTATAAAACTTACCTCAGTTTCACAGACCAATATGTCCCATGACTCAGAAACAAAGAATTGGTCTAAATCTAAATTATTTTGAAAATCCTCTATTGGTTTTTCAGGACTTAGACAGAATAATATAAAAATTAGGGAAATTGGCTATCGGACATTAGAATATAATCACAGATATAGTAGATTTTTTTAATCCCTGAAGCTGAAACTTAATTCACATAGGAGGATATACTCACACTGAATCATTCTAGAAATCAATTCCAGCTGGGCGGTGGTGGCACACGCCTTTAATCCCAGCACTCAGGAGGCAGAGGCAGGCGGATCTCTGGGAGTTCGAGGCCAGCCTGGTCTACAAGAGCTAGTTCCGGGACCAGCACCAAAGCTACAGAGAAACCCTGTCTCGACCCCCTCCCCCCCAAAAAAAAGAAATCAATTCCATTAAATACATTGCAGATCCTTCCCTAAACCCACCCTAGGTAGTAACTATTCACTTTTTTCTACCAATGCTTTTAGTTTCCATGAGGCTGTAAAGTGTAGTGAAAGTGTATACTTTCTAGCTGGGCAATGGTGGCGCACACCTTTAATCCCAGCACTCGGGAGGCAGAGGCAGGCAGATCTCTGTGAGTTTGAGTTTGAGACCAGCCTGGTCTAAGAGCTAGTTCCAGGACAGGCTTCAAAGCCACAGAGAAACCCTGTCTCGAAAAACCAAAAAAACAAAAAGTGCATACTTGCTGACTCAGGACAGACAATAACTTAAGTCAAGTTGTGAATCTGACATTCATGAGCAGTGGCCACTAAAATAGTGGCTAACCCTTTGTTTGAGTGCACAATGGGGCTGCATGTCTCCATCACAATAGTTGAGTGGGACCACATAACTATTTCCGGTTAACTAATTGGAAATTAAAGAGGTATTTTCCACCTCTAGGCCATCAAGATTACTACTGGTGCGTCTATCCAAATCTTTTCTACAGCTAGGATGGCAGCAAAAAACTGTTTATTCTATGTTTAAGTACATGCATTATAAGCGAGAAGTAGCCTTTCATAGCCATGGAATGAGATAGAAAGACTTATTGTATAAGTATAATGAGACAGAAAGGACTGTTGAGAGTTGCGTTACCTCTTCATAACATAGGCTGACCTGTACTGTATGTTCCTTCTGGATCCAGTTATGAGTTTCTGACATATTTGGGATAGGCAGCCATACATATAAATGAGGGAAATTCCTATCTTTCTCTAACTTGAATTATGAAGATGTAGTAGGTATCATCTGCATGAGGTAAAAATATGTCAGGAAATATAACTGTCTGAAGAAAGAACACAAACGAGATACTATGTTTTATTCCCAGCACACAAAACATAAATAAAGGTACAGTACTTTTTGATTAAAGACTTTGTTTTTCTGTGATTTAAAAAGAGTCCTTAATAGCCAAGGCTAATAGCATATTCCTGTACTCTTAGTACTGGGGAGGCTGTGGTAGGAGAGCGGAGAATATGAGGCCAGTAGAGCTGCACAGCAGATACTAGAAGAGCTATGTAACAAGAGTCTGTCTCAAAAACACAAGAAAAAAACAGCCCTGAATTATCAATCAGAATGTGCAGAAATAGACACAAAGTATCTTTAAGTCAAATAACCACATGGTATATCCAATATCTCCCAGGATTAACAGCTCTCTAACTAGAGTATGCCCTTAACCACTTATGCACTATAAGCGAACTTTGAACAATAATGTTGCCTAGCAATGACAGGTACTTGGTTGAGATCAAAAAATGACAACATTCTGATGTTAAGGCATTCTCCAAAATATATGAACAAGGACTGAAGAGATAGTTCAGTTAGCACAACATGGAGAATGAACATGGGAATTCTGACCCCCAGGACCTATGACAATGACAGGTAGGTAGATAGGCCCGCTCTTTTATAATCCCACTGGTCAGGAGATGGACATAAAGAATCCTTAAAGCAAAGTGATTGGACAGGCTAGTTGATTCTGTCTGTTCCCCATTCAGTCAACCATGTTGGTACCATGTTAGTCAACAAAGTGAAGAGTAATCGAGGAAAATACCCAACATCAGCTTAGGATCTCTACACGCGTGTCTAGTTGTATACACACTCTTACAGCTCCACTTAGGAAACAATAAAATAAATAAAATATATACCACTTTCTAAAAATGGTTTATTTAAAAATGTTCATCTCTTCCCCAAACAGAATCAGGCTCTTTGAAGACACTGACTAAAATAAATATGCTACTAATGTCTAAGAAAACATGTACTGCATGCAATTACATCATCAAATTCTCATATCACATTTGACTTTCAGAACACTCCCTTTGTGGTTTACATAATGTATGAGCCTTTAAATGTGAATGTCATTAACATTTTAGGATCTACTTTTTCTCAGAAAGCTAATTTAATTATTAAAGTCCTGATTTTTACAAAGAATTTCTTTACTCAAAAATCGAAAACAATTCTCATTTTAAATTATGCATGTTATGATGGAACTGTTTTAAAAAGAAGTGTTTCATGACTATTACTTTTGTTAACTTGACACAAGATAGAGTTACCCAGGAAGAGAAACCTCAAATGCAAAAATGTTTCCATCAGATTGTCTGTAGGCAAGTCTGCAGGGAGTTTTCTTGATTCATGTTTCACATGCACTAGACCACTGTGGGTGGTGCTACCCTTGGGCAATTGGTCCTGGGTTGTATACAAAAGCAGGCTGGACAAGTTATGGAGAGGAAGAAAGCAGCACTCCTTGATGGGCTCTATTTCAGTTACTGCCCAGTTTTTCTTCAGTGATGATGCACTATGATGTGGAAGTACAAGCCAGATAAACTCTTTTCTCCCCAAGTTGTTTTTGGTCACAATGTTCATCACAGTAATAGGAACACTAAGACAGAAAGTAAATGGACCAGGAATGTGTGCAAGTCATATTGGCTAGGGTGTATGACATACTGAGGAAATTCTGGTGGTCTATTTTCTACATAGTTTTGTATTTAGTTTGCAAATTGGTGATCATTTTCTGCGTCAAAATGTGCACTCTGAGTTTAATATTTGTTTACCAGTATAATCCCTATGGATTTCAATTCAATGATTGATAATGAGAGTTAAGCTTTATTTTTTTTCCTTTTCCTGATTCAACTATTCTGTTTAAATGATCAAGTCATAAACTTTTGGGGTCTTGCTTAATTGGCAATATTCTTAGTTTCATTTACACTTATCAAGGACTCCATAATTTAATCTACCACATGTCTGTTCGTGATAGGTGAGGATTCCTCATGATCTGTCAACATTAGAACAACCAGCAGCTCATTCCTCTACTCCAAGCATTATTTTTCAAAAATATAAAAAACACTCTTCAAGGTTAAGTTCACATATAAGTCAGGTACTATTCCCTGAGACTGTGCTCCCAAAGACACTGCATGCTAAGCATTAACATAAACATTTATTTTTTCAAAAGTGAAATTATGCACATTGCCAACCTGTCTTAATTATCAGCATGATCTACCCATTCAAATCCCATTCTTTGTGTGTTTTTTCTTCCCAGTAGGCTTCCCAATATCTAACTTAACAAAGAAGAAATATTTCCATAATGCTGTACTTCATGGAAAAAGAATGGTGGTGACTCCAATCAATTTTTATTCAGAAGTCTCTTGTTTCTAACCTGACTATTTATCTACCCATCCCCAAGGCAATGAATACCACATACCAAGGAGTATACAAATGAGGTAACATTTGTGAAGATTCTTTTGGGTAAAGAAAGAAATAAATACACTTTACCAAACTATAAAATGAAGCAATTAATATTAATGCATGTTTATTAGTGGAACAAATAGAGAAAGTAGAAAAATTCTATATAGAAGAAAAATCATCTTTACCTATTTTTCTCTTCATCTTAACTTTCTTTTTCTATATTACCAGTGAGTGTAGCTTTTGAAGCAACAGAAAATTTACTTTTTATGTTAAAATGTGAACAAACCAAGAAATTGTTGTTGCTGTTTCTTGAGTCCAAAGCTCGTCTCATACCAATGACCATGCATTCAGAGGAAAACCTCAGCTTACTTAGGGTTAAAAGTTTCCTTATCGCAGTGACACTAACATGGAAATCTCCTATTGAGTCGACGTGGACAGAAAGGTAATCCCTAGACACTAGATTGATTTTGCTCAGACAATCTGCCAAGGAATTGGATGATAGATGCGCAGCCCAGGGTACATTGTCTCAAGCCCAGCAGTCACCTATTACTACGTTTGTCAATTTTCCTTAATTCCTTTAATACCACATAAAGACATTCAGAAGAGTGTCCCTTTATAAAACGTTGTTTATAGTCACTTCAATATTTTATTTCTGTGAGTGGAAAGACATACTACTAAAGAGTGTTCAAATGGGGGGTTTCTCCTTGGATTTTTCCAAACAGGCTTTGCAACTCATAGGAACTTACTACTCTTGAATGCAATAGTATATGATATATTTGAAGACTTTACAAAACAATAGCTTCAGGTTGAACCAATGGAAAAAATTTTATTTACTCCATAGCTGACTGAGCCAATGATTCATGAAGATTGTGTCATTATTCTGATATATGGGACTTTGCTGTATGGATCAGACTAACACCTAAGGTAAAACAGCATGTGTTATGTTTCTATCTAAACATTACCATTTCTTTCTGAAGTTGATTCTCTAAATGATTTTATATTTAATACATATAACACAGAATGATAAGTAACAAATTGGGAATGGGTAATCTGAGGATCTTTCCTGAATAAAGCAAACTGGTTAGATGATAATAAATATGATTTTTAAATATAATATTTTGGCTTTCATAAGACAAGGGACTCTAAAAAAAATTCCCCAAATTTTCTACAATGAAAATATGTGTAAGGTCAGAGTTAGAGCAGAAGAAACAATCAGAGTGGAATGAAGGGATTTCCTTATGGACAAACACCCTTCCAATAACCAAGACATAGGAGGCAGCAGCAATAAGCAATATTTGAATAAGCAGAATATTAGTTCTCCATCCTTGGGATCACAGGTACACTGGGAAGATGAACTTGAAGGCTTAGCATATTGAAACTTTTGAAAATAGTCCCTTTGAAGTAGGAGTTGGATCTCAACAGAGAGAAATAAATGCCATCTAAGGAAATTGGCTCCATTTCATGCCAGCAGAAATACTATGGTACACATCCAGGCATTCAAGTTCCCAAATAAAGATATAGAGCCATGACTGACAGTTTACAAAAGAAATGGCCCCAGATAGGAATTCTCAAGACTAAGGTGTAAGTAGCAAGGAACTATTAAGAATCTAGGAAATTTGAATAGGTTACAAACAGAAATAAGAGAATTTAGAAGAAGATATTATAAACGATAATTCAAATATCATCTTAAGAGTATATTTTACAGGTCAGAATATTTTTAACCATGGGGTGTTTTGAACTGGAATGGGAAAAATTATATGTCACATTGCCATATCTATCTATCTATCTATCTATCTATCTATCTATCTATCTATCTATCTATCTATCTATCTATATACCTTCAGCTGCTGAAGTTGAGTAACAAAATTGATGTCTATTTCTACGTTCTCTATCATTTGTCTTACAGTAAAGAATGTTTATTTTCTCTTCTCGCCACAAACCAACATAGTGTTGCCCAAGCTTCTGAAGCTGCAAGCATAATAGGAACAAGAATATAAATCTTAACCCAAACAAATGATGGCAAGTCGATGGAAAGGAAGCATGTGGGCTCAGTTCATTCACTAGTTAGCAGACTTGCAATGGTTCTTCATGTCACTACCCCTACGTCTCACATTGATGCGATAATGCAGGCAACAATATTCAAAACAAACATGCTGCAGAAGGACTCTTGGGTAGTAGTAGCTATTACTCTTGTTTTTCAGGACATGTCCTTTTGTGTTTAATGGGAGTATCCACTTTTGCTTTCTCTGTTAGCAAAGAAAGTTAATGCTAAATTAAAAAAATATAAATTTAGATCAGGTTTAAGGTCCTACAATATATTCTATTTGTTAGACTTTCATTTTTTGTTTATGTTGACTGGTGTGTTAATATATATAATATATGAATAAAGTCAAATATATATATATATATATAAATATATAAAGACGTTGTTTGATTATATAACTTGGGAAAAGAAATACACTTGTAAATAGATATAAGTTCAAATTTAATTAATAAATAAATTAATTAATTTTGGTACAGGATTTCTCTGTTTAGCTCTGGCTGTCCTGGAACTTGCTCTGTATACCAGGATGGCTTTGAATTCACAGAGATACTCTTTCATCTGACATAAACCCTGGGATTAAAAGCATGCATCACCACCACCCAGAAATTTTAATTTATTTTTAAAAGATCAAATTTATCTTATTTGATAATTGAATGAAAAAATTATAAGTGCTATGTTGCATTCTCATAGTTAACCATATCATAAATTCTTAAAAGGTTTAATCTTGTATCTATATTATTAAAAAGCACCATTTTTCC
Organism: Microtus pennsylvanicus; assembly: GCF_037038515.1. NCBI lineage: Eukaryota > Metazoa > Chordata > Mammalia > Rodentia > Cricetidae > Microtus > Microtus pennsylvanicus. The sequence goes on from NC_134590.1 coordinate 37,972,631, forward strand.
ACAACCTGCATGAGATTGAACAAGGCCCCACTGAATGTGGATGTCCGTTGTGTGGCTCGGGCAGTTTGTGGGGCCACTCGGAGTGGAATTAGGATTTATCCCTAGTGCATGAACTGGCTCTTTGGAGCCCATTCCCTATGGAGGGGTATCTTGTTTAGCCTAGAGTCAGGGCGAGGGCCTTGGTCCTGCCTCAAGTGATGTGACAGATTTTGTTGATTCCCCAAGGGAAGCCTCCCCCTCTCTAGAGTGGATGGGGGTGGGTAGAAGGTAGGGGGAGTGAGAGGACTGGAGGGAGAGTGAACTGGGATTGGTATGTAAAATAAGATTGTTTTAAAACTAAAAAGAATTTAAATGAAAAAAAGCATAATATTCTCACATGACACAGTTTTGAGTTCATGAGAACTGAAACTCTTTCCTATTGTGGATCAACGATGAGAACATTCTTCACACTATTTTCCTCAGATATGTAAATATAAGCCATCTGATTATAGTTAATCATGGAAGGTTCTTTGTCTCCCGTAAAAATCGTTAGCAATAGGAGGTCTATGCCTCACCTGTTGAAGTATGAAGGTGTTGGCACACTTCTGTGCATTGCGGCACTCTCTGGTCTCCTGTGATCTTGTTCGGACTCAAGATTCTTTTTTTCAGGGAGAGGGGAACATGGCAGGAACACTGTGACTGGTTTCTGAAAAGGATGAGTGGATGGATGCTGGACGTGAATAAGAGGACTTGTGGACTGTACTGAATAGGAAGAATCTTGATGTGCTTTTAAATATGACACCAGAGAAGAATCGACTGGCTGAATCTAAACAAAAAGGAAGGAAAAAGATGCCCGTGGATATACCCTCAAACACAGATATGCACATATACATTCAGAAGATGCAAGTATTAGTATGGTCCTACAACAATTTTCTGTAAATTTAAGGGAATACATTGTTATGTGTTTCTCTGTACATTCTTGCCTAGAAATGAAACTCTTTATGTAAAAGCACACAATTGAGTAAAATCTCTTTAAAATGTTGTTTCCTATTCACACATGCATGCACACGCACACACACACATACACACACAAACTCATGCATGGACTCATACATACACTCACACACATGTATACACACTCACAAACACAAAATACATGGGTTTAATTATGCATATATATGTTTGTGTATGTATGTGTTTTAGAAACACACTTAACTATAAACATCATGATCAAGAAAATAAAAATGACATTTCATGTCATTTTTTAATTATCACTATTCTTAGATCATGTGAACAACAAAAGTTGAAGAAAAGCTACCATAGCTCAAAGTTTGCATAAAATATTTTCAAAGGAAATATTGCAATCAGGCTTTCTTTCCAATCTTTCTCCTTATTTTTTGTGATAGGAACTAGGAGAAATAGAAAAGAAAGAATAGGGAAAACAAAGCTGGAATGAGAAGGAATATCATTGGAGAATATAAATCTTCTGGGATGTATATTGTTATAGTATTACATATTATGAATATAGTGTTTGTGTACATTAAATCATTGTTTCAAAAGAAATCTGATTTTTCTTTAGTAGATAGAACCCAAAAATATAGGTAATAACCATTGAAACAGACTAGTAACTTCTTTTTTAATTTCTTTTTTTAAATTTATTAGATTTTTTTAAAAAAATACCAATCCAAGTTCCAATTCCCTCCCCTCCTCTCATTCCCTCCACATCCCTCTCACCCCACCCCATCTAATCCTCAGAGAAGGTAAGGCACATTGCTTTGTGGAAGGTCCAAGGCCCTCCCTACCACATCTAGGCTGAGCAAGGTACACTTCCAAAGAGAACAGGATCCCAAAAAGGCAGTACATGCAGTAGGAATAAATCCTGGTGCCACTGCCAGTGGCCCCTCAGTCTGCCCCAGCCATGCAACTGTCAGCCACATTCAGAGGGACTAGTTTGGTCCTATGCTTGTTCCTTCGCAGTCCAGCTGGAGTTGGTCAGCTCCTATTAGCTCAGGTAAACTGTCTCAGTGGGTGAAACCATCATGGTCAGCCAGTAGCTTCTTATCTTTCTCTATTGATTCATTTGGAAATCTGGATTTATAGAAGTGCCCCCAAATTTGTCAGTAGTTGTTTTATAGGTATTCATCAAATGTTTGCCAACAAATATTAACTAGTAATACATAAAACTATTTTGAAAAGCCTTGCAAAGAGAAGCAGAGATGTGCTGTCAGATGTGGTAAAAATGTTGACTGTCATACAACTCATCATAGATGAACCCAAGTACAAGAGAAGTTGAGCTTTATGGCTACAGGAGAAACCTGCATCCTCTGCATCTTTAGGACCATGCTTGGCCCACTAGACAAGATATAATTAATTTCCCTTTTTACTTTTTACCTTTAGTTGTACAAGCACTGGAGAGCTGAAAACTCCTGCAGGATAACTGAAGGATACTCGGGCATCCACAGTTGACTTCCAAGTGAGTCCTTTTTTTGTTACCGTGAAAGACTGTTTCTTTAAACACGACACCACTGAAAACATACCCAACTTGTAAATGTTCACGGCAGCACAAGCTCCCTATATGGAGTAAAAAAAACACTTTCCTCAAGCAAGCAGTTAGCATTATTTTTGGGAAATACATATATAACACATATTCTGTTGGCTGTCAAAACAAACAAAATATGTGTATGCTACCCATAAAATCCCCCATGGTGTGAAGGAATCTCATTCACTGAGTGTGGATGGCCCTCTCCTGAGGCAAAAGATAAGTAGATGTTAAGACTTTCTTAAGCTTGGTCTTTTCAACAGAGAAATGAGAAAGGAATGACTTTGTTTTGTAACAAGTTAAATCTTCATAACAGCTTCACAAGTTTTAGTTACTTCCGGAATCTTAGTCATTTTGGCTAAAATGATTTTCTTTTCTTTTTCTTTTTGGACAGAATAAATTTTATTTGTAGATCTTGTCTAGAACTTCCTATGGTATTTTACAGAATTCTAAGGAAAAGATTTTAACACTTGAGCATTTTACTCTAACATTGCGCAAATGTGTTGTTGGAAAAATTCTTCCTTCTGACAGATCACAACATCTTCAGACGCCATAATAAGTTTATTGTCTCTATTTCTTTCTGCAGTTGAAACAGACAACTGAAGAGTATCACACTGCTCCTTTCTTGTGTATCTATATTCAAATAAATAATCGTATATCTAACCACGCACTCATCAGTTTTTATCATGCAAAATGGAACTGAGTCCATTAAAGAAATGAAATGATCTATGTATATAATGATCTGTGTATATAATGACCAATGCTTTAAACAAGGAGGCAAACTAAGAAGCAATTTTCTCTCTTCATGCTTCTCACAATACCAGCTAGTCTCCACCCAGCATGAGTGGATAAGAGCGCATGCACACACACAAACATTTCAGGGTTCTTCACAATGGAAAATAATCTATCATTTGAAAGCTGACTAAGGGAAACATTTCCCAATCTCACGGTTGGGAAAATTCTGAGCACAATGATCTGTCTTCAGTGGCCAGAGGGAAAGTAGTGAGAAGAAAAGGTCTCCTGGGAACAAGTGGTGGTTGCTGAGCACTGAGGCAACATTTGGCAGATACTGGGGAAACTAAAAAGGCTTTTGGGAATTAGAGCGTTTAAATGTCATAGGACCCACATAAAACTTTGGAAGGAATCCAGAATTCAAATGTTCCCGAGCTAAAATTAGCAGTAACTCTCATTAGATTACTAATGTAAAGAAAAGTACAGTTTTTGGTAGACAATGATCCTCTTAATTTTTCTTGTGTCTTGATTATTCATTTACAAAACATCGTTTGAGCCCATCTGGGAAAGGCTCTTGTACTGTGAGCCGTTTCTAAAGTACTTGTTATAAAGGACACATAGACTCGCCAAGATTAAGAAGCCTACTCTAGAGCAATGCTAATCAGACTCCCATATTCATAGGCAGCTAGTCTAAATCTAATAAGATGAATACGAATAATGAGAACAGATGTGGCTTTCTTATCTAACTATATAACCTAGATTTGATTTGTAAACAAACCATAAGGACAGAATATATTATTTGCATAGAAAAAGATTAACACCGTAATTAGTTAAAAATAAATTCAGTAGCCTACAGAAAACCCTTAACTTGAGTCCTCATCAACTCTCTAATACAAAATGTAGCAATTCTGGGTTCTGTCTCAGCAACATTTTAATTTTTGACATAGATATCCTTAATAATATTACAATAAAATCCATTTAAAATGGTGAAAACGTATTAACAGCTCACAGCGGTTTGTTTATTTAATTTTTGCCATATTACCAGGCAGGCATTACTATAATATTTTCAAATAGAAAAATTGGGTCACAGAGAGGTGTCTTGATCCAGCTTAGTTCCAGTGCAGCCAAATGTGGAAACTAGATTTCTTCCTTTACTGCCCACAAATAACTACCAAATATAGATTCTTCAATGTTTAGACTAATCCCATTTATAAATTTAACAAATTAATCGAACCATGCACATACACAGCGGTTCCATTTTATATATGTTCTTCCAACCTGTGAATAATAAAAACCAAAACTATAACATCTTAAGATTCTAATGCTTCAGTATAGGCAGTTGTCAAACATGTTACATATGTTTATGAAGTTGGTATAAACCATGAAGTTAATTAATTAAACTATGATGTTGGTTGCTTTTTAGGAGACAAAATTAATATTTCTTGAGTGAGTGCTAGGCCCATTCTCTATTACTGTAATTTCTCCTGTTTGGACTTCATAGACGGTATTTAGGAAACAAATCATGAATGTTCTAACACAAATGTTTCCACACTTATACAATGGAAGAATCATTATTACACTACAACAGAATATTTTGAATTATAAGAAGAAAAGAAAAACAACAAGTGCAGTTGTCGTCCAGGCCCTACTGACCTTACAACCACCCCTCATTCCTTCCAGTGAATTTGGAGTTAGGTAGCTTGACTGAAAGGTTGTGTCAGACATTTTCACCATTATGTCTCTGTAATTTCCCTTGTAGTTTGCCTTGAATGGAATCGCAATGCATATTGGGAATGGAATTTTCTTTTCCTTATCGGAGCATTCAACAGTGACGACATTGCTGACCAACTCTTCGTTATCACTCACTATAAAGGAACTCATGCCGTTCACTATGTGGCAGTCAATCTGCTGCAGGACATGCAATGGGGCGGTGATGTAACAAGACACTTGAGGGTCAGCTCCATCACTCAGCACGTCAAGATACCTGCAGGGGAAGAAAAAGTGAGCTTCATTTTTAACTATTGTATTCATGCACTTTATACGCAACTGTACAAGGTCACAATGTTTGAGGCACATTGCTTGATGTGAACTTTAGCCCTTCCATTTTTTTATCTTTGCGCTCAAATACCACAATTTCCTCTAATATGGCGTGAAAATGATAATCTACTTCACAGGAAAGCTTTGTGTTAAATGTGTTATTCTACAGTAATTATACAGAACTATACCCTTACATTGTAAGGAAGCTATCTATACTGTATTGACTATATTGGCTAAGAAGATAAGCCATAATTTCTATTGACTAATTTTATTATCAGAGTTATTGCTTTCTTCCTCACTATTATTTTTTCTATAATAAAGTGAAAAATAAATAATGTTTTTAAAGAAATGAATGTAACTGTGGAGAGCGATGCTCTTAGTCCTCTAATATTGCAAGAATGGATTCTTTTACTGATGATTTGAAAGTGAAAAACAGATAAAAGAGAAGTCCCAGCAGTCATCCAGTTTTACTGAAAGCAAAAGTACACATACACGTGCATGCACCCGAACCCCAGAGAGGGGGGAGGAGAGAGAGGCAGTCAGACAGAGAAAGACAAAAGGAGAGACAGAGAGATAAAGACACACAGAGAGGATTAAAAACAGTGCAGAATTTATTCAGACTCTATACGATTAGGGGTGGGGTGGATTCGCTTTCTTCCTAAGAACTGGCTAGTTTGGCTTATTGACGGACCCTGAATAACCCAGACAAAGAAGAAAAGCTACCTGCTCCCTTTCACAGGTTCGCCTTTGACTCCCCACGTCTCCTGGGAGATTTGAAAATTCTGAACAGTTCCTTTTGTAGGGAAAAAGGTCAGCAAGTCCTTGACTTGGAGAGGAAGAGGAATGAGGAAGTTGCCTATCTTAAATGCTTATGTCTAAAGTACACTTATGTACCTAAAATCTCTTATTTATTTGCCTGTCTTCCTGCCTACCAGGGGTCTGTATGACTCCTACTGCCCCAAGAAGAAGTAATGAAGATGAATACAGGAATTTTCCAGGTACACTAGATAAAATAGTGATATTTATTTAATTTTTTGTACATTAGTCCTTTTAAATAGGAATAGATTATTTCTAATCCTCAGATTATCATTTGAAAAGTTTATTGTAACTATTTTATTTTCCTCAACATCATCTTTGCAAAGATTTTTAGAGTCTTATTAATTCTAATTCAAATTTGAGAGCAGGCATCTCCTATTTGTTTGCCTATAAATATCACAACCGCTCAGAATAGTCAGGAGTTTAATGCTTTCTGTTGGTAAGATTTGAACTACAAAGTTTTATCTTAATTTGTATAGCTTCCGTGACAAGTACTACTATCTTAACTACTTTACAGATAGAAAAACTGAGGCTGAAATTTTTAACTTACTACAAATCTCATAGATGTTCAGTTTTAGGACTAATAGTCAACTCCGTGCATTTTTAGTGTGGAAGTAAAAGCTCTCAAATATTGTCATGCCTTTTTCAAATCTTTCCTAAGTACTGACTACTCTATCCATTGCAACTTGACACTAATATCTAATCTACGATCTTGGGAAGTTTGAATGAGATATATTATTTTAAGCCTCTTTAATACTAATGGATATTCAATAACGATTTGATCTCTTTGTTAATATCATCAACTTGGAGTTCTCTTCTTGGTGATATTTATTTCACATTAGAGAAATAATGAGAACAAAGGCAATGTTGAAGATAATGCCAGGATCTATGTCATCACAGCATTATTTTTTTTCAGTTATACACTAATAAAGTTTTAGCTGCTTTTTGTTTACTGCTAGTACAACTTGAAGTTTACTATTAAATACAACTTACATTCTCATAAAGAAATGTAATACAACATTTAATTCATAGAGGTTGTTTATTGACGTAAGCAATTCTGAACTTAGAAAAAGATCTCCAGCATGCTGATCTGCTTAACGTTTTTGTTAGAGATAATGATAATTGAGAAAGAGCATTATTCAGCAGAAGATTCAGTGAACCAGCTTCATATGAGTTCAGAAATGCTCTCTTCTGTATCACAGAAACAATCTCAGTGTAGCCAGCCTCTATGAGGTGTGGTTCCCGAATAACAGATAAAAATGTAAAGGAGATATGTAAGTAAATACATTCTCCATAGTCCTAAACAAATGTGACTAGTTTTGTTATTAAATAGATTGCACTGGTTTACTTTTCCCCTTTGTTTACACATAAGTACAGCTACCTCCAAAGGATGGGGCTTATGGAAAACTAAAGGTTGGAAAAACACAAAAGTTCCCAAGCAAGGTTTTGTTTATCACATATACTTTTATGTGGTGTGTGATGGCTTAGTAGCCTGGGAACTGCAATGAAGAGTCATCTTCGCAAATATGCAAGCCAAGCACATTTGGTTCAATGCCACAAAGGAAGTCGCTAACCAGGGAACACCTAAAGGAGGTGTTAGAGGGAGTGGTGCAGGCACTGACTCACTAGCTGGTGTTTTGAGTCATTTCTCAATGGGAGGAAACGAAACATCAATGTTTTTCTCAAATGAAATGGGCAACCACATATTGACAATTTTAGAGGTTGTTTGTCAGGGGCATTAATTCTTGCAAACCACGCAGGTCTGTGTGCATTGAGAGATTCATCTATAGAACTCATTAACTTCTCTTTGCTGTGGATACACTACTTTCTTTTCTTTCCCTTTTTTATAACGTCCCATGGTAAGTGTAAGCTAAGTACTTGCTGAAGAACATACAGACGGTGATGTTTTCCTGGGAATGGTGCTGTGCATCTATATAGTGGATCAGCAGCGTGTTATGGATCCAGGGGAGAACAGAAATGAAGAGGGATAGGACTGTGTAAGTAGCTCGGCATTGCGTCAAATAATACGCTAACATTAAGCTTAGTGTGAAATATGGCTGAGTGACTCGACGCTAGGCCCCTCTGTGATTGTCTCATTTGCTATCAAATGCTCCACGGAAGGAGAAAGTACTCTTATAAGTGAGAAACTGAGACCAAAGAACAAACACACAGATAAAAAGAAAGAAACGGAAAACACAAGTTGCCCAGTGACAAAAAGCTGACTCATAAGGAGATAGCAAATAAAAATGAATTTTTTCCTGCTCCCTAAATATCTTCCCACTATAACACATTGCTAAGGAAGATGTTGTATTTATATGGGCAAACATAATTAGAAAATATCAATTTATACAAATCAAGAATTATTGTTACCTTACAGTTGGGAGGGGGAAAGATAGTTCATAAAATACATCAGTCTTGTTCCCCTTTTTATTCCATGGGCTTTTAAAGAATTTAAGAAGAAAAAACAAAAGACTCCTGAAAATTTTCTGAGCTAAATAGGTATGAGCATCACATTTGCCTTTAAGAATCCTGAAAACCCTACCCACAAATCCCCTGGAGCTCTGAAGACAGAGTTTAAAGCTAATGACAATTATATTGAAGATATCCATATTATGTATTTTGTAGTTATGACATATGTATTTATTGGTTACATAATCATCTTAGCAAATTGTCTTTTAATTTTTTTAACATTTTGAAATTCTCTTTTTTCTATTAAAATTGAACTTTGTTTAGAAAAGTGTTCATGTTCTGAACAATTGTTTTGAACTACTATCATAACTAATTTTCTTCACCAGAACACCAGTTGATTTGAATGTTTCCTGAAACTATGAAGAACAGAGTAATATTAGCAATAGCAGCTACATACATCTCTGTGGGGTGGTTTTAACCTGACTCACTAGTTTACAGCAACTTTTAGAGACATGACCCAAAATTATGAAACTTCATTGCGTATTCCCTCATATCTAATATGTTGAGATTTTATCCCACAGGGAACTGTGTTAGGACACAGGGCCTTTGAGGGACCTAATTAGGTCATAGCACAGTCCTCACGGATGGGATTAGTGTCATTAATAAAGAAAGGGCCTTGAAGCTGGTTAGTCCCTTCAAGCTGATTCACACCATTTGAGAACACAATAAGAAGGCACTGTCTGGGAGTCAGTGAGCTGTCAGTTGATACTGAATCTCCAGTGCCTTGTTTCTCTCCCTACCTCTAGAAAGGCAAGAAATTAGCTTCTTTCACTCAAAACAAACCAGTCTGTGGTAGTTTGTCATAGCAGCAGGATGAAGGCATTTAGGAACAACAGAAATAAAAGTAGCAATAGGCGTATATAAGCATTTCTTATGGTGCCTTTACTTACTCCTTTTCCATTATGTTATTCTTTTGTTTTAGACTCTCTGACTCATTATGAAGACTCTTCCCGTTCTTACTGGAGACATCCCATGCTGTTGGGGATGTGGTAATCTCTTCTCCTTGGCTTTCTGAGATCTCTCGAGTGTCTCTTGCTGTTGTCTGGATTACATCATGAATGTCTCCCTTGTTGCCATTTATGTTCTCAGCAGTCATGTGTTCTATTTGTTTTTCATCTTCATTTTCTGCATTATCTGGGGACACTGTGTTCTGTGATTCTTCTTGCCCTATTACATTTCCACTCAATGATGCATTGTTTTCGTTTTCCCCTAATTCAGAATATATCTGAGTTTTATTTTCTTTTAACTGGACCTGGTTTGTGTAATGACTTTCCCCTGCATTTGCAGGAGAAACAGTGGCTGTTTCCATGACATTTAGTTCCCTTCTTGGAGCAATGTCTGTTGCTTTGGTGTCTTGAATGGCCGATATTGTCTGCTGTGGAGTACGGTCCTCATGCATGCTGCATAAATTACACATCTCTTTTTCTTCTCTCCGTAGAAGCATGGCAGTGTTCCCCAAATGTTCATTCATTTTCACGAGGCAGTCTATGAAAGCAATAATTTCTGCACATGTACACACAAAGAAAAAGTAAAAACTAAGTCAAATTACGCTTCTGCCCAGACGAAGGAAATATTTGCACACTTTGCCAGCTTTTAACACTTATGTAACTAGAAGGAAAGCAATCTCTGCTTTAAACATAGTAACCAAAATGTGAAACTGACCCTTTTCACCCACGAGTATGCCTTAAACTTTATTAAAAAAAAACACAAAACATGAGCATACTCCCAAATAGGATGAAAACAACAACTCCTCAATGATTTGGTATATTTGACAGTTGTTTGTTTGCCTTGGAAATACTATACAATATCAATTGTCCATTTCAAATATCAAACATAAATTTATCTGAACACCCCAAGACAGGTTAACAGCAGCAAAGCAACAGCTGTGTTATTAATGATGACACAAATGCTGTATTTTAGCGAGAAATTCAATCCTCCCCCTACTGAGCATGTGATTATGAAAATATGTCAAATTGTTCGTTCAAAGAGTAACTTTGACCATATTGTTCTCTGACTGGATCCTGCAGAGGCTAATCAATAACACCCAAACTAAGACAAACTGCTTTGCTCTAAGCATCATCAATAGCTGAGTCACTCCACTTGTCACAACATCTCGAGTTCATCCCAAGCTCTCATCTTTGCAGCTTGCTTCTCAAGCTTCTTTCTGGCTGGACCTTTCCATCCTCTCGTCTCTGAGCTGGGAGTCTGTAACTGATGTCCACACATCTCACCAAATCACCTTGCACTAGTCTGGGCTTGCCTCTGCACTGCAGTTCTGACAACTTTGTCTTTGTCTTGCATCTGAGATCCCATGTTTATTTTGAACTCATCCCTTTTGGTAGCTGACTACTTGCCTTGACTTGTCTAGGACTGTGTTCAATACCTCTAGAGACAGACTGGTCCTGAGCTCCTGTTGCTGATCCTGGGTTCACACAGGTTTGGGACAGATTCTCTGAGGTTCACTGTTTGTCCTTTGTTTTGTCTGCTTGGGATTCCTGTTTGATGAGGACTGTCTGCTCACTGTGACACTAGATGTCTGAGAGCTGGATTTCATAATGTCACCTAGATATTCTGAAAACATTGCTGTTACGATCATATTCTTCTGATGCTGCTTTCTCCATACTTACTGTACATTTTAGCACACACACACACCTGGTCATATTCTCAGGAATTTACATCCAGCCTCCAGTGTGTAGGCATCCAGTTTCTTCTAACTCATCCAGTCTTTCCAGTGTTTTTGTAATTAATAGGACTAGGCTCAAATGACTCTGGAGTTAGAACATGCTATTCCAATTTAGAAAAACTACCTCTTCTACTTTAATTAGTCCTGAACTTTTCTACCTCTAAGACTTGGGTCTTGCAAATAACAGACAAAGCTCCTGAATTTCCAGTTGCATGACTCCAGTTCGTCATTGAGATGTCAGTTTAAATAGCATTATTTCCTAGCCGAGTCTAAATTCCCTTCTTCAAAATGTGATCCAGCTACCGGAGAAAGCTGAAAACACTTCATCTGTGCCCAAACAAGAGGAGCATCTGAATCCTGTGAAATATTGCCTTCCCCTACTTTCTCTATAATAGCAGCAGTCTCTTCTCAGCAGATTCTACTTTCATTGTGTTTCTATACATAGCTCCTCTTAAATACTGACCAGATGAGCATTTCAAAAGAAAGTGTAAACCCAAGCAAACAAAATAAACTACTTGCCTTGTCTCCAGATATGTTGATTATCCTTGTCAAGTAATATGTACAGCTGCTGGCAGGTGGACTGAAGGGTCCTTGCTGTGTGTTCCAACAGTTGAAGAAGGGCTTCATTGAGCCCTTGGCCCAAAAAGATCACTGTGGCTACCCAAGTGGCTCCACCAGCCACCTCACAGAGATTATCACCGAGGAGCGCCTGCTTTAACATTTGGTTTTGTCTCCAAATCTGCTTCAATATTTGCCCTAATTTACCTAAGCCCATGTCTTCTGTATCCATTTCTAAGCTCCAAAAATAATATATTTGTCTCCTGCCAAGAAAACCTAAAGGTTTAGCACATTCAAACTTGGCAATGGTTATTTCTCCTAAAATCTCTGAGATGATCCAAGTCAGCTAGCCAAACATTCTTCTGCAACCTAAGAATTTATTCGGCTTGTTGTTGATGAATGAGAAGTTTCTAGGTGACCAGAAGAGGGGTGTTCCTGAGCCCAAGTGCTATTGTGTACACAATAGATTAATCACCGGGACAGAGTTAGCTTGCATAATCATATGTCCATGTAAAATTTACAAATTAAATTTGCTATAGAAACCCCACATGCTCTTTCATTTTTGCGGTAGCAAAATATATATCCCAGGTTGAAGATCAACTTTACAAGGAAAGTAAACTATTATTTTTTTCTTTTCTATTTTATTACAATACTGATAATAAAATTTATGTGTATATTTTTATAAATACTTTTTAATTAAAAATATGTTTGCTTTAAATTGATTTTGATATATAGAAATAAGATCTAGATACATAAGATTAGCTTTAAAATTATAATTTATTGGAACTGGATGTAGCTACACGTGGGGTCTTTTTAACTTGCAGACATGTGCAAATATTTAAAATTAAAATAAAGAATCAAAAGAGGTCCAGCATAGTGACTTATGATTCTAGTCACAGTATTTTGGAGTTAGGGGTAGGATGATTGCTTCAAGTTCAAGACCAGCCAGAGTTCCATAGTGAGACATAGTCACGAATAATCAGAGTGAGAGTTAAAAGAAAAAAAAACTTTCTTCTGCTGGAACATAGCCTAAGTACCATGGTTTAGTAAGTATAATTACTACTTTCTCATAGGTAAGTGTACATCAAGATTGCGATAGGAGCTTGGTCTCTGCTCTTCCCTTTGATAATTTCTCTCTAATTGTGTCAAGTGCTTCTTTACAAAAAGAAAGCATCCTTGAAGATTGGCTTCCTCTGAGCTGCCAAGGAGTATTTACTACCACTATAATTAAAATTCGGATGTAGCATGTTCTCACCATGAGCCTGTCCAGTTGGCACATTATCCATGGGATCTTTGCACTGCAGAGCATGACACAGGGGAGGCTGAGGTGTACTGCGAACTGACTGCCTCCTCTCCTTCAACACTCCCTTTTCTAAGAAAAGAGAACACACAACCAAGGGAGAAAGGTCTGTGAGTTTAAAAACAGCACATGTTCCCTAGAGGCCCTGGATGGAAATAAAATCTTTCCGAAGGTTTTCTAGAATGTTTTCCTCCCACCAGCAGCATCATTTCATCCCAAGTGTAGAAGTTCTTAGGGTATCACTCAGGATATGTGAACCACTGGGGAAAACAGTCCCAGGGAATGAAGAACGAAGAATGAAAGCTCAGACCTGTAGCCTGCACAAACTGCCATGGTTCATAGATTCCAAAGGACAAGGAAGAAAACACAAAAGAGCTGGGGCTCCAGAATGCATCTCCCTTTAAGATAAGTAATAACTGCTGAGAGAGGAAGAAATTGTCACCTGCAAGGATGAGTCCCTCACTAGCTATCCAATACCAAAGTGTCAACACTGAAATCATATACATATAAGCAACACTAAATGCATTCGAGAAGTTGCATCTATACACTTCTGTGTTTTTATGTGTGCATAGACCCCCCACCCACACACCTGTACACACAGGAAAGACAACAATAATTGAGGAAGATGGAGCTGCAAATTTGGGAGGGAGAGAGGGCACACGTGGCAAAAGACTTGGAGAAAAGAGAGCCAGGAAATGATGCAATCTTATTTTCATTTTTAAAAATTACAAATTAAGTCTTATTTTCCAGTGAAACTGTCTTTTTTTTTTGAAATTTTAAACCACATCGTAGAAAAGATTACATTAAAGTGTTTCGCATTATTTTCAGATTTTAAGGCATGCTGGTTTGTATCTTACCCTGCTCTTTTGGCTCAGTTCTAAATTGCATATATAATCCCACAGATCATATACAAATGGCTTTTATTCAAGACCAAATCTGAAAATCTTTCTTCAGTATGTACTGTGAGCCCTGATTTCAGGCCATTCATGAGAGGCAGATGCATGAATAAACAATTACAATACAGACTGTTGAAAGCTAGATACAAAACATTAAAGCCTAACTGATGGTGGTATTCAGATTAGGAACCTAAGGATTAGCAGACTATAAAACACAAGGAAAGACTGTTTTTGAATAGAAATTACCTTATCGAAAGAATGGGTACAGAAATTACAGAGTGGGATAGGAGTAGATATGGCTTTACGGGAAAGTTTAGTCAAGAGAGATGGAATCCTTGCATCCAGAATTCTGGAGAGACTAGTGAAATCAGAATTTGGTTTTGTGAATAGAAGGGAGAGGTTACATATTCTGAACCAAGTAACAAAAATGATCAATCTGTGCTGCATGTCACATATGGCCCTGATGTCATAGATTTAATTGTTGGGAGGCTTCAGAGTCTATATTAAAGCAGTTACAGGGCAAGCAACAAAAGCAGATGTCTTGAAAGCAGATTGGATTTGAAGTAGAGTACATAGAGTTTACTAAACCATCAGATAGACTGAAAGAAATTGAAAGCGCTGGCTATATACCTCTTTATTAACCGGTAACTGATAAAAAAAAAAAGCAAACTATTTTTGTCAATGGAATAGAACTAAACCATTTTACTTAGGTCACTTCCTAGCTGGTAAATGTATTAAGAAATATAAGAGGGATTTTAGGTTTGGTGGAATGGAATTTGATTGATTTTATGTTAGTAGCTTTCATGTTAGTTCAGGAAAATCATCGAGACTGTGTTGGAAATATAGCAAATATGGCAGAAGAGCATTGGCAAACGTTTGAGCATTTTTTTGTAAATCTGTAGTAAATGAATCCTGAGTATAGAAGGCATTGAAGAAGACCTTATACATATATAATTTAAATATTGAACAAAACAATATAAAATACAAGATCATAGGTCTATTTATGCGTATTTCCTCATAGATGTGTGAAAAACCTTCTCTGTTATGATAAGAACACTTGAAACCGTCTTCCCTAGTTCCAGCACCACTTGCTCATTTCAGGTCTACACTTGTTTTCTGTCTAGTTTCTAAAGAATAGGAAATGTTTGCAAAATAAAATCTACCAGAGATCATGCTGCATGCACTTGTTAAAGCAGGCATCCACATGCTTATGCATTTTGTTGTCAATTAATTGATGTCGCTGACCACAAAAAACCCGGGCATTTACAGTAGAGACGCCCAAATAAATCAACTGCAAAAGTTCACCTGAATGGTTTTCACACTTCTTTACATGCATCATTGCTGAGGTTTATTAAGACTGCTTTTTATTTCCTACTAAGCATCCTTTATTTCGCTAAGCTGAAACAAATTAACTCATGGTCTTGAATTCATATAAAATATAAGGTGAGAAGGATGAGAGTACATGAAAGTACTCAATCATATATAAAATCAGGAAGTAGGATAGTTATTAGTAGTTTCTGTAGAGAAATAAAACTATAATAGTAGGATAAATTCAAAACAAAGGATGAAAAGAATAAAGTGTTTATTGATGGCTCATAGTTCACATGTCAGCACAAGAACTTGAAATATAAACTAAATATAAATATTGTCAATGTGCTTATTAGTTTTACAATGTTTCAAAAGATCACCATATGGAGGAGGAAAGGATTTGATGGAGGGTGGTGAGGAAGGAGCTTGAGTGAGTGTATGTTTATGAAGACATGAAGATGCCTCGATAAATCTCATTATTATGCATATTAAAATAACTAAATAATATAAAGTAAGTAAATAAATCAAATAGTAACAGTCAAAGTCAACACTTTTGGTTTTAGAGACAGATTTGATGCTCCTCTTTTTTGTTTTACTCTGCTTCTTCCTTGAATCCCCAGAAAAGGAGAAAGAACAATATATTAATTCCACTAGGAAAAGAAAATGAACTATAGAAGAAAGAGGTCAACAAAAGCCAAGACATTTGAAAGTAGTGAACTATGTGACAGTGGAGGAGAATTGAAACTCAAGAACATGAATGGTGAAACACGGGCTGGCATTCACCAGAGATGCTCACCAAGTCCCAGCACAGACAGTAGGTAGATTTGTCGTCACTGCTTGAAGCAGGCAGATTTCTAGGGCCGGACCCCACCATCTGTTTCACATAGTCAGTACATCACCTTTTCTCTACTCACCGAAACTTGTGATTCTTTCTATAAAGAACATCAAGAGAAAAGCTGAAGACCTTGTTTTAGCACCAACTTGGTGAGAGATTCCATGCCAACCACAGAGCTAAATGAAAACCTGAAGGCTTTACTTTTTCTTCCTTCCTTCCTTCCTTCCTTCCTTCTTTCTTTTCTTCCTTCCTTCCTTCCTTCCTTCCTTCCTTCCTTCCTTCCTTCCTTCCTTCCCTTGTTTCTCTCTTTTTTCTCTTTCTTTCTTTCTTTATTGAAAACGCATGCTTTTTCACAAAACAGATTCTGATTATGGTTTCCTCTCCTTCAACTCCTCCAAGATTCTTTCCTCCATCCTGATCCACACCCTCTTCTTTCTTTCATTAGAAAATGAACTGGCACTTAAAGAAATATTAAATAACGAGAATCTGCTCTGTTGTTCTGCTCACCTCTAAGAGTGTAGATGGATGATTACAACCTCCTCGACAGAATGCAGAGTCTTGGCCATGGCATCTCTGCACTGTAAGAGAGAAGCAACTGGGATTGAGTCATTCAATGCCCCTCTCCAACTCCAAGCCCTTCAGAACCCGCACAGACTGCACAAGATTGTTCAACCAACAATAAGTCTCTTAGTCTCAGGTCCTACCTGTGAATGTCAAGCTTGCAAATAGTCCATTTCATGCCTCACTTTTAAATACGGGGAAATAGCTAATGAGGTGAGGCATCTACAAAAGTCTCTAGTTTAAAGCTAGCAACTAAAGTAAGGAAGCCCAAATAAAGCATTTGAAAGAAATAGAGCCAACACAGTGAAAAGAAGAAAATACCAACCAGGTATTTAATTTTATAAATACCAGGTACTTAAATTTATCAGACTCTAGGAAAATGTACACTTTCCCCCATCAAACCAAAAACGATTTTCTTTGCAAAAAATGATAAATTTGTCTCTTGAGAAAGAATTCAGAAATTAAAAATATTAATGGAAAAAATGAAACTAGTATATGATCAGAAAAAAAAAACAGTTAAGAAGACCTGTAGAAAGGTCAAAGAAAAAAGTCAGAGATTGATACTCAGAGGTAGGGGAAAGGATGTTAGTTAAATTAAAGATTTAGTGGGGTAGTCCAATTAATATGAATTCTAGGAAAAAAAACAGAATAAATATAAATGTGTTCCAGAGTAATCATTGGTAAGCTCAAATACAAAACAATAGTGAAGCTAGGATAAAATTAACTTTTGAGGAGGTTGTGCACTTATAGTCTACTCTGTAGCACTGATATGACTAATATTTACAAAGCAAAAGTGATAAAAAAGATTTATCATTGTTTAAAATAAATATTATAAGCCTGTTACTAAGAAGGGTCCAGGAAGTGTTTATCTAATAAGTATATATATATGTGACAGCAAAAGGGCTTATTACTCAAAGAAGCTTTCACTTTATGACAAAATATGTCAAAACACAAAAATTAAAATTTAAGAATTTAAATGAGATATGATACAGCAGTTAAAGTCCTTGCTATATAAGCATGAGAACCAGAGTGAGGACACACACAGAACCCACGTAAATGC
Source organism: Microtus pennsylvanicus (assembly GCF_037038515.1). Lineage (NCBI taxonomy): Eukaryota > Metazoa > Chordata > Mammalia > Rodentia > Cricetidae > Microtus > Microtus pennsylvanicus. Next base: position 37,990,404 of record NC_134590.1, read on the forward strand.
TAGATGGGGATGTCATCATGCCTGTGAGTTCAGAATCTGAAAAACGAAGTCAGATACCTCTGGAACAATCTAAATAATCAGACTGTCTGCATCATTCATCTCTGGTTTTATTTAAGAGATCCTGCCTCAATGAATGAGGTGGAGAGCAATCATTGAAGACACATGGGGTCAGTCTTGGGACTCTGTACATGAGTGCATACACATACGCACACATACTTCTGCTCATGCACATGTAAACACACATGTGTCACACATAAGCATGTTCTTCAATGTGATGGCCTCTGGAAAGAAGGCCACAAATTGAAAAGCAACTCTTGACTTCTTGAGACTGGTCTAGCATTGCTAGATGCTGCTGTGAAAGTCACAGCTAACAGTTGGCATTCTCACATTGAGAAACCAAATATTTGAATATAACCCCAATATCCTGCTCTGGCTTTCACAGGTAGAAGTTGGCAATCTCACATTGAAAAATAAAAAAAAATATTAGAACCTCAATATCATGTGGAGACAAGAGAAAACCAAGATCCCCATATAATCACATATAAATACAGGTAATATGTGATCATTGCCTAACCCAAGAAATACCACATGTACCTTTCTCCTAGCATCTGTGCTGGCTGCTTTCAAACAAATGCATCTGCAGTCTCGTTATAATCTGGTCTTCCTGCAGAGACTTAGTGAGGATTGGGCATGGAGCATAGTTCAGTGGTAAAGCATTTGTCAGCACTTACCTAGAGGCCTTAAATTCCGTTCTCAGCACCAAATGAAAAAAAAATGTATTGAGACATTGATACATCCAGTAAAAAGCAGAAATGTCTCCTATTTTACATACCATTCAAATTCAGAAAGAAACGGTCTCCAAAACACCTTGTCAAAGCACACATCAAATCATCTGATGAGACACCTCACTGCTCTTCACAGCAAGTTTTCCCTCACTTAATTCATGGAACTTGGTTGTTCTCTTTGATCAATTTCAGGTATTCATGGTACTCTTTGATAAACATTTGAGCATTTGAGGTGGAAGGAACACAAGTTTGAGTGATCGACTGTTTTCCTTTAGAATTATCATACTATATGACTCTGTAAATGATATGGCTATACTCTCTAAGCATAAGGTATATGCATACATTATGGAAGAACTTGATTGAGTCTTGTCATCCCTACAGATCTCTTGGCAAGGTATTAACATTGGCATAATATATTGCATCTATGGAATTACTTCAAAGCAGTTAACGTAGACTCTGTTGACTTTATAAAGAAAAGAATTATCATTTGAAAATGCTTTGAATCCAGTGCCAAACGTTTAATAGTGAACAAAAATCTAATTGGCTGGACAGACTTTCAGAGGTGGAGTGATCTGCAATTGAATGTGACCTGGAGCCAAGTATCTCATCTGAGTAGAGTTCCAGGCACAAGCCAAAGCCAACAATTGTTTGGTGATTCAGACAAAGATGAAATGTCATAGAACTCCCACATATTCTTTTTAAAATATTACCATACCTTTTATCTACCTTTAAAACGAAACAAACAAAAATCTCTCTTAATGTCATAAATATTATCAAATATTTTGAAACATTTCATAAATGTAAGAATCTTCTTACACAATTCCTAAAATTATAGTCTAAGGTTTATGAAGGTGACTGACTGACTACTTGCTAGTGATTTTAAAGCAAATTAAAAGACCCGAAACTCATTTTTGTAGGCGTACATGCCAAAAAGAAATGGTAGTGGAACAAGTTAATCATAGATTTTAAACATCTTTCATTTTTGTCATTTTGTGCATGCTAATGAGACACAGAAGTAAAATAGTTTGTTCAAACCAAGTCACCCAATTTGGAAAATTATAGGAGACTTGTTGACAGAGATGTTTTTATTCCTTTGTATGTCAGTGAATTCATGAATGTTTAGCATCCAATTAAGCAAATTCACCAACATTTAACATTCAATTATAACTGTGAATGATTCTGAGATGGTTACATATAGATGTTTAGTGTTGAAACTTCATTCTCCTTGGGCAGGTTCCCAATTTTAACAAAAAGCAATGGTTTATTCTATTCTGCATGTCAGGAGGCATCCTTGACTTGACAAACAATTATGTATTCAATGATTTGATTGACAAATCTCCTTTCCAATGGCCTTAATGGTCTCCAAAGAGAATGCCAGTGCTTCAGATTACAGCCTTGCCAACCTGAGTCATTGTTGTGTTTTTAAAGACTCTGACTTTGTACAGTCATGGGCCTATCACATGAAGCCATGAAATAACTTGCCTGTGAACTGAAAACTAGACGGCTTTCCCCTCTGCCGAAGTTTTCTGAAACAGATTTTCACAAGAGGGTGTGCCCAATGCATTGCCACACTGTCCTTTGCTGTCTCAGTGTTTTGAGTGCTTGTTTGGCCTTCCTTGTGTTGATGTTTCTCAGGCTACGATTGTGGGTTGGAACAACAGATCCAGGGGAAAAAAAGACACAAATGAATACAGGATATTTTCTACAAAAGCAAGGAAGAAAGTGATTCATATGTTTGAACTTGAACATACTTCACTTATTTCACCAGGTCCCCTCTAGGTGATTTTTGCCTTTGTATTCTCTAAGTCTTAATACAATAAAAGTTCTCTTCTACCCACCCCACGACAGCCTAGAAACTGTAATCCCAGACATACTCAAAGACTCCTCCCTTGAAAGTTGAACTGTCATCAGAAATCTGATTCCCTGCACTGCAAAATATAAACATAAGATTTCCTCACACTGGCAAAAAAAATTCAAAAACAAAAAAACTCCTTTGCAACAAGATAGTTCATAAGCATTAAGGCACACTTACCATCATGAAACTGTCTGTGGTAAACAAGAAAGCAATAGGATGCCTACTACCATGCTTGTCAGATATATAAGAACCTATTCAGCTCCATTTGAAATGATCTGGGATCACCTCAACACCCCATCATATTCATCATGACCAGGAGAGTTATACTGTGCGTACCACAGTGCCCATGTCTTTCAGAAATAAAGTTCATCTAAGGTGGAAAATCTTGGACTCTTCAGAGATGCCATTAATCCTTTCTTAAACTGGTGTTCTCATCACCCATTTGGCCAGTCAACTACCATCCTATGTAATCTCTATCAAATTATTGGCCATATCCCAAATCAGAAAAGAACATGGTTAATCTTTGTTTCATATCTCTCTTTTCCCTTTCTCTCATCACTATGTTCAGGACTTTGAAGATCTCAGGGAGGAGCACTGTGGGAGAGGAGGAGAATCCATTTTGACCTGAGGCAAGACTTTTCCTACACAAACTTATCATCATTGGTGTGTCTTTTCTGGCCCTGTTTCCTACTCCCTTTTCCATTTCAACACACTTTCCATGTTGTTTTCTCCTTGCTGTCTAGATTCGCCCGCCAAAATCACCCGCATAAACCTATTTGTACTCGAATCTTGGCAGGTCCAAGATTCCTCGCAGGTGTTATTTGAATATTTAAAGAATGACATTCAACAGCAGTTCTTAGGGCTTCTATGCTGTGTCTGCTCAGGTACCTGTCAGCCTGTGCGTTAGGTCTGCACAGTGAGGTGACATCGTAAGATACTTTTCTTCGCATTATTTTTGAGCACTTCCAGAAATAACATGATTATTTACCCATCCATTTCATATTTCAGAATTAGCTATATAAATTCCAAGGAAACTGCATTTAATTTAAATAATTTCTCTTTCAACTTCTCAGGATAAAAAAAAATGAGAACAAGAATGAACTAATTTTATTCTCTGGAAGAAACGACTCTTCGGACACAGGCAATCTGGTACTTTTTAATGATATATTTGCGTTTCACAGTAGACCCAGATAGCAGCCCCACTGTAATCCCAGATTCCCATATTGAATTAAATCTGATCTGGGTTATTTGGGTCACAGACGGAAGAAGTGTCCTTTCCGTGTCATTTCTCTGTAAATAGTGGGTGCCTTTAGCTTTCCTCTATAATGTGTATTTATTTTTGGAGCTCATTAAAGAGGTTAGTCAGTTTAAGTAGGTCTAGTCAGTAGTTAGGAGCAGAGGCTGAGCTTGGAAGTGCTCTCTGTAGTATTATCTAACCACATAAACTGGGGTCCTTTTACATTCCGGGATGCTATCTGCAAAGGATTGAAGAGACGCATTTGAAATTCAGGCCTTTGAATTAGGTCTACACTTCACATGGAAAAACTTTTCATTGATTTTGATACTGTCATTTCTGAATGACAATAATTTCATTTTAAAAGCAAACTCTCAAATGCACCGTGAGCTTTATAAAAGCTGTGTCATCCTGATGTAGAGTCTGAAAATCTACTTAATCCTATAGATCAATTTGTCTTCTTCAGCTCCTTTTTATTCTTCTAATATCTAAAACCAACACCAGAAAATTTTAAAAAGTGTTTGTGAATTAATGATTAAGCTGCACTTTAGTAATTTAAGCATAGATATCCATTCAGTTCTACAGATTGGTATGCAAGTTTTTGACTCTGTATAGGAAGTGGCCTTCTTAAGCTTTGAACGACTTAATTCTTCAAGTGCTTAATTTTTGTTTTAAGAGGGCTTGATGGTACTAAGATATACATATGTACATACATGCATACATAATGCATATGTATATGTAAGTGTGGGATGTGAGCATGGATGTGCATGCACATGTGTGTTCATGTATGTGTGTACATGCATGCATCTGTTGTGTGCTTGTGTGTGTGTGAGAGAGAGAGAGAGACAGAGAGAAAGAGACAGAGAGACACAGAGAGACAGAAAAAGAGAGAATGTGCATGAGCACCTGTGTGTATGAGTACTCAGTTCTAGAACTCTTTTGTTTATTTCTAATACCCAGGCACATTGTTATGCTCACCCTAGAGAAAGCTGCCTCCTAGGATTCTATACTTTTAAAGTCACAATTGAGTCTAAGTCTTCTGATTTGAATGTTACAATTGAACATTGTCCAAGAAATTTCTAAAGAATTGATAATAACCGATGAGTTGAAAAGTGCTAAAGGATTTTTAAAAGAGGTATTTAGCATATTCACAATATTTTCATTAAGAAAAGTTAATATTTAAAGGGAGGAAATGGATTCCTAAGTACTTTATGGCACTTCACACAGTCTCACTTAAACAACACATTCTAAACTTAGTATCTGGAAAACAATTTCAACCTTCGTAGGGATTGAGAAAGTGAAACACAGGGAGATATGTCAAGGAAAATGCTGGAGATGTAAAGCACATGCCCTCCAGTATTTAAGTTTTTCTGAGACTCATTGACCCATAGGAGAGATATTCACAAATAGGACTACCACTGACAATTTTAAAATGAGAGTTGGAATCCTTATCTTTGTGCAAAGAAACAGAGTATGTTTCCATGACCTTGAATACAGATACTTAGAGCTATTACTTGATCCAACAGCTATGTCAATAGCCTTTTGTATGATATACGAAGAAACAACACAGAATCAGAACAATGAGTTCCATGTGTTAGAATGTGTCCTTTCTGCCTCCTAACATGATGTGGTCTCTTTGCTGGGATAACGGTGAGAAATCGCCTACAGTTTAATGGAAGCTCTGAGTCAATGACAGATATTATAGCTCCTTTGAGAAGAGCTTTAATCGGCATCACCTATGAGCTACTAAGAGCACAAATCGCAAGACAAGATTCCTGAGAACCATCCACTCCTGAGAAAGCAGCTGGTGACCACCAGATTTCTGCTGCCAAAGGTTAATGAAACTGCCCTCTCTCTACCAACACAGTTTTAGACAACAAACACCCTAAAGTGGGCATTTTGAGTGAGTAAAATTGCATTTTTTAAAAAACAGAAGAAACCAAATATTGGCCTTCAAAAAAAAGCAGAAAGAAAGAAATTAGTCACATGTTAGAGTTTTGAAGCAATATCTAGACTAGATTGAGCAAGGACAGTAAAGGAAGGGAGGGTCACATTGGATACGGGCAACTGAGTACAGTAATATGTTCAATATAAACAGTATAAATAATCCTTACCAACAGATTCAATATGAGGAAAAGTCCCAACCATAGGGAAGAGCAGTGAAACCACACATGAAACAACTATGTAAGTGTGAGGAAAAATCCAACAGTAAAACAACCCTCCTCCCGACCCCGAGACTCAGCCACCATGATTGAACTGTGAAGGAGCTGTGTCCCTCCTCATATGTTACAGCTTCTACTAAGCATACCCTGTTTCCACGGGAACCATAATTGCGAGGCAGCCATATCTTAAGATAGAAGAGTCCTCCAGGTTATCTGTCAACTTACTTTTTATGACGATACTCTTCTGTTTGATCCTAAATCTCAACCTGTTAGACAGAAGTCCGTTTGCTTGGTCCAGAGAAGGTTTCATTAGATATGAGTTTGAACAAAATTCGAATCACGTTTTCTGTGACCTACAACATGTCAGACATTGAGAGGGTTTTTCTTTACTCAAATCTGTTCCATCTGCAGATTCTACTAGAATTTCTAGCTCTCCCATATAATAAGTGTCCATGTGACTTTACTTCCCATGTTCACCCTATAATAATTTGGGGCTATAAAATGCAAAACTAATACTATCAGATAATCACTTGCATACCTTTGAGACAATTGTTGAAGCCCAAAGTATCTGGATGTTTTATAAGCCATCAATCAAGTATTGTGATTGTTTCTGTTGGATAAAAATACCATTTTCTTCACAGGTCTGAGAACTATACTTTTTTGGAAACCCAAAGCATCAAGATACAATACAGTTTACAACACTTCGTAAGTTCAGACACAATGGATCCCACCAGTAGATAATTCCCTTTATGAGGCTTCAGATAAAATATCAGTAACCACATCAAGCAGTTGTACGATACTCCTGAAAAAGGAATTAAAGTTAGTGAATCTAAATATGTGTACATATGTATATAACATGTTCACATGTACTCTATGTGTTGTGGAAAGCCTTTCTACTTTGATGAGTGCTGATAAATCCAATTTTTGACATTAAATTGAGTAAAAGAACATAAGACATTTCTATCCCTTTAACACATTTTATTAAGCATTAGTCTTTTGCTTATGTTGACTTATTTAATTGTTTAAACACTTGATAAAACCCCCATTCATACATACTCTATTATATGCGTCACATATCCTGTTTGTGTTTAGTCTACAAGGAAGTGCTAGCTAACTAACAATGAAAGACTGGCTTATGTTATATAAGCTGCCTGTGTGTATATATACTTGCCTTTAGTGTTCTTTTAGTACTATTGGCAAATGAGTAGTTCTTGGCTTGTAGGGGCATGTTTAAAGATAATCCCATATTTCACAACAAAGTTAATGGTGAATTCTTTCATGTGTAGTACTTTTGTTTATCTTGAATGTTAGAATAAGCATTAACAATTCTGCTTGAAATAATGTAAATTGCTATACAGTAACTCTTGTTAAATAGTTATTGAGACTTTTCTTTTGTTATCAAGCTTAAATATGGGTTTTCCACATGATCCATCAAAAAGCATGATTTTGAACTAGTAATAGTATCACAAAATTATTGTGATGTTGAAGAAATAGTAGATGTTTTTGGTTATGTTCTCCCAAAGAATTAGATCTTTTCACTGCATAAGGATTTATTTTCATAATACCAGATACTTAAATGGAATTTTGGGATTTTAGAACTCAAAAACTTTATTGTGTGAAATAATATTCTAATCTATTTTGGAAGGAAATGCTTTAGTCCAGTCTATTTCCTGAGAGTGTCTTTGTAAATACACAGGACTTTTGAAACTCCCACAGAGAAAGACCATCTCTTTTTGCCCTTCCTGACTGTGTTCTCCAGGGATAATTAGGTGTTTAAGTGGCAAGATCTAAAAAAAACTAAATTTAGAAGGAATTGTAGAGTTCTAAAACCAGAAATAATCCTTTAAGGCTCCCTAGTGAAGCTCCCTTGTTTTACAAATGATGATCCTGAAGAGAAAATGACACCTCTTTTCAGCCAACCAGTTCCATGTGTTCAATGTGTCTTTTCTGGTCAAAGAAGGGGTATACATTGTTTCTTAAAAAAAATTCTGTGCTATAAAATCGCCAGATTAGTTAAACTGAAACTCTTGACTTCCTTACAACTCCCTTCAGTTTTTTTTATATATAATTGTATATTTGTTTATGGTGTTGACAATGGAACTCAGGACCTTGTGAATGCCTACTAGCAAGGGCAATAATTTCAGGCAAGAATTAATTCTTTCTAAAAACATGTTTTAGTGGTGTGTAATTGTGGTTTGTATAGAGTAAATATTAGTACAATACACTAGAAAGTTTATACCCTACCTCTTACCCTGTGTTTCAAAACGGTCCAAATATCTAAGAATGCTTAAACTCACAAACAATTTATTATTACAGACAGAATGAAAAAGATCAGATATCATAAAGAAGAAACAAAAGTAAGGATAATATTGGAACTGAGATAATAACATTTCAGACAAGGAAATTAACCCAGAGTTTTTTGGTCAGTAAGGCAGAAGATGTTAATTCTTTCTAATATAATTTTACCTTCTAGATCTGTTTTTTTTTTATTTTTTATTTTGTCTAGTTGGAAAATGTTGTCTGTCTGCTTCTTGCAAAAGATTTTCTCACTGTTTATATTTTAATTTCTTTAATGAATCTTTGGGTCCTTCACATAATACACCCCAGTTTTGTTCACTTTCTGGCCCTCCCATAATCCCCCATCCCTGCTGCATTTCTCCCATAAAACAAAACAAAACAAAGCAAGCAAGAAAACAAACAAAACAAAACAAAAAACAGCGAATCATAACAGAACAAAAACCCACACCTGAAATGCAAACTCTCTGCTTCTCTTTCTCTTCTGCCTCTCCATCACCTCTTCATCTTTATCTAAAAATATTACTATAAAGAAGAACGTCAGCAAAAGAAGGTAAGAAGAGTGCTGTATATTTTCATGTCCCTTGTACAGATTTAAATGAAAGCATTTGAACTTCCAATTATATTCCTGCGGGGAGATTTCAAATCAAAGGACTATTTATGGAGATATATTATGATAATTCAACTAAGGCAGGGATATGGGTAGTACAATTTAAGAACGAGCAGTTACTGATTCCTTTCAGTCCTACTTAAATATTAGAAGATCTGTGCCTGAGGCCAGAAGAGATCTGCTCTGGTTCATTCAATATTCCCTTGTTAACAGTGAGCTAAGACAGATTTCCGCTCAAATGAAATTTCTTTGAATTTAATTGCTTTATTAATTATTTGTTTTATTTGATTATGTTACTTATTGTGTTATTTATTTTATTAATTTATTTAATAAATTAAATTTCCCTATTCAATTTAACCTAATTAAGAATGGTTAAAGTTGACACACCTCCCTGGATATTCTCCCCACAATATCATCATTCTAAAGATCCAGTGCTGTAAGGAAGCTTGGAAGAGTTTCTTCAGGGCTCTATCAGTACGGGCTGAAAACAGCAGGATGTTCCTCTCCTAAGTATAGAACTTGCTGGCTAGACTGACCTCTGTGAGGGAGAGCAGGATGTGTGAACTCTAAGTGTAAACTGCATTTTCAAGAAAAAAATAACCTATAATTTAAATTCTGCACAAGAAGGATGTCTAAAATTAAGAATTCATTGTTGGTAGACTACGGGTCATTTTTAATTAATGTCGTGTTTACTAATTTTTCCTTTAGTAGAGTGTTGCTACTAGTCTTGGTTCCTGGTCTTCTTTTCTTTTTAATTTTTTTTTTATTTTCTTTTTTGAGATGAGGTCTCGGTGACTTTAAACCTCTATATAGCCAAGGCTGTCCTTGAACTCCTGATCCACTAACCTCTACCTTTCACATGCTAGACTTACAACTGTGCTCTATTGCCTCCTGCTCTATCTTATTTTCTTACATGATGACAATTTTCCTTGCGAATGTGTTTATCTGTATACTTTAAGAAAAGAAACTACCTATACCAGGCTAAACATATTTGAAAAATTAGAAGTGGGAGAAAGGGGAGGGAGTAGGAAGAGCCTTGGCCTGATGTTGTATGAAGGAAAAGTGAGAGGATAGGTGGCGTAGGAAGAAAGGTATAGAATCATGATATACAGCAACTCCCAGAGGTGTCTTTCTGGGGAGGACTAGGCAAAGTCTACACACCTCTTTCTAAGATTATGATGACAAACTGGAGTTCAATTCCGCCCTAGTTCATCCTGGAGAACTAATGAGTTACTGGGCTGCCTTAAAGAGCATGGGTGACTCCAAAGCAGCGACAGTGGAAACATTCCAACCAGAACAGATGCTGATTCTTCCATGGCTATGTAGAGCGATCACTCTTGTCAGTTCATTTTCTTCAGTCAATGCTCTGCAGTTTCTCCTGGAAACCAAGCAACCACATGTAGTACGGGCAGAATGGCATACTACTGTCTGGGAATGGACTGGCTTAATAGTCAGATGAAGATCCAATGACACTCACTCTCCCATCCTTTTACGAAGGAATATCATCAGTCAAGATGCCTAGTTGTGACTTTTACAAGTAGACATAGCTGTTCTTTGGAAGAAGGCCATTGTTTGGCTTGGGGTTAGTGTTATACAAAGGGTAGGCCTTTCAATTTTGAGGAAATTTCCACGTGGCTATTTATATTCTGGAACACACTCGCCTAACTTTTATCACCACACCTGGACCTTGGCCTGGAGGGTCAAGTTGAAGAAGGGGTTCTGATGCAATGAAGGCAGTGGGTTCCAGAATTTAGGGATTGGGACTATTGGTTAGTTTTCCTCTCAGCAGTCAGAAACCTAAGGTAACTTCTTGTGGCATCCACAGCAATGGACATATGATAGCCTTGATTTATCTTGAGAAAAATTGATCATACAAGTTCCCCCTTTAATCTGATATATAACATATACATGCATATGTACTGTTGCATACACTGTTCAAAGCTTTACAGATTTACAAGTATTTTATTATTTCATTCTACCACTGCCCCATTACTATTCATGCCTTAAACTTTACTTAGTCTAATTTCTCTCAGAATCTGTGACAGGCTACTTAGTCCGCTGAAGCTAAGAATGGTGGATCCTTTACTTATGATTAACAGATAAAAGAATGTCCAAGGGATTTGAAAATTGGAAATTTATATTAGTTATTTTGCCATTGCTACGGAAAACTGTGCTGACAAAGACAACTCCGTGAAGAAAGGGTTTATTTTGACTAACCATCGAAAAGGGATAGAGTCCGTATGACAAGGAAGGCATGGGAACAGTCAGGGAAAGCATAGCTTCAGGAGCTGGAAGTTGGCTGATCATATTTACACATGCTCACACACACGAAGACACACACACACACACACACACACAGAGAGAGAGAGAGAGAGAGAGAGAGAGAGAGAGAGAGAGAGAGAGAGAGAGAGAGAGAGAGAGAACAACAGGAGAAAAGCAGGGAGTTCAACAAAGCTGCAAACCTTCAACATCCACCCAAAGGGATGTACTTCCTGCAACAAGGCTCTATGTCCTAAAGGCTCTATAACCTGCCAAACAGTACCACCAATTGGGGACCACTAGTTCAAACACAGGTAGCTATTGAGGACATTTCGTTTCCAAAGCACCACAAAAGTCATCTGCAGATAACTGCATACTGCCATCTCTAATGAAGTGCTGGAAAGATGATGTGTTACTCAGTTGATTTCCACAATAGCTTCATGCCCCCTCGCTTGCATGTCAGAAGGAAGTTGCAGTCTTTTGGGTGTCCTGGTCAAGGGTGGTCTCATGGTTTCATCAGATACTTGCCTCTATAAAGGGAACAAGTGCCCATGACTTCCCCTTTACAGATCCAATTGGGTATGTGGATGACGTGTTTTTCTTGGATTGACTACTTCTAACTTCTCTTGTGCTCTCCTAAGTCTCCTCTCAAAGCTGTCCTTTTCCACTTGTCATTCCTGTTTGTTCAGTTTCTAAAGCACACAGTGACTCTGCTCCCCTGCCCAGTCCCTGACTCAGTACAGCAATTATCTGGTGAATGAAAGGATAATTCAAGCCAAACCCAAAGACTGAGACCTGTGTAGGTTGGTTTCAGAGTTGAAAACCCACATTTCTGCATTAAACCAAGCACAAATAATAGAATCAAATATGAGAAGAAAATTTTGGCAGTTGTTATTGAAATGTCAGTCCCTCTCTTGATATATAAAGTGTCTCACCCATAATTTCTTAACATAATTGGTCTTCCTGCCTTTTGTAATGCATGATGTACACCAAAATTTTATCAGAATAGAAAAAGATCATTCTTTTATGTACTAGAGCACTATGTTTTCATGTACAAGAAATGAGATAGCATCTTTCAGTAAACTGTGGGAATAAATTGTACCAGTCAAACATAATACTTTTGGATTTTTAGTGTAGATACTTAATATACATGTAAATACATATAAATGCTTGTATTGAAAAACATGTTTTGAAAGATGAGATGGCTACAGTTTGTGTAATTTTTGAGAATAATTGTGTAACACATTGAAATCTTCTGCTTTCACACTTTACGTTTACAATACAAAATTAAAGGTAGAAAAAAATATTATTAATGGCACCTGGGTGAAAAATTTTAGGACCATACTGAGAGTCACATGCATGACTTACCTGTGAGAACTCAGTCTATTTAGATGTGAAGCCTTAAAGCCATCCTCTGTGTGCTTCTGTGTGCTGTGTTTGGCCATCTAATGTTACTCTGGGTTTTGCTACAAGGACACTGAAGTGTCTCAAGGATAGAGAAGGCATAACACCATTCTCCTCTCTGACCTGTAATACACAGCATTTTTCACACTTTGAAAATGTTCTTTACTGACTTAGTATGCATATTGATATCACTTATGAAGGAGAAGTATCTTGTAGTAATTGAAATATAACCTAGTGCCATTAGTGATGATAGCGCACACCTTTAATCCCAGCACTAGGGAGACAGAGGTAGGTGGATCTCTATGAGTTTGAGACCAGTCTGGTCTACAAGAGCTAGTTCTAGGACAGGCTCCAAAGCTACAGAAAAACCCTGCCTCTAAAAACAAAACAAACAAACAAAAAAACAAAAAAGCAAAAAAACAAACAAACAAAAAACAAGAAAACACATACAGAATGTTACTTTAAACTGACTACACTTTATTAAATGTTGCTCAAATCATAAAGCAATTTGATCTTCAAGTTTGTAAAATGCTAGATGTTTAAGATTGGGTCGCTGGGCAGTGGTGGCTCATGCCTTTAACCTCAGCACTTGAGAGGCAGAGACAGGCATAGCTCTATGAGTTTGAGCCTAGCCTTGTCTAAGAACAAGTTCCAGGACAGACTCCAAAGCTACACAGAGAAACCCTGTCTCAAAAAAAAAAAAAAAAAGAAGGAAAGAAAAAAGGAAAACAAACAAAAGGATTGGATGTAGTAAACAAACAAACAAATCTGAGTTAAGAGTCTCTTCAGCTAGCTTTACGTAAGGTAGGTTGCTTAGATTTCCTCTCCCATTATGTACATACCAGGTAAAATATTTTTGAAATCATTCTCAGACAACCAGGAAAGAGCCGATTATCTCATTTCTTTATTTCTATATTTACTCTGAGAACTAACTAAAAATCTTTTTTGTCTTTTTTCCTTTATTTCTTTCATTGAAAATCTATTCTTTTCTCCTACATTATTCTGAATATAGTTTCCCTCTCTCTACTCCCACTTCCTCCTTCATTCTACTATCTTTTATTTTGTCATGTTTTGTTGCTGTCTCTTAGAAGCCTGTTTGTTCGTAATGAGAGAAAGAAAGTGAGTGGGTCTGGAGGAAAGGAAAGGTGGGGTGATGGTACTTTTACTGGAGAATGGTGCATTTATCCTCATTCACTGTGGTATCTGCAAAACCCTTGAATTAGAAAGCACTGAACACACGAAACACCAAACAGGCTGGTGGGATGAGCCCTTTCCTCCCCTCAGCCTCTCTGGCAAGAGATATGATCTCTTACCCTTTGTCCGCACAGTCCTGGAGGTAGCTGATTCTGCTCTTAGTCACTCTGGGTTTACTAGATGTTTGTTCATGGCCTCCAATATCCAATTCACCATTTCTTATATAAACTCATTTCTGTGAAAGACCTCTCTACATCCTGTCTAATGCAGTCAGCATCTTATAATTTCTAGCATATGAAAGGGGTCTTAGATCTTTTTATACATCTCGTTCTTCCGTTTGTTTCTGTGATGTGTTTTAATTGTCCCTAAGAGGTTTCCTTTCAGCTGTCAAGACATAACAAGCCCTGGAACTTCTGTGTTCGGCTTCTTCCTGCTGAGACTGCAGGTCCTGTCCGAATTTCCTGATGATAGACATCACAGATTCTCCAGATGGGTCCTGTTGCTCCTTTGGCTGTCCTCACTCTGCTCTGGAAATACCTTTCCTGATATCAGCTCTCTGTGCTGCAGTTTCATTTAATATGTTTTGCAAAGTTTGTTTCTGTTGAGTTTTTGTATTTCAGGCTTGTAGGGAACATATTTCTTCTTAGCAATATACTTAATTGAAGGTCTTATTCTGTTACAGAGACCCTAGTCCTGGGGCTAACCTGACGGACAGACTATAACTGATATAACCTTAGTGTTTTGCATTACTCATGGTACAAGAAGAAGAGAGACCTCAGCCTACCCTTCTTCTGCTAGATTATCAATTTAATTTCACTTTCATTTTATCTGAAGACTTCATTTGAACAAAGAACTTTCTGCCATGAAATATTTTCAAAACTTTTAGCATTAACGCTCCTCCATGTGTTCACAGGTTTCTTCTGAATTCAAAGACAAAATGTCTGCATTTTAAGAAGAGACATCCTTTAAAAGTATATACAAAATGTTATATGAGTCACAACACAGATTTCAATATATATATATATATATATATATATATATATATATATATATATATATTCTCTCAGGTGTTATAATATATTGAAAAGAAGGTTATTTCCCCCTTATTTATTTAAGAGTATTGCTATTTGCTTGCAAAATACACAGAAATTCAATGCCTATATTACTTGAAATTTTCCTTGTGGTTTCAAATAACCACAAGGTTATTTTAGAAAAGGTACATTCAGCGAAACCTCACAATGCCAGATTATAAGACAAACTCTCAAACTTAAAAAGAGGTATATTTAATTCCCTGGATTTAATTAGCCAAACAAGATTAAATTAAGAGACATATTGAGCGCCCAAGATTCTAAATCATTACACTTTACATTAATATGTATTAGTTCCAAAGAGAAGTGAAAATTATATATGAAAGGATTTGCAAGTTATAAAGTATTAAAAGAAATGAAATGCATAATTGAAGTTCTCTTCTCAATAAAAGTGAATACTGGAGGAAAAAGTCTAAAAACACAAGGAAGTGAATGACAACGTAGAAACGACAGTGTAAGTGTAGGTAAGTGAAAACCATATAAAGACAGGATTTAATTCACTTACCTGTCTCAAAGAGGCAAATTCACAATATCACTGTCTATAGTGAAGATAAGCAAATGTAAAAATATTAATTTTTAAGCATATTATATTTGTAATATTTTTCATAATATGCATAATATGTTTTCCTTTTTTCAAAAGTATAAATTTCTACAACAGCCTTTACTCTTTTATTATATTTTATCCATTCTGATTTATTACATGCTTTCAGTATATTTTGATCCTATCAACTTCCCTACTTCTCTCTCTAGTTTCCCTTCGATCAACCCAACTGCCACAACTTCCCATCAGCTTTCTTGTTCTCAGTAACTCCCTGAGTTCCATTAGCACACATGGATTTGTGGCCACCCACTGTAGTACAGGCAACCCTCATTGGCCATATGTCTAAATGAAACAATTCCTACTCCCTCAGCAGTCATCAACTACCAATCGCCCCCTCATCTAGAGCTGGAACCTCATAAGGACCTCACCCTTGCGGAAGTCTGACTGCCTTGATCTCTTAGGCTGTTATGAAGGTAACAACAGCTACTGTAAATTCATGAGTGCAATGCTCATGTCATGTCCAAAAGGCCACATTTTCACAGACCTCCTCCCAATCCTCCAGCTCCTACATTGTTTTTCATCCCTCCCTTTCTGTAGTGTTTCCTGAGGGAAGAAGATATGGATGCCCACTTTAGGGCTAAACACTCAGCACTCCACAGTTCTCAGCTTTTAGACTTGTTATAAGTCTGCATTAATCACTTTTCAGTGCAAAAAGCAATCTCTGAGCAAAGTCAAGAGCAGTACAAATAATCATGAAATTTAGACTCCAGTTTGGCAACATGAATACTTGGTAAAATTATGATAGTAGTGATAGTGTGTTTTATCCTAGGTTCCATGACTCTGTAGTCATGAACATTTGAGCAGATTTCCAGTACCAAGCTTGAATTCTCCCCTGTGAGCCAGCCACAAAACACAGAAAGCTGTTGATTACTCCTGTAACAGGCATGCCATTATTGCACCATAGTGCACATCCTGCCTAACAGGTTGGTATTGTAGGATGCCGAATTCAGGGCTATATAAGACCATTGGCGGCTTTTCTCTCCCATCTCACTGAATAGCACTTTTTTTTTTTTTTTGCATTTTGAAAACTGCCCAGCAGAAAGGAAGTTTCCCAGTCAATTCCAGAGGGATTTCCATATGCCTTACATTAGTGTGACTAGTGTCTTCTAGAAGAGTCTTACCATCTAGTCACTGTGAGTAACTAAAAGTGATACCAACAGGTTATATTGTATTGGTGGTCTCTGGGGTGTCCTCGACCAATACCTTGTAGAGTGGTAGCCCAGGTCTGACACTGAATTTTGCTTAATAATCCATGTCTTGTAAGGACATTATTGTTCGTCATTCAGGGCTCCACTGTTCAAAATTATTTTTCATCTCTAAGTTCTATTTTAAATTTATCTTATAAAATTCTGTTGCATGTAGCTTTTCGTATCTTAGTTTTAAGTAACCAACCTCCTATCTTCTCTCCTCTAACCCTCTGTCCCAATGTTCACTTAAACTTTTAATATGCTGCATTTCCTCTCTTCCCTTCTTTCATGCCAAATATGTTCTAAAAACAATTTTAATTATAATGTTTAATTGGGTTGCAAGATGTATGTTACAATATGGCTGTTTTACACATTCTTCACTTTGTTAACCTTTTCTCCTGCCTTCTCTTCCTGCATCCTTGCATCCCTATCTGCCCCCAGTATTTCCCTTCTCCATTTACATTTCATCTACATTCTCCTCTCTTTCCTGCCCTCATGAACCACCACCCATGGCTCATTTCTACTTGTTGCCCTCCATGTGTACTCTACACTAAGTGCAAAATGCGAAGAACTTGAGCTAGGAACCACATATGATAAAGAAAATATGACATTTGTTTTACTTTTAAGCCCCCCAAATTCCATTGAATATATACATTTTTTCTTATTCATTCATTAGTTGATAGATGTATAGATTAGTTTAATTCCTAAATATTGTGAATAAAGCTTCAATGAACATGGGTATGTAAGTATGCCTCTATAGAATCTTTTTGATGTGTTGTATCTTTTTGGATTAAGAATGAATTGTTGGAAAAAAATAACGATATCTTGAAATTCACAGGCAAATGGATGAATCTAGAAAGCATCATATTGAGTGAGGTAACCCAGACCAAGAAAGACAAATATCATATGTCCTCACTCATAAGTAGCTTTTTGACATAAAGCAAAGAAAGCCAGCTTACAATTCACAATCCCAGAGAACCTAGACAATAATGAGGACCCTAAGAGAGACATACATGGATCTAATATATATGAGAAATAGAACAAGACAAGATCTCCTGAGTAAATTGGGAGTATGAGGACCCTGGAAGAGGGCTGAAGGGGATGGGAGAGGGAGGGAGAAGAGCAAAGAAAATGTATAGCTCAATAAAATCAATAAAAAAATTACAAAAGAATAAATTACTTCCAGGTGGTGGTGGTGGTGCATGCCTTTAATTTCAGCACTCCAGAGGCAGAGACAGGTGGATTTCCGAGAGTTCCAGGTTAGTCTGGTCTACAGAGCAAGTTTCAGGACAGGCCCAAAAGCTCATCTGTAAGCTTTTTTGCTTTCTGTCTTAATCACCTTCAAAAGTCCCATGTCATACTCAATCCTATCATATTTTTCGGGAGTTTTGGCAAGGGGCATAGTTAGTCTGTAACAGATAGGATGAGTCTGATGATGTGGGGGACTACATATATAGGAAATCAGAGGGCAACAATTGGTTTCTCTAAATGACTAAAAATTGGAAGTTCTCTATTGTATCCTAACTCATAAAAGCCATGTACATAAAAAGCTGTGTAATGCAGTGGATGGTTCTCACTCAGTTATTTACTTGCTGCCTGAATCTGAACAAATGAATTAAAATCCAAGAGATTCAAGTCCCTATGAGGATGAGATAGTTAATCCACATACATGCTTTCTTCTAAACTTGACAAAAAACTAAGTCTTTAAAAATATTTGTTAGTGTTATCATTAAAATAACTAAAGTTATATGTCAACTCTTTCTATTGTGTAGATGAAATGATAGCAAATAAAAATATCAAGTGTTTCTTGGAAGTTACATTTGGTCAATTAAATTTTTTAAGTATAGCCAATCCACGCCCACTGCCCTTTTCTTAAAAATAGAATATTTTGTCACATGATACATCCTGATTTCAGTTTCTCTTCCCTCAACTCCTCCCAGGTCCTCTTCACTGCCCCTCCCATTTGAATCGCCCCCCTCATCTGTCTCTCATTAGAAAACAAACATATTTTAAGGGGTAATAATAAAATAAAATAAAAAATTAATGCATAGGACTAGGACAGAACAAACAGAAGGGAAAGAGTACAAGGAAAGACACAAAACCTGATAATAGATGCAGCACACACTTCTTTGTCTACTCAGGAATCCCATAAGAACACTAAATTGGAAACAATATTATATGTGCAAAGAATTTGTAGGGTAAGAAGAGAAAAACATATAAATATAGTAAAATAAAATTATAAAAATTAAAAATAAAATGAAATTTTAAAACGCATACGCGAATAGGGACCTCCAAAGATGACTTTTGGTTCATTTTTTTGTCAACCATCTACTGCTGTGCATGCAGCCTGTCCTCAAGAATTGACTCAAGAATCCCTCGAAGAAATCTAATTTTTCATTTGCAAGTGGTTATCAATTGTAGATTATTGCTGGGTTAAGGATGGGCCCACTTCTTTGATCTATAAGACTCCATTTGGTCCACACCCATGCAAGATCTGTGCGTCCTATGTCAGTCTCTGAGTTCAAATATGCCTCAGTCCTTCTGCATTTAGAATACTTTCTTCTCCTGGTGACCACCATACCACTTGGCTCCTGCATTCTTTCCACCTCCACTTCTGCAGGTTTTCCTGAGCTCCAAGAGGAGGAGTTTGATGAAGACATCCCTTTGTAAGGCTGAATGTTTCAAGATCTCTCAGCCTCTAAATATTGTTTGGCAAAGGGTGTCTGTATTTGTTCATATCTGCTGCAGGAAGCTTCTCTGACAATGGCTGAGCAAGGCACTGATCTATGAGTATAGAAGAATGTCATCTTGAATCATTTTATTGCTACATTCTTCTAGCCGAACAGTAGTATTTAGTTCACCGTAGGTCACTGAGCTATTTAGCCTCAGGTCCTTGGTCACCCAAACGGTGTTGGGTATGGTCTCCAACTTGTGGAATGTGCCTTAAAGTCAAAGGAGATATTGATTGGTGTATTAGTCAGGGTTCTCTGGAGGAACAGACCTGATAAAATGAATCTCTGCTCTCTGTCTCTATTTCTCTACCTCTCTTTCCTTCCCTTCCTCCCTCTCTGCTCTCCTCCCCCACTCTTCTCTCTGTGCAAAGCGGATTGACTAGAATGACAGTCTACCAATGGAAAGTCCAAGCATCTAAAGAGTTTTTCAGTCCACGAGGCCGGATATCTCATCTGGTCTTTAGTATATTCCAGAAGCAAGATCTAATAATAGTGAAGAAATAGACTTTCCAGTCAGAGCAAGAGCAAGCAAGCAAGGAGAGAAATCGTCCTTTTCCGTGTCATTCATATAGTCTGACAACAGAAGGTGTGGCCCAGATCGAAGTTGATTTCTTTTCCACGTCAAGAAATCTGGATTGAAGGTGACCTTCCCACTTTAAAGAATGATTAAAGGTAGGCATTCCCATTTCAAATGATTTAATTAAAGAAAAATCTCTCAAGGAGTAGCCAGCTGCTTGGGTTTTAGTTAATTACACATATAGCCTAGCTGCCAAGGAAGAACAGTCATCACAAGTCCACCTCCTGTCAAACTGACACACAATCATATCTCCTTATGATATACTTAATTTCCAAATAAAACAATAAGCAGGTCATAATTATGAATAACATGATATGACTATCCCAAATATAATCATAGGTAAAGTATATATGCATACAGGTAATAATTATCTAACATGATATAATTACCCCCACACAACCACAAATACATTATCAATTTTAGAATAGGTGACAAGGGAAATTCTTTTCGTATTAAAAAGCTTAAATATGGTAACCTATGATATTCTTTTAATTGATGTTACATTGCTTGGTAAAGAAATGAAGGAAAAAAATTCAAATATCTGTACAAACACATTCCTAAAAACATGACAGAAACCATCATGCCAACTGTAATCACTCTTTCTGCAGCTGATCCTGTGGCAGTAGCTGGTATTTATGAATACTGTTCTCTACTGCCCATTCTTTATTTCCTCCAACCTCAGCAGTTTGTAGCTCTGTTCCTGGGTGAGTTATCCATACCCTCATTCCTTTAGGGTCTGTGTCCTTTGTCAGCCTGCAGTTCCTCCTGCATTAAGATGCTCTGTTTTCTCCTTGACTTAATCACAGGTCATGGTAGCACCAAGATCCTAAACAATCTCTTGAATTCCAGACATAATCTTATTTATTTTCACTGTCGGGAAGCAATGCAATTTCCTGGATCAATAACCCCTCCTTTCATTGCAATTCCTTTCTTAGCCTGTTGGCTTATGGGCATCAGAAGACCAAAGTGGGCAGGAGGCAGACTGAGATTCCAATTTGGTGGCATGTTTATTCTGATTCCTGGCAGGTATACTACTCTCTGGGCCCAAAACTTCTAGGCCAGCAGAACATAAAGGGGGTGGGAACAAGAAGCAAAAATTTTCCTGGTGGATCACTAGAGATGATAGTGAGTGGAACTATTCCCCTTTCTACCCTTGATTCCAGGAACTGTGGATTCTGGCAATGGGAAAAGGCATATCATATATTGGATGCTGATTCAAAGCATGTACTATCTTCTGGAGAACCCCGCTCAACCCTTCAGGCTGCTGTCACTTAACTGGTGCTATAACTTTGTCTTCAAAAGGTCATTCTATCTTTCTATCAGTCCAACTGCTTCAGGATGGTGGAAAACATAGTACGATTGGGGGATTCCATGATTGCGGGCTTACGGTTGCACTTCTCTGGCTGTGAAGCGAATTACTTGGTCAGAAGGAATATTGTGTGGAATACTATGATGGTAGTGGCGGATATGACAGTCTTTAAGTCCACAGATGGTGGTTTTGGCAGAAGCATTAGCTGCTAGAAAGGCAAATCCATAACTACAGTACATATCAAATATCTCTCCATAAGGACAAAGGGCTGTCCTTTCCATGGAGGAACTGGTTCAACATGGTCAATCTGCCACCAGGTCACCCAAAGGAATGGTGACATATTTGGGGCTCAAGGTTGGTTTAGCATATCTATTACTCACAGCCTTAGTGAGTAGAAATCCATATTCTTGAGTCCACTCATAACTTCCACGTCTTCCACCATGGCTACTTTGTTCATGGGCTCCCCCAGGTAATATCAAGGATGGCTGTGGAAAGAGAACACAGAACAGGTCTGAGTGTTTTGCCTGCAGTAGGTATGGGTACCACATGAATGCCTGGTACAAAAGAGGATGACAGGTCTGTTAAGCTGAGATCTAGATGGTTGTGAGGCTCTGTGTAGGCGCTGGGAATTGAAGTCTGAATCTCTGTGAAAAGCAGTAAGTGTTTTTAACAGAGAATCAGTAGTTTTGAGAGTGTGGTTCAGTAAGTCATGTAAGTTTGGTGTCTTGATTAAATGAATCTAGGGAGTACTAAATTAAGTGAGATTACAGCAGGATTGTTTTCTACACAATTTTCTTGAAGACTTGCATACAGCATGTGTCATTAAATCTACAGGAGAGAGTATTAATTGAACTGTTTTCCCAGGATTATTTAACCAAGTAGTCCCTTTCTTCCTAAAGTCTCATACAACGATCTGAAATGAGACTCAAGCTTGGAAATGCTACTTCTATGTTGCCAGAAGAGTCATGAAAAAAAGCTCTGTGAGCCTCTGCTAAATATGTCTTATTCACTTAAACCATTAATACAGAGCTTTCATGACTTGGTTTTTCTTGTTCCTTACACTTATTTCAATATTCTACATTAATTATAACAACTATTACCAGGGTCTGTCCACAAGCAGAGTTCTCTGTTCTCTACTGTTACTGACATCCCTGGTAGCCTGTGAGCTATGAATCTTCATATCTCCAATGCCCTGACATGCCATCTTGCTTACTTAGCAAGTATATTTACTTTGAAGTTACCATGATACAACTGTGGTTTATGGATGACCTTCTTGGTAAAGTAATTGACTCATTTTATTTTCTTTTTCATGAGCTAATACGAATAACAATATTTTTTCTAATGTTTGCAGAAAGAACTCTGTAAACTAGCATTCAAATTTGTAGCTTGATTACAAGAAATCATAGCCAAATAAAGCTTTATTTAGTCGTCAACAGGAATTTCAATCAGGATGTGCTTGACTGTATTATTATTACAATATATGAAAATGTACTTAAAATACTGGCTAGAATTCTTTGAAGACCAGAATACTTTGAAGACTGGGCTCTTGTCATTGCTTCATATCATTTAGTAAGAAGATTATAGTCGAGTATAGGCCTGTACTCAGGACATGTCTCATTCAGTGGAAGATGTCTATCAATAACAGAGATAAAAGCTGTAGTTAAAGTGTGTTATCTGGGCAACACTGGTGATAGATGCAAAAAATAAAATTTAATAGACAGTTCCAGTTACTAGTTAAGCTAATAACACTATCTACAGGGAGATAGGCTGATGCAGTAATTATAGTGAGCTAGCCAATGTATTCACAGTGCTATTCATATTCAGTTGTAGCTCTGCAATTTACAACCAACTCTGCAAAACTAACTTAAACTTTCCTTCCTTCCTTCCTTCCTTCCTTCCTTCCTTCCTTCCTTCCTTCCTTCCTTCTCTCTCTCTCTCTCTCTCTCTCTCTCTCTCTCTCTCTCTCTCTCTCTCTCTTTCTTTTGTTTTCAAGACGGTTTCTCTGTGTAACAGCCCTAGCTGTCCTGAAACTAACTCTTGTAGACCAGGTTGGCCTTGAACTCACAAAGATCTCCCTGCCTCTGCCTCCCAAGTGCTGGGATTAAAGGCATGCACCTCCACCACCCATCATAATTTAAATGCTTCTACTTTTAGGAACCACCAGCTACAAAATGAGACCAATGATAGAGTGCAACCCCTAAAGCTGAATATTGAAGGAATAGTTTGTTTACTGGGTTTGGGATTGGGTAGACTTTAGGAAGTCAGACTCCCTACAAGAACATGCATGCACACACTTCTACATTAACGAAAGACTTTCATATTGACAGAATACTGTGTTGCTATTTTAATTCATTTGTACATTTGGCTAAAAGATCTTCATAGCTGGCATTTTCTTTGGGCCACCAACCAGCTCCCAAGTAAAGAGACAGAGATTTGTTATTTGAATGCTTGCTCTTAGCTTGTCCCACTAGCTCTACTAATTTAACCTGTTCATCTACATTTTGCCTTTCTTTAATTCTATATGTCTTACTTTCCTGCTTCCTCCGGGTTGGTTGATTGGCTCCTGGTGTCTCCCTGTCATATTCTTTTCTTACTCCCCTAGACTAAATTCTTCCTCCTATTTTTTCTCCCTGCTCAGAAGTTCCACCTATACCTCCTTCCTTGCTATTGGCCATTGAGCTTTTTATTAGAGCAATTAGGTACCTCAGGCAGGAAAAATATGGCAACAGATCTTTATACAATTAAACAAATGCAACACATCTTTACATGGTTAAAAAAATATTCCACAATAGATCTTATCTGTTATTCTTAATCATGCTATCCATGGAACCTAGGAAGTTTAAGGCTCAACTCTAAAGAAAGTTAAGGGGGGCAGTTCATCCCACTAAAGTAAATACCAACTGTGTATGCAGAACTTTGCTAGAGCTGTGGAGAATATGAGAGAAGCTTGGAGAGACCTCTGGAGACAGTGGATTTATTACACAAAGAAAACTTAAAGAAACTTAAAAGGGATGTCAAAAGCTGCTGACTGTGTACTCCCAGCAGCTCCAACCCAAGCAGGCCTTAAAGTGTTTGCAGGGAGAGAAAGAGAATTACAACTGCACTCACAACCGGAAACATTGCCTTGTTTCTCAGTCTCCTTTCCCCTTGTCCTGAGCAGAGGGAAAGGAAGGGTGTTGCCCTTTCCATTCTACCCATTATCGAAGGACTGGCTTCAGCCTTGAAGCAGGCTTGTGGGTAAAGGTGCTGAAAGAGGGCCAAGGAGTTTCAGGCACAATTAACTGATGCTGGTCGTGTATGCTAGACCAGACTATATATTTCTATCACATAAGCATAGGATATTTTTATCATAGAAACAAAATCGAAAGTCAGAGGGACCCATATGTTCTAAGCAGAGGAAGAGGTAAGTTCAAAAGCAAATTGGAAATGGGACTGGATAAAATTCTGAAAAAGCATTTGCCCATTTGATGACATTTGAGATGTATTGCTTCTTATTGGCAGGTATTTTGTGTACTTCGTGAAGGTGATCAGATGAATTGGTGCTTTTAAAACATATCACTTAGAGCCGGGCAGTGGTGGCGCACGTCTTTAAACCCAGCACTAGGGAGGCAGAGGCAGGCGGATCTCTGTGACTTCGAGACCAGCCTGGTCTATGAGAGCTAGTTCTAGAACAGGCTCCAAAGTTACCCAGAGAAAGCCTGTCTTGAAAAACCAACCAACCAAGCAAACAAGAACAAAAAACATTGCTTAGCAAGAACTGTCTTCATCCATAGCATAGAAAGAAGGAACTAGTTCCAATGGTGTTTGATTTTGCTGTCCCTGTACCTTGGGAGAAACAACGAAATACAAAAATCTCTCTTTCTGGTGCCCTAGAAGCTGCATTGAGAAAATCCAGACATTTACAGCTCAGTGAATGCATAACCAGTACTTCCTTCATGGGGAGAAGAAAGAACGGCTAAATCTGGCATGAATATCATGGTTTTCTTAAAAGACTTGCAAAACCTACTGGGCAGATGTTGTGTTTTGATTGCTAAACCAGACTGGAGTTACAGTAGTGAGGGTGTGAGCACTTCCACAGGAAAAAATAAACCATCACACCGGATGCTAAGGAAACCATGTGGAGTGAAGGAAATGGAAGCTTGTGATTTCGGCCTTTGAAGGTCTGCACCTGCAGTTGGAGGACTTGAGATGGTGTGCCTGACTTCTCTTAAAGAGGAGTTGTACCATGTGGTTTAAGAAGAGTAAGACTACTGCCTCTCCACATGGGTATCTGTTTCCTCAAGTATGAACACAGGTAAGGCTGTGTGTGAGTAACGACTGATGTATGAAGCCGGTAACTGAAGAATTTTCAACTCATGTGTCAATTTCTGGAGCTCTTGGCTATAAAGAAATTAACTGAGTCAGCATCTGTATTCTCAGATCAATCAAAACTTTTGTGAATAGATAGGACATTTTGATTCTTTTTTCAATGTCCTTAACTATCTGCATAGACCTTGGACTTCTTCCGTACACATGAATAAGCCCCAGACTCATGTCCGCAATGTAGCTATTAATACATTTGCAATTGAACCTCCATGTATTGTAATTCAACCAGCTGAAATATTTTCCATCAGGAATCGAACATTATATAAAATGCAGAAATTAAAGTAAGTCTGATTTTCCCTCTTAAATCTCTCCAATGACTTTCTATTTTCTTGTTACAAAATCCTACACCCTGTATGTGGCCTGCAAGAACCTACTTAATTGTCGCAACCGCTCTTCCAACTTGTTTTGGTTTTGTATTCGCTATTTCACTGGGAGAGACCCTTTGTTTTATTTTAGTTCCTCTAAGGTGCCTGCTTCCTGCTCCCTCTAAGGTTTCCCAAATGTTCTTCTTTGCCTGAAACATGCCTTTGCCTCCCCCATGCAAATCTCACACCCACTCCTTCATTTCTCAGCTTAAATGTCACTTGTTTAAAAAAAGACTTTTTGGAGTTACCAATCAAAACTGTTCCTTTTCCCGACTTCTCTCTAGCATAAAATATTGTTTGTTCCCATACCATAAATGTGATCCTTGGTCTGAAATGAATGGGCAGATTGAAAGGGATCAGTCTATGTGATGACAAATACTACTTTTATTATTTCAGACAACGTGTCAGACTGGGGAAATTGTGCACAGATTGGGATTTCTCAGGGTTTCTCAGCTAGGAAGAACTGCACAGAACGCTAATTCCTGAATGGAAGCCCATGGAAACAGAAAGCAGAGATAAAGAAGCAGGGCCCCTAAGGTCAATGACTCTTTCCACATAGACCAGATATATCACCCCCATCACTGGGTAGACAGTGTGCCATGGGTGGGTGGGAGGAGGAACGTTATAATCTCCTACCACATGAGCACACAAGATTGTGAGTAGCAGAAAAGCATTTTTTTTCCAATTTAGAATTCAAATTTAATACTTGAAGTTAGACATGATGAATGATTATTTTAGACTTTAGAGATAAGTTCATATGTTTCAAATATCACAATGCATGTATATATCATAAACAAAAGAGACACATCAATATGTATACATGACATGGAAGAATTATTTATTTATTAATATGTGTTATATACATAGTATATATGCCATATGTGTATATACATAGTGCACATACAGATGTCATATACATACCTGTACACATGTTAAATAATATTATTATTTGGGTGCTGCCAGCCTCTGCAATGATATTGTAGGCCCCAAGAGTATAATAAAGATTGTCTACTTCATTTTTTTTTTCTGTATCCGGGACTCCTCACATCACCAAATATCTATTAATATAAGTTGGATTTTCAAAATATTTAATGTCTGATTTTGTTTAAGGCTCAAAAATAGCTGAAGTGGATGTCATGACTATTGTACTGCTGCTCATGATAAAATGATTGGTATTAAAAATTATTGTCTAGACTGTGTTTTTCTAAGATTTCTATTTTAGAAATTCTCAAGCTTAACGCGCTGGAAGCTTATCTTTCCATGATAATTTCAGGAAAATAATTACATTCGTAATTGCAAAGCTCCTGAGTCATCAGCTCTAGGAGGAGCAGCCTTTGAGGAGAACCCAGCAAAAGAAAGTCTGTCCTGACCAAATCAGAGCAGCCAGTGTTGCAATGTAGACTTACCCCTTATCACAGCAATGTCAAAGGGCCTTCTGATTCTTCAAGAGAAGTTTTAAAAATTTGCATTGTTAGTGCCAAGCCCCATTTTGGAACTGATTAAAATTTGGTGGACTCTGTGGCCCAACACTGTCGGAGGACCTCCTGCTTTTTCGCTATCCTCAGGCGCCGACGCTGTGACGTCCGTCTTCACATCTTCATTAAGGATGTCTCATGGTGCGCTCTCTTGCCGGTCCTGCTCTTGCATTTCATCTACCATTTACACTGGTAACATGAGGGCCTTCAAACGCTTTCTTAACAGTACAGTTTCATTGGTTCATAAGGAGTCTTTTTCTATCTGTGGGTTTTTTGTCCATACCCTTTATCTTTTGTTTTGCTACATGTTCTACTTGATTTGAAGCTTTCAAAGCTTTTATAAGTACACTGATTAGCAAAAGGAGGAAAAAATGGAGCCAAATTGTCATACAGAAGATCAGATTGAAAGAAAAAGATATCTGGTAAATCCAGCTATGAGACTACAGAGGAAAGAACTGATACATCAAAATGACAGAGTAATTGTCTGACCAGTGGGTGCACCTCATCTGCAAATCCTTGGGACAACAGTTAAGTGATGTGGGATTCCCTTCTGTATGCTATAAATATGTTTTATTACCATTGGTTAATAAAGAAGCTTCTTCGGCCTAAAGCATGGTGGGAAATCCAAGCAGAAACAGAGGAGGAAAGAAGGCAGAGTTAGAGAGATGCCTTGTAACCACCAAAGGAGTAGCATACAGGCACTGGTAAACCACAGCCTAGTAGCAATACACAGATGACTAGAGATGGGTTAATTTAAGATGTAAGTGCTGGCTAGAAATTTACTTGAGCCATCAGCCAAAGAGTGCTGTAATTAATATAGTTTCTGTGTGATTATTCGGGTGTGGGCAGCGGGGAAACTAAAGCACAGCCTCTGCTTACAGTTAGGTTTTGTGAAATTTCTCTTAGCAGTGACTTTTCTTAAGAGATGCCAGAAAATAGTAAAGTTAGATTTGTTTTTGTTAGCAATTAAAGATGGGAGCATGTTGGCAGTTTTAAAATGTGGTCTTTTTTCCTATCTTCTACATATTTGTCAGAAAAAAAATTACTGTGTCCTAAACTATGGCATGCAGTTTTAACAATTCTTTAATCTTTTTACTATCTATAGGAAAACTTTGGCTGAAATCATGTAGACACAGATGTATATCAGTGCCTCACTGTCCTGAAACCTACTGCAAACTGAAAATGTCTTAACTGACAAGCTCACTACAAGGACAAGGGTAGGTGGAAATAACTCACAGGAAGTGCTGACAATATATTTATCTATGGTCTAGTGCATTCGCACGTAAGCAATAGCAATCCATTATGACTGTTGCCCGTCAATCCTTTTTAAGATGAAGTCCTGCTTTGGAATCAGGAGAGTATAAAAATATGTTTATCAGTATAACAAAACTCTCGGGTTTTGTGGCTTAATGAGTTGCTAAAGTATTAGTTTTATGGGAAAACATTTATTGAGACAATATTTAATGGTGTTCTTTAAACTGTGTTGTTGCCACAATACCATCACCTTTCGGTGAAAGGTAGGATTATCTGAACAAGTTCTGCAGCTGCCCTGTCTATTGTGGTCTGGGGGTAGGGACCACTTACGGTTTTCTTGTGGTGAGAAGTTACATGACACTTTCTAAGCAACTCTTACAGTAACTAAGAGACTCAAGGAGTCTACTGAAGGTGTCAAAGTAGAAAGTATAATATTTATAAATTAATATATTATTTTGTTTGTTCACAAATATTGTGAAATATGTGCCTGATGCTTCTACAACTCTAAGTTCTCTATCTGGCAAAATAATATTGGACATTTTATAAAAATGAAAGATTACTTTAAATTTCATGTGTGAGCAATTCTGGCTATCAGAAATAT
This sequence comes from Microtus pennsylvanicus, assembly GCF_037038515.1. NCBI lineage: Eukaryota > Metazoa > Chordata > Mammalia > Rodentia > Cricetidae > Microtus > Microtus pennsylvanicus. The sequence goes on from NC_134590.1 coordinate 38,019,756, forward strand.
TTGCAAAGTCTTGAGAAGAAAATGAAACTTGAACTGAGTTCTTGGAGAATAATGGGAGTAAACAAATTAATAGAACTAGATGCACTGAGGAGTTACCATTTCCGGGGTGCCTTAGATGTACAATCACATTATGTTCCAATAGTTTTTACTAATAGAGAAACCAGGGCCCAAATGTTAGTAGAATGTGCTCAAACTGCCTCAGCCCACATGGTACATTCAGCTCCATCCTGAGAGCAACCTTTTTAGATCCAGCTCCATTGGCTTTACCAGAGGGAATCCCAGAAAAAGGCTGGCTTGGAATTACTCCTCCATATGGTCCTACATGGCGCACCTATATGGTGCATGTTACTCACCTCCTATTTTCTTTAGGTTTCCTATTTGCGGGTAACACGATTGTTTCTTCTTTCTTCAAGGAGCTGCTAACCTCATTGCATGAGCTTCTATAAGTAAAGCGCTTGGAGCAGCAGCTGGCATGCAAGCGGCCAGTGAATGTTAGTGCTGCTGTGAAGATACAGATAAAAGGGGATACTGGGAAGGAAAGTGAGAGAAGAGGGCGAGGAAGGAGGGGGTTTTCCATTTATCACCTCTTTCATGCCGGTGCATTAAGGGTACATAAGGGGCAAGAGCAACAAAAGCAGAACAGGTTAAGCAGTTCCATTTGCTCTGCTACCAAAAACCTAGGCTGTAGGGGTAGGGGCAGGTCACCTTGGCATAATTCCAACCTCAATGGAACACACTGGGAACAGATATATAGTCCAGGGGCCTGGCAGTCGACAGATCTCCATATCTTAATTCTTATAGAAAGTCAATTTCTTTGTCTACTTTGCCCTCTTAATGCCTCACTTAAATAATTTATGTAGTGCTAATACAGCCTAGATGTGCTCAATTTATCTGCTATTTACTGCTTAGCCTCTTTCAGCTTCGATTAAGCCTGCATTTATAAAACTGGAAGAATTAGTTCAACCCAGAGTTGTGGCAGACATATAAAATATGTATCGGGCGTTTGGCTAGCGACTGGTGATTAACAAGCAATTAATAAAAGGTAGCTTTTACCATCTTTCCTGCGTCATCTTTTCTTTCCCTCCGCATATAAGGATGCATTAGACCGGCTTAGCGCTTATGAGCAAGCAGTGGTGGAGCGGAGTTTTACTTGGCACTGACGCTGTGAAATCACTGGTGTGCCTTGCAGCACCGAAATCCTTCCCTGGGGAGACCGCAGCATCTAGAGATTGTTTTGTACTTGTTTACCACTGTATCTTCAGTGCTCTACGTTCAAATTACCAAACAGAACCACGCAGAAAACTCCAAATAACCAAATGACAAACTCATGGAAAAAGATATTGTAGGAGGCCCCAAATCCTAATTATTTTATAAAAACAACCAGGAAGAGTAAATCGAGGACGAGTTGAGCTTGACCTCCTGAGACACTGTAACTGATGTAAAGAATAATTGTATAGTTATAACCTGTCTTGTTCAGAGAAGGATTTAAGAAGGCTAATGAAGATTAGGGGAAAAATATGTATGAACTATTGGGAAAGAAAGAAAAAGACACCGAGAATATAAAACTAAGATGAACCCAGGAAGAAGCCACAAACAGAAAATTTGTTATAGACACCATGGAAAGCAAAAGCGAAAACACAAGCAAACATAAACAATTCTGCAGGCTCTGGCCTAAGTCAAGGAAGTTTGCCTAGGAAGTGCGGCCTTCTGCGAAGCATTTAGCGCTAAAGAACCTGGGGTTTTGGGGGGGGTCTCCCTTTGCCGCCAGAATGGCCTCACAAGGATGGTGCTTTTGGGTGGCCTGTAGTCTGAAAGCAGTTGGTGGTGTGGATTCACAGAGGCCTGGACTCCACTCTATGAGCTTCGCCCATTATCTCATTTTCATAATAATGTCTGCGCTTCTCTGTAATTGCCTCACTTTCCGTCAACAGATTGAGTGCAAAGATAAGTACTTTCATGTTTTAAGGGGGAGAGAAATTCAGGTAGGTAATCTATTAAAAACAAACAAACTAAAAAGCCCCAAACCGTAGAATGAAGCATGTTAGGGGATGACCCTACTTGTTCTCAAGTAGGTTTCTGGGATCCTCTCTTTTTATCTTATCGCCAAGGTTAGACAAGGCCTGGTTCAGAGAAGAGAAAGTCCTTCTAGACTCCAACATCCCCAAGGTCTGAGACCTGGTTACCCAGGGATAAGCCTCTGCACACTGACTTTAGGCTGCTCCTCAATTCATCTAGAAAAAGGGATCTTAGTATCTGGTCAGAGCGCAGACCGGAGAGAATCTTATAGAAGGATTGGCAAATATACCGATTCCCGGAACCTGGAAAAACCGGTGTCTTAGATGACTGTGAAGTTTGGGAAACACTGAGGCAACAGGGAAAGTTCTCGGTGGAGTAAGCTTCTGCAATCAGGAGAAGGCGGCAAGGTTCCGCCCCTTCGGCCACCAGCCCAGGTCAGAGCGCACAGCCAGGGCACCGGGCAGTGGGAGGCCAGCGAGGGTCCCTGCGAGAGCCCGGTGGCGGGTCCGAGCCCACGACCCGAGACACACCCTCCCCTGGTCCCCACTGGGCGGACGCGCTCCAGGTGGCCTGGGAGGCAGGCGCGGCCAAACGGCGGCAGGCTGACTCAGCCGCCCAGCAATGCTGCGGAACCGGGACGGCCTGCCCCGCCGCCCCCGCCGCTGAGCTCGGGCCGCCCCCGCCGGCCGCGGATCCCCGCCCCCGGGGCCCCGGGGAGGAAGCACCCGGGCGCGGCGCCGAGCACCTGGGCGGCCCGGGCGGGCGCGGCTTCCGGGGCTGCGTGCTCGCCGAGCCCAGCCGCGCTCCCGCCTCCAGGTGCGGCGCGGTGTCCGCCCGCCGGTGACAGCGCCCCACGGGGACAAGCCGGCGCTGCGCTGCCCAGGCTAGGCGGCCGCGCGCGAGGCGAGTCCCCGGGGTGGGCTGGCGGCGGTACGGTCCCGGGTGCGAGAACGCCTCGCCTTTCCGCGTCGCGCGGCGCTTCGGGGCTCGCGCAGTGCTCGGGCTCTGGATTGTGTCGCTTGGATCGTGCTCCCGCGTGTGGGCGTCGGAAAAGAAAGCAGAGCCGGTAAGTGATCTGAAGGCTGCACTTGCTTCTGGGATTTGACCCGCCAGGGTGACAATCCAGTCCAGCAGACTCGGCCTCATCCCTACCCTCCCGCCCCCGACCGAATGCAGCCTGGGCAAGTTCCAGGCACTGAGTTTTTTTCTCTCTCTCGGTAGAGGTAATGACTTGGAGCCCCGTGCTCCCCCGCACCCTGCTGGTTACACACTTAAGACGGCAGCCCTGTTAATTAACTTTAATTACAATCATTCGGCCTCCACCTGCCTGAACCTAGCACTGTACCCGAGGACCTCTCTAGAGTGCTTTTATCAGGCATCTCTTTCTCCTTTGGTGTGAGAAGCAGTTCTCGTGGGAGAATTGATGTCCATCTATTAATTAAAGTAAGTTTTATTTTACTTCATTCTGTCACCACTTCTTCTTCTTCTTCTTCTTCTTCTTCTTCTTCTTCTTCTTCTTCTTCTTCTTCTTCTTCTTCTTCTTCTTCTTCTTCTTCTTCTTCTTCTTCTGTCTTGATTTTTTCTGTGGCGATCTGGATGGAGTTACTTTGGAAGAAGGTTTGTGGAATAATCTTGGGAACTTTTGATAATTAGAGGAAAAATATGAAAGAAGTGATAAGCCAAGAGTAAGTTGGTAGAGCGATACCAAGTTTGTCCTTGAAGTATATAAGGTTTTTTTTTTGCCTGTATTGAAATAAGCTATTTTTAAAAGTACATTTAATCGGTTGTCATTGTTATTACCAATAATAGCACTGTACTTACAAACCCTGTATTGATTCTCCCTAAGCGCTCTGCACCAGAAGTGTATGGAGCATTGTTTGTATGCAAGTGGAAGGAAGCTAGGGCTGCAGTAACTTTTTGAAGAAAACGAGTATCTATAAGATTGTTATTTATGACTTTTATACACTTACAAGAGAAATGTGGAGGGCAAAGGCTCTTGGTATTTCACCATTTAACAATGTTTAAAAGAGAAAAAAAAAGTGGGTCGTGCAAGTAGGCTACATCCTAAAATGGAAATATCCCCTGGCTCCCATCCGAGGAGAGATTGAACACACATTTAAGGTGGGTCTTCACACCAAAAGGGTGTTATATTGGCTTGATGTGTCAGAACCAAAGATTTTTTAAAAAATAAAATGTACCTAGAGGGTAAGTCAAATGACTTGTTAAAACAGATTTATGTGCATCTGCTGTCTTGTATATTTTCCTTCGTCTGCTTAGTCTATCAGATGGGTTTTATGGGTTGTCTGTGAAAGGAGAGGCCCGGTGGTTCACTTAAAAACAAATTCATGTTTTTCTGACATCTCAAGTTCCCAGCTGTGAGGCTCATGGGCACTCAATGAATGCTTTTCAGAAGGAACCTCTTTTAGTTACCATGGTTAAAGGGAACTCGAGTTATAATGAATTACACTTTTGAAAACCTGCTTCTGGAAATTCTGGGATATAGCCTTCAAGAGGTCTCAGAAGGAGATTTTGCCTTTTGTTTTGTTACTTTCTAACACACTTCCTTGTGGGGTGTGGTGACAGGGACCATAAAATTCGCACTATGAGTGACAGTCATTGCCTTAATAGCTTTTGTGGTCACGTGTCCCACCCTGTCTTCAGATTTGTTTATTGATTCACATATTGGGCTTTGCTTTTTCATGTGCTAGACAGTGGGGTGTTTTGGATTCTTTGTAGAACAGTAATCAGGTGGATTGCTTCTTATTGGTGCTGGAAATACGCCTTAACTTTAACCAAGCATGGTGAATATAAAAGTAGAAGGTATGGGATGTCATCTTAAATCATTTCTACCTTAGACTTTATTATTTTAGATCTCAAAAACATACCACTGAGGGCCTGGCTAGAGGACTCAGCCAGTGAAGTTGCTATCTACCAAACCTAATGACATGAGTTTGTTCCCCTAGACCCAGGGTCTGAGGGTGGAAGGAGAGAGCTGAGTCTGTCACGTTGTCCCTGACCTCTAAATAAATGCTGCGTCACCCCCACCCACGTACACACACACACACACACACACGTAAATGTAGATAAAATGTCACCTAAATCTTATATATGTGATAGTAGTTAAGTCATTTGATTCACTTAGTTTTGTTTTCTTGATTGAAATAGCAGTGGTAGTCTCTCCTAATTGTCCTGTCTCTGTAGAAATTTTCTTGAAGTTTTAACTCGGCATAAGCAGACTTTCTTACATGTGCTCAAATGAGAACACAGGTATTCTGATATGGGCAAGGTGGGCCTTTTGTTGAAAGGTATTTTTGAGAGGCAGAGAGAATTATTTTCTGACTTATATGCATATATGTATGGATAATTGAGGGAATAACCTGGGATGGGTTGTTTAAATGCCTTATCATTCCTAAAGATAAAATATAAACCAAACACAGGCAAACAAACAAACAAGCCACCACTGGCTATGCTGTGTAGCTGAGCATGGGAGAGTAAGGCTCGCTCTGTGGACCAACATGGGAGACTGGACTTTTCCTGGTGTCAGATGCCTCGAACTACAGGGGTGGAGATGGGCAAGGGCTGTGCCGAGCTTGTCACTGCATTCTCAAGAAGTGCAGACACTTCCCTTTTCCACCTGCCCCTCTGACATCACTACTTGTTGAACTCAAGTCCATCGCACCTGCTCTGCCTTCCTGCTGTGGTTCGATGTTTATCTTCTCTCACTGTGCCTTCTTCATGGCCTTTGGTCTACTTTCAGGGGCTGATGTCTCCACCTGTGGCCTTTCCTCTTAGAAACCCCATTCAATAGCTCTTACTCTGATCTCAGCATTTGCAAAGCCCTGACTTGCTGCAGTCTTTAAGTGTACTTCTCGAGTGGCTGGAAGACGTTTAGAAGGCCCCACCCATCTATTCTAAAAGATGGTGCCAGATCTCTGGGGCGTGAATAAAGCATTATATTGCAAACCCTCTAAAGTCAAGGTCACAGACTTGAGTTTTTTCATTGCTCCAGCGTAAGTACTATTTAGCATCCATAATAGTCTTCTGAGAATGTTGTTCTGTCTCCCCAGTCCTTCTTCACTTGGACTGAGCAGTTTGTCTCAGGGCTGTTTGTACCCATGTCATTTCCTTTGCTTATTGTCATGTCTACGCCTGATCTTTTTTTAAACTACTGGAGAGAAGACATCTTCACTTTGTAACCCTTGACACTGTTCACAAGTGAGATAAGATGTACTGTTATCTTGAACTGAAAGTATTTCCCACTATTCTCTTAGAGAGAGCCATATTCCTTAAATATTTATTGAAGGAATAAATGTAAACAAAGCGGCATATAAATTCAGAGACAGTTGAAGTACTTGTCTTTTTGTAAGGACAAGAGATTTTAAGAATCGCAGAACCAAGAGGAAGCTCTTGAATTCAGTTGGAAAAGAGGTCAGGGCGCTATTTATAAATGCAGAGAGGAAACATTCACAGTAGGCTATTTTGAAACATCTGGTTGTTGCTCTAAAAATGCAGCTCTTAAATTCGGAGAGATGGTGAATAGATATTTGTACTGCAACATTGAGATGCAATGCACATGAAAAAGTGTGCTTATATCGTGACTCTACATTTAAAGGTCTTTGTACTGAGCTGTAATATTGTTTCCTGTTTTGCCTGGATTAATTGAACATTAAAGCTGTATTTAAACCTGTCTGCCTCTCGGTTCAACATTTTTGAAAGCGTTAGGTTCAGCTACAGATGTGCTACAGACTGTTAGGGCCAGGAGAGGGCCTGTTTCCAATAGAAACACAACTAGGCATCGCAGCACTTGCGTGGGCATCTACTACAGTGCCGTGTGGTCTCAGCTTGTCATTCCTCATAGAGATGGTGGAAGATAAACTCTTTCTTTGGCTGCTCCCAAGTCATGGCTTTACTTGAAAGATTTCTCCATTAGAATTTAAAGGAAATTTCAAACCTCAACTAATTAACTTAAATATAGATGGGAACTTTAAGAGATACGCTGTGACCAAGGAGATGATCAAGCACTTATGTATTAAGATCCTATCTAAAACACTCGGAGGCAGGCGTTGGGCATGGGGCAGTGCAATAACACCTCTTACTAAGTAAAGGTGTGAGCTTTCCTGACTTTGACAGAGACACTGAATTCTAGATTGCAGGGTTGGGTTTTTCTGAATACAAAGTAAGTAAAATAAAAATATCTCAAAATAATCTTTTCCCTTGAGCCAAAAGCCAAATGATTTGGCTGAGAATCTGGCTATTGGAAGATCAAGTTTCACTTATTTTGCATTTAGTGGCTAATGACTAAATGTTTGTTGTCTTCCAGAAACCATTCAAAGGGCCATGCACATATTCAAGCATATCCCCCTTGAAACAGCCTTGGGTGGTATGCATTATTATCTTCCCTGCCTATTCGAAGACAGCAGTGAGGCTCAGGAGAGAAAGACTTTGTTGAAGTCCACAAAAGTTGTGGGCAGCACATTTGGGACCTCTGGTAATCATTGTGGCTTGTGTTCTAAGTCTAAAGCCTTCCAGTCTCAAAACACTAATCGTGTCCGTGTCTCACTAGGTTAATAAAGCTGTGCTTACTACTAATTAAGTACTTTGTAGGTTTATTAGAAAAATAATTTACAGTCCTCTTTTAAAGAAAGGTGATATTAACGTGTAGGCCAAAGAGTTAGCACTCAAATCTAATGCATTTATATTATATGATATAATTAAGTGTAATATTGATTAATTAGATGAATTAATAATAGTCAGCACTCAACATATGATTTCAGTTTATATTAGGTCAATGTGTACATATATTTATGTTTATCTATCTATCTATATCTGTGTATGTGTGCACGCATGCGTGTGTGTGCCTCTATGTATGTATATCCATATGTATATATTCTTTTCTCTGTACTTATTTATTGGCAATTCTGTAAGAGAATAGATATATTTTCCTAATCTTAGAAGTAAGGGCTCTTAAGTTTCAGGGAAGTTAAATGATATTATAAAGATACCCAGTTAAAATGTAGAAAAACCTAGGTCAGGGAGATGGTTCAGTGGGTAAAAGTACTATCCTTGCAAGAATGATGACCTGAACTCAATCCTAGGAGCCCACATAAAATGATCACTGCAATGGTTCCTGATAATCCCAGAACACCTACTGCTATGTAGGAGGTGAAGTACTGATCAACCCCCACCCTCAGAAACTCCTCGGCCTGCAAGCCTGGGGTATATATATATGCAGTATAGCAGTGGAAACACATGCATGCATTCACACGTGTGCATGCGTGCATGTACGCACACTTACACCAGAAATAAGGGGAGTGAAGAGAAGAGGAATGGATGGGGAGAGAGGAGAGAGAGAATAGATTAAATAAAACAAATCAAAAAGTGGAGAAGTCTGGATGGGAATCTAGTGTGGGTGGAATTAATGAGGGACTAAGGGCAGATGGAGCAGGAAAAGCTCATGGACTGATAGTACTGCACTTTGAAGACTGAACTGTTAAAGGAGGAGAATAAAATGTACACAGAGTTCATTCTGTTTCCTCTCCCCTCTGCTCTATCAAATTGGCATCTTAACCATTTTGTAAGTGTACCATTGGATAGTGTTAAGCCTGCTTACATTCTTGTAGAACAGATTTACACAACATTTTCCTCTTGCAAAAACTGAACTATTATGCCCATTAAACGGCTTCCCACTTCTCTACCCCTCTTTGATGTTAGTCAGTTTACTCTTGATTGCTATGAATTCGGTAACTTTAGGTAAAAATGTGTTCATGTGGTAATTTCCTTTCTGTGACTGGTTTATTTTACTTAGCATAAAGTGGTAAAGACTCAACTTTGCGATAGAGTTTTCTTTCTCTCTCTGTGTGCATCTGTATGTCTTATGCATCCATGTGTGTATATATGCTTGTGTGTATGTGCAGATGTGTGCATGCACATGCATGTGGCAATCTGAGGGTAAACAGACAGACCCAGTCCTTTTCTACCTTATTAATTCATGTGGGGGGGGGGTCTTTCCTTTGAACCCGGAGCTGGCACCTTCTGCTACTCTAACTAGCCAGTCTGACCTCAGGCTCTTCTGTCTTCTGTCTACTGAATGCTGAGATTATGGGAAGGCTGCTAGTTCCACCTGGTAAGTTTCACGGGTACTGGAGACCAGAACTTAAGTCCCTATCCTTGGACAGCATTTTTTTAACCTCACAGCTATCTCTCCGGTTTTCATTTCTTTTAAAACAGGACTCCCTATCCCATCACTTGTGTGCATATTTCATTCTCACCTTCATCTGCCTTCATACACTGGGCTGCTCCTTTGTTCTCATTGGAAGTGAGAACATTCCAAAGTGTCATCTCCTGCTCTTGCCATCCAGCTGTTTCCTTACTCTGACCACTGCTTGCTTGTTTGGTCACTGGAGAGGTTTTGGTTCTTAATTGTTTGACTTTGGCTGACTATTTTGCTGAGCAAATTTTACCACAGTTACCCATAAACTGTCTTTCTGCAATGGTAGGTGCAAAATAACTGTTACTAAATTGTATATTACCATTGCTGTATAAAATGACATCAAAGATGTTTTCCATTAACTAGTTATTGGCTGTTAAATCTCAGGCAATTAACTTGTAAATGAACTGAGGCTTTTTTATATAACGACCTATATGGACACCTACACCCATGATCAACCTAAGAGTTCTGTATTATAAGATTTGAGCTTACAAAGTATGGAATATAGTAATTTAAGCACTCTTTACTACAATGCTCCTCAACCTATGAATTGCAGCTTCTTTGGGGTTACATATTAGATATTTACATTATGATTCATAATAGTAGCAAAATTACAGTTATAAAGTGGCAGTGGAATAACTTTATGGTTATGGGTCACCACAGCATGAGGAAGTGTATATAAAGGGTCTCAGCACTGGGAAGGTGGGGAACCATTACTCTAGTAACTCTCGAGTGCTCATGCATGGGACACCAATGAGAAGAAGAATATGACACCTTTCTACCATTTAATTAACTAGACAGATAACAGCCTGAGTTGTGGAATCCTACCCTAGAATTTTTGCTTCACTGTTATCTCTTTTTTTTTTTTTTTTGCCTTGGGTCTTGGACTTGTTTCCCAAGAGAGCTGCAAGAATAACAAAGGACCCTACACAGATGATTCACAACCATGGGTTGTTGTTAACAGTATAAATCCTAGGAAAAAGGAAAGGGGATGAATGTGTCTGGAGAAATGGGGTGGGCTAGTCGTTTAAATTAAGGTCATAGGGCTGAGCAGATCATAGCCTGTGGGTGAGCACATTTCAGAAAGATGATCAGATTGAGGGACTTGTCTTCTTATAAGGAGTTTAATTTTGTCACATACTAGGGTAGGTAAAGAGATGGTAGTGGAGACGGATGCCAAGTGATCAGCTTTTGATTCATGGCCAAATATATAAGGCTCTGACAGTAAAGGAGTTTTAGTTTAGACTTTCAACTTCCTAGTTTGATTTACATATGGAAATGTAAAATGTAAAATGAAAAATAAATTTTCACCATCACTTTCTCTTGTGTTTTGTTGTGGGGAACAAGATTGTTGGATGTGTTGTCTTTTTGGATACTTGGAGTTAATATTTCAGTTTTAAACAATGGAGTTAACTTTTGTGCGCAAAGAACACGATACCCATTGCTTATGACTATTCTTCACCAAAGCAGAGGGAACTGCATTACACTCTGGTGTAAACTACTTGGTTAGCATCCTCTTGACATGATGTCTTTTCATTTTTAAGGAATAAGCTATGTGTCCTCATTTGCTGGCACATTGAGGGCAGAAACACTTTTATTTTGACCATCTATTGTTCCCACAACATATGGGGACTGACTTGTTGTAGGGAGTGGAAATTGGTACCATGGTAGGATATATTGCATCACCTCTCTTGTCTCTGCTATTCAGTCATTGAGCTGAGTAGAAACAGTTTCTAGTATCCCTTGGCTCTAACCCTGGGAGACAGTACTAATCTACTGGGAACTACTGTTCTGGAAAGCAATAATCATCTATTGTTATTAGACACTGTACGGCATGTCTTGTAGGACATTGAAGGTTACACTATTCATTTAGTAGCTCCCATTTTATAGCTATTTTCAAAAGCTTCTCTTAATCATGTGACCTTATGAGTATTAAACTTATTAATTTGTTAAAACTGCAGTATCTCACTCACCTAGAGTTAAAATGATGTCTTTCTTTAATGGATTAAGGATATACTGAAGTTCAATTCTACAAACGCTTTTTTCCCTCTCCCTTAAGGAATTAGAATCAACCAAGGTGATTCCAGAGCTTGCCTGACTAAGCATGCAGAGTGCGCTTGTATTTACTGAAGTGGCTGAGGTATAAACCAAAGGTGTCATTTTTTTTCTTTCCTGGTTCGAAGACATACACGATGATCCTCTGGGAAAGGGTGCAGACAGGTGAAGAAGAAAAGAGGGCTTCAGTGGCCCGGATTTTCTTACATGAGGCCAAAGGAGAGGTTGTAGGTGCCCAGCAGATGATTTGGAATGACTTCCACTGATTTTCTGCCGTATTTGATTCCTAACCTGAAGACCTCTTAGAGGTTTGGTGGATTGGATGAATTTGAATCTGTTCTGGCTCTGTTCCTTACTAGCTTGCTGACTTAGGAAGGCTGAATTTTCAAACAATGAATACTCTTACCTGCCATCCTGACTGGATAAGAGGTGTCAAATAGTAATTAAAATGAATTGAGCTTAGTTAAGGTAATAGTAAAGAGTGTTGAATAGCAAGGCATGCTTAGCAGTGTAGAAGGCAGAGGAAGTCATCCTTGAGAAGGGGCACATTTGATGAGGGCGCAAGCCATGAACTATGGGAATGTGGAGTATGCACTGGTATAGTTGGTATTTTTACTCTTTGGTCTTTGGGGGTTCACCACCCAGCTACCAAATAAATGTATGAAGTCTTATTGTTACTTATAAATGCCAGGCAGGCCTTAGCTTGACTTGTTTCTAGTCAGGTTTTCTTAACTTAATATTATCCCATGTACCTTTTGCCTCTGGGCTTTATCCTTCTCTATTCTGTATATCTTTCTTTACTTCTTACACCATGGTTTGTTGTGTAACTGGTTGGCTGGGCCCTGATATCCTCTCTTCTCCTTTTCTTGCTCCCCATCTCTCTTTCCAGATTTCTTTTCCTGTTTATTCTCTCTGTCTGCCAGCCCTGCCTATACTTTCTTCTGCTTAGCTATTGGCCATTCAGATGTTTATTAGAGCAATCAGGTGGTTTAGACATGGAAAGTAACACAGCTTCACAGTTAAACAAATGCAACATAAATGAATGCAATACATCTTTGCATCATTAAACAAATATTCCACAGCATAAGCAAACGTAACATATTTTCAACTAATATTCCACAACATGCTTGTGATTGAAAGAGATGGAAGTGAGAGAGAAAAAGGTCTATATTAGGTACAGACTGAGGCCATTTGGTAGCTGCCACTGGAGCCAGAAAACCAGGGAATGTGAATTTGGATAGTTGTGGGAAGTGTTCACGATGTGGCCTGTGTTACAAAATTAACCATAATGCTTCAGGGATTGAGAATCTGGTGTGCAGGGAGGGAGCCAAGAAAGTTACGGATACTGGTCCAGGGACCTATTGTCATAGTTTAAGGTAAATAAAATGGTGGATTGAGTTGTGGCAGCAGGCAATTGAGGAGATGGAGTTGGGTTCATGATAGAGCATGGTAAGATGACAAAATTGTTTATTAGGTGACACATAGGTCAGGCTTATATGAGTCTAAGTGGTGTTCCCCTTCTGTGTGCTTCCTCATTATGTAAATCAGGAGAGCATGGTCATGTGTACAGTCATGTTTATAACACCCATCATTTGTACCATTCCTCAACTCATGCTGTAGGATGTTTGTAAACAACTACTTTGATTGGCATTTATTGGGAAGCTTTAGAAGGTGATAAACAAATTGACAGAATGTATTATGGTAAAATAATAATGGGAAACTCTGACTTCATTCATGTGTCTTAGTTGGTGTTCTAAATGATTCAAATGTATTGAGACATTCACTTCTTACTCCAGCCCTATGTGGGAGGTATAGGAACTACTTATACCTTTTCCTGTTTAGGAAGCTAAAGAATAGAGACACTACATACCCACATGCACAAGGTTTGTAGGTGGGGACATATTATTCGATCCATGTCACTTTGGTTTAAAAAGACTTTCTGCTTTTATATCAAAGTCGCCCAAGGAATGGTCAGAATATGGCTAAGACTATGGTCTGAGTGTGTTCATCCTCTCAGATCATATGTGAAACCAGAATCCCCTAGAGTCACAGTCTTTAAAGGTGGGCCCTTTGGGAGGTGGTTAACTCACAGCTGTGGAGCATTTGTGGATGAGATTAATGAGTTTATAAAATGGAAAGAGCGAACTTCTTATCCCTTTTGCTCTTCTGCCAGATTGGAGGGCATGCCTGGGTGTAACATACTTCCCCAGACACTGCGCCTCCAGGTGCCTTCCTCTAGGTTTATTGTGTTCCACAGCTGTGAGCAATGCATACCTATTGGTTTTAAATTATCCAGCCTAAGATATTTTGTACAACCACCTAACTAGCGTGAAGCAACTCTCTTAGTCTTTGAGATCTAACAGAAACAAGTCTTTCTTCCTTCTTTTCTCTACAGAACAACAGATAAATATTGCCTTCTCCATGTTCCTTCCATTACCTTTTAGGGCAGCAATTTTCAACCTATGGTTGTCCAAAGACCCTTTCACAGGGTTTTCCTAAGGAAACACAGATATTTGCATTAGGACTCATAACAGTAGCAATATTACAGCTATGAAATAGTTAATGAAATAATTTTATGTTTGGGGGTCACCATAACATAAGAAACTGTAATAAAGGTCTCAGCACTTGGAAGATTGAGAACCTTAGGGTATTATAGAAATGATCAGGATAACTCCAAATGGAGACGGCAATGTTCTTGTCTCCACATCCATCTATATCTAGTTCCCCACTGTATAAATGGTGTGGAACTCATTTAAAGGGTGGAGAGAGGTTAGTAAGGATGGTTTCAAAGCCAGAATAAAAATGAAACCTGTGTGTGTGAACGCACATGTACACACTTATTCTTATGTTGTTTTCATCTCTAGTTTTTACCTTTCTATTTCATATGTATATGTTCTTCTAGGTGGCAGATCAAGGACCCCAGGCCAAAGTCTATACTCAGAGCTCTCTCTGCTGCAACTGAGCATACTGAGTAGGGCTAAGGAGCCTGGTTCTTTTTTTTTAATGACATGGAATAAGATCGCCTTCCATGGACCCTAAACTCCTCTCTACACTTTAACTCTCACCCTGCCATTTCTCTAATAATAGAAAGGAATTAACAGTGGGACTTATAATAGTGAACATGAGTTTTGTAATGGAGTTCAATGTGTAGTATGGGTGATCACTAGGTCGTGTGGAGTAGCTTCTGCCACATGCTCTGTAACAGTGCATGAGTACATCTGAGTGTTTGCATTTTACAGAAAACGAAACTGAATCACTACTTTGGACCTGTACTTGAGTTCATGCTTCTAGGAAGTGAAGGAGGTAAGGCATGCACACGGTCTGGCTCCAGATTTGCGCGGTGTCTTGCGTGCAGAGTGTTAAGAATGTTTTTCACTCACGGGAAAAGAACGACAAGGTGCGACTTGAGTGACTTGGTCTAGAGAAGACTTGGGAGCTGTAGAGGATTTGGAACTCTAATTACCAAGTTTCAGTACACAGCCCAATCATGTTTGGAGGGTGTCAGGAGACATTTCTAGTCCTGCTATCTGTAGGTGTTGCTGTCTAGCAGATTCCCACACCAGTCCCCGGAGAGCCATTGAGTCAGACTCTGCCTTCCAGTAACCTCAGGGAAAGTCAAAGCACAGAAGGGCTGCTGCTGTCTCATATTTAAGAGCGTTCCCATCTCTTTGTATTTCATTACTTTCTTTGGAGCTAAAGTCTCTCAGGAAAGATAGACACATATGAACACCCTTGGTTGCTCAGTCCTTGCAGTCAGACTGTTAAAAAGTCAGGTGATTGGAAGACAGATACAGTATTCAAGTGAAAAGAACTGCAAGGCCTGTGGGTGGAGAGCCACTTTCAGGTCCCCCACATTGTCCGTGTAGCCATACTTAGGGCAGTGGATGATAGCAGAGAGATGGTTTTGGGTAGAACACTATTGTATCTGTCCGTGGCTCAGACACCAGGAAATAAAGTTTATCCTGTGAAAGTCTTTGTGTACAAGAACACAGACACACACAACAAACAAATGTAGCAATATAAATGTCTTTTGATCACTTCTATCTCTAACAGTCCAGTTCCATAACTCACATTCTAAGCTCTCGTCATAGATACATATGGAGAAAAGGGCATGCCATTCTATTTTAGGTGTCCAACTGTTAACCTTCATAGAGGAGGTACTACCTGCCTCCTCAGAACTACACATGGTGCATAGACAAGCAGATACAACATATGCTAAAGGAGCAAAAATAATGAGCTTTCTGCCTCAGAGGAAAAGAGTTAACAATGAGCTAAAATGAGTGAGGGACTCTATTAGACTGCTTGAGATAGTTTGATGAATGTAATAATAGTAGAGTTCTCAACAGGATTGACTTCCTACAAGGAAGTATTTACAAGGTATAACACTTGGCATATGCTTGCTTCTTGCATCGGTAGAATCTACTACTACTACTACTGTTTTTGTTGTTGTTTTTCAGAGGCTAGCATGTGTCATGGCACTATAAGAAACTTCAGCTTGACAATTTTGAAACTATGATCTTTGATAATTCACTAACCAAGGCAATGAGGGATTTAGTCAGAAACAGTTGCAGTTTTTCAGGCAAGAGTTATCCTCGGGTCCTGGGCCGCAGCACAGGACATGAGAATGGATGAATATGTGAGTGAGAGTGGCTGATATAACAAAATACACAGAGTGTGAGTGTGTGGCTTCAACAACAGAAATGCATTTTGCAAAGGTCCAGAGGCTGGTTTGCTGATTCTGGTTCTGTCTTGTGAGCGCCCTCTTTTTGCCACATCCTCGCTTGGGTGGGGTTGTTACGACCTCTCCAGGGAAATAACAAAGTCTGTGGTTTTTCTTATAAGGATCTAATTCTATTGTATCAGAACAGCATCATTTAAGTAATTAGTTCCAAAAAATCTCTGGCTCTGAATTGAGTCCCCTGGAAGGCGAGGGCTTTAGCATAGGAATTTTGGGGTGGAGGCCATAACTTAGTCTATAGCAAAGGATAAAACCAGGAGTTTGCCTGTTGCCTGTTTGTGCTTGATAAGGCAAGGGCTGGCTGGGGTTCTCAGGTCTGAATCTCAGATTTGGGTGACTAGGTGGGTGATGGATACCACTTATGGAAAAATCTGAAATTTTCTTTGAATACGTATATGTTTTGTTAAAATTGTTTTTTTGTACTTAGAGGCTTTTGTGAGAGCTGGTAACCATGACTATGACATTTGGGATTTATTTTACCCAAAATGACAGTGCATCTGAGCCTTTAAAATCACTAAGCAGTGCATTGTGTTTATAATTTATAGCAATCTGAATTCTTATTTTGTACATTGTAGCAGTTAGTTCCAGCCAGTGTCCTGGGGTGGGGGGGAGGAGGGAGAGAGAGAAGAAGAAAATAAACACAATCAGCTACAAAGTAAAGAGGTAGTGATTTCTTTGGCAGTGTGGGTTAGCTCCCTGCCCCAAACCCTCCCTGACACAGGCACTTTCTGCTTTGCTCTCTGTCATCTCACCTTCTCTGCTTCTGTACTCAGTGAAGGTGGGTGTTCTCCTCGGAAACTCTGCATTTCTGCATTTAACAGTGTTTGCTGATCTTTTTACATATTCAAGGCAATAGCTTATAACGTTTGTTCACTTGAGCATGCCAAGTTTATCCAGTGACCTTTGGAGCGCTTATAGCAGTTGTGGCCTCCAGACATACTGCAGAAAGGAAATTGCTTAGGGAATTTTATCTTGTTTGTTTTATTTATGTTAAAACTTTTATATAGTTATTTTCTTTTCCTTGAAGCGTAAAGTATAGATATCAACACACCCTTATATGAAGTACCGAGATAAATTAGCTTTTTAAGAGCCTGTTGATTCTAGGGCTAGCGGTACATACCTCTAATGGGGAGTTATTCTTGGTTGAGTTTCGAGGTTCACCCTGCGAATATTTAATATTAATTCTTAGTCTTGTGCCTGACTGGCTGCTTACTATTTGATTTGAAGGTAATCCTTGGGAAGTTGCCTAGTAGCACTTGGAATTTTATTCAGGGAGTGACTACCTCCAGTTGTTATTGTATTGTCCAGTATGTAAATTATTAACCAGGTCTTTATCTTGCCCAGCTGTGTGATTCTACTTTTTTGAATCCTTTAAGATTTTTTTTTTTTTTTGGTTTGGTTGGTTTTTTGGTTTTGTTTTGGTGAACAGTATAAAACTGTTCCACAAATGCTTTGAGAACAGTCTTATCATTCAATTGTGTTTTCATCAGTTAAGGACATAAATTCGTCACATTGTCGCATGCATTGTGAGACTCATTTTCTTTCTTTCTTTTTTTTTTTAATGTTAGTAAACAGCATTTCTGCCCTGCAGCTTTGTTGTAAGCCTAGAGATTGGCTTTCAGTGCCACCAAAGAGTCCAATCTTAGAAGTTTGCAGTTGTCTTAATTTCTATTCTGTTTTCACTGGGTAAATATAGTGCAAAATTAGGCTTTACTAGTTAAAGTATCGTGGGCTGAGAATGGTGCTTAGGGATAAAGTGCTCGCTTAGCATGTCTGAAGATTTGGCTTGAATCCAAGCAACACTGAAAGAAATTGTGTATACAGTACACACACACACACACACACACACACACACACACACGAACATAATAATAAAATTAACCTAATTGTTTTTTTTTCTTCAGGTTTGAGCATACAAACAGAAAAGAACATTGCAAAAACATTCTACAAAGTGATAGAGGAAAGAACGCATAAGAAGTACATCCTGTGTATGTCTCCCCGTGCTGCTTTTTAATACTCAGGTAGTAATGAAGCCACCATTATGTCCTCAGTCAGTGAAGTAAATGTGGACATCAGAGATTTCCTAATGAGCATCAATTTGGAGCAGTACCTCTTACATTTCCGTGAATTCGGTTTTTATACTGTGAAGGACTGCACATCGATAAACGATAGTGTGCTACACCAGATTGGAATCTCACCAACAGGACACCGTAGGAGGATACTTAAACAGTTACAAATGATCTTTTCAAAGATGCAAGACATCCCAATATATGCAAACGTTCAGAAAGCAAAGAATGGCACCACCTCAAAAGAGCATCAGCATCCTCCATCTTCCAGCAGCAACACCTGCGCAGAATTTTCTGATTCTATTAGCGTTCATAGACCTGGCCTGACACAGGTGGAGACGGTTACAATGAGTACCTTTGGTGTGGGAAATTGTCAGTCTCCTAAGTCACAAATTAAGCTATCCCTTCCTCCGTGTGACCCGCCCTTTCCAGAAGAACTACACCAGAATGTGGATTCTTCACAGGATTCTTTATTTGGTAGTGTAAATGTTAAAATAGATTCTTTGGCTACCCAGAAGTCTGTGGATTGTCCAGCTGGAGAAGAACAAACAGAACAAGTCAACTTGATATCAGAAAATTCCATCAAGGCTCCGAGCACAAACCCTGAACGTCTTCCCTCTGTGGACTATCCAACATCAGAAACACATTCTGGAAATGGTACTAATGGCTTCTTAGAAAGCTCCCCAGCATCCCCGTTCTTTCAATTTCAAGGAGAGATGGTTGTGAACGATCTCTATGTTCCATCATCACCAGTCCACACACCCATGAGAAGCCGGAGCAAATTGGTCTCCAGACCTTCTCGATCGTTTCTGCTGAGACATCGACCTGTCCCAGAGATCCCAGGGTCAACAAAAGCAGTTTCAGGGAGGTAAAAACTATTACAGAAACCTTATGTATTCAATGTGGGAGACGTCACTTATGGTTAGCGACAGTGTTTTCAGTGTTCTTTCTAAGGCTAACCTCTGTGTATTTGACCTCTGTATATTTAATCCAGGCTTTCCATAATTTTTTCTGACATTTTTACCCCCATATTTTTTGTACTTCCCATATCTCCTAGAGTCTGTTTCAAGTACATACATATCTACTGAGGACTATAGCCTTTCCTTGTTTCACTGGGGCAACATCCCTTCTCCTCTCTTCCCCTGGATATTCCTTTGTCTTCTCTCCTCATCTGGAACTGTGTTCCATTAGCATGGATCACATGTTTGACTTGTTGACTCTTTCTCTCTATTTCATTATTTACTCTTTGGCAGGGAATGCATTCTTAATGCCCGTTTCTCATTGCCTGGCACAGTGCTTGGACCAATTAATAATTCAACACAAATCTGTTGAACTTGGAAGTATGTGTTCTAGGCAGGGGGATATAGAATACAGAAAGGGTTACAGTCTAATGTCGAAGACAAGGGTAAAAATATGGCAGAAATACAGTGTGAAGCAATGTTTATAAACCACAGAACTCAGGAACCCCAGTGAGAGGGACCCTACCAAATACAAATGGTTTCAGGTATTCTGCGGTAGCTAGGCAATGCCACAGAAGCAGACTTACAGTAGAGAGAACCTTCTACCATTTATTAGTAGCTGGGGTTTTCTCCAGGGATGGGTTGGGTATGACTCACCCATCTTTCCACTGAGAGCTAATACCTATCTCTGTTGGACATTCAGATGTGATTCAGTCATGATAACCGCTGTAGAGGTTTTCAGGCTTCCTGCACACACTCCAGACCGACAGGCTTTTGCAGAGCCTCCATCACAGTCTGAATCTGTGGCTGCTACTTTTTCCTTTGCCCTAAGGGACCTGTCATAATTGAATTGTGTTTACAAGAGAATAGGTAACAAGACATCATTATAAAGTATAGCAGTGTAGCAATGTATGACTTGGTTGAATTTAAGTATTTCTAATATATTTGAACACAAAAGCTGAGAGGTGGTGGCACCTTTAATCCCAGCACTGGGGAGGCAGAGACAGGTAGATCTCTGAGTTTGAGGCCACCTAGTTCCAGGACAGGCCCCAAAGCTACAGAGAAACCCTATCTCGAAAAGCTAAAACAAACAAAAAACATGAAGTCTTTGAGGCAGAGACCCTAATTTAGTTTTCTTTGTCATGATGGGCCTGATACCAATCAATAGCAAAGTCTGGTGTTTGCTGGGAGTCAGCGGTAAAATATCATCTATCAAATGTGCAGGCCCTAGCTTGCTCTGTAATTTTCAGTCTGTTGTCCTTTCTTCACAGAGGCCCTAGATGTAGGGAGGGTTCACTCTGTGTTACTCAGGCGGTCGCAATCTGAGTTTAATTTTCTCAGGATCTCAGGGTCAGGAAACTGAGACTTCATTCCAGAGAAGTGCCAGTTCTCTCAGAGAGGACTAAACCTGGAGTATACCAGAAATCAGTGTCATGCACAGTGACTAGCTTGCTCTATAGTGCTGAGAGCCCGACTTCATTTTTCCTTCACTTTTGCAATTCAGTATTTATTTTTAGAAATAGTAGACAACACACCCAAGGTAACTTGAGGTTAAGAATTGCCACAACTAAATACATGAGGAACATGTCTGTGTGGAAGAAAGAAAATAAACTGAGCAAACAGCACATTTCTCCTTACATACAGTTATTGGAATATGTTGACGGAAAATTTAGCATATGAAATATATATCTTGAGATAATAAAGGAAGATGTTAGAATATTGGTTAAAAATGATACACTGTAAAACAAAAGTATAATATTCTCAAAATATTATATAATTGCATTAAAGGCATGTTGGTCACATGTTACAGTGGTTCTGCTGCTGGGTCTATTTGGGTGTGCGTACAACTGCCAGCCCCTTCTGCCCACCTGGCTCTCACTCTTTCCCATCACTTGTAAACCTATATTAAATATTTTTCTCCACAAACAAATCTCAGAAAACCCCTTTCTCTAACAATGCTTCAAAACCAAATGAACTTATATAATTCTTTATTCAATTCAATAACTGCATATCACTCTTTTATACCTTTTGCTCATTTTGCTCTCAAAGATATAAAATAGTCTTCCACACAGGGAAGAAGTCTGTTGTTCTTATCTAATATAGACTCACATTACAT
Organism: Microtus pennsylvanicus; assembly: GCF_037038515.1. Classification (NCBI taxonomy): domain Eukaryota; kingdom Metazoa; phylum Chordata; class Mammalia; order Rodentia; family Cricetidae; genus Microtus; species Microtus pennsylvanicus. Next base: position 38,040,913 of record NC_134590.1, read on the forward strand.
AGCTCAGGCTGGTTTGGAACCTTCAATCCTCCTCCCTCTGCCTCCAGAGGGATGGGGCTATAGACATGCACCACCATGTCAGAGCCAAAGATTTTAAGAAATTCAAAGAGGACTAGAGATGACAGGTTTTGATTTTAACTGTTCTGGGGCAGATAGATCCCTGTCACTGCACAGTTGGGCACTATCCCCTTCCCACAACTGCAGAGTCTTTATTTTCCTCTTCTTTAAACATTCCAAAGGTGCTTTATCAAAAGATAGGCTTCTGCAAGCCATGCCAAGTATCAAACATGTCCATGAACAATGCACAAAAACCATTAAACCATAAGGGAGGAAAGGTTACAGAATATATTTCTTTTAGTGGCTTAAGACTCATGTTTTTCCTTGATCAGGACTATCCTGCATGCGATTACAGGACACTCCCAGAATTCCTAAGGCAAACAACAAGAGTCTAGTTATTTTCTGCTTTAGGCTTCAAAGGAATGACACCCACTCAAAGTGAGGATAGTAAAGGAGGAAGTTTGCCTGATACTGCCCATCCCCACCACACTAGACCTGCCCTCCAGAGAAACGAACAGGTGTGAATTCAGAGCAAGTCAAGGCAAGAAGAGAAACAATTCATTGTCCTAGAATGTTAACTGTGTCTGATAAGTGAGGAGAGAGGACAGAGGGAAGAGACAAATGTTATCTGGTGCAAAAAAAAATGTGCCGTATCTTTTGGATATGTTATTATTTGACCAAAGAGAAACTCCCATTGTGTAATCCACAGCTGTATTTGAAGCGCCATATTATAGCACCGTGAAGCTATGCATGTGCTATCTGTAACTCAGAGGACCACAAAGAAAAGCAGACAGTGGCCTTCAGGAAATATTTTCCTTTGCTCTCTTCTTTGATGATCTCAGTACCTCCCGAGAGCTCGGATAACAGGCGTGCACCACCACACCTGGTTTATTCGGTGCAGATAATCATTTAATCCAGGGTTTTCTGCATGCTATGAAAACATGCCCAGCTGGGCTACATCCCCAGCTTTCCCCATGCCTCGGGCATGTGTATATTTCTCTTTACTCCACAATCAGGAAGGGGAAGGATTTCAATGACCAAGTCTAAAACCACACTGTGAACGGTGCACAGGCAGTCAATACTAGATTATTTATAACTAATCTTAATGTTATTTTACTTCTAAATGTTCTCAGATTTAATATCAACAGGCTTTCATGTGATAAAGAAATTGTTTCCATCCAATGGAGTCAAAACTATACCACCCTGGCATTTGAACAATTTTAAAATAAAGGGACTTCATGCAGTTATTTAAAAACATCAGGTGGGAGAGCATTGCTCTAACCTTGACATTATTTCTTAAAAGCAGAAAGGTGAAATTTCCCAGTGAAAGGAAAAGTATTCTTATCATCAAGGACAGAAGTGGACCACTAGAACCAGAGTAGTCTGTACAGACTTCATTAAAAGAAAAAAAGAACCTTTTGCTTTTCTTTACACTTTCCCAGAATTAGTTTTCCTTTTAAGGCTGGTTACCCTTTGCCCCATTCAGTTTGTAAGGGTGCTGCTTCTTACCTTTCTTCTCTGTGAGGGTCCCTGTGCCAGTAATTCTTGTTCTTACTGGTGATGCTGTCTCTTCTCACTCCGGCATCCATCTAGTTCCAAGCCCTGTTGGGACTCTCAGGATGAGCATGCAGCTCCACAGGCCCTGTGCAATCCATATGAGCATCAATATTCTCTAAAACTTGCAGAAAGTAGCACATGCCACCTGACTTAATCCTAATGTTCCTTATCTCACAGTATCTGCCAGAGTCCCCAAGGGATTCGGTTTTGCTGTATGCATTCACAGTAGAGCTCTCTCTCACAGGGAATGCTTCTGACGTAGGAATACTTGTGGGCTTTTCCTTTCATTTAACTCTTCAATTTTAGCAAGTATTTTAAAACTAGAAGGCTATACAATAATGAGTTATCTATAATCTGGAGTAAAATTCTTATATATGCAGTGAACTTTCTTTTTTTTTTTTTTGAAAAATTCGTATTAAGAAGTTGGGTTCCCACTACACCCACCTAACAAGATAATCCTAAGGGTACAGTAGAGACATACATACCATTGTGGTAACCAATAGCTCTTTAATTAGATTTAAGACCAGATCAATAAGAAGGAAATCATATTTGGTATGGAAACCTACCAACTACCCAGGGCTAGTGAAGTCATGGATTTGAATGAGGACCTACAGTTGCCACCAGCATAATCCCTGAACACTACTGTATTTGCTCTTATACCCAAATATGTGTAGTTCTCACCCTTCATCAAAGAAAATTCTCAATGCAACAGAGACTATTACAGAAAGCTATAACCACTTAAAATGTAGAGTTGTGGAGCTAATCCATGGATACATCTACAAAGCAAATTTCACAACTAAAGGCTAAAAAATATTGCACAAGAAGGACCAGAAACATTAGAAGAGCTGGAGAGTCAGGGAGTTTGCCGTAAGATTGTGTATCCTAGTAATTTCAAAACCTGAAACTCTAAAGTCTCACTAATATAACTGCTTAAACATGATCTAAGCAAGCACAACAATGGATATGGTAAAGTTGAATGGAGAGAATGGAGAGAGGGGACTCTGTAAGGCCTTACCTTAGACAGAGAACTGTACAGGAACTAAGGAATGCTGTGAATGGGAGACATAGACCTAACAAGACAAGAGTCCACCAATTTGTTAACCAGCACCAAATGGTCACAGACCTCAATATGCAGACATTACAGAGAGAAAATCCAGCCAGCTTCTCTCTCTCCCTTTCTCTCTCTCTCTCTCTCTCTCTCTCTCTCTCTCTCTCTCTCTCTTTCTCTCTTTCTCTCTCTGTGTATGTGTGTGTGTGTTTCTGTGTGTGAGCATGCATGCCGTGCTTCTTTTTAATGCTTTTTTTTAAAACAGTTTATTTTTTCACAATTATTTTAGTTTGTTTTCTAAGTAGAGGCCAGAGGACAACTTGTAAGACCATCTCTCCTTCCGTTGTGTAGGTCCTCGGGTCCTCAGGCTTAGCGGCAAATATCTTTACCTGCTGAGCCATCTGTCTGGCTTTCTTGTGAATTCTCTGAAAAATGAAATAAAACAAAATAAAACCTAACAAATATTTCAAGTTCTAAAATTTTTTAGTTGAACACATATTTCAATTTTAAATAATAGATTTATCCTTAGAGGGTGAGAATATATATCTATAAGCTTAGAACTTTATTAAATTAAGAGGACATTAATTGATACTTTCTTGTAAACAAAAAAGTGTCGTGTTTGAAAACAGTATACATTAAATTACAACTTGTGCTAGTCAATTTGAAATGTTTCCGTGATAATATAGTATTGGGTGCTGCAGTCCTGTAATGACCAGTTGCTGTTAGTCTAAGGATATTTGTAAGATACTCACAGGTAGAGATGGGCTTGGGCTTTATGAATTTTACATTAGTGGACTATGCTGTAGGTAACTCAGCCTTAGTTTTCTGAACATAGATTTACCTGTGTTAGATAGATCTATGTAACCTCGGGGCACTTTTAAACTGCTGCCTAAGGAATATGGTTGTTTCCCTTTGTGTTTGAAGTCTGCAATGTTCATTTGTTACCACTGTAGTAACTGCAGTTCTATAAATGTTCTTTGAAATGAAGATCCATACAGGGTTCATGATTGATTATTTCTGGGGTTTGACTGCTTTGCTGAAATAGTATGTGTATCACTGCTTTTCTCAACAATTTCACTGATTAAAATATCTGTGGAAAAGGGATTGGAGTGATAGATCAATAGGCAAGATCATTTGCTGTTCAGGCGTGAAGCACTGGCTTTGAATCCCAAGTACCCATAAATAAGCGAGGCATGCATTACAGACCTGCAGCCTCAGCTGAGGTAGGCAGATCCCAAGAGCTTGTTGGTTCTTCTTTGCCCTCCACATGTTTGTCATGGGTAGAAACACCTACACATTCGTGTATATGCTACACACACACACACACACACACACACACACAAATGCACACATACCACCATGTGAAAATAACTTCTATGGGCATACTGAATATTCATTTAATTAAGTCATTCTTTTTCCCTTTCGTTTTTATCCAATACTTTCTTAGTAAACATAATTATTCATAAGTTGGAAAATAACAAGCATTCCAAAACTATGTAAAACAGAAACAGTTACCTCAAAATACTATGGAGATAAAAAAAAAAGTAACAACTTTTCTTAGTAGACCCAAAGTTTAGTTGGTTGAGAAAGCATGTCAGTTTGCTTGGTTTTTCCTGGAGTCACCTGTACTCTGAAGCTTGTGTTTATTCTTCTCTGTATGGTTTTTAGATTTTGCCACATGGAATAGCTTGACCGTTGACCTCTTCTATTTGACTCCCTGTCTAACACTGTCTTGCCTGTGACTCCCAATAATCCTGCCATAGTTTCCTCAGTGCTGGCCAATTTAGGCTGTCACCACTCCTGACTCTTACAAATCTTTGAATGCGGTGTTTTTCTGTAACATGATGTCTCAGTACTAAAATGAAGATCTTATGCAATAACTTTGATATAATATCATATTAAAAGATAATTTATTCCCCTAGTGCATTGTTGAAATAGTTGCACTATTACAAATGAAGAGAGTCCCTTTTAAGAACTTTCCAAAGCAAATGAACATCTTAGATTTACTGAAAGGACAAACTATTTTTCCCTAATAAATATAGTGACAATTGACTCATTTTTTTTTCTGAGCTCTTACATAACCAAACACAATGGTGAATGGACTCATGAAGTAAATATCTTTTTAAATTTCCCCTTTTTACTCCAGGAAATAATTGAGGGTGGAGATGGCCAGTCAGCAGAGGCCCTGGCTTCTGGACACAAGAGAACTTGTCTCTGAGATCTGGGATAACAGAATCCCAGAGCTGACTGCACACAAGCGTACTTCCTATGTTCTATTGTGTCTTTCTATACATTATATAATACTATATCAGGAAGAGGAAGCCCTGCAAAGATTGGGCTTACTTCTCAGTTTTAGCTGAACTGTAATACAGTCCTCTTTTCATTTTATGTATTTTATCATTTTCTTGAGCAGATAGCTGGAGGAGCCAGGCAGAGCCAGCCTTGAGGCTGCGCCAGGAGCTCTGATAATAATGAGTCACCTCTTGATGAGAGCACAGCAGTAAACACACCATGGAAATAAAAGGATGAAGGAGGACTTGTTACTGAGACAAGTCAGATGAGCACTGGGGATAACTCCCAAAGTGCCGTCTCTCAGAATAAAGAAAGCAAAAGGCTTTTCTTACAGGGAGATCTCTTAGTTCTTAACTTCTACAAGGAAGAAATGTAGTTGAGAGACACAAAGGATAAAGCCAAAGTGTATTCAGCAAATCAGGCAAGTGCTTCAGAAGGAGATTGAGGCTTTCTCAAACACAGTAGCTTCTGTGTTATGAAGATTTATGAAACAGATGGTGTATTTGTGAGATAAAGTGACCATTTTTCCTCCCACATTATTGTAGACCTGATTGTCCTTGTAGGGTGTTTCATGCTCTAATCCTCCGGAAAAGCCCACAATGGTGGTGAGGATAATGGTGCTGATGTTACAATAGAGGCAGACTCTGAGGGTGCAGACCCAGACCCAAAACTAGCATATATTATGCACAGAGAGTGGTCTGGTATTTTATGTCTGATACATTAGGAACAGCCTCCTGGCATCCTCAGGGACAATCAACTACAATGTGGTGCTCCTGACCATCAGGAGAGGAGACAGCTGCCAGGATAATAAATAAATAAATATTTAAAGAAAAAAAGAGCTGTAACTTTCTGAGTGACACTGTCAGTCCCTCCTTTACAAAACTGTTGAGAGTTCAAGGTTGATTTCATGAGCATTGTTTGAGATGTTCTCATGCTTCAAGGAAAAGGCATTTTGTTATTTTTTGAGGGTTTTAATTGATTCTAAATAAATTTTCAGTTTTTTAATGTTAGCACACAAAGCAACATGTTTCCTCATGTTATATCCATATATGTCATACTTTGTTCTTATTTTTTTTGTCCCCAAACCCATCTCCCTTGCCCCTTCTCCACTTCTAGCAGGTTGCCTTCATCTCTAGTTCTTTGTTCTGCTTCTTTTTGAAAAAGACATTTTATTTTTAATTATGTGCATGTATGTGTGCATATGTGTCTATGTGTTTAGTTGCCTGTAGTTCTTAGTTGGGTTATTAGCATATTTATTACTGTTCTCCTTGTTTATGTCATCTTTAGGCAGCCATGGCCTAGAAACTTCATGTGTGTAGCTCTTCTGACATTTCTAAGAGACATAATCTCACAGAAAACTTCCTGTTACTCTGGATCTTATGGTATTTATGCCCCCTCTTCCACAATGATCCCTGGGATTTATGTGTCAGAATTGTTTTATAGGTGTATTAGATGGGACTGGGTTCTACACTTTTATTGTGATTAGTTGTAGTTGTTTGTAATGGTCTATGCGGCAGAGAGTAGTTTTCTTGATGAGGGGAGAGAATCACATGTATTTGTGGGTAAAAAGATATAGGTTGGAATGTTGATGTGGGATTCCCCTCTGTATACTCTGAATATGTTTTATTATCATGGGTTAATAAAGAAGCTGCTTTGCCCTATGGAAGGGCAGAATAAAGCTAGGCAGAAAAACTAAACTGAATGCTGGGAGAAATAAGGCAGAGTCAAGGAGACACTATGTAGCTGCCAAAGGAGAAAGATGCCAAAACCTTACTTGTAGACCACAGCCTCATGAGATACACAGATGCATAGAAATGGGTTAATTTAAGATGTAAGGAATATACCTATGCCATTTGCCAAGCTGTGTTGTAATTAATATGGTTTCTGTGTTGGAAAGAGGCAGCTTATTTGTCCCGGCCACCCAGAACCAAAATAATCACACAGCAACCGTATTAATTGAATCACTGCATGACCCATTAGCTCTAGCTTCTTACTGGCTGACTCTTACATATTAATTTAACCAATTTCTACTAATCTGTGTATTGTCACATGGCTGTGCTTACCGGCTAAAGTTCTGGCTGTCTCCAGCATGGCTGCATGGCTTCTCTCTGACTCTGTCTTCTTTCTCCCAGATGCAATTTAGTTTTCCCTGCCTACCTAAGTTCTGCCCTAACAAGAGGCAATTTCTTTATTCATTAATGGTAATCACAGCATACAGAGGGAAATCCCACATCATTTCTGTGTGATTATTCAGGTCTGGATGGTCAGGAATCATAGAGCAGTCTCTGTTTACAGAATGTAGTTAGGGATTGTACTGGTTTATTAAAACGCAGGTTGTAAGTTTTCCTCCCAGATCCACGGCCTCACTCTAAGTAGTTGCTTAGTTCCTGTATGATAAACGATTTTCCTCTTGTCAAGTAAGTATGAAGACCAGTTAGAGAGTTGTTGGTTACTGCCAGGGCATGTATACTCATACTGAACCCTCAGAGTTATTGTGCCCTCGTAGTCATTGTTGTGGTTCATTGGTGCCTAGTGGAAAAGGTTCTTTCCTTCCTCTGAAAACTTGCACAGCTATGCTGTCTGGTTTCCTGATAGCTAGACCTCAGAGAAGAAGCTTTGAGGCCAGATTCAGCACAGATCCTCTGGGCCCTGTATCTGAAGTGTGTAGTCTCTTCAGTAATAGGGACTTATACTCCACGTATGAAAGACAGCCAAATGTAATAGGAAAAGCCTATAATATTTTAGGGGTCACTTGGACAACAATGACCAAAGAATTAAAAGAGGACTTTTTAGCCCTGATGATGGGATTTTTGTTCATGATTGCTCTTGTGGGAGCATTGTCAGTCCAGATAAAAAAAAATTTATTTAAACTATATATCTTATACACTGACTTATATGTTTTTTATGTATTTCAGGTAGGTAGTTAATAGTTTGATTCCTTATGACTTTTTCAAATGTTCTTACTGTTATTTTACCCTCCTTCTTCCTTTTCTGTACTTGTCTCCCCCTCCCAATTTAGAGGCCTCCCTTTTCCCCATTTTCCGCTATAGATCCCTTGAACCCTGTTTTCCCCCCTCTATTGCTCCTTCACCCCTCCATTCTCTACAATGGCCTCCTTTTACTTTCCTGATTTCTGTAGTTCAAGGGTCATATTCACATCTGGATATTAGGTGATAGGAACCTCAGAGAGAAAACATGGAATTGTAACAGAGACAGTGCTTTGGTTTCCCACCCACCCATACCCAAATAATCACATAGAAACTATATTAATTAAAACATTGCTTGGTTGATGACTCAGAAGTATTTCTAGCTATCTCTTACATCTTAAATTAACCATTTCTATTAATATATGTATTGCCACAAGGCTGTGGCCTACCAGTAAAGTTCTGGCTTCTTTCTCCTTTGGCAGTTACATGGCTCCCTGTATTCAGTTTAGCTTTCCTCACCTAGTACTATTCTGCGCTGCCATAGGCCAAAGCAGCTTCTTTATTAGCCAATGGTAATAAAACATATTCACAGCATATAGAGGGGAATCCCACATCACGAAATGTTTGTCTTTCTGAGTCTGAATTACCTTGCTAAGTATAATATTTTCTAGTTTCCTATTTTTGCCTTCATACTTCATGATTTTCTTTTCCTTTTAAGTTGATGTTAAGAATTTGTATATATTTCAAACAAATAATTGGGCCATAGATTGTGGGACGGTATCTGGGCTTTCTGTTTCATTCTTTTGGTGTTATGTCTAGTGTTTCATTATTGGTTTGCTGATTTGATTAATGTAGTTTTAGACTAAATATTCAAATCACAGAGTGTGTGTCTTCTAATCCCACTGTTCTTTGAAAATCTATATTAACTATTCTAGCTCATTTGTATTTAACATGTAAACTTTCAAGTCAACAAATATTTTTAAATTCTGCTGGATTTTAAAGTCCATTGGAATATTATTTGGGGTTATTTTTTAGAATTTACAAACACACACACACACACGTACCATTATAAGGATAATTGACATTTTAATAACAGAGAGCCTTCCAGTTTATGAATGTGGTATATCTGTTGAAGAATTCTTTTTTTTTTCTTTTTATAGTCAGGTAGTGATAGCATATGCCTTTAATCCCACTACTTGGGAGGCAGAAGTAAGCAGATCTCTTTGATTTTGAGGCCAGCATGGTCTACAGAGGGAATTCCAGGACAGGTTCCAAAGTTACAAAGAAACCCTGTTTCGAAAAACAAAAACAAAACAACAAAAACATTCTTTTTTATTTTTTCCCTCAGTAATCCTTCAGCTTTTACTGTGCAGGACTTATTCATTAAAATTAATTTAGTGATATTTTATGTTTATATGTACTATAAGAAGAATTGAATTTTAAAAGTTAGTTTTTTTTTTCAGTTGTTCACTGCTAATATGTCAAACTATTAGAGTTATTGACATTTTCTCCTGAGATTTTTTGCTGTCCTGAATAGTTTAAGAACCTGTGCTGACACCTACCTATTATCCCCATACTTAGAAGGCCTAAAGAGTAGCATCAGGGCCACTAGTTTCATTTCTGACTGGGATACAGATCGAATTCAAGACTGACCTGAGCTATGTAATAAAGCGCTGCCTTAAAGCGGCATCTAGTTTCCACAGTGGGTGTGGTAGTTGGCACTCCCACCAGCAGCAGGAGAGTGCTCCCCTTGCTCCACATCCTTGCCAGTGTGAGCTGCTACTTGTGTTTTTGATCTCAGCCATTCCGACAGATGAAAAGTGGAACAGAGGAGGAAGCGATCTGGCAGAGAGGGGTGGTGGCAGGAACGACTGTGAGAAGGCGAAGGGAGGGGAAATTGTGGTCAGGATGTAATCTGTGAGAGAAGAATAAAAGTTAAAAACAAAACAAAACAGCAGATAAGCCAACCAAACACATATAGGGTGATTCCTTTCCTTTACACATATGCAGGCTGCAGGCATTTAATATTAATTTGTTCATCTTGTTACTTAGGCTAAAGCCACTGCAGTGCTGTGGACACAAATGATGGGAGATCTGGTAGGGAAAGCATTCAGGCTTTAGTTACTGCTTTGTGCACCTCTTTTATAAAATCCCATTCTAGGTTAAAGAGGCTTACTGTTAGGTGTTGATAATTTTTATTATAAATGGTTAAGTCTTGTTATAGCAATATATTGCTGCATTTTTATTACATTGTTTTTCTACTACCAAATAAACATTAATTTCTTAGCTTAAAATTTTACTTACTTATATTATTCTTTTTATGGATTGGTGGACTTGATTTGCTAATATTTTGCATTTGTGTCATGAGCAATGTTTATGTATAAGTTTTGATTGTTTGGTGATCATCCACATTGGGTTAGCAAGATAACTTGAGAAACAAAAATTTGTCATGTTTTTCCCAATGTATTTTTTTTAGGATTTTATTTCTTTAATTATTTGAATTTACACTTGAAATGTTTGACCTTGGAGGTTTTGTGAGTGGATGACTCAATACTAAGTTTAATTTTTTTGGTAGAGATAGTGCTATTAAGTTTTTATTTAACGTTTGCTGATGTAATGATTTGGATATATCAATAATATGCAGTTTGTTAATGCTTTGGACCTTTTCTTACTAATCTCTCTCCGGCATTCTCAGGTTTTGTAATAAGGTCTTTTCTTTCTTTTCCCTTCTGATATTGTTCACCTTCATCTTCTATCTCTCTCCTATTGTCTTTCACTGAAATTTATCCATTTTGTATATCCTGTAGAAGCCACCTTTTATAATAGTAAGTTTTAAATTTTGTTCATTTTCTATTTCATTGATTTCTGTTCTTTTGTTATTTCTTGGTCACTAACTCCTTGGGCAGATGTTTGCCTAAGATAAATAAGCCTCCATCCTTCCCTTTAGATTCTTCAACCAAACTTTCTTCTAGCTGTAGGTACTTTATACTTTCTTTTGTACACTCTCTGCCCTGCCCCTGTTGTTGCTGTTTTCATGCTGTTGTCTCATTGTATGCATGTCATAGCTGACATATGCAGAAGAAGTATTTTTATATTATCTTCTTAGGACATATATTTTTGATAAAATGTGATAAAGGTAATATCAAAATAACTACATAAATGCATTGATTCAATTTCTTTCTGATATAAGTTAATAATTTTGAAATCAAATGCATATGAACATGGACAGATATATTTTTAGAAAAATTTTGAGTGTTACAGGTAGGGGATTTAAATGATTTGAAATATCTGGTGAAATCTCTATCTTGAATGCTAAATACAAAAACAAATTGGTGGATATGTCCTTGATCTGTAATACAAGTCAGATCTACATTTGAGTATGTATGTTTCTGCTGAAATCCTAAACTTAGGAGGATGTATAACCCCAATATACATCTCACATTTAGAGCAGTATAATAACACAACTTTTCCTTTTGCTTTAAGCTATTTCCGAGACAGAAGATGTGCTACTACCTCAGCTGGAAAATCTTTGACACTGAAAAGTGAGTCTCTGCATCAAACTCTCATAAATTAGTTTGTCCTCAGGTGATCACCCTGAAGTAGACTAAGGGTTGAGTCATGGCAGTGGCCTGCTGGCAGCCTAGGGAGTAATGCAGATGACTGTCCTCACTTCCATATTACATTAGAACCTTAGAGATAAGTGAATACAAAAGAACTGAACATTGCGACTCTTGGAAATTTGCGCATACTTATATCAATATTTGTTTTAAATGCAGTCTTCATTTATCTTTAGTCAAAGGTATTTTATTCAGATGAATTGAAAGCTTTGTGGTGGTCTGAGCTACAGAATAATTATATCTTAAAAAATTTTGTTATGGTGAAAAGTTTGACAGCCTTGCTTTGGTAAATAGATAACTTTTCTATTTGCTATTTGAAAATCTTCTTATACACGTTCCAGAACATTTGTACACACACACACACACACACACACACACACACACACGAATCATATATACATATACATGTATATATATACATATATACACATACACACACACACACACACACAAGTGACTGGCTACTGTATTTTTGGAAACAGTTGCCCTAGAAAAAGCACATGTTTTGAGGTTTATTTCCTATAAATCCATGCAGTTTGAAGATACAGGATGTTTTCTTGAAATTACTCCTCTACAAGTCTGTTACCAGCTGAGAGGGGTTATGTCAAATGAGGTCTAAGGTTTTAAGTGATACTTCCATATTATTTTATTGAACTGCTTACATTTGTTTACTGAGTATTAGAATTTAGGTCCTTCCTTTTAAAATTTTCTCGTTTTTTTTTTTGAACCAGCTTAAATGGCACTGTAGCAATTTCTGTTGTACATAGGCAATGTGATCTTTGTTACATTCATGTGGGTCTTGTAGGCTAGCAGGGCCATGTGTAACTGTTTCTAAATCCAGAGCTAGTGACCTCATTGTCAAATGAGTGATATATATTACGAAGACCATGGGAAGAGTTGATTTGGGAGGTAAGAATTGGGCATATCATTTTGGACTGTTGTAGAACAATCTTTAAGTTGTGATGTTGCTATAGAATAATTAAACAGTGCTTTTATATTTTTTGCACTCTTCCATCTTAATCATCTCCTCCATTGTCATCCTGTAATTCCTCCAAAAGATTCAAATGAGGATAATTCAACTTCCATCTTTCCTTATGGAGAGACATTTCTCTTCCAGAGACTAGAAAGTTCCAAGGTTAGTCTCATTCATTTTATTTTATGTTCCATAAGCAGTTATTTGTTGTGTAGCTTATCCATGCCTTTTCACTTGCCTATGAACTATTGGAATGGTGCTTTACTATGAGATTTGCCAACAGTAAATTTTCAGCTTGGTCGGTTATGATAATCTATGCCTCTAGCTATGGGTTATGAAGACACATTTTCACTTTGACTTCAGAAGTATAGAATACTGCATTGAACAATGCACAGTGTAACTTGCCACATTAAAATGACTAGACATTGATAAAGGATAAACCTCCCTAGGCTTTTCTTGGCCCTATCTACGGAGATAGTCTTCCTGAGTCTGGAAGTTTCTGTTCGTACATTTTATTCAGGCTAATAACTGGAGTTTTGTTTCCAGTACTTCTCCTCATTTACTATTTTATTTCTTAGACTTGATAAAAGAAACTTGGGAGAAAAGTACATACATATCAGAAGCAGTTAAGGAAGTCACTCAGTGGCAAAGTACTTGTCTGACATGTGTAAGGCCTTGGATCTGATCCATAGCTGCTCTCAATAAGATAAAACAGAAACTGCTAAAATCCACAACCAAACAAATCATATAGGGGCGTTAAAGTTTGTAAGTTCTACTGTTAGTTGCATTGTATATTCTTACTTAATATACTGAGGTAATTTAAATACTGAGGACATCAGAAATTGATGTTTTCATTTAAATTGTTTTTGAACTGAAAAATGATCTCAGCAATTAAATTTGTTTAATAAAAAGCTCAATATTGTAGGTGTTGGTAAAGTGTAGCTACACCATATGTAATTACCTAAACTAACTGCAAAACAATGAATGCATTTTTTTTTTAACAGAAGAGATCTATAAAGAATGAGTTTTGGCCCCATGAGGACACAGTCAAAGATGATGCAGCCACTATAAGGAACTCAATCTTAACCAAGTCAAGGTATGCCTGTGACTGCTGAAAAACCTCTTCACAGAACAAAAGGCTGTAAGATGTAGATGTTTTACTCATTCTATAATGTTGCAGTTCTAAGAAAGGAGCTTATCTGGTCAAGTTTGGAGCTTTTCTTTCCTTCCTGGATGTTTTCTGGGCAGTATTCATTTTAATACTTGAGCTGGCATGTGTAAAACGAGGAGTTGCTTGAAGTCTAGAAACTAAGTGCTATTCAATAGCGGGTTATTTTTGTCTCCTACTAACTGTGTCTGTTCATCCTTTTCTAATGGAGCGAGTATGTGGTGATTGTACTCGCATGGTTCTCCCTAGAAAATTGATTTGATGTTTATTAAGCTTAGTTTCCTCAGCTCTGGTTGTGCATTATACAAAGCATCTTAAAGACACAGTAAGTTAAAAAGACATAGAGATTAATATAGAATATCTCACTTATAAAATAGAAATAGAATAACCAAGTATTTTTTCTGCAATGAATTTGCTTTAAAATATACATTAAATGCATGTTTGACTCTAAAGTTTCTGTAATCAGAGGACCCTCAAATATGTATTGTATATTTTGAAAACATGGGACATTCTTGTAAGCATGCAACAGTTTATTTGCCATTAGGTCTTTGCTTTTGAAGATGGGCTACATGTTAGTACAGAGAAAAAAGGGACTGTTCAAAACCACACCCAGCTTAGAATTGTACAAATGTAATAAGTCCTTTGTTTTAGAAATTCACTGTTAAGAAGAATACATGATGGCTCAGTTATTTAGGTAAGACAGAGACCCAAACCTAGACTTCCTATTTCTCTCAGGTGGAGTTGGGCTTTAGTATGCTAGATTGTTACTCATATTCACTTTGCTTTCTACCTTAACTTTCCAAAGCTAATATTCTTGTGAACTTACTTGAGTTAAAAATAAATAATGCATCCTTAGTAAGTAATAAGAATCTTTTATGATACAAAATAGGCAATGGATAGGTTACACGACTATTTAAAAATCAGTGTTTAGAGTCTTAAAACTGAAAGATGTATTCTGTCTCATTGATTATCGGAAAACTTCTTTGTAATGAGATTTATTTCATATAAATTATTGAACGTATTGTGTCGTTTCTGAAATCTGTAGGAATATGCTTAGCCTTTAAAAGTGCATTCCAGTAAATATTACACCCTACTCGGCTTTTGCCTTGTGATAGACAGTACCGCTTGCTTGCTTGTTTGCTAGCAGTGTGCATTGTCCTCTAGCATTGTAACCTACTACCGAGTTGTCAGCCTTGTTCTCTGCTGTGCTGCCTTAGGGTGGAACATGGAGTCCTCCTAGCAGATTGGACATGTAGATTAGACAAGTAGGAACTCGTGTCTTTAAATAGTTGAACCCATGGTTCACTATGCTGCCTGGAGATTGAGTAGGATGTTTATTTGTGCTCTTTATGATGTTTAAATTTTGAAGGAAAAAGATGTTTTGTTTTTTCCTCCCATTGTTACATTGTTACCTGTACTTAACCTCCTAAGGATAGAATCTGGTTAAATTATATGTAAGACTTTTTATAGTGTTCACATATATCACAGGATAATAGAATGTTTCTAAGGAATTTTTTCCTAGAAAAGGGATGGTGAGTGCGTGTGTGTGTGTGTGAGAGAGAGCGGGGGCGGGGAGGGAAAGAGGGAGGGAGGTAGAGAAAGAGAGAACATATTTGTATGTGTGCACCTGTATGCAGGTTTTCATGAGTCTAGAGACCAGAGGTCAATGTAACATGTTTTCCTCAATTGTTCTAATAAATTTTGTCTTTTTTAAGACAGGGTTTCCTTATTAACCTGGTGCTCTCTGATTGGCTAATGTAGTTTGTCAGCAAGCCCAAGGGATGCTCCTGTCACTGCCTCTCCACTATGGGACTATAGACACACATTGTTATTTCTGGCTTGTATATGGCTTCAGTGGATCTAAACTCAGATCCTCATAGTTGAGTGGCAAGTTCCTAAAAACGTTTTTAAATTTACAAAATGGAGTAATTGAACAACTAAGACTTGGTGGCCTAAATTTTCTGTGGTTGGTTGGTTCAGAAGTTTTAAAAATTTAACTGACCTCTTAAATCAATCACATCATTTTGATTTTGATTACTATCCTTTCCTATTTAGCATAAATGATAGCAGCAATGAAAATGCAAGTGGAGACAAAGTAGAAGATATTTGGATTCCTCGAGAGGACAAAACTACTCTCCCAAAGGACTCTGCTTCTGAGTCAGAATACTCAACAGTAGAGGAATGCTTCCACAGTTTAAGAAGAAAAAACTCGAAGGCATCTAAGTCTAGGACTCAAAAAGCCTTCTCCTTGGACCCCTTTAACAGGCACAGTTATCCTTTAAGCTCCACAAGTGGAAATACTGATTCGTCAACCATCTCAAATGTCATCTCTCCCTACGCCTGCTATTATGGATCCTCTGCAGTCAAGGTCAAATCTGGATGGCTGGACAAACTGTCTCCTCAAGGGTATGCATTGATTCATTTTATTTCCTTGGAAGCCATTTTGATACATTCAGGCTTATTCATTTCTAAATCTGCCAGTTTTTCTATATCCTCTTCATACTCCAAAGTTAAATGTTTTTTTTTCAATTTTTTATTGATTTTATTTAGCTATATATTTTTTTCTGCTTCCCTCCCTTCCACTCCCCTCCACTTCTACCCTCTCCCATGGTACTCATGCTTCCAGTTTACTCAGGAGATCTTGTCTTTTTTTACTTCCCATATAGATTAGATCCATGTATGTCTCTCTTAGGGACCTATTATTTTCTAGGTTCTCTAACATTGTGAATTATAGGCTGTTTTTTTTTTTTTGTCTTAAACCATCCTTTATGTCTAAAAGCCACCTAAAAGTGAGTACAAATGATGTTTATCTCTCTGGGCCTGAGTTACCCCACTCAATATGATGTTTTCTAGATCTATTCATTTGCCTGCAAATTTCAAGATGTCATTTTTTTCTGCTGTGTAGTACTCCATTGTATTGTGTAGTACCACATTTTCCTTATCCATTCTTCAGTTAAGAGACATTTAGACTGTTTTCAGGTTCTGGCTATGACAAACAATGCTGCTATGAACATAGTTGAGTATACGTCCTTGTGGTAGGATTAGCATCCTTTGGGTATATACCCAAAAGTGGTATTGCCGGGCCTTGACAAAGGTTATTTCCTAATTTTCCGAGAAATCGCCATACTGATATCCAAAGGGGCTGTACCAATTTGCACTCCCACCAGCAGGAGTGTTCCCTTTTCCCCACATCCTCTCCAGCATAAGTTGTCATCAATGTTTTTGATCTTGGCCATTTTTACAGGTGTAAGATAGAATCTTAGACTTGTTTTTATTTGCATTTCTCTGATGACTATGAATATTTAGCATTTCCTTATAAGTGTCTTTTAGTCATTTTAAATTTCTCTGTTGAGATTTCTCTGTTTAGGTCTGTAGCCCCCACCCCCTTTTTACTGGGTTATTTGTTCTTTTGATGAGTTCTTTGTATATTTTGGAGATCAGCCTTCTGTCTGATATGGGGTTGGTGAAGATCTTTTCCAAATCTGTAAGCTTGTTGACTGTGTCCTTTGTTTTACAGAAGCTTCTCAGTTTCAGGAGGTCCCATTTATTAATTGTTTCTCAGTGTCTGTGCTACTGGGTTCATATTTAGGAAGTGGTCTCTTGTGCCAATGAGTTCGAGTGTACTTCCCACTTTCTCTTCCATGAGGTTTAGTGTGGTTGGCTTTATGTTGAGGTCTTTGACCCATTTGGATTTGAGTTTTGTGCATGGTGATAGATATTAATCTATTTTCATTCTTCTACATGTTGATGTCCGTTATACCAGCACCATTTGTTAAATATGCTTTCTCTTTTCCATTTTATATTTTTTTCTGCTTTGTCAACGATCAGGAATTTGTAGGTGTGTGGATTAATATCTGGGTCTTCAGTTTGATTTCATTGGTCCTCCTGTCTGTTTTGATGCCAATAATAGGCTGTTTTCAGTACTGTAGCTCTGTAGTAGAGTTTGAAGTGAGGGATTATGATGCTTTGAGAAGTTCCATTATTGTACAGTATTGTTTTTGCTATCCTAGGGTTTTTACCCTTTCATATGATGTTGAGTACTGTTCTTTCGAGGTCTGTGGAGATTTTTGATGGATTTTGATGGGTATTACATTGAATCTGTAGATTGTTTTTGGTAAGGTTGCCATTTTTACTATGTTAATTCTACCTACCCAAAGTATGGAAGATCTTTCCGTTTTCAGGTGTTCTCTTCAATTTCTTATTTCAGAGATTTAAAGTTCTTGTCATACAGGTCTTCCACTTGTTTGATTTGAGTTACTCCAAGATATTTTATGCTATTTTTAGCTATTGTAAAGGGTGATGTTTCTCTGATTTCTTTCTCAGCTCATTTATCATCTGTGTAAAGGAGGGCTATTGATTTTTTTGAGTTAATCTTGCAGACTGCTACATTATTGAAAGTGTTAATGAGTTGTAGAAGTTCCTTGGCAGAATTTTTGGTGTTTCTTATGTAAACTATCATATTATCAGCAAATAGTGAGAGTTTGACCTCTTCTTTTCTTATTTGTATCCCCTTGATCTCCTTTTTTTGTCTTATTGCTCTAGCTAGAACCTCAAGAACTACACTGAGTAGAAATGAAGAGAGTGAGCAACCTTGTCTTGTTCCTGATGTCAGTGCGATCGCTGTGAATTTCTCTCCATTTTTCCGGCACATGCTTGAAAATGCTCTGTCCTAGGTCTGTAGAGTATTTGAAGGGCAGTGCTGTAATAAGGCTTACCATAAAATAACTTCAAGTTATGAGGTCACCTCCAGTTTTTTAATGTTATTGTCTAACTTGATAATAAAATGTTCTTTCCCATGTCCCACTTCATAGCAAAGCTAAACAATACAGACAGAGTTATCTTTACTCTGTTCATGCTATTTAGATTCTGCTTGTATTATAGCAGTGTTCTGTTTGAGAATAACATGCTTATTGTAGTTAGGGAAGAGAACATCATTTTTTTCAAATTTAGATCTTTGCTATTATTGGTCTCAGATCCTGATTTTTTCTTAATGTGAGTAAATGATAAGTCAAAGGATTTTTATTTTACTTAAAGAATTTTAATGTCTATTTTATATTTGAATACATATTAATATAACTTTACTATGGCATTTTCATATTTTGATTGCACTATTTTAGTTTTTATATGTTTCTCATGGGTATCTGTCCTTTGGGAAACATATTTTAAATAGAATGCAGTATTGTATATCTCACTGTTATTTACGTTATTCTTTCTTCTGTCATTGCGATGACAAACTACTTTCCTGTGTGCATTTTCTCTTTTCCTTGTCAGTTGTCAAGATTATTGGTAAGTGCATGTTTAAATATCAGAAACAAGGACAGTATTCGTGTATATAAATCATAGAATAAAGCAGTAGAAAGATGGAAGCACTAAAAAGCAAGAGCATTCTTTGGGGGGTCTCTGTATTAGCACTTTCCTACCCAGAATGTTCTTGCAGAGTACATCATCACCACGCCCCTTACCCACATTCTTTTCTTTAATGCCTCACTTGTGTTTAACATCATAAAGTATTTCTTCCAAACCGACTTTGATCATGTAATTTGCTTCTGAAGGCTTCACATGCTGTAACCTCTTGATTCCTTCACCATCACCTCCTTAGCAGAAGTCATTTGCAGTACATTGCATCACCACATTTTCCTCCTCTCAGTAATTCCCTATTACTGCATACATATTTAGTATCTGTCATTGAAAGAGCCCCTGAAAAGCTTTGTGTTAAACATCATTTTCTTTTCATTTTTCTAGGACAGAAATGTTTTAAATCTACAGGGATTTGGTAATACAAGCAGATGAATTCAATGCTGTGTTAGTATATAAAAATGTACAGGTGGCCTTGAAAGCAGAGGGTGTTCACTAGCAGGGCAGTGATTCCTTGGTGCTTTTGTAATTGGTTTCCCTTAAAGCCATATGTATGAATGATCAAAATACAGTAGTAATAAGGTAATAATTAATACTTTTCCAAGTAATATTTGCAAGTGTCCTCATTCAGGAGTAACTTTTGAGAACATAATAAAATAAGGTCTTACTTTATGTGGTTGAATACATATTTACTTTTGAAATGGATACAGCAATTTTGTAATCATAAGTGTAAAAAACATCCACCATGTTTTTAAAAATATTTATTTATTTACTTATTTATTATGTATACAATATTCTGTCTGTGTGCATGTCTGCAGGTCAGAAGAGGCCACCAGACCTCTTTACAGATGGTTGTGAACCACCTTGTAGTTGCCGGGAATTGAACTCAGGACCTTTGGAAGAGCAAGCAATACTCTTAACCACTGAGCCATCTCTCCTGCCCCAACATCCACCATTTTATAAAGAAATTTATTTATTGTTATCATTTAGCAGTAGAAACAATGAGACTTTTCCAGTTTAATTTAAATTATAAAATGTTAGGCAGGCATACTGGTATGCATCCTTAATCCCATATTCTGGAAGCAAAGGTAAATGAAACAATTCAAGTTTGAGGTCAGCTTATTCTCTACGACAAGCTTTGAGTTTGAGTAGCTTGAATGTAGCACAGCTGAGACTGACTAATGGTTTGGGAAGTTATATAGCAAAGCTGTTTGGGGAAATGTATCTTAGCACACACAGAGTCTTGGCTTCGATCCCCCAATACTATAGGGAAAAATATATGGAAGAAGCTTAAAAAAAAGGAATCCAAGAGACTCATAAAACAGTATTGGCTGTTGCCATTCCCCTTGGTTTGCCCCAGAATTTGAAGGTAAGTCCTTATTGCTGAAGACACTACACACTTCTGATACAAGACATGGATGAACAGAGCATGAACTGACCTGGTGTTTCCTTTCTGAGGACTAGCTCTCATAGTACCTGAAGGTGCTTTGCAAGCTCCCACGGTAGAAGAAAAAAACCAGTAGTCCAACCCAACCATAACGCCTGTAAACCACGACAATGATTAGCATAGCAAGATTTTCCCAAAGGTGCAATAATGCCGCTTATATTTTGGAGGTGGGCACAGGTCACACATGTAGCCAGTGGCTGCCTATCTGTTTAAGAGAAGGCAAGTCATGTGTGTATACACAGACAGCTGGCAATGAGGCCATGTATCCTAGAGGAGAGCCTAGTATTGCATATTCCTAAACCAGCATAATTCCTAATTGCTCTGAATACTTATCCATATATACATAGCTAAATGCTGCTTTCAGCCATAATCAAAGAAACTACTTTTTGAAGTAGAAAGAGACCATTACAGAAAGCCATGACTGATTAAAATACAGACAACTAATCACAGGGTGCCTAGCTCCTGTACGTAAGGCTCAGAGAACATGGGACAAAAGGAGTTAGAAAGATTGTAATAGCAGCAAACCAGGATATCGATTGCAAGGTGCTATCTTCTATATGTGACAAGTGAGCTGCATCCATAAAATCTCAAAAATGTGGTTACCTAAATAAGAGTAACACAATGAGAATACCTACCAGTTGACATTCCAGCACAGATGAGGGGAATCGGAAAACTGCTCTCATGTAGAAGAAGAGCTATATGAAATTAATAGCTGCTGAGAGAGGGAAAAATCAATCTTGTGTAGATACAATCTTCTGATTATCCAATCCTATGGGGTGGTCACACACAAACACACACCCTCATTCACTCACTTACTCACGCTCATTCAATAATAACTCAAGAAGCTATCATGAGTTTGAAAGGGAGAGGAGGAGACAAAGGAGGAATTGAAGGAGAACAAGGGTTCAAAATAATGTAAATACAGAACTTATATATTAATTTTTCCAGAAAAATATTTAAACATTGAGCTGTTACTAGTGTTTCAAGTATGACAAAACACAAATAAAACATATTTGGTGATACTTGGTTTTAAAAATATCTGATTGGATTGTGAGGACCAACTCCTCCCCACTTGTAATTAATAATCTCAGTCCTTTTATACCTGTATAGTCAGAGGCTTCAAAGACTGCATATATTTTATCCTGCCATTTCTCCAATTTTTAACTTGGAAGAGGAATGCAGGTAGTTATAAAGGACAGAGAACATGCCTGATTGTGCTATACAGTTTCTAGGAGATGCATGTTGAAACCTTCAAGACCATCCATAATACAGACACACTTTCTCACATTTAAACGTACTCTTTTATGAGTGTTTGTGTGTATAGAGTAACAATTTCAGTGTATTTAGGAAAGCAAAGATATATATTAAGAAATTCACATTTCACCTGACAGGATCTTCTAAGATTTTATTTTTTTAATTTTGATGACTGTGTTCTTAAAATTGTTTTTCAAATCATGGGACGGCCTGACATGGCAGCAAGAGCCGGGGACGATGGAGACTGAACATATGAGGGGAACACAGAAAGCAGTTAGTGAATCTGCTTGCTGAGGAATCAATGGAGGGCTACGTACAGGATCAAGATGCCTCATTGGCCTCCACTAAAAGCAGCAAACAAATATGAAATGATAGACCATTGACAGAGAGGGGGGCAGAGAGTACAGCTGTAAGCTAGCAGGGCCTTGAGTAATGCTCCTTCAGAGGTGTCTGAGAGGGAGGGAGCATCGTTTGTTGTTGGACACGGATAATACTTTGAAGTGGCATTTTAGAAGAAACACTTCTAAAGCTGTCAGGAGGGAAATTGCTTGGAGGCAGGTGCTGTGAGGAAATACTGCTGAGTGGGACAGAGCAGCGGGAAGACCAAAAGTGGTTGTTGATACCATTTTATCATAAATGAAAGAAGAAAATGCTCCATGACTGGTGGGGGGAGGAGGGCGGTCAGTGAAATTAGACTTCCAGTTAAATAGAGAAAGATGGGAAATGTAAAAACAAACTCAGTAGTCAGATACCAAGGGAAGGTCAGATCAAACAAGCCTTGGGTCAGACCAGGCGAGTCCAACCTGTGTCTTGCTTGGGAGTTTAGAATTCATGATGCTTGTGCCTTTGTCTGGGAGTGATTTCTCAGCCAGTGTCCAGTGACCTGGGCTGTGCGAATAGGCAGTTTCCCACTCTGATGCAGGAATGTGGCTATCTCAGATGTCCCTGTGACGCTCTCCAAACATAAGGCTGGCAGTGGAAGGTGATTGTGGGAATCTGGCACGTTTATTTTTTCTGACCAAAATGTTAAGTAGCAATTACTTGGTTGAACTGAAAGTTGAATCAAAATCCTTGATTATAATCATCTTTTTTATACTGGTGAAACAGCTGTGTATTTTACAAATGAGTTATTACCTATAAAGGCTGCGACAAGAAGACAGAACCCTTTAGCTGCCGTCTGAGGGGGGACATATTGCTTTTAGTTTCCGTTAAAGTAAACTGACTAATTCAGTCTGACTGAAGAAAAATGCAAAAGGTCATGGGAGCCAGACAGCTAAATTAGAATTGCCAAGACTCTGTTCTTTCAGAATGTCACTCAAACCTGCAGAGAGCTCAGCACCTGCATTTCCCTCCTCCTACTGTAAGTTCAAGACCAAGGTCAGCTTTGTAGGAGGATCCTTGGAGTATACTCTTAATTGGTGCTCAGCAAACCTCAGTCTTCTGTCCCTTTACTTTTATTGCCGATGAACTTCGGCCTTGTTACTGGCAGGAAGTGCTAGTCATTTTCTTATCTTGGCAGACATAAGGTAAAGAAGTCATCTGTTCACCTTGGTCTTGGAGAGCCCAGTCCCTTTGACTGCTCCTGGAAGCACATTTTTTTAAGTCAGAAAGTTTTCTAAACAAGCAAAGATGCAGACAGAAATATATGGCAACTCTTCTTCCTTCAGAGTTTATTCTCACATGAACATGTATATATATATATATATATATATATATATATATATATATATATATACACACACACACACACACACACACACACACACACACACATACACACATGTACATACACATACAACTCAGGATTCACATGGAATTATGACATTTCTGACAATAAGGATATTGCTGGATGGTTTTGTGTGCAGTGAAATAAGCCAACATGACTTAGATTTGAAATGTAAAGTCAGTCTCCTAGAAGCTGGGTGTAGAATATTGGTTACCAGAGGGAGAGAGTCAAGGGAGAAAGGGTCAAGGTTGCTCAAGCAGTACTGAGTTATATTTGGATGGGAGTAAACTCTGGTGTTCATGTCTTAGCAATGTGAATTGAATCAGCACAATGATATAGTTCAAAGAGAAGATAGTTAGGGACTACCACAAAATTACACATGTCTAAGATGGTAAATACATTAATCACCTTGAGTTAGTCATAATAAATATATGCCTAAATGGAAACATCTACCTTCTACTTTATAAACATATACAAATACTAATGTACTAGCAAGTTCAAAAAATAAAAATTGGCCTTTCACCTTTACTTCTAAAACTCTTGCGTTGTTGAAATTTTTTGCTAAACACTTGTTTTTCACAGTATGACTTAAATGTAAGAACTGGAAGTTGGGTCTGAATAAAAGTCTGTGTTTATTCTGTTGTCCAGAGCATCTGGTGAGATATTCTTAGAAACTAATGCTTGGTTTTGCTTAAAAGTGAGGAAATGCCCTTTGTAAAACTGCTGACATTTTATAGAAATACTGGAGAATCATTTTTCACCTACTTTGGTTGAAATTACTTCATTCTTAGTACCAAATCCTTTAAAAGCTTCACCCTTTAGAGAGAAATTAGAGACATGAATTACAAACTAAGATGAATAACTAGGTAAATAAAAATGTAGATGTCGAGACAATAGTGTTGTAGACAGACAACCTGGATAGTTACTGAGCAGTGGCTCAGAAAGGACTGCATTTATTTTAAGATTATGCAAAGAAGGAAGATGACATCAATAGCATGCTGAGTTTCCCTTTGATGTTATTTAGAATAAATGCGACATATAGTCTGAGTATAAATACCATGATTCGTAGAAGGCATACATTTGACAAGATGGCTTCAGGGTCATTCTTGTTATGGATCTTAAAGGTAACAAAGTACCTCATACTTTGTTAATGTTATTGCTTAGCATGCTTATTAGATTAAAACTCTTTTTATTTAAGGTTAAGGATGTAATCTTTAAAAGAATAAAACAAAGACATGTGTAGTGACTCATGCCTTTTGTCTTCGCACTTAGGAGTCAGAACTTCATGAGTTCCAGGCCAGCCTGGTCTACATAGTGAGTTTCAGACAAGCCACAGTTACATGGTGAGACTGTGTCAACTTCGAAACAAAACAAAATAAAACATAATAAAATAAAATTACCACAACACTACCACCAGCAGCAACAACAACAACAAAAATCCCAATTCCTGCTGCCCTTAACAGTGAGTTTAAAAGAGAGTACCTTTGTGTGACTCCTTCATAAACAGGGATTTAATTGCACGCATTTACACTGCTTTGAAAGAAAGCTTTCTAAGATACACATTTTGAGACAAAACTTGACAACAGGAGTGCAAGCTGTTTTTATGAAAGCAATTGAAACTTCAAAACACTTGTCCTACCAGAGCTCAAGGGAAGAGTTTATAGAAAAACTGGTGATACTTCACAAGCCTTATAAATTATTCTGAGAAGGCTTCTTAAAGAAATGTTTCTCTTCAGAATGCTAAAAATAAAAGAAGCTAAAACCCAGGCTAACATACTTCCTGTCTGTGTTATGTTTATTCCCAAAGGATCTGTGGAACAGTTTCCAAAGTTGAACTAACATATAAACTGTATGGAGGTCAAACGCTATCACTTCCTGCTCATTAGCAACATGGCTGGGCTATGCAGCATTAGATGTCCTGGAGACTGTTGTGGGTAGCTGTTAAGAAAGCAGTGCTCAGGAAGAGAGTGTCTATTGGTAGTGTGATGGGGAGGGATTACATAATTTACCTGTGGCTCTGTGCCTGAATCTGTAAGGCTAACTTTTCTCCTTTGATTGTTTGGAGGATTAAATGTGTTAATGTTTGTAAGTGGTTTGGCACAGTGCCTGGAACAAAGCATTATGTGTGTTACTGACCGGAACTTTAATATTTCTTCCCCGTAATGCATTATTGTGTCTCATTTAACTTGCATTGCATCACACCAGGAACACGGGCTAACATGGCATTGCCTTTCATAATTCCTTTTTATTGATTTTAGAATTTCATGAAGCCAATTAAGCTGCTGAATGCATCGTTAATGTGTGTGTGTGTCTGTGATATACATTTGTATATTACATGCGTGTGTAGTGCACATGCATGCTTGTGGGAGTTTGTGTGGAGACTAGTAATCTTTTTTGATCTTCCTTCTATATTTTATATTGAGGCAGGGTTTCTCATGTGAACCTAGAGATCAGTGATTTAGCCATTCTGGCTATCCATCTTGCTCTGGTTATCCTCCTGTATCTACTTCCCAAATGCAAGGATACAGATAAGCTTCCAGACCAATGTGCCATTTATGGGAGTGCTATAAACATGACCCCCAGTATTTATGCTTGAATGACAGATATTCTTTGAAATATCTCTCTAGTCTCTAGTAAATGAAGTTCCAAGCATAGGTGTTACCACACAGAAAACCTTAAAGTACTTAAAAAACAATAAACAAACAAACAAAAAAAACAGAGAGGATGTGTCTTACTAGACTGTCCTCCAACTAATAAATTTTCTGTCATACCTCTTCAGTATTATATTTACTTACCATGCATTGTCATGACCAGCCAAAATTAAATTAATTTAACTTTAAAAATAAAAATTTACATAGGAATTTAGAAGCAAAGACTTCTCAAGATCTTTTATTATTTTGTTGACATTTAACAAATGTCAATATTTGTTAAGTTTGTAAGATTGTGTTATTAAATTCAACTTTATATTTACTATGAAGTAGCATAAAACTACAAGAGGATGTAATTACCTTTTATTATTTTGTCTTGCCGTATATTATTATTAGAGTTCAGTACTGACATTTACATGCAGAAAATAGCTCATTGGATATTGGCATATTTAATCAGCAACATAGACTATGCAGTGTTAAGTCAATATTCATCTTATAAATGTATCTTATATTGATTATTTTAAATTAAATGAAAAATATCAATAAATATATCACTAACAAGCCATATTTATTTTTTCTTAGCTTTTTATAACTATAATTGATAACCATGATACGTTGTATACACAAGGGGATGATTTGGTGCGTGTACACACTGCGAACCAGTCACCACAAAGAGCATTATTTACACGGTGTTGTCTCACACACTTCAGCTCTTCTTTTATCCAGTTTTGGCCTACTTAAAAGCTATTCTTTTATCCAACTTTGCATAAAAATTTATCATTAACTATAATCACTACTCTGTATGTTAGGTACCCAGAATTCACTCTTCTTAAAATTGCAAAGGTGTCCATTTATGTGTAAAAACTAAAAAGTTGAATCCATGTAAGCAGACAGTCCAGTGGAGGTTATCACAAACTAAAAGCAGAAGGTATGGCGAGATTTTGCTTAAAGAAAATACTTACTTTTATACTGTCCTTGTAGTTACTTCAAATTAATGATGAGCTTTTGGAGCTTCCTGTAGACACTCATATTTCCCCCTTAATTCAGGGTAGTCTTAGAATGATTTTTTTCCACATAATCAAACTGATCCTTAGTATTAAAAAACAAAAATATAAAAGGAAATCATGTTTCTCTACTAGTTTCTGCTTATAATATGCAAATTTGAGTGTACTTTTTCAATACAGTACACATTTACTATATTTATATGGACAAACAGAATCCAAATGATTTTGTATTTAAGGATCTCAAATATAATACGGGAAGTGAATGATGAAAACAGATATGTAATTAAAGTTTTTGCTGAGTGTTATGATTAGTAAATTAAAGAGGAGAACAAGGGAAGGCTGAAGGACCCTGTCTTGGGCCGCGTTGACATTTGGTTAGAATGGCCTTTAAGCCGAGAACGTGAGGACAAGAGGAATGAACTGTGAGGAGCCAGGTGGAAATTTCTAAGGACTGAATATGTTTTACAGGAAGGCCAAGAGGCAAGGAATGTTCTAGGGCTAGACAGAGGCAATATGACTCAGGAGGAACTGTCTACAGAGTAAGTACCCAAAGGCTTACAACATGACAGAAGTGTCATTTTGTAATAAGATAGCAAGATACCTCATTTCTCCTCTAGAAGAGTGTTCTGTTGGCTACATACGACACGATTCTCATTCTATTCTTTACAGACCAGGACTTAAGCTTGCCTCCATAGTAAAATTCTTAGAGATTTAACAATCTTAAGAAAACTTGATTAAAAATTGATGAGCACATCCTACCTTCAGTTGAAAACTTTATAGTTTCCGGGAGAGTCTTTCTTTCACATATTAAGACTGTTATGACTAATGTGTTCTTTTTCTTTTCTCAAAGCATAGGCTTTAGCCTTCTGGGCAGTGAGCTCTCAGTCTCCCCACAACAGCCCCCGCTGCCCTCCTCATTTTCTTCTTTAGGCTCTGAGGCCTCTGGCACCTCACACAGGAGCAAGACAGTGCAGTGGATGTCAGCCATGCATTCAGTCCAGCATAGAACCCTAAACTGACTTTAAACTTAGGAAAGATTTTGCTGTTCTTTTGTCTGTGTGTAACCCAAGGGCATGTGCTTCAGCTTGAATTGTATAGATGACAACATATATAGTCAAGCAAATTGCTGAATGCTCCTGGCTTTTGAAAGAATTCTGTGAGAGCCTGTGAATCCAGGCTGGGGAAGTGGCTTAGCCTGCGAAGAGCTTGTCTTTAGACTCATCAAAACCATATAAAAAGTTGGACATGGCTACTCCCATCTGTTAGCTCAGATCTGGCGATGAAATGTGCAGATTCCAAGGGCTCCATAGCCCACAGTCTAACACAAATGGTAAAATTATGGCTCAGTCAGTGGATCTATCTCAAAGAAAAAAAATGAGGTGAAGAGTAATAGAAGACACTTGACTTCAGGGTTTTACAGCCATGGACACATGTGCCAGCATTCTATACATTTCCACACATAAAAACAAAGAATGAAAACTTATGGGTCCAAATTAAGGTGTATTAACATAGTTTCTGACATTTTCACATGCAGCTCTTGCAGGCTGTGATTGAATTCTGGGTTTTCAGAAATTCACCCACCCTTCTGCAATTCTTGTTTTAAACAAAGGTGATTGCATATGAATGGGGTGTGGATGTTTTCTTCTTCTGTCTTCCTGCTGTGTTTTAAAAGGACTGTGCTTAGTCATATTCCTAGTTCTTTCAACCAGTGTGTGTGTGTGTGTGTGTGTGTGTGTGTGTGTGTGTGTGTATGTGTGTGTGTGTTTTATTTGGGTCTTGGTGTTCATAGTTGATCATAAGTAGAGAATGAGGCATTTTTGAACTTTGTCCCTGTAAAGCAGAGGTGAGGTTTGGGAGGATGGTGTTCAGGAAGTGCACAAATGTATAAAGAAATTGTGATAACTGCTGTAGGAGGAAAACTCTCTGGCCGGCTTTGTACTAGTTCATCAGAGAAGGAATTTTTGTGGAGGTGCTTTAGGAATAATTATTAAAATTAGTAAGAGAAGAAAGAGGAGATGGAGAAGGGCTTTAAGAACTGTTGTCCTCATAGATATCACTTGTATTTATTTTAAAATGGAAAATTTCATGTTTTGCTGGGCTCTTATATTCTCTTTCAATGTAAGGTGGGTAGGATTCTACACAGACTTCTCAAGATCCCTAGTGACTGTTGGAAATGTGATGGAAGAAACTTGCCTTGTAAGAATAGGAGACTGGAAGAAAACTGTGGATGCAGAGAGGCTAGGTTATTCAAGAAGTAAGGAATGTGTGTTTACTGGTTTCTACCTTACCTCGCAACTGTTAGTGCTGGGAATCTGGGAACCCTTGGATTGTTGGAAGTGAAAAGCCGGATGACTAACTCTGCTTTGAGAAGAGATAGGGCACGCCAAGAGACCTTAAGAAGGAGCTGATGGATGAGGGGATCAGGTGGAAGATGACTGGTAGTCTGTGTGGTTGTATGAGGCTAAGTCCCTGCATGTTCTTATTAATCATTAATTCAGTGTTTACATGTGAAATGGTTGTATGCACTAGTGAACTTCATTTTAGTTATTAGAACTGGTTGACTCAACAAATCCATACATTTGTTAATGATTAATATGGGAATATTTCTATGTTTTACACAAATAATAGACCTTTGGCAGGGAAACACTGAGAAGAAAAACTCTCCCAGGGTCAGAAAGTTCTTTTTCTATCTTTAACTCTTCTGAAAGCCACAGGAAGTGATACCGACTCCTTAAATGTGTTTAAATACTGCAAAATAGGAGGGAGGAGGAATGCTTGATGCTGACCTGTTTCACTTTCTGAAATAGGTGGTTAGTTTTGGTATCTATTAAAAGCACAGGGTATCTCGATGGCATCAGTAAAGGCCAGAAGTGTATAGAGGAGAAAGAAGGCATTCAAAATCTACAGACTTGAGTGTGTGGGTTTGGTGGGTGAGGGGACCAATTCAAAACAGAACCAAGGTGTGTGCACAAAGGCTTCTCAGTCATCTCTTGTAAAGTCAGAAAGAGTCTTCTTTAAAGTAGAAATTCCAAAATGGAATTATTTTATTTTACCTTTGATTTTCATGTCAGAATTTTAAACTACATTTGCCTTTTATATGATCCTCTTTCAACTGTATTCTGTTTAAAGAGATTGTAAATGACTCTCTAATTTAGCAGCAATTTTTCAATGCATTTACTTTAAATCAATAAATCATATGTATAAATGCGATTACCAAAGCCATATTAGCTTAACAACATAATATTCATTTGCCAAAGATCAAAGTAAAGTATGATATGCACATAAGCTTAATGAGGGATGAGAGCATTGTGTAGTATGTTCATTGAAGGTTTATCTTCTTGATAGAATGTGGTTCAATGATGGTGCATGGACTCACATTTTGCTCAGCAGTGACCCTCACTGCTGTGATAGCAATGTTGTGTATTATAGCAATGTTGTGTATGATAGCAATGTTGTTGTGGGTGATAGCAATGTTGACATTCTTTTTAAAATACATACTTTATGTAACTAGAAAGTATTATTATTCACATTTTCCCTGTGTACCATGGCTATAAAGGTAGACCTGAGCATTCTTGTAGCCTCCTGTTATGTATATTCCCTAACAGAACATTGGAATGTACTCAATATAATGATGTTACAAATACATTTAAAATCCACGTACACAGTAATGGAATGTAAAATAACAGTTTCATTTATTTTACAGAAAACGCATGTTTCAGAAGAGATGGGTGAAATTTGATGGCTTTAGCATTTCTTACTACAACAATGAAAGAGTAAGTACATTTACAGTCTTCAAAGATTATTTTACACATACTAAGTGCACTTTAGGAAACTTTAGTTAATAGTTCAGCTTGTGAAAGAATAGGAAATACATTATCAACATGAAAAGAACTGGAATATGACAAAAATCACTCTTAATTTAATTTTTCATAGCCATGAGCAATCAACTTTTTAGCTTATGCTTTTAATAGTTATTTATCTTATTATTTATCATCTTCTATAAACCATAGGAGATGTTTTTGTGATGTAAAGGTGAATACAAAATTGCCTCTACAAATTAAGGGATGTAAACAAATCACATTACAAACAGAAAATTGAGAAACAGGGAGGGGTTGTCTCATCCTCTGAGAGTGAGAAGTATTTGGATGAAATTCCGTTGGCTTTGAGTTTGGAAGAAAATAAGTTTGTATGTGCAGACATGGTAGAGAATAAGAATTATGTACAGAAAGAATATGCAAAAGCTCACATGAGAAAGCATTGGCTATTTCACAAAGCAGGTAGTGATTTCTGGTTATTTTATGAATGAGCTTTATGAGTGGGAGATGATGCTAACAGGACTGTGTAATAAGAGCTCACTGAAAATCTCGTCTGTTGGTGAAAGCAGCAAAGGAATATTCCTTGTGCAATTGAGTCACAATGCATAGCAGAGTTTTAGGAACGTTTTCTTAAGTTTTGAGGATGGCCCTCTAACGAAATATAGGCTCAAATATTTGTGAGAAACATGTATTATATCAGAACACAGTAAAAAATAGTTTCCTGTGTATGTATGTATGTATGTATGTATATATATATGTATATATATATATATATTTGCCAATATGTATATGTGATTGTATGCATGCGTAGTTAACCATAGAAAATTCTGTATATTATACAGTTAGATGGGACACAATCAGGCTTCTATGCCCTAGCTTGTGCATGGGTGTGGGCTGAACCAACTGTGCATCAGAAATACATAGAAAAGTTCTGTCTGTACTGAACAAATTCATCCCCTTTTCTTATCATGCTCTAAATGAATAAGTAAAACAGTAGTTTACAAAGAATTTCCATACATAAGATATTATAAATAACTGGGAGTGATTAGGAATGCAGGAGGGTGAGTGCAGGATATATGCAGACATGATACAATTTTAGTTAAGGATTTGCACACTTGTTCATCTTGGTGTCTGAGGAGTTTCTGGAATCAATGCCTCTCAGAAACAGAGGGACAGTGTGCTCAGCTGTTAAACTTAGAAGATAACCTCTGTATCACCCTTTTCACTTTTGTTTGATAATTTTCTCAGTGAAAAGGTAAAACTGATAAAATGGACCCTGTTTTAACTTATTAAAATGAGACCCTTTCCTCCTAATAATATTTTATCTGTAATGTTTTAATTTAAAGATATAACCACATTCTTTTATCTATTTTATTTATTACATGCCAATTTAACATTGTTTCTCATTAGAAGTTTATACTTTATAATATTTGTAAATTGTTTTGGCTTGAAGAGAGGTGTCTCTGCAAGACAGAAAGTAAACATCTAATAGACAATAACCTGGGCTGCAAATACACTTGCACCCATGTTGAGAGCCGTAGAAGGCTTCATGTTGTTTGGTTTCATTTTTAACCTTGATCAAGTAACAAGTTGGTTTAAAGATCCACATGGTTTGCAAAGTGGTGGCACAGATGTTTTCATCATTAGTTCTTCATCAGCTATTTATAGTTTGTTATGTGCGTATTTGACCATCTTGATGTTTCACATGTGTCCATGATATACACAGTGAATTCGGTGTCCCTAGACGTGAAGACATCTTTTTTTCTTGTTGTTGTTTTTCCCTTTTATTATTTTTTTTATACAGTACATGGGTCATATTTATTTGCTGGTTTCTTTTTTTTTATTGATAAAAGGAGAATAAAGAAAAGAAAGAAAAAAAACAAATTTCCACCTCCTCCCAGCCTCCCATTTCCCTCCCCCTCCTCCCATTCTCCTCCCCCTCCTCCCACCCCTCTCCCCTTCCCCACACTTTTCTCCCCCTCCCTCTCCAGTCCAAAGAGCAGTCAGGGTTCCCTGCCCTGTGGTAAGTCCTAGGTCCTCCCCCCTCCGTCCATATCTAGGAAGGTGAACATCCAAACTGGCTAGGCTCCCACCAAGCCAGCACATTGCGTTGGATCAAAACCGCGTGCCATTGTCCTTGGCGTCTCATCAGCCCTCATTGTTCGTCATGTTCAGAGAGTCCAGTTTTATCCCATGCTTTTTTTGGTAACAGTCCAGCTGGCCTTGGTGAGCTCCCAGTAGATCATCTCCACTGTCTCAGTGGGTGGGTGCACCCCTCGTGGTCCCGACTTCTTTGCTCATGTTCTCCCTCCTTCTGCTCCTCCTTGGGACCTTGGGAGCTCTATCCAGTGTTCCAGTGTGGGTCTCTGTCTCTATCTCCATCCATCGCCAGATGAAAGTTCTAGGGTGATATGCATGATATTCGTCAGTATTGCTCTAGGATAGGGTCATTTCAGGTTCCCTATCCTCAGCTGCCCAAGGAACTAACTGGGGGCCTCAGCTTGGGCACCTGGGATCCCCTCTAGGGTCAAGTCTCCTGCCCATCCTAAAGTGGGTCCTTTAACTAAGAAATGGGGTTCCGTGCTCCCCTATCCAACCTTCCTTTATCCCGATCCTCCTGTTTCCCCAAGTCCCCCCTCCTTTCCTTCTACCTTTTCTCTCCCCATCTCCCCTTACCCCCATCCCACCCCACCCCCAACATCCCACTTTTCTCCCCGGAAATTTTGTCTACTTCCCTTATCCAAGAGGATAACTATATGTTTTTCCTTGGGTTCACCTTCTTACTTAGCTTCTTTAGATTCGCCTATTGTAGACTCCGTGACCCCTATTTATGGCTAGAAACCAATTATGAGTAAGTACATCCCATGTTCATCTTTTTGGGTCTGGGATACCTCACTCAGGATAGTGTTTTCTATTTCCATCCATTTGCATGCAAAATTCGAGAGGTCATTGTTTTTTACCGCAGCGTAGTACTCTAATGTGTATATATTCCATACTTTCTTCATCCATTCTTCCATTGAAGGGCATCTAGGTTGTTTCCAGGTTCTGGCTATTACAAATAATACTGCTATGAACATAGTTGAACAAATGCTTTTGACATATGATAGACTATCTCTTGGGTAAATTCCCAAGAGTGGTATTGCTGGGTCCAGGGGTAGGTTGATCCCGAATTTCCTGAGAAACCGAAACACTGACTTCCACAGTGGTTGCACAAGATTGCATTCCCACCAGCAATGGATGAGTGTACCCCTTCCTCCACAGCCTCTCCAGCAAAGGCTATCCTTGGTGTTTTTGACTTTAGCCATTCTGACAGGTGTAAGATGATATCTCAAAGTTGTTTTGATTTGCATTTCCCTGATTGCTAAGGAGATTGAGCACGACCTTAAGTGTCTTTTGGCCATTTGAACTTCTTCTGTTGAGAATTCTCTGTTCAGTTCAGTGCCCCATTTTTTAATTGGGTTAATTAGCCTTTTAAAGTCTAGTTTCTTGAGTTCTCTATATATTTTGGAGATCAGACCTTTGTCTGTTGTGGGGTTGGTGAAGATCTTCTCCCAGTCAGTAGGTTGCCTTTGTGTCTTAGTGACAGTGTCCTTTGCTTTACAGAAGCTTCTCAGTTTTAGTAGGTCCCATTTATTCAATGTTGCCCTTAATGTCTGTGCTTCTGGGGTTATACCTAAGAAGCGATCACCTGTGCCCATCCGTTGTAGTGTATTTCCCACTTTCTCTTCTATCAGGTTCAGTGTTTTCGGGCTGATATTGAGGTCTTTAATCCATTTGGACTTGAGTTTTGTGCACGGTGATAGATATGGGTCTATTTTCATTCTTCTACAGGTTGACATCCAGTTGTGCCAGCACCATTTGTTGAAGATGCTTTCTTTCTTCCATTGTATACTTTTAGCTCCTTTATCGAAAATGAGGTGTTCATAGGTTTGTGGGATTAAATCCGGATCTTCTATACGATTCCATTGGTCGACTTCTCTGTTTTTATGCCAGTACCACCCTGTTTTCATTACTGTAGCTCTGTAATAGAGTTTGAAGTCAGGGATGGTAATGCCTCCAGACAATCCTTTATTGTATAGGATTGTTTTGGCTATCCTGGGTTTTTTGTTTTTCCATATAAAGTTGATTATTGTCCTCTCCAGATCTGTGAAGAATTTTAATGGGATCTTGATGGGGATTGCATTGAATCTATAAATTGCCTTTGGTAGAATTGCCATTTTTACTATGTTGATCCTCCCATTCCAAGAGCAAGGGATGTCCATCCATTTTTTGGTATCCTCCTCAATTTCTTTTTTCAATGCCTTAAAGTTCTTGTCAAATAAACTCCTCACAGGTCCTTCACACCTCCCTCCCTGGCCAACTTTATGTTCACCCCCTCTCTTTTAAAAATAAGTTAAAATAGAACAAAACAAAAACAGTAAGAAAAAATGCCAAAATAAAACAAAAACCGCACAAAGCAAATAGTTTAGCTGTTAAAGACTTGACTCATAACCAAAATTAAATAGAGAAACTAATTGCCAGTTCTCTTCAACATCCGGGTCTTCTCTTTGGCGTTATTGAACTACTGAAGAAGTGTATTTAGGAATGAGGAAGATCTCCTTGCCAGGTTTCTTTGTTGGCGGATTTTCTCTATTCTCATTTAAGAAGGAAATTCTTTTTTCCTTCCCACTGAATTGGTTTTCTCTATATCATCACTCACACTCGAAGTGGAATGAGCCTATTGTTATTTCAGATATTCATGCCACAAAGTTTGTTATTAAAAGTTTATAGTCATGTGATTTCCTAGAACTAATTTATCCAAGATTCGTTCTTTAAAAATATCCCAGTTAAATACCTTTGCAAACATTTCATGTACTTGCATCCAGATGACTAAAACATCTTGCCAAGATCTTCTACCATTTGAGAGTTTTTTCTTAAAAGGAGGCAGTTTTGCTGGCGCCCCTCTGAAAAGACAGGCACTTAGGGGTCGCAGCTAGTAACATGGCTGCCTGTGCAGTTTAGCAGTTGTGTGGATAGCACATCGGAGTCATTGTATGCAGTTGGACATTAGGAGGTGGTGTGCAGAGGTTCCAATTTTCTGGTTTTCTTCCATGTTCCTCAGTGTCATTCAATAATACCTCCACGAGGATGTCTCCATTTTATTACAGAAACAGTGTCATCAACACAGCCTTGATATCTGCTCCCCTGCTAGGAAATCTAACTCACCCATGTTCCCACTCATCTGTGGGAAGAATTGCCCTGTGGTTGTTTCATCGTCTGAAAGTGGCAGATAAATGACAGATTTGACCTAGATATCTGTGCGGTACAACCTCCAGGGATGCTTTAAAGTTTCCTTAAGTAACATTTCACACTTCGGAAACCAGGCATTTTGAGCCTGCTATCCATTGAGGATTTTTTCTTTTCTTTTTTTTTCCCCCCATTTTTACTTTGTATTGTCTTTATATTGTTGTTACAAGAAAAATATAAAATCAACCCTATAGTATTGAAAAAAAACACACAAGTTTTACCTTGAGATCTCGTAATAGATTATAAATGAATCATTAGATAACCTCTGGCTTCTTGAGGCTGCAGCAACACAGTATTTAGTTTGCAAAGTATATTTTGGCCACTTCTTTGCTTTCTACATTTCTCTTCCAGAAGTCATTACCTGTCAAACAGATCGTTGTTATTTATAGGCATATAGTTTTTTTTTTCTTTCCTTTTTTCTAACTCTAGCACTGTTTGGAATTTCTTCACTGACAAATGGGTTAAAGGTAGCTCAGAACAAATTGTTAATTATCTCATTAGGAAGTTTTTCTAAGCTATTACAATTTTTAGTAAACTAAAGTTTGGAAAAGGTCGCCTAGATAACAATGTGTAAATGATTTTATACATTTAAAAATCCCCACTGTCCGGCATCAGCCGTGACATCTGTATGACAAGTACACTCATCCGCGGTCCATAAAGATGCCCTGCTCCTTCTTCCTCTGTCGGTTGCCTGGCAGTGGGAAGTTGTTCCCTCTCTCTTCACATTCTCTAAAGCATTTAATGTTCATGATTTGACCTCATATTTCCATTTTAACTTACTTTCATTTCTAGAGTTTCCTTGGGTAAATCAATCAAATTATGTATTTCTTTGTAAAGACCTCTATTAACATTTGGTGGCATCCTTTGGAAGACTTGAGTACCATTTCTCTGCCATATTTTCTTTTTTTCATACGTTATTTCTTTCCTTCTGTTTGAACTTCTTTAGCTATTGTTAGCTATTTAAACTATTGTTAGCCATTGAAGCCTCCATGAGGACCTGCAGGAGGGCTCACCAGGTAAAATAATTGCGCCCAAGTCTAAGGACCTGAGTTCAGTTCCTGGGAATCATACAATAGAAGGATAGAATCAACTCCAGCAAGTTTTGCTCTTACCTGCACACATATGCCCACAGGCATACACATAAGTAAATAATAGTAAATAAATAATAAACAGTTTAAACCATGTGTAAATTTCAAACATCGTAGCATTGTCCTCTATAAATCTTTGCTCTATTTTTCTCCAGCTGAATGACAGCTGGATTGTAGTGTCTCAGGAAGTCTATAGGAAGATGAGTTTCAGGAAGATAAGTTGAATAAAGGGAGGCAAATTTGGAAAGGGTGGTAACAAATGAGGCTTTATGAACTATTGTGTAGTAATATTTAGCTTCAGTAGAAGTGATAAAAATACATTCCAAAAAAATGTAAAAAAAATAGATGTCAGAGTTTGGTAATTGTGATTGATTGGACATGGGATTCAATCATTCAAAATATTTCTATAGCAATAACTCTAAGAAAGCTGGTAAGGGAAATAGATGAATGATCTAACATCTATATGGGAAGACATCATTAATCATATTATCACATTTCATGATACTTTAGATCATTATCTAAATTCCAATGTATTATTACATAGTGCTTTGGAGAGTGTCAGCACTATAGAAGTGGTAGAACCTGCGAGAATGGAGCTGATGAATGAGCAATTAAAATTCTCCCCAGCTGGCTGCATTTGTGGACCATGTTCACACAGTAAGGATCAAGGTCCCAGAGAAAAGTCACAGCAGAAAGAAGTTTCAGTAGAGTGTAATCTATGCTGAACAATGAAGGATTAACTATAAATGCAAAGATCATTCAGAGTTGTGAAATAGTGGTAGGAGCATATTGACACTATTATATATGTAGGGAGAATTCATGTTTCGTTTCTCGGAAGGAGATTGAGGGAGGGGTGCTCCCTGAGTGGGGTGGAAGGGTACTCCCTGCAGGGGATGGTTTAGTATATTCTTCTCCTAACCTGTTATTTTCTGGTGTGAATTTCTGCACCTAACTGGAGTTTCTATAGTACGTTCACTTAGACTTGGTGTTTATATGCCAAAATGTTGGACGTGAATGGGATGACATTTATTTTGGGTTGTGATTTCAAAGTATTTGGTTCCGTTGATTCTAAGGTAATGCAGATCAGCATGTGGCAGACATATGTAGCAGAAGCTACTTCATGGTACCCAAAAAGCAAAGATCAAAAAAGTACTGAATGCCAGATTTAACCTTTAAAATATCCTAGTCTCATACATGCAGAGGGCCTAGGTTGGTTCCATGTAGGCTCCCTAATTGTTCATCAGAGTCTATTTGTTCCTATGAGTTCAGGTCAGCCGGCTCTGTGGGTTCCTCCCTCATGACCTTGACCCGCATAGCTCCAACAGTCCTTCCTCCCTTTCTTCAGGGGACTCTCTGAGCTGGGTCCAGTGATTAGCTGTGGATCTCTGCATCTGCTTCTACCAGTTGCTGAGTAAAGGCTCGCTGCATGTGTGTGACAGCTGTGTCGCTTGGTCTGTTTGTAAGGCTCCTAACAGTGAAACCAGGGCCTGTCCCTGGTGTTTAGTTGGCTTTTGGGAACCTGTCCTCCATTCAGGTTTACCTAACCCAGCCTTTATGCAGGGGGAGGAGCTTGCTCCTACCTCAGCTTGACTGCTCTGCTTTGTTCAAGCCCTTGGGAGGCCTGTGCTTTTCTGAATGTAGGTGGAGGAGGAGGGGTTGGGAAGGGCATGGATGGGAGTTGGCGGGTGGAAAGGCTGATACTCAGACCTTCTTAGATGTGAGAATGTGTTTTTATACCTCATATTTCTTAATTCTTGAGAACTCTGAATACTTTTTTCTTTTCCTTCCTTCCTTCCTTTCTTTTTTTTTTTATGTGTGTTGGGGGGTTTCTACTTCTCATGATCTCACCTTTGTTATTTTATTCTGTCTGATCAGAATTTTGTGTTTCCACTTAGCAATTTGGTGAAAGTTAAGTTTTCTAAAAGTCAGGATCAAATTTCACCATGTTTATAAAATGCTTCTCCAGACCCAGGGATTCACAGCTAAGTACTGACAGAGTTCCAGGAGTCCAGTCGAAGAGAGGGAGGGGGGATTATATAAGCAAAGGGGTTAAGATCATGATGGGGAAATGCACAGAGACAGCTGATCCAGCTAATTGAAGCTCACTGACTCTAGACTGATAGCTAAGGAATCGGCATGGGACCGAATTAGGCCCTCTGAATGTGGGTGACAGTTCTGTGGGATGGGCAGTCTGCTGGGCCACTGGCAGTGGGACCAGGATTTATTTCCAGCATATGAACTAGAATTTTGGAGCCCATTCCCTATGATGGAATACCTTGTTCAGCAGTGATATAGGATGGAGAGGCTTTGTCCTGCCTCAACTTGCCAGACTATGTAGGCTTCCCAGGTGAGAACTTATGATTTTGGGGAGTGGATGAGGGGTTGAGTGGGGGAAAGGTGAGGTGAGGAAGCAGGAGTAGGGAAGGGAGGGAACACTATGATTGCTCTGTAAAATGGAAAAAATCTTTTAAATAAAAAATTAAAATTATTTCTCAACACTTTAAGGACTGCATCATCTTACTTGTGTGTTCTGAAGTTTGAATTCACTTCTGACCTTAAATTACCGGGTTTTTAAGTGTATAATGAGTCTAAAGTTTCTTTCTGACAACAGAGCACACCAAGTATTTCATTCTTTTACTCTTAGTAAATCTTTGACGTCATCCTACCAAATAGTTCTACACAGAATGAAGGTTGAGAGAAAGTGCTTAGAGTCTTGATTTTTTTAAAGCAAAATTAAAATCTGTGCGTGCATGCCGACTGCCAGCCTCAGATGCACCTTTCCTCGTCTGCTGCTGGTTTTCAGGGACATGGTTTTTCCCAGTTCAGGCTAGCCTTAAACCTCCCATCTCAACCTTCCAGATTTGGGGATTAAAGCTATGAATGCCCATGCCTGGCATTTGTCATTAGAGAATGACAAAAAAAATATGCAACTCAGTATGAGATCAAAGTTCACATCATCAGACCATTGAAAATGAAGTTAATTAATAAATCTACAGGCTCCCTTTGGTATGTTTTGTTCTCTCTGTACTCCAGCTGTATTTTGAGATGGTTCTGTGACAGTTCCTGTTCTGACCAGCAGATGCCTGCAAACACCGTGGAATCATTGTGAGCCTACCAAGTCACAGCCTGTGATTCTGGGTTTAAGAAGTGGATATTGTTGGTCTCTTAGTGTTATTTTTATTCGGTGCTCTGCCTTTTAAATCCAGGCGACTAGAAAATTGAAAAGGTCATTTCTCTTGAAAGCGTAGGACACTTCACAGTTTTCTTTTGCAGCATTGAAAATCAGTGTATTTGTTTATCTTTTCAAAATTTCCCATAGAAATCATGAAAGAAAAACAATTGTGAATCCTGAGCCATTCTTTAAGATCTTCAGAATTTCATGTTCATCTCTCTTACCCTTTTTTCTAACTAATACAGGAGATGTACTCAAAAGGAATAATTCCCCTCACTGCAATATCCACAGTACGGGCTCAAGGAGACAACAAATTTGAAATTGTTACAACACAAAGAACTTTTGTTTTTCGAGTAGAAAAAGAAGGTAAGATTATTTTCCATTTCCTGCCCCCTTCCTCTCCTTCCTCCTCTTTCTTCTTAGAATCAGGCTGTGTAACTAACTCTGTGTGGCCCAGAACTCACTGTTCAGTCCACAGGAGGCGTGGCCTTGAACTCCGAGTCCTCTGACCTTACTTCCCTAAGTCCTGAGAAATCATGCATGCACTGTCCTACCTGTGTCTAAGATAATTACGTTATTGCTATCAACATACCTAGAGCCCTTCATTTCTCACAAATCATGTTAATAAATCAGGTAAAGAAAAATATAAGGCCACTTTTAACTCTATTGCTTGCAAATAATTTATATTTAAAAAAAGGTTTTTGAATATACAGTATTAAAGCCTAAGTAAATTAACAAGTTAATTCCTTGTGTGGTTGCTATTACATATAAGGATCTATTTTCTTTTTTTTTCAGGAACTATTAACTATGGGATATTTCTTTAAGCTGTATATACAAAACAATGAAAATTGGATACAATATTCTCTCACAGAGATCATTTTAATGTGTAATTTTGATAATGCAAAATAGGTATTTAATGCTTAAAAGCAAAGGTCCTAATTATAACTAAGTTGATTTTAGGGAACTTTACACAAGGAGGTTCTTAGCTAAATGAACTGGTGTGGTAATCTTTAGGTTATAGACTTTGTAGTGGCTGTACTCATTGAGTTCTTTTCGTGGGAATCTTCTTTTCAGTGGGACTCCCGGTGGAAAGGTGACAGGTGGGGCAGAGAGACGGTGCAGCAGAGAAAGATGCTTGCTGCTGAGTGAGATAACATGAGTTTATCCCTGGGAGCCACACCGTGAAAGGAGAGAATTGATTCCTGCAAGGTGCCTTCAGACTACCATACAAACAAAACACATGCACTTCCACTCCTAAGTACCTGTATTTGCGAGCAGGCTCTTTTGTGCACACGCACATGCATGCACACGCACGCACACACGCACGCGCGCACGCACACACACACACACACAGAGGCATAAATGTGAACACAAAATAGAAATGTTTCTGTTCTTTCTGTATTGGGTCTCACAGTGTACAGTAGCGTATTCTCTGAATTTGATAGTACAGTGGGGAGAGGTCAGAGAAATGCGAGTGTTGTGCTCTGTTTGATTCTAATGATGTGCCATGGCTATAACCTTCGATAGGTTAAGATAATACAGGGAAGGCCCGATACTTAGTTAAATAATAAGAAATTTACTCTACTTTAGGAGCATGTTGGGATAGGTTTATAATTGAGCTGATTTTTTAAAGAAGTGTTTACTAAGTGTGCCCTATTTCAATAATAATTGCACATAGAGCGTACGTAATACTCTGTATAGACCAGGCATTTTTGCCAGATTCGGCATTGTAACAACAGTTTGCATGACTGTAGTTCTACTGTACAGACAGGGACGGCTACCTGCGGGTAGAAGCTACGGTAATGCTCAGTACTGTGGCACCCTTGCCCTTTAAACGGCTCTGCTCCCGGAGCATGTGCTAGCCGTGGCATAAAGAGTGTTCAATAAATATGTATTCTAGGAAGTTCTCATTATTACTGAAGGTAATCATGAGTGAGTATACCCAGCTACCTGTCAGCGAGCAGTGTTTTTCAGACTCTGATTACTGATGATTTATGAAATCAAACTAGAAGCTTATGTTGCTGCTGAAAACAAAACACCACACTAGGCCTTCCCAAATAGCAGAAAAAAACACCAAAGAGCAGGGCTTAGTGGATAGATCCACACTGTATAACAAATCTATGTAGATGCTGCGTATGACCAATATAGAAAATAGTTCATATTTCTGCTGCTAGATATATACATATTTATTAATTTTTAAATACATTTTAACTTAATTTTATCACAACACTTTCTCCCTCTGTTTCTTCTTTCTAGACCATCCCAAATGCTCATTCTCAAACTTCTTTCATGTTATCCCCTTGATATCTTATTCTTCCCCAAATATTATTGTTAGACACACACACACACACACACACACACACACATACCCTCAAAAATATATAAATACAACCTGTTGTTTATGTGTATATGGTTTTAGGGATAGCAACTTTAAATTGGATTAACCAGTTAGAATGCTCATCCCTGGAAGAAGCTAACATTGTTTCTCATCAGTCAGGGGTGTGGGCCTGTGAGAATTTTCGGCTTTCCATATAACATATCTATTGGTGGTGCTATTGTTCAGATCTTCTTTATGCAGACAATTCTAGGAGAGACAGCATCAGAGCAACAGACTTCGGGTATTATGGCTCTTAAAAAATCTTCCCTACCCCCTCATTCACCATGTTACCTACGGCATAGATAGATGCAGGCTGTTATGTAGATGTATCTATTATAGGTGGACTTTTCATCACCCATTGATCCATTGAGCCTAGATGAGGATTTTGTAATGGTCTGGTCTCCATTTACTGTACAGAAGAGCTGCTTATCATCAGAAGGGTGGTAACTACACTTATGGATGAGTATAAGGATAAAATTTAGTGTATAGTGAGGAATCATGTCGGTCTAACAAAGTGACTGTAGTAGAATCTAAGACCCCTGACCTCACTAGCCCCAGAAAGCTGACTACCTTTCTAATAACAAGCATTAGTCCCTCCTGTGAGTGGACATTAAGTCTGATTAGACTGCCATTGGTCACCGTCAACATGTGACTGCCGTTTACTGTATCTTTATGGATATTTTACCACTTTTATCATTGTTGTGATTCATAGATGTCACATCTTAGTAGAATTAGTAGTTTCTTTCCTCCCTTGGAAGCTTGCATAGTATTTTATGGTGCTATGGAAATTGTACTGCAGGACGGTGACTCCCAAAATTATAGACTATGGCTGTTGCCTTTGGTTAACTCTCACAGGTTGAAAGTAGGCTCAGGTTGCTGAAGCCATTGGACACTTAGGACACAGGACTCAGATTATTTTAGTTGACTTGGTATTTACAAGAAAATAACACTGGATTAAAGACTCATGTGCTCAAGTCATGAGCTAATACTGTTTCCTTTCTTTATTATATATCATCTAATCTGTTCCCGAATTCTGTCACTTTGTCACTTTGACTTTGAAATTAAGACTAGATGCTGACTGGTTCTTAATCCCCACAGTGGGATTAAGTGGATTGTTAGTTCAAAGCAATCACTTTCATCTTGATTAGTCACTTTACTGATTCACTACAAGTATGTCTTCAGTCCTGTCAGAAAAACCATTCAGTATGGAAGTCTGATCATATAATCTCATTCCTAAGGTCCCGTTGTCTTCTTTTCTTACTGAGATAGGCATAGGGTG
The DNA here is from genome assembly GCF_037038515.1 of Microtus pennsylvanicus. Taxonomy (NCBI): domain Eukaryota; kingdom Metazoa; phylum Chordata; class Mammalia; order Rodentia; family Cricetidae; genus Microtus; species Microtus pennsylvanicus. Next base: position 38,085,003 of record NC_134590.1, read on the forward strand.
TATGATGTACGAAAGCCCTTTTGACCCTTGATCTGGTATTGGTCTTCTTTCATTCCTTCCTTCCATGCCTTCTTCCCTCCTTTGCTACATTTTAACAACAAGGGACTCTTGGACTGAATCTACAAGTCTCAGTTTCTTTGGGGCTACAGCATTCATATCCTGCAATGTTCTAGCCACCTTCCTGCTTGCTCCATTACTTTTTTCCGTTAGGCTTTGTTGACCAGTCCCTTTTCTGAGGCTTTTTCTAGTAGCCTATGGAAAGTAACTCTTCTCTGGCCCCTCATCCTCTGCTTTAGGCTGTGTAGTGTAGTCTAGTAAATGTCTGTGCTTTTATGGCCTTTTTCCTTTCAGTGGAGTTTAATCTCTGTGAGAGAATGGTCCTGCTCCTTATACTCAGAATAAGCCCGTAGCATAGCAGCTAATATTCGTACAGGTAGTGGTTATCAGTTTGACAACACTTCTGGTTCTCACATTGATGGCTGGTTACACTGAAGGGTCTTTCTTTAGGTCAGATCATATTAAAAGTAAAGTTCCTGGCTGAGTTTGATGGGTGCTTAAAATTCTAGCACTCAGGAGGCAGAAACAGGTGACTTCTATAAGTCGGAGGTCAGCCTAGGCTACAGAGTGAAGGATTTGTCTAGAGAGAGAAAGAGAAAGAGACAGAGACAGAGACAGACAAACAAAACAAACCTCACAGTGAAGGTTGAGTTACAGTTGGTGATTATGTTTATGGTAGTTTTGCTTGCCCTGTGTCACATTCTCTGCTATCCTTTGTAACTAATGAATCACCTATGCTAAATTTTGAACTCAAAAAATATGATGTTTGTGTTGACAATTTGAACATTTCTGAATCTTTGGTGTTTTTCAAAACCACAAAAATTAATTTAAGATTCATTGAAGAGATTGCTATTTTGTCTACATTATAGCAAAACCACTTTGTTTTTTGTTCTTCTGACCTATAATTTTTCCCCAACTTGGATTATCATCCATGGAGAGAAGCCATAATAGGGAATGTTCCAGAAAAAATGGTGCTTAATAAACTGCTACCATTGATATACAATCAGATATTTTTATTCTTAGAAGGACTCAACATGGTAATCTGCCCTCTTAGTCACTAGAGGTATAGACTCCTTATACCCAGGGGATTTCTGAATCTGTGTACAGTATCAAGTAACATATATACTACATTCTTTTCTATACATATATACATATGATAAAGTTTTATTCTTAAATTAGAGACAGTAAAAGAGGACCAGCAATAGCTTATGATAAGGCAGAAAGTTATGGCAACATTTTTAGCAAAAGTTATACTAATGTGATCATTCTATTAAAAAATATTTGAGTATACTTTTAGCTTTTTCACTGGAAGCACTACACAGATCTCCTTGGGCATCTTGCAGATTGTCATGTATCACTGTGACCACACTACAACACCACCACTAAGCAGTATAAAAGCTTATGTAATACAGGTACTGCATAGTCATGATGCTTTACTTGATAACTGAGATGACTACTTCATGCCTAGTGAAGACCACCTCACACAGAGTGACTTATATACACTGGAGTAGGGGATGCCTCATGTCTTGAATCAGAAGAGAGTGGAATGACTGAAGGCTTAACACACAACTAAGAATAACATGTAATTTTGCAGTGGCTACCTCGTATAGAAGAAAGCATTGCAAGTCTCTTATCCCCCTTTTGCATCTTAAATTTTTTTTATCATTTTTCTGAAATGTTTTCTGAGCCTTATGAAATTGAGGACTGTTCCATATTAAAGAATAATTGCCTGGTACTGTAAACCCCATGCAATCCCCATGGCTGGGAAGGTCATAGACCCTTACTACTGTTGTATAGTTAAAATAGCCTTGGCACTAAACTGTAGTCCACATATTTATGTGGTATATCTGTAGAAACTATAGTAGTGTATGGATCTTCAATCTGCTTGTTTAGAATAATGACAGATCAGTTCTCAGCCCCAAACAGGACATTCATTTCTTATTCTTTGTTTTTTCCTCGTACTATCAGAAAATTCAGAAGCTAATAATCCTAGGGATTGATCCATTTTGTTCAGTACTATTCTAATATAAACACACAAAAAGTGAAGTTGCCAATTTCAAATTAATTACTGAGATATATGCTACCTATGGTCTAAATGCCACAAAGCTTTGGTATATGTCATTACATTATATTTATATTTGAACCTTTTTATGAATATTCAGCAAAGCAACCATCCCTTACATTACTTGGTAGGACTATCAACTTCAGAAGTTGAGTGTAAGTTGTGATAATTTAGAAATTAAGATTTCTTTTGAAGTAATTGCGCATCATGAATTAAACAGGAGTGTACCTCATAAAGGAGACTTATTGTAATCCATGGTAAAGTTGTGGATTCTCTGATAGGCAGTCTTATGAGAAAAGAAGTCCTAGATTCCACAGTTTAGCTCTGGTTTCCCTTTGTATGAAAAATTTTGCCACTTGAGATTCCATTTTTTTAAATTTTGTCTTGATAATCTCTCCCCTGTTTGATTTGGGAGTCATTGTTATTCTTGTAGATAATATTTGATTCCTGTGTTTTTATCGTGTTCTTCCTCATTGTGCATTTGACACTTATCCACTTCTATGGATCTTTTCCTGTTGAGGTTGTCTCTGCTCACATGTTCTTGCTGCTCTGCTCATCTATCCCAGTGTCCTGATTATGGGCGGTGATTTTGAGATGGATTGTCCTGCCATCTTTCATGGTCGTTTTATAACGTAAACTTCCTCTTATTCTGGGCTGTTTATTTTGGGGTTAGCATCCGTGAATCAGCTATGTCTTACTCCCTTTAATACACTGACATTTGAATGTTCATATATTTTACTTTTATTGTACACTTGATATCTCTCTTCTTATTCCTGAATTCCACACTCCCAGATTTGCCTGCCAGTCATAAACACAGGATTCTCAACCCTGTCTTCTCCTTTCTAATCATCTTGAATTGCTTTTCCTTTGTTCCTGTAATTCAAAGCAGGAAGTGGATATTTTCTGTCTATATTTCTCATAATTTCCTTGTAACTTCAAAACTATCAATATGTTCCTCTTAGTTAAGTCTCTAAACCAATGTTGGTTCCTGATGCTTTTTTCTTATGTTGTCCTTGCTCAGACTTCTGTTCTGACCTTCAGGCTTCAGTTTGGTTTTTCACATTGTCCCTCATTCTCAAGACCTGTCTATCACGTGCTCCCCCTTTCTATGGTACCAAATGCAGTTGTGTAGGAGTTGAAATAATTTTTGGCATAATTTTAGCACTACCTTCCTTAGTGACCTTCAGCAAATCACTTACTTCAGTTGAATGGACTCATATATTACTTGATACAATTTGTATGACATTTATTCTAGTCTGGGCCCCATTATCTGTTCAAATCTAACTTGACTTATTGTCTTGATTGCTCTTTGGAGATTATACCACATTTCTGTTCCCAAGTAAGTATGTGGTACCTGATTGAAGGTCACTTGGCTTGTACGGGGTAGTATAGTATCAAGTTTTACTTTGTCTTGAAAGTTTTAAAGCCTTGAGTACTTCCCTATTTCGACCTTCCAATGAGTACTGAAGCTGCTTTTTTCTGTACACCTTGGCTTCTTACTGTGGCTCTGACCAAGTAACCTGACAGGGAAAAGGTGTTACTTTGGTTCATGGTTTCAGAGAGCTCAGTACATGGCCACTTTGCCTCAGGTTCTTGAGACAAGCTGGCCAGAGGAGTATGGGAAATAGAAAGTTTCTTCACCTACTTATAGAGAAAAAGCAGAAAGGAATAAAAACACATTTCAGTGGGTATAGCCTTCAACAGAAATATTTTTTGTATTGCTACTTCTTCCTGTTCTGACCTTCTATTCATGTTCCATAACTTCCCAAATTAGTAACACCAATGAAGGGAGGTAAGGTCACAAACTCAAAACAGAACTCTAATTGAAATATTTCATTGCAAAATTATGGCAAAGAGAAAACCCAATATCCTAAATCATTTAAAAATGTTTCTCAGACATAAATAAGGTCATAGGTCTCCTGGAGTTTTTTTTTTCTAAAATGCTGAGCCTTCTTTGGAGTTGGAAATGAAGCCTGAGATGTGGTATTTCTTGAATGATACTAGAAGCTGCTCGTTTTACTGGCTCCAGAGCATCTACGAAATCTCTTCTATTAAATTTGAGCTCTTGACTCCACTGACAGTGGAATTTAGGCAGTGGTTGTGGTAAAAAAAAATTGTATGTTACTGGCTTTAAAGCAAGAGGCTCTCATGTTAATGTTTCTATGTTTATATGCCTTTTACATTTTCTCCTTTAATTTCAGAAGAGAGAAATGATTGGATCAGCATATTATTAAGTGCACTGAAGTCACCATCCGTTACTGCACAGTTGCAAGCAGGCATGGCACCTGAGAAATGTGGATATCTTGAGTTGAGAGGCTACAAAGCCAAAATTTTTACTGTATTGAAGGGAAACAGTGTGTGGCTGTGCAAAAATGAGCAGGTGAGCTTTGTAACATTAATTGTAAATTACTATTCTTTGATAGTAGCAATTGTGTTTAGCTTTTAAGAGCTGCTTGGGTTTTTATTTATAATCTTGCTGTTACTTTAGGTAAACCACTAACAATAACAGAAAATCTGGCTGAAGGCTTTGTTTCAGGAAAGTATTTCCATCAGACCTGAGGCTGCATGCCTCCTTTTTAGTGGGCCGAGGAAGCAGCATCATTGAAAAAAATTGTTAGAATGTATACCTTATTTGCAGTAAATATAGCCATCAGAGAATAATTGAGAATAAATACAGACACTGTTGAATGGGACTAATTCCACATTTTTGTGATAGTAAATTAGATGATAATGAGAAACAGGTGTATTGGTTACTTTTCTGTTGATGTAAAAAGGAAACCTATGGGAGGAAAAAATTGATTTATGTAGAATAAATAAGAAGCCATCATGGCAGGAAGGCTTACCAGTGAGAATGGGAATCTGAGAGCACACATCTTGAACCATAACCCTGAGCCCAAGTCAGAGAGTGGATTAAAAGTGACAAGGATGAAATCTCTCTAACACAGCTGCAATGACATGCTTTTTCCAGAAATGCCACACCTGTCACGCTTCCCCCAAGCAGTGCTGCTACCTGAAGACCTAGTATCCAAAAATCTGAGCCTATGGGGGACATGTCTCATTGAAATCACCACACTAGGTCTTATTGTCTTTATTTTTCTTTGAACAGATGTTCTGTTTGTCATGAAACTGTTTTGGTAGTAGAAACCCATTAAAGAGAGGTGGGTATAGAGATATTTAGGTATACATATATTTGCCACCATATAGACAAGCACACACACATCTGCTTCTATACACATGTCACATATACACAGTATATGAGCTTTAACTGTTAGATGATTAAATTTGGTTAATAGGAAAAACTAGAGATAGTTTAAATATTTTTGTGGAGACTTGTAGATAAAGAGTTTTTTGATGTTGTACAAGCTTTATATTTGATTTTGTAGTATAGACTTCCGTTTCTCTATTATTTTAGACTTTTATGTGTAAAAGAAAATCTTCCTCCTTAGGTGCTTAATTCTTATTTGAAGATGAAAGCGTGTATTGTGAATGTCTAATCTAAGGTGAATTCATTTTACAGTGGACTGTGATAAGGTATAGACAAGGCCTCTTTTCTTATTAAAAACAGTCATCAACTCAAAAAAAGCAGTAGTTATTAGCTGATACTTCAGCTCTTAGCAAGCTATTCTCAAACTTCAGTAGGAGTGTATTCATTATTGGGGGGTACCTTAGGCAATTAGTTGTGGAAGGAATCATTGACTGACATGGGCAAATTACTGATGTGCATATTTAGCATACTCTTAAAAAGAGTAACATATAACTTAACAGTATATATGAACTAGATGTAAATATTGTTTCTGAAGTCTCTGAAGTTAGTTGACTAAAACTTTTCTCATTGGAATTCAGGATAAGCATTCATAATTTGCATGTATCTGTTTTGAAGTTACTCTGCCAAAATGAGGAATTCATTTTTTTTTACTTGCACAGACCGAATACAATTCCTCTTATTCGTTTCATTGCTCACATTAGCTAGATTATCTGAGTTTGTGTTGTTTTCTAGAAATAATTTTTTTTTGAGTTTTATTAACCCTTTGGGAGAAAGAAGCTTTTTGTATGAAATCATTTTAAATCTGTTATATTTGAAAGCAAAATCTAATATGCTTGCCATGGATGGAGTGCCAAGTTCTATGCTAATTAATTTATAAATACTCATTTTTAATCTTTCCTATAATTACAGGATTCTGTCATCTGTGCATTAAAGATGAGTAAAATGAGGTCTCCATAGTTTGTGCAGGGCTAGCAGTTTGATCATGCCAAGCTTAATTTGAAGCTAGAATTTCTAGCACTAAGCTTGTCTTCTTACTAAAGACTTGGTTTAAATCTTTTCTGAGATCCTATCTCTCAGAAACAGGCACAAATTAGTTTTGTGACTAATTTCATTGCCCAAAGGTTTCAGGACATAGGCTCAGTGAATGTTCTGTCAGATTGTGCACTCTCAAAGAGATATGCTTATCTAGCAAGGCTGTTTTATCTGCAAGGGTGAGATGCCAGGCAAGAGCAGCTACAGGTAATAAGCTCAGTGCTTTTACTGCCTGCTTATTTGTTTGCTTTGCCTTTTTGAGACAGGATTTCTTGTAGCCGATGACCTTGAACTCTTGGTCCTCTTGCCTTTACCTCCCAAGTGTGCCATTATGTTGTCCCTATCTTGTATTCCATGGTTAGGCATTATGGAGAGGTCCAAAACATGGGGCATCAAATGAATTAGAGAACTGGAAACACTTCTATTTACACAAGTAATGTAGTAAGGAGGCCGTTTGTTGGTTTCCGGCTGCTCAGCCCCAAAATAATCACACTGTATTAATTAAAACATTGCTTGGTCCATTAGCTCTAGCTTCTTATTGGCTAACTCTTACATCCTAGTTTAACACATTTCTATTAATCTGTGTATCATTATGTCACTGTGGCTTACGAGCTAACATTCCTAAATCTGTCTCCAGCAGGGTTTTTCTTTGACTGTACCCTTCTTTCTCCCAGCATTCACTTTAATTTTTCCTGCCTACCTTTATTTCCTTCGCAGGACCAAGACAGTTTCTTTATTAACCAATGATATTCACAGCACACAGATAGAAATCCCACATCAAAGTAATAATTAAATTATTTAAAAACAAATCAGTAAATCTGGAATACACTTCATCTTTAGATAAGTACTTATATTTTTATTGTTTGTTTAGTCAGTTTTTTTCTCCTAAACATTGAAGATCTTATACTTTACCTTTAAAGATATTTTTTAGGGTGTGTTGTGGAAGATGTGGTATTTGCATCATACTTCATACTATGCATCAACTTGGCTGGTGGATAAGTTGAGCAAGTCATCCATGTTTTGGCCCCAACAGTAGTACCATTTCAGCTTCTGATACCTTCCCATTTTGGTCAATGCCTTATTCTCCTGAGGAAAGCCATTTCCTGCTGATCTGTCTCCTAAGGAAGCATCTGTACGGCGTGCTTTCTCCTCAGTACACAGGGTTTCCCCTAGTGAGCTATGGGCCTGTTTGAGGAAATCCTGAATGACTGGAGTATGCTTTGATGTAAAATCTAGATGTTTGGACTGGGTGGTGGTGGTGCACACCTTTAATTCCAGAGGAAGATGGATCTATGGATTTGAGGCCAGCCTGGTCTTCAGAGTGAGTTATAAGACAGTTAGAGCTGCACAGAGAAGCCCTGTCTCAAAAAAAAAAAAGAAAAGAAAAGAAAAGAAAAGAAAAGAAAAGAAAAAGAAAAAAGTAAAAAAAAAACCCACAAGGGTAATTTTCAAAGATTATGAAAAAAAAATGTTCATTGAGAAGTGTGAGGTATTTATATTTAAAATCTTGTATCATAGTTTTTGTTAGATCTATATAATGGCCACATAACAAGACATAATTGTTTTTATTATTTATATGCAGTGAATTCATTTTGTAGCCCCCAAAAACACTTCTTTTAAAAATGGAATTGGCCTATATGACTTAACCCAGGAATCACCTTCAGGTTTCTCTCCATCAGTAAATACATAGTTTTACTAATTTGCTGATTATTCTAGTAATCGCAGTGTATGGAGATGAGGGTTGGCCATTCCAGAGAAATCACATTTATCCTAGTCACATATGATGAGCCTGGGAGGATGTAGTATGGGTTTTTAATCCTCCTCTTCTATAACTACCTGTCTCTGGCAGTGCAATTATTCCCATTAACAGGTGTCACCATGAAGGCAGGAGGATCGCTGCCTCCAAGGCTGTCATTACTCTGTTGAAATTTCAGAGTTTTGGGCCTATTCCAAATGAGTTGAGTTAACCTTTGGGATATGTGGCAGATAGGCATTTGTGAAAGTACCACACGTGGCTCAGTAGAGATTTCAAAACCACACACTATGAAATGATTTCTCAGGGTTCTTTGTTTGTTTGTTTGTTTTTTCTTCCTCTAAAGTGGTAGCCATTCAGCATAAGGGGGATTGAAAATCCTGCAGTCGGAAAATGTGTAAAACTTCCTTCACCTATGCTAATATCAATGAGCCTGTCATTCACTTATTTACCCTTGGGTGGTATCTTTTCTTTTCCTATTAATCTTATTTTAGAATAACCTTTGCTAGGTTGAACATTTTGAAATACCGATGTAGGAACTGACAAACGTTGTAGTAAAAATGAAGAACATCATTATTGTGGTATAGTTTCAGAATGGAGTGTCCATAGAACGTTGCACCTAATTCGAAAGGAGGCTGCAGCTGCAGCCTGTGCTTTGTCAGTGTTGCTTCCTTCCTGGAGTCTTAGTAGTTTGTGTAAGGGTTTGAAATGGTCAGCCTTTCTGGAAATTTTGCCATACCACACTTACTATAGAGATGTATTTTTATCGTGACTTCTAAGGGTTTAAAAAAATCCAATGCATCATTAGAATTTGGCTAAAGGGAACGCCATTAGAGGTTGTTTTCATTTGCTTCATCCACTGAGTTTCTTTCACTCTGTATACCCAGAAGTTACTCTGCTTTGAAGATGGTTGTTTCCAGAGCTTTTCCTCCAGTCCCCAAAGATGCTTTCACAATGCCAGCCTCCCTGCAGGCACATCTTCAGTAATCTTTCTCTTTATTTCCTGAACCTGTCTCTAGTACTGAGACAAGAACACACATTTTTCTCACTTCAATTCACCGGGAACTCACTTTTGCCACAAACACTTCAATGGTTTTTGAAATTCCCTCTCCTTCTTAGGAGCAGTGGTGTGAGCCTGCCGGGGGTCTTGCTGTCCATCTGTGCCGTGTTCTCTGACTGCTCTTAACTCCGGAAATAATAGACGTCAGCCCGTGTTTAGCAGTGGCTTCTGGTCTCCTGACTGCTCAGTTCAAAGGCTCCCTGTTTCTCTTGCTTTGTGCACTTTACTTCATTAGTACGCTGTTGGAACTGAAACCCAGAGGGGCTCTCTGGATGCCTAGGAGAGAGACTGGAGGGGACTTACATTAAAGATAGCCTGAGGTCTTTTAGTCTTTTTCTTTCTCCAGTTAGACTCTAAGGAGAAGTGAAGGGGAAAGAGATGAAGAATCAGAGAAGACCTTTGTGAGAGAGGCAAATAACATCTTGGATACCAACACTGAAATTCTTTCCTAATCACCCTTTTGGAAAACAGTGCACTGCTCCCATCCCATAAATTAAATGTCACCACTTCCATAATTTTCCATCTTAAAACCCTTCCCGTTCCTTTTTTCTCAATATTCTTCTATTCCTTATACCTGCTTGTGTTTTATGTACTTGTAGTGTGCTATAATAATAGTGACAGTGTTTGCATATTATCATTCCTCTCTGTTTAAAAGGATTTTGGTAATTGGATGTGTACGGTGTATATTATGGACATTATGTTTCTAGATCCATCTATCTATTTAGGAAGAATTTAGCAGGCACTTTTCCATATCTGGCTGATATGGATGCATGCTCTCCTAGTGGAACCTGGAAACTTAGTCTGTGGTGGGAACAGCACTGCAACTTACAGCCCCAGGAAATTGCTGACAGTCTCTGTGAAACATTGTTATCCTTCATTTTTTCTCATGTATGTGGTGTGTATGTGTTCATACTCTTATGGTATGTAGCCACACGTGTGTGTGTAAAGGTATGAATACATGGGGAGACCAGAGGTTGACAGCAAGAGTCCTCCTCATTCCTTTCTAGCTTATGAATTGAGATAGGGTTTCTCAGTGGACCAAGATCTTACCAGCTTGGCTCTTCTCACGGGCCAGCTTGCTCTGGGGAGCCCCTGACTCCATGTTCTATATATAACACTAGCTCCAGAATTCGAAGCAGGCTGGCATATACATGTGGTCTGGGTTTCCTCAGGTTTTTAGAATGTCAAGTACTTTATCCACTGAGCCATCTCCCCATTCTTAACCTAGCCTCAATCAATTCAAATCAATTTATTCTCTTTCTCTCCCTCTCTTTCTGTCTCTCCCCATCTCTCTCTCACTCTGTCCATCTCCCCTGTGGGTAGATGTAAATTCAATACATAATCCTACAATCTTTTGAAGGGCTGAGGAAATGAATCATTGGCCAAAAGAACTTAGCAAGCAAGCAAGCAAGCAAGCAAGCAAGCAAGCAAGCAAGCAAGCAAGCAAGCAAGAAGACTATAGTTTGAATCCCCAGAGCACATGTAAAAACAAGATACTTAACCTGAACATCAGTATTTTAGTTTTCTGGCAAGGAAATGGGACAGAAGCCAGGAGAATCCTCAGAAACCTATGAGATAGGTAGCTTGCTGTGGAAAACAAATGCAGCAAAGAGATCTTGGCTCAAATAAGCGGACGTGGAGAACTGACAGCTGAGGTGGTCCTATTGCCTCCACATCTTCACTTTAGGGTAGACAGGCACACATATATACCAATAGATAGATACAATGACAAACACACGGAATTCCTCTGATGCTTTTTAAGTACCTTTTACATTTAAAATGCTACCTAAATGGGATTGGGAAAGCTGGCTTAGCTACAATTACTGCTCTTCCAGAGGACCATGTACTCTAGGGATACTGATATGATTCCCAGAAGTCAACTCTGGTGGGACTCAAGGGATCAAGTTCATGATAGGAAAACCCACAGAGACAGATCCCAGCTAGTGGGAACTCACTGGCTCTGGACAGCTCAAATTAATCTCATTGTATTTTCAGTCTTCTTTGTTATTATCTTTTTTGTCAATTACTTTGAGCTCTTTATATAGTTTAGAAATTAAACTTCATGACATATTTTCTGATCATTTGATGATGCTTCAATTTTATTTATTAATTTTATTATGTTGAAATTTTGTGCATAATGTAACTATCTTTAATAAACTCAAAATGCACAGGTCCTCTGTTTCCTTCATCGATTATTTTCTAAGCTATTTTACCTAAAAAAGTGTAGATAACAAACCAGTATGTCTAAATGTCATAATTTTTTTCTGTCTTGTGTGTGGTCTTTTGAGTTAAGGCCTCAGTGAGTAGTTTTGGTTAGCCTTGAACTCATTGTGTATCTCAGGCTGGCCTCAGACTTGTGGCAATCCTCCTGCCTCAGCCTCCCGTGTACTAGGAGGTAGATAGCAACACTTCTAGTGCAATAATCAAGTTTGGACATAATTTGAAATATGTGTGTTGTATTTGTTCCTGGTATTTATTTCTAGTGGGTTAGAATTTTAGCACATGGACATGAAAGAAATGAAAGAAAACTGGCCTTGGCTTCCGCTTGTTAATGGTTCCCTGATAGTCTCCCATCTCTTCCTGATGAGTTTTTAAAATATCATGCTAATATTAGCCTGTTCATTACAACCAGATGTCTTGCTTGGTGGGTTTGGGCATCCATTTGATGCTGATTGTGGCACTGGGGTTTTAACTACATAAACTCATTTGATTAAATATCCTCAAATCAGAGTTTAACAAGAGGTTCTTCCTCCTCATGTAAAGTCCCTTGATGCTTTGGCATGGGGATGGAGCACTAATAGAATTTAAATTGGCCTCTGGAGGCTTGGTTTGTATGGCACAGAATGAAGCCACAGGATGTAGGTGGTGACCTCACACTCTCTGGGTTCTCTCTCTGGCCAAGCTCTGCATCTGGTGTTTCCTAGAAGTCTGGTGCCAATGTCATACAATGCCACATCTGTTTTCAACAAATGTTTAAGTACCAAGTTCTTAAATTCCTGGCAGGGAAAACCTAACATTCACTATTTTTAAAAATAGATTTGGGATTTCAGCAGATTGGGGGTTAACAATTTCTTCTTTAATTTTTCTCTTTAGGGATCAGCATTTCATTTTGCTCTTGTACCGTGTGGTTTTAGCAATTCAGAATTACTCTCACTGAATAAATTTGTATAAATGACTCATTTTAGTATCTTGGTCAATATTTGTGATAATTTTTTTCTGAATATTTAGTGCAGAGTCATTCCATGATTACAGATGAAATGGAATATTTTATGAATAACAGATTCTGCCTGTAAAGCTTCTAAGTGAGAGCTGTCTGGACATATCTTCTAACTTACATTACTTCATTTAATTCTTATGACAATACTTTAGGGTAGAGCTACTCTATTTACGAATGATGTGGTTTAGGTCGAGGTAGGTAGCTTGTTAATAGTTATGTAGCCAGGTTTCTTCCTCGAGTCTGTCAGCCTCAAGGCATTTACACATTTGCAATGTCTGGGGTCTGCTAAGCAACACATGTGATCCTTGTTGCTGGCAGTAGTTTCCTGCTTTCTGAAATTCTATGTTGGCTACAGAAATTAAATGTAGAACATTGTTTACTCTACAAGCCCTCCCTAGCCTTTTGCATTTCATAGTAGAGCGCCCTGACCAGTTTTATCCTTGATAGCCTTTTAAGGAGTGAACGTATGGTTTGTCTTGTTTCTTCACTTATTTTTCAGACTGAGCTCACAATCAGAACGTAGTTACTGGGTAATTTTATTTTATTGTTTTTGAATATTTAACACGCACATTTAATTTACTTTAAAAAATTATCACATCAACTCGTTACTTTGGAGTATGTACTTTGTTGAGATTCACTTTAAAGTAGGTACTGCATTCCATTGGCTTCAGATGGAAGTGGTAGATAAAAGAGATAGAGTTAGTGATAGTTAAGTAGACTTGAGAGCCAATCAGTGTGACTGGACATCCTTCTGAGCCTCTTTTAACCACATGAACATGCTCCTCCCCAGAATGATGCTGAGGGAGCTGCTGTCATTCTTGTTCTTGAACACGTGGTGAGCTAAAGCTGGAGATGTGTCTGAACATTAGTTCTTCTTGGTGGCATCATTTGACTGGTATCAGCTCTTAAGGGGACAACTTTTTAAAGACACAGATATAATATTGTCTGTCCATCTGACTGTCTGTAAGTTGTTAGAGGCACTGAACCCGCAGCCAAGCTTTCTCTTTCACTGTGTTACAACTTGTTCTATCTTTCCTTAGACTATATACTTCAGGTACCTTGTAGTCTGATACTTTTGTAAGTCCTAGTCTATAGGGTCTAGTAATAATTCTTGCATAATTTGGATCTTAAATAAATACAGATTTTTCAGGATGAGTTTTCTTGCTTTGAAAAATAGTGGATGCATGCTTCCAAGTTCAGAGTTTTTCAGACAGTTACAATTGGTAGCCCTTTGTAAACTCCTGAACACTAGACAGTGATTTCAACAAGCATGGCTCCAGCCAGATAATTTTTCAGCCCTGCACAAGCCTCAGAGCCTAGGGCAAATAGTAACTGAATTCCATTGTGTTCTTATGCTTGTTTATAACTAGCGGTTGTAATAGAATTGTGTATATTTGGATTGTACTCTGTATTTCACTCTACAGAAGGCTTAGGGACATGCTTCCTTCCTGGTATCCTTGGGTCCTCGACAGGCTAGACAAAATGCTGTTTAAATTCTGTTAGCAGTTTTGCTCTGAGATTCAGTGGCATTATGAGAAGCTTAGATTACACTTTGGTTTTATAAACTTTTATTTTATGGTTCTGCTCATTTTTCATGATGCTAATTCTCAGGACGTGAAAGAGAGATAAACACAGATAGCTTTGTCAAAGACTCAGAAATGGGACATAGCCTGAACATGTTCTAATAGTCTGCAAGGGGACTAAATATCACCGAAGTATTCTTAATAAGAAATGCAGTTGTTTCCCATTCAATAGCTCTCGAGATCACTGACATTTATTTTGGTACTCTGCTTTCTCTTTTACAGTCAACTGGTGCTAGTGAGCCATGCGCATCCTCTAATTACTCAGAACCATATGGCCATGGCAGACAGTTGATAAATGGGTTACAATTTTTCATGATAAGAAAATATCATCTTTGTCTTGCTGGGGAGAAATTTGGAATGCTGAGCTGACCCTCACTTTATCCGGAATTACACCTTTAGATGTAGAGACTTTACGACTCATTTGTAGAGATGAGGGGCCATCCATCCAGGCGGGAACCGTGATGAGCCCCATCAGTATCCATAACAGGTTGTCATTCCCACCATCTGCTAGTCTGGTGGTCAAAGCATTATGAGCCTTTACCCTTAGTATCACACAATACTTGCAGGCCAGGCACATCACAGAGTACTTCTCTTGTCACAAGCTTCATTGTGGGAAATTGTTAGAAGTGAAGGTATACTGTTTTATCTAGAATTTATCCCTTCATCATGTTTAGACAGCTACCTTATTTCGCTATCCTCATCTTACTTCTTTATTTATAAAAAGGGCTTAAGTTTCCAGGCACATAAAACTTTGGTAGTTTATCCAGCATTTGCACTATGTAGCAGGGCAATTTATATGAATAATTAGGAATCAGTATCTTAATTTACCAGGTAAAGTCAGCCCTGTGCTGATACATGGAAAAGTGCTAAAACATGGCTGCTCAGAATAGTTTGATGTCCCTCCTCACTTGGTATGGTGCTTGTCGTCTGAGACTAACTATAGAAAATGAAAATGCATCACCCTACCATTCGAATTATTGTACAGCACTCAACAGTTTACTGTGGTTTTGCTTTTACATTGTTTTTAATTTTTTGAGATTACAATGTAATTTTGTATTCTTTATTCTTAAATTCTGCCTTTCTACATTAACACTGTGAGCCATTTATTAGTCTATAAGAAAGTGTAACATAATGATTTGTTTTCTAAATAATAACTTTTGATCATATCTATAAACCTTCAGGTTGAAAAATAAGAAATAACGACCAGGGGGCTTACTCCGTGTATTGGAGTACTTACTGTGCAAGCATTAGGACCTGTATTAGGATCCTAGGGCTCGTATGATAGCCAGGTATGTTCATATGTATGCCTGTGAGTCCAGCCAGGCATGTCTGCACATGTGCATGTAACTTCTTGAGTTCATGTCCACTCATGTGTATTTAACTACAACCAGACATGTCCACACATGTGCATATAACTCTAGCCAGGAATGTATACATATATACATATATGTATATATATACACACACACACGTGACGTGTGTGTGTCTGTGTGTGTGTGTGTGTGTGTGTGTGTGTGTGTTACTCCAACCAGGCCTGCCCACACTGTGAATGAAACTCCAGCACTGTGGAGAAGAGCAAGAGGAAAATTTGGGGCTTTAATGCCACCAGCTTATCTATAGGTTCAGTGAGGGACCCTGTCTCAAGAGAATATGGTAGAGACTGCTAAAGTAGGTCACCTGGCATCCTACCCGTGAATGATAGTGTCAATAGTAAATGCGTTTACACAATGTGTGACTGACGACTCTTCATACATAATTGCATACATACATAGTACATACATATATGGGAAAGTTGTTTTGTTGCAGTTTTCTCAACTAAGATTGCCTTAGTCGTAACCACAAAGACCTCTAAGAAAGTCACAGCCCAGGGACTTCTTGTAGCTGAACTCTGGTGAGGGCAGAGAAGCAGGGATGCGGACAGGAGCAGGAGTCTTCACCGTACTCATTTGCACACAGACTTCTCAAGGACTCCATGTTCTAAAATGACCTGTTTATTTTTAGATGGCTTTGCTAGATAATTTGGAAAGATAAGGGGTGATAGGTTTTCTTCTTATGATAGGTATTTGTATGTCCTCATAGATAGTACTTTATTTCATACAGATCAAAAGTGGGCCATATAGCTTGCATGTAACAGAAATGCATAGTGCTCTCCTTCTCCATGCAATGGTTACAATGGAAAAGAACTTTCAAATTGTCTTTCCTTCTTATCAGCTTTTCTAAATTGTCTTTGCTGAGTTTCGTTTTTGAAAATGAAACAATGTTTTTGTATTTTCCTTTAGTATGGATCTGTTTTTCTTACCAATATCGAGGAGCTCCAGGAACATTTAATCTGAATCTATTTATATAGATCATTCCTTCCTTGAGGTGGTGATTTAGCAAAATATGAAGCGTATTTATTGCTAAGTTACCAAGGCCATATGATTAGGCAGCATATTGTCAACATTGTTGTTTTTAGAATGTGCTTTCCTATTTAATTTTCAATAGGGCACTGTGAACTCAGTGCCTATTGGTGATGAACCAAGGATAGTTTTCATATCACAATGGCACTCTATGAGGTTTTTAAGAGTCTGATTGGAATATTGGTAATGTAAACCTGTCCAGCTGATAAAATAACACTGCCTTTGAATGTAAATGAAGAGGATCACATGGCCCCAGTGAGGCCAGTGTAACAAGATTAAGCAAACCCCAACAGCTACATATTTAGTTCCTTTCCATCATACAAAGCTAGGTGCATATCAACCGTAACTATCTCTTTAAGTCTTAGTTGGCCATCTTCTCTTATTAAGAGTATTTAGTTGACTTTCTAATGCCATTTTGACTATTCTACCAAATAAATGTTTGGCACATGACAAATGTTGATTTGTTAGTTTCCTTTGGTGATTGAATACAGGTAAATATAGTGCCCGCTGTTCAAAGCAAGGCAGATATATCTGTGACCTTGTCTGTTTAGCATTTGTGAGAAAGGCATTGACTTACAAATGTAGCTTAGGCTAGTGTAATGTTAGCACACTGCAAGAAGAACTGATAATTTCTTTTTCTAGTTGAGTCTGTGTAACTCTATACATTTATGTAGCAGCAGTTCTAGCAGTTCTGCATTAAGAAGACATTATGGTTGTGTTTTCAAAAGTGGCTTTGCGTTTTTGCTCCATACTAGGACTTCAGGAGTGGACTTGGTATTACCAGAATTCCTATGAATGTGGCAAATGTGAAGCAAGTAGACCGGGCTGTGAAGCAGTCTTTTGAGATAATTACTCCCTACAGGAGTTTCAGGTAAGCTATTTTTAAACATATTTGTGTGAGTATTTGGTTTTTTTTTATTGATAAAAGAAGAATAAAGAA
The DNA here is from genome assembly GCF_037038515.1 of Microtus pennsylvanicus. Lineage (NCBI taxonomy): Eukaryota > Metazoa > Chordata > Mammalia > Rodentia > Cricetidae > Microtus > Microtus pennsylvanicus. The sequence goes on from NC_134590.1 coordinate 38,102,371, forward strand.
AAAAAAAAACAAATTTCCACCTCCTCCCAGCCTTATGACTGCTAAAAGGTCTGGGTAATTTGTTTCGTAATTCTGGCAATGGCATTGTTACATCTTTTCTTGTCCACATTGTCTAACTTACGAGGCTTGTAAAAAATCACTGTAAAAGTGGCTTGGAGAACTATGAAAACTGCCAAAGATATTTACACCATGAGTTGTGTATAAGCTGAGTATAGTGAAGATGTTAACTCTTTCACACTTAGAAGGAATGAAATAGTTTTGCATTTGGGGGGGGTGTTTTTGTTTCCCTTTAGCCTAATCAAATAAATCCCGCTTTAAGATTGGTTTTTAATTACAGTTGCTGCAGTGTATTTTTGCCAGTGACTCAGCTTAGAATCATTCTGGGTTTAATGGATCACATAAAAATATTGATTCAAATATTTTAACATCTTGATTCATGTATAAAATAAAATGTATTATGTTTGAGTAACTGTGACATTGAACAATACTTAATGTACTTGCCACGTTTTAATCACATATAATGGTCCCCTAGATGTAATGTGCAATATAGACATGGGTAATTTGTTGAGTTCAACTACATTTATGCATTTGTCCCAAATGATCAAGTCAGGTTGCTGGTGAGTCAGAGGCAACTGCTCTAGGCTTTTGGATGACGTAATTATTTCTGAGGTCCTCTTGAGTATCTCATACATTTTGTTTGTCAAAATATGTGTGTGGGCTCCAACTTTGATTAAAATGATCAAAAAATAATAAATTTTATTTATTTCATACTTGTAGATCTGGAGCTTGGATAAGTAACACTCTGTTTTTCTAGCATGCACAAAGTCTTGCTTTTTCACCCTGAGAACATTGCATATCACAGATGCGCACACACACACACACACACACACACACACACTCACACACGGGGGAGGGGAGAAACTGATTCCAGCTAAATAGAAATACTGGCTATAACTAACCTCTAGGAGATTTTTATTAATATTGTATTAATTATGTAATCATAAAGTTCTTCAGAAAATGCAATCCTGTAAGCCACTTATTTTATGAACTACTTAGAATGGGCAAATATCAATTATTTTTATTATACTTCAAGTCATTATAGTTTATAGGACAAAAATTTCAATATGATAGCGAGTTTTCTTTTCTGGAGTCATTTGTGACATATGTGGATATTATCTATAATAAACAGTCAATAAATTTTTCTTGTAGGCAACATTGCTGTTTAATATTTTATCCCTTCCATGAGGCATCCAGCCAATACTGAGAAATCAGACTGTGTCAGAACTGGCTAAAATTGAGTTAGAAAGCCTTTAAAATAGTAACCATTTAAAACTTTTCTTGTTTCTCAGTCTCTTATTGCCATCTGGACAGTCTTCTAATTAAAAAATTCCATTTTTAAATCTGACAAAAATCACAATTTCTGGTGGGAGTTTTTTTATATATATACAATTTTAGTTTTAGACTACGATGGCATACATTACTGGCAAAATTCTAACTGTCATGAAACACTGCCAATCTCTTTTTGATTATTATCTAATCCATTGCTTAAGAAAGATGGCTCTCCCTTGTGTTGACGTACCAGGGCAATTCCGTGAGTATGTTGATCAGGAATAACAAGTGTGTTAATTTCAGTTAGAGATGTGTGAGCAGGGAGATACAGGGTATGGAAAATCAGAAGAAAAAAAGATTTGCTAAATTAGATAATTTTTAATAGAAAAAGACAATCCAATACTGCCCAGCAGGCATAATTTTAGCTGCTATTTAATTTGTGGCTGAAATGAATATGCAAACTGAACACCCTGCTTAATTGGCCTGTATAAGGGAGATCAATAATGCAGAAATGTTAATTGTTTCAGCTTTACAGCAGAGTCTGAGAAAGAGAAACAGGAGTGGATTGAAGCTGTGCAGCAGTCGATAGCAGAAACTCTCTCTGATTATGAAGTAGCTGAGAAGATTTGGTTCAATGAATCCAACAGGAGCTGTGCGGATTGCAAAGCCCCAGATCCTGACTGGGCATCCATCAATCTCTGTGTTGTCATTTGTAAGAAGTGTGCAGGTAAATAGTGATGAGCTATGCTCGTCTCCGCTTGGCGGCAGATTAGCACCGACTGTTCTCTGTCAAAAGACATGATGTGTCCTAGGTAATCATTGTGGAAACTAAAATGAGATTAACTTATTAAATAGAAGACCATTTAAAAATATCATATAATTCCATATTCTGTTCTGTGTGGATTCGATAAAAATTAATTTTAGTTATGTAATAATATTGTGGGGTTACTGGTCCATGCATAGATTATTAAATTAACATGCATAAATTTTTCTTTTTTTGTTTTGGTTTTAAGATACATCCAGAACAAGTTTGTAAGCTTGCATGAATACTTCCAGTTATGGTCTAGTCATTTCTCTAAGGTGTATTTTCTTAGATTGACGATGTTCTGCCTCTATCCTTGGGTGTTGGATCTGGCATCTCCTACAGTATGAACTTGCATTGGAGTGTTTCCCAACGGAACTGATGCTCATGAAAAGAGCTAGTCCTATACATGCGTTCTATCTTGTGACCTTATACTTGGTTGTCTGACATCTCAGTGTATCAAGGAGCCCTTATCTCTATCCAACAGAGAAGATAGAAGTGAACTCCAGCTCTGTGAAAAGCCTTACTGAGTACTTGGAGAAATGTAGCTAACTTCAGTCTCCCAGACTTCCCACTCTTCTTGCCTCCTTCTCCATAGATGCCCTGACTCGGGCACACAAACACAGAATTTACCTATAATACCAGCTATTTTGATGCTGGTCTACAGAGGTAGAAACTATATGACATGAAGTTCTTCCGATAAATAGAGAAATTGTTTTTACAGTAAAGGATGGTAAGAGCAAGATTAACGTTGACTAACAGGCCCAGAGACAGAGCAGGGAAGGGGCTTCTGACTCAGCCTAAGCAGAGACAGTGAGCAAGGTAGCTCCAGCATTTGTCTAGAACCTTCTATACTTTCGGGAGTCTGCCCCATACCATCTCTCATGATACCAAGATACTTTCCTGACCACTTAATTAACATCAAAAAAGCAAAAGGCATCAACCCTGCTATGATCCTCATATAGTGTCTCCTCCCTTTTTCTCTCGTCATCTCATTAGGAGAGATAGCTTTGTTTTACTTCTGCCTGTTCCCCTTGTGCTCCATCTCTTTCCTGCCTCCTTAGGACCAATTTATCATTACTACTCTCTTGAGTATTTAAACTAGTTTCTAGTTTTGTCATGTAAATTTGCATCAGTCTACCTTTCTTAAAGTGGTATCTCAGATTAGTTTTTCCAAAGATACTCAAAAAATAACACATCAGAAGTAGAACCACAATTGCTGCCTCAGGCCCAGTGTGTAAATCTGCATGTTTTCATCTTTATCCTATACTGATGAGGTGTACTGCCTACCTTACACTCAGGCCAAAAATGGAAGAATTAAGCCTTATGTTTTCTTTAAAGTTCACATCATCTCATTGATGTCTCTGTCCTGTTCCATTGCCTCCTTATAGAGCTTATATATTCTATTTTTAAATATTTTATCAGTATTCGTATTTTTTCTGCATACATGTCTGTGATGCGGTGTGTGCCTTGTACCCATGCAGACTAGAAAAGGGCACAGAGTCCCTTGAAACTAGAATTATAGATGGTTGTGAGCTACACTATGGGTTCCGGGAATTGAACCCTGGTCCTCTGGAAGAGCAGCCAGTTCTATTAACTGCTAAGTTATCTCTCTGGTTCCATGAACTTATCTGTTCTTAAATAGGCTGCTTTAGCAACTCCTTCTGCAACTCACAGACTTCTAATGTTGCCTGAGGCCATAATTAAAAGTGCAAAGCAATGTGAACTCCTGCTATGGGGCCTTGTACTCTAAAGTGTTTTCACCTCTTTAATAAAGAAGGAAAAGACCCTCTGATTTAGTGTGAGAAGGTGAAGAATCTTTATCATTCCTAGGCAAAGTGTCCTTAAGATCAATGAAAGTTCTTACATAGATGTTTTTCATTTCTGTTTACTTTGGATAGGTGCTTGTATATCAGTTATGACTGAAAGATGATTTATACTGTACACTTGATGATTTAATTCTCTTCTACCTCTCTTCAGAGGAAACAGTACCATAGGAAATTAATGTCAGATCTCTATGCTCATTTTTACTGTAATTGTCATTATTAAGATTGTCTTGTATTGATAGCTGTACTTACATGCATGAGATTTAACTGACCAGAAAAGTTTTCCTTGTTCATAAATATAGCTCAAGAGTAGAACACTTCTAACAGGTACAAAAAGGGGGGGGATTTGATGATCCCAGGCTATTTAAACACACACACATGCACGCGCACAGGCGTGCACCTACATATGTATATACACATATATGCATATTAATTTTAAAGTATAGTTTAATGGCAATGCATTATTGTGAAAAATCTAATAATTGTTACCCATTTTGGTTGTTATGCTGTTGGTTTTGTATAATCACCATGAATACTCCTAGCGCTTTGGGCATTTAGGAGAGTAGGTAATGGATGCTTTAAATTTATGTTATGTATATGCTACACACATATGACCTATGTATATGACCTATGTATATGAATTCACGTGGGTGTTGGAAGACAACCTTCAGTGTTATTCCTCAGGTATATGTTTGTTTGTTTTTTTTTCACTTATTAAGTTAGTTTGTTAGCTACTTAATCTAGTGAGAAAAATTCTCATCCTAACCTAGAAATTAGAAATAAGCTAGGCCGGCTGTCAGGCCCAAAGGATCCCCTACCTTCCCAGTGCTGGGATTACAAGCACTCACCACCACGCCTAGCTATTTTTATGTGGCTTCTGGAGATTGAGTTTAGGTCTTTACATGCAAGGCAAGTACTTTATTAACTGAACTGTCCGTCTATCCCTTACCTACACACTTGTGTTTCTAGGCTGGGGAGGGAAGAGTTTGCTGGGAATTGGAAATAGGGTCTCGCATAAGCCCTTGACCACTGAGCTATTATTTCCAGCCCTCCTATACACATTTAAAAAATAAGGCAAAATGAATTCACATTCAAATTAAAGTTGAAATGTAATTGTCTCTTCCTTCAGGACAACACAGATCATTGGGCCCAAGAGACTCTAAGGTTAGAAGTTTGAAAATGGACGCCAGTATCTGGAGTAATGAGCTCATTGAGGTAAGTCCTGTTCACTGTGCTGTGTGAACAAAGACAGGAGGAGACTGGCTGTAGGCAGTGCTTGCTTTTCTAAAGAAGTTCTTAGATGAAATTCTCACTATGGTGTGCAAATGGCACACAGCTTCCCAAATTAGATAGTTATTTTTAAAATAAAGACTTCAGAGAACCTTAATGATACCCGGGATGTCAAGATGTGGCAACTGAGGAAAGTGAGAATTCTTTCTTTTTTTAACTCACATGAGAAAGTATTAGAAAAGGGAATGAGCAGATTTGGCAACATTTAGTATTCTGTGTCTGGCTATACTTTGCCATTATTCCACCGGTTCTGTTTCATTGTACCTGTCTCTGTTTCCTCTCCTGCTCCACTGTCCTTTCTTAAGGCATACTCACTGCATAATCATTTAAATCAATCTGTCTCAATATGAGTTAGAAGAGTAGGGCAGCTTCTGGTGGCCCGTGCTTAGTTTCCCAGCTGATGCTGCATTAGAACTAGTGTCTGCTGTCTCTTGTAGTTTGTCTTGAGAATGCAGGCTTTCTTGCTCTCTCCTGTGTTTTATATTGAATTGGGTTTTAGTTTAGGATGGGAATCAGTTTTGCAGGTTCAAGCACATTTAATGAAATTATGTGCATTTATTTTTTGCCTTTTCCATTTCAGCTGTTTATTGTCATTGGAAACAAGAGAGCAAATGACTTTTGGGCTGGTAACCTTCAAAAAGAGGAAGAACTACACATGGATTCACCAGTTGAAAAGAGAAAAACTTTTATTACCCAGAAATACAAAGAAGGAAAATTCAGGAAGACACTTTTAGCATCTCTGTCCAAAGAAGAGTTAAATAAGGTAAATTGAATATAACACTATCTATAGATTTTAATGACATACATAAGTATATATCTATATTCAGTGTAGATAATTTAGTGGACACTTTATTACATTTTATATGTTTTAAATCTCTTATCCCAGCTGCTACAGAATAATAGCAGCACAAGTTTTTTTTTTTTGAATATCTGTGATTGATTGGGGAGTTCACAAGGAGAACATCCTAGAAACCAGACAGTGGTCTGAGACTCTGAAGCCCTTACGTAGGATTTTAACCCATGCAGAGTGGCCATTTGTAGAGCCAACCTCTGCAGAGAGAGTAGACCCACTCCCTGATTCAGGTCATTGATTTTATTAGTATAGGAGAAAAGAAATACCTGCTTCATAAACACATCACAAACTTGCCTTTCTTTTAAGAGCGGGACTCGCATTCACTTCCCGTAAGTGGTATGTTCTTTTAATGGCCAGGCTCTGTGTGCTGCGGTAGTAAAGCCAGACGTGCTGGAAACGATGGTCCTGCTGTTCAGTGGAGCAGATGTCATGTGTGCGACAGGAGACCCCGTGCACAGTACGCCCTACCTGCTGGCCAAGAAAGCTGGGCAGAGTCTGCAGATGGAATTTCTCTACCATAACAAGTTCTCAGGTTTGTTCCCCATGCTGTCCTGACTGCTCTCTTCAGATACATCCCTGTAAAAAGTCGAAGAACAAATACATTAATTTCTTGACCAAGAAAATTATGTAATTACCAAAGTACTGCTTTATAACAGAAAAAAAGTATAGGACTTGTATATCTTTTATGTCTTTTAATCTTATAAATGGAAGATTAAAATAGTTAATCCCACATAATCTTTTCTTCCAAAATTAAATCCGGTTTTCATATATGAATAATAAATGTGGCTTAAGTGCCTATTTCTAAATTTTATACAAAGTGAAATAAATCTCTGTATTTATTTGGTCATTAATAGGGGCCTACTTTTCCGCTAGTGTAAAACATCATCACAGATTCCTAAACAAAAGGGAACGTTAGAACGTTTCAGATTTAATTGTAAAATCTCTTTGCCTTTTCTAGACTTCCCCCAGCATGATGTTCATTCTGAGGGTGGGTCAAGTCAGGAGGCTGCCCAGTCCACCTTCCTCTGTGACTTCTTATATCAGGCTCCGGCTGCTGCTTCCAGAGTCTCTACAGAGAAAAAGCTACTTGAAGGTATCCTTCCCGCTCCTCTTAGATATTCTTTCTGGATAAGACTTTTTTTTTTTAACCTGGTGTTTGCTCATCTGTAGCGATTATTCACCATTAATTCTTTGCACTATCCCTCATCAGAAATACTTCAGACCAGAATTGTTTCAGATTTCATGTTTTTTGTTTGTTTTGTTGTTTGGGCTTGGGAATATTTTTATAGACTTTACTAATTAAAAGTTCCTAATTACAAAAAAAGTAAAAACTACCACCGTCACCAACAAAAAATCTCAAATCTAAAAAATTATAATTTGAGGGGATATTGAGTCTACACTGCATTTTTCCCAGGTGTTTGAAGCACTTTCGATTTCAGATTTATTGATAGGCATATTTAAGCATTATTCTTTTAAAGTTATATAATCTTAAACTAGGAATAAATTAGGATAAATTGTGTATCATTAGATTTTTCTGATAAAAAAAATCTTTTCTGTCAGGCTCTGCTTTGAGGAGCTGGTGGTCAGTAATTGGTGGACACATAAGGAGTTTAGACCAAGCTGAGGATAAGTAGCAGTTTTCCCAGGAAGGAGGAAGGAGCCAGTGGTGATTCAGAATTTCAGTCCTGGCCTTTTCATCTTGACTGCTATTTGATGGGGGACAGTAGGAAGAAATACTATTTTCTGCTTTAAACTTATATGCTTTCTTTTTAAACAATGCCATGAATTTTACTTTACTTTACTTGGCCTAAGGGATAACAAATGACAAGCTTTGCCAAATATTTGTAAGTACATATTATACATCAAATCTAACAATTAATAAACTCTTTGCACAATACCCAAAACCATAGTACTTGCCAATGCTTTTCCTGATTTCTAGAGTTTCCTAGAGCCATTTTCAGTCTTTAATTTAATAGATATAGTCAAGAACTTGACGTAGAAAAATTTCTTTAAGTTTTTCAATACACTGATCTTGTCTAGACAAATACCAGGCTCATCAGATCTTTTTTCAAACATGCTTTAGAAAAATTACCCTGGAAGTGAGTAATGCATATTTGGACCTTGAAACTTTATGCCTGAATCTTCCCTTTTAGATTTCATGAAATAACTAAATATTTGGGGGCATATTTTATATCAAAAGTGGAAGAAGTTTGTCTCTGTCCATGTGATTTAAGTTTTTATGGAGTGTTGGATTCAAGACCTATGTAGATACTAAACTGATTTGCTTGTGCTTGGGTTCCCTACATAACGTAGTACAGTGTTTGCATATTGCATAATGTCTTTCTCCCATATATTTCTAAATATCTGAAGATTATTTTTATATTACATCACAGGAATGCTCAGTAAGAAGTTGCTCCCTAATATTATTAGGAGATACTGTCAAGAAAAAGAAATGTGTGTGCATTCAGTAAACATGTAAAACATTTTAGGTATTTTTCATTAGTTATTGGCTTCGATCTATGGGTTCGGAACACATGGATAGGAGATATGGGTGACATTATCTGAAAGTTAATTAGGATTTTTTTCCATCTGGAATGCTTTTCTAAAAGTTATTTCAAGCAGATATCTAAGACTTAGTTATATAGTACAGTAGAGATTACTTCATTTAAAAATTGTCTCCTGCTAAGATATTTTTGAGTGTCTTTTTCTTTCTAGTTTATTAGCATGTTTCATGCTCAAAGCAGAGTCTGCTGACCCCAGTCCAGCTCTACTCCCCCTCAGGCCTTGCTTATGCTATAGTGCTGTAGCCTTTTTGATAACTTATATCTGTCTTCGCTTCCCTGCAAACTTAAAAATAAAGAATTACTTCCAGAATAGAACTTGGATCCTGTTCATCTGTTGCTCAAAGGCAGACAGCAGAATCCCACTGCAGACTGAGCCCTGGTACTTGTATTTAGGGCCTGGGAATTATCTTTTTCTCCATTCTTCATTTTTAGGCATTTCTGTAGAGGCCCGTGCCAGGCTCCATAGCTTCATCTGTTTCTAAAAAGGCTGTATTCTTTGCTCCAGCCCCACCTAGAATTCCCATCTCTAACTCGATGGTATCTTATTTTTCAAGGGTTGGTTCATTGCCACATAACAATATCTCTTGGTGACCTTATGCAAATGTGCTCTACACTGTTACATCACCATCTTCCGAGGATGCTGTGCAATTCCTTCCATGAGAAGTGAAAGCCCAGTCATGCATTGGGTTTCTCTGTTTTGTTTAGATTCATTAAATATTTAGTGTCCAAATCAATGTTAACACTGAGTTACCACAAATGTTTGTGGGATGAATGAATGTACCTTTAAAAAAGTTACTAGCAGCTTAAAAAATATCAAAGTCCAAAGCATGAATTTACAAAGGTAATTCAAAGGGAAAATACAGGCTCACAAAATACAAGACAAGTTGGAAGCTACCTTGTCCTGCTGCTCTGCCCCAGGGAGATGTGAACAACCATACAAATTTACTTCTGCTCTGCACTCCCAAGAGAGTGACAGACACCGCTCTTCTTCCTTATAAGAGATCATGTCCTCACACAGAAGCCACGCCCTAAGGCCAGTACCCCAAAACTGTTGGCAGAAATGAATTCCCATGACAAACGTCACTTATTAGTATTTGGTCCTTGAGTGTATGTGTGATTTGACGATTAACCAGTGGGTTCACTAGAGTTTGAATTACCAGTCATCATCTAAGATTAAAAAACATTAATGGATGAAATTTCAGAAAAATACATGAATTTAAACCTTTTATTAAAGTATTTTATACTTATATTATTATGTATTGTTAATTTCCCACAACACCTAATTCATAATTTAATCTTCATGTATGTTTTGGAAAAATATGATATTCAGGGTTCAGTATTTTCTAAGTTTCAGGCAGAGAGTCTTGTCATGGATATTCCCACTCCCACAGAAACACAGAAACAGGGAAACTTTCACATCAAAAGATACAGTTGCTGACATAAAGCATATTTTGTTAAGAAAAAGCTACTCCAAGAAGCAGCAGCTGAACTCTGAATAAGTGTGTGTTTCTGGGCCTGTTATTGGCACTCTCAAGATTCGGCAGTGTTGCTGCTGCTACTGTTGTTGAATGCCAGCTTTATAGGAAGAAAATGAATTGTTTGGAAAGATATAGAGATTAAAGTGTGGCTGTCACCTTTGCCTCTGAAAGTCAAGCGCTGGACAGTACCACTCCATCAGCCCTTGTCAGCACAGGCAGGAAACAAAATGATTAAACACAAGGACAGGGGTCTGAGAATGAAATGCAAGCATTCTTCGGAGTGACAGAGGTTTCACATTGTCAGTGCAGCTTTTCCAGATCTCAAGTTCTTGTAGCTCTTGCTTATGAAGACAGATATGTATTTTGCTTTTTCTTTTCTCGGTTTAGTGTTCATGAAAAGAAAGATTGATAGCCTTGTTATACCTCTGTGCAGAGCTGAATAATAGCATCCTGGTTTTGTTTTCCATTTCCCTTCCTCAACCGTGTGTGTTTTCCCCTGGTATCTAGCTTTGAATAGTTTGTGCAGCCTTTGCTTTTAAAAAAGAAAGTGGTTGCTGGGGTTTAGTTGAGGCTTCTATTTCATTCTGTTTATACTTAATTTCATACATTAACGAGGAATTTTTTAAGTCCTTTATTCTAGGAAAAGCCTACGCTGTTCACTTCTTTAAAAAATTGTTTCTAAGGCCAAACTATATTTATTTAAATGAAATAATCGCTGATACATGTTTTCCTCATAACTGGAAGCTGAATACCATCACCTTTGAAAGTTTAGAAAACGACTTCATCATTCTGGAAAATAATAGCTTTGCCTTAACTACCTCAGATTTATTGTGCACACCCATATTAAAATATAGAACTTCTCTATCACAACACTTTACAAGTGGTTATATGGTCTGATCATGGAATACACAGGCAGGTGTTTTGCTCAGTGGTTAAAGGGTAGCTTCCAGATGTTACCTGATCAAATTCTCCTTTTCTCTTATAGTAACTACTCATGTGACCTGGGGAAGCTTAGTTACCTTTCCTACACCTGTAAGAAAAAGTCCAAGACAGTGGTTCGGGCGCAGAACTGATGTCATTCTGCAGGCTCAGCAGATTCATACATATAAAATAGGTAGAACCTGCATGGCCTATGCACATGATCCAGATAGATGGAATTGGAGATGAGGGGAGGTCTATGAGGGCTCACAGTAGGCACAGTGGCTTGGGGATTCCTGTTTCCTTCTGAATTTAGGTGCACTGTCCTCCGGACTTTGTTTGACCATCCCAGCTCTAAATTAGGCCATCCATATCACTCCATGGAAGGCTAAAATAGATTGTCTGTGCAATTGCCTAGAGGGTTTGGATAAATCCTATGTGAATGTTGTCCCAACTGAAGAGAAGTTAAGACCTCCTTCTTTCGCTCTGTCCTCACATACAGACTCTTCCCTGTTAACCAGGCCGAGTACTGAGAGTAGCCCATTATATAGCCCTGATTTCACTTTGATGGACATTTTGCAAAATCTGCTTTTGGTTTCTATAGCAGAGAAGGTTTTGTGTGTGTGTGTGGAGGGGGGGCATTGGCAATCACAATTTCTTGGGTTTTTATTTTTTCCCAAATCAACAGGAATGTCAAGATTCCCTACCCCACCTTTGTTATCCTGGATGCTCGAAGAGAAGAACCATGCCTAGCTTGTCTGACCTCTGGCGCATTTCCAAAGCAACTGAAGTCATAGACATGAAAAAAACTGTAGGATGATTTTCTTCAAGCCCTCACTACCGTGGAGCCCCCTCTTAAAAAGATCTCCCATTTGTTTGCTTAGAAATTGCCTAATTAGATTTGGGATTCACATTTGTTCTGTGTATCTGTCCTTTGGGCACTGTGTGTTTAAAGGCTTTGAATGGTTCTTAGTTGTCTTAGGAGAGAGGAACAAACTCATGAGTCATGGAGGACAATGAGGGGCTGATCTCTGCTGGGTACTATAATTTTGTTTTCCATTTCCTGTCACCATGTGTAACCTGATCATCTGTCCAGGTAGGGTATCCGGTGTCTCTTTCTGTGGCTGCGTCCCCCTGGTGTTTCTCAGGAGCCTGGGTGGTTTTAGCTCTGAATCTGTGTGCTACTGTGGAAACCTGCTCCCTAACCATAAAGGACTACGCTGCAGAAGCTGTGGGAAGGATGGAATTTTCTCTCATTGCTCTCTTCTGGGGATGGCCTGCTCCTAAATTGCGGCTAATGGGGCTATCTGACTGTTATCATTCCAAACACATTTCCCATTAAGGGGATTGTAAACAGCAGTGAGGAATTGGTGGAGAACAGTCATCTCTGGCATTGTGTCTGTGCTAGACTTTGTGCCATTTTCCTCTGAATTCCTTTATGAAGGTTATTATTGCCATCTGTCTTTTCAAATTAGTTCTTGAAATTTATTAATAGGTAGGCTTTCTTTTAAAATATTTTAGGGAAATATTTAATTTTTTTCATTTAAAAATTACTGGTCTTTCATGATTTTATTCTGTAATGGCACAGGATATGTACTGTGACTCAGAAGTTTGAATCCCTGGAGTAGTACATTGCCTTCATCTAAGACCTGACCATGCCTCTGTTCACGTTCTTTTCCAGTGACCTTGTAGGATTTATTCTGCTTGTCGTTCCTGAATCTCCTTCTCAGACTTATCAGTCCTGCCAGCCTCAGGGTTGGGGCTGTTGTTTTGGCAAATGTTATATCGTCTTTTTCTTAGTTTCTCATCTCTATTCTTCTCTAAGGGTCCAATGAAGGGATAAAAGAAAATTCAAGAGTCAAGTCAGTGTATTTGTTATTTCATAGTTTTGATTTAATTTGAGGTTTAAAGAAACTTAAAAGAATGTATGAAGAATTTCAATGTATGTATATTGCATATAATACAAATATTTGTGTTTTAAATCATTTTATCCTCATATTTGTATTTTTTCTCTCTGTGTGTATCCTTCACTCATGTTTTTAATTTATTTATTATTTTCAGAAGTTTCCTTTCTTTGAATTACTTCAGCAGGTATTTCTTTACAAAGAACATTTGTAATTATAATAACCATAGTATCAAATCAAACTTTGGAAATCCTCCTATGTCAAGGCTTCTTTTTTTTCCAAGTATTTTAGGCAGAATGCTTTCTTTCAAGTTTAACATTTTAAAAATAATATGAACATTTACTGATTATGTGATTATCATGCTACTGTGAACCTACAGGTTCACAAATTGTCACAGAGTTAGTGTCATCAAGCAACAGAAATATAGCCCTTCGTACTTCTGGTGTCCAGTGTTACTCCAGCATCACTGAGTTAAAGTCCTGGTGTCCCCAAGGCTGTCCTGAGGGCTCTTGGACAACCACCCTTTCGATGGTTTCTTTTAAATGATTGGAGTCAGTCAGAATGCTGAACTCAGTCTCTTGCAGAGTACTCTATGAGTCTAGGTGAGTCCTGACTCTAATCTTTTATTATATGTGGCAAGATAATTGACAGCTACTCTGGTGAGTGACCCGTTTTGTAGCCCTGCATTCCTGTAGTAAGCTTTCCTGCAGCTTCAGGAAGTGCTTGAGGCATAGTTTAGAATCCAACTTGTTTGCTCATTTCTGAGGAAGAGACCCAGTTTTCTTGTATCTCAGGAGTGATATTGCTTAGGAACTTACTATGGGGTTGGGTGTGAGGGTGGTAGATGCGGGTGGGGAGTGGAGGTGGGGAGTGGAGGTGGGTGAGGGTGGAGGTTGGGTGGGTAATGGTGGGGGAACCCTACCTGGACAAACACAAGTTATTTTCTTCTCTTCTCATTCTGTACTCATGAGGTGTGAGCCCATCAACCCTATCTGGAATCTTGTAGGACATTGTTTAATTCTTCATGATTGCATTTATTTGAATGTGCCATCTGTTGTCTTTCAGAGGAATCTTTTTTGTTTTGTTTTGTTTTGGTTTGGTTTTTATGAACTGTAGCGCTCTCTCTCTCTCTCTCTCTCTCTCTCTCTCTCTGTGTGTGTGTGTTTGAGAGAGAAAGAGAGAGAGAGAGAGATGGAGGAGAGATCCCTCCTTTGAAATTAGATCTAGTGTCCTACAGCACCATTGACTTGGGGGTTAGGAGAGGAATGGGAATAGATTCATCTTGGATATACTTTAAATGCTTTTCTTTTATAAATAACATTACAAACCAATTTACATGGGGCGCAGTGTAGCCTTCCATGTGATGGAGATGAGCTGTAAAGACGAGAACATGGAACAAAAACCAGTGAAAGGCATTCCTGTGCATGTGAGGCATGTATGCTTTGATTCTAAGCGTGGCTCATTAGCAGTTTTTAGATTCTGGCTTAGGGTCTCTCTCAGGTCCATAATCTCTGTGCATGGATTCCTCTAGTGGAGGTTAAGTTGGCTGTGCTGAAATTGATCACTCTCGGGCAGCAAGAAACATACATTGGATGCAGAGGAGTTAAGGGGTTCCTTACACTTTCTTGTTCACTTAATTTTCCCCATCTTCCTTTTCTGCTAATCTTTACTCTTTCAAATATACTGATTAAAGTAATCAAAATCCACAAAATTCATACCTGAGTGTATTCCAAAGTTAAGGCCATTTCTGTGGCTTCCATCCATTGACCTAGTCAAGAATTAGCAACTTTTTTAAAAAGAATCTCATAGCAAAATTTTAAACTCTGTGGGTCAGATAATTTCTGTCCTAGCTTAGTTCAGTCTTTGTAGTGGCCAATGAGCCTCAGGCCACCCGCAGGGAACAGGTACCACTGTGTACCAAGAAAGTTTGATTGTGCCAGGTGATGATGGTTGAATTTGGCCTCTATCCATGATGTGCTGACCTCTGTAGGAAGAACTCAAAAACTCCTAAATAACACACTATGGACATTGTAGATTCTGAACGCTACTTTTACAATAGATGTGGTTTTAGGTTTTGTTCTATTTGTTCTTCCCATAATACTCTGTGAAAACCTCTGTCTTTGTGGTTTCGGAGCTGTTTGGCAGACTTTTCACTTTATGAATTGCCCTGCTTCTCTGGTCATCAATGTCACATCCATTTTTGTCTGGAACATTCTTTGCAGTTAGATGAAATGTCTCTGAAAGCAAAAGTGTATCAGTCTTATATACTATGAGTTAGTCTGATGTTTCTTTTACAAAGTAGGGAATTTGTCCTTTTCTTTATCTGAACCCAATTATGATTTGTTTCTAAAAGTTTATACTATAGTTAGTTCAATTTCTTATTTGCCTTGTTTTAAATTCTTAGAGACAAATAAAAAGTGGTGTGTTTTGGAAGGCGGCTTCTTGAGTTACTATGAAAATGACAAGTCTACCGCACCTAATGGCACCATCAACATCAGTGAAGTTATCTGCTTGGTTGTCCATAAAGAGGACTTCTATTTAAATACTGGGTATGTCTACCCTTGAGCATCTATGTGGGAGATGAATGGGATTGGTAGTCCCTGTGCCAGGTGATGAGGATTTAGTTATCTTTCCTGTTTCCATTGCTTCCTGTAAAAAGATTCTATGGTATCTTCAAACCAGATCATTTAATCTGAAATCACAAGAAATTCTCTAAAAAGTAGTTAATACTATAACATTCCATTGTTGATCATTAAAGTACTTTTGCTTCTCTAATTAATTTGAATAGTGGACCAAAACAAGAAATAATAACATTTTTTAAAGGGCATCTTATATAAAACATGAGAAAATAGAAGATTCCATGATTATTGGCTCATTTTAAAGTAAACAGAATATCAGATGAGCACTACCACTGAGTAATATTCACAATCCTTAAACATATTAATTATCATATTAGAAAATAAATGTTGAGACATATTTAGGTACTCTTGTGGTCTGAAAATGTTTAAATTAAAGATTATGAATTATTTATATAATATATTTTACATACTTAAAAACTTTAAATGAACCTCTGAAGGATTTTAGAAACAGCCTGAGAGATACTGACATGAAAGTTTTGCACTTTGTTTTATAGAATAGATAATGAAAATGTATCAACATTAAAATAAAAAAATGGTTTTAGGAACAGAAATTTTAATAATACTTATAATAAGAGATATTTTACAGTGTTATTTATATTAAATTACAAAAACTACATTGTCTCTATTATATTATTATCAATATATCCTACCTATTAGCTGAAGGTGCTATATTTTTATTAAAAATTTTTCGATGTTACATAAAGTGATTTTTCAGATTTGGAAAGTTTTAAATTACACTCATTTATTCTGTGTGGTGGTGTCTTCTTATTTGTGCTTGCTGTAGGCCAATCTTTGTCTTTGAGATCTACTTACCCTCAGAACGTGTCTTTTTGTTTGGAGCCGAATCATCTCAGATTCAAAGAAAATGGACAGAGACGATAGCCAAGGTATTTAAATTTTGTATTTTCTAAGTCCAGGAAAGATCCTTAACTTGAGGTCTTTAGTTAAGTTTCAAATATTCATGAACATTTTAGCTATAATTTTGGAAGAAACTTTTCATGTTTTCAAAGATGACCATCCAAAAAGGATAAAAACATACTCTATGGCCTAAAAAAGACAAGAAACTCATATAGAACATTCATAAAAAAATTCTTCTTAAAGCTAATTCTGTATTATTGATGATTAAGGTACGTCTTCATTTTAAAGCCATTTTTCACCCTGTGCCTTCTCATGGGTATGTTGTTTTCCAATGTCCATGAAGAAAGGAACAGATTTAGCCAATGATGTGAATGGAGCACATACCAGAACATGACCTTTTCTACAATTCCATGAACCATGGAAGAATATTTCCCATTTTTCATCGTTACTAAGAAAACAAGGGATCCGGTGCTGTGGTTCAAACATATGCGTTACCTGTTTAAGTTTCATAGCAGAGTCTTTTTACTAGTTATTCTGAATTTGGCATTTGCTTAGCAGTCTTTGAAACAGGAAAATGAAGATAAGGTTTCCATTTTCCCCTCTATCTGTAGACAGGGGAGGGCCTGCCTATTTTCACTGTCTTTCTTACTTTTCTGTATTTGTTTTAACAGCATTTTGTTCCCTTTGTTGCTGAAAACTTAACAGAAGCTGACTATGATTTGATTGGTCAACTCTTCTACAAAGACTGCCATGCCCTGGACCAGTGGAGAAAAGGCTGGTTTGCTTTGGACAAGTCTAGTTTGTGTTTTTGCCTTCAAACACAAGAAGCTCAGGAAGAGAGAATGCACCTAAGAAGACTGCAGGAGCTAAGTAAGAGGACCCCCACCCCCTTCTTGTTGGAACATACCTCCCAATTGCATGTGGTGATGGCAGCTTCACAAGGAATTCTGAAGCCTTAACCCCAAACTTGTGACTAAATCATATTAATTGTGTATCTAAGCATATTTTAATATTAAAAAAATATTCATCCTTTTATCTCGCCAGCAATCAGCACAGTGGTTCAAAATGGAGAAAAATTAGACGTGCTACTTTTAGTAGAAAAAGGGAGGTAGGTACCCTTGTCTTTTTGTTGTTGTTGCTTTGTTTTCTCTTTGTCAGAAAGTAGGATATTTTGGTAAAGTTCTTAAGGGAAAAACCATTATCTTAACATTTGAGAAACTCTTATTTATAAAAACTGTGTTAGGCTTTCATCATAGAGTATAGCAAAAAAGATACAATTTTTCATATATCTTATAATAAAGTAGCATGATTGATTTTTATAGTTTCCTGTAGATCTGGGCCGTGCTCATTTAGGTAGATGATAGGAGCTTGATGAGTGTAGGTGTATGTTTAGGGTCTGCAACACTACAAATGGCCTGTTCATGTGAGTCATTCATAACTAGATCTTGATTTCTTGAATCCACTTAGTTTTTCAAGAACTATTAATTAAGCATCTCCAATGCATAGGGATGCTTGAAGTGTTAGGGACAGAGTGATACAGAAATAAAATCTCTGCCCTCATAAAGCAAGTACTGCCCTGGCGGGAATGAAACAAATAAATAATAACAGAACCCCAAAGCAAACACTCAAGAAAAAAACTATTCTTTATCATTGCCTATCAATTATAAATCCTCTGAAGGAAAATAATCAAGTTAATGAAAGAGAGCTAATGAGATCAGTATTTTGTGTTAGTGAGTGTGAGAGCACAGATATCATGATGGAATAAATGTCTGAATAAAGTGAGGAGTTCTATGATCTAGCACCTCAGATATCGTGTTCCAGACCTGCAGGCACTGACACTTGAAGATCCTGTTAGAAGTCTGAGCATGTTATGTAAAAGGGGTGTTGTAGCTCATGGGAGAGGGAAAAAGACTGAGAAAATGGGAAGAAATTATTTCAAATATATCCCTAGTACTTGATCATTTAAGACACTGAAAGTCATTGCATGTAATTTTTTTTTAAATTCTGATATAGGACTCAAACTGGATAGTGGAATTATCTCATTTATATTTTTGAAGAACTCTTTTACCTTAACTCCTCATGAATGTCTTTGGGGAACAGGACAGGAGTCAACTTTAGTCAACTTAGTCCAGTGAGAGTTTTGTCATGGAGTCAAGCAAGAGATGGGTTATCCGATAACCTAAGTGTTGATGAGTGATTTGATGTTATCAGGAAAGAATATGCTGTGTTGATGGAATAGATCAATGCTCTTCTCTAGGATGGCTCCAGGGTTTTGACGACAACAACTACCTGAATAATGGTGCCGTTTTAGGGATAACAATACATACTAAATAGAGATAGGATTTTAGTAAGGTTGGAATAACTGCCTAAGAACTCATTTTTGGAAAGAGTAAATGGAGATGTCTGTTAGATAACAAGATGAAAAGTAAGAAATGGGGAAGAATTAGAGTAAACTAAATACAGTGATATATTCATAGCTAACTCATTTTCCTTGACTCTTCCTGAAAAGTTACCATTTATAACCCAGGCCATTTAAAAGTAACTGCATTTATTACAGCTCACACCTTAGTGAGGACAAACTTTCAAAGATGTCTAGAGGATACATCTAGAGATTGCAGATATAGGATATATGACCTAGGAATTCACTATGTGCAGTTTCTTTCATGATGGAATGGACTTGAATGAGTTCAAAGGATAAAAAGAGACCAGAAAAGGGAAAGATTAAAGGTATAAAGGGCCCAACATGAAACAATTATTCCCAGTTAAGACACACTGAGGCGAGCTGATGAATGATGTGGGACATTGAGCCCACTCTACTTGATACTGAGATGTTGCTCTGTGAACTGGAAGTCAGGGTGAGCCCTGGGTGGCTGCATGAAGAGTGTTCCCTTTTTCATCTGTCTCACACTTGGCTTGTTAATTATTACCGTAACTGTTGAAAAGCTGATTTCATGCTCTGAGAAATAACAGAATTTTATCAGATTGTTTTCTTTTTTTATCTCCTCTGGTGAGTTAGGTCTTTGGTAAATAATGATTGTAAGCTAAAGTAGAGTGTTGATGGCTGATAAAATCGTTGCTTCGGACAAAGAAAAAACCAACTTTAAGACACTCAGGTTGATGATAGTGTGAATAAGGCATGTTCAGGAAAGCTAAGCAACTGCAAGTTTAACCGTTTATTTTTTGTTTCTATTGTTGTTGCTTTGATATTAGCATTTTCAATCAGAGACACGAATCATAAAAACTTAATGAATTAATTTCACACATTTCACATACCTATCTACCTTTGGTTAAAGGGTATAAATCCATTAATATTTCTTAATGGCAAGATGGAAAAAGAATTCTCTAAACTGAAAAACCCAATGTATATAGTCCCTATTTAAATATATTTTTAGTCTGCTTGATAATTATCTCTATATGCATATCATGAGTGTGTTTAGACAGAGGAGTATTGCAATAATATTTTCCATGCACAGAGCAATTTTGCTCTAAAAAGCTCTAAGCAGAAGGTAAACCAGATGGCCTCCCTTTAATGTGTATTCTTTGTGTTCTTTAAAAATTACTATTTTGGAAAATAAAGCTTTGGTGATCATACTTAAGGGTTTCTGGTGTGCAGGCTGGTGCTGTACCTGGGATATGAATCTGTGTCCTTTACAAATGTCTTGTTGGAATTTCTTTATATAAAAAAAAAATAGTCATGGTTTGAGTAGATTTCGCAAGTTAGTGAATATCCAGACCAAGAGGTCAGAAGGCATTTTCCTAGACAGTTGATCCTGTCTCCACTTTACTGAAATACTCAGCGGACGACAACACCTTTTTCTCAAAATTAGAAACTGTCTGTGCTCTCTAACCCCCACTCTGTGTGCTTGTCTTTCAAATAAGCCGCTTTCTTTGCTGCCTTTGTGTCCCAAAGCTGCATGCACACTTGCCAGAGACACCTATCATGAGTCTTTGCAGAAAGGCTTTGGGCACATTAAACAAAGGAAATAACTCAGCTGTGTTATCAGAAACAGGAGGGAAAATGGTTTGCTTTGCATGTGTTTTTGTTTTCAGTCCCCTGGCTGACCTACAGGAAAGTACATTGCACTTGATGGCTCCCAAGGCTGACTGCATTTCGCTTTTAATTGCAAATCTCAGACATAATGAATCTAACACTAGGGAATAAACGCCATGTCAATATGTTCCACGGTTTTGGAACAGAGGACTTTGCTCAGTTTGGGAGATTAGTACCCTAAATTTAAGATCCTTATTTTCTATTAAATTATTCTGTATGTGCTTTCTCTCCCCCTGGATTTGTGCTTTATGGGAGAGGTTATGTTAGTGATTCTCCTGAGGCTAAATTATCTTAAAGTGGTTTCTAAATTGTGCATGTAATTGCAAATTAAACAGTAGCCCATTGCCCACAATATCAGCTTGACTGCTTTTGCAAAATTTGTGATTTAATTCTTAGCCGTGAGTTCCTCTGAATTTTGCCCAGAAAAATGAGGGGGGGGGATTATTCTTTTCTCTTATCACACCTACAGTTATATTTTCCTTTAAAAAAGACTATTCTATTGAACATTTAAAATGATTTTATGACACAGGAAATTTAGATGAATGGAGTGTGTTGTTATAAAAGGTGAATATTAAGTATATATTGTATTTGTTTCAAAATTTGTTTTCATTCAGAAGTATCTCAGTACACCAGAATGTAAGGTTATTGCTGTACTCTCAATACTTGAAAGGGTGAGACAGGGGGATAATAGTGAATTTAAGGTGATACTGGGCTACAGATTGATAGCCTATCTTAAAAAACATAAATAAACAAATAAATAAATAAATAGGTGAGTAAAATATAGAAAAATAATAAAACTGTCTCTTTTATCATATAATAAGGAGGATAACCTCCCCCGTAAAGGATAAGTACAGTTTTAATAGATCTTGCTTCCAATATAAGTACAGTGATGGAACTGAGAAACCGGGGTTTTGAAGAGCTAGACAAAACAGGCTTAGAGAATTTGTGTGGACTAGGAAGAGATACAGTTCAAGTAGGACTTAACCTTGAGAACTGGAAGACAGAAACTGAGGCCGTGGCATGAGAAGACAGGCAGATGGCATATTGCATTTCCAGTTAAATTAATTCCTAAGCCTTTCAGGACCTTTTCAAGAATGCAGAAAGCATCCCCCAAAAGAACATTTTAGAAGTTATTGTTAAATGTGAGGACATGGATTCATTCTGCAGTCAGTGAAATATCAACAAAGCTCTTTTCTCACATTCCCTGTACAAGTGTTTGTCTGATAGTGTGAGAGATGAGAGTGAAAAACAGGCTCTATCCTCCTTGAGGCATCAGGTGGCTTGAGGCTGTTTATTGAGCTCTGGCTTCAATATATACAATTTATTTATAATAATATTTTTAATTTATTATTCTCGTTGATGCCACCCTGTGTCTGCATATTTTCTTAATAATTAGCATTTTTCTTTTTTCTTACTAAAATTCCTTCTCTGTGTCCTGATTTCTTATCTGAAGGAGTAGAAGAAAATAAAGTATCTAAAGTAAAAAGTAGATGTTAGGGTCACACTGCTAAATACAGTGTGCCAGACACCTGTTTCTGGCATCCTGGAATCACTCATGGCTCATGCTGTTCCTCTTTAAATAACTAGAAAGCTTGACAGAATAGAGGAAGCAACTGTTTTCAGATTTTGTAACAGTTGGTATTTCTGGAATATGATTATAGAAAGAAAGGAATCAAATGAGGTGAGCCTTTAGGTGGTCTTGGCTTTCTCAGACACGTATGGCACAGAGAACGGGAAACCCAGGCACGATGTGGCAGATTTTAGACATAGGAGTCCCAAGCGCCTGGCTTCATAGGATATCAAAGCAGAAGGAAACATGTAAAGCTAGGATGTCTTCATACGTTTTTTTTTTTGGTTTGTTTGTTTGTTTTTGCATCCTTTCCTCAGTACTTATCTGTACACTTGCAGTGTGGACATCTAAGAGGTCAGGCACAAACACCTGCTATAATGTCACTTACGATATAACGTTTAAGGCACAGATAGTAGTTGTGTATGTTCAAAGGTAGGCTTTAGATGTCTTTCTTTATCCCTCTATACTTTATTTACTGAGTCGGGTTCTCATACTGAGATTGGAACTTTAGGGTTTCTCAAGCTTATCTAACCAATTTGCCAAGGGATACCTCTTGAGTATCAGGTAGGCCACCTTACATACTGTCTTTTGCATGGTTGATGAACTTGGTCCTCACAATTGTGTCACAAACACTTTATCCACTGAGCCATCTCACCAATGACAGATAATTTTTAGAATAAGGTTAAACTATACTTACTCTATATTCTAGTGAGGTAGCTTTGGCATATTTACACAAAATACATTACAACGTATAGCTGTAACAGTACAATGGCTCAAGTCTGTTCAGTTTCTAAAACTAAAAACTGGGAAGAGAATAGGTATTCCCTAGTGAAAGAATGTATAAGTCTGTTGGATACATACATGGAATACTAAATAATTAATTACTATTCTGAAGATATCTATGCTAACAATATAACTAAACCTTAAGAATATTATGCTGAATAAATGAGACCAGATGTAAAATGTAACAGCATGGCCTTTTATTTATAGAAAATGATCAGCTAAGAGTTTAATATTTGATAGAGAACTGACCAGATGTTTTTGTGGGTGATGTATAGAAGATAGGATCCCTTCAAAAATTATGTGAGAGTTTTGGCAAAGATGGGAATGCTTTTATTCATTGATTTTGGTAGGAGTCACATGGGAATAGGCATTTGTAAAAATGTTTTGACCACACAATTAAAATGAGTGCTTTACAAATCTAATGAGCAAATGTCACTCACAGAAGTAAAATGTTTCATCTTTTCCCATTAGAAACAGAATGCCTACTGTGGTAGTGATTAATGTGCTCTTCTTTGAGAGCTTCCTTAGGAGCTGGGAACAAAGGTGCAGTGAGCATTTCCAGATATCTTAGAGCTATATCTTTTTCAGATATAGAACACTTTCCAAGGCAGAATATATGCCTCCTCTCTCCCTGTGTGTCTGTCTCTGCCTGTTTGTCTTTGTTTCTTTCTCTGCCTGTCTCTGTCTCTCTGTTTCTCTTTCTCTCTCTCCCTTGAAGACATCATATTCTCTATGTAGTTTAGGCCAACTCTGAACTCAGAGTTCTGTCTGCTTCTGTTGCCTGAGTACTGGGATTAAAGGCTTACACAACCACACTCAGTATTGAGTCCCTTTTTAAAAAAAGAGAGATAGATATTGCTGTGTTCAAATAGGACCAAGTTACAGACTCCTTCCAGTACTGTCTTTGATCTAGCTTCTTCAGGAAACCATATTTTGTGACATTGTCAAAGGAAGGCAAAAAAGAAGTCACTTTAGTGTCATTTCTAGAACAAACATGTCTTGGAACTGAAGACCAAGGGTTTAGATTTTTATTTCTTGAGCACAGGATCATAGACTAGGTGATAGTTGGCAGAGTTAGAAAGTTCTTGACAGTTGATGGCTGCTAAGGGAGAAAGAATCAGTTTTTCTCAGAGACATGGCTCCTGAGAGGCTAACCATCTCCAGTAGATGGCTCTGTATCCATGTACATATGTATGGGCTGCACTAAGTGAACTCATTGTGTTTAAATGAAAGAGCACATGATGTTGGGAGTGAAAAGGAGTGGTTGGGGGTGGGTAGGAGAAATTGTAGGGGAGGAATAGGGGGTCAATATGATCAAAGCAGACTATATGCATGTATAAAGTTCTCAAAAATAAAAGTAAATAAAAAACTAGCTTCCCAGACCTTCCTTATCCTTGGGCCTCAAACAAATATCATCTTTGCTTTAGTTTGCTTTTTTATAAATGAAAAGTATTGCAGACAGCTTTCCCTCTCTGTGGTTCAAAGCTCAGTGCAGAACACAGTTGACATGCTTCAGAAGTTAGTTCCACATACCTTGACTTTAAGGGACGAGTGAATCCTTTGATTTATATCATTTGTTTCTTATAGCTACTATTTTGAACAGGGATATATAGGAATAAAGAGACAAAATATTCATGAGTTTTCTAACTAAAGACAGTTTGATGTTTTGGAAAATATGACAGAATTTATGCATTGCTATAATCATATATTCTCTGTTCTGTGTAGACATTATCCAAATGTATAGAAAAATGTATTCCAAGTCAGTTGAGCTTTCCCAAATTTGGCAGATCTAAGCTTACATCCATTATCAGATGAACTAATAAACAGGCTTACTGCTAAGTACACACGCGCGGCAGAGGGACAGAAGCAGATTTTTTGCCTTCACTTCAAATTATGTGCTTGTTACAGAGTCTTGTTCTTGGTATTGTCAATTTTTTTTGCATATACATGTTACATTTCATTGTACATATAGGCAAATGGCTTGTCAGAATATCTGTGCGGTCTATAAAATACTTTATGTGTCTTGTTATATATTCTTGCATCTTAAGTGTTTGGAAAAACTGGCATTGCTGTTTTTGTAATATATGTCACATATACATATATATGTAGCTATGATAATTAGACTAGTTTATGCATATCGTCTCTGCATTTTTTTCTTTTTTCTTTCTTTTTCTTTCTTTTTTTTTTTTTTGAATTTTTGAGACAGGGTTTCTCTGTAGTTTTTGGTTCCTGTCCTGGAACTAGCTCTTGTAGACCAGGCTCTCGAACTCACAGAGATCCGCCTGCCTCTGCCTCCCGAGTGCTGGGATTAAAGACGGGCGCCACCACTGCCGGGCCTTTTTTATGCTTTTTTATGTGTATTATTCTTTAATGATCAATGACCATATTTCTGCTGCACACATAAAAGTTTTTATTTTTCTATAAATTCTTAGGCTATTCTTTTTTAAGTCATATTTATGGTATATGGTATTTGCTTCTCAGCGTTAGTTATTAATGGATAATTTTTTGTACAGTCTCATTCATTGTTTATTTCAAGAGACTTCAGGTTCATTTCAGTTGTCTAAACTCAAACCATTATAAATAATAATTCATTTAGATATTTCAAATCTATCACCATACACAAAACTCAAGTCCAAATGGATTAAAGACCTCAATATCAGTCCGAACACACTGAACCTGATAGATATTTCAATTTCAAGAAAATTTTATGTATTAGGCCTGGGACTTGACTTCTAGATTTTATCAACTTCCTTAATTAATAAAAACAAATTAAATGTTTTTATATATCTGCAATTTATATTTTGGAAATTGTCAGTTATAATATATAAATCTGCTATGATTAGAGTTCATCAAAATAACGTTTTCAGATATTGAGAAAACAGTTGAATATTTATTTGAAATTCTTATTCAAAATGTGAAATGGTAGTTTAGTAACACTGGAAGATAAAATGTTGGTCAGCATTTAAGCTGAAAATATATTATGATGCTTTACTCAGTGTGTCTAGATTTTAAATAAGCAACAGAATGGAAGATTGTTGAGCTGATGCAGTTAAATGTCAGCCATCCCATGAGCTGTAGTAGATGATATATTTTAAGATTCAGTGGTTGACAAGTTGACACTGGAGTTGACTTGTCATTGCTTGTTCTAGGCCTTACTAGTTCACAGGCAGACAGCTAACCTTCCATTGTGGGATTTCTCCTGACTAGAAGGAAAATTCAGAGTTTGAGATATTCACAGTTAGTGACCGAATTAGACTGGTCTTAAAGGATCGCTGCTGCATTTTGAATTTGTTGCCCTGGCTACGAGAGTACTAACGGTTTGTATTTTCAAGGATTTTAAGTCATGCTGGCCACTAAATTCTGAATTAATATTATTAAAATTAAAATCAGAAAAATTATTATTGTCTTTACCTGAATTAAGAAAAACAGAATTTTAACTAGGTGTAGATATGAAAGGTTTTGCTCTTTTTGGAGATAATTTGCTCTGATATTTCATGTAGACAGAAACTCAGAGGTATGAGGCTTTAGATGATGTATAATAAATAAAAAGTTAAAGCACTGTTGAACAACTGGACCACTTATCAGAATTCTTCAAAGAGAGAATTACAGAATCTTTGGGTCCAGGCAGTTGTGGTAGAGTGGAAAATGAGAACAGTAGATGAAGATGTCAGAAAGCAAGAGCTGAGGATTACAGGCACAAGGGTTAGTAAAAAGTAATTCCAGCATCTTCAGAATTGTGTTAGAGTGCTATTGTTGGCTTTGTCTTCCTGGAAGAGCATTGAAAGAAGAGAAAAAAGAAAAGGATGGCAGATTTTCTTTTTAAAGTCACAGTGAGGGATGCTCAAAAATGTGAAAGATTTCTTTCCTTTTCCCTGAGTCACCACCGACACACCAAGATTTCATTAGCTTGTTCTTCTCTTACTGTTGCTGAATCCCAAGTAGCCAAGTGATAGCTAAAGAACAAGATTGAGGAGTGTGTGCCCCTTAGAGTAAATATACTTGAGATGCATTGGTATTTCATGTTTTAAATTTTGTACTGAGGATAACATTTGGAGATGCATACCAGCAAATGCCAGAGACCAGTCTTGGGCAGAAAAGTACCTTTTCTGCTTGTCTGTGCAAAGTTTGGTATCTGACCAGTAAGTTGCACAGAAACAGCAAATGGTAAAAGAGAGCTCAGAACGACTATTTATTTGAAGTGGACCTGTGACCCCTAAACCAGGGGAGACATCAGGAGCATCTGAAATCCTCACCTGGGTGACATCATTGTTGGGGAGCAGATATCTGTGCAGCCAAAGACAAGATGTTAAAAGAATCATAGTGGAAAACACCGGCCAAAGCATGAAGACCTTTCTATTGCAAAAACAAAAAACTTTAAAGACAGGACAATTATCCCAACTGGTGTCATTGATCCCATGTTTTTGAAAGGGTAGTAAAGAGTAGAGACTTAAAAGAGGGCACCAGGAAAAGAATTCTGCCGGGGGTTTTGGTGACATCAAAGAGAGATGCAAAGTTCTGAAGTAACAGAAGAACTGCAAACAAAGTGAATATTCCAGGTTAAACAAACCAAAAAGAAAAAAGATAGAAAAAATAAGTTCATATTTTTGTGGAAGTGATTGGTAGGAGATACTAAGCTACAATAGTGAATTCTAAATTTCAGAAGAATCATGCGGAATAGGATAAGTTGAGACTTAGGTTCCCAGACCAGTTTCACAAGAGAGAAAATTTTTACATTCTTGTTTTTTGGTAGAGGTACTCAAAACCAGTGTTTCTTAGCAACGTGCTTTAGGGCATAGTTATAATATCTGTGAGGTGTTCGGCTATATGCTGAGCTTTGTGTTATCAGCATTTCCCCAACAGTGATACTGAGAGCTCATCTAAGTTATAAAGAAAGTAACTGATGTTACTGTGTTTTGAGTTTGGTATATCTTTTTACAATCCCACCTCATATTTAGTTTGAATTCTTTGACCATCATCTTGCTGTATAGTTGCCACCAGTCAGGAACTCACACTGTACCCCTCGCTTATTTCAAACTTGTGGTCCTCCTACCTTCCATTCCCTCCCCCAAGGCTGGGGATACAGACCTGTGCCAAGAGACTAGCTCTCCAGTTGCTCTTGACCTGAGCACGGTGTCATTCGTGAGGCCAGTTCTAGCCTAGAGATCTTGACTTAGGAGTCACTCACTAATAATGCGGAGCAGGTGAAAGGACCATCTTAAGGACAGAACTGTGGATCACCTCTGGAGTTTGTAGAGTACCAAAGTACCATGACTTCACACTCAGGCTATTTAGAAAGAGGAAAGGAGATTGGGGTAGGAAGTAATGACTTCAGAGAATGGAAATCTGAATAGGAAAGGCAAATCAGATGTTTGTTTTGTTTTTTACCCCCGTTTAAAGGCAATGAAATCAACACCTATGAAATCCTTCTGGTTAGCCAGAAATAGATACTTGGAGGCACTGGTGAAGTTTGCCGCAGTGGCTTTCACTGTTTCATTTAGAGATGGAATTGGAGACCTAGGGACTTGGAAGAGTTGGAAGACTGAATTGGTAGTTTCCTCTGTGCTGCGACCTTAACTGACAACAGAGGGACTCAAAGACACCCGGTGGGTGGAGTGTAAAGTAAAGGGCTTTTGTTTGTTCTTTTAATGTGTGAGACAAGATCACATTTATATGGATTTTAGGGTAATCTGTGTAGAGAGTAATTTTAAGTAAAGCAAAATTATAATACGAAGTGCTTCTTAAACTTCACAGAACGCTGTACATCCATGGGCATACCAAGTTGGATTTCACAGTCTGGCATACTGCAATTGAAAAAGCAGCAGGTACAGATGGCAACGCATTACAAGATCAGCAGCTCTGCAAAAATGACGTCCCCATTATTGTGAACAGCTGCATAGCATTTGTTACACAGTATGGTACGTATCACAGGATGTCTATTCAGCTCCTAGAACTTAGTGGGACCTCCATGGGAACGAATCAGTGCCTTTTCCCTTTGTGAGGACACCAGTGAAGACTAAGAGCACAGTTGTTGCCCAGCCACACTCATTTATACCGGGTAATCCTTTCCCACAGCTCTGTTGGTCCTTCGTGTCTGTGAAAAGGCTATGTAGCCCATTAAAATTAGTAAAGACTGCTTTTAGTGGTAAAAATTTGAGAACAAAGCCAAGACAAAGTCACCATGCTTAAGTGTGGTTTGTAGAAATAGTAAAATCGTGGAATAATATACAAAATGATGTCCTTTCTGTTAGCAAGCAAATAAATAAATAAATTAAGTAGGTGTGTGTCATTCACTGCACAATAGTAAGAGTTTATATTAAGGAGGATCATTCATTTTAATGATTGCATTATTTGCTACAGATGCTTTTATGAATCCTTAGTAGACAAAAATGATTTGATCTATACCTCTTTGTCAATTCTCATTTTAGTTTCATGTGAAAGTTTACCTGGAAAATAATCTTTATCTTCATTTTTATTTTTAAATTATTATGGATCCACAAAGATATATACATCATTCATATGTCTAAAAGATATAAAGTATTTATTTATTTATTCATTCTTTTATTCATTCATTTATTTGTTTATGTGACTCTTTGTTCAAAACTAGGGACTTGTGCAAGCCAGGCTAGTGCCCTGTTGCTTATATATACTTTGATATGCATATTGAATATAATGTGTTTTTGACCTTTTAACAGATAGATAAGTGACATTTATGCAAAAATAAGCCAGATGTAGAAATGAATAAAATGATAGTATTTCTAAAGTTGTATTAACTTTTTATTCTCTTAGAATTATAGGTGCTTGGGGTGTTTTAATAATAAAAATAAACAGTGACAGAAACATAGTAAAATACTGTGTTGTTAAGAGGTGTGCAGGCAGAGTGAGAAGTTCCCTTTGGATCTCACTTTATCTATGAAGCTGATGACATGATAGATGACAATCTGTCAGAAATAAGCATTCCGATAAAAAGGTTTTTTTCAGAAATTGAATTTATAATGTTTTATATTTATTTATAAAAAGCTCTTTTGCAAGCCTGTCTTCTTAAGTATCTTACTTCAAATAAAATCCAAGTATTTTTTTTATTTTCAATATTTCAATATTGTGTTTGTGCTGTATATATACTGAGATTATTCACTTAATCGTATGTGTGGACCTTACTATAGGGTTTTCTTTACTACCATTGTGCACTAACATGTTTCTTATCTGCTGTAGTCCTCTTTATTTGAGAACTACAAATAAATTCGTGTATGTGTTCATCCATGTTAACTTGGCTGCATCTCACAGGGATGTGGGGGCACATACTGTGTTAGCAAGGGCATAAGCTTACAGCGAACTTTCACATCACATTACTTTCGTAGTGGCATAGCATCCTTTTGAGCTGAGTAATGATTAAACTAACACAGGTAGTCCCAGTGTAACCAATTGAATGTTTCTCTGGGGAAATCACAAGTTTCCCCATGGTGTTTATTTGAATTTAAAATCATTAAGCACTGGATGGTTTCAACTATATCTGGTATATAATAAGAACTCTACAACTAACACAAAGTGTATCAACTTCTACTCTAGAGTAATAAAGCCAATAAGTGATTGTTCATATTTTTAGAAGAGTGTGGGATAAAACTGTTATGTACTAAGTACCTACATTAAGATTTGATAGGAATTTGAATGCTTCACAGAGCTCACAGTGAGCAAGTGTCTGCCTAAGAATCTCTACAGTAGCAATTATTTTGAATATCTTAGCCTTTGGATTAAAATGTAAAGTCTAGTTTTCTGTGTTCTCCTTGTTAATATTTTGAAGTTTACTGAGTTCAAAATGTATTATGGATTTAATCTTTAAATCAAGTATAGTAATTAAATCTTAGAGAAAGTTATTTCAATTTATATATACAATTATATTCAGTACTTTTATACATTATTGTGTGTGTGTGTGTGTGTGTGTGTGTGTGTGTGTGTATGTGTATGTGTATGTGTGTGTGTTGATGCTACAGCATGTGTATGTAGGTCAGAAGACAATTTGTAAGATTCACTTCTCTTCTGCCTGTGGGTCCTTGGGTCAAATTCAAGGTTGCAAGCTTGGGAGCCAGAAGCTGTTAAAGTTGTTTAATTATTGGGTGTTAGAAATACCCTTAGAAATGGATGTTGTCTCTCAGGCACATAGTTAAAATTACTTCCTAGAATTTACTTATTTTTGTAGTAAGTAGCCGTTTGCCGAGTGCCTTTTGAGTTTTCCAAAGTACTGTTCCTGCCAGTTAAAAGAAAAAAGCAGGACTTGATATTTGGCTCCTTGACTTTTAGGGGCTCACAGATTTATGGCTTAAGCACAAGCCCGTGGGTAGATAGTTGTATCTCGGAGTATAAGATTCTGTGATAGAGAGGCTCATTGTTCTACAGTGTGCATGGCAGTTTCCTCCAGTGTAGAGCATATAATATATAACTTTATGGTTGTCTGTTTAGGAAAATGTGTGTATAGTTCAATGTGCCCAGAGTGTAGCATGCAGAGATAGGACACATGCAAGAAGCATGAGGTTAGTCCAGCTCTGGTAGATTTTTAATTATAAAATTGTGTAAGTTTTGTCTGCCTGCATGAGGAAGGTTGCCTCTAGATATTTAGGCTTCTGACAAGACTAGCAGACATATATTGTCATCGTCAACATTGTAAAGACAAATTGGGCCTGCATAAGAACGGGGCCAGGAAGCTTTATAATGTAATGAGGAACCTAAGACACAGATAATAGCATATGAACAGAAGGAAGAGTGATTTTTGACATATTTTAAGTGAAATGAGTTACAAAGATTCTGATGTTGTATAATGTAAGGAAAAAGTAAAGCCATCTATTGAAATTGAGGAGGTGGTTTTAAAATATGATTGGGAGGAAGCTGATGAAAGGGGTAGAAAATAAATTTCTTTAGGGTTTTATCATTTCCTATAAGGTTATAAGTGGTATATATGTCTGTCTCTGTCTATATGATGGCATTTATATGTGTGGTGAATGAAATTTAAGACATAAAATCCAGGTAAAGACAGGTATGCTATACATGAGATGATAAAGATGGATTGGTTCATGCAGGGAATTTTCTAATGTAGTAAAAAAAAGCATAGAATTAAGACTCGAAGAGCAAAATAGATAGAACACTGGGGAAATCGTCCTAGAAGGAGAGAAAATAGGCATAAGAAAATGATACCACAAAAAGCCATAAGATTAACCAAATGTTGGCAGCAGATCCTGAGGGCCTGTCAAATGCTGCAAGTGGTTGTCATTATCCAGAAACTGAAGGACATCTAGATCATACCATTTATATGCGTAATGACAGTGCTCCAGAAGATTGCCTGGAGTGACTACAGGAATCAGGGCACATAGAAAAAGAACAGTGAATTTAGCTTGGCTTCACAAGAAGAAAGATCTGGGGAGGAAGCAAAGGATTTGTGTGTTTGTATCACCACCACCATCATTTTTTACCCCTGTTCTGTCACTAATCACTGCCTTGACTTTGATGGGGTGCCCGATGAGACAGTGAGTCGGGAACATTGGGCAAAGGTATAGGTAGACATAACAAAAATAAAGAAGTGTTGAGAATATGAGAAATGTTCTACAAACTTTTATACTGTTCTGTCCAAACGTAGGCAGGCTTGTTTTCTGAGACTGAGAAAATTCTTCTTGAGGCAGAAATACCTTTGCAAATGATAATATGGAGAACTACAGAGATCTGGGAAGGTTTGCTGAGGCTGAGGATAAGGGGGTTTATTCACTGGGTTTCAATTTAAAATTGAGGGGTGCAAGGTTTTTAAATTCATATCTGATAACTTATTTTGTTTATGATCTCCATGGAAGAATCTGTGTTTTTTCCTAATATATCAAAATAGGTTATGAGTTAAGATACTTCTCATTACTTTCTACATGTTTATCACAGGGTTAGGATGCAAGAACATTTATCAAAAGAATGGTGATCCTTTACACATAAGTGAACTCCTGGAGAGTTTCAAAAAGGATGCAAGAAGTGTTAAGTTGCGAGCTGGAAAACATCAACTTGAAGATGTGACGAGTGTGCTGAAGAATTTTCTGTCTGACATAGATGATGCACTTCTCACAAAGGAGCTCTATCCGTACTGGGTCTCTGCATTAGGTAAAAGACATTTTGCCTGCCTTCTAATTTAATAATTGGGGCTTTCTTTTAAGTCTTCAGTCATCTGAAAACTACTAAACAGCATTTGGTTCTCTTGTCATTTACCCTATAGCAGTATACCCCCGCCCTGTGTGTGTGTGTGTGTGTGTGTGTGTATGTATATGCGGATGTATGCATGCTTATGTACATGTGTGTGTGGAGGTATGCATACCATAAGTTGGTGTCAGGTCACTGTCCCAATCACTTCTCACCTTACTGTTTTGACTCTGGCTGAACTTGAAGTTTTCTAATTGACAGTATCGGCTACCTTGAAAGCCCTTTCAATCTTGTGTCTCTGGCTGCCCACGCTGGCATTACTGGAACACACTACCCTGCCTGGCTATTGTACAGGAGTGCTGACAATCTAAACTCAGGTATTCATGCTTGCACAGCTGGCATTCTACCCACAAAGACATTTTCTCTGCCCACTCACCATATTTTTTATATGACCTGGAATCGTTCCCAAATTTTGTCTTCTTATTGCTTTATTTTGTAAATATCTGTTTGTCTTTATAAAGTGCATGAAATGTCTCCTGGTAAACTTATTGCTTGATCTAATAATGTTATAATGTTAATTAGATTTTATTGAATAAATGTGATTGCTTTTAAAGCCATGAACTAGATGACATGCGGGGGAATGTTTGGATTATCCTGGGATAGCAAATAATTCTAAATTTATTGGGTGATTTGGATATTTTCCCTTCTTGTTTTTCTGGAGTCATCTCTGGGCACCGCATTTCCTTTGATAGATCTCCTGTGTGGCTTAAATGAGCACAAGAGACAACACTTGTGATTTTGAATAGGAATGTACTTGGGAAATGTGTCAGAGTTCCTGCCTCGCTCGGGGATCTTACAGAACATTTAAAGTGACTGTAGACATTTAAAGAATCTTTGGAAAGACCCTGGCTCTTGAGTAATAGCTAGGAAGGCCTAAGCAGGAAATGGAAACACCTTGCTTCCAAAGGTCACTGGGGATTGTACCAGGGGAGTAGTTGAAAAGTCAGCAGAAGTTGTTGCTCTGAAGAGTGGTTGGTACTTCCCACGTCAGCTGATACTAGTTTGAACTGCCAATATAATCCACCTGAATTCTACAATGGGAAACGTTCCCAGTTCTCAGTTACTTCAGAAATTTGTCTTCTACAGTTAAGAGGAGAGAGGGCAATCCTTTCTCATTTGTCTTTTGATGGACCAGTTAATTTCTTTTCATGACAAAGGCACAAGGCCCATTATATCTGATATCGGAATTATGGTATTAAGACCTGAACATCACCTCTTCCTCATTGTCTTTTTTTTTTTTTTTTTTACCTGAGATTTGAGGGCTGCCTGCCTGGTAATAGGCCCCTTATGTAGATCAAACAAATAGTGGAGTTCATAGTTCTGCGATGTCTTGTAGCTTTGGAAAGATATTTAGGGTTTCATATGAAAAAGGGGTCAGAAATACCTTTTTCAAATGCAATTGTTGAAATCCCTCTATAGTCAGATATAGTATACCTTTGCCTTAGCTTTTCAATGTATGATATATAATGAAGTTTGAATAATTTGTTAACTGTACTCCTGTTAAGATGTAAAAGTCCATAAAAATAGGCTGTACAAAAGGAAAAAATCTTCTTACCCTCCCATTTTGAAAGTGCTTAATTTTAAATTGCATATTATAAAAACAACAATATATGACTATGTGACGCGTTTCTTTTTTAAAATTACAGACAATTGTGTTAAAAGTTTGAATGTTTACTCTTGAAACCTGCTTGTATCATTTATATGCTTATAACTATTATTTAAAAATAATATTGGGAGGTAAATTTTTGGTAGAAATGACTAGTTTAAATGTAAAGAATGTTCTCCCTAGATACACAAGATGAACAAGAAAGAACTGAAAAATACAGAGCATTCATACGAACTCTTCCAGGGGTCAACAGAGCAACACTGGCAGCAATAATTGAACACCTTTACAGGTTAGTGGACTCCTGAAACTTCTGAGCATTGTGGGGTAAAACCGCTGTCACTGTTTTGAAACTTAAATTTGTGTAGCTGAGCTTCCATATTTTACATGAAGATTTACAAATCTTAAAAAATTTTACTTTACCCTATGTTTTTTTTTACTTTTTTTATTGAAAAAAGGAGAATAAAAAAAACAAACAAATTTCCGCCTTCTCCCAGCCTCCCATTTCCCTCCCCCTCCTCCCACTCTTCTCCCCCTCCTCCCACTCTTCTCCCCCTCCTCCCACCCCTCTCCCCTTCCCCCAACTCCTCTCCCCCTCCCTCTCCAGTCCAAAGAGCAGTCAGGGTTCCCTGCCCTGTGGTAAGTCCTAAATCCTCCCCCCTCCGTCCATATCTAGGAAGGTGAACATCCAAACTGGCTAGGCTCCCACCAAGCCAGCACATTTGTTTCTGTGATTAAGGTATAATTACAGTTGAGTATGTTGGTGATATTCTTAAATCAGTAAGAAATGGTTGTTTGGATCCAGCTACCCCAGACCCTGCCCTGACATGCTGTTAACAAGCAGGACATTTAAAACTTTTCCAAGTATGAAGTTGGAGAAGATAATGTGTTGTTTTTGTTGGTCAGTAAATAAAGCTGTTTCGGCCAGTGGTTTAGAGGAATAAAGCTAGGCAGAAACACTAAACTGAATGATGGGAGATAGAGGGCACAGTCAGTGAGATACCATGTAGCCTCCTCAGGAGGCGACAAAGACAGGAACCTTGTGGAGTCTCGTTGGCTGGGAAACAAAGGAGCTGCCTCCAATAAAGGCAGGAGGTCATGAATGCTTTGTAAATCATATTAGCTGTTTGATTTTATAAGAAATGACTGATATAATCTGGTTTAGCATAGTAAAGGGAATACTTGCGAAAAGTCAGGAAAGCCTAATAAGGAAACATTTCCTCGGGCTCAGAAGAGAAGGTCACAGTAAGACTTTGAGAAAACTGGTTTTGAAATAATGGGGAGCAGCATCACAATACCAAGAAGTAAATAAAAAAAATTCAGTGTGCACAGTTATTCCAGAAATTAATCAGAGAAAATAAAGAGATTCATAGGAAGAATGATTACCGATAGAGGCTCAAGAAAGCCAGGAATTGGGCGAGGTCATCAAAAGTGGGAGTCACCTTGGATGCAGTCAGATTGATAAAGATTCTAATTCAATAGCTGCCCTGGATAACAGCTCACTTCTGCTATCAGTAGCAGCCACTTAGCTCCACTCACCACGCATTCACTATGCACTCCAGAGTAATTAAAGCAAGAGTCTCCTACTGAGATTCTGAGATCCGAGGCACACAGATAAACACAGATCAGTTTTCTAGATGTTTACAGTGTCATGTGATAAAAGTGCAGAAGTGGTCTGGACCAGCGCTTGGAATTGTTAACTCTTCCATTATTAAATTCCATATCCTTTTCATCTTGTAAATCATCTATGATGATTGCAGTTTCTTTGTCCAATTTCTACTATGCAAGTTTGCATTTCATTATGGATTTCTGACATTATCATATATAATACTACCATGTTTACTCCTTTTGTGTGTGTGTGTGTTTCCAGTGTAATTAAGTCGAGAGTCATGTAGCTGCTCTATATTCAGTTAGTGAAAACGCAATAAGGTCATGAACAGGCACTTGTATTTCTCCTCAACATTCTTATCCATGGAACTCTCCCTTGTGGAGGTGATTGCGGTTGTGAAGCACTGTTAACTTATATCAGTGAATATTTATAGTGCCCTTTGCAATACCCAAAGGTTGTAGCTTACTGTTTAGAAGAGTTAATTTACTTGTCGATATCTATTTATTTTAGAAAGGCTCGGGCGGGCGGGGGGGGGATGAAGAGTTAGCTCAGCAATTAAGATCACTTACTGATCTTTCAGGAGACTCAGCTTCCATTACCAACGCACATATGGCAGATCAAAATCATATGTAATTCCAGTTCCTGGAGATCCAGTGCTTCTTCAACTCTGTGTTATTAATAAATATTAATAAATAATAAGCAAAGACATTCTTGGTAGCTTTCTAAGATAAGGATGGCTGCATTTTTTAATTATGCTTTTGCTTATGGAGATACAATGATATCCTGTTTTGAACTGGATGAACACCTGTTGGGAAAGGACTTGGAAGTCATAAAGAACCATTTGGATTTTATTCTGTTAAAGAGAAAGTAGTTGTCTCATCAAGTCTAGTTTAGCATAGCAGCCCCTCTGATGGGATTCTCTGGTTAATGATGAATGACAACCAGGAAACAGTTTCTTTAGCTCTGATAAGAAGCTAAAGTGTGCATGACCTGACCGATGGTGCATTTTGTGGCAAGTGTAGCCTTTGCCTGTGAACTGACAACCCTCATTACAAGCCCAGCAAGTCCCCGTGGAGCCTGCATTATCTTGACTTCTTGTCCCTGTGCTTCTTTCAGGTGTGGTTGCAGCTACATACATCATTTCTAGTCAGGACTTTACTCATTTTTGTGCTCTGGGCGTGAGCTGTTCTTTGGTTGGCACTGTTTATGTATAGTCAGTCTCTGAGCACTGGAGAGGTGGAGGGGGTGAAAACAGTGGGGATTTAAAGACTCCTTTTAACAGTAATTTTGCTTCTCTTTTTAAGTAGACTTTGAGTGTCTTTAAATACCCACTGAACCTTTTAATTTGAAGAGCTTCATACAGTGTGTGTGTGTGTGTGTGTGTGTGTGTGTGTGTGTTTGTTTTAAAATGATAGCTGAGGATTTTAACTTGTATTATGATGAAATTCTTGAATATAAGTATGTCATAATGAGATATACTTTCCCATAACAGGGTTCAGAAATGCTCAGAAATCAATCACATGAATGCCCATAACTTGGCATTGGTCTTTTCTTCATGCTTATTTCAAACTAAGGGACAAACTAGCGAAGAAGTCAATGTAATTGAAGATCTAATTAATAATTACGTTGAAATATTTGAGGTAAGAATTCTAAGCCCTCTCCTCGTTACAATGGATTAGGCATCATGGCTTGCAGAACACGTTCCTTTTTGCAGGATGTTATTCAGGTCCTTGTGAATATTTAAAAATAGAGACCATGAAGGATAGTTTGCTTTGAAGGTCTTAGATATAATTGGATTTAAACCAGTAACCATTTATTTAAAATGTGGCAGCTTTTAAATATTTTCAGCATCTGTTGTCTGTTGGCCAGCCTACTATTTACAGGGCCTGTGTATGTTTTCTCCTCACTCTGTATATGCATTAAGTGTGTCTACTGAGAGGTGTGAAGTTAGGAGTTTAACAAATTCAGTGATCAACAAAGGCCTGTTAAATGTTGCTATTGAAATCACCCTGAGTGTTTTTAAAACTCTACTCCAATTGGACGAAAATTATGAAGCATTATCTTACGGCTTGTACTGAGTCCTCACAAGTATTTAGTTCACTTTTCAGTTGGCGGGTCTCTGAAGTGAG
The DNA here is from genome assembly GCF_037038515.1 of Microtus pennsylvanicus. Classification (NCBI taxonomy): domain Eukaryota; kingdom Metazoa; phylum Chordata; class Mammalia; order Rodentia; family Cricetidae; genus Microtus; species Microtus pennsylvanicus. The sequence goes on from NC_134590.1 coordinate 38,140,792, forward strand.
CATCTTTATGTTTTTTAGTAAACTATTAGAATAGGAATGTTTTTATTGTTTAAGGAAGATAAAATATGGGAAATAAGGCCAGGCTTTAGTAATTCTGGAAGAAGTTTTTTTCAATGTGTATAATTCTCACATCCCTTATTTTTTTTTTTTTTTTTTTTTTTTTTTTGGTTTTTCGAGACAGGGTTTCTCTGTGGTTTTGGAGCCTGTCCTGGAACTAGCTCTTGTAGACCAGGCTGGTCTCGAACTCACAGAGATCCACCTGCCTCTGCCTCCCAAGTGCTGGGATTAAAGGCGTGCACCACCACCGCCCGGCTCTCACATCCCCTCTTTGATCTAGAGTCTTTCAGAGCTTGCTCAAATGATACTTTCTCCTATTCTGTGGGTACAGATGTTCCAGATGAAACCAGATGAGTTAATGCGACCATTTAATAATCTTGAGAAATTTTACTATTATTATTATTATTTAATTTATTTACTTATTCTCCTCTCACATATTACTTTCCAACCACAGTTTTCCCTCCATCCTCACCTCCCAGTCCCTCCTATCCTCCAGACACCCCCCAGCTCCATTTTCTTAGAAAATAGCAGGCCTCCCATGGATATCAACCAAACATGGAATAACAAGTTATAATAAGACTAGGCACATATACCCTCTTATCAATGCTGGGTGAGGCAACCAGTAAGACAAAAAGGGTCCCAAGTGGAGGCAAAAGTATCAGAGACATCCTTACCCCCACTATTGGGAGTCCTGCAAGAATAAGTTACATAACCAAAACATATATGCAGAGGACATAGGTCAGACCCATACAGGCCCCCGATTGTAGCTTCAGTCTTTGTGAGGCTCTGTTAGCCCTGGATAGTTGATTCTGTGAGTCATATGCTTGTGGTGTCCTTGACCCCTCTGGCTCCTATAATTCTTCCTCCCCCTCTTCTGCAGGATGCCCCCCACCAAGTTCTGTCTAATGTTTGAGTGTGGTTCTCTGCATCTGCCCCATCAGTTACTGGATGAAGCCTTTCTAATGATGATTATGCAGGGTTCCCATCTATGAATATAACAAAATATCGTTAGGAATCATTTCATTGACTTTCTTATTTTTCCTCCACCAGTTGTGTTGGGTTCTATGCTAGGTATCTGGGCTTTCCAGCCTCTGGTTTCTGGCCCTTCAGTCTCCTTTTTAGACTCCAGGAGGTTTCTGTTGCACTGGATTTCTCCTTTGCCTCCCAAAAGCTCCTCATTTGCATTGCCTCTCCCTCTCTTTCTCCTCTGACACCTGATCTCATCTGTTCCCATCTCCACTGGCCCCTAGTTCACCCATATTATCTATTCTATTTCCCTTTCACAGGGAGATTCGTGTGTTCCCCCTTGAGCCCTCCTTGTTACTTAGCTTCTCTGGGTGTATGGATTGTAGCATGACTATACTTTTCTTTATAGCTAATATCCACATATAAGTAAGTACATACCATGTTTGTACTCCATCCATTTACCTGAAAGTCTCATGATATCATTTTTTTAACAGTTAAGTAATACTCCATTGGGTAAATTATTGTATTTTCTTCATCCAATCTTCTGTTGAGGGATATCTAGGTTGTTTCCAGTTTCTGACTATTTTGAATAAAACTGCTATGAACATAGTTGTGCAAGTGTCCTTGTGATAGGATGGAGTGTCCTTTCGGTATGCCTGGAGTGGGACAGTATTCCTTACCAGAGAAAAATGTAAGATTTTAGTAATGTAACAGTTTGTATTTTAATTTCTAGGAGAGTTCGTATCAGAACTGCCTTTTCTTGTGCTTTGGTCTCTTTCTCATTTTCTCCTGTTTGTCAAGTGTTTTTGTTTTTTTGATCAATAGCAGCTTCTTTGAAATGATTTGATGCTGAGATAAAATAAATGTGGCTTTACATGCTCTCTTTATTATGCTAATAAAGCTAAATGGTTACCTTCCTAGTGTTGTTGAACTTAAATTTTTACTGAAAGTTTAACAAGCCCTTAAGGAATTTTTGTTTGAGTGATGAGTCTTGTTTCTCACCTGCAAGTAATTTCAGACATTTTCCATGGGAACCTGTACTTGTAAATCTCTATGGTTTTCCATGAGTAAACTCTACAGTCTGATGGGCCAATGTCAGAGCATGTTCTAAGCCCCATGAGGCTCAGTTGGCTTCGTGTTGCCCAAATTGTGGGGCTCCTGTGATCAAGGTGATGATAATGATGACATCCTGGTCTCTTTACAGTTGGTCGTTACTTAAATTCCTGAGGAGCTAGGTGAGAAAGAGCACCTTCGCTCTGTGTGCTTTACATTATTAGAATATCCCAAATTATATTTTAAACAGGTTAAAGAAGACCAAGTCAAACAAATGGACATAGAAAATAGCTTTATAACCAAGTGGAAAGACACTCAAGTGAGTAGTAAGAGTTAGTCTCTAAAGACTTAAAAACCAAATGTTCGTAAATACATTTGTTGTGTGTGTTCAAGTTACTATTCGATGTAGAGTAAAAGAGACTGGTAAAAGACTGGGGCAACTCTGAAACCCGAAGCATACATGCAGAAAGTATTAATATAACCTTAAATATTGAGGAAGCACTGGTTATTATTTACTAAAAACAAAACACCGTTGCCTATGGCAGTGGATTTCAAAGGAAGCATTTAAAGCCAAAGAAATACTAGAATAAATTGCAAAATTCCACAGCATAATGATTTTATCCCTTATGATTAGGAAAATATAAATGATTTCCTATATGCTTCTGTTCTGCACGCTCTCAGATGATTGCATTAATGAGACGGTTTCTAAGGTGACCTGTGTAACGCATACTAACTTTTGTCTTAAGTCTGCTTTTCTAAATCCTGTCTTGCTTTCCTAGTCACATTGCATTGGATTTGTGTGCTCAGGATGCACCATGCTTTTCCAGGGTGCTTTATCTTGTTTGATGAATTCACTGGAACGTCTTAAGGTTGATCATTAATCATCTTCTGGTAACTAGGAATGATAATTGATTCAGGGTTTCACTGTAAATAATAGAAATGGGTCAAATGTACTCTGTTCATAATTACACTCAGATAATGAGGCAAATTCCTGCTTATTAGTCGGACTCAAAGTTTGCTTCAGTCCTGAAACGTCTGCTTCTAATTAAAGGAATCATTGCAGCTATCATTCTACATGAAGCAGATGAGCGCATGCTTAGATTCCCCAGAACTAATACTGTGATACTAATTACTTAACAAATGATTACCTCCATTTTACTGGGTGTAATTAATCCAACTTTTAGAGGAGTTAGGTATAACACTAAACTAAAAAAAAATCTGGCTTATTTTCAGTGTTTATAATTCTCACTTGGTGTGACTGTAATTCGGTCCTGAAATGAAGGACTGTGAGCCTGAAAGGAAATCTTTGTCCGTCTAATCTGTATTGCTGTTGCCTGTGGATCTCTTTGTATTTTGCAACAAAGAAAACAGTCTTGAACACCTTGAATTTACCATAAGTGAATCAATTATATATAAAATAAATTGAGAAAGACATAGGAATAATGTGGAAAATGGTTATTTCTGCTTGGGTCTTGCTTCACTCTATTTAAAGCCCCGTTTTGGAGTATTTGTTGAGTGCTTCTGTCTTCTTCCCGTTTTAATTCTTAGCTTCTTAATTACTTAACTACTTAGCTACTTATTGGTTCACTCTATATTCTGTGGTGTGTGCTTTTTTTCACTTATATGATGTTTTCTTCTTGCTGCGATGTTTATACAAACAGTGAAAAGCAAACATGGTAGCTGCATCTTTCTCCCTAGAAATTGTATGTAACTCAAAACTGAGACAGAGAATTTGGAAATAAGCTTTTTTTTTTTTCATGCAGCATAGTGACAGAATAACTAAGTGTGCTTTTTCAAAGTGCATTTAAATCTTTTTCCCTCGGTGCACTTTAATCTTTCTTGCTTAAAGAAATTAATAAGTAGCTAAGTAGTTAAGTAATTAAGAAGCTAAGAATTAAAACGGGAAGAAGACAGAAGCACTCAACAAATACTCCAAAACGGGGCTTTAAATAGAGTGAAGCAAGACCCAAGCAGAAATAACCATTTTCCACATTATTCCTATGTCTTTCTCAATTTATTTTATATATAATTGATTCACTTATGGTAAATTCAAGGTGTTCAAGACTGTTTTCTTTAAGCAAGAAAAATTCGGAATGCTCAGAACCAGTGTTTGCTGCGATAAAATCAGATTTTAGACTTGTATGCCAAGGATAATTTAGCATCAGAATGATTACATCTCAGAATGTTTTTAAATTATTGGTGATAGATGTTTTTAGTGGTTATACAGTAGACTTCTGAAAAAAAAAGAAAGAAAGGTCAATGCAAATTAATTTTTTTGGTTGGATGCTGAGCCATCTCTCCAGCCCAATGCAAATTATTTTTATGTATTGATTTGTATCTTTGGCCAATGTTTAGTTCTGTTGGTCTATTCTGTGCTGATTTTTACTTTTCCTTTTTACCTGTAACTTTACTCTTCATCTCTGTTAGAGCATGTAATGACCCACATAAGCATTCTTAGATGCTTCAGCAAGAATAATGAAAGCTTGCTTGTCCACCTCATTCTATTGTTTACTTGTACTTTTCTTGCAAAATTACTTTCTTTGTTTATAATTTTAGCTCAGCTTTGATTAGCATACCTTCCCATTTCAATGTTTGAATGTGTTAGCTGCATGAAATCTTAACCAGGGCCTATTTTGTCCTTTAAGATTATGTCCATATGCACTAAGAGCTTTTCATATTCTGTGGCTCTTAATCTCTTGTTGTCAAATGCAGCCTACATCCGCCCTAGAGCCATTGCTTCAGTATTTGAAGCTACTAAGGCCTTGATCATGGCATAAAAAATTCAGACTGTGAATGATGTTACTACTTATACCACTTATTCGGTATAATAAATATGTTTGTCTGTGAGAAAAGAGCACGCTTTGAAATAAGTACCTAATAATGGTGACCAGAAGAACTGAGGTGACTTCATTGCTGTACATTTTTGAGATGGGTGACGAGCATTTTGTAACTCTGTTCAGTGCTGTGTATGTGATTTTGTGACATAATTACGTGTGCTGTCTTCACGTCTGCCTTCCTAGGTGTCCCAGGCTGGAGACTTGTTAATTGAAGTATATGTAGAAAGGAAGGAACCTGACTGCAGTATTATAATCCGGGTGAGTCCTAAGGTGCAAAGGGCTGTCGGAATGCTCAGAACCAGTGTTTGCTGCGATATTTTCCAGTGTATTTTGTATTTTAAGTTCTCTTCCCTTCCAACAGTGACTGGCAGCAAGATTGATCTTTCCTAGCAGGACCCTCCAGGAATTCGGTATTTTAATTATTTGGAAGAGAGCATCACCTGTGCATGAGTTTCGATTTTTCTGCAGATGCTAGAAAATAAACTGAACTCAAGTTCTTGCTTCTCCCTTCCTAAAATTTTAACTTAAGGCAAATTATTTACCCTGCCTTAGCCCCCATTTTAACAATAAAGTGAGGAAAATTTACAGTATTAATATTGTATCACTGATGGAATGACTCATAAATCAAAAACTATGCACATAGCAAATTATTTCCCAAATTGCTATTTAATAAGCAGCTATTTTAGTATTATGAATGCCCAGTCTCATTTCTTATATTCTAACATTTACACTTAATATTGGGTAACTCTTTCTTTTCTTTGAGCTAAATTAAAAATAGGTGTTTTCTGTAGTATTGTCCTCAATAACTGGTCTACATTAGGGGCAGTTGCAGAACTCCTGCATGCTCTTACTTGGTAAGATGATTGTTCCTGAGTAAAGAATACATAAACTTCTCTGTAGCGGAAGTTTGCTTTATTATCTCTTTTAAACTCTTAAGATGTTAAATATATTGCTACTATTAAGTCAAGTAATTCCAGTGGTTATGTATTGTGACTTTATGCCATTAGTACCTTGCTTAGCACATGGACCTGGAACATGATCATGGAGTCTATGAACAGATCTCGTAGGAGACATTTTCTCTTCACTAGTCACATCATAGTTCTGATGCTGAATGTTTGACTGTAGTCATAATGGAGATGAGAAGCTATTACAAATTAAATTACAGACTAAATCTACCAGCAGAATCTTTTATTAATGCTAGAAGGTATAGAATACATGATTTAACTGCATGCATATATATGTTTTATAAGAAAGAATATATATATTCTTTGAAAGCATATTTTAATTTTGTAATTCTAATGAAGTTGTATTAAATGTTACTATTATGCAAAAGTTCTCATATTTTCAACTGTCTTAGAAGAAAAGACTATGCAATTCCAAACAATACCAGAAAGCAGAACAGCAGTAGCAAACTATACAACAATAATCAAATAATCACTACCATTTGCATATGGCTATAAGAGTGTAAAACCATATTGCAGTATTTATACTGTTGATTTTGACCTCAAGGCCTGGAGGCATATGATACACCATGTTTTGGGAAATAGAAAATGGGAATTAAAGACATTAAGGGCATACCACAGACCTGGATCATCATTACACTGAACCTAATATTCATTACACTGCTCTTTGCATTTCATAAATTAATGCTTTCCTGAGTGTGGAGTTCAAGGCAACTCCTACCACCTACTCCCCAAATTTAATTTCTCACTCACTTTTAATCTATTAAAACAGTGCTATATTTCTCTTTAAGAAAATCTTTCCAGAGAGAAAGAAATGACTCATTAATCAGAAGTTCTTCTATAAGACCCTAGTTTGATTCCCAGAACCCACATGATAGCTCACACCATCTGTAACCCCAGTTCTAGGGAATTTGAAATCCTCTTCTTACCTCAGAGGGCTAAAGGCACTCAAGTGGTGTGCAAACATTCATACAGGAAAAGCATGCAAACCCACAACATAATAAAATTAAAATTATATATATTTTAGAACAATGCAGATTTGAGCCATCATGGGATTATTCACCTGCTTTTCCATTTTGCTTCATGTTCTCCACTTTTACAGGATGCTGATGTAAACAGTTTAAGTTTACAATTTTTTGTGCTTCTCTAAATAGAAAAGTAAAATGTTTAATTACTATATCTCAGAATTTCATGAAGATAGAATGAGTGAGTTACCTATAATCTCTCTATGTCTCTCTCTCACACACACACAAACACAACATGGACTGTATTGTGACTATATGAACTGATGAGCAATTCTAAGAAATTTTTAATTTAGATTATTCATGCAAATTGACTTATAGTTGCAGTATTCTAGTTATTACTATGTCTTCTGTTTAACATTATCAGTAAATTTTAACTAAAGAAAACCTTGTTGCTTTTTTTTTAATAATACCTAATCAAGATTGGCAAGAACCCAGAACCTCAGAGTCCCTGAAAGGGTGATAGGCTCATACAGTGGCCTTTAACTTTGAGGTGCTTGTGGATCTGAGCCCCAGGCTGGAGCTGCAGATTCTACTGAATCCTGAAATACTAGCTTGAATGCACTCTGTATGTTGGGATGCCACCATCTGTCACTTGGCATTGCAATGAACACCACAGACACCAAAACCCCAGGGCTTCTTGGCATGGCAGATACGATTTAATCATCTTCACATTATTTAGGGTCCAGGCTGAATAAACCAAGTAACTCTACACTCTTGATTATAGAAAGACAAATGAAAAGTTTTACTGTGAGAAAATTATCTTACTTCTCCAATGAGGTTTGTGTGTGTGTAGATGGATGGATGGATAGATAGATACATGTATAGATAGACAGACTAGATATATATTGTGTGAGTGACCTAGTTGCTTACTAAGAAAATAGTTTTTCCTGCTGTTTCTCTATTACAATATCTCTTTGACTTGACATTACAATGTATTTTGTGGAGAAAAATATCACTATGGTGTTTTCCTTGTTCTTAGAGTATCATAAGATGGGGAATCTGATTGCCCTAGCACAAGACTACTTCTGTGTCAGACATTGTTGAAGACATTTTCCTTCTCTTACAGATATCTCCTGTAATGGAAGCTGAAGAGTTAACTAATGATATATTAGCAATAAAAAATATTGTTCCTACTAAAGGTGATATTTGGGCTACATTCGAAGTCATTGAAAATGAAGAGCTAGGTGAGTGCCTTTCGTGCCGGAGACTTTTATTCCTTAGAGAATAAAGTACACTTCGTGACAAGCCATTATTAACATTTGCCGTTTTCCAAATATTCAGATCTCATTGTGAATTCCACTCTACCTCTATGCCTGTCTTGACATATGTTATCACCACTTGAGGTTGACATCCTATGATGTTTCTCATCAGAATAATTAATCCTTTCATTAACTATAGAAATAAGTATAAAGCAATAGGTATGTTTGTTGCTGCCTTATCAAATAATGTTTCCGTTTATAAGAACAAACAGTTTGATTTATAACAATATCATAAATGTCACCCTCTCAACACCTTATCTCTGTATGATCTGTATTTACTAAGAACAAAGGATGCATATTTAAAAGATTATTGCCCACTCCAAATCCATCATTTTAGATCTAGCAGAAATCTCTCTTTTGGCTGGTGTGTTGTTTTTTTCCCTATCATTAGTGTATCCCTTTGTCATCTTTCCTCACAAATAAACTGAAGAGTTAAGAGACCATCTCAAGCACCTTGACTGTCCTGGTTGTGAAATGCTGAATAAGCTTAACATTCTAATGACATCATTTGGTTTCAAAGACCTCTAGGGAAAAAAAATAAGATGCAGGATTTTGTTGTACCTTGACCATCTGTCTAGCTGATACCTACTAAGGTCTTGGGACCCTTTCAAGTGTAGCTGTCAAAGTGCCAAATGGAAAAACCTTGCCACCCACAAGCTCAAGAAAAAATTAAAATTCATGTTGAACTACCCCAGGGTGCATGATTTGGAACATTGAAGTCAGCATTGGGATGGAAGGGGATTAATATGCACTCCTTCATCTCTCCATCTTGGTATTTTTATTCAGCTGATTTTTTTTCTTGCATAATTCCTCAACAATTAATGGGACTTACAATATGATATTATCAATATGTCTTGTCAAGATACAGTATTCCCTAGTGCTTGGGTGTCAATTCTTGGTATCTCCTTCATTAGACACTATCCCCACTGGACAGAATTGCTCTGGCAAGTGACTCCTGTGACCCCCAACTGTGAAACTCAGCAGAGCTGTTTCAGCTTCACTCTACCTGACATTCTGTGCCATCGATTGTTAGTGACCTTCTTTTTTCCCTGTGGTGAGATCCAGTCTATTTTCAGGGCTGCCTCCATGTTCTTCTTGATTCTACAATCGTTCCATAAAATTTATACTTTCTTTTTTTTTCTGTCTGTTGTTAAAAAGTGTGTTTGTCTCTATGGGTGTCCTTTTGTTATCTTTTCTATTTTACATATTTTTTGTACTTGACTAGCATTGGGAGGTGGCAGTTTTCATGGGTACCTTTGCTCTTCGTCACTGCAGCTGACTACTGGCCACCTGATTGCCTCCCTTAAAGTCTAGACCTAGAGTGTCTCTACAGTGACCTGCATTGGTGCTCATGCTACCTGGCTTAATAAATGTTTCATAGTAGATGTAAATAACACATCTGTGGTTTAATTTGGAGTTGCCTCTGTTTTCCAACACTGTGCATTATAAATATTAGCCATAAATTTAAAATATTACTAAATAAAGCATAGTATATAACCAAATGATCTAGAGTCTTTTGGGTTTTTTTGTGTGTAAAGAAATCACTTTGATTCCCATACTCAATATATTTGTGGATAAAAGATATCTGTTGACATTATTACCAAAATTAACTGTGTAAGTCACAAATTGGGTTATATTGTTCCATCACTGAAATCATCTTTTTATTGTTTCTCATTCCCTAATTATTCCATCATTTTGACCTCCCACAGAAATTTCCAGACTTGGATAAAGTATGGAGAAGTTCTTTGCCTGGAAGAAATATTGATACTGTCTGTTGCAGTTATCAATGGAATACTCATTTTTATCTTTAACTTATAACCGAACCTATATTATTAACATTTAAATTTGTATTCTGTTCTTCTGTGATAGAGACCAAAATGGCCTATTAATTTCTGTTTACTCATGCATGGTCTCTATTATCCTTCTCCAGACATTTCTGAACTCCTCTCAAAAGTCAAATCCACAGGCTTATGCCTGTAGGCTGTGACCATACCTATGACTCATTTCTTTTCTGTTGAATTTCTGTCCATCAGCTTTTTGTCACTGTAACAAATATTTGTGATAAACCATAGAAAAGGAGGATAGCATTGATTTTGTTTTGTGTTTGCCTCACCACTCAGATGTTTCAGCATGTGCTTTGTTGACCTTTGGTCCTGTGTGGGGCAAACCATCTTGATTAGGAGTTTGGAACAGGGAAAAGTTGCTTGTTACTTGATAGTAAGGAAGCAAATAGACAAAGTTAAGGTCTTAGTCTTCAAGAGCATGGCCCAATGAGCTAGCATCCTTCCCTTACATGATAGTTGACAGAGGTTTCAGTATATCCTTAGAGAACCCATAGATCCTGACCATATCTTCAACATATGAATTTTGGATATCATTCCAAACCTAAGCTGTACTAGAAAGGTTTTTTGTTTGTTTGTTTGTTTCATTTTCTGTCTCCATCAGCAACTACTCTGTTCTAAGCTATGCTGTGGTTTTAGTACTTAACCCCAAACTGATTTTTCCCTCTTTGTATGTCATGAACTTCTAAAAAAGTTATCAGTTTGAAGATCCTCATTTAAGTAGACTTCACTGAGGATTTGGGTTTTGTGAAGCAAGTACTTCCTGTGCAGCAATATGATAGCAAAATATTTTCTTTCTCTTGTAAATACTATCAGAGATCTATGTGCTTTTTATTAATATTATTTCATATTCTCCTCACCTATATGTAAATGGCTAATAAAATACCAGTTGGGATGAAGAGTGGCTTTTGCCCTACTGAAATGGCCCAAAGATTTAGAAGTGGAAGTGCCATAATCATTTGTGGAAACCGGAACAAATCAATGTAAAGATAGATATCTAATGATATAAGCTGTTGTTTCCAATGAAAGTCCACTAACTTTCCTATTGAACTAAGTAGATAAGAGTCATTCTTTTATTATTATTATTATTATTTTTGTTTATTTTTTTAGTTGTTGAAAAAGAAAAAAAAATTTCCACCTCCTCCCCGTTTCCCATTTCTCTTCCCCTCCTCCCACATATCTCTCCCTCCCCTTACTCCCCTCCCCCTCTGTCCCTCCTCCCCCACTCCATTCCCCCTTCCTCTCGATAATTAAGAACAGTCCATATTCCCTGCCCTGCGGGAAGTCCAAGGTCCTCCTACTTCTATCCAGGTCCAGGAAGGTGAGCATCCAAACAGGCTAGGCTCCCACAAAGCCAGTTCATGCAGTAGGATCGAAACCTAGTGCCATTGTCCTTGGCTTCTCATCAGCCTTCATTGTCCGCCATGTTCAGAAAGTCCGGTTCCATCCCATGCTTATTCAGTCCCAGTCCCGCTGGCCTTGGTGAGCTCCCAATAGATAGTTCCACTGTCACAGTGGGTGGGTGCACCCCTCGTGGTCCTGACTTCCTTGCTCATGTTCTCCCTCCTTCTGCTCCTCATTTGGATCTTAAGAGCTCAGTCCAGTGCTCCAATTTGGGTCTCTGTCTTTATCTCGATCCATCGCCAGATGAATGTTCTAAGGTGATATGCAAGATATTCATCAGTATGGCTATAGCATAGGGTCGTTTCAGGTTTCCTCTCCTCAGTTGCCCAAGGAACTAACTGGGGACATCTCCCTGGACACCTGTGAGCCCCTTTAGAGTCAAGTCTCTTGCCAACCCTAAGATGGCTCCCTTAATTAGGATATATATTTCTCTGCTCCCGTATCCAACCTTCCTTTATCCCAACCATCCCATCCCCCCAAGCTCCCCCCATCCTCCCCTTCTCACGTTTCTCACCCCATTTCCCCTTAGCCCTATGCCACCTCACCCCCAAGTTCCCAGTTTTTGCCCGGCAATCTTGTCTACTTCTCATATTCTGGCGGATGACTATATGATTTTCTTTGGGTTCACCTTCTTATTTAGCTTCTCTAAGATCACAAATTATATGCTCAATGTCCTTTATTTATGGCTATAAACCAATTATGAGTGAGTACATCCCATGTTCATCTTTTTGGGTTGGGATACCTCACTCAGGATAGTGTTTTCTATTTCCATCCATTTGCATGCAAAATTCACAAAGTCATTTTTTTTACCGCTGAGTAGTACTCTAATATGTATATATTCCACACTTTCTTCATCCATTCTTCCATTGAAAGGCATCTAGGTTGTTTCCAGGTTCTGGCTATTATAAATAATGCTGCTATGAACATAGTTGAACAAATGCTTTTGTCATATGATAGGGCATCTCTTGGGTATATTCCCAAGAGTGGATCTTGGGGTAGGTTGATCCCGAATTTCCTGAGAAATGGCCACACTGATTTCCAAAGTGGTTGCACAAGTTTGCATTCCCACCAGCAATGGATGAGTGTGCCCCTTACTCCACAACATCTCCAGCAAAGGCTATCATTGGTGTTTTTTATTTTAGCCATTCTGACAGGTGTAAGGTGGTATCTCAAAGTTCTTTTAATTTGCATTTCCCTGATCTCCAAGGAGGTTGTGCATGACCTTAAGTATCTTTTGGCCATTTGAACTTCTTCTGTTGAGAATTCTCTGTTCAGTTCAGTGCCCCATTTTATATTTGGGTTAATTAGCATTTTAAAGTCTAGTTTCTTGAGTTCTTTATATATTTTGGAGATCAGACCTTTGTCTGTTGCAGGGTTGGTGAAGATCTTCTCCCAGTAAGTGGGTTGCCTTTTTGTCTTAGTGACAGTGTCCTTTGCTTTACAGAAGCTTCTCGGTTTCAGGAGGTCCCATTTATTCAATGTTGTCCTTAATGTCTGTGCTGCTGGGGACATACGTAGGAAGTGATCTCCTGTGCCCATATGTTGTAGAGTACTTCCCACTTTCTCTTCTATCAAGTTCAGTGTATTTAGCCTGATATTGAGGTCTTTAATGCATTTGGACTTGAGTTTTGTGCATAGCGATAGATATGGATCTATTTTCATTCTTCTACAGGTTGACAACCAGTTCTGCCAGCACCATTTGTTGAAGATGCTTTCTTTCTTCATTGAATACTTTTAGATCCTTTATCAAAAATCAGGTGTTCATAGATTTGTGGGTTAAAATCCGGGTCTTCTACTCTATTTCATTGATCGACTTCTCTGTTTTTATGCCAATACCAAGCTGTTTTCACATGAGTTTAAACCATTGATGACACTTTTTATGAAGCTGGAGAACTTCCGTCCTACCCCATTTTCTCTTTACACTGAATTTTTGTCAATATGTATGGAGAAGACCGTATGAAGTGCTGTTTCTTGATAATGTCCTTCTTCCACATGATATATGCCATAACCTATGCAATCTGCCATCACCCAAGACTGCAAGTATCACCATCAACAAACATATATTTATAACTATATAGTCTAACAGTGTTTGATAACTCAATCCATTATTCATGAATTTTCATTCCTTTCTTAAATTGGAAAAGTGTGTCATTTCACAATTGGAGTATTTAATGGTCTGTAATATTTATCTGTTCATTTTCAACTCTGTTTTTTATTTAGAAAATTAGATTTGCAAAGTTTTCATCCTCCTCAATTATTTCATACAGTGATCCTATTCAGAAAAAAAAATACTCTTAAATTTTGTGACAAGAATTAGTTATCTATCCTTTAGCAAACGTCTCTCCTCTAACATATTTCAGTATAGTGAGAACACAGTTCCATCTACATGGAATCTGCTTATAATTGAGTGTAATAGTGACCCTCTTTGGTATAAGTCTGCCTATCAATTGGAAATCTCATTACCAATTCTACTCCATGGCTCATCCCCTAGTCCAATATCAGTGTGATACCTGCCTTGTCACACCTACTGTTCAATCATTATTGTCTTTTCATGAAATGTTTAAACTACTGCTACTGTTTCTTTACCAGAAAGGAAGAGCAAACTGCTTCTTTTTTTTTTTTTTTTTTTTGCTAATATTTCCTTAGTTTGGACTCGAAAACATCTCTGTGCTCTCTTTCCTTCCAAAAATTACATATGAGAAACCAGCATGGGAATCTTACATGATTGAACAAAATAAACATAAGGATTGAACTTAAAATATCAGGACTTAAGTTTCAGTAGGTTTAGAATTCAAATCTCTGGATCTTGCCTTAACTCATTAGATGATTAGGAGAAAGTAAAACTTCTGTGAAAAGTTCTTTTACATATAAAGTAAGGTTACTAATACGTATTGAACTGTGCAGTCGTGAATATGTAAATCATGATTGACATATTGTACACAATGCATACAGTATCTGCATGTGGTTTTTCTGTAAATTGACAGATTCTAATTGGATCTGTACTATCAGCTTGCATGTAATTTAATCAACAATTGTGTAAAGGGAGCACTTACTACGATTAAATTTATTTTGTATAAATCTACTTCCAATTATATGAGAATGCGTTTGTGAGTCTATCTGTTTGATCAGTCATTGACTTATGACTTAGACAAATTATGAGCAATTTAGACCTTTGTACAATTTTTCAGAAAAGATTTGTAAAAAGCAAAATTAATCCAATAAAAGCAATCTTCACTTTTCTGTCCTTTGTCTGGTTTTACAAAGACAAATATTTTATTTATCTGATAAATATTTTCTGTTAATTTATGGACTATGAGATAAACTCAGAAACAATGGACTTCAGCCCTGGGATAGTTACTGAGAATCTACTATGTAGTCAGCATTGTGCTGTGTGCATGTATATCTTTCCAATGCATGGCTAATAGTCATTATGATAATAAGTGGGCATGCTTTAATGGGTACAGAAGGAAGAACTACATTTCCATTTATGGACAGGGAGCCAAAATATTACTCTCTCTTTTGGGGACCTGGGTTTACTGATGACTTCTTTCTTCTTAATTAATGAAGCCATAGCAGGAGAGGAGGTGATGTATTTATTGTATACTGTTTAAGATTCTCTCATCAATTTCAGTAAGAAAAGTCACAGATCGGTGCCCTTAGCATGCACTTCTTTATTTGTTGTCAGCATTTGTACTTTAACTACATACATATTCCAGGGTGTTAATGTGCTGTACATTTGGGAACTGAAATAATTGACCAATACACAGCTGCAGAGCTGGGAAAGAGTAGTGGCCTCTTCATATTAGAAATTCTGTTCTGTCTGCTTCTTCATTCACTGCTAGTCCACTATGAAAAAGTTTGCATATACTTAGAATATGCTTATGCACACACATCAATATTAACTAACTGACATATTTTAATCCACAACTAGAGCTTCTGCATGAAATTTTAATTATTGTTAAAACTGGCTTGTAAAATGCCATGCTAAGAATGTGTGATGCATATTTCTAAGGCGAAACATATATGGATTAAGAGTCATCAAATAGATTTTCTTCAGATATCATTTAATTCCTTGCTTGTAGGCTTCTTATATAGAGATAATTTATAATATCAAAACAAAGTTCATATATTTCTTCTAATAATTAAAGTAAAATAAAAATGCACTATTTCTTATTTTCAAATGTTCCTGCAACCATATTTTATGATTTGATATTGATTCCACTATGAGAATACTAGCTATAAATTATTCACTATTATTGACTGGAAATTAAAAGATTGTAATCTTATTGAGATAAAAAAAGATTATTTTGTGCCTATTAATAATGGGCAAGATTAATCTGCTAGTCCTCTTAAGGTTATTTAGTTGCATATGCTAATAGGAATGATATCTAAATTAAAAACAGACTAAGACACATGGTCATTGTTGTAAATGAGATTGTATCTTAAAGGGAGCATGTCTAAATTTTAAAACAATAGTTGCATAGATTAATTTATATTTGGACTGAATATGTTACCTGTCTATATATTTTGGTCTCCTGCTTGCAGTTCTAGTCCTATTACTGTTTAATGAAAAATGTTTATACCATTGCATATATATCATACATGAGATGTTTGGAAACCTGTAATCATTTAATACATTTTTACATTAGTTAGTTTAACTTGGGTTTGTATTTACAGAGCGTCCACTTCACTACACAGAGAATGTATTGGAGCAGGTGCTTCAGTGGAGTTCATTAGCTGAACCTGGTTCTGCTTACCTTGTGGTGAAGAGATTCTTAACCATCGACACGATTAAGCACTGCAGAGGTAGGCATGCTTCCTTCACAGTGCAAAGGTCGTAAAAGTTCAAGTAGCTGAAGCATGGTTATCAAGAAACGAGTGGTGTCTGAAAATGGGGGAAAGGGAGTAGCAAAATACAGAATCTGATTCCATAGTATTGTGAGGAAGTTTTAGTGTGTCGCACTGTGGCTGCAGCTGGCTCATATGATGATACATGTAAATGTTCTGGAAGTAGTGGATTGTGTTTGTAAGGGTAGTTTGTGCTTATGCATGAATATTATAGTTTTTATGTTGACATTCATTTCTGGCTATTTAAAAGACCACAGGCCATCTAGCCTCTGAGATTGGGGGCGGTATAATTCTCATTTATTTAGATGATTTTTCAGACCAAATAAGCACAAATACAAGGACATAACAGTGAACTGGAAGGAATCACAACAGTGTTCAACAAGAAGTCAGCTAGCACAGCAAACCATAGACAACTGTCTCTCAACATGTATGAGAAGTCAAAAGCTTGATCTTGAAACTTTTCTGTTGTGTTGTCATCAATTGACAATTTAGGGAATGTTTCATCTTGTCTTATTCTTAAAGCAATCTTCAGAACTAAGCATTAATATCTGTCAATATAAATTTACATATTACTTTGATAAGTAATGTCAGCAATAACCATTATTACTTATTATTCATATATAATTAACCAAGCACTGCAGATATCATAGGTCATTTAAACTTCTAAAATATTTTTTTGTTATTAAATGTATGTTTGGCTCAAGTCTATTACCATCTTCAATTTCTCCCCTTTCCCATTTACAACTTAGGGTGATTTGAGTAAATATTTTTTTGAATGCTTGATCCCAGTTGGTGAACAGATTTGAAAGGATTAAGAAGAATAGCCTTGGAGATGTGTCAGTGAGAATAGGCTTTGAGGTTTCAAAATCCCAGGTCAGGCCCAGTCTCTTTTAAGTTATCAGATACTTCTCCAGCATTATGCCTTCCTATCAGACACCACCCTCCCTGCCGTAATGACAATGGACTAAACCCCTTGAAGCTGTAAGCATGCCCACTGTTAAGTGCTTCCTTTTATAGTTGCCTTGATCATGGTGTCTCATTAGAGAAGTTGAAAAGTAATTAAGACACTTTTTCCTCCTATCTTTTTATGTTCTCTGTCTCTGCCTCTGTCTCTCTGTGTCTCTGTCTCTCTCTCTCTCTCTGTGTGTGTGTGTGTGTGTTAATACTCACTAAATCCATTTAGTGCCTGTCTATATGTATATAGATGAAGGAGCATCTAGTAAATCATAGGCAGCCTCTCAAAACCTGCATCCCTGAAGAAAACTGACTCTCTTCTCCCAGCAGCCATGCATTGCCAGTAGCTCCTTAGACAGGGGTGGGACTTCATGAAATCCTCCCCTACTCACACTGGGATTATCTCTAGTTTAATCTTGTGTAACTGTTCTACATGTAGTCCCAGGCATTGTGAGCCCATGTGTGCAAATGTGTTGTCATGTCCAGACAACATTGCTGCACTGCATATGTTCATTTATTTCTATCTGCTCCAGTCGGCTACCAATCCCTGATCCCTGAGAGGAGGGAGTGTGGCATGGAACTCTTAGGCAGAGCTGCACACTCCGCAGTTTTTGTTTCTGTACAATAACCTATTGTATATTTCTGTGTTAATTAGCTCTACTGCAAAAGAAGCTTCTCTAATGAGGGTTGAGAGATACGCTTGTCTATGAGCATAAAGATAAGAACTTCAGCACCATTTATTCCTGTGTCTGTTTAACATCAGAATAGTACTAGGTTCAGCTCTAGGGCCTTTTAAAACCTTTTTTAGAAGACTGTATCAATTTTCATATTATTTTATTTTATAAGTGAAAATTAGAGAAAGTAATTTGCACAACATTCCACAGTTAGTAAATACCAGTTTTGAAAACAAATTGTTCTATTGTCTAATGATTTTAAAAATTAAAATTAGAAGAGGTGGTGGTTGAAGAGCTTTAATTGTGTAAATGTGCTCAGTTGGATTTTCACCTCATACATGCTCATCGGTCAGTGAGTTCTTAATTTCAGCAAAGTTTCATATGGTAGTTTCTAATTTCATAGTAAGGTCTTTTATATTTTATACTAATTCAGATTGGTTTTATCAAGTGGACTTTTTATTTTCAATCATTTAAATAAGCAAATAAATACTAATTTTAGTATAGAAACTTAGCCTTCCACAACCTTTATCTTTAAATCTCTTTACTACCCCCATGTTCTTTAAAAGACATCCTTCTCATATCTGATCCTATGAATGCAGCAGACATCCATGTCACAGTGTTCTCACCTAGAGGAGGTTGTGCCTCCCCCCAGGAACACGGCAGGGTATCTGTAGACCTTTGTGAGCATCACAGTAGGGGATAGTGTGAGAGACTAGGAGTGTCTGATATTTAGATGCTGGGTTCTGCAAATGACTCGAAAAAGCACAGAGAAGTCCACACAGTTGATTTTCTAGACCAAATGGCAGTGGTGATAACTTCGAGCATCTCTGGAGTGCTTTGTAGCTATTTGTATGTTAGTTATTCTTCTTTAACATGGAATACAAAAATATGTCAGGAAAATCTTGAATTAGCTGTGTAGCTTTTCATTAAACATGCAAAGCCATGGGTTTGATTTCCAGTTCTCATAAGATTTAAATATCAAAGAATCATGATTTTTTATGAATCATCTCCTTTTAAAATTGTGGAATATATCAAATCACTTCATGTTTTTAATAGAAATAAAATTTCTCTTGTATCCAGTGTTATTCTTTCAGTGATAATCTTCTTTTAATATTGTCTAATTGTCCACATTTCCAGTTGTTGAAAATTTGCACCTCCATGCAATATCTCAGCCAACTCAGAGCATCTCTGAAGTGTCTTTTAGTGTTGTGATAATGTGATTTTAAAAAAATACAAGGAAGCTGGGTGTTGGTGATACATACCTTTACTCCTAGCACAGAGGCAGAGCTCTGTGAGTTTAAGGTCAACCTGGTCTAAAGAGTGAGTGCCTGGACAGGCTCCAAAGCTATACAGAGAAACAGTGTCCTGAAAACAAAAGAAAAGAACATAACAAAACAAAATATGAGGAATTAAAACATAGAGGGTTACGACAGGAAACGAGGTTTTGTGCACATGGATAGGGTATCCCAAAGAGGACTACCCTTCCTAGTTTTTCAGATGTGAAAAAAATCAGGAAGGTACAGATTTAGTTGAGACCTGCTCTTAACAGCACTGGTAACAAACTAGATCTTACCTTAGTGCCCCTGGTATTCCATTGTATCCTCCTGATGGTAAAAGTCAGTACTTGTGTAAACATCCCTGTAATCATTGCAGAACTCAAGCAGATGAAAGAAAACATCCCTAAGGTGGCATTTTTAATTGTATCTTTTATCCCTTAAAACAATTTTAATATTTTAAATTTAAATATATTTCGATTTTATTCTTCCCCTCCCCTAAGTCTTTCAGAGCCTCTCCCTTCTCCAACCACCCACACCAGATGGCAACCAAATAAAAGTACATACAAAAAAACTATGGAGTCCATTATATGTTAATCCACTGCTCCTGAATGTGAGATCTGCCCTGGAGTGGTTGATACACCCAGTATCACTACATTGAAGAAAACTGACATCCCCCTGCCAGCAACTGCAGATGGTAGTTAAACTTTACTTCAGTTGTTAACTTTTACCCTAGTAGCTACATTTTTATTAATCCAGTCATTACTTTTTTTTCCAGACAATTGGGTGAAGCATTCTTTCAGAGTACAATGTTAGTTACCTTTGCTATTAATCTTTTATTTTCTGCTTTTGTCTTAAAAGGGTCGAAGCCACGGCACAAATCTCTACTTCCATATTATCCCTAGTTCATTTGTCAATGTATTTGCGGCTGTCTGTGATTTTTCTGTGTGTAGGGCATTCTTTCTGAAATTAATATATATCCAACAAAGTGAATGAGATCCTAGAAACGTACCAGAAGTAAATGTTTTTATTGAAGCATTTTCTGCTTGTTATTTTGGGCCACAAATAGGAATTATAAACTGCTTAAAAGACTTTAACTATTTATTCCATAAATTTTCCATTAATGCTTTAAAAGAGTTTGATTGATACTCAGATTGCTAAAGCAAAATAGTTTCTTCTATTATAGTTATTTTTACATGTATTACATGTTGAGATTGTCTTTTTAAATTGGCTGTAGACTTTTAAAAAGTCAGTTTCTTAAATAATGATTTTCACCAATGAGTGTGTTTTTCAGTATTCTTAACTTTCTTAATGTCTTTTATATTATGACAAATTTTGGATGTGGTAGGTATTCCATCTTCTTTATGTCAGTTGCCAAATGTCTTTTTAGTCAAAGTGACTGCCTATTTATTCTAGAACCATTGTTCCATTTGTAATATCCATTACACCCTACAATGTATACATAAAAATAATATAAGCATGGCTATTGTGATTTCACTAACAATTTGTTAACATAAAACTTTTATTTAAGAAGAAAATCAGAGAAAAATGTAGAGCTCAATAAAAATCAATTTTTATAAAGTCAGTGAAGGAGTGATAGTACGGATATTTTTACCATTGTTAAAATTTTAAAAATTCTTAATGACCAAGAAGATATCAATGCTTTGAGAGCAAGATTAATCAGATGTAACCACATTTGCTCTAAGTAACATATAACTAATGATTCTACCGCTCATTAAAACAAAGTTGGCAGAGTACATGCATAGAAGTGTGACACCCTGGCTTCAATCTATAGCAATTTTAAGGAGTTGCACTAAAACATCCTTTGCTAATTGTCTTTTCTTCCCTAAGTGTTCATTGTCAATGTCTATTTCTTCCATAGCATTCATTCATTTCTAGATATATGAGTTTGCCTTGCATTTTATTGATTTTGTAACTTTTTTTTATTATATGGAAAAAGCATATATCGTGTTTCCATCACTTACTGAGTTTAGAACTTTTTTATACAATATTTGCTCTATTATAAGGATTTTGATTTCCTCAGCTGTCCTACTGTACCCAAGCCATTTAAAATGTAGCCATCAAACTCACAGAGATCTGCCTGCCTCTGCCTCCCGAGTGCTGGGATTAAAGGCGTGCGCCACCACCGTCCGGCAGTGAGTTCGAGGCCAGCCTGGACTACAAGAGCTAGTTCCAGGACAGGAACCAAAAAGCTACGGAGAAACCCTGTCTCAGAAAATCAAAAAAAAATTAGCCATCATAAGTAGGCATAGATTGTAGAATCGTGCAGCATTTACTTACTGCTCATTCATTATAGGTAATGAGATAATGTAGTTTACTTTTATACAAATACATGGAGTAAATATTTCTCTTCATTACTTAAAACTCTGTGTTTGTTCAGGAATGGCATTTAATATCTTAGAATCATTTATTGTCATGGGCATTGTTGTTATGAGTTAATTAACTCGAAAAGAAAGATAATAATCTTCCTCACATTTCATTTCTCCCCTAGGGGTTAAAAATTGAAACACTGAGATAAAGAAAATGAAATTTCATTTAAGTTGCTATTTAGACTTTATCATAGTTATTATTCTAAGACTGTCTTTTATTCAGTTTCACTTATATTAAGTTTAAGTTTAAACTTCTGTAATCTTCCAGATTAAGTAATTTTATATTGCTGAAACATATTTTAATAAAAACTTTTAAATTGCTCTAATATAATTTACTTATAGAATCAAATCTTAACAATAGGAATATAGAAGAAATACTTTAAGCATGTAACATGTAGCCCACTGAAGATCCGTGTGTGTTTGTTGATTTATATTGCTGTATATGGCAGATGCTTCAGTTGCAATTTGTCTTAGAACTAAGCAGTCCAAATGTAATAGCTTTTGGAAAACTCACACTTGGACACTTAAAACCTTTGCTATTAGTAAATGTAAGAAAAATCACAGCAAAATTGAAAGTATGAATCATAGTTCAGTTAAATATTTGTTTTCCACTGTCCACGGAGTCTTGCTGAATCCACATATGAATACAAGTTCGAAGAGTTGACCTAGTCCACCTCCAGGGGAAGTGTTGTCTTGAAGATATATGATAATGATCTTTGGTTGTCACTGTAGACTGTGACTGTCCAGATATTTTCCGATACACTAATTCTGTAGGGAAGAAACCAATTGGTAAGTTTTATTAGCTTTCTGTTTCATGCCGGAATCTGTAACAGGAAATTTAATGGATTGTTAAGCAGCATCTTTACACAGAGGGAAGAAAAATTCTAAATGTCCAAAACCTCTTTAGTGTAGGACTACAAATACAGATTGCACTGAGTGACTATTATGGGTCAAAATGCCTACATAGTGCTTTCATGCTCATAAAACTCTTCTCACTATATCATCTTAGCAGGAATATCTTCTAGTGAGGAAAATGTCATTCTTTGCTTATTCTTGTCTCAGGATAGAAAATAAAATTCTATGTTAGATGTTAAGATATCTGATTTCTAATTGTAGGTCTTTTTTCAACTTGTCAGAGAACCACAGTAATCCCCAACTTTCAAATTTATAAATTTAATAACACATCTACTTTTTTATTAATTATTTTTTTAAATTTATTTTACATCCAGACTGCAGTTTCTCCTTCCTCCTCTCCTACTGTTTGTTCCTTTGCCTCCCTTCTACCCCCTGCCCTTCTAATCCTCCTCTGTTTCTGTTGAGAAAGGGCTTTATGACTCACAGGAGGTGCAAAATATATAAAGCTTTCAAAATGCTAAAGGACTATTTATACCTTTATGGTTATTAAGAGAGTGTTTAAAACTATACCCTGATTTAATATTAAAAAATGTATCACTTTCCATGCTAGGTATATTTTGGAAACAGTTTATTTTGATTCTGTTTAATAATAAACACAGCATAGAAAAGCAATTATTTGCTTTCTGCAGTTTTAACTTCTAGTATAAATTGGAAAAATCTCTCTGGTGCAAATAGCCTAAGAAGTTATATCACAGTGCTATTTATTTATAATTTATCTATTTATACATATATATAATCTAATTTTAGAATGATACTATTTCTAGGCAAGTAACAGATAGGGGACTTTTATTCTGGGAATGGCAGTATGTGCCTGCAGTCACAGGTCTTTAAGACATATGCAGGAGGATGATAGGTTTGAGAACTGGCTGGAATAGTGAGACCTTGTTTAAAAAAATCAAACAGGAGTGATGATTAATAGCCTAAGATACAGTTTAATTATATATACATATATATTTTTTCATGTTTTACTATTCACTATAGAAATTAGACAAAACCCTTTTTCTCTTTTCTAGATATAAGTAAGTTTTCTTCATAAGTTAATGTTAATGGAAAATATGAAAGAAGGGGAGAGAGACAGACAGAGAGAAAGTTTGCACATGCAAGAGAAGACATTACATTTAGTTAGCTACTATATCCAGGTTCTTCTTACTGGTAAAACTAAAATATACTTTGAAGGAATGCTACACAATAAATGGAATATTGTAATTTCTCCATGTAATAAGAAGTACACATTTACTGTGCAATTCATATTCAACAAAGGGAAAATGAGTAAGTTTGAAGTTGGGAGGTGTCTTTGGAAATTGCCTACAAATATTGGCCAAATGACTTAGCCGTAGCTTATTTCACTCAAAGGTGCTGCCTGTTTATGTCCTCCTGCATTAATATGCATGGAAAGCTTCAGCAAGGGATTATTTTTTCAAATGATGTCACAGCTTGTAGAACTGATCTTTCCAACAAGAGCAGAGGCATATACTGGTTTTAATAATCTAATTACTCACAAATGAATATCCCAGTGTAACTGGAAATATACCAGTTTGTTTTCTTAACTACAGACTGTAACGAATAACTTCGTTTGCCACTTAAAGGATCATGTATGTGGGTTTGTGTGTTTTAGATACTGCATCGACTATCTACGGATAGTGGCTTATTTTTTCCCTCTTCCCGTTTGTCCATTTGAATTTAAAAATTATGTTCTTGCACATAACATTTAAGTAATTTTTCCTATTGAGTTTGGGAGTTAGTCACTAGAAGTTACTAGACTTTACCCATGCAAAAACTAGAGCATGAAGACATTATATAACTCCATATAATTATATGTAATAGTACATATTATAATATAATAATATAATGTACACTCCATCAAGAAACCTGCTAGTAAGTGGAAGAGCAAGCATTAGGGTCAGAACTTCAGAGACAGCCCAGCTTCTAGTCTGTCTTTAACCCTTACAGCCCTGAAATCAAGAGTGGATCACTCAGTGGGTTTCTAGTCACAGATACAATCTATAAGTCATCAGAATGTCTTTCTCGCCACTCCATACAGAACATATTTTATTAGTTTTAGGGAACACCAGTTAGGGAATTTGTACTTTTATGTAAAACATGGATCAAACCGTTTGTAAATCTTATGTTTTAGAGCAGGTTCAGTGTCTTGACATACCTCTTCTGTATTTGTATACCATCTTCTCTGTCATGTTATATGCACAGAATTGTTTTGTGTGTTTTTGCAGCAGCAAACAACTTTCCCTTCAGGGCAGAAGTTCTGCCTCTGCTCTTATGGATGTGATTCTCACCCTCCACCCCCACCCCCCACACACCAAAAGTAATAGCCTAGACATGAACCATAGAAGAGAACTCTTAAGAATTGTGATAAAAATGCTGAGGTGTAGCTGTCTACAAATGAGGGCATCTGGTGCGGTTGCAGGCAGGAAGGACTCAGTTTTCTGTAAGGGGCTGGCTATTTGGAGTTTGACCATGCTCCAGGGAGTGAGTATATAGGCAACACAAATTGAATTTGTGTGGGTTTTTTGTTGTTGTTTTCTTTTTCTTCTTATTTTTAGGGATTCACCAGGATGGGGAGCAGATCTGGGAGGACTGGGAAGTGTGATAAAGATGCATGATATGAAATCCCCAAATAATCAATAAAAACATTAGTTGTAAATAAAATTATTTTTCTAATAGTAAAAGGGTTAGGGGGAAGCATTTGTTTTCTTATTTGAAGTGCTAACCAAACAAGTTTCGCTAAGCTCCAAGTACCCGTGCTTGAGTGGCAGTGAAGGTAATCGGGTGTTAGGATTCGATTAGAGGAAAACAGATACTAAACGAAGTAGTGTCTGTTAGTGTACAGTCTGGATCGTTCTCTGGGATACTTAGTGCTTTGGAGAATGCTTTGTCTCTTTAGATCTGTTATAATAACAAAGGTGAGTTAGATGATTTACCCAAGTTTATCACTGAGCATTTTCTTCCATTAGAGCAATTCTGTGAAATAGCTACTCCTTTCAGTTGAAAGTAAAAATACACATAATGCATCTTTCCAAGTCACTTTTCCCAATTCTTCCTTCGTGCAACACTTTCTATCCTTAGACATTTACATAGCATCATGCCTAGTATTTATATCCTTGGCCCCATTATCTGTGAAATCCAACTTCTGATTAGGTAAATAGAACCCAATGAGAGGGGTGTGGCTACCAGGTTCACTATGTGTCATTACAAACTTTATTCCCTGGAAGTAAGGGAGTAGCATGAAGTATCATTCTGCTATCAAAGAATCTAAGGATCACAGTCCTCTAAAGAAGCCACAGTGAAAAAATATGAACAGGTGGATTTAATTTTGCTATGTTAGTATATTTTATTTAACATTGTGTATTCAAAATATAATAATTTAATCTTGCAGCCAATGTTTAGAAATCTGATCTTGAGGCTACCACAATGGCCTAGGAATTAAAGACTCCTGCCAGCAAACATGAGGGTCTGAATTTTATCTCTAGATCTCACACAAAGAAGGGAGAACTGGTTCTTCATGTTTTCCTCTGGCCTCCATGCGTGCTCCATGTCCCTACTATCAATAAATATGTATTTTAAAAAGGAATGGAGGGCTGGAGAGATGGCTCAGTGGTTAAGAGCATCGCCTGCTCTTCCAAAGGTCATGAGTTCAATTCCCGGCAACCACATGGTGGCTCACAACCATCTGTAACGATCTGCAAACACACACAGATTGAATATTGTATACATAATAAAAAGGAATGGAATTTTCCTTTCTTAAACAAAATCTTTAATATTTTAAAATATATGATGCTGGAGAGGTGGTTTTGTGGTTACAGCATTTACTGCTTTTGAATTTCAGTTCCCAGCACCCACAGAGGGCAGCTGACAGCCATCTGCAGCTCCCACTCTAGGAGCCCTAATGACCCCCTCTGGCTTCCAACAGCACCCACATTAATATGGCATATATTCAAACAGATACATACGTGCAGTCAAATAAAAATAAGTCCTTGAAGAGAGAAAACACAAATGCCTTATACTGTATCTCCAATAAGTGAAAATGGACCCAATTTCCAGAAGTCTGTTTTGTTTTACAGAGAAAAGTATCAAAGAAGGTGCCTTAAAACTCAAAGAAGAGCCATCTAAAATACTGTCTGGGAATAAGTTTCAAGACCGATACGTTGTTTTACGAGATGGACATCTCTTTATTTACAAGGATCCAAAGGTAATTGGATAAGCAGCATGTGGATTATTATTTTGTGTGGATATTTATGTCTTTATCTGACACTGGTCACAGCCATCTCTCTTTAAAACAACATTTGAAATACGCTGATGACTTCCTTCAGTGTCTGAGATGTAATGTGACTTAGTCTTCCTGTAGCTTTTCTGTGTTGTTGAAAGAAAATTACTTCTCACTGAAGAGGCTTTAAGTATGTTAACATAGACTATCCTATAAATCCGCATCATATCCAGCAGAGTCGAGAGGGAGAGTGTTATATTCTAAAGGCAGAAATAGGCTTTGGGTGAGCTAATGGAGATTAAATGAAGAGTGGTGTAGAAAAGACAAAACCCCAATTCTATAATGAATGTTAACATCTTCCCTATGCACTTGAATAAGTATCATATTTATTGGCTCCTACAGATTATTCCCTGTAAGTTCTGAATTTATTTAGGACATGCATGGAGAACTAGATATTTTTAAAGCAGAGTTAGGTAAATGATGCAGCTATAAAATACTGAATTTGGTGTCAGAAAATCTCATCTTCGCTAAGAGTTAGTGATGTGAATAAGTAACTTAACATCTCTGCCCCTCTTACAAATGTGGTAATTATAATTTGAGTCCTATAGAGCAATCACATCAATTTTTAAACTAAAGTACGTATGAGTATTTTTTGAAATATGAAAAAATTTTAATAATATATTATCATAACAGTGTACTTATAAAGATACCCCTAAGATTAGGTAAGTTACAGAATAAAAAAAATAATGTTCGTAGTATCTATATCTGAAAAAATGATTCATGCAGGATGTTAAGGGTAATTCTGTATCCCAAGAAAGACATCCCAGTAAACATTTGAGAATAGAATTGAGCAGATACTACATGAAGGAAGCTATAGAAATGACTCATGAGCCTCTAAACCTAGAGTTCAACATCATTAGTCATCATTAGAATGCAGTTTTACCATTTGTTTTGATGAGAATCATAACTGACATCTCCAGTTTGTGGAAAGGTAAAATCCTACTGTTTATGTAGAGTTCTTTAACAGTTTCAAAATAAAGTTATTCATCCACCTGCCATTTATAACCTCCAAGCACTTGTAAATGAATGTTCGTTGGCAGCTTCATTCACAGATGTTTCCATAAATAGGAGAATAATGTATTCGTAGATAGAAAACATACTTATGAGATTTCTAGTACATGTCACAACATGGATAAACAAAAGAAGCACTACAGTCAGTATGGAACCATATGAGAGACCATTCTGTTCACTCTGTGGTGAAGGAACTCTGAAAGGATTTGCTTGACCTAACACACTCGAAAGGGAGCCCGACTGAGGATCACATGGTTGTTGTTTGCTGTTGTGATTCTGTTCTCTCTGCAAAAACTTGCTAAACTTTTAGAAATAAGACACCTATGTGCTTTGAGTTATGCAAATGGATTTTAAGATTCTTGAACCTCAGATTTGCATTTGTGAAAATCAAAGCTGGACTTTACAGTTGATTATTTTAGTGATCTAAAACATGGGCTGGTTTAACCTTGTCTACTTTTCTGTAATGAGCCATCAACCTTGTTCTAATTTATTTGATCATTTATCTTCCATACTTGTACTGTTGGTGAAGAGGCTTGTATTCATTGCATATCACCAAAGGACTTTTAATTATCAAATTGAGTATTTGTGTCCAATAAAGGATCTGACTCTTTCTACTATACACCAACAGAAAGCCCATAAGAAGCTAATATTTTAGTATTAATTTCATGAAGGAACAGCACTGTGGTCTCAATATCCCAAAATAATGATAGTGTAGCTACTGTGTGGCAGTAGAATATGTGGATTTACTGACTTCATGGCATGTTTCTAAAAGCTCCCTGCAATAGGGACTATCACTATCCCTCCTGGATACATGAAGAAACAGAGTTGCAAAAACTTTATATAAATAGCCGGAAACTATATATCCAATGAGAGGTGAAGACAGAATCCATTCCCAGATTTTAGTCTTCAAAGGCTTTATGAAAGGATTACTTGAGAACAATACATTAATATTATGTTAGCTCAGTGTTTTGGCTGAAAATTTATTTAAATATGATTGAACCTTTTCATCCAAATAGTACTAAGTGTACTTAAATTTGATCATACAGTGGTTCAAGAGATGGCTTAGCAACTAAGAGCAATGGCTACTTCTCCACCAGTCCCAGATTTTCTTCATAGCACCAGCATGGCTGTTCACAAACATCTGTATCTCCAGTCCTAGGGGACCAGACACCATCAACTGGTGAAAGTGCCAGGCATTCCTATAGTAGACTAACATCCATTTAGGATCATCTAAATATCTCATAAATAGGACTTTAAACCATAGGGACCACAGTTGTAGAATACAGTTTGGTTAATAAATCCTTAAAATCCATTTATCCCACCAAAATAAATCCATCCAGCTCATGCCTTCCCTTGCAATCGAGGACAGCAGATCAGAAATTCTTTCTTTAAACTCAAAATATTTTTGTTTTCTCACCCCATGATTTTACTCATTTTTTTCATACCACAGGTCTGTCAATATTGGTTATTATGCCATTGCCGGTGCTAACTTTTCAAATGATTGACCATTAAATTAGCAATAGTAAAATCTTTCTATTTATTTGAGTAAAGATTTGACTCTGGGACAGTTTCCAGTAATATATCTGCCCTGTATACATTCAAAAAATTATTTCCTGAGAAGGAAACAGGAATTATAAACTGAGAAGTATACTTAAAGCAACTGTTAATTGGAAATAATTTATGAATGTTCATTAACAACAAATTAGGGTAATACACATGGGAAGATAGATTTGTTTTCACAGGTTTTCCATGCACAGAAAATGTTAATTAAAATATGTTCAGAACTGATTTACATGAAAGGTGAGAGGTTTCAAAGAACATTGCCATTACACTGTTAATCGTGTGAAAAAATGAGTAAGGAAAGGTAAAAAAGCAAATGAGTAAGGGGGGGGGGGGGTATCCTTAACAGTTGCATGAACTGATAAGCAGACTCTTTTTTTGCCGCAGGAATATTTTTGAAGTTCACTTATTTATTTGCTTTAATTAATGACTTCACATTGAAATATAGTAACTCAAGCAACACATTGTAGATGCCATAAAAGTTTAGTTTATTGGCTTTGTGGAGGCATTCCCAAGGAATTAGACATACCCGGGGCGGTGTATCATGCCAGCTGAGTTTTACTTTTATAAAACTTTCCATTGGGACTTTTGCAGTTCCTTGCTATGCATGTTGAGTTTAAACATCAAAACGCACGAGACTTTACAGTGGTATAAAGTGATAAGCTTGCATGCCAGGAGTGGTGTGGGGGAATTTCAATACTTTATACTCTTTATCTACAACCAGAAAGTCTTTGAAATGCAGGCAGTCTTGGACTTGCCAATGTCCCGGATAAGTAAATACCAGCAACATTGGGTATCGGCAGTGTAAGACATGCAAATGCCCTCATTCTCATGCCATTGGAATTGTTGCCCTTCACTCTACTGTATAGCTAAGCATACCAATGTGTAGCAGGGATTGGCCAACTAAACTTCTGGGGAGGATATTAGCCTCAGTTGTAGTATGATTTAACCTTTACAAAGGTAACCGGGAATCAGCTTATTGCAGGCAAGCCTAGAGGCCAGCTGTGAGTTTCTTGGGCACTGTCTATAGAAGGCTTCTTAACTGCGGTACCTCATGATCACACAAAAGGCATTTAATTTTTTAAAATGTTTGTTCCTTGCAATTCAACAAGTTAGCAAGTCGTAAGATCAATATAAAAAATCAATCCTCAGTTGGCTTTAGACAAGAAAATATGTCAAGTATTTTTAAATGCCCTTAACAAGAAATAGAAGCTAAGAAGGAAACTATAGAGCTTCACTGATAAAAATTGATTTAACCTTAGTGATATTGATTTCCAACTATATTGTAATTCTCAAATGATCAAAGTTATATTTTTATAACTGTGTAAAATGGTAGTTTACCTCAAAATGAAAATAGATAAGAAAGCTAGCAAATAATTTTGGCGATAAAAAATGAAATAGTCATGAAGTTTCTTTCTTTTTTTTATTTTTTTTTATTTATTTTTTTTATTGAGAAAAGGAAGAAAAAAAAAACAAGTTTCCACCTCCTCCCAGCCTCCCATTTTCCTCCCCCTCCTCCCACCCTTCTCCCCCTCTTCCCACCCTTCTCCCCCTCCTCCCACTCTCTCCCTCTCCCTCTCCAGTCCAAAGAGGAGTCAGGGTTCCCTGCCCTGTGGTAAGTCCTAGGTCCTCTCCCCTCTGTCCATATCTAGGAAGGTGAACATCCAAACTGGCTAGGCTCCCACAAAGCCAGCACATTGCATAGGATCAAAACCCCGTGTCATTGTCCTTGGCTTCTCATCAGCCCTCATTGTTCGCCATGTTCAGAGAGTCCAGTTTTAACCCATGCTTTTTTAGTCACAGTCCAGCTGGCCTTGGTGAGCTCCCAGTAGATCAGCATTTAAGTTTCTTTCTAACCATTAAGATATGCATTGAATCAGAAAAACCTCAAAGAATACAACTTAATATAAAAGTGAACATAGAGGAATTACACTGTAAAGTCCAGTATAAGAACTATTTATATACTCATTAATTAAATTTATGTCATTTTTAAAAATATATCATAAAATTTGTTTGTCTTTATATAATTTTCATCCTCCCTTTGACTGAACTCCAGGAGCAATGCTTGGTTGGCTGTGGATCTCTGTATCTGCTCTCATCAGTTACTGGACGAAGGCTCTAGGATGACATTTTGGGTAGCCACCAATCTGATTACAGGAGAAGGCCAGTTCAGACACCTTCTCACTATTGCTTAGAGTCTTAGCTGGGGTCATCCTGTGCCGCTGACCTGAACTCCTGGGAGCTCAAGGACTCTAGACTGACAGCTGGGGAGCTAGCATGGGCCCAAACTAGGTCCTCTGCATGTGCATGAGAGCTGTGTGCCTTGGTCTTTTCTGCTGCTCCTAGCAGGAGGACTCGGATCTGTCCCTGGTGCATGAGCTGGCATTTCCCAACCCATTCCAGATGGTGGGATGCCTTGCTCAGCCTTGATGCAAGTGGGAGAGGCTTGGTCCTGCCTCAACTATAAGGCTTTGTTAACTCACCATGGGAGGCCTACCCTTTCTGAGGAGTGGATGAGGGGGTGGATTAGGGGTGAGGGGGAGTGGTAAGAGTGAAGGAACTGTGGTTGGTATGTAAAATGAATAAACAATTTTTAATTTTTTTAAAATTATAAAAAATTGAATGTATTAACTATGGACATTTGTTAAATAAATTAGAATGAACTAGTTGTCAAAAAATACTTAATTTAAATTTTTACTTATACTGAAATCAAGAAAATTTCAGGTTGATAAAAAAGTTAAATATTTAAAAATAGCAAACATCAAATTTTACAAAACCATGAAAATGAGTTTCTGCCAGCTGTACCAGAATATCTTGAATTAACAAAAGCTAAAAATGTCTAATCTCAGTATTGTGGTACATTTCTGTAATCATAGCACTTGAGAAATGGAAGAATATGGATAAGGTTATACTCGGCTACATAGTGAGTTTGGAGTTTGAGGTCACATGAGAGTCTTAATGAAAGAATAATCAGTTTGTTTGACCTCATAAAAAGCAAAAGTAAGGCAAACAGTAATTGCAATTGAACAAGACCTTATTTCCACATAAATATTTTAAGTTCTAATAAAGAGAAATAAGCAAAGACATGGGTATACATTGTTGAAGAAGGTTTTATCTTAGGTTAGTTCAAACAGCTTTTTTATAATCTATGCCTCTGTTACTATTCCAGGCCCATGATGGCCAATTAATTAATGAAATATGTATGCATATATCTTCAGTGGTAATAAGAAATAGTGCTAATACTGTGTCGGTATAAGTTCCCTATATAAATTTCAGGGCTCAGCCACTGCCAGAGGCCAGTTGGCAGCGGATATTAGTCCTCGCTTCCTTCTTTGTTACTTTCCCTGTAAGTGTTTTGTCTGAATTCTCCTGAAGTCAGCTTTTAACTTAATGAACATAGCTCCTACTTTTTACTTTGCAAGTTTGATTGGTGCTAAAGAAATGACATCACAGTGACACTTTAATACAGAGCACATGCTGAGCTAGATTTGATCTTTGTCGCGTTTCCCTGGCATCCTAGCAAATAGATCCCTTGGAATTTGCATGAGGCTGTATGTTCTATGTTTACAGAAGTAGCTACTTACTGTTAGCTCATTTTATACCAATCACTAGACACAACTTGATAGGCCTTTTTGCTGTTAACTATTGCAATAACTTTCTACAATAACACTTTGGTTGCACACTCACTTTTGTCAGTACTCAATCCAAATGGTAATTTTATTTTTCAACTTACAAAGAGAAATAGTGCAAAATCACAATATTGCAAAATGCAAAATACTAGATCTATACTAGGACCTCAAAATCTTTGTTCTTATTTATGAATTCTATGTTCCTATCAGTATAACATGATTTTTTAGGATATAAAGAATTGTTCATGATAAATTATTTCTGTTTTTTTAAAATAAAATCAATTGTTGGTATCTACAGATAAAGAATAGAATATATGTGATTTTTTTAAAATACAATTTAAAGTAGAACACGATGCAACCGTTAACCCTATAGACAAATGATGTGTGAAAAATATATGCAAGCAGCTGCGGAGTTCTTTTTTATTTTGAAAATACCTTTATTTAAAAGCTTTATATATTATTTTGATTATATTTCCCCTCCTCACTTTACTAACCCAATTTCATGTTAATTCTTCTCTCAAAAAAAATAAGTAAATAAAGCAGAAAAAACAACAGAGAGAAAAAGCTCTAAACAGAAAAATACACTTAAAATTAGGAGAGGGCATGAAAAAATTACTAGAAAAAAAGAGAAAAGATACTCCATTGGAAAAATTACATTTCCTTTCCTAGCAGGTACCAGTAACAAATAGATTTTTGGTTGGGGGTTGTGTCCATTTCCTTTTCTGAAGGCTAGGCTTTGATTTGGTTTATACCTAAGCGGTTCTTGTTGGTGCTGTCACAATCTCTGTGACTCCTCTTGGGTTTAGAAGATGCTGTTTCCTTCAATGCTACACCACCTTTCTCCCTTGTAATCATTCCTCTCCTGCAAGCAACATTTAACATCCTTTGAACGCTTACTGAGGCAGATACTTGTGTTCAGTGGAGTATGAAGAACATGTAAATGATCCAGAGAAAGCACAAATTCCTCTTAGAATGTACTTTAACAAGTCATTTTTGGTAATTTTCATCAATGTAACTACTTAGAATCATTTAATATGTGGCCCTGCATGCACATAGTCTGTTTTCCCTAATTGTAAAATCCATCATTTATAAAGCTCTTTTATCATTCAATGATAAAACCTAACCCAAAGCAATCTGACATCTCGACCAATATTTGTGTCAATTATGTTATTGCACATTTGCTACTTAAATTTATTTATTTGATCATATTACAATCAGATCAGTCTTAATTTTCTGAAACTGAAATATGGTTTTAAATGTGGGACAAAATAAAGAATTCTAAATGCATTTATTAATATTCTACAGAAATGTTAAGAATATTTCAGATCGACTTAACTACACATTATAATTTCTTCTCTTACAGAGCAGCAAGCACGACAAGATGTTTTCTCTCAGCTTGATGAAGTTTTATCTTGGTGTGAAAAAGAAAATGAAGCCCCCAACCAGGTAAAGGCTGAAAGGAAAGGGGCAAGAAGGAAACAAAACAAACCAAACATAACAGAAATTAAGTCGGCTGAAAGGCTTAGGGATGAGTGGCATTAGTTTTACCACCTGTGAATCCTGAAGTCCTTCATCTGTACTTAGATCCTTAAGTGGACTTTGTGAGTATATGACAGGGCTGTTATTCCCACAGTGGGAAAGATTAAGCTCCTTATAGACTGCCCTCTGCCCTGGATGAGTCTGGAAATCCTCAGGTGCTATCAGCCACTATCAGAACAGGATTCCATGGTCTCCCGTTCCTTGACAGGACAGCGGAGTGACTTCGGTATAGGGAGGAATGGTCCAAGCACACTAAATAAAGAAACCACACACTGCCCTCCAACTTTCTGATGGTTTACTTTTAGAATATTTTGATCCTGGCTTTGCAATTTTCTCTTAGCTCTAAGAATATGAACCTTCTTAACTATCATGTCTTTTTAATATTTAAAGAACACAACATTCAATTTATGCCATACTTTTTTATCATAGTCACTTTGATTAACTAAGTAATATTATTTTATTACTCCACAAAACTCTTTAAATGATCTGTAGTTCTCAGATTCCATTACTTAAATATTTTCTTACTTTCACCTCCATGTTTAATTTTCAAGCTGAAGACATATATATGTATTACACGTGCATACACACACACACACACATATGATTTCAGCTATTTTCCTTAGTATATCCATCATATATTTGTTGCTATAGGAAAATGCTTGAGACAGACTCTTTAGGATACCATAAATTTATTAATGCACCAAATATCAACATTAATGACTAAGTTTCAGAGGCTCAGGGTGTGTTACTCGGCTGAGTTCTGTTAAGAGGCCTCTTGTAGCTGCCTCACATCAAGAGATGACAAAGGCAGGATTGTATTTAACATATTGTTTGTGTTCCTCTGATGCAGTTGGGGATTGACCGCATATTCTGAAAAACACCACTGGTAAGTTTCCTGGCAGCTTTTTCATTTTATATAATATTGACAAATTTGAGTAAAGAATGACACTATGGCAAAGGCAGAACTACAGAGAAGCAAAAGGAAATTAACTTGTATTAAGTTCAGTTAATTATAATCTCACATCCTTCCCAAAGTCTCTTTCAAGAAACTGTTTCTCATTTTTTTCATAGATAGTATTAGAATCTAGCTTTTAGGAGATAAATAGGCAAAATTAAAGGTCATTTTTAAAAGGTAAAATCCTAAATTGAAACTTTAAAAACATCCATAGTCTGTTTTTAAAACAGTTTCCTTTTGTGTTTTTTCATGTTGCCTCCCTTCTCCTGCCTGTTTCCCAGATCGCATCTAAAGCCTACTGCCCAATGACCTCCTATGTCTAGCCAGTCCCCAGGTTATATTAGGTTGGACACTTCCAAATCCCTTCTTTACCAAGTCCTAGGGCCAGGGTTTCTTAATCTGTGTGTTTTATGGGGAGTAACTAACTTTACTCTTACACTGTGACTCTGCTTTAGTTTTCTACTGCACCCTTAAGCAGATACCACTGACTTCTCTCTAGTGACCATAGAAGATGATTTCACATTTGCCTGGTGATGAAATAAGACAGTGTCTTAATGTTAGGTACATTTTTTTAAGACGAGCCTCTCCGCAGAAGCAAATAGTTCTAATCAGACCAAACTAGACTGAATAAAAGATGCCCAAATTTAATGTTCTGCTCCCGGGGTGACCCAGAAAGCATGGTGAGGGGAAGAGAGAGAGGGAGGGAGGGAGGGAGGGAGGGAGGGAGGGAGGGAGGGAGGGAGGGAGGGAGGGAGAGAGAGGAGAGAGAGAGAGAGAGAGAGAGAGAGAGAGAGAGAGAGAGAGAGAGAGAGAGAGACCATGGAAAACCTGGAGTCCACGTATTCCTTTTCTGAGTGGCGGCCTAAATAGCCTGTGGGAGTGGTCTACCACTTGGCGGGCTTTTTTTTTGACCCTCCCTGGTGAGGGATCACTGCTTCTTGGGCTTTCCTAGAGGTGGAGTCCAGATCAAGGCAACTGGGGCGGGGGGGGGGGGGGCTTGAAATGGAGCTTCCTTCCTGTCCCATTCCAGCTCCAAGGATGGGTGCCAGAGGCTGGGATGAAATTTTCACCCAAACACTTAACAAGACTAATGAAAAAGGAAACAAGCTTTAGAATATGATTTTTTCCAAAGGACTTGTTTTTCCTTATTATTGATAAGTCCAAGAATGTGGAGAGTATAACTTCATTGAAATGTCCATTATTTCATTGTAACATCAGGTACAAAAATCTTCCTCTCTAGAAAGTGACCTTTTCTCAGCCCCTCTAGACTCCCTGAACCTGCACCTGCTATTTCTGGGTTTTGCTATAGCATGCCTCTTGGTTTCTCTTACCGTGCTGTTTATTTGTTTGCATGGCCAGTTTCCCTAATGTACTGTGCAAAGCTTGGGAGCAAAAGCTGCTTTATGGAGGGTTTTAGTAAAACATTAGTGAGTGAGCGCCAACAGACACGTTGTGATGTTTATCTGACGAGACCATGTCTAAGCCCTTTCTAAAAAAAGGAAGTTTCCACTCCATGAATGTGCACATATGTTCCAATTGGAGTCTCTGGGGGAATAGATGCCTTACTGCCATGTGCCTGAAAACACTGAATGACACTGACTTTGCCTTTCCAAAATATTGCTGATGGTTGTCCTCTGCCAATTGGAGATGAACTTCCCAGAAGACGGAAGCCACTGCTTCTGACACAGTCTGAGTTTGATTTCATTAAGACACGAATTTGAAAGAGTTCAGAAATAGTTTTGACTGTTCCTAACGACAGTGTGGAAGAGAAGCTGTCTTTCACAAGTATTTATTGCATAAACCTTATTTTGTAGGCACCTGTGTTGTGACAGTTTACAAGCCCAGATGGAGTGGATGGCCAGTATCTTTATTGCCCAGGTATAGTATCTGTTATGACATCTAATCTACTATAAGCTGTATTTAAAGGAAATGCTAGTGTGCTTGTAATTTTTATTGAATTTATGTTTATAGTGTATACAATTGGTACATTTCACTTGAATATATTTTTACATATATCAAAATCCAAATTTTTCTATTGCTCTTTGAAAGAGAAGACTATTTTGACTGTCTAGGCTTCTTGTTCCTTCCAGCACAGGGTCCTTAGACTTAGGGGGAATGTGCTGTTTCAGCCTTGGCTGAGTTCTCGCTGCTCTGCAATGACATGCAGATCTTCATAGAGAAGTATGCACTTGGCCTTCACCTCTCATCCTTCCTCCTCTGTCATTACAGAGGCAAAGCCAGAAAAGTACATTTCTTTGATACCTGTTCTATGGTAAATACTATATCAGAATCAAGTATTGTATCCCTTACGATTCATAGTAGAACCTGGAATCTCTTGAAAATGTTCGTTGAAATAGTGTACACCTCTCAGAGTTCACTGAGACCCATCGACCCAGCTTCACACTCCATCTTCCACTTGAAGGAACATTCTCTTTACAAAGGGTTAAATAGGCCTACTAATGGAAAGGGTTTGTTTTTCAACTGTTTCTAGGTGAATTAGCAGCACTAGGTGAATTAGCAGCAACACAGAGCATTAGGATTCATGGCTAATGAATAAGTTGTCACTATTGCTGTTCAGATGCATTCATATTTCTTACAATGAAAAAATTTGCTCACTCCCAAATGTAGTTCTGTTTTGTTCTGAAAAGCATTTCCCTGTGCTGTAGTTTCATAATTTTTCCACTGATGAATATAGATGCCACTTTTAACCTTTTTCGCTTTATCACCAAACTACTGCTCTGTAATACATTTGTAGGGAGAAAAAAAAAGTGAATTGTTAACATTTGAGTCATTTCTTCATCTTGAAAAACGAGATATCTGTACTGTACTTGAAAACCGAAATTCTAAATGTGAAGTATTTTAGTTGAAGTCTAAGTTGAAAGCATACACTCAAAAGCTATAACAGTATTTGTTTACAGCACAATTAAACTGATGTTTATGTTTTCAGAATTGGAGTCAATAGACTTTCATATTGAAAGTCAAGGAATGAAAAGTACTTCTCCATTTGTAGCTCTCATGAAAAGCATATGTATAATTAGTTGTTTTGTTTGTGCCTTTTCTGCTATATTGTAAACTCCTTAAGAATGATTCTTCCTTATTTGGCTCTCTTATACATTTGCCTATGTATATAGTGCTTTCCAAAATGCATACTAAGAGTTTCCAAAACATGAAAACAATGACTAAAATAGACATATAATTGGATCAGGTCTGAAGTGAAATGTGTGATACAAT
The DNA here is from genome assembly GCF_037038515.1 of Microtus pennsylvanicus. NCBI lineage: Eukaryota > Metazoa > Chordata > Mammalia > Rodentia > Cricetidae > Microtus > Microtus pennsylvanicus. The sequence goes on from NC_134590.1 coordinate 38,179,455, forward strand.
GAAGCTAATATGAATTGGGAAAGGAGGTGGTGTCACTTAGGTACAGGAGAACACAGGTTCAGAGTAGTTCTCAGGGAGTGCATTTCTGAAAGGGTAATAGGTGAGCTGAGTTCTCTATAAGGGTTGGAGGCTGTTGCTCTGTGGATGAGAGCAAGAGCTCCAAGACTTGAGGTGACACCACAGTGAGTTCATTTCACAACTATCCTAAACATTTTACTAAGGGAAGATATGAGACAAGGAAGGTGTGAGAGCCTCCTTAGAACTTGAAATAAGGAAGAATATAATTGTAGTGTTTTTAAATTGAAAAACAATTATTGAGAGAGCACTGTAACATAAGACCTGAATAATCGCACAGAAACTGTATTAATTACAATGTTGTTTGGCTAATGGTTCAAGTTTATGCATAGCTAGCTCTTACAATTTAAATTAACCCATTTCTATTAATCTATTTATCACCACAAGGCTGTGGTTTACCAGTAAGGTTCTGGCATCTTTCTCTTTCGGCAGCTACATGGTGTCTCCCTGACTCTGCCTTTTTTTCTCCCTGCATTCTGTTTAGTTGTTTTTTTTCACACAAGCCTATATTCTCCCCTGCCATAGGCCAAAGCAGATTCTTTATTAACCAATGGTAATAAGACATATTCGTAGCATACAGGGGGGATCTCACATCACAGCACAGGAAGAAACAGGGAGAATAGCTGTGTGGCACATGTTCTTGAGTGGAGACACTGTGCAAAACATAAAGATTGAGGAATATTGTAGAGAAAAAGTTATTTTTTTAATTCATGGTCTATTTAGTTTGAAGAAATAGTAGAAATTAAAGAGGACCCTAATTTTTGTGTTTGTAACAAGACTTATTTCTTCCATTGAAGTAAGGCTTTGTTGTTTTTTTTTTTCATTTTCACTTGAGTTTCTTTCTGAAATGTAAATGGAAAAGCAAATTTTCCATAATCTGAGATGTCATGTTTTATACAACAGATAAGTACTATGTATGGGGTACCAGTCCATGAAGCTGGCTTCTTCTTGCTTGTATGTTCATAGGGAGGTCTGTCTATCTTTTATTACATTCACTGGAGAGGCTCCTACAGAGTCAGAATAGCTGTCTTAAGTACAATATTAATAAATTGTAAAGTTGGTGTATGTTGACATCTGTATACTTCATGATTTTCAATTTCAATAATTATGGAAATTTTGCTACATTTGGAATGATATTATAATAGGTTCATATTTTTAAGTAAGAAATTTTAACACTTTATACAAACTCGATGGTGTAAACAAACACAAGAATAGGTGTCCCTGTTGCTGATAACCTATTTTTCACTATGTGTTTCTTCCTTTTTGCTTTTTTACAATTTATTTAAATAAATTTTAAGGACCTAGACAATTGATGATTGTAAAGATTGTTACCAGAGTGGTAGAAGGAAGTCAAGAGTTCTCATTGATGAAATGAAATTTAAGATATTTGAAGATACACACATGAACATGCTGAGTTCCAAATCAGACTTTAAAAATTTAGGCAATAGTCTGAGGTTGGAATGTATATATGGGACAAGTTGGCATTTAGATTATATTGAGAGCTGTAGAAGAAGTTCGTGGGATGTTCAAAAAACATTAATAAAGAGAGGACTGTCTAGTAAACCCTAGGGTGTTCCATATTTTGAGGTCTTGAAAAATATAGAAGATATAAGAAGGAATGACAAAAGAAAGTATGGATAGAGATAAAGAGTTTGTGACTGGTGTGTGCAGTTAGGAGTCTGAGGCCAATGTAGATTTTGTGGCTTAAATGGGTTTGACTATAAGATGGAGTAGTATATATTTTTTTCACATTTGCCTACTAGATAACTCAGTCACTAGAAAAGTCATACAGGCCATGGTCAGACATGAGGAACCCCTGTTGTTCATCATTGCTCGAAGTGGTAGCTTTTTTATTTTTCCCAGGTCATTGACTACAGAGCAATTATATCCTGGCCCACTGGGCAATATAAGTCATAATGGAGAAAGGTTACTTGCAATCAGAGCAACTGCTGATAGAAAAGGAAAGGGAAACTCAGTTACATGGCTATGTATGTAGGATAATTAGTATATCTTACAATATAAAATTATATATTTAAGTGATTAGTGATAATTTTTTTGAATTATATCAGTGGGTTTAGCTCTGTGAGGCAGGAAAAGCTATTAGAAATTTTAGGGTGAGGTAGTGAAAAATAATATTCAAACAATGAGGAAACTAGTTGTCCTATGGCAGTGTTTACTAACTGTGAGTTTAAAGTTAACTCTAAAGTGAAGTTGGTCTATAGAAAAGCCCTTTGTATTTTCTAATCCATCAATTACAGGCAAATTATAATGAAGTTCAGGGCTTTGAAGAAACAAGTGTAAATAAAAGGAAAAGAAGCACAGATCTTGAGGAAAATTATAAGGAAGCAAATTTACAAATTCACCATGTAATCCAAGCTAGGGTATGAAGGACAGGGAAAAGGAAGACATAGAAGAATAATGATGGTAAATAGTATCAAGGGTCAAAAGTCAAAAGAATATCTACAGTGGATGAAATGAAGTAAGCAGAAAAGATAGGAAGGACTAAGTTGGAAAGTGAGAAGCTGAATTGGAGATTGGCAGTGTGATCATTGCTGTGCTGTCAATAGTCCAATACCCAGCTTGATCATCTCTGCTATGTGACCAATAGCTTACAAATGTTAAATGAAAACATTCGCTAGACCTGGAAACTATCATCTATCTATCTATCTATCTATCTATCTATCTATCTATCTATCTATCTATCTATTATATTTTACCCATTTATCTCAAGAAATTGTAAGCATAATTTAAAATGTTACAGAGTACCTGCTCAACCTGTTCTCTCTCAATTTTACTTGTTCAGAATATCCCAATTATAAAATATCAAAGGTATTTTAACCGTATTTGGAGCCATGACATAAAAAAAAATAATGTAATGAAGTTTGAAACATTTTATGAATTGAGATAAATGCCTCCATGATTTTAAGAGTATGTATCAAGTCTGACGGTAATTGGACCTTTACTGTAGAATGTTTGAGGATTAAATGAATGTATGTATATTGGTAAAGGCATAATATGCCCCTCATTATAAATTAGAATGTCAATACATCTGGAAATGGACTATTCGCAATAAAACACTATGTTAAAATCCTAACTACACATAAAAATTTGTTGATGTATCTTAAAATTTGAAGAAAATAGTGAGGTGTTAGTTATATATAATTAGAATTTATTTTTATTTCATCAACTATCTGTAAACTCATTTTACTTTGGTATTCATTGTTTGTTTCTTTAATAGATTGCTATCTGAAAATCAATTTGCCTTTCCTTGCTTCTAAAATGTTAATCTACCCTAGGAAATAGAAATACTCTTTAAATACTTTTTTTGTGTGTTTATTTTGAGGATTAAGCACTCAGAGCTTACATTTTTACCTGTGGGCTCTTATCCCCCATTAAAAAAATTGTTTTGTTTTGTTTTTACATAACTATGGTGGTGTGGTGGAATAGAATTCAGTCAATAATTTAAGGACAAATGCACCACTCTTTCTGTTAGAGAGTGATTTTCACTATAAATGTGTGTGTAAAAGGGTAACATTTCATTGAAATTCAATTAGATGGAAAAGCAACATTTTTCAAAAGGTCACAAAATAGGGCTAATTTTTTTCCAGATATCCATGCCTTAGATCAATTTGAGATATATAAGAACAAATTATTTTCATATTAAATTCACTTTTGATATAAGCAGGAAATGTTTAGTTACCTCTATTACAGGGCTTAGAAAAATAGACAAGTACATTATTTTTGCTTTACAAAAAGACTTGCCATTTTTCTCCAATCTTTTCTACCATTTGCTTTGATAAGTAGTACAGAGGGCATGTGTTTGAGAGTTAGAAATTGAACTGAGACCTCAATGCTCGGTTCACTTAAGAATTTCACATCCTGGAGCCAAGTGCCTGCCAGAGTCAATGTGGAAGTAATTACAAATGGCATTCTCACAGAAAGTAGATTATTTGGTGTGGATGTGTGGGGAGCCAAGTGACTTATGTGGTGTAGCACATAATGAAATCACACACCAATGGCACTAAACTCTTATTTCCACAGCATGAGAATGATATATGGCCACCAGCTGGAAAAGAACGAAAGCGTTCAATAACCAAAAATCCCAAGATTGGAGGTTTACCTCTGATTCCCATCCAACATGAGAGGAATGCATCCCAGGCCCAGAAGAATATTGAGGTTGGTTATGATTTTGTTGTTCTCTTTTTAACCTCCACTCTTTATTTGCCTACAGTTTAACATGACTGAGTAAATTAACTACCTCATTGGCTTCAGAAGCCTAGCAGTAATCACTTTGCATAGCTCAACGATGTCCAAGGTCCATAATGCGTAAAGAGAACTGTGTTGGTAACCCTCTGCCACTTGCTTTAATACCATTCACATTACATATACCTGACACCACTCCTGGTCGCTCAAGTAGCCAAGCAATTTTACCTATTTATATAGAAACTGTGACTGCAAATCTGGTCTCATATCAATTTCCCAAGATTACTTATATATCTTTTGAGTAAATATGAAGCAGAAATATGCCTAAATCATGCTACAGATACCTTAGTTTAGCATCACTGTCCACGCTTGGAAACTTGGGATGTTTTAAAGGAGCCAGAAGATAAATTCTGAATATTATTATGAATTAATACGAATGATTTGAGATTTTTCAAAGAAGTGACTGTGTTTTCCTTTTGCCATCTTGTGATGTAGGAGACTATGACTACTCTATCTTGACAGAAAGCTGGGTCTCTTGGAAAAGAGCATGGCTGCCTACTCTCAAAACTCACTTTGGGAATGACCCTTGGCATAGTACCTTAACTGAATTTTTCAAAGACAAAAATTAAGAAACAAACAAGTAAAAATAAACCAACCAATGTTAAAGGTCATATAAATTATACATTCTTTGAACTTTAATTTGGGCTAAGCTGTTAGAGTTAATCGTTATAAATACTGTAGTGAGCATATATGACACACATGTTTCTTGTGCCAGAATATACTTGAAAGCTGGCATATGTGATCTTGCCTAACTAATGTTATAAAATGAAAAACTAAATCTCTATGAATCTATGACTGCACCCCTGTTGATTCTATAACTAGAGCTTTTGATAGTCGTCTACTTTGCAGAGCTGGGGGCTACTTAGCCAATCAAAAATCTAGATTACATGTCATTAGCACTTGGGCCGGGGAATCACAACTTGATCCAGTGAAGCCATTATACAGTGGGCATTTGCCTTTCAGTGGCCAGTGTCTCCTGACACTGCCTTGTGACCAATAGAGAAACAAAAGATAAAATTTTAAGATTAGAAATACACTAAGCAGTATCAGCTATCGATAAATAAATCTACAACATATTTCCTAATCTCAAAACCTTAAGTATAATTTTTAACATGCCTAGGATAAAAACAAACAACAAAAGACAGATAAACTAAAACTAGGAAGAAGTATCAGAGTTTCTCATAATAATTCTATGAAATATTAATTGCTAGAAAATATATGAGTAATTAAAATAAATGAAACAAGTTTTGTACCTTTTTGTCATCCAATAAATTTGGCTAAGAGATTTTTTTAAATATCCTAATACTTTAAAAACACTAAAACTTACTTTAAACAGTATAAAAGCAACATTAATCAAAATAAAGTTTTTCATACAAATCATTAAGAACTTTACTATAGAGTTATATTTGGAGTAATACAGTTATATAAGAAGATATAATAATAAAATGCCCAAAGATTTCTTACTTTTGGTTTAAAAAGGAAAGCAGTTTAAAGTTACCATGTAGAATATGTTTTGAGAAATAATGCAGTCATGTCATGACTCATGGGCAGGAAATATTGCTTTTCAGAGTAGTTCTTGGCTTTCTAGGAAATGCCGACTTGATTTGATTTTTTTTTTAAGTGCTCTTGGAAGGAAGTGGTATTGAATGCCTCATCCAGGCAGGGAAGTCTTCCTGGAGACTTCTAACATTAGATTGATAAATTAGTAAGTAGTAAGACAACTGATGAAATCTAGAAATGAACATCGTTGGCCGTGGAAACTTCTTAGGAAGAGGCAAATGTAATATTTAAGATTTTATAAGCTTGATACTACCTGAGGCACACTGGCTTCTAATAAATTGTGAACTTTTTCTAAACTTTGCATCATCAGTTCCTTCCCTGTATGGAACCAGTAACCACTACTTTGCAGGGTTATTAGTGGTAACTAAGTTCTGCTGCACAAGAGGATTTATTAAAGTGATGTCCGCCTTGCAGCTGATACACATTGAGACAGTCATGAGCATGGGAAGTACAGTGGGATAATTCATCCATCTCTGATACTATAATCAAAGTGGGCATGATAGTGTGGACCTGCATTTCCAGCCTCTCAGAGGGGTGTAGAGAGGAGACTTGAGCCTACAGTTACAGGATAATCTGGACACCCTGTCAAAATTTTGTCTCAAAAGAGATCCTTAAATAACACTTGTAAAATAAAAATAATGAAGAAAAATGACTCACTTAAAACAACAACAAAGCAAATGGTAAATTAGAATCCCAGTCTGTCTCTGTGTCTTCACTCCATGGTCATTTGATGTGATGAGAGTTAACAGGCAGGCCAGCCAAACCTCCCGTACCACTCACCTAAGTGTTGCTGTGCAAACCATGGAAGCTCTATCATAGAAGGTCAAACATTATTTCAGGCCTTAAACTTCATGGTGTGACTATCCATTTCATAACATGGATATTATTCGTTAATGCAGAAGCTCACCAAGTGAAGTCATCTAGAAGTTTCCCACACTCATATTTGTATGTGTTGGTCACATCATTTATTTTTGGCATCATTGGATCATATTGGTGACATCCATTATCTGGCATCATAAGGAAATCTATGAGCACCAGACAAAACGTGTAAAGGATTTTCTCTGAGAAGCCATTCTCCATCCACTGCTCTGGCTTTGGCAACGGGAACTGTCTGAAGCTGGGGGAAGAGCTGCATTTCTGTTAAACCAAGACGACACAGACTGGCCCTTCCATAACATACTCCTGCTTACCTTTGCCTCCTTCATCTCTCTTTTGAAATAATGACCTCATCATTTAACACCAATGCAATGCCACCCTTTTCCTCATGTCTTTCTTTCCTCATAGCATGGCACATGCAGGGCACATAACATATATCCTGTAAGATGTAAAGCTCATGTGATCTCCTTTTCTTACTTTCCCATTCTTTGACTTTTAACATGTTGCTTCTACCACATGTTCCTGCCTTAATCATGAATGCTGTCATATTTTTTTAATACTCTGCCCCTAAATTATACATCTAAGACAGCCAAAGGTGTTGTCCATTTACTAGTTTGTTTTGGTTTGATGGTTTTTGCGGTTTGATAGTTGAAAGATAGTAAGAAGGATCACTGTGAAATGGATGACGGATGGATAGATAGATAGATAATAGACAATAGAGATAGATAGATAATAGATGATAGATTGATGATAGATAGACAATAGATGGAGAGATAGATGGATAGATAATAGAAAAATGCATAGAGATGATAGCATATAGATAGATGATAGATAGATAGATAGATAGATAGATAGATAGATAGATAGATAGATAGCTGCATCTTATACTTACTGAGTTCTAATACTCTGAGAACCTGAAGTGATTTCCCTCAGGTAGATATTTCCCAGCCAATAGAGATCATGATTTCTAACTTTCAGAAAATACCCTTTATTCATTGAAGGTGATTTACAGTCTCCTCTTGGACCTGCCAGCCCTTTCTGTACATAGAGTAAATGTATGCTCTAACCCACTGATGCAAAAGTGAATATTAACACATGCATACACCACATTCCAGTGACTTTGAAAGTTTTCAGGGAAATCAGAGCAAATGTTATATGGGGAAAACTTCCACTGCTTAAACATATTGGGAGAAATGTGAGCCTGGAAAACAAATTTAACTGATTTCTGTGCTACATTGTTTCTTAATATCTCTATTATGATGACTTATATTGTGATTCTGAAATCAAGGGCTACAGTCAAGAGACATGGACATAAATCCAGACACGTAAACGTCAACAATGAAACTTTGTTTTATATCTGCTGGGAGAAAGCAAGAACACTTGTCTCCAGTGGAGTGGCACTGGGTATATCATCAGCCACTCTGGGACAGATCTCATGTTCATGAGTAGTTGACTAACTAATAATAGACTACACAGGTTTTATATGTGTGTGTTTATTTGTGTTATAGGGTTTGTTTTGTTTTAGTTTGGCGTGATACATTTTGTTTTCTATGTTTTAATAATATTGTGTTTTGGGTTTGTTTTTTGAGGAAGAACCTAAAAGTGGGTAGGCAGGGAGTAGGAGAAGATCTCATGGACTTGTAAAGGAGAAGAATATGAATAAAATATATTTAATTTTTAAAACTGTTTTATTTAATAAAACATTTTAAAATTCTTAAAAAGTAAAACAAAATCCAGTCATGCAAGCTGCTTAAAGCAAAATCAAATTCGAGTATGCATCATAGAATACAATGAACTATAGAATGGGAAGCATCAACTGTTTGCTTAGTGTAGTTTGTAAATATCAGTTGTCTCAAGTATTGCTTTACTGTGACATATTTAATTTTCCACTAATTTTAGAGCGCAAGAGCAGAACTTGAAAGGCTGCGACTATGTGAAAAGCACGATCGAGACTTCGTGGACCCCAGCTTAAAAGACAGAGCCTCCATCATAGCCCACTGCTTGGAGCACAAAGATGATAAACTTAGGAATCGTGCCAGAAAACATCGCAGTTTCAACTGCTTGGAGGACACAGAGGCAGAGGTCCCACACAGTCTACCAAAGGGCTATAAAGGTCCAAAGACTCCGAAGAAGACTGAGGACAGGAATAGCAAGACAACTTTAGACCACGATCATAAGCTGCCATCAAAGGTCATTGAGGAACTTAGTGTGGTTCTCCAGAGGTCAAGAACCCTTCCTAAAGAGTTGCAGGATGAACAGACATTACAGAAATAAATAAATCATCAAACAAGTTATATTTTTTTAATATTGTGTACAATGTGTGCAAACCAGAAATCAAACTGTAATTATTGAGTCTTCTATCTAGACAAATTTGTCTGTATTTAAGATATTTGTTTATGTATACCCAAGCATTTAAAGAAAATTTTAAAATATGTATATATGAGGTTGGGTATAAGATCAACTTTATTTTGGTCTGGAGACTCATAAAGTTCAATTGTATTAACTGTAATAATTTTTGGGGTCACTCTAAGTGGCCAGATCTTTGAAAGTAGATGTGTAAGTGAGGATAATTTATGAGCAGAAATCTGTACTGTATTGTATAAAATGCTGTGTGTACATGAAGTCTATGAAATTGTATCATATTTTGCACTTTGAGAAGGCTTGTATATTAAGTTGCCATGTGTTTTTAGGTTTACATAGGGTCCATCTTAGGGAAAAGAAGGGAAATGAGTTCAAAAGGGGAGAGATATTTCAGTCGCTGTTCAACCTACATTGGAAAGAAAGACAGGACGTAAAAAAATATTCTACTAACCAAGAAGGTGGCCTAACATTCATTCTAATTCATCGAGAAACAAAGCATTTTAAAGAGAAACTGCTTATTATGAAAACATCTCAGTGTCTTAAGTGTTTTCAACAATATTATCCAGCCAGCTCATGGCAGTGGTAGAACGGGCCACCGTCAGTTATGGTGTGAGTAGATAAGTAAGTCCCAAGACATATTCAGTACACCAGAGCTGTCTGTCAGTGACCACTCAGAGGAACTTTGCACTGCAGAGTGTGTACATGGACCCAGCATGGATGTCATTTACACTGTTGCTTCATGCTGGGGATTCCTTAGGGCTCCCAACTGTATTTTTGGTACGAACAAAATTCATTACCATGGGGTCTTTTGCTATTTTTCCTTTATTCTATGTTTTGACTGTTGTTGATGTTGTTTCATTTTGAAATGTAACATTATAATGTTTACTAATGTAACATTATAATGCTTCCTTCTGCGATGTATGTTGGTATCAACTGGAAGTGTCAATGTATGCCAATGGCTGCCTGTACGACATTCTCAGGCAGGCACTTCCCATTCCGCTCAGTCTTTCCTTTCTACCGGTGGAAATGACATAGCCCTGTATTTTTGTTGCCACATAATGATGACATACAGCTTTGACAATTTTCATGAGTCAGACTACACTAGCTCATGAATAATAGTTCATGTCAAAGACAGTGCTTTTTGTTAAACTGGAATTTACATAGCAGATCTTCATTCTCAACACTTGTTAGTCCTCTTCTATAGCTGGGTCTTTTTTATTTAAGACGTGTATGTACTAAAGTCCTTATTTCAGCCCCTCTCTCGCCGGTAAATGAGGATATGAAGCACTAAGTCTGTCTTCACTCAGCTATGTTAACCACTTACATTTGTTATAGCAGATAGCAGATACCAGGAGTAAGTGATAAGTATTCTTTAAATCCAAATAAAATGTTAACTGAAATAATAAGTAAAACTGCAGGGCAGTTTTATGAGTTGGTGTCACTACTGAGGACTCTTTCTTCAAAAAAGATACCATGTTGTTTGGAAAGGAAAAATTAATTTTAGTAAACTTATTTCTGATAAGTAATGATATTTATATTTTTATGAAATAAAGAGACATGGAAATAAACATCATTGGCCTTGTTGGGGAAGTGCTATACTCTTGGAACTACCCTACTGGAATTTCCCCTGAAAGTTGAGCTCTGATCACTTCTGTTTTTCTTCTTTTCATGAATAATTGTCTTAATTTTAAAAATGTAACATAAGGGCTAACGGCTATATCTCACAGATTTTGAGTAAAAATTAAAATAGTTTTACAAGTCCACTAGATTATGACTCTTCTATTTTTTCATTCCTCTCAGAAATCTAAAGTTATTTTGGTGAAATGAATCAAGTACTTTCTCATTTTTTTTTCTGTTTTAAAAAATTGAATATGGTGCATCTAACAGTCCTTTGTCACCTTAAAAACACATCAAAATAAATGTCCTTTTATTTTAAAGGCTGGATACATACATGTATTTCCTCAAAGGACTCAATAGTACTCACTTTCATTTTTGTTCCCATAAACTCAGTTGTCAGCCATGATCTGTAACAACATTACACGGAGGTTCATCAAAATGGCCCTGAGACCTGAAAGCAGCGTCAGGGAAGGCATAGCTCTGACTTGCGTATAGATGGGCTGCTGATTGGCCTGGCTCATTAAGTTTGTGAACTTTAATTCTAAAGTGCTCAGAGACTGCATATTGCAGAAGGGGATGCTATAGAAAATGGGAGTTGCTCTTTAACATCTGATTATCATGTGTGAGGATGACTCACACTCTTACCAGCTTATTAGAATTTCTTCCAAGACATTACTCAATAGAAGTGAGACTTGGGCTTAAAATGGGAACATTTTGCCATCACATGCATCTATATTCATTGCTAATTGGAAACCACACACTAAGGAATCCTACAGATTACCAAAGTGTGTCTTTTTAAAGCATACAGTTATTTTGGTTTAGTAAACTTTAAAGTGTTCATAACTACATTGTCTTTGCCTTCTCTACTATGACTGCATATGTAGAATGTAAAATTTTAATAACTCATACCTTCTGAAAGTTAAAACTTTAAATAAAATTATTGGTTAAAATATATTTAAGTCACAGTAATAACTGCTTCACACAGTCATTTTGTGACTATATTGTGAACATGTAAAATTTATTCATGCATAGACATGCATTATAAGTCAAGTATATTAGATAAATAATATTAATAGAATGAGGACCAATCTATAGTAGTTATTAATGTGTTTCTATAGTTCTTATTTTATCCAAATAGATATTCCTGGCTTTCAAAATGCTTCAAGCAGTTTTCTTTTCCTTTTTTGCTAACGTGCATACTGATAAAGCTAATTTCCACACTGCGTTGGTTAAAATGTCCTAACAGCTCACATTTATCCTTAACCATCAAAATCTCAAAAAGTAACTTACTTTGACTAGGTCTTCTCAAGAGTTGCTTGAGGTAACAGGAGACCATGAGAGTGCGCTGTTCTGTTCTGAGAAGTTCCCTTGGAGGACGTTAGGGCATCTAAAAAACAACGTGGTTTCATGGCCACCAGAGGACCAATGTATCTCAAACTCTGTTTCTTGGCCCTTCCATGTCACCTCTTACTGCTTTCCATGTCAAAAATGTAGGGGAGAAAGATTCAGCAAGCCATTCAGCTCACGAGTGACAGACTGACTATCTTTTCAGTCTAGTACAAGAGTGGCATTAAAGCTTCTTAAGTTTCAGCAGAGAAAAAGTGAGTGTAAGATTTGTCGAAAACGTGTAATACAAGGGTGCATATGTTACCTACAGGGCACCTGCTTAAAAAATAAAAATCATATATTTATAATGTATATATAATATATGTTATTAGTTTTATGTGTTATATGTTGTGTGATATATGCTCTGTATTATATGTTTATATATATAACACATTAAAACATACAAAAGTGAGAACAACTGTAAGGTGGTAAGTAAAATTCCCAATATATCACCAACCCCTTGAAGTACGAAATAAATACTGACATCAGCACCTATTTTATGCCTTTTGGACACGTTTTTAGTTTAAATCAGATGAAGAAAGAACCTGAAGTGCATATATGCTTTCTATAAAGACAGAAATTTACAACAAAACTCTTATCCACAAACTTCTATAGTACAACACACTTTATAGCCAGTAGCTTTTTTTCAGATAAACACATTTTTTTTCTGTGAGCAAGCTCCTTCGTCCAGGGAGATATAAATGAATAAACTCTTCTCTCTCTAATACAATTAATTATAAGCTTTGAGATGCCAAATCCAAAATCGCAATCCCAGGGGAAATTGTCACTCTGGACAGAGCAGACAGAGGTGTTGAAAAGCATAAACCAATTTTTCAAATATGCCATAGCAAATGACGTAGCATCACATGCTTTCTACATATGGCTATCCTGATGAAAGGGTTTTTTACATCCATATACATAATACTACAAGACTTAATGGATATAAACACTATTCTTGAATAAGTTGGAATCAATCCTGTATCTTAACAATTTTTTCCCAGATAGTCTGTTGCTATTTTTAAAAAGTGAGCAGCCTTCAAAGAAATATCTCTTCTCTATTAAATAAACTTAGGCTCTGATCCCTAAGAATATTATGTTAAATTAAAAATTGTCTCTTTCTCTGAAATAAAAGTGATATTACAAGATAGAAGGATCTAAAGGAAAATGAGTTATTCATTCATTTTCCCACAATGTATGGAAAAAAGGAAATTAAACATCTAAATAATATTTTAGAACTTATTAGAATAAGTTACATGTTGAATGTAAGTTTTTAATAGAAATATTTATGTTCTTGCAAGTATGCTTCCACAAAATCTCTTAGTATAGTTTGTACCATGTGTGCATTCATAAGCAAAGCATACACACTTGACAGTTAAATAAGAAATTATTCCAGATTCTTAACTCATTACATATTATCCAGGTAAGAGCTTTACTGGAAAGACTAAGCCTCAATCAGTGGCAAATATTGTGACTATGTTTAGAGAATGCTTCAGTAATATTAAAAATATTTTTTAAATATTCAACCAATATAATTCAAACACTATAAATGCTTAAATTATTTTTAATATAATTGATTGTTCAAATGACAATCAAAACTAGGAGTTATTAAATATGTTAAAAGATGTGACCTACAATCACTTAATTTCATTAAACATCTATGCTTGTGAACTGAACAACTACGGGATTCTTGCCCTTTCCGTGAAGAAACAGCTATTGTTGAACTCTTTAGGCCACAGTCTGTAAGCCCTCTAATAAAGTCATTTTAATGTATATAAATTCTATCAATTCTCATTCTCTAGAGAAACCTGACTAATAAAGATTGTGGTAGAATATACAATATATTACAAACTTTAAATGTCCCACAGTTTTTAAAATTTCAAACACCTCAAAAGTTCTTTAACATACTCAGGGGCTCTCTAAAATATGTACTCTCTTAACTATGGGCTCCTATAAAATCAAAATTAAGTACTACTTTATTCAAAGTGGAAAAAGTCAATATACAGCCACAGTCAAATCAAAGTAAAACCAATCTTCAGTTGTGTAAATAACTCAGAATCCAATGTCTAAAATTCATTGACGATTTTCTGGGTTGCACCAAAGAGCTTGGACAGTTACCCACAGCAAATGTAACCTTTCTCCTCAGATTGTGCCAGCTCTACTTCACAGATGCCCTTGGAGTTCCCCATATAGTACAGGAACCGCAAAATGTTCAGGACTCCACTGCAACTTGAACCTTAGCCTCTCCTGAGCTCCCATCAGTTACCCTGAAACATGATGCTAAGGCTCAGCCTCTCTTCTTGACTCCTTCAGCTTTGGGGTTTGCACTGCTATCGAGACTGCAATGTCACCAATGGCCTGGCATGGCCTCTGACAGTGATGGGCTGTCTTTTGGAAGTATAAGCAATATTAACCCTTTCCTCCCCAAGTTGCTTATGGTCCTAATATTTTATCACAACAATAGTAACCCTAAGTAAGACAAGGATATTAACTGGAAGGATAATGACATAGCTCACTGGAGTAGATAGTAGTATTCAGTACCTTAATCAAATTTTATGCTGCATACACATACAAACATATCATAATTTCAGGTGGACACAATCAACACAAAGACAAAATAGGGGAGCGAGCATGTTGGAGCAAGCATAGTAAAATGGCATTGCTAAAAATTTGAGTGGTAGACGCTGGCTAATTAAAATTTTCATTCAACTTGACTGCATCTTGAATTGTTTACATAATGAAAATTGGGGAAGAAGAATGAAGCATTAAGGACATACAGAATTTATTCCATTTTACGTCAATATATGTATTATTTAGCACTAAATTGCATTACATAATTTAAAGCTGCCTTTTCGTATGTACTCACTGTTCATAACAGGACAAGTTGCTTCTTACATGTGTTTCTTTTCTAATTCAATTAACACTAATTTGTCCACTGCTGCAAATTGCATTGACAGTAACAACTTAGAATAAATTAGTATTTGCTCTTTATAAGTCCAATAACTTGCTTCCTTCATTTGTTTTTTCTTTTTGATGTATTCTAATTAAAAGCTATTAATGTCTGTTTCCTGGAAATATTGTTTCTATATTCATATTCAAATTACTTCAGTACTGATATGCATATTTTTTTCTAATAAATGTCACATTTTATTGCTTGTTTTTTTCTGTTTAAGAGTTTAATGACCATGCTGAGATATAAAACATTTAACTTCCAAAAATTTTTATTAAACCTCCAACATTTAACATGCATTGTTTTCAGTACTTTAATGGTAAACATCAGAGTAGAGGTCCAGAAACTGTTTGTTTTCAACAAAATACCATAAGAAACAGTAAATACTATCTATCTATCTACCTGTCTGTCTGTCTGTCTGTCTGTCTGTCTATCTATACATATATAGTTGATTTTTATAAATATTTAACATAGATTTATGGAAACATATTCAGGGAGTGCTTATCAGTTATATTTTACACAGACAATTGACTTTCCTAAAGAAACAGTGGTAGCTTTACAATGGTACAGAGTTAAAAATTAAGCTATGTATTATTTTATATTCTACTCTATTATATTATAATAAATATATTATTGCCTAAGATTTAGAAATACTTTTGAGTTTTAACTCTTATTAAATGAAACTATTTGATTTAGGTTTATATTTCTTAATCCATTTATTTAGACATAAATTTATAAATATTGATTTTAAATAACTCTCAAAAAAATCACTTCATTTAAAAGATGTTTCAAAGATTAGACAAGAAAAGAATGGAAAGCAAAATGAAAGAAAAAGGGAGGGAATTAAAAGAAAAACAGGTGCAGTTAAATGAATCCTAAGGATGTGAACTAAGAGAACAAGGAAACTACAAAACAGAATTTACTCCTGATCCCAAAGGTTTAAATCCTTTGAGCCTTGCTGTCTCTTCAAAACAATGGTATTCAGAATTGATACTTTAAAGATGCTCATCTAAAATCAGACTCATCAAAATTATTTGTAATTTTATTCATCAGCCTTAATGACCAGCATAATGCTAAAGAAATTTCTTGTCTCAGTGTTGAAAATAATTTCTTCAAGGTCAATGATAAATTTTAATAAGCATGGAAGAAATTAAGGCATATCTTCCTTGTAAAAGTAGGGGCTATTCATATGGATAATATTCCAATTCAAACAATTTTAATAATAATTAGAAGTTAATTTTGAGTCATAGTCATGAAAATAAAAATAATTGCGCAAAAGCTTGTTTTACCTTCAAATGTATAAAATGGCTAGATTTCTCAAAAGGACAAAAGGCATCCTTGGAAAAACCATAAAGGATGAAGAGCTCTCCCAGAAATGTCCTATTTGTCTGATGAGAGTGCCTAAGCAAGTCCCGACTCGTAACATTTTCTGACTTCCACAGCAGAGCCATCTTAAATTGACTCATAAAAATGTTAGGAGAAAGCATATTTTCAATAACTTCTTCAACAAAGTCAGCATTGACTTTAGGAGAGTTGTTTAAATCAACTACTCCTGACTTCATTGACTTGAGACTTGTTGAAATCAACCACTCTTGGGTGCTGCTTTGACATTAACAGGAAGAGTTCTAGTTTGACAGCTCATCCTGAGGAGTCATATTGTTGGCATTCCGGGTCAGTGTTTTCTCAGATTTGGTTCACCGACAAAAGTCCTTTGAAGGAGATATCAAAGATTCTACTACAGCGTTACATAAAATTGATGGTACACCTATTTAAGGCTGAACATCAAGCATCACCAGTTGAGAGTGAAAGGGATGAAGGTCTTGAGGTTCTTCTGGCTTCAGCCCTTTACTTAGATCCTGGCTGCAATTAATGTGAGAACATCAATTCTGTGTCCAGAGCTCAAAGCCAATGAATGATTTCATAGCACATCAGAGTAGTTGACATTTTTATATAAAAAAATCTCTAAAATACATCAAGTTTTATTAATATAAGGAATGAAGCGTAAGAGGTCCCTTTCTGTGTACTTACAGGTTTGCTTCTCCTCAGCTTAAAAAATTTCTATAGAGTCATTTGTAAAATATATGCTGAATAAGTTACATTAATGCAAAAATAATTCATAGATTCAAGCACAAACTCAATGTGCTGTAATTTACTTTCCATTAAAATTGTTTTAGTAATGGCTAATTAATTTTAACAAGAATAAGATAACCATAAAACAATTGAAGTCATGATATTTGTTCATATGTTTGTCTATACTCAAATGGAATATCAGTAATTATATTGTATAGCCTTAGGCTTTTGATGTACTTGCTACAGCAGAGTTCTTTTTATTCATCATTTATTGAGTTCCTAATGTACCTTGGATTATGTTAGTTTCATGGATTTTGTCTCATTTTAATTAGATAGAATGCTTCAATTAGACTGATTGCGAGGCCTATCATTCTATGCACATCTCTCTTTTCTGGGTTGGAATATTTAAAATGTATTATTTAACAGTTCAGTGTATGTGATGCACTGTTATTGAAAACAGTCACTACGTTGTGCACAAAGTGGCTAGAATTTGCTCCTTTTACCAACTGAAACATACTCTCCCACTAACATTGCTAACATCTCTCTTTGCCTTGTTCTTCTTCAGACTTCCAGACTCCACTAACTAAAATCTGCTCTGTATTTCCGTGACAATTTTGAAAATACTCCGTATATAAGTGACACCTTGTACTATTTGTCTTTTTGTGCCTGGTTGATATCAGTTAGTATTCTTTATCTAAATTTATACGATGATTAAATAAATGGCAGTGTATATAGGTGCTGGCTAACATCAGGTTGCTGCAATAGTTATGAACATGCAAATTTTTCATCAAAATATAGATTTCATAATCTTTTGGGGGCTTCTGGAACCTGTTGCAATTCTATGTGTTTTTTTCTGACAACCCTGTACACTCTTTCCTCTATGACTTCAGTAATTTAGTTTTCAACTATTAGATAGCAAGATGTTCCCTTGTTCTATATCCTTGCCAGTATCTTCCATCTTTCATCTTTTTCATAACACCCTTCAGAATTCATAAGATGCAGCATCATATTATGGATTTACATTTCTTGAGTGATTGGCAAGGATGGGTATTTTTTCCATGTAATAGTTGATGGTTTATACGTCTCTTCTGAGAAATGGCTATTTTGTTCCTTTGTCTATTTTGAAAAAATAAAACAATTTGCTTCTTTTATTGAAGTTTTAATACCTAATACATTCCTGATATTAGCAAATCATCAAATATTTGATTTCCAAATTCTTTCTTCTGATTGGTCCCTTTTATTTTCAAGCTATTAACCATTTCTTGTGTGTGAAACTTTTAGTCTGTTGCAATATCACTTATGTAGTTTTCTTTTGTTGCCTGTAGCTTTGGAGTGATTATCATAAAATGTTGATAAACCTTTCCCTCTATTTTCATCACTGAGTTTAAGTTTTCGATGTTTAAGGTTTAATACATTTTATGTCTATTTTTCTATGTGAATTATGAATAATGTTCATATAGCTTTCTGTACGATGACAGTCTGTTGTTGCCAATGTATATATTCTGGAAGCTTCTGTCTTTACAAACTAAAATGGTAAAAACTAGAAGGTGCTCTATTGAAACTTCACAGACCTCTGGTTTTTCCAATGGAGCAATAGCATAGTCTTCAGAAATTTTGCTTTACCGTACCCTATTTGCTCTAACTTCTCTTGAATTCACTTCAGTTAGATTCCTCATGCAGAAATTAACCAATTCTATGCAAGGTCATTAAATACACACCTCAAATAGCAAATTGGATGAATATCAATTTAACAATGTAACATATGATCACTTCCTTTTTAAGTTCAATCCCTCCTACTAAATGAGGCTTTGCATGCTACTTAAATATAAACATTAACCAATAAATGCTTATTTTATCACTCATCTAGATCTTATATGAATTTATATGCATTTCGTGAGTTATTTCATCCAATATAAATAACTTAACCATTACTGCATATTTGTTATTTGCTAATTAGTCCATATATGTATCTCATATGTTTCTTCATCGTTAGTATATTTACTTCACTTATAAGAACATTATATCTATCCTCATTTTAACTTTATAAGATAGATTCTGTTAGTATAAACTCAAAGTCCAAGCATACTGGCCTACTGGACTTTCTGAGAGTATCAAAACATAGGCAAGTACATTTTAATGAAAACCTATGAATAGTATGTATAAATGAAATGTGGGGATGAAAATGAAATTTTCTGACGTTTTATTTTTTATATTTTTATATTAGCAATAAGAACTGGGTCACAATAATGATTATTTTATTGATATACAGAGATCCCTTTAGAACATGTCAACATAATAGGGTTACACATCTATGGAGCTGGTTAGATTTCAAAATCACATAGTGAATATCAGCATCTGAAATCTATAAAACATTGTGATTAAACAGTGTCACTTAAGGAAATGGATAGATGATTGCACACGCAAATGGCCAATGCATTAGTGGAGACCAGGATAAACCTAAGTAAGTAAGTAGGTGTCTACTGCATCACATTGGAAAAGTCATTCTATCAAGAAAAACAGTTCCATTTCATTTGAAGTACTCTTATAAAGCATCTAAGAAGGAGAACAAATATAAGAAATGATAACAAGGCACTGTGAAAACATTTAAGAGGCCAGAATGGACTTAAAGCAGTTACAAATGCCCAGTCTCTTAAGAAAATGAATGCAAAAGAGCAAAGTAGATTGGAGTAGTACCATAATTGTGTTAAATCCCTCAAGGTTAATGTCCAGTGTGTTAAACATGTTATAATTGAACTATTGAGAAACAAATTAAAATTTTAATGATCTTTTCTCCCTTTGGAAGTAAATGTAGTTCCCTATTACCAGTGCTACTAGAACACCAAATATCATAGTATAATCATCACTTAATGACCTACTCTTAGTGAATCCAATTATATATAATTAATATTCATGTTAGGAGACCTTCGAGTGTTTTGTTTTTATAAACTACATGTTGGATACATAAGCACAATTATTTGCAATTACCCAAGATCTTGTTTGGGCTTCTATTTTACTGATAGAGGGAACATATCTGCTCCATATCTGCACTGTCAGATTTTCATATTCTAATTATTTTCTCCTGTGTACCCCAATCCACAGTCCCAGCCTATTGTTCATTTACATCGCTGAAAGAATAAACAAACAGAATGAGAATCTAATCTATGAGGGTAGCTTGTTTTAACTTGAAAATGTTAAAAGTCACCAGGCTAATCTATATATGTATATATTCTTCTTCTCAAATGAAACCCATCTATTTATGCTCTATAATGTCTTTGAAAATGGCTTTCTCCTTAAACAACTTACTGTACACTGAAGAAAATTTCCTTTATAATTTAGTTTCTCTCTTGGATTTCAACTCATTGCAGGATATTATTCCTTATCCACATACTTCTCCTGTTAAACTAATACATTAATGAATTTTAGATTGTAATATTCTTTGTCTCATCTCTTCTGTCCTTATCTGTACTTAGACTTCCTGTCTTTCTTAAAGAAGATTTCTCACATGATCTTACAGTTTTCTTCGTGGTTCTGAGCATCCAAGTCAAACATGCTTGCAAAGGCTTAGAGTAACTTCAACCCAAAGTCCCCAGGCATAGAATTATTACACAATGGCTTAAGAAAAGAGGGCAAATGACCATCATGAAGGATGAGGACGAAGTAGAAGAGTGTTGAGAGCCCAGCTTGGAAACAGGAGACAGGTTTATTTTTCAGGCTAAGGTTTAGTCAGGGGATGATGACTTCCAAAAGTTTAAGCCAAACAGGGCACACAGGCCGTAGTAGAGAAGAACTGTGTTGAACCTGTAGCCCAAGTGAAAATGAACTTCTAGGCAGGCACTTGCCAATTCCAAGAGAACCAACGCAGTATTCAAGATAAGCCTACAAAACAGGTGGACATTATTCAGATGACTGTAACAGATGTCCAGAATATGGAGGCAATGTTTGGAGTTACACAAACTCCATGGGACAAAAACTCTACTGCAGGAATCTACTTATTCTTGTCATTACCACCAGGGTATCTTTTTGTTTTGCTTCGTTTGGTTTGGTTATCGAAGTGTGTGACAACGACACGGTAGTGCAGGATGCTTCCAATGAAGACAGTGCTCTGTGTGTAGATGAACTGTTCGCAACAGGGAATAAAATTTTCAGATTTTTTTCTGCCTTATTTCTCTGTCCTTGACAAATATCTTGAATTTCTCTATTTCTTCTTTACTTGATTTTTCTTTTCTGTATCTCTACTGAAAAAGACAGTGTGATAATTATTTAAATAACATGACTGTTTGTCAAAGGCATTTACACATAGTAATTTTCCTCTTTAATGAGGTAGGAGTGATATCAGGAAATTTTTACATTTAGTTGGCATAAATGTTCCCAGAAAATTAAAATAAATGCAAAAGATGACATTTTACAAGATTGCATTCCATTCTTAACATAATGAACAATTCAGTCACTATTGAATAGCCCAATCTACTTTATTTCTTTGAACAAATCCATTGTAAGAGCCAAAATCATCCCCGTACTTCCAAAGCAGAATGTAATTATCATTACAATTAGCTTTTAAAATGATACACATTTTCCTTATCGTGTTGCTTCTCATCTTCACCTTCCTCTCTAGTTTGTATTCATATCTTGAAAATAGTCGCATTAAAAAGATTGCTCCTTCTACATCTTTTTATATTGTTCTGTTAAGAAAATCTGTAGAGACATTACAACACATGTAACTGTTGCCCAAGTAAGTCAGAGAAGGTGCAATTTAGCCAATATATAAGGTCAAGCAATGTTGTCAATTTTTTTTTTTTTAGTTTTCAAACAAACTTTAAAAATGTAGGTGTTATTTTATACTAAGAGAGAATGTTCAGTGAAATTTCTCTTTGGATATTTGTAGAAATCATGACACTTTTAAACTTTTTATTATTAAAATTTTTTTAATTAAAAATTTCCGCCTCCTCCGTGCCTCCCTTTTCCCTCCCCCTCCCCACACTCCTGAAGCCCCCCTCCCCTCCCCCTCCCTCTCCAGTCCAAAGAGCAGTCAGGGTTCCCTGCCCTGTTTAAACTTTTAAAGTACTTCTCTGCTCTTCATTAATTCTTGATCCTTCATAGTCTTCAGAAGCAAGTGCTTATAATTATAAAGGAACATATCTTTTAAAAGACAGGGATAAAATAGGAGTTTGGAGAGATGAGACCATTTGTCTTAGCTATAATGATTTGTAGGTAGAGAGGGTCCCATCTAAGATTTCAGTGGCTCCCGTGGAATATCAGGTCACCCAAAAGGTTATAGTAATCCACTTAACTCTTATTATTCAAGTGTCTAGAATCCATCACGCCTTCCTTAAACAATAACAGAGAAAAAAGGAAGAAAGTTCAGTGCAAGAGTAGAACATAGGAATATGATCACATTGTTGCAAGTTTCATTGTCACTAACCTCATAACTTCATGGGGTAGTAAAGAGGAACTTTCTCAAAGTTTGGAAACCAGGTGAGACTTTTCTATAAAAGCTGAACTATAACAGCCTCCATTTCTTTAGAGCACAATTTGTGAAGCTAAACAGAATGGTTTTTAAAAATAAGAAATTGGGAAATAAATACTACAACATGGGGGAAAATAGCAGACTATTATTACAATCAATGGGAGATTTTCCTTCCTCCATACATTTCTGTGGAAAGAGTATGTGCATTAGCAGAAAGATGCAGCCTGCTTATTTCTTATGGTGTATACATCTCTATTCTCATTGACAAAGAATCTTTTTAAAATCCAGATGGAATTAAATATTGAAATGCTGAACTAATTTTCTTTTTCCTAATTCTATGCTAACAATTCAATTTTATGAGGCTAATTTTAATTTGCTAGGGTAAGCTTTTCTTCAGGGAAATCAAACCAGGTAGAGAGCATGTAAGGCTAATCTTCTCTTTCAAGCTTAGTTAGCCTGATTACACACCTGAAATGCAGGTCTCTATTGCTGTCAAAGTCGGGCCACGATGCTGGAAAAATTAAAGAATTACAGTAGGAAAATCAACAATGCAAACACCAGTTTGAAAGCTCCTCTCTGTACACCCAGCACAGAGATGATGATGGCTGATGGCAGCTTACACTTTGTGTTGATGGGGTAGAAAAGTAAAATCAACCTGTAACTGAAGTGACAAGTGTCACTCTGATGAATATGAACTGCATGTGGGTGCACATTCAGGATAAGTGACCTACAGATTGTGTGACCAGAAACCACTTTTAGTGGAACATAGGATAAGACAGTAAACCCAAAGACAAGAGGTGGAAGTAAATAAGGCCATAATATTTGCCTTTATAATCCAAATAGTTATCATATAGGATAAGATATAGATCAGTACTATGTGGGTATTAGCTAAAAATAAAAGGCAAAGTACAAGTTATACACAGAGAGACGTTTGTGGATCATTATTAATCTTTAATAGGGAGTGTTTCTATTTGGTCTGTACAAGAGAAAATTCATTTTCTGAATTTTCATCATTCTAACCAACCTGTGATCTAACAACTTAAAAAGATATTGATAAGAATACTCAGACACACACACACACACACACACACACACACACACACACACACACACAAAGAATACTCAGATACCTAAAGTAAATAATATTCTTCTCACCTCAAAATTGTTATATATTGGACTGAACTCAAGGAACCCTGCTGAAGAGAGGGAGGAAAGACTATAGGAACAAGAAGGGTCAAGAGCACCAAGAAAATTCACAGAATCAACTAACCTGGGCTCTTAGGGGTTCAGTGAGATGGAACCAACAATCAGGGAGCATGTATGGGACTGACCTAGGCCTTCTACATATTTGTGCTATAGAAGAAGGGCCTGCTTGTTCATCCCGGCCACCTGGCTAGCTTAGCCCAGAAATAACCACACAGAAACTGTATTAATTAAAACACTGCTTGGCCCTTTAGCTCTAGCTTCTTATTTACTAATTCTTATGTTAATTGAACCCATTTCTATTTGTCTGTATACCGCCACGTGACAGTGGCTTACCAGCAAAGATTCAGGATGTCTGACTCTAGTGGCTCCATGGCGTCACTCTCTGCCTTCCTTCTCCCAAAATTCAGTCCGGTTATTCCCGGACACCTAAGTTCTGCCCTATCAACAGGCCAACGCAATTTATTTATTCATTAATGGTAATCACAGCTCACAGAGGGGACTCCCATATCATGTGTCAGTTGTATAACTTGGGCTTCTTGTGGGACTCCTATCATTGAGAACAGGGGCTGTTTCACTCTTTTGATGGTTTTTGGGCACCTATCCAAACCATATACTGGGTTGCCTTGCCTAGCTTTACTAAAAGGCAAGGTGCTTAGTCTTACTTCAGTTTGATATGCCATGTTTTGTTTACATCCATTGGATGCCAGGGAGGAGTGAATCTGGATGGGGGGAGATGAGGCAGGGGTGGGATGGAGGGAGGGGCCAAGGTGAGAGGAGGAAAGGAAAGCTGTGGTCAGAAAATAAAACAAATAGATTAATAATAAATTAAAAATAACTAAAATTGTGTTTTATACAATCACAATTCTATAGTTACAAATACAATTAAAGATTAAATTTTAAATTAGTAGAATATAAAATATATTATTCATGAGAATTGGTTTTATGTATATTTTATATGAACTGATAAATTTGAATAAGCTGTAGCCATAACATCAAAAAAAAAAAACCTTGATACGAGGGGGAAAAGTCTCCAGGAAATATAACACTTCTACATGAAAAGTAATACACTATGTTTAACTAGTGAGGGGTGAAATGAGAAAAGAATATACCGGTTTCATAGACTGAAAATGTCAAAATAGTGAACACACAAATGTCCTCAGAATTCCTGAAAGTCACTTGAACTTCACATTAAATCCATCTGATGATTAATTATGGACAAATGGCTATGTATGTGTGTGTGTATTCATAGTATACAGAGAGGAATCTCACATCACATAGTGAGGTTGAGCTCAGCCTGTTACAGAAGAAACCCTGTCTTAAAATAAACAAACAGAACCAAACATAGTGATACATTAATAAGTTTGTGTATCATTATCGGTATTTAAGATTTCAAAAGTTTTTTTTTAAGATTTTGAAATATTTGCCTGTACATAGTAAGCTATCTTTGGGGATAGAACCTAAGTCTAGACATGAAGTTAATTTGTGTTTCTTACATGTACTATATATGTAGCATAGAAATAACTTTACACAGTTACTGTGCATCTGTGTTTTCCTGGAAAACCATCACAAGAGATCGAGATGAGAATTTCCTGTTTATGGTGTCATTGGTGCTCACAAGGGGACATCAGATATTAAGATTAGAAAGTCACCAGATGGGCCTACCTTGTGCAGAGTGACTTTAGTTATAAAATGAGTTCAAGTGCATGGAGTATATGGAAAACTACAATGAAATGTAAATGACAGATGAGTGATGTATTATTTTCCATAGAACCATGTCAGATGAAGATTTAGGGAAAGCCGGCAAGGATCCATCCTCTGAAGCCATAATGGGCTGTGCTCAAAACCCTGACTGTGATGCTTTCAGCAATAGAGACCAGTAAAGTGTTCAAGCAGAATTGTGACATAATCTGACCTGCTTTCTAGAAAATTGTTATGACAGTGTTAGACAGACATGAAGAATTGTGAAGTAAGAGCTGACTTCCCATTGCTGTCGTCTTCCCTATGGCACACCTGACAAGACAATTTCAGTTTCTACCGTGAGCAATGCACAGGGCAGAACATATGATTTTTAGCTCAAGAAAGCAACTTCTGGCCACAGCCTCTTTCCAAGAACTGTGTTCTGGTGAAAGTTTAGGCATAATTCACATCACAAACAGTGTTTATACCTGTCCCAACAGTGGATCTATTTTCTAGACTGACACCCTTCATGAGATCTTCCCCAACACACTCTGGCCTTGTGAAGCCACAGCTAATCTGCCACACAGGGCTTTAACCCTGCAGTCCCAGATTACTAACTGTGATGCCTTTATTCTTTATGGAAAGCTGCCACAGCATCTCTGGAAGCGGGCCTGTCAGATTCATTGTCATTCACAGCAGATGTAATGACACTCAATCAACAGTGTTTATTGAACCCCTGGTGTGCTCAGAGCACAAGAACAAGGCTATAGAAAACAGCCCTGGCAAACAAAGCAATAGGAGAAGGTGCACACACCTCTTGTATAGTGCCTGAAACTCCTGTCAATAGCATCAGACTTTCCAGGCCATAAAGGATTACTCAGTACCCCTAGAAATGTGACAGTTTCCTTCTCTGCCAGTTTCTAGAGTGTCTGAGAGGCATGGAACAATTCTAACAGAAAATTTTGAATTATCTTAACAAATAAAGTAATCGCAAATTTTCATGAGTGATCAATTATCACTAGATTGCAATTATATTTATTTACTCATTGAAGTCAGTGTCAAGGTAAATACTATGTAAACTATGTGAAAAACTATTGCTCAATTATTATGTTTCATTTAGAAATCAATACTTAATTTATTATTTTTTTTCCAGAAAGTTTGAACTATTTTGCTTGTCTTGTGAAGAGAAACCATTTTGAATTCTCACAGAGGAAAAAACAGTAATAGGACATATAGAATAAAAGTACAATTGGGAAGTTTATTTTAATATAATTTCCTTGGAACCTCCTTTTCATCATTTAAGATATGTTTAGAGAAGATGAAAAATAAATGTTCTAAACACTTAAAGTCAATCTTTATCATTATCTTTACTGTAATTTTCCCCTGTGTATCTGAAAGCCCATTTCACATAGCATTCTCTTACTGTCAGTAACTAAGTAATACTAAGCTGTTGTGGGTGGTTACCTTCTGCACTTTGAGTTTTATTTTTTTTTCTGTAAAATATAATTCTTTATAGCTTCATTTTAGTCATGTTTACAAAGATAGATGAAGGGTTCTGCTAGAGATCCCAACCTCATCCAAGAACGAGATCGAACAAGGTGTCAGCTTATTTGACTCCTCAGAAAGGAAAACATTTTGGAGATCCAGGATGTGTGTCAACAACATGCATTCAACAAAACAAAAAATAATCAGACCCGTTCCAACGACAGGAGGTGAGTCAGTTAGCTGGCTGGCAGCAAAGGTTGCTTAACAGGTTTCAGATTCCTAATTGGCTGTCTAGCGTGCTAAGTAGCAGCTGGTCTTTAATTAGTTGAAGAATTATTACCACTAAGAGTTGCTTTAAAAAGAAAAAGAACAAAATAATTAAAATGTTAGAATCCATATGGTGAGAGCTTATCCTCACTTGTCAATAGCTGTTTGCCTAATAAGTTTTAAAATGTTCCTATATCAGTTATGCTTAAAAATATAACACATGCAAATGTAAAACTCTCAACACATTCCCAGAATGCAATAGGCAAAAACAAGGACCTACTTGCCATTTAATAATTTCTTTTGATTATGAAATGGTTTTTCATGCCCCCTTACTAAGTAAGTCTTTCAACAGACTTCATTATGGAAAGGCTTTCTGAATTCTCTGACTTGATTTGTCACAAATACAACGGCACTACTAAAAATATCGGTTACCTTGCAGGTGAGAGGAAAAGTGCCTTTGTACATTATCTCATTATCAAGAGTAGCAAGAAGTTAATTTTATCCATAATTTCAGAAAATCCATTTTGCTATGATTTAGTTTAAGATGAAGCTTCATTAGATTTTTTGATACATATTATTGTGGCAAACAAGCCTATACATGAAATAGGTCATAAAATTCTAAACAGAGTTATATGATAAATAGAATAGATAGATATGTATGTATGTATTATATATACATATAGAGAGAGATTAAATAGGTAGAAGGATATTTATATATATCATATATATATATGATATATGGTCATATAATACTGTCCTCTTCCCTCCCACATATAAAAGGTAGTGTCATATATATCCAGTACCATTCTAAGAAGCATTTACTTCTACATGTTTTGATTTGGGAGTGGTATAAAATGCATGAGTTTCTGTGGTAGCAGAATAGAAGTAAAATAAAAGCTCTTGTTTTACTAACCTAATATACATTAACTCACTTTTGCTCAGTGCTTTCTTTTAGTGGATAATAATAATAAAATCCAGCTTGAGTTTTGTTGGGATTGCCGCAAAGTATGATTTCTTCTGTGCATCTCTAATTCTGTATTTTCTTTTTATGCCTATTTTAGTAGACTGTCAGTAATGTAGTTTGTGTAGAAAAATCAGGTATTGATTAGACTTTTTGCCCTTCTGGCTTAGTATTAATAACCAATGGGTTTTTTTATATTCATCACTATTCTTAAGAAATGGATATATTATGTGTTCATGGGTCCTGGGGACTTGGATGGTTGTTTGAAGTAATGACTATCTGATGTCAATGATATTCACCTTGCAGAGTGGAGAGGCAATGAGCTATTTACATAAATGAATTTTTCACTAGAATAGTTACTTACCCAATATTCTTCCAATGACTCCAACTCCATAAAGGGGAAGCATTCTAATACACAGTTTTATACAAGTCTTTTCCTTTATTCAGTGTTGCCATATAGGTATCTTCATGAAAAGAATAATAGTCACTACTCGCTATATCCTAGACCCTGAAAGCACAGCCCGTGCCCCACCCCTACCTCCGGAGCCCAGAAGACCTGGGAGAAGTCTCCCCACACCCCAACCAACCACCATCCCCACATGGCATCTGCAACTGCCAAAGTCTTGACCCCACCCCCACTGGGAGAGGTGATTACAGGGCTTGTCTTTTGGAAGACCCTACATTCTAGGCCATAGTCCCTGGAGGCACGTCCTGTGTCCCACCCCCACCTGGGAGGAAAAGCTAGTTTTCTCTAACATAGTCTCACTGAGTATACAAAGGACTCATGAGGAAAGCTCCATGCCCAGTAGTAGGTGGCCAGCATACAACAAATTAAATTGTATCTTTAGAGATTTTTGTCTCATAATGCTTTGTTGGGACATATTTTTTTTTCTTTACATTTTGACCAATGAGGTTAAAAAAAATGCTCAGACAAAACATTATGAGACAAAAACCTATAAAAATAGCATTGAGTTCCTTTTGTGTTGGCCATCTTTGCTTGGTATGAGGTCTGCCCTTACCATTATGGGATCAGGGTGAAACCTGGTGTCAGGAAAATTCCCAGGAAACCACAACGATGACTCCAGCTAAAAATCTAAGCCTTAGTGGAGAGGGTACCTAACTTCTCTTCCCCTGTAATCAGATTGATGACTACCTTAATTATAATCCTAGAACCTCCATCCAGTAACTGATGGAAGTAGATGCAGAGATCCACAGTAAGTACTGGGATAAACTCCTAGAGTCCAGTCATAGCGAGGGAGGAGTGACATTATGAGCAGAGACCATGATGGGAACACCCACAGAAACAGCTGACTCTAGCCAGTGTAAGCTCACTGACCCCCAGAAGGACAGCTGAGGAACCAGCATAAAAGGGAGAAGGGGAGGAAGGGGGGAACTTGGGGGAAAAGGAGGATTGGGATGAAGGAAGGTTGGAGAGGGGAGCACGGAACCACAATTCTTAGTTAAGGGAGCCACCTTAGGGTTGGCAAGAGACTTGAACCTAGAGTGGCTCCCAGGTGCCCAAGCCGAGGTCCCCAGTTAATTCCTTCGGCAGCTAGGGATAGGGAACCTGAAATGACCCTATCCTATAGCAATACTGACGAATATCTTGCATATCATCATAGAACCTTCATCTGGTGATGGATGGAGATAGAGACAGAGACCCACACTGGAGCACTGGACTGAGCTCCCAAGGTCCCAGTGAGGAGCAGAAGGAGGGAGAACAAGAGCAAAGAAGTCGGGACCACGAGGGGTGCACCCACCCACTGAGACAGTGGAGCTGATCTATTGGGAGCTCACCAAGGCCAGCCGGACTGGGACTGAAAAAGCAGGGGATAAAACTGGACTCTCTGAACATGTCGAACAATGAGGGCTGATGAGAAGCCAAGGACAATGGCACGGGGTTTTGATCCTACTTAATGTGCTGGCTTTGTGGGAGCCTAGCCAGTTTGGATGTTCACCTTCCTAGATATGGACGGAGGGGCGAGGACCTAGGACTTAACACAGGGCAGGGAACCCTGACTGCTCTTTGGACTGGAGAGGGAGGGGGAAAGGAGTGGGGGAAGGGGGAGAAGGGTGGGAGGAGGGGGAGGGAAATGGGAGGCTGGGAGGAGGTGGAAACTTGTTTTTATTTTTTTCTCATTTTCTCAATAAAAAAAAAAAGATTTAAAAAAAAAGACTGAACTAGACCCTCTGAATTATGGGGACAGTTGTATGGCATGGGCAGTTGGTGAGACCACTGCAGTGGAACCATTAATTATCCTTAGTGCATGAACTGCTATTTGTAGCTTATGTAACAGTGATACCTTCCTCAGACTCCATACAGCAAGAAGGCTTTGATCCTGCCTCAAGTGATGTGACAGTCTTTGTTGACTCCCCATGGGAGGCTTCACTCTCCCTGTGGAGTAGATGGGATCAGGTGGGAAAAGGTGGAAGGAGTGGGAAGACTGGAGGGAGAGGAAACTGGGATTCGTACGTAAAATAAGATTGTTTTAAAATAAAAAAATAAATTAAATTTAAAAAGTGAAAAGTTATTTTAATCTTTAAAAAAAGAATAATAGTCATGCCTATCGCCACTACTTATGTGACTTCCTTAGGACGACATGCCTTTTCTCCTGAAAGAATTAGAAATTGTCTTTTATTTAAGGGTCTCTGTGTGTGTCTGTGTGTGTGTGTGTGTGTGCGCGCGCGCGCGTGTTTGTACATGTGTATTCATATGTATTCATGTGTTTGCAGGTGTGATGTGTGTTTTTTGGAAATGCAGTGCCCATTTAGTGTGGATGTAAGGAATTAGCTTCAGAGGTTACTCATTAGGTGTTCTTCACCTAACCTTTTGCAATAGAATTACTAAGCCCCTCCCACTGAGTAAGCAGTGAGATCCTGAGCATCTGCTTATTCTCCAGGCACTATGATTTGAGCATCTGCCAAGAAGTCCGGCATTTTATATGGGTTCTGAGGTGGAATCCAGGCTTAACTAAGTGATCTCTGTCTTGACCCTTTATTTTTAAACTTTGAGTCCTTTAAATCATACTCTTTCCATATGTTAATATTGATTCTGAAATTTTATTTTATAATAATAAAATAAATACTTTATAATTAATTTCTATATTCAACTTTGTCATACTGTTCTATTTATTTTTGAACACTAAGATTTATACTGGTGAACTCTCTATAATATGTCATTATATTTTCCATATTGTAACATTTACTGCCAATATTCAGTAAATATAAAATTATCTTCTTTAGGCAATATCATTTGGAAAATCACTAACATTTGGTACAGTAAGAGACAAATCAGTTAATATATTGGTAGCAAATGTTTGGTTGGCATGTCTCTTACATACGTGGGAACAAATTCTGGTTTACTTCTCTGCGGTCTTCCGTCTTGCCAGCTGCTTTTGCTACAGATGCGCTCAACATGTGAGGAGCTGTGTGCGCACCAACCCCCTGCTGTATCCCAACAAGATGCTGATGACTGCAGGATGATATTTTCTCTTTTCAAGACCCAGCAGTTGATAGGACATGATAGAAATCCGCATCGTTATACGCTGTTACAAATATCTGTAATTACCACTGCTAACCAAATAAGTGGCTCTACACACACATTTCATAACACACAAGGACACCCCAGTGACATTTTGTTTTCCCTGGCCTTGTTTTTCAGCATCTCACGGCAGATGGAAAACTCCTTGGCCTGATCATGGATGGCCTAACTAGGATACTTAGAGTTTTATTGTTTAGCTCAATGAGTGGCATTGTGTTTGATCAGTTTGAGGAGAAACTATAAGCAATAAAAAGGTGTGCTTTGGAAACTATCCATGATAAATCAGAGTGTAAAGGATCCTACAGCAATGTGCTAAATGCAATCCCAAACAATTGTAGAGAAAGAAGCCCAACAGAGATGCAGGTAGTGAAGACAGTTCCTTTCACAGCTTTCATGAGAAATGACATCGTTCTACAGTACAATGTGAAATGTTTAATAGGTGACCTTGTGGTTCTCACATTTAATATAAATTATTTTGCCTCTGCTTCTTTTGTGAGTATATTTGTTATTTTGAGTGCACATCAAGGTATATTCATGTTGTTTCGTGTTGTGTTCCTCTCATTTTAACCCCAACCATCTATGTGGTTGTGGGCTTGGAAACTATCCACTATGTCTGGCAGACCCACTATTTGGTAAACTACTAAAAGTGGCCCATCAGTTGCTAAGTTGGGAAGTTGAAGTGATTCCTTTAAACCCCCTTTCTGATGCATGATCAGTTGTTGATAGGTCCAGAAGAAACAACTACCGTTGCTTCAAGATTATGTCCTCAGTGGTGATGTCATTCTCTCATTCACACTCCTCTCCATAGTTTTTGACTCTCGAATTTTATCCAAGTCTTCGGCAGTTTTCGCCAAGCACTAATGGTGCTGCTGTAAATGATTTGTTGAGAACAGAGCACTCATGAGTCTCCGAGTATCTATGAGGTTCTGCAATCACTACTTTTTATTATGAAAAGAAACTTCTCTAATTAACACTGAGTAGCTTTCGTTTGTGGGTATAAACATAAACAATTTGAATGTCATTTGGTGCCATATCAATTTAACTAACCCATAATAAACCCCATTCATGGTTCTTGGCCAGGTTTACAGAGTCAGTCATGTATTCTCTGTATAAGTACCTTCAATTTTAATCACAGAGTGGCTAGCTACCTCCATAACAATCATGACACTGTTTTGTGAACGGGCACTCTGCCTGACGGTTTGGCATTATAGTTTCTAGGGTTCCAGCTGGTTGAGATTATTGATGCTGTATCTATCCCAGCAACCTCAGCAGTAGGTTTTGTCATTACAAAGCCAGCTAGTCAGGATATAGAGTCTTCTCAGTTCCAACTTTCTTTCTCTGTCTTGAAGACAGGACCTGTGGTACCTTCAGAAATAGGTCTTTATCATTTAGTTCTGGAGAATGACCAAGAAAAAAATGACAATAGCTTTTGTATTTTGAGTGGCCTATGGAGCTCTCTATGACTGAATCTCACTAAGAAGTACTCAGTTTGCTTTGTGAGTTTTCTTTGGTAAACAATGGTTCCCAGCAGCGCCGCTACTCAGTCATGAAAGGTATCTTCCTTCAAATTTTTAAACTTGTGCATTTGAATAGGATGAAAAATAATGGGCTTTCATATATCTTTTTCATGTATTTTTCATTTTGGTTCACTTTTTCCTTTCTTCCTCAGTTTCATCTCTGTTCTCCTCATCCTTGCTTGAACTTTTCTATCCCAATGTTCCCCATTATTGCTTCTATTTTTCAGTGTTCTACTGTGTCCCTTCCCTTAAGATATCCCCTAACATTGGCCCCTTTCTGGTTTCCAGTGCTGTAGAAGTCCTTCTGTTTATGTGTTGCTTTCATTGGTTAATCAATAAAGAAACTGCTTGGCCTGATAGGGCAGAACTTAGGTAGGTGGAGAAGACAGAACTGAATTCTGGGAAGAAGAAAGCAGAGTTGAGAGAGCCGCCAAGGAGATGCCAGGTCAGACATGCTAAATCTTTCCTGGTAAGCCACGACCTCATGGTGATATACAAATTATTAGAAACGAGTTCAATCAAGATGTGAGAGTTAGCCAATAAGAGGGTAGAGCTAATGGACCAAGCAGTAATTTAATTAATACAGTTTCTGTGTGGTTATTTTGGGTTTAACCTAGCTGGGCAGCTGGGATGAACAAGGGACCCACTCCCATCAACATTATAGGCTTCTACAGATGCTTCAAAATAAATACATAAAACTAAAGCTCTGAAAACTGTGAGTGTGCTTTGTTTCTTAAACCTCTGTTTAAATGTAATCACATAAATTAGACTTCCCAACGACCACTCTCTCCAAGGCAGTACACCTCCTAACTCCCTCACAATCCCCATCCTGGTTTCATTTTTCTCTATATTGTTCATAACAGTCTGACACATCTAATGCTGTCATGACTGTCTCTACTAATAATGTATAAGATGAATAAGTAAATACCTTTGTATTGTTAATCATAACACCACAAACACCAAGAAAAGTGCTTGGCAAATAGGAGGTTCCTGCAGTATTTGTAAGGTATGTAAATGAATGGTTTATCTCATTTAAGATGCATCAATGATGCTATAAGAAAAGATTATCAAATTTTCATTTTAACTTCAACCCTACTTTAAATATATATTAGAAAATAAGTTTCATAAAATTATGCATTTTTTTCCTCTAAGTTTTCAACTGTCGCTTTCTGTCCCGGGCTTCAGATATTTCAGACTTATGCGATTTCGACTAGCACATGGTAAAACAAATGAGCATGGCATTGACACGGCCTGACCTTTAAATGACAATGAGAGCGAAAGGGCAGAATGAATGTGGCCTTGTCAGACTCTTATGAGAATAGAAATTTCGAGCAGCCCTAGAGAAGGTCAAAAAAAGTGTACCATAAATGGAATGAAGATCCAGCTGAAAGTTTTTTATTGAATGAGGGTGACAGGCAGAGGTCTTTCAGAGAATACATAATGAGGAGCATCTAAGTCATTCAGACTGAACAGTGACCAGGAGGTTATATGATTTATCACACATTTTAAGCAAGGCATGATCATTAAGGAGAAATAATATATTTTTAAAGGCAACATATGATCATCTTATAAAAATTCAAAAGATATCAAATGGCAGGAGCAAAAACAAAATTCTTTATCATATATTCTTCTTAACCCTCTAACTTTTTCAAAAGTATCAGTTAGTATTAATTAGATCTAATGCATACGCATAGATATTCTGTATAGCTACAATCAGACTAATATTTCATTTAAATTTTTATGATGGTGAAGTATTTCAAGTAAGTAAGAATTACAATAAAACTATGGAGGAAATTTATATATTTGATAAATGTGGTTAATTCTTTAGATATACTGGGTTCAAGCCAGAATAAATCAGGGTACTGGGATGGGTAATGGGATACATGGTCCAACCCCTAACCAACCAAGAATCTATTTGTAATTGATACCTGTGGCAAAGGGGAGATTAGTTTTCTCCAAAGAAGTGACACCGGATATATCAGTCACACACTCAGGAAGGTCCCATGTCCAGGAGCAGTTAGCTAAAACAAAACAAACTCCATGCTTTTGTCTTTTGTTTGTTCTTGTTGTTCCTATTTGTTTGTTTGGGGTTTTTACATTTTTGTTTTTTGAGGCGATTTTTGGTATTTGGTATTTTTTTTCTTTTTACTTTATGGTTGTGGGTATTTTATTTTGGCTTTTTTGTCTTATTTATTTATTTGATTTTTTAACTTTGTGAGATTTATTTTGAAAGTGAGATAGAAAATAATTTTTTGGAAGGGAGATAGAGAGGATTGGGAAAAGTTTGGGATGGGGAAAACATGATCAAAATATATTGTATGTAAATAAGATTATAAAAGAAGAAAAGAGTTAGGATACTGAGATTATAAAAACTATGTGTTTCTCTAATGACAAGGTCATTTATATTATTCTATTTACTATATTTGAATTATTTATTAACTTTTTAAAGGTTAATGAGTAAATCTCAGAAGTATAGTTTGCCCCATTTTTTGTTAGTTCTTATCCTTTTTATCCTTTTTACACACACACACACACACACACACACACACACACACACAGAGAGAGAGAGAGAGAGAGAGAGAGAGAGAGAGAGAGAGAGACTATATATTCATTAGGTAATGCGATGGCTAATCTTGATTAGCAACTTTATTGTATTAAGGAAAAACTAAGAGGGTAACAGAGCACCAACTTGAGTGTATCTGTGAATCTATTAGGTCATGAAATTCCCTATCAAATAAGTAGTCCATTTCATTGATGGCCTAAGTAGAATACTCTATTAGGAAGTGGTAGAACTATAGAGAGTCATCTTGATGTGTAAGCAGTAGGTTACTGGGGATGCGTCCTTGAGGCTGGTGTCTTTTTTTAGATGGTTTACTGTGATGGCTTTCTTCGCTACACTCACTACTTGTGTGGCCCGAGACAGCAGCTTCAGTCATCCACTCCTACTGTGCAGTATACTGCCACCATATAGGCTCAGAAACAGTGGAACCGAGTGATCATGGACTGTGCCTTCTGAAATCAGGAAATTTAATCCTTCTCATCAAGGTGTTTCATCAAGCATTTCTGCTATAGCTATGCAAATGTAACTAGTATAGCCTATGATGCCACTGTAAGCTTAACCACACGCATACACATTTCCCTCTTTAAAGTTTGAAGTATATAGAGTTCCTAAGAAAAATTTCAAGACGAGCCTTTCAAGATCTGTAAAAATAAACTGGTGAACTGCCTTCTCCAACATTTTACATTTTTTGTTCATAGAATTTATTTTTAGTGAATTTTTATTGCAAAAATGTATTATTCCTGGCTTAAGATAACTGTCACAAATAGTTTTTACTTAAATCTAATGTGGGTAGGTCATCAAAATAATATGGTTTGGAGGGAAGGGAAGGAAAAGAGAAATGATGTGATAATATAATCTCAGAAAAAACAGCTAATAATATCATTTGAGGAGAAAGTGTTATTATTCTACAAATATTTCTAATCCAAAATTTACAAATTATAGGAACTGATGCTTTTCTAGTCTAACGTGGACAAACACATTTTGCTACTTTAAAATGTTTTATAAACATAAAACCATGTTTATACTATATTTATATTTTACAGAGATATTGCATAAAATTTGGTCAAGCAAGTCTTTAGTATAGTACAGTGATTTCTTAAAGCTTGGTATATTTACCATGAGGCTTTCAGAACTCTCTGTGTCTTCCAGAAAACAGTGCCAGGATCCTAATGAGAAGAAAAAAATCCCCAAAGATCTGTGAGCGTCCTTAAACATGAGTTATTTGATATCTGCTCTAGTATGCAGGTCTAGAATCTCCTCTATTTGGAGAAAGCTGAGTGAGTAGCATGAGAAAGCATGCTTTGAAGTTGACAGAGGTGCAGGGAAGGACATCCTTCAGAATGGGTCTCTGATCTCTGGAGCTGGGTATTTAGAAAAAATATCAGTTGAAGATAACTTAGTGTGGACTACCCATCCTTCTTGTATACATTTTGTGAGTTTATATTGGTCTAATCAAGGTTATTATATTTTCAATTAAATAATAGTAATACTTTATTCATTTGATCTTTTTTGCCTTGGGATTGTTATTGTTTTATAGATTTTTATTGAGCACTACATTTTCTTCTGCTTTCCTCCCTGCCTCTCCCCTCCCTTTCAACCTTCCCCTAAAGTCCCCATGCTCCCAATTTACTCAGGAGATATTGTATTTTTCTACTTCCCATGTAGTAATCTATATATAGACATCTATATATGTCTCTCTTAGTGTCCTCATTGTTGCCTAAGTTCTCTGGGATTGTGATTTATGTACAAACATTACATTATCTCATTTTAGTAGTTTTCCTAAGTGAACACAGTATTTCTGACCACTAACACAATTTCAATTTTATTGGAGATTCATTTGTGAGCTGAAATTGACCTTTAATCAGAATATTGAAACATCTATGTAGACAAGTCCGATATTAGCCTAGGGCTGCTCAAACAAATTAACCTTAGACTTGATAGTTTTAAACAACAGAAATTCATTCTCCTATGCTTCTGGAGGCTAGAAGCTCTAAATCAAGATTGCTATTCTCAAATAATCAAGGAGAAATTCTTTATTGATCTTCTTATATTTAATGATTCAGGAAATTGGCTTGTGGGGATGATCAAAATGCTGATTTCTGTAATTATTATATAGTAACATTTACTCTTCCTGTATTGTCTCTTTTCCTAGTAGGACAGTTTTCTTTGCATTAAAGGGCCATCTACACAATACAGGATGATTAAGTCTCAAGTTATTCAAAGTAAGTAATTCTAAATTTATGTTCTTAAAATATCTCTGCTTGAGCCAAGTAACATATAACCACATTCAAATTGGACTATGCATTTGGAGTCAAAATTACTACCATTCTATATCCCAACTTTCTCCATTGTAGTTTGATAATGTCCCTTTATATTTATATAGTTTATTCAGTCTTTGTCGAATCAGCACTGCTGTGTAATAATCCTCTTGTTCACTGTAAAACTTTGTCACTCAAATTGGTATAATAAAATGCTGATTGTCCATCAGCCAGGCTGGAAGTATAGGTAGAATGATCAAACTAAGGATGACTGGAAGAAGAAGGGCAGAATTCAATTCAGATACGTAGGCTGGAAGTGGAGAAAGATTGGAATGCTATACTGAGAAAGAGCACTACCATGAGGAAAAGCATAAATAAGGAATATGTGTTAACTTAAAATATAAGAGATAGTTAATAATAAGTCTGAGCAATTGGTAGAGCATTCATAATTTATATTAAGCCTCAGTGCAGCAATTTGGGAAGCAGCTGCTGAGCAGCTCCCAGACAGCAAATTTCTGCCAGCACATGGTGCCCAAATGTTTGGCAAGAATTTCCACAGAAAGTCTGAAAAAGCTTTAAAAAGTATTCTAAACACTAAAAATGGAATTAGAATTGGCTTCTTGATAATTGCTTTCTCTTGGATAGGCTCTGTTTGCTCGTGATGAGCAGAGGTGCGACTCCTTTAAGAGACGATTTTCTGAGTCAACATTAGCAACAAAACTGTGTGGCTCTTTATTTATTTATTTTTTTAAATTTATTTATTTATTAAATATTTCTGCCTCCTCCCCGCCACCGCCTCCCATTTCCCTCCCCCTCTCCCGATCAAGTCCCCCTCCCTCGTCAGCCCAATGAGCAATCAGGGGCAGGAAACCCTGATTGCTCTGTGTGGCTCTTTTAAGAGGCCCTGCTACCAAACACTTAAGTGGGGTTTATGAGCAGTGTGTGGCACACTGCTCACTGACAGTGTGGACTCAGAAACTTCTCAGAGTTGGAGTGGTAAAGAAGGCTCCAGCCAGTACATCTGACATGAAACTAGACTCCCAGGAAGCTAAGGATGGGGGTCTTTCATCCTAGCCATGCCTTCTTAGCAACTTAAAGCTCATGGGGTCACAAAAAGATAGTGATAAGCAATAAAGACAGATTTTGATGAGAAAAAATACTCTAAATGGTTTACAGTGTGCTTAAAATATATGTAAGCTTGGGAAAGAAAAGAAAAAGGGTAGAAAAAGTCCTAAAAAAGAATAGAGTAATAAAAATGTAATAAGTTACATAAAGATAGAAAATACAGGGTCTGAATTATATTTATTATGGTTTTCTTTAGATTTCTTTACAGTTAATGAACAAATAATAACTTCTGAGACACACGTCATTTTGAAAGCTGTTAGATTAAACCTTCCTACATATTTTAAAAATAACTTGACTCGAAAATAAAAGTAAAAATATATTGCTTTGTGAGAAGGGTTCTGCTTTTGTTTCCACAGGAAATGAGAAGCTGTGGCTTCATTCTGGGTTAAGAAAAATAAGATTTGATCAAGGAAGGCCCCCTAAAAAATCTACGATGGGATCAGATGACTCAGAGCACCTCTGTTGTAGTTTTCTCTGAGTTCTATATTCAGAAGAGCTTCAAGGTAGTTGGTTGAGGTAATCCAACCTCAAAGAATACACCACTCAGGACATGACCATAATCCTAAATTTTCTCAGGGTCCCTCAAAAATTACTAATGTCCTCAATCAGCAGGAAGTAGCCTAAAAAACTATGCCCACATGCCTTACAAAATGGATTATGGATGTTTGTTGTTATTTAGGGGGTTGAGTTACAAATTGTTATTAGGCATAATAAAAAAAAGCCAAGCAAAAGAGTTAAATTCAAAGATTTCTTTCTAAAGGAACATAGGGGGATAGGACATAAATATGATAGGATAAAAGGGTAGATAATTGAAACTATTTTTAAAATTATAAGATAAAGGGATAAATTATTGAGTTTATTTTTTAATTTAAAAAGCAACTACTAGTTTTAAATATTTTACATTGTTATGGGTTTTAATTTGTTGATATATAATTAAAGCTAATTTTGTTACATAATATGCATATTTCTACTCTTTAGGATATTAGATTATGCAGCTCACTTAAAATGTAATATATAATTAAGAAATACAGTTTAATAGTCATCTATAATAGCAAAGTTAGTCATGTTAGGTATGTATTCAAGGTCATACAGAGATATATTTCAGATAGATAGGCAATCTTCGAACACTTCAAAGACTTATAGACATTTAAAATGATTTAAGAACTTAGAAATTTCTCAATAGTGAGACATGTCTGCACCTGCCAGCACCAAGTTACTTCAAAAAAGATGTTAGTCATTAAAGAAACTCTAAATGGAGTTTATTTTTTTCATGACGAAAGCTAGCCAGGTGGACAAAAACAAAAACCAAAACCAAAAATACCTTTTCTTGCCTCAATTGCTTACAATTACTGTCCAAACTGGACCAGCAGGATGAAAAAAAAAAGGCAACTGGTAAACTTTGCCAAGACAGGTGGGAGAGTCCTTTAAAATTCTTGCTTCACAGGAAAGTCTGTCAGATATTCTAGACCTTTAGACTGAAGATAGATGTTCCAATGTTTCACAGGAACCTTGGGTGATTGTCTAAACAGACAGCTGTTTCTGTCTTTTTTTTATTTTTTGGAAGTTGTTTGTTCTACACTTCCTGTTTACTCAGGTAATAGTATATCCTTTTATGTCTATGATGGTGTTGAAGACTAGGTAGTTATAGTTTTCCTTGTTTGCCAGACTCAGAAAAGAAATTCACTAAAGAGGTATAAAGTAGATAGGGTTGTAAGATATCAAAAGATAATTTCAGTTGGTAATAAAAATTAGGATGATAGGTGAACTCAGTAAAACTTATAGATTCACCAAGATAGGACAGATAAAAGAAGAGTTTCTCTGAATTTTGCCAAATGCTAATGGAATAGATATTGTTAATGTAATTATTGCCTGTATATATTTGTATATAGCTATTGTTAAAACCTTTTTAATTAGACAAAAAGGGAGAAACATTGTGGAATAATCCTCTTGTACATGGTAAAGAATTGTCACTCAAATTGGTTTAATAAAATGATGATTGGCCAGTACCCAGGCAGGAAGTATTGGTGAAGCAACCAAACATAGGATGATGGAAAACAGAAGGGTGGAGAAAGGAGATGCTGGTCAGACACAAGAGAGAGCAACATGGGCATTTTGTACTGAGAAGAGGTACTGTCACATGGCAGGGAGTAAATGAGAGTATGGGTTAACTTAAAATGTAAGAGCTAGTTCAATCATACCAGAAGGATATGTGCTCAACTATGTTCATAGCAGCATTACTTGTAAAAAACAGAACCTGGAAACAACTGAAATGCCTATAAACCAAAGAATGGATAAAGAAAATGTGGTATATTTACACAATTGAGTACTATATAGCAGAAAAAATAATAACTTGAAATTTTCAGGCAAATGAATAAATCTAGAAAACATCCTATTGAGTGAGGTTGCCCAGACCCAGAAAGACAAATTTAATATGTACTCACTCATAGGTATCTTTTAGACATAAAGCAAAGAAAAACCAGCCTACAATTCACAACCCCAGAGAACCTAGACAACAAAGAGGTCTCAAAGAAAGACATTCATGGATATAATCTACATGGGAAGAATAAAAAAAGACAATATCTCCTGAGTAAATTGAAATCATGTGATCATGGGAGAGGGTAAAGGGGGAGGGGGGAGGAAGGAAGGGGACAGGAGAAACATACAGCTCAAAAAAAAAAAACAATCAAAAGCAAATTAAAAATATACATATACATGCATTATTACTTGATGAATAAAAAAAGACCACAAATTTGAAGAAGAGGACTACTAGGAAGGTTTGGGGGAAGAAAAGAGAAGGAATAAATGTAATTAATTAATCTTAAATATTGTAATTCATGTAATCTCAAAAATAAAAAACAAAAAAGTAAAAAATATTTTAAATTGGAAAAAATATAAGAACTAGTTAATAATTAGCCTGTTCTATTGGCCAAATATCTATAATTTATATTAAGCCTCTGTGTGGTAATTTGAAAAGCAGCAACATGGTATTTGGGACTGAACTGCTCCAAGACTGGAAACTTTAATCAAAATAACACTAATTTTATTTATTTTTTATTATTTGGTAATTTAAAATTTTATGATGTTGAATTTTAATAATTAACTTTATGATATAAATACAAAAATCAGTTTTTACACTTTCTATATTTTGCTATTGTAAAATAGTCAAAACCACTTTCTTTTCTATTTGCTAAAGAGTTCTGTTTCATTGCAAGTGATTGGTCATAGGATTGCTCAAATATTCTTTTCTATATAGGTTAGGTTTTCTCAAATAAAAGTAATTCAAAATTATACTTTTTCTTCTTTTGCAAATAAATATTTTGTAAATTCTAAGGATCACTTTACAACCCTCCATTTTTATACAAAGAACACTCTACTCTGAATCCCATTCAAAATTTCTAGTCAAAGATTCTTTCATTGCAATTCTCAATATTTACTAACCATATTATGATGGAGGAAGGTATTGGTTAAAAAATAAAGAAACTGCTTGGCCCTTATAGGTTAAAACATAGGTGGGAGGAGTAAACAGAACAGAATGCTGGAAGAAAGAGGAAGTGAACTCAGACGCCATGCTCT
This sequence comes from Microtus pennsylvanicus, assembly GCF_037038515.1. Taxonomy (NCBI): domain Eukaryota; kingdom Metazoa; phylum Chordata; class Mammalia; order Rodentia; family Cricetidae; genus Microtus; species Microtus pennsylvanicus. Next base: position 38,222,244 of record NC_134590.1, read on the forward strand.
CCTCTCCTGAGCAGATGCGATGCAGCTCTGACCCAGAATGGATGTAGGGTAGAATCTTCCCGGTAAGCGCACCTTGGGGTGCTACACACATTATTAGAAATGGGCTAGTCTAGGTGCGAGAGTTAGCCGAGAAGAGGCTAGATATAATGGGCCAAGCAGTGTTTAAAAGAATACAGTTTGTGTGTTATTATTTTGGGGCATAAGCTAGCCCAGTGGCCGGGAGCCAGGTGGCAGGAATGCAGCCTGCAGCTCCCACAACAATATTACTTTCGGCTTCTTTCTTTTTCTTTGGCAAGACTTCCCTATATAGCCCTGGTTTGCCTGGGCCTCACTAAGCAGACCAGACTGGCCTCAAATTCACAGAAATTCCAGTGCCTCTGCCTCTTGAGTTTCAGTGAAACACAACGTTTGGCCAATGTTTTCATTTTCAACATGGAATTTTATAACACTATTAAGCCAAGAGTTGGTGCCCCTCTTGTATTCAGAGAGGTATGGACATGTTTAAAGGTTTTCATTAAGTTTAAAGGTTCATCGTAATGACTATCACTATTATTAAAGATAGTATTTCCTCAGAAGCAAGAGAGTACAAATTTCCTCCTTTCCTCTACAGTTTAAACAGTCCTTTTTTCTGTTAAGTTAGATCCAAAGTTCTTGTGTAATGAATCAGAATCCCTGTAAAAGGCAAATCACCTGATTTTCCTGTCAGGTGTATGAGCATGGCCCTGCCCTCACATCCTCACATGACACCCATGCTTGCTCTTCAGCTTGCTAACCTTTTTCATCTGTCTGCTAACCTAACAATGGCTCTTAACAGCCAATATCAGTGTTAGATTACTAATGCTGAGGGGTGCACTTTTACTTCCATGAATATTCTATTTCTCAAAAGATCATCAAAGCAACTCAAAAAGCCAGTGGAAGTATTACTTGTTGCAGGGAAGTCTGCTTTGCCAGTCTTGGTTGTTTTGTTTGTTTGGATTTTGTATTGGTTCTATAAATGCAGTTTTATAAAAGGGGGAAAAGAAATCCTGGAGAACCGAATGTGTCTATTCTAGAATACACTTCAGTTGTTGTTGTTTTTTCATGGAGAATCTTAGGAGACAATATTGTACTTAAGATATTAACATTATTTTGATTTTTCTGGGTAGTCAGCTTGGTGTTTATCTTAATGGAGATTTTAAATATAGATTGCCTGGGATTCCGCCTCTTTTCTCTGTTAAAAATAGTTGGTATTTGACATTGTATTCAAAGTGTGGCAGATTTGTGAACTCCTTCGTGTAATATTTTGATTGGCTTCATTTTTGAGGTGATAGTTTTGTATTTATATATGTCTTGTAATCATTTTGTTCAACTTATTCTATTTTATATTGTACTATATTTCTTCAAAAATTACTTGATAGTTTGATAAGACCAATTCACTTAACAATTAATAAGTCTGTACTATTTATAGTCATATATAAGGCCAATTTATAGTGTTGTAAATCATTAAACACCATCATACAAGACAGAAAAATAGCTAATGACTCAAATAAAATTATTAAGCTGATAAGGGGGAGACATTTCAAGGTGTGTTCAGGAATAATGCAATTCTAACATGTATGTTATATTATAAAATATAAACAAATCCTCTTTTGCTTGTCATAATTTTAATATGTATTGAATAATAAAAATGTTAAATAAACATGTTAAACTGTTTTGGAATGTAGGTAGAAAAAGAAAACATATATTAATGATATTGGGATTTTACTTTGATAAAATTTTGTTTTTTAAGACTACACATATACTTTAACCATGCAGCTGAACATGTTTTTTTCTATAGTTTTCTTAGGAAAAATTCTAAATGTCAAAAGATAAAAATAGATGAGGCAAATCAAGCATAATCTACTAGAAAACTGCTCTGCTTTTATGAAGTATGTTTCTTCAATTAAATTTTATGTTACAGGATTTCGGGCTAATATCAGGTGAAAGGTTAAAATTTGCATATTAATAGGAAGATTTTTATAGAAAAATTGAGACTATACAATTATATTACATTTCTTACCTTTTTGACAAAGTGCTAAATAAAGAAATTCAAAGATATATACCCCATCAAAACAACATTCACCTGAAGTAATGACATAATCTTCCTCTTTATGTTATGGGATAATATTAATTTTTTAAAATTATGACAAGTAAATGAAGAAAAAAGTGGTTTCTTATGTTGACAAGTTTTTGACAAAAGAAGTCATTTTCTTGTAGATTTTGCCCTTTGAGCTCTCCAAAATGATAAGCATTTGTTACCCATGTTCAGCAGACAACGAGACTGTGTCTTTTAAAAGACAAATGAAAAGAACTGGATTAATTCCGTTATAAAGAGATTTGCATTTGCTGTTTCCAACACGTCTTTTCAAGATTGATGAATAAGAAATGAGCTAAGAAAGCCCCTCTGCAACCACTATTGTTGAATATGGTAGAAAAATTGCTGCAACTGGAAGATGGATCAAGTTCCTGTCAGGTAAAGAGCCAGGGAAAATTCTCTTGCGTTATCAGCTAATCTTACCCGAGAGGGAATATTACACAAGATGCATCACCTTTGCCTTCCCGTTCTCCTGAAATCCAGGTCCCTTTGCACTGGAGCAATCTAGCAGGGTTTCTGCACCTTCATTTTATTAATTTGCCAGTTAAACCATGAGCCTGAAACAAACACATGCTGTCTGATCTATCTTGTGCACTGAATTTCTTCTGCAAAAAAATCATCATTTAAAATTAATCATTAATTCTTTCATATTGACAATAAATCCAAATTAATGGAAATTACTTTGTTTGCTCTTTTTAATTTTGGAAAAAATCTTTATTAAATTTCTTTCAGTAAAGAGAAAATAATCAATGCAAATTCAATGAATACATGGTTTTGATTTTAGTTTTTGTCAGATAAAAGTTTTTGACTTTATTATTCTTCTCTTAATCATATTCTTAATTTCTTTTTCTTAATATCCCTTATAGTCACTACTCATAATAATAAAAATAGTAAAAAACAACATTGCAAAGTGTAATTCTTCATAATTCTAATAGATTTTAGCACTATTTTGCCAAGAACAGTTATTGCAATGAAAATTCAGAGCAACTACTCTGAGGGAGGTTTTCAGCAGGTCTCATGTTACTTCTCTAGATAGAGAAAATCTAAGAATTAGAAACATTTTAACATTTATCTCTCTCTTCATTTCTCCTACATATTTGATATAAAAATAAGGTACAGTAATTCAGGAAGAATACATGCAGCAAGTATGACTTAAGATGAGCCAAGAGGTAATAGTTAAGTCTGTTGTAGAGTCAAGCTCATAAAGGATATGGTTTTTTGTTTTTGTTTTTGTTTTGGTTTTTTTGAAGTAACTCATAAGCATGATGATGTCCATGTTAGAAACTACAGTGACTACAGCAACTGCCAATCTAACTTTGCCCTGACTTCACTTGCTTGTTACCTATGACCTTTTTCCTATTAATGTCTTTCTAATTATTTTTTTTAACATAGTGACTTCCACACTGGCCATGAGGAAAACCTTGAAATCCTATAAACAAGCATTTTAGTTTGTAAGTAATGGAAGCAGTTTGATTTGAAGAACTTTACACAAACGGTGGCTTGTTATTTTCTCTGCAGCATGTACCATCATTATAAGAAAAACTATCTCTTTCTTCAATTTCTTATATTTCATACCATTAAATTCATAAGGCATAGAAAATGACACACTTGTTTCCAGGGAGTTATTACAGCATCTTTAGCTTTAGTGTTGTGCTAATATTATTAAATGTAGCTGGATTTAACAAGCTCAAAAATGTATAAAGTGATTTTCTTATGCAAATAAGATGCCTAACATTTGTCATTGAATAAGCTCACTATTAGGTTGATAGTTTTGTTTTGTTTTAGCATTATGGCAAAAACAAAGTTTACATAGCCAGAGATGTAACATTAAGTGAGAGAAATATAAAAATAAATTTGTTTTTGTTCCACAGTGAGTAATCAAGTGAGAAAGATTTATTTTACACAATGAGTTACTTCAGGCATACAATGTATTGTGTCAGTTAAAGTTCACCTTGTTAAGACTTGTCCTTTTCTAGTCAATATGACCCTTGTTGTGCTGCAAGCAGTGATTCTAAGAACTGAGTGTGAATCAGAACCACCATGATCAATTATGAAGATAATGACTCAAGGGCTCACCCTATGAATGTCTGTATATCTGGGGCTCAAGAGTGCATTTCAGATGATTTCTAGTTCATTTCAGGATGTTTCTAGTACAGAGACCACAGTGAGAGAGAGTCTGCCTAGGACAATCATCTACTTTCTTGTTTTTCATGTATCATAGCAGTGAAAAAAAATGGTCATTAACAAATATTGTTAAGTTATATATTTATACCAGGTGCTCTGGTAGCAATGGTACCTACCTGTAAAATATCATCAAGCAGTACCTTATTTACTTTTCTATTGTTATGATAAAATACCATGACCAAGGCAAATTTTAAGATAAATTGTTTATTGGGTTATAGTTCCATAGCATGTATCCACACATTCATGGTCAGAGAGGATGGCAGCCAGCAGGCTGCCTGCAGCTTGAGCAATAGATAAGAACTTATATCTTGATCTGTAAATAGGAAGAAGAGAAAACTAGCTCAAAATGTCATGGGCTTAGGAATTTCCAATGCCTACCCCCAAGGGCACACCTTCTCCAACAAAGCCACACCTCCGAATCCTTGCCAAACAGTTCCACCAGCTGGGAACCAAGTATTTAATTATACGAGCCTGTGGAGGTCATTTTTATTCAAATTGCCACAAAGATAAAATGGTTATTTCTTTCTATGATTAAAGACTATAGAAACTCTTCTTAAGGAGATAATAAACTCACATGTAAAACCATTAAAATTTGCATAACTATTTAAGGATATGATTCAGTAATATGATGTTTGTGTAGATTTCATGACCAGCCAAACACACATACACACACACACACACACACACACACACACACACACACACACACTACATCAAATTAAAGGAAAAAATACTTCTTGGTCTCTACCCCTAGCCCTAGTTTACCTCAAAAATTACTTCATACAACCGTTCATGTCAATAGTTTTATGTAAAATCTATTAAGATTTCCCCATGTCCTCTATACTCCTAGGGGGCCTTATTAATTGTATAAATGAAATAATATAATTTCTTGTTTTAAGAAATGTCTAAGTGCTAAGTGTTATTCTTGCTTTCTCAGAGAACTGGAGTTCCGTTCTATGCACATACATCAGGCAGGTAACTCCTTCTGGTATCTCCATCTCAAGGAGATATTCTACTCTGGCATTTTCACACACATGGCATACACTTATAAAGACACCTACACAATTACATACACATTGGTACATATATATTGGTATATATTAATATAACACAAATTTCTATCTGTATCTACCTATCTCTATCTCTATTATCTCTCACAAGCTCTATAGCTCATATAAGATGGCAAATTGAGAAAATTATTTCAAGTATTTTCTAGAATTTTCTCTCCTGTAAAGGGTGTTTTGTTATTGTGTATAGCTCCAGATTATTGATATTAATTACATTCTTACTCTGCCTCTGCTGCAAGGCTTGCTTTTGTCTTTGTTCTCTGCATTGCTCAATGCAAAGCACCTTTATATTTTCCTTTCTCTAAGGGAATTAAATTAAGGCTGTTGTTTATACCATATCACCTAAACTGTTTTGTGTTCACTGAAACAATTATATCAGTGAGAAATAAGCACTTTCTAAATAAAATGTCAAGTATTATACTTTCAAAAATGTGAAGAAAGGCTGAGACATTGCTAGTTGTAAAGTCATTGCAGTAGAAACATTACAATCCCTAAAACTTACATAAAGAGAGTCCAGTTGGTGGTGCACTGTATGTTCCCAGAATTGAAATAGTAAAGAGGTAGACTTCTAAGACTATCTGGTCAAGTAGCCTGTTTGATGAGTTCTAGGCCAGCTATAGACCTTGTTTAAAATAACAAATGATGGAAAGGACCTGAGGGTCAGTATCTGAGAAGCACAAATCAATACCCATGTATCCCCTAACATGTATACACACACACATACATATACAATATTCCGGAGAAGTACCATAATAGACAATCTATTATTGGTTATGCATTTATCTTTAATATGAGAAATAGTATGACAATAATCAGAATGCTTTCTTCTTTTGTAAGATTTGACCAGTGTCCAAAATATATACCACTAATAGTAGAATAGTAGCAATCTCCAAATTCCATTTAGTCAATTATTTTAGGCATCGTTTATTTGGCTAAGACTGAATAATTTCTCAGATTACTTGGAGCCTAGTATTTTATAACTTACAGTTATTATTCTCTTCAATATGTCCTGAACCCTTAAATAACACAGAAATTGTCAAAATGTATTTATTAAAGAACTAATATCAGGTTTATTTATGTATTACAGTTCAATTGCCTCTATAGATGTTTAGATGATAATCAATTATGTACACTGTATCATTAAGGGTAATGGTGTCTAGATTTTCATTCTTTCAAGTATTATTAATATAATAAAGTCAATTTTTTGGAAGAGCACCAGTCAACATTTTGGATAAGTATCTGGGAAACAGTATAGATTGTTTAGATAAGGAAGTATAACAACACGAAGTAGTAAAAATGAGCAAGTGCTTTAGATTCACAATACATGTAGAAAAATGAATTGATGACACATACAGAATGTAGGGATGGCAGTTCAAAGAGGAATCTGTTGATTCAGTACTGATTTGCCAAATGCTGATATTCTAAACATTGTGATCTTTACATTTTATTCTTCAGGCTTTGGTTCCAAGTCAAGGATAACTTAAAATTGATCATGCCTAAGATCTGGTCATAAAAAGCAATGATACTAATTTGCAATTGCTATAACAGAGAGTTTTTGTCCATTCTTTAAATACTTCTCATACCCCCCCCCCTCTCTTTCCCTTCCTTCTTCCATCCTCTCCCTCTAGCTGTATTTTTTCCTTTGCTCAATTCTGGGCCACATTTCTTGAGCTACCTCACACCATATGTCCTCTTCCCTCCTTCTGTGAATGACCATTTCTTCTGCAACTCAAAACTACTGTTGAGGGCTAGTGAGCTGGCTCAATGGATAAGGATGCTGGCCTCCAAACCTGGTGGCCTGAGTTCATTTCTGGGGCTCACAGGGTGAAAGGGGAAAACTGACACCTCAATCAGACTTTTTTTTTTTATTTTCGAGACAGGGTTTCTCTGTGGCTTTGGAGCCTGTCCTGGAACTAGCTCTGTAGACCAGGCTGGTCTCGAACTCACAGAGATCCGCCTGCCTCTGCCTCCCGAGTGCTGGGATTAAAGGCGTGCGCCACCACCGCCAGTCTTTTGACACCCATATCATTTTATGTGCACTGCCTCCATAAATAAATAAATGAATGAATTTGGTAATAATATTTATCTTTGAGCTTCTCTGATACTAAATTTAAAATGTTTATTATTTTCTTTTTCCACTGGATATTTCTTCTGAAGATGGTTGTAGGTCAACAGACAATATGATGAATTTGTTTACATCAAGAAAACCATTTGCTTTTATTATCAAATCTGTTTTTCTATCTAGTTTTCAATATGGGTTATGAACCCAGGGCCTTGCACATTATATACAATTCTCTATTGCTGTGTTATATCCTTGGCCACTGAAGACCATTTCTTCTTGTGAAACACTGGCATTTTAAATTTATATCTCTATGCATATAGAACATGTCTCCAGTTTAAAACTATGTGAAATAACGAAACAACATATTTCTATGTACTACCTTCACTTAGGTTTTCTGTCTCTGTTTTTATGAAAAATATTTGACTGCTCTAAAAATAATTGGTTGTAGCAATCTCTCGAGTTGGAAGATAATAAAAATAATTGAACATTAGTAGATCATTGAATTGTTTTACCTTATTGCAAGGATATCATGATACATGTTTATTTCTTCCTAATATGTTAATATTATTTAGAAAAATTATGGGTCTTTTGTAATATCATGTTAAGAATATGTGCTTCTATTTAAATTGAAATTCTAAAGCAAACCATTTAAAGATGGGTTCATGATGCCCTAAGTAGCATCAAGTAATAAATACAAGTATACAAGAAAAGTTATTTATGACCATTATCACATGATGATCTACTTTACTCATTATTTTTATAAATTTTAATGAAATTAAGCCGGGTGGCGGTGGCGCATACCTTTAATCTCAGCACTCGGAAGGCAGAGGCATGCGGATCTCTGTGAGTTCGAGGCCAACCTGGTCTACAAGAGCTAGTTTCAGGACAGGAACCAAAAAACTATGGAGAAACCCTGTCTCGAAAAATCAAAAAAAAATTAACGAAATTATAGATACTTTATGCCAGCTATTTTAAGTATTATTTCTTGGGCTTACAAGTCTTATGTAGATTATGTGGTATAGTAATTGAAAATGTTGATTTTAAAAGAAGAACTTCTATATCTTTTAATTTTGATTTGTCTCCTTGTTTCTATGTTAGCACATTCAGAAATTCTCACTGTTCCTAGTGACATATATACCAAGGTAAACTTAATATGAAGTTATATTAATAATGAATTTGATAATTTACAGTGCATTGTAAAATGACAACTTCTATATAGTTACTTATTTTCTTGACATTGATATCAAAGATACAAATTTCTACAATGAAAGATTTGTGCATGGGCTTGCTTAATTTCTTTTAGCTAGAAAAATTTAGTTTTTGTACTTGTTTCTTACAATCTTTATCTCATGTTTATTCTTCAGAAACATTTAAAATGAAGGAATGCCAAATTAAATGTCTATTAGAAACGAATTCTCCATTGAATGCTGCATAATCGGCATAAAACCAAGGGGAATATTCTGGAAGCTCTCTTTTTTAGGGACATATGATGGATTGTGAGTGGAATAAAACATAAAATGTTATCAGTTTTCTTTTCTGTTTTTAACCAGTAGTATCAGTATGACCTTGGAAATGATCAACACTCGAGAATTCTGTCATATCAGCTGCCAAACATGAGAGAGACATTAATTTTTCTAATTGTGATGGCCTCATCTGTTCTCAAATCTAAGTTTTTTGACAATCTGTTCTCTGTGCATGCATATGTGTCTGTGTTCACGTCTCTCGATGATGCATATGTCTATTTTTATCTGCGTAAAAAATTTTGCAGTAAAATCCTAGATTCCAGTGCAAAGCAGTTTACTTGAGTTTTATCTTGCCATCCTTCTCTATATATTGGTCCTGATTATAATTGTATGATAAACTACTCAGTGGGGGAGGAAGATTTTAATGCTGCGGACAAGAGTTAAACTTCTTTAAACTCCCACTTTAATGAATGGCTGCCATTTTCATAGATTCATTACTGGATAACACAGGGAACACAGAGGAAGGATTCATGATCCCATTTTGACTGTTGTGAAAGCTGTGATTTAGTGATATTAAGTCACTTGACACAAGTCACGTGGTCTTATGTAGTACAAAAAATGAGCTGAGCAAAATATGTTATATACATATTGTGTCATGAGAAAGTGAACGAGCTGAGGACAGAAGCACAAGGAAACAAGTGGAACTTGGAGTGGCATTGTCAGGTTTTTAATTAAAGTGTACTTATTTGGAAAATTTAGTACATCAAAAATAAAGTGTCTCTGTGGCCTGAAATTTCTCCAGTGATAATACAGAACCAACCACATCTATTTTCGCACAATAAAGGAAAAGAATAGGACTTACAACTGAGGAGAAAATGAGGCTGCTGTATTCTAACTTCCTTCCAGTAGCTGAGCATTATGAACAGCCACTAATTCCTGCTGTTTCAATGTACAACAAATTCCACTCAGCATTATGTGGTGGAAGGAATAATTTCAGCATAACTGAAAAAACCCTTAGACATACCAACAAATTGTGTTTGAGTCATGTTCTATGAAAACACTATAATCAAGAAACTCTTAAAACAAGCCATTTAATGTGGAGATCATACTTGAAAAGGATTAGAGTCAAGGGCCGTCATGGAAGAATTCATGGCAGCAAGCAGGCAAGCATGTCACGGGAGCAGTAGCTGAGAGTTTGCCATTCTGTCCAGAAGGAGGGAGGCAGAGAAAAAGATAGAGATGGATAGAAATAGATCAGATGATAGCTAGCTAGCTAGATACTTAGCTATATAGATAGACAGATGATAGTCTGGGGTAATGGTGTTGTGAAATATTATTTGAACTGGGCAATGGTGTGTTACATTTGTTTATGCTGCAGAATACTACTTTAACTGTGTAAAGGTGTATTGCTTTTGCTTATGCTGAATTTGTTTAATTAAGTAAAGATATGTTACATTTGTTTTAGCTTGCCTGCCTAAGGCACCTGATTGTTCTAAAAAGAGCTAAATGACCAATAGCTAGGCAGAGAAACAACGGATTGGGCTGACAATAGAAGAAGAAATCTAGGCTTGAGAGAAAGAGGAGAGAACGAGGAACATGCCCAGGGTCACAAGACAGCCAACTGCCAGCCAGGCAGACAGAAACAGCAAGAAAGTCAGAAAGTGTAAAAAGCCCTGAGGCAAAACATAGATGAAGAGGAACAGATTGTTATAAGAGCTAGCAAGGAAAGGGCTAGGCTAAGGCTGAGCATTCAAAACAAATAATAATAATAATAATAACTGTGTCATGATTTGGGAGCTGGTTGGTGACCCAAAAGAAAAAGTCCGATATATTAGATTGGCTTTTGAAACATAAAAGCCTTACCCAGTGACACACCTTCTCCAATAATCTGTGTTCCTACTATTTTTGCTTCTATTATATTATTGGAGAAGAGAAATTGTATTACTAATGTTAACCACAGTTCCTTAAACAACGTTATTACTCTTTAATATTTTTTTTATTTTAAGTAACTGTACCTATTATAGAAAGTTGTTGGAAATATCATTGCAATAATATTTTTGCATAAATCACATTTTTCAATGATGGAAATCACACTTTTAGTGATGTTTCATTTTTATTTTAATAAATAAAGCTTGCCTGGTGTTATGCCAGAGAGTGTAACAGCTGCCCTGGTCAGCCTTACAGACCAGGTAGCAATGACACACACCTTTAATCCCAGTAGTCACACTATTTTGTCATAAAAACTGGGTGGTAGTGGTGCACACCTTTAATCCCAGCACTAGAGAGTAATATAAGACAGGAGGAGACAGCTCTCATACACAGTCTCATTCTGAGATTCCTGTAGGAAGGATCGCCATTTTGGGCTAAGGTAGAGGAAAGAGCCAGTGACTGACTATTTTGCTTTTCTGACCTTCACGTTGATCCTCAATATCTGTCTCTGGGTTTTTATTAATTGTATTACAACACTGATCAATTTAGTCATACCTTTTCATAGACAAGACATGGTTTTGCAGAAATAGCTGGAAGGAAATGAAATACTATTTAATCCACAGTAACCTCAGAGAGAAGTTTGTTTGAATTCATCTCATTGGTTACCTCTTATACCTTCACCAAATAGTTGCTTTTCACCCCGTGTTCTGTTCTAATAAGGCAGAGGCATGATCATATCAATGAGTCAAGCAATTTCAAACCCTCTCTTGAATGTACCAGGCACTTTGAAGACAAATTCTACCTTCAGGATGATTGCTTGTCATTAGTTCATGGATCTCTTTTCTGTCCCAAATGAAATAGGTATATGAGAGAAGGATGAAATAATACAATCAACCAGCACTCACTCCCCTTTGAACTAGGGACCATTGTCTCTGTGTTCTTTATTTGTGGAAGGAAATAAAGCATAGAGAGTATTGCCAACAAGAAATTAATCTGGGTGAGAGGTTTGTAGTCTCTTTTTAGAAGTCTACGGAGGAACCTGACTGCTGCCATGCTAGTGTGTCTGCTGTTGTGTTAAAACTGTAACATGTGCTCTAAGTATGAATAGAAACTGAATTTTGAAGATTTAGTTTGAACAAAGGTTGTTTAAATATTGATAAAATATTAAACAACAGCATTTGGTATAAATTGGGTTAAATGGGATATAGTATTAAAGCTCCTTGTGCATTTTTAAGTTTTCCTTTTAGAAATAGTGGCTCCTTGAAAACAGACAATTGTATCAATATGTGATATTCTACTTCAATTGGACTATTCTCTCTTGGGCATAGACACTTTAATCAGCAGACAATTGTACCTCCTTTCTCCTGTCTGTAACAGAATGGATGGATCCATCTATGTTTCTGTTGTTTCTCTAGTTGAGTAAACTCCCATATGCTCTGGGTAGAAGTGAGAGGAATCACACATTTGGCTATGCAAATGCAAATCAACTGAGCCCTCCTGGAATTAGAGCTTGTTTAAAAGTAGAATGGTCTGGCAAATGCTTCTTGCTGAAATTCAGAGTTGGTGACTAGATAATAGTTAATACATTTTCACAGGGAGCTAAATGCATTCTGGAGAGAAGAAATCCAGAATTGAACTCCAGCATTGTATCATTCTAAGGGAGTTAGATGTAAGGAAACCAAATGACCTTGAGGACAGAAAACCTAGATTCATGAAATGACTAAGTATTTTTCTTTTCTTTTTATTTTTTGATGTGTGTATGTTGTTGTTGTTGTTGTTTTAAGATGATTGCTTTTGGCACATAGAGTAGCATTGCTGTAAATAAGGAAATAAGGACTCTTAAAGATACACACAGACTTGACAGATCCCAAAAAACAACTCATGAAAAGTGAATATGAGTAAGCAGCTCTGATTTTGGTCCCCAGTGTGGAGAACCGGGCAATGCCAGAAGGAAATGTGTCAGAAGAGCATCACTCCGGAACCAAGCATTTGCTCTGCATGTGTTCCTCGGCAGTTGTGTTTATGTGTGACATGCAGAAGGCAACATTGACCATCTTAAGACTTGAGTTCTGTGCTATGCTTTTAGACTCAGTCTCTGAAGCTCCTGGTTGCTTTTGTATGAGAGGTCCCAGCTGGTGCTTTCACCATCTCTTGTTTATTTTGTGGGGTGGGCGAAAGAAGACTTCCCCACCTAAATAATAACATTAACATTAACACATGACACCAGACCAGTGGGTCTGACAGCAGTTTATCAGACACACATACACAGAGTCCTTTGAGGAAAGGCATGCTAGATGGTGTGGGACATGAGACATTCTACTTGGGAACAAGTAACTGCAATGAAAGCAAGTTCCAGAGTTACAAGAGTATAATGTGTCTGAGATTCCTTCAGGTGGAGGCCACTGCTGTGTTTGAATAATGCCTTGTTTGCTAAGGAAGTGAAAACTGGTGAGCTGAAAACAGGCTTGAATGAAATTGGTTGAAATGATAGGAACTAGCCTCTCTATCTGGAAAGACTCTTTATCTGTCCATAGTAGAACTCTCAGGCTTTTGGGACCCACTGAGACTTGAAGATGTCAGAAGAATACCTGATACTTTTGGTTCTATGATGGAGGGAAAAGTGATGACTTTTTCTGAACACTCAAAAGTTAGTTGGAAACTTTACAAGGTGTGACTGTGTTTTATGTTTGAATATTCTTAGAACAGATCTGGTTTCTATAGTGTGTTGTAATTTTCATTGCTTGAGCATGCCAAAGACTTTCAGATTCCATAATGTGCCACACTGTATCTTTGTGAAGAAATGTGCACAAGTGCTAGCTTGGATTATTTCCCTTGGTATTGTTAGTTAGAAATAGAATTTCAAAGTCTTATTTAAATCAATAATAACTTTGGATATGGGATAAACTTATGTTCTTCAGCTGGAGTTGTCACTCGGTGGTACAGTGCTTGCCCCAGCATGCACTAGACCTTCAGCTCCACTCCTAACACTGAAAAAAAATATATTCTAAAATAATTTAGATTGTTTTTGGAATTCAGTGCAATATTTAAAGTTTATCTTCATGAGTTATCTATGAACTATTTGGTTGTAAAAGGAAAACTTCTATTCAAAATTTTTAAAGAGCTAATTTTATTGGAACAAAAGGTATTCGTAAAATTAATTTAGAATTCTAATCCCAGTGATAAAAGCACCATTAACTGAAAGTGCACACGTCTGATAAGGGGACAGTTTTACAGAGGTGTCAGGGAATGGAAATGTAAGATTAGGGAAAGCACTCACTCCCTGGTTTCCTTGCTTAACAGCAGAAATCAGTTATATACTTAACTCTTTGAATTGGAAATTGAGTATGTTAGTTCTTATGAAAGTTCATGAAAGAAAGAACTGTGGTTATCAGGGTTTGGGGGTGGAAAGGTGATCGTGTGTGTTTATATGTACTGTGTGTGTGTGTGTGTGTGTGTGTGTGTGTGTGTGTACTCATTCATATGCAGGTACAAATTGTACGTGTGTTTGTGTTTATGTAGAGGCTAGAGGATAAAGTCAGGTCTAACAAATGGTCATTTTCTACCTTATCTTTTGAGTTAGACTTTTTCACTGAATGCCTCTCATCAACTGGCCAAACTTAATGGCCATCAAGCTCCATGGATCTGCCTATCTCCACCCTACTATACAAGAATTACAGACACATAGGGCTATACTTGACTTTTAATATTTGTTTTGAAATATGTGTGTTGGAGATCTGAAATTTGGTACCCATGTTTGCTCAGTCAACACTTTAATAAAAAAAAAACATGTCCCAATTCCGTTCATCTTTTTATCACTGTACAAGTTCTGTCACACAGTGTGGGAGCAGTGATAAGATGGGTATAATGAGTGTTACTTGTCATTTTGTTATTGGAAAAGCAGCATTTATTACAGTACCAACTTAATGAATTTTCTGTTTCATTGTATAAGAAATTGATACATCAAATTACATTGCTAGAGAAAAGTTTCTTATATTTCAATATAGAACTAAGTTTAGTGGCTTGATCAGGATTGAAGCGAGATGGTTTAAAAATCAGTTGTCTGAGAGGAAGGGAGCACACGTGTCTGGGAAGTTCTACATTTTGCAAAATATCTGACTCTGCTACTGATTCTAATATGACTGTTTACTCTGCTGTGAATGTTGAGCTAATAGCAACGTGAAAGGTTCATATTAGTTAGTTCAAGGAGTTTCATTTTTAAAGCGATAGTTCACGTATATCTTTTCTTTTTATTTAGATATTGCCTGCAGAGGGCTAGGAAACTTGCCCATTTTTAAGGTTCCTGTGTACTTAAGAGAAGTAGCTTTAAGAGACAATTCATATAAGCTTATATAAAATTAAGCTATTTACTTTTATTGCTAATGTGGATGAAGATATTCTATGTTATGCATGTTTATATCCACATTCACATAGATATCTATCTGTATGTTTAATATGATCAGTGTGGGGGAATAAAAATGTTTATTTATTCATTTCACTATAGTTGGATGTTTCATTTAACTTGCATTTCTGAAAGTTTTGGGACAATTTTAAGCAGTTTTTCTGTAATTTCTAAAAAAAAACAGCAATTGTTATGAATTTAGAGCAACCTTAAAAAAGAAAAGGATCAAGAAAGAGTGGAGTAAGGATAATATGAAATATAGTTTGATTACACCTTATGTTTGCATGGTAGAATTCAGTTAAAGTACTGTCAGCAAACAATTCCCTGGAGAGAACCATCTCTTCCTCTCTCAGGTTTACTCAGTTCTCTGTGGTTCTTTGCATAGGTTTGAAACCTCATGGGCTTTTCCCCATGCAGTTTGATATATCTGCTGGTGTTATCCCTGTCTTCCACATGCTATCATTCATGACATTTGATAGACATATTAGTGAGGTTATATTTCAGAATATATATGTATACACATCAATACATACATACAATAACACTTATTGGAAAAAAAGTCCCTCTAATTTGAAGTAGAATAGCGAGGAGTGCAGGAGAAGGTTTTGGGGGGGAGGGAATGGAGAAATACTGTAAATAAATTATAATCTCTAAAATAAACAAACAAAGAAAAAACATACTGTCAACATATGCTCACAAAGTATAAGACATAGTACTAACTACATACAAGGTAAGAGTGAAGGGCGAGGAGAAGCACATCCTTGGAACACATAGGATATGATCTGTTGACTCTCCTCTAGAGCTATTTTTACTTCTGCCCACAAGTTAAAAACAAAACAACAACAACAACAAAAATTTATAGTAGTGGGTAGGCTTTAATTCCAGCCCTCCTGAATTATAGTGTTAGAGATTTTTAAATTTCAGTGCTGCCAGAGGAATGAAGGTGAGCAGTGGCGCTGGCATACATTTTAGTCAACCACGGTTCACTTCTGGATCAATGACACTAAGGAAGAATCAATAATGACCTAATTTACTAGTATACAGTAAAATGAAAACTCTAAGAACAAACCAGCAGGAATCTTGAGTTCCTCTACTGGCATGTCCTTCACTCAAATGTAGATAAAGTGACTGTATTCAAAATGAAACACTTGGGAGATGACTTATCTTGGTGAACAGGGCTCTTATGAATGAGATGAGTCTTTATTTATATTTATGCCATGATACTGGATACAGCATACAGAACTGCAATAAATTTCTGTTTGTAGCACAACCAGTCTATGGCTATACGATAATGAAACCCCAACTGACTAGCACCTTCAGAGAATGGCTTTCCATACTCCAATTAAATATGACCCTTAACTCTCCCTTTTGCTCTAATTTGATAAAATAATAAGAAAGAAAGAGAAAGTTACAATAGCCGTGAACTCCATGCTGGATTGTTTGCAGTCATTAAAACTCAAATACAAGGTATATAATTATTGCTACCACTATGCAAAGGCTCCCTAGAAGTAAATCTATGTATTTAAACCCTGACAGTTTTTCCCATCCTATTAAATTATAGGCATATATCACCTAATGGCAGGGACAAATGCAGAGAAATGCACAGTTAGGCAATTTCTTTGTAGCATGAACATCATGGGGTATAGTTACATAAATTTAGAGTGTCTTAGTTGCTTTCTATCTCATACATAGATGACATGACATTCATAGTCATATATAAATATCATAGAGATGACCTATAATCTTTAGATAGTACAGTATGGATCAGTGTTAATTGCTTGTAGGGCCATTGTAAACAAAACAGCATAATACTAAATCAAACACAAAAGAAAATAGGGTAATCACAAGAAATGGTAAAGAGGAGATCTGTTACTGTATAGTCTTTTGCAATGAAATCCTATATAGAAGTAGAAAATAAAGAAGCAATAAAATATACAATAGAGCAAATGCACCAATTGTAATTTTTTATCACTATCAAGTATTATATACTAAATATATAGCTGTATATAGCAGCAGTG
Source organism: Microtus pennsylvanicus (assembly GCF_037038515.1). NCBI lineage: Eukaryota > Metazoa > Chordata > Mammalia > Rodentia > Cricetidae > Microtus > Microtus pennsylvanicus. The sequence goes on from NC_134590.1 coordinate 38,239,479, forward strand.
TGTGCTTGCTCATACTTGATTTCCGACGAGGAAGAACTTCAACATGTTATAATGGCTATAATATTACTTCACAGTGAGGGCCTTTCAGCTCTATTGTAATCCCATATAATCGCTCTAGTATGACAATATCATTAGACTGAGTTTGACTGCATTTGAAAAGTCAGTTCTTAGTTTAGCAAAAGAACATAGGACTTTCAAAAATAATATAAGATCCTGTATTAAAGTAATATTTTACCCATATAAAATGCATACATATTTCCTATATATGATAATATATCTTGGCATTTAACCCTGGTCTGACCACAATGATAAAACTGTAAAAATCTCCGTGTAGATTTGTTTCTGCTGAGATATCACAGCTAGTATAAGAAGATACATTTATTGTCTATGAATCTCTGAAAATTAAATTTTTGTCCTCTGATTTCTATGAACTTTACCCTTCCAGAGTGCTGCTATCGAATTCTAGCATATGTGAACCTCATACTTTGCTCCTGTGATGGCCTAAGTGGGCATTTTATATTGTTTTACCAGAGAGTTAAATGAGTTTTATAGAAGTTGAGACAATTCGAAGAAGTGGGACAAATGTAAGAGAGGAAGGTGAGCGAAAAGCAAACATCACAAAATACCTATTCTTGTAAAACCAGATATTTTGCCTTTACAGTCCATGGTAATGTTTGTGGATATCTGGAAATTAAATTTGCTAGCACATAGCCATTTTTTTCAAACCTTTGTTTTGTAATAGTTGTGTAACTACAAAGACATTAGATATATAGACACCCAGTATCCTACAGCGATGCAAAAGTAGCCACTTCCCAATTCACCTATATCCTCTTGGCTTCTCCCTTTTCCGTCGATACCTTTGTCTTCCTAAGGCAAAGCTTCCTGCTGTCATCCTCCACTGGGACTTTCTGAATGGCACGTGGGTGAGGAAGTATAAAAACACAGAGTTATGATCTCCCAGATCGAAGACAGTTCGGAAAAAGACTTCATTGTAATACTCCTTGGATGAAATACTCTGCAGAAAGTTCTGGTGTGTCTCTTGGTTGTCTCTAGCAGGACATAATTGCGTATTTTATTTTGCCTTCTTTCCTTTTTCTGTCTCAGTTCTCCAACTCACCAGAAATCATCTCCCACCTCTCCTCCTTCCTCTTTTTAAAACAAACAAACAAAACAACCCTCAGAATTTGCTTATGAGTAATCTGAAAAAGATTTTTTTTGTAATGTTTTAAAATTCACCACATAGTCCAATATAGGCAAAATGTAGTAGATTTATTTACTACTAATTCATTTTTGAGATTTCACCTTGTCAATGAGAATTTGTACAGAAGACAGTCTTTTATGTGTCATTCAATATTAATGGGTACATTAATACTTAGTACTAATGGGAAGATATTAGTATTACATTTACAGTTAAAATATTGAGGAACATGCTGATTAAAAACCTTTCTCTTTATCAGATGTTGTACATGTAATCATGATTAAATGTAATGGCATTAGCATTAGAATACATGTGAAAGACAATATTTTGAAAAATGAGTTGCATTCTTTTGTACAACTAATGCAAATGTGTATATTAATTGTGTTATATATGAGATTACAACATTGATTGCAAATAATACCTTTTTCAAGGAATACAAATACAAACTCAAGTATCTCACAAATATTCTCTGGGAAGAACTGCTTTATGTAATTATAATTTCTGAAAAGAAAAGTAGGGGCATGAGTTAAACCATTCCCTCCAGTTCTATAATTACCTGACTTTTCTTACCTCTTTCTTGTTTGCTTTTATTCTTCCTTTTACTCGTTCTATCTGCCTTCATAGTCTCTCCTTTTTTCTATCTTCTGGTTTCCTCTGTGACTTGTATTGGCTCCAAAGTACTCCATGTCACTCAGTCCCCCCTTCCCTCTGTCTTTTCCTTTCTTTTTTTCTTACTATCTTCTTTCTCCACTTACTTATTCTTAGTTATGGTTACAATTTTTTTTGAGACAGGGCTTCTCCATGTAGCCCTGGCTCTCCCAAAAGGTTCTCTATAGATCATTCTTGTCTCAAACTAAGATATTCTGCTTCTGCCTCGGGAGTGCTGGTATTAAAGGTATACACCATCACTGCCCAGTTATGGTTGCAATTCTAATGTTTAAATTCAACAATCAATTAAAAAAAGAAAGAATTAGCTATTAGTTAGCATTGACTCACAAGCAGAAAAGCCTGCTGCACAAACTCGTGTCAGTGAATGATGGGCCTGATTTGTTCTTTTCCCTCACTCCAGCCACAGTAAGAAGAACAGAAATGTATCATTAACTTCAAGAACATTGCATAACTATAAAATAGTGAAGTGGCCAAGTATGGATAAACACTGCACAGTTTAAAATATTACATTTTCAGGAGCGGTGGGAGAGATTTTGTAAAATCCAAAAAGTGAATATAAGCAAAGAGAGTGCAGAAGCTGTAGGACTGAAATCAGTAGGAGGGGGTGACAGCACCCTCCAGGCTGTGAATGTCTATTCCTGAATCAATAGTCCTACAATTTAGGTGACTACATTGTTTCATAGAAAATTTATTACTTAGAAGAAGTACCTACAAACATATTATCAACACTTTTTGAACAAAGGATTTTAAAAATACACGTTTTCCTACATTTTACGTAGGTGTGTTTCAGAATTGACATTAATCTATCTTATGTTTTTTAAGAATGTAGGACATGGTTGTCAATACAGATCTTTGCTAATTGTGTAAGTATTATAAAGTTTCTTTTCATATTTGTCTCACCATTAAGAGGCCACTTTTATGTGCGTGAGAACAGTATGCAGTTTTTAAAATATGAAGTTTTATGAAGTAAAATTATCTGTAAATATTTTTGTCGAGTCAAGTTCAATTTATGGTCATGCCATTATTTTTGAAGAATGATTCTATGATGTATCCTTCCATTGCTTTCTATTGCTTTAGACAGTTAAAAAGTATATGCTTGTTGCAAATGCGGCTTTTCTGTTTTACAACAAGAACACTGGTAAGCTATGTTTGGACTCACTGAGGATCCGTAGCCATCACTTGGGCTCTTCAACCTTTTCAAACAAAGTTCTTTAGAGATGGACTGAGTGATTTGAGACAGAACCTCGGGTTAATGGCTCCAGCTCACACATCCGGGACAGTTCCTGGTCCCACTGCTAGAAGCCCCACAAAAGACCAAGCTACATAACTGTCATCCAGATGTAGAGGGCCTAGGTAGGTCATATGCCAGCTCCCTAGCTCTCAGTCCAGAGTTCATGTGCTCCCATAAGCTTAGATCAAATGTCTCTGTGGGTTTCCCCATTATGATCTTGACCCCCTTACTCATAAAATCTCTCATCTCTCTTTTCAATTTGACTCCCTGAGCTCAGTCCAGTGCTTTACTGCAAATCTCGGCATCTGCTTCCATCAGTTACTGGATGAAGACTCCGTTTTGACATTAGGGTAGTAACCAATCTGATTATAGAGGAAAATCAGTTCAGGCACCCTCTCCACTATTTCTAGGAGTCTTAGTTGGAATCATCTTTTTTAGTTCTTGGGGGTTTTTCTGGAACCATGTTTCTCTCAAACCCCATAATGGCCACTCTATCAAGATATCCCTTTCATTATTCTCCCCCCCTGTCCTACCTCCAACTCAACCATCCTGATCCCTCATATTCTCATCCCCATCCCCATCCCCTCCCTTTTATCTCCCACTCTCAGTCTACCCAGGACATCTCATCTATTTCCTCTTCCCGGGGAAATCCATGCATCCTTCTTTGGGTCCTCCATGTTGCCTGGCTTCTCTGGGGCTGTGGATTTTAGCCTGGTTATCCTTTGCTTTACATCTAATATTCACTTTTGAGTAAGTACCTTCCATGCTTGTTATTCTGGATCTGGGCTACCTTACTCAGGATATTTTTTTTTCTAGTTCCATCCTTTAGTCTGCAAATTGCATGTTTGTTTATTTTTGTTTTTTTCTATCGAGTAATAGTCCATTGTGTAGATATACCACATTTTATTTATCCATTCTTCAGCTAAGGTGCATCTAGATTGTTCACAGGTTCTGGCTATTATGAATAAGACTGCTATTTACATAGCTGAGCAATTGTCCTTGCGGCATGTTTGAGCATATTGGGTATATCTGCAAGAGTTGTATCACTAGGTCTTGAGGTAGACTGATTCCCAATTTTTTGAGAAACTGCCATACTGGTATCCAAAGTGGCTATACAAATTTGCACTACCACCAGCAGTGGAAGAGTGTTCCCTTTACTCCACACCCTTTCTAACATAGGCTGTCATTAGCATTTTTGATCTTAGCCATTCTGACAGGTATAAAATGGTATCTCAGCATAATTATGATTTGTATTTCCTTGATAGTTAAGGATATTGAACAAGTGTATCTCAGCCATTTGAGATTAGAAGACATTCTTGAGAATAGGAATGGACTATTGAGCTGGGAAAGGTGTATACCCCAAAGTGCTATGTTCAGAGACTCATAACCCTTAACAGCTTGTTTAGATAGTATCTCTTTTCCCAGGTTACTGTATTACAGGGTTTTCATCTTCCTGCTGTTTACTATAATAAGGCTAATTCGGTAAGAGTTTCTAGTATAAAATTATCTGGATTCTTTTATGTTGTTGATCTTAATGCTGGTTTCCTCAGCCCTTAATTTCCTGCCACAAATCAAAGAGATAATTAGAGTATTCATTTTTATCAATGATTACAGGTGTTAAGACTTTGAAGAATTATTTTTTGTGTGTCTATCGTTTATTAAGAAGTTTGTAGGTGTCTAGTACCTTTTCATTTCTTCTCTTCCTTTTAGTAATAAGCACTGTCTTTAGGGACAATTAATTTCAATTTGGTCATAGTTTATGCCATAAGTGAGGCATATGACCAAACCATGACTAATCAAAATACTTCTAGGAGGAGGAAAGCAGTGGAAAGGGAATAATGACAACCTAACAAAGATGGATAAGGAATTTTCTGAGGATGTTTGGACCTTCTGCATGAAAGTTCCAATGATTTTATTAGAATTAAGAGCAACATGGTTGGCAGAACCCTTCTTCCTTATAGAAAAAAAATCCTTGAACTAAATAAAAAAGTTGACAGGTAATACTTTCAATGATATCGCTAGTTCCCTGGCTCAATCAATGTCTAACATCTATAGAACTATCAATTTCACATTTACATGAGTCAGTGAAATCAATAAGAGTGAAATAATTGGGGTCCCATGCTTTTCAAAAGAAACATGTAAAAATAATGCACTTAGGCATATCTCATGGAAATCTACATATTTCTTTGTTTGCATTAGTAGATTTATTCATGTAGTTTTTGTAATAAAGAACATAATGTTGCATTTTGACAATTCATGCTTGTCTATAAATGATACGGAGGAAGATATCTTCCTATTAAATTAATAAGGAATGAAGGTTTTACAGTTTTAAGGCCAAGTATGTCATCTAGATGTCAGGAAATCTTGAGACTTCAGTGGCATCAACAATTATCTTCAGGATGTACCTCAGGTCAATGGGCAGCAGCATGCGTACCTTTAATTTAATTTGTTATCAAGGAAGGCAAACAACGTCCCCTTGGTCATCTCTTTCCATTAAGAGAGCAACCTGATAGAACATCCCCATTGTCTCAGTGTGTGGGTGCACCCCTCGCGGTCCTGAGTTCCTTGCTCGTGCTCTCTCTCCTTCTGCTCCTGATTTGGGCCTTGAGATTTCTGTCCGGTGCTCCAATGTGGGTTTCTGTCTCTGTCTCCTTTCATCGCCTGATGAAGGTTAATATTCAGGAGGATGCCTATGTGTTTGTCTTTGGATTCACCTTCTTATCTAGCTTCTCTAGGATCGAGAATTATAAGCTCAATGTCCTTTATTTATGGCTAGAAACCAAATTTGAGTGAGTACATCCCATGTTCCTCTTTTTGGGTCTGCTGGGCTGGGTCTGAAAAAGCATGGGATAAAACCGGACTTGCTGAACATAGCGGACAACGAGTACTACTGAGAACTCAAGAACAATGGCAATGGGTTTTTGATCCTACTGCACGTACTGGCTTTGAGGGAGCCTAGGCAGTTTGGATGCTCACCTTACTAAACCTGGATGGAGGTGGGCGGTCCTTGGATTTCCCACAGGTCAGGAAACCCTGACTGCTCTTCGAGCTGATGAGGGAGGGGGACTTGATTGGGGGACGGAGAGGGAAATGGGAAGCGGTGGCGGGGAGGAGGCAGAAATCCTTAATAAATAAATAAATTAAAAAAAATAAAAGCAGAGAACCTAAAAAAAAAAGACAACAACCTACCTGTGAATAATTAGTGTTTGCACACTTCCTAGATAAAGCAGAAAAGAACAAGGCCAGTTTAAGCCAAAAGATAATGAGGAATAGCATATTCTTAAAGAGACATTCTAGAAGGAAAACTAAAATAATTTATAATCTCACGTATATGCATCTTGGAACATATATATTAAAAATAAAATAGGATATCCAGCTCATGCACAAGCATCTCAGTCTAAGTTACATGATAGCCCATCTGTCAATCAAAATCCATTATATTCTGGATACTTAGTGTGAATGGGCTCCTCCACTTCCTGAACTCATGAAAAGAACCCCAAAGACGAACTCAAGGCACCATAGTCACATGATTTCTCAAGGTGACTTCCACTCTACAGACTATAATCCTTGTTTTATTATCACTTTTACTAAGTCCATACTTGGCTGCTGAAGAAAAGTAGAGATAAAATATTGTCAGGTAGGGCAGGGAACTCAAAGCAACAGTTTGGAAAACATAATTTTTGTGGGGAGTTGTAGGTTCTGGTTCTTATTGTCTCCTAAATGGTCATGTCTACCTAGAGCAGTAGTTCTAACCTCCCTAATGCTGACATTCTCTAAGACACTTCTTCATGTTGTGGTGACCCCAAACCTGGAAATCATTTTTCTTACTACTTAATAGCATATTTTTGCTATTGCTATTAATCATAAGGTAAATATCTGTGTTTTCTAATGGTCCTAAGAAACCCCTCTGAAAGGGTCTTTTGACCCCCAAAGTGGTAGCTACACATGAGTTCAGAACCTCTGTCCTAGATATATAAATGTGTTTGAAAATGGGGGGAAACACTTGGATACCGCATGATTGGGCAAATGACCAACTCATCCTCTTCTTCATGCCTCACCTAATTACTGCCATAATTCCTTTAAAGACCTCATGCTATCATCTGGACTGCATCTCACATCTGGGGAGACCCCCCCCCCTTGCTTTGCTGCACAGGAGCTCTGCCTTTCTTTGTTCTAGTAAACTCTCTCTAATAAATAACTCGTTCCTGAAACTCATCCTCTGTGGTTCAATCAGCAGAACCCAAAGTCACTGTGTGTTTTGGTGGTCATAGTTTCTTAGGCCCTAGATGTGAGATCCACATTACTTAAGTGGCTAGGAAAGGCTCAGTCACTCTCACAGATAACCTGATATTCCTGGATCACTGTAATTCCAGGTTTTATCCATTTCCTTTTTCGAGACAGAAAGAATATGCATGGGACACTATGAGACAGCATCTGAAAATGTCATGTTAAATTAATTGACCAGGATTTGACAGTCTATATTTTTATGTTCACTGTAACCATATACAATCTGATTTTGTACTGACAGAGAAACCTGTAGGTAAGGAAAGACATTGAAATAGCTTCTGAACTCCTTCCCCATCCTGTCTCATAAACAAAAGATTCTAAATAGCTCGCTTCTTTTTCCCCAGGGTGAAGTGGAAATAGGAAGAAGACATTTCAATGAGAAGGAAATGTTTTTGCATTATTGCTTTGTGAGCTAATGTTGATTTCGTGCCTGGGAGTTGAAACACTGTCTTGAGATCTGTTAGATTTCTTTGGAAACTTCATCAACACATACTCCCATTGCTAGATCATCCTTTCTTGTCATTGCATTGATAATGGTAAAAGTCTCTCTCATTTGTGATGCTTTATTTCTCTCAGCCTTGAGTTCCTGTTGATTGGTTCACTATGCTATAAAAAATGTTTCAATATCTCATAATATTAGTGCATTATTGGGAATGTTGGAAAGATCCCAATGAGCAGATATTGCTAGGTATCAAAAATGATTTTGTTTTCTGGTATATACATGATCTAAGCAATCAAAAACAACAACTGAGTCAGTATGTTAACAACAATGAATCCGGGATGCTGGGCAAGTTTAGAATTCCGGTTATAAAGTTTCATCGCTACACTTTCTCCCTCCGGACCTACTTAGCTAAGTGCTCTCTGAAGTATATTTGCTGTGTGTCTCTCTCTTCCAGTGTTTATCATGCTCTTTGCTGGTTTTGACATGTTAACATTATTCTGTTTATTTGGAATTGTGTGTGAATTTTAATTTTATTGTAGTGGTATTGCTAGCTATAGAAATGAGTATACTTGAACTCATTCAGGATCAGTCTGTCATGCATACTGAGCACAGGCCTCATATTCTGTGTCTCTGATATTACACTAATTTTGCAAGTTAAAAAAAGTGGTACATTTGACTTTTATGAAATATCTTGTTTTTTCATGGTATGTACTCACTTATAAGTGACTATAACTGTAGATTAAAGGAAAACCATGCTATCATCCACAAGCCCAGAGAGGCTAGGAAATAAGGAAGTGTTCAGGGAAACACTCTGATCTCCCTGGGAAGGGGAAATTGATGTGATCTCCTGGGCAGCCTGGGGGTGGGTGGAGATGGGAGCATGAGGGACCAAGTTGTGCTGGAAATGGAGCAGGAGAGTATTAAAAGAGATGACTTGGGGGGGGGGCACATTTTGGGTCAGATAAGATAGAAACCTGGTACAAGGGAAACTCCTAGGAATCTGCAAGGATGACCCCAGCTAAGACTCCTAACAACAGTGGATAGGTATCTTAAACTGGCCATCTCCTGTGACCAGACAAGACTTCCAGTGGAGGGACTGGAACATTAATCAGCCACAGAACCATTGACCTATAGTTTGTATAGGTCTATGAGATGTAATGGGATAAGAGTAGCACAGAGATTGTTAGAGTACCCAATTAGTGACTAGTTTAGCCTGAGACCCATGCCAAGAGAGAGAGCCCAGCACTAACACTGCCTGGAGTGCTAAGACCCAGAGGCTGGATGGCCCAGAGGCCTAGGACTGAAACAAATATGGTTGGAAAAAAAAGTCAATATTATGATGCCTAACAATATTCTGCTATCCTCTTAGACTGGTGACTATCCCAATTGTCATCAGAAAGCCTTCATCCACAAAGTGATAGAAACAGATGAAATTTCTATCCCCATCCTGTCTCATAAACAAAAGATTCTAAATAGCTCACTTCTTTTTCCCCAGGGTGATGTGGAAATAGGAAGAAGACAAAATATTACATGGATTTTGGGGGATCCTGATGAAAAGGAGGAGGAACGATTGTAGGAGCCAGGGAGATCAAGGAAACCACAAGAAAACCCATAGAAACAACTAACCTGGCTCATTTGCGTTCACAGAGTCTGAGACGACAACCAGGCAGCTTGCATGAGACTGACCTAGGCCATCTACATATATGTCACAGTTGTGTAGCTTGGTCTCCTTGTGGGACTCCTAACAGAGGGAGCAGAGCCTGTCCTTATATATTGGCTGGCTTTGGGGACCCTGTTCCTCATTTTCGGTTGCCTTGTCCAGCATTTATTAAAAGGGAGGTGCTTAGTCTTACTGCAACTTGATTTGCCATTCCTTGTTGATAGCCATGGTGAACCTGCCCCATTCTCAACAGAATCTGAGGAGGAGTGGAACTGGGGAGGGGGCAGTAAAGTAGAGGGACAGTGTGGGGGAGGAGGGGATATAGGCGGGAAATAGTGGTAAGTAAAAAAAGGGGGACCCAATTTTTACTTTTAGTTTGACACTTCATCAGGGAAAAGAAGAAAACATCACAATTACAGCTCCTTACAGTTTAAAATACTACTTGAAAAGAAAGCCACAGATTAGACAAAAGGGAAGAAGGTAGGCACAGCAGAGCTCTTGTTGAGGCTCATAAAGGATGAGTTACCTCTCCCTGGTTAAATAAGACTGTTTTATAGATTTCCTTTTTTTTTTATTCTTTAGTTCTTTTTAATCTTCTTTCTTCCATACTTTGTGGCCAGAGAGTAGAACTGAATTTTGAGGGAGATATGACTTTTTCACATCCCTATAAGATGATAAGACTACTATCGTCTTATACAGTAAGAAGCCTTCTGACAAGGCGCAAAGACAGACCATTGTCCCCTGACTGTTAAGTTTCTCTAAATAGGCCTGTATATCACTCGCCAGGAAAAATATCCCTAAGAAAACAGTATGTTTTAGAATCAAAGACAATTTTAGAAGTCATAGACTGCTTTCTGATTAGATTTGAGGTCTACTCCACAGGAGAGATTTCATGCCTGATACTGTAAACCCGGTCAAATGACTAAGATCTGGGGAGGTCACAGACCCTAGAGGGGAATCTATTGTTGGTATTTTGCTAAGGGGAATATGGTCACACTTCCTTCTGGATATTTCTGTCTGTAAAATAGTGCTGCTCTCAGCCTTAGTCAGAAAAAAATTCTTTTTGTTTTCAGTGGTGGATAATGCAGAGATTCATAATTGGTAAAAGTCCTGAGAAGAGTGATTTTTGAGTATTCAACCCTGAAAGAGACGTCTATGTCAACCCTTTCCAAGGCCCAGGGTGTATTACAGAAGAGAGAGGAGACAGAAACAATGTCAGAGGAGGGTGGGGGGCACCACCTTAAACTGTTATTTGTCTATTCTGACTATATTTAAAGTCCTCTTTTCTAACTGTTTTACTTTTTATATTTCTTCTGCAGCATGTGATTGTAAAACCACTTGTTCCATTCTTGGCCAAGTGCTTTCTAACTTCTGTGCAACTTTGGAAATGGCTGTGCCTTCCATTTTAAGTCCCTGCTACATATATCTCTATCTATACACATCTAGAACTATTTTATAGCATATTGCTGACAAGCTGGTAAATGAGAACATTGCATTTAACTCAAAGAACATGTAAAGCTCGTATTTCCTTCCATTTTAGGATTGCTTGCATTTTTAAGACTTAGAGTGATTTAATTTAAACAGCAAGTCTTGGACACTATTTGTAAATGTGTTACTGCTAACAGCAAATGCAGATACCTTAAATGCCACCATCAATTATGACCACCACATGTCTCAGAGATGTAGTGAGGTTCTCAGAGGACACCCGGCATCCTGGAGGCCATGTGCGAGCCTTCATCATTTTGGTCAGAGTAAATATTTCTTTTCATTCTAAACTGCCTTTTTAAATATTTGCCATGAGATTTTTCACCCCACATCTTTCTATGAACCAAGGCATCATTTTCCAGGAATCCATAATTTCAGATCATCATTCTGAGTTTCCAAAAGAATAAATGCCAAAAAGTACCATCAATAAAAGTCCGTGAACCCTATGTGGATTCTGAATCACTCTCGTGAAATATAAGCAATAGCAAAGTACAGACATTTGGTCTGATTTAAGGATTCTTTATTCAGCTGTGAAAGAGCAATTTTTTAAAAAGTGGGAGGAGGGGGAAATAAATTCATGACTCTCAAACAGATACAAAATGAGCAGATGTCAAAGATTTATTTGACTTATTAATGAATAAAGGAACCAGTGAGATATGTGAACTGGTTGGTAAGATAACTTGAACAGGCACACATTTATATTCAGATAAGGAATGCTACAATAAATTTACAAATGGATGCGAACTGTAAAAACCCTTGGATATCTACAGAACCGTAATCAGTTTCACTCAATCAGATATAATTTGCACTTACAAGGATAAAAATTGCTCACATTGGTATAATGTGCTGTAAGTTAATTTTTATATGTGTAGATTACTAAATTATCCAAGACAAAGATAAAGATAAGCCACATGAGTAAGAGAGTCTCTATCTCATACCAAAGTTTTTTGCAAGCTTCATTGAGAAGAGGGTATCTCAGAATTGTTCAGGTAATACCATTTATATATTTGGTGGAATGCTGGATGTGCCCCACATATGGACTGGTGGTCCAAATCTTGAGTTAAATCACCCTCATCTCCCCAGGGAATCACCCTACTATCCCCACAACACCTGTTGTCTTTGTAATTGAGCTGTTTGTGTTCTTGACTGCAAGCCAGCTAAGTAAGGACTCTTAAAGGTTAGTAACTATGCTTGTATGCACCACGTAGTCTGGCCCCAGGTTTACATTAGGCAATAAATAACGCCGAAGGAAGAAATAAATGTCCTGAAGGAAACATACAAAGGTCACTTTGCTAACTTACAATATTGCCATCTTTCTTTTTTTATTAAAAATTATTTAGTTATTCAAATACAGACACCTGTATATATCATGCCCATTCACATAACAATTCATTTCATTTTTTGTTTTCAGAAGCATTTTTGTTTAGAAACTTTTAGTTGGAGGCAGCTGTGTATGTACACTTTCACATTTCTTATGGGGTTCAAAGTGCTCTTTGTCCTTTGTTGGGATATTGGGTATTTATGTTCTGAGAATCAGCTCTGGTAATGAGAGAATTTGTTTTGTGCACTTCTGGCTCTGCCAGTAACATTTTCAAACTAAAAATTAATTTTTAAACAGCAAGCTTTTGTGACCATGACACTGTTATTAAAGTCTCTTTGTGGCACAACATTCAGTTTTCTTCAGTTATTGTTGATACTTTTATTTGGAAAAAGCTATATTTTATGCAACATTGGTAACTCTTTGCTAAAATTAATATTTAATCGAAATAATATTGGAAAATAAAATAGGAACACATTAACATTACATAAGCCTGGAATTATCACAGCCTTAAACCTTAAATTCAGCAGTTCCACCAGGTACAGGTTTTTCTTGCTGGTGCAGATGAACAGTACTAGAGTGGAAGGTTCACTGCACAAATAGGGCAGGACCTTCTGCAATACTTGGAGCCAATGGCATTAGTAGCCACAATATAAACACCCATAAGCTTCCACAATTAAGCCAGACACTCTTAGGAAGAAGCAGCTACATTTTTTTCCACATCTAATTGCAATTTGTATTTTACAGATGTTAACATTTGTAGGGGAGGACATCAGAATTGTTTTTGTGAATGGCTTTGAAATTATTTTTGTTTTAAATCTCTTATTTCAACTCCTAAAAGCAATAATAGAGACACTTAGTTGTAAATAGAAAGTGATTTTAGTAATAACATGAAAATAGCAGGGGCCTTTGTGACACTTGATTTGAATTTGGCTTTCATGTTTCAAATGGATCCATTACCTCTTGGCATGTGGGGGAGGACACTAGCTCCAGTCTAATACTGCTACACCCGGAGAAGAATTACTGGCTGGTTCAGTTCAAGTAAGTTCATTAACTATCTCTTGACAGTCTATTATGTATCAGACCTCCTTTTAATTAGAGAGGTACACAATGAATGACACTTTCAGACTAGAAGAAGAGATAAACACAAATATAAATTATTGTTCAAGGACATAAGATGCTGAACAGTCTCTTGTAAGCCACACCAATGTCAGGAAAGACTTTGGAATAAGTGGCCCATGGACTGAGTGCTGCCCAGTCAATTATTTACTAGGTCAAAAGATGAAAACGGTTTTCTAGGTACATTCATTTGTGTGTGTGTGTGTGTGTGTGTGTGTGTGTGTGTATGTGTGATTGAGAAAGAGGCAGAGACAGACAGAAAGACAAAAAGAGAGACAGAGACAGACAAAGAAACAAAGCCTGTGATACATTTATGTATTAGGTACTTTTCTTAATTATAAAAGGTGATTCTACTATCAACACAAGGTTTCAGATCTCTGTAGTAGTAAGAGCGGTGGGGCTGCGTCCCCGGCACCCAGCCGCCCACATGGCTAGCTCTAGCTTATGCCCCGAAATAATTACACCGAAACTGTATTCTTTTAAACACCGCTTGGTCCATTTCTATCTAGCCTCTTCTAGGCTAGCTCTCACACCTGGACTAGCCCATTTCTAATAATCTGCTGTAGCCTACGAGCTGGCTTACCAGGAATGAGCTTAACCTGCGTCTGCCTGGAGTGGGAGAATCATGGCAACTCCTTGACTCAGCTTCTTTCTCCCAGTCTTCCGTTCTGTTTACTCCTCCCACCTATGTTTTAACCTATGAGGGCCAAGCAGTTTCTTTATTGCTTAACCAATGAAATCAACAGATTGATATATGAAACTCCCACATCAGATCTCACTTAATTTCTTCCTTTTATTCAGCTCTCAACACATTGGAAAGATGAATGTCCTAAAAAGCAATTATTTGATAGCATTTCAGTTCAATTAGCCACTAAACCAATCAATATATTTATACAGAGGATTTTATATATTTGCATTCCATGTTATTGTTCCTAAGTAATGACCTGCTCTTGTCATTTTGACCATTGCTTTCTTCTTGCTTCTTTCATCCATTTCTTATTCATCTTTGTGACCTGGAAATTCACTGTAGCAATAAGGCCCAGATCCGTATTCCTTGTATAATTGTGTTTCAAGTGAGATGCATACTTCTGCATGTTTCTATAATGTAGTAACTGATCTTTTGCTTATAGTTTGTGATTTGCTTAAACATGTTTGTATGGCTAGTTTAGTGATTTGAGACCACATTTTGAAAGGTGTGTTTATGGATAGCAATACTGTTGGTCAGACATGTTATTTGTTTTGCTTTTGCTTCCCTTTGAACCCTGTCAATATATTATCTGTATATTTTTCTGACCTACGTGGTTTCCTTTAGGAAATTTAATATTGATCTAGATCCCTTATATGTGATTGACATTTTTCTCATAATCCTTTTAGATTATCTCTTTGTCTTTAACAGTCTTTTGACAGTTTGGATATAATGTGCTTCAATGAGGGCTTTTTTTGAGCTTTATGCTACCTCGATCTTGGAATTCATCTTCTTTCCAAGACTTGGAAATTTCTCAGCTGTTTCTTCATCATTTATAGTTTTGTGCCTTTATCCATCTCCCTTCCCTCTAGACTCTCATAATGTGAGAATTTGTTAGCTTAATGGTGTCATGTAAGTTCCCAAAGCTTGCTTCACTATTTTTCATTACTTCCCCCCCCCCCTGACTTGGCTAATTCAAAAGATCTGTCTACATATTCAGAAATTCATCTATATTATGTAGATTGTTGCTGCAGCACTCACCTATGATGTTCATGTTCATTAAATTCAGCAGGATATCTTCTGTTTATGCTCATTCAAATAATGAATTATCTTCTTAATTGTTATTCAAATACTTTTCACTCTTCCGTATCTTACTGCACCTCCTTCAGATCAGCCTTTTAAATATTTTTTTTTAGGTATTTTACAGATCATTTTTACTTGTGGGCCTGATACTAAACAATCATTGTGTTTTTACATAGGTTCCAAGTCTCCTTGTTATTTTTATATTCCTTTCTTCCTTATTTTGATGTTTATACATCTGATTCAAGAGTTAACGGTAGACAGGGCCATCACATGTCTAACCATGTTTAGACATGCATGTGCTGTATCTTGGCTGGCTGTCATGGCTGACTGACTACGCTGATGACATTGTCATCTGGAAGACTATTAGGGTAGTGTAATACACAGGAGCATTAAGTATGCTTTGGTGTATGTGGGCATTGTTTGAAGGCTGGTTTTATACATTCTAAGTTTGAACTGCCTGGGATACTGTTTCAAGTGTTCTAATATGCATAAACAAGCTGGAATGTAACTGGCTGGTTAGGAGACATCATGGTGGTATGGTACTGCCACTTGACTGTTATTTAGTTTGGAAGTACATGGGGGCTGTTATAACAGCATCAATTGCTGATATGAAATTGAACAACCGCAACATTCATAGTTTAAAGTGATATAACTAGTTTAGAAAAAAAATTCGCAGTTTTTTTTTACAAAGCTGAATATACTTTTTTAACCACATGATCTAGCAGGTGCCTTGGCATTTACCTGATTTTAAACTTACAGATACTCACAACTTGAGGTTTATAATTGCTAAGACTGCAAAGCAAAAAAGATGTCCCTTTACTTGCCTGACATGATGAGATGTGATCCATTATGACAATGGAGTATTATTAAGCCCTAAAAACAAATGAAGTGTTAAACCACGAAAAGGGGAAACATTGGGTGAATATTACTAAATGAAGTAAAGCAACCTTGCAAGGCCACACAGTGGCTCCGCCATAGCTCACTGTGAACCTGGTAGTAGTTATTATGGCATGCTTTGAAAAAGAAACAGCTTACTGTGTTCCTCCTTCAAAGGCAATAAGATCAATGCTGCCTAAGGCTTGAAAGGCAAAGGAAGGAATGAGTTAAGCATGTGGTTTTATTGTGTATGGTGTCCTCATACATGCCATTTTATGTTTCTTTTCTTTTAATTTCTTCGTTTGATATTTCTACAGGCACTTTTTTCTTTGTTTGATTAACAGGGTATTTCTGCCCCTTTTATCCGCTTTAATCTGAATCTTCACATTCAATGTGGATTTACTGCAGTGTGTGTATATTTATTTGTGGACCTCCCCAACCCCCTGCAGTACTTGTGTCTAGATCTAGGGCCCAGTGCATGCTAGGTATAGGCTTTACTGTTCATCAGTTTATCCAAACATGTTTTTGGATTTTACTCTTTATCTTTGAGAGAGGGTCTATCTAACCTACTCAAGTAGTACGAACTCCTTCAGACTAGACAGGCTTTGTTGTTGTCAGATAGCTGCCTTAGTCTCTACCATAGCTGGGATGGTACCCTGTACCAACAGGTCCATTTAGAATTTATATACTTGTGTGGGGGGGTGTGAGTGTGTTTGGTACATGTACTTGTTAATGTATGTACACACATATTTACAGATACACATGCACATATGTGCTCATATGTGTGGGGAGACTAGGTGTCTTTGTTTTTCTATCTCCACCTTTATCTTTGAGGAAGACTAGCTTCCTGACCCTGATGCCCCTACATTCAGCTATGCTAGTTAAGCCAATTAGCTCCAGTGAGCTGACTCCACTTCCTACAGCTCTCAGGTGTCACACCTAATTTGTGAGTGGTTTCTGCAAATTTGAACTCAGGTTCTCATGCTGGTATAGCAGGTCTTTACTAACTGAGTTATCTCCAAATCTCTTCCTTGATTTTTTTTAAATACAAGTTATATCATCTGTGTAAAAATTGAACTCTATAGACCTTTCTAATTTAAGGTAATTAGTAATTATTTAGCTTGTTTACTGTCATTTTTAAAAATACTTATCAATTTCTCTTTTTTTTTCTATTACTCTGTTTTTCTGTTTTGGGTTCAGAAAAAAATGTCCCAAGTGTGGCACTTTGACATGTTGATCTCTTTGATGAAAGAAACCTGGAAGCTTTAGAAGCTGCCTGGGGACTCAAAGTCTCTCTGAATTTCCTTGTTTTTCCCTCTGAGTACAGGGAGTGCTGACTGTTAAGTACCCTAACCTGACTGAAAAAAATTTCAGGTGAAGGAAACATGGTTGTCTTAAAATCCCTGCCCCCAAAACTTATTAAACAATCAGGAAGATTCAACACAAGCCCTAAAAGGTCGGCTCGTGTTCCCCGGGTGGAGATAGAACTTTCACATGCTCGTGAATAGACATGCCTGAGAAAATTTGCCTGCATCATAAAATCCCCTTGCATATAGTGAAGTTCCTCCCTTCTCATTCATTTAACCTGCTGCTGTCTCCTCTAGATCTGAAAGAAACCTTCTCAGGTCACTTTCTACCTTGGGTTTTGTTAATTTCTTCCATAAATAACCACTTACTACCCATACCGCATACCTGTAGTTGACCATTTTTCTTCCTTCTCAGAAGTAGGATGTATGAGTTTCTGAATCTCAGTGAGTTATTGAATAATTTTTCTCCTGGGATGTTCCAGGACCCAGAGCAGAATATGAATGAATAGATGTACCTTTAATACCTGCTAATCAATTCCAGTTAATTTTAGTGATTCATCAGAGTGTGAGGAGATATTTTCCTCTGCCTTTCACTGTGACTTCATAATCAATGTTTAAGTCACCTTGAAATACTGCTGCATGAGATCTACACCTTGATGCAGGGAGAGTTGGGGGCTTGGTCCTGCCTCAACTTGATATCCCAGGCTTTGTTGACTCCCTTACCCTCATTGAGGAGGAAATGGGAGTGAGGGGTAAGGAGATGGGGGGGAGAGGGAGGAGGAGGAGAAGGAGAGGGAGAGAGTACTTTGGTTTGTTTGTAAAAAGAATAAAAAATTAAAATAAAAAATTACATTAAAAAGTAATGCTATGTGATATGGGATGTCCTTTTGTATATGTTTCTTTTATTGGTTGATAAATAAAGCTGTTTTGGCTAATGGCTTAGCAGAGTAAAGCCAGGTGAGAAATCTGAACAGAGCTCTGTAGAGAGAGTAGGTCCAGTCAGGGAGCCACCATGTAGCTGCAGAAGGAGAAAGATGCCTGAACATTACTGGTAGGCCATAGCCTCATGGTGATATCCATGGTGATTAATAGAAATGAGTTAATTTAAGATGTAACTGCTAGCTAGGAATATGCCTAAGCCATTGGCCAAACAGTGTTGTAATTAATATACATTGTGTCATTATTTGACTCTGGGCATCCAGGAAATGTAAACACAGTCTCAGTTTACAACTGTGCTTCTTCCTTCATAGTATCCATGCCTGAAAGCTGTCATTCCCAGACTGCCCCCTGATGAAGTTGCACTTATTATTATTTGAGAGACAGATATATTCACATATGCGAAGTAAATATATTGCTTATTTCCTCACAGGGGAACGTGTTGTGTGTATGCATGTAGAGGCCAGAGGTCAATGTAAGATGTCTCTCTTAAGCAGAATCTTTCACAGAACCTAGAGTTCACCAAGTAGTCCAGGGAGTGCAGAGACTTAGGGATTGCAAATTGCCAACAGTCTCAGCTAGCTCTGCATCAGACTCCCAAAAAAGGAGGGAAAATGAGTTTACAAGGTCAAATGAATGTTGAGAACCAACAAAAATAACGGAAAGGGGAAAAAACGCTTGATGTATAAGCTTTCATTTCCTTATCTATTATTTTTCTCTTCTCCCCAGTATAAAATATTCCGTGTTATAACTTGGATAAATTAACCATTTACAAATATCTTCAACATATTAAATATCATTAAAATGAAAATAAAAGGAAAATTGTCCCCTAGAAGAAACCCACATCTCCTTTCACCTATTCAGTAAATGTTGTAATTCATCAAAATAATTCAATTATCTGTGTCAATAAGTGTCGGTGCTTGTGTTTATGTGTGAGTACATACTTGAAAGTATATGCATGTAGGAAGAGGGGAATATGTGAGAGGAGGAGAGAGGATGGCAATACATGTTTGTGACTGTGATAATTATATTAGGAAATGCATTTATTATTAGTCACTGTTTTTGTTCCATTAATGAATTTAACCCATAACTGAAAAATTGGAGAAGGCACTATGTCGTTCTGTTCTCTGTTAAATTATTACTGTTAAATAACTTGTAAAACTCATAGGTTCTGAAACTCAGACCCTGAGTAGTTGATAATAGTCCATTATAGCTCTAGAAGAGACTGGTAGGCTCAAGGTAGCTGCAGAGCAAAGTAAAAGACAGCAAGGTCCATAGCTCCCATTTCTCCTAATCTCCACAGTGGTGGCAACTTCTTTTGTATCCTAAATGTTCTATCAGGTCCCAGTCAGGCCACAGCCTGTGGGCCAGTTCTTTACAGGGCCCCTTGAAGAGTTTTCAAAGTCCTAAACCAGACACAGGCTGAAGAATTTGTTCCCTAATATATTTGACTTCATATAGACTCTCTAATGACTACAGCCTGGAAGACTTCTGGGAACGCTTATGTAAGTGGTATAGACATTGAGTCTACATAATATTTTTGCTTGCAAATTTTTCATAGTTTTAATTAAGAAATCCTAGTTAAATTATTTCAATTACAGTGATTAATCTTTACTATTACTTTGTTTCTTTTCTAATTTTACCCTCTTACCGCTGTATGTAATTATCCACAATTTTTTTTTCTCAAATTGTGTGTGTGTGTTTGTGTGTGTACATCTGCGCGTGTGTGTGTGCATGTGTATGTTTGTGTGTGCATGTGTGTTCATCTGCATGTGTGCGTGCATTTGTGTGTGCACTCATGTATGTCAGTGTGAGCATGAATGTGTGGAGATCAGAGGACAAACTTGTGCTGCTCTCTACCTTTTACTTTGTTGGAGATGGGGCTTCTTGCTCTTTACTACTGTGCACTAGAGCACAGTATTAGCTAGACTGAGAGCTTCTGGGGGTTCTGCATCCTCTGAATCTCATCTCCTCACAGAAGTGTTGGAATCACACACACACACAAGCTACCACAATCAAATTTTGAGTTCTGAAAATCTGAACTTATGTCTTCAGCAAGAAATTTACCCATCGAACTCCAAATCACAAGGTGCAAATCAATAAATTCTTAAAGCTTAGATACTGCTGTAGTATCTAAAAATAGCCACAGACATTAGAAAAGAACTCCCTTAAGAATTTGTATAAGACCCAGAATAAATCAAGGATATATATGAAGCTTATGTATTTCATTTTTAATCTATAAAGAATTAAATCACAAAAATCAGTAAAATAAGTATCAAAGAAACAGAATTAGAGCATTATGGGTAGAGATTGCTGAAGCTGGAGGTGAGGTCTGGTCTTCTGCTTCCAGAAACAATTCTCTTTTTAAGAATAACTGTTTTCAAATGACTCCCTTTGCAATTTTGTTCAACCTATGTACATTATACATTTGAAGGAGAACATATTTGCATCATATGTGATTTAATTTTAAGCTTTTAAGTGTGATAAAGTTCTTGGTGTATTTTTAGTGCATAACTTGAATTTACTTATTATATTTTTACATAATTTACTGCTATTGGATATCTTTGAAAAGTGATTTTCAAAAGAAATACAGTAAAAAAAAATCTATCTCAGTTAAATTTGGCCAGTCAGTCTGTCTCTACCGTCTATTTTCTTAACTTTCCTGTGTGGCTCCCATGCCATGTTCATTACATTAATACCTATAAGAGGAAAAGCACAAAGTGAGTATTGTATTTTTCTCTGTTTCCAATACATGAGAATTTCTCATTTTGAAGTGGAAATCTTAATGTAGAATGAGAGAAGATTCGTTTGTCTTGTTCACAAAACCCTTTTCAGTATTTTGTCTCATTTTTACTTTCTTAAAACTATGAAAATGTATTGACATTGGAGTAAGCATCTATATATCACTAATACTGATTCTATTTTATAGAAAAAGATGATATTATTAAAATATGAACTGAATATTCACCGTTGTTATTATTCTTTGAAAGGATATGCCTGGACCAAAGGGTTGCATTAAGGACATAAAGTACTGCATAGTACTTCCTCACCTTATATAACCTCTAAATGCGGGTCTATAGTGTATGCCATTTCTCTCAACTTGCAATCAAAAAGCTAAACCCCAGAATCATCAACAATATTCCACAATGCATGTCTTATGAAGGGAAACCATATTTCTTAGCTCCAAGATGTCAGGTGTCTTTGGGCATAAATGGTATTTTGAATATGTTCACTGTCAACGTTCACTTCCACAGCCCAGGGTGTGTTTATTATCAGTTATATTGATGAGTTGTCCTCAGATGGTTTGAGAACAGGGTGGGGGAATGATTGAGATCTGTAGGCGAGGAGACAACTGCCACCCTGGAGGTGTGAGGAGTCTGCAGTGTTGGGAGGCCTGCTGCTGCCATTTATACTTCTCTTCCCTGGAACTCTTCCTTGGAACAGATTTTGAACTAAAAATAAAGAAAAATTCCCATACTCTGTTAGAAGTTTAATTTTTGTAAGAAATCTTGTCACCTCTTTTGAGAAAACTTCTAATGAATTTTACACACTTCCTATTTTTAAAATTTTTACCAATCTGATCACATTTTTCTTTTAAAATAGGAACATTGAGGTCAACATTGCCCTTTATTGTCACAACAATCTTGTGTTCTTCTTACCAATTCTATAAAATTTGGATTCTTGATGTTGATGCTTGTTAAGTGTGTACTATTATATTCTTAAGTTGTATGTATGTATGTTTGTATGTATATATGTATGTATGCATGCCAGCCTCTCAATGGGTAAGTCTGTGTCCCATCTGTATCTGTCTGTGAAAAGTAAGAACATTTGAATTTTTTATTTTAACAACATACTTGAGCTTTAGATAATAAAATACTTATATTTTTGAATACATATAAGTATTTATTATCTAAATTGACATACAACCTACATACACTCACATTCATATTTTAAGTGTGGATTACAGGATGCCTACTTTTTAAGTCTCTGCACCATTTACTATGAAGAAGACTCTCCAAGACCTGAGAGTATAAACTTTCTAAAACACAAGATGCGATGGAAAGTCCCAGGAGTCTATGAGGGTGACTCCTAACTAGGACTCCTAGCAAGGGGAGACATGGAGCCTAAACTGACCATCGTATGTAACCAGGCAAGACTTCCAGTGAGGGACTGTGTTTATAACTCAGCCACACAAACTTTGACCTAAATTTGCCCTACCTATAAGATATGCTGTGCAAAAGGTGGCCCAGAAACTATGGGAGAAACTAACCAATGACTGGCCCAGCTTGAAACCCATACCATGCATGATTGGAGCCCACCCATGGCACTGCCTGGAGGACCAGTACTCAGAGGCTGGACAGCCCAGTGACATAGGATAGAACCAAACATGATTGACATGAGAAGTCAATGAAATAACCCCTAGTGATATTCTGCTATTCTCATAGATCATTGCCTAGCCCAAATGTCATCAGAAAGGCTCCACCCCGTAACTGATGGAAACAGATGTAGGAACCCACAGCCAAACATTAGGTGGACCTTGGGGAACCTTGTAGAAGAGGGGAGGGAAGGAAGGATTATGGAAGCCAGACACCACAAGAAAATCACAAATCAACTAACTTGGGCTCATAGTGGCTCACGAAGAATGAACCACCAACCAGAGAACTTGCATGGGACTGACCTAGGCCCTCTGCAACAAAGTTAGACTCATCCCCTGTTCCCACTGTTAGGAGCCCCACAGGACCAAGCTGCAGAACTGTAACTGTCTGACTCTGCTGCCTGATTTAGGAACCCTTTCCTCCTACTGGGTTGTCTTATCCAGACTTAGCAGGAGAGTAGATATCTAATCTTACTACAGCTTGATATGCCATGGCTGACTGATACAGATGGGGGCCTGTCCTTTTCTGAAGAGAAAGGGGGAGATGAGTGAATAAGGATTAGTTAATTAAAAAGTTAAAAAAATCAGAAGCACAATAATCTGCATTCTTCAAAGCCCTTGTTCCCTAAACATATCTCCATACTCACTTATTTATTCAATTTTCTTTTTTTCAAAGTAATATTGTATTTGTGATATTGAGGCTTTTTTTAAATTTATTTATTTATTAAGGATTTCTGCCTCCTCCCCGCCACCGCCTCCCATTTCCCTTCCCCTCCCCAGATCAAGTCCCCCTCCCTCATCTGCTCAAAGAGCAATCAGGGTTCCCTGACCTGTGGGAAGCCCAAGAACCGCCCACCTCTATCCAGGTCTTGTAAGGTGAGCATCCAAACTGCCTAGGCTCCCCCAAAGCCAGTACGTGCAGTAGGATCAAAAACCCACTGCGATTGTTCTTGAGTTCCCAGTCTTCCTCATTGTCTGTTATTCAATTTTCTTAATTTGTCTCAATTGAGTCCTTTCTAAAATTTATTTTTAATATAAAAATATTTAGTTTTTGGCAATTTCATATCTGAGTACTATATTTGCATCATTTCCTTCTCCAGATTTCCCTTTAACTCCTCATGTTCTTTCTCAATCCCTCTCAAATTCAGGACATGTTCATCTTTCTTATTGCTACATAAATATTTGTACACACACACATAATTATTTCTATTTTTGCTCATATGTTCATGTGTTTATGTCTGACTATTTGATATTGGACAGCCTATCAGAGACTAATCCCTAGATAAAACTAATTCTCTCTCAGACATCACAAACTTTGGACACAGAACTCAAAGAAACTGAACTAGAATTGACTTGAAAGCCTTTTTCCTGAAAACTTACAAGTTGCCAATGGAAAGAAAAAAGTGGTAAATACTCCTACCTAGCTGTAAAGCCTATGAACCACATCAGTGACCAGTCTGGAAGTTTATCCCCAAAGATGCAATGATATTCTTATATCTAGGATGAGGTATATACAGCTATATCTAGGAAGAACCAACATACGTCTAATTGAAGTAAAAATTTACTTGGTAGGAGAGAATTCATGCCTGGTGAATAAACATAGCTAATTCCCTGTGGTTAAAGAATCATAGACCCTAAAGGAGAACCTACTGTATCACCTTCTTACTCTTCTTACATGTATACTAATTACTTACTCTTATACCAACAGGTAGCTCTAAAAAACAGGTAACTCCCTGTCTTTCCAAAGAAGCAGCAGATGGAGACTATTCCAGAAATTTAAAATTGGGCAAAAAGCAGAGAATAAGTGACCGTGGGTGTTTGCCCCATTGGCACATCCACCACACAAGCCCCACATCTAAGGCTTAGGGTATATCTAGGAAGAGGAGGAGGGAATCTTCTAAGACCCAAAGGACCAGAATACGTGCTGAAGGTGTATCTTCTAGACATGTTAGTAAAGTTGCACCCATGAAATTCCAACAATATGGTGGCTCCAAAGACATGTATGATGGCATGCCAAGATGGATGGAGAACACATTCTACACAGTTATACTTTATTCTTACAGTGTCTCTGTCTCCCTGTTATTAAATCAGAGTTGAATTTCACTATTACTATTATTAAATGTGCCTGAAAATTGTGTGTATTTTGTGTTTGATTCACTATTTCATTTTATTTTGTCTTTTGGGGAAGTTTTTCCCTTTGCAAATCCAGTGAAAGGAAGCATTGATCCAAACGCATTGACTGCTACTGGACACAGCATTTCTCTCTGTAGAATATAAAGACTCGCAATTGGTAAGAGAATAGCCATGGTCCACTTAGAGAGCGCAAGTAGTAAAAGCTTAAAATTTTAGAATCCACAAAATCTGTTCTATCTACCCTTCCCAGGGAGCTCCTTACATCCTACCTTAAGTCCTCCTTGTTACTTAGCCTCTCTGGATCTGTGGCCTCTAGCCTGATCATCTTTTGGTTTATAGCTAATATATCCAGTTATAAGTGAGTACATACCATGTTTCCATTTCTAAATTTGGATTGCTTCACTCAGGATGATTTCTTTTAAGTTCCATCTATCTGTCTGTTAATTTCATGATGGCATTATTTTTAACAGCTGAGTGATATTCCATTGTGTAAATGTATAAACATTTTATTTATCCATTTTTTTTTCAATTGAAGGATATCTAGCTTTTTCCTAGTTTCTGACTATTACAAATTAAGCTGCTATGAACATAAGTGAACAATTGTCCTTGTGATAGGATGGAAGATTCCTTGGTTATAAGCCCAGAAGTATAGCTCGGCCATGTAGTAGAATGATTCCCAATTTTCTGAGAAACGACCATTTTGACTTCCAAAATGGCTGTATAAGTTTATACTCCCACCAGCATTAGAGGAGTGTTTCCCTTGTTCCACATCCTCTCTAACAAAAACTATCATTTATGGGTTTTTTTTTTTATCTTATCTGTTCTGAAAAGTGTAAGATGGAATCTCGGTATCATTTTGAATTGCATTTTCCTGAGGGCTAAGGATGTTAGCCATTTCTTTATCAGTTTCTTGGCCATTTGAATTTCCTTTGTTGAGAATTCTCTGTTCAGAGAAAAATGTACCCCATTTTTCATTGGATGATTTGATTTATTGATTATAGTTTCTTGATTTGTTTATATTTTTTAGATATTAGCTCTACGTCTGGTGGGAAGTTGATGAAACCTTTTCCCAATTTGTAGGCTGCCTTTTTCTACTATTGACAGTATCCTTTGTCTTACAGAAGCTTTTCTCTTTCAGGAGGTCCCATTTATTAATTGTTTATTATAGGGTCTGCACAATTGTTGTTGTGTTCAGGAAGCTGCTTCCTGTGCCAATGTGTTAAAGACTATTACTAACTTTCTCTTCTATTACATTCAGTGGGTTGGAAACAGGAAGGATCAAAGGGGGAGTAAATAATACTAGGAGAAATGGGTGCAGCGGGGGGACATTTCTGGGGTGAGGTGGTAACCAAGTGCAAGGGAAGCTCCATGTAGTCTTTGAGAGTGACCCTAGTAAAGACACCTAGTAAGGGGAGAACACAGAGTCTGAACCGGCCATCTTCTGAAATCAGGCAAGGTCCTCAGGAAGAGTGACTGGGACATTAATCTAACAAAAGGTTTTTGGGACACAAACACCTTTGACCTAGCGCTGGTCCTGCCTGCAGAGTATTTTGGGACCATAGCTTAGCAGAATCCTGATCAAGAGACAAAAGTAACTTCATCCAGAAACTGATGGGAGCAGATGCAGTGTCCCGCAGCCAAACAAAGGTGGAGTTCACCGAGTCCTGTGGAGGAAGGGAAGAAAGGATCAGAGGAACCAGAGGGGTCAGGGATACCGGGAGAACATGGTCCACAGAAGTAATTGACCAGAACTCATGGGGGCTCACAGAGATCCAGGAGCCGGTAGGGGTCTGACCTATGTCCCCGGCATATATGTTATATCTGAGTAGCTTGGTGTTCTTGTAGGATTCCTAACAATGGGAGCAGAATTGATCACTGACACTTACAACTATTTATGGAACCCTTTTCTTTCTACTGGCTTGCCTCATCCAACCTTGATTTGATAGTATGTGCCTTGTCTTATCATAACATATTATACATGTTTGTTCTATGTCCGTGAAAGGTTTTCTTTTTTCTAAGGGAAGATGGAGGGAGGGTAGATGTGTGGGATGATGGAGCAGAAGCTGAGAGGAAGGAAGAGAGGAAAAATTGCAGTCAGGATGTAATAAATTAGAAAAGAATTTTAAAAAAGAATAAAAATCACTAAATTAAAAAAAAATATTAAGAATCCCAGAAAGTTGATTTGAACTGTGATTATGGAACATATGATTTAAATATGAGTAAAATGTGATATCTTTACAGTTAGTAGTTAAAATATGTGTGTGTTTTATAATTTTGCTTTGACTAGAAAATATCATAATTTGGCCTACATGCTTTTTAAGTCATTGTCAATAAAATTCATTGAGAAATTCATTCTGAAGATGTACTTGGCAGCTAACTTAGATGAATGACAGCTTCAGTATTTACTATTTATTGTCAGATTATATTTTCTTCAGAAATAACATGTGCTGGTTTACTCTTGAGGACAGATGATCTTAATTCCTCCATTTCAAAAATTTTAAACAGTAACCTTTTCAGTACCCCTCCAGACACACAAGAAATAGTTAAGCCTGCCTGGTAGGCACATTCAACCTTGAAAGCCCGACTGAGCTCAGCTGGGTGCCCACGGAATGATTCAAACTAGGGTATGAAAAACTGAAAAGGAATGAAGATTTACTTAAAAATGACATGCTCGTGAACATGCCGGCACTGCTGGGAATAGAGAATCTTTTTTATCAGTTTTTTTTTTTGTTTCCCTAAGAAAAGGCACCTGAGGTACCTGTCTAGCAATGTATTTATTTTGCTCATTTGGGAAAAGTTACAATCACTGTTATTTTTATAGCACTACTTTTTTTTCTGCCTTTGACAAATATGGTGATACTTTCATGGGAAGACTGACCATGCAAAGATACCTGAATATACATTCACCTTTACTTCCTCATTTAACATGAGGGTAGAGATTATACAGTGAAAAGATATTTACCACAGGCATATGTCCCTTCTCATTGGTTACCTGCAATTTCTTTTCTTTGTTTCTTTTTCTTTATCTTCCTCCCTATCTTTCTTCTTGGAGTAGGGATCCTATGGATGGGATATATGGGATCACACATAACATACACACATTCACTAATGATCTAAATCAGAATATTTGATTAATTTTTTGAGACAGGACCACATTAAATTGCCTAGGGCTGAAGCTTGTACTCATTCTATCAGACTGATAGTTTCTGATCTTGTAATCCTCCTGTCTCAGCCTCCAAAGTAGTTAGGATAATATATCTAAGCCACCAGATATGGCTATCTATCATTTTGTAAATTGTAGACCCAGCTGGCATCGAACTTGGAGATTGCCTTCCTCTGCCTGACAAGTGCTGATATTAAAGGTATGTGCCTGTAACCACCTTACAGTAAACAATTTTGTTTGTTTGTTTGTTTTGTATCCCTGGACGGCCTGGAACTACCAGGCTGGCCTTGAATTCAGATCCATCTACCTCTGCCTCAGGATTGCTGGATTTAAAGACATGCACCATCACACCCCACCAAATGTTTTAATTTTTTCAATTAAAAATATTTTTAATGTATGCCACACAGGTACAAACCTCCATGTAATTAGACCTTCACTAGTTATTAAGTTTTAAAAAAACTTCGATATTTGAAAAGAATATCCACTCCCTCTTTTATTGGTGGTTGGGATCAAAGCCGTGGTAGTGAAGTACTCTCACACTTAAGGACAGCCTCAGAAGAACAGAAGAGAGTTGACGGTATCTGCACGATCCTTAACTGTTCAACTACACATTTTATAAAGATTTACTCTTACAGTTGAATACTTATTGAGTTTAAAAAAAGTAACATTGGCATACAAGTCTCAGCTAAGTTCAATCCAGCAGTGTCTTTGTGATGCTCTTGTTCACCCTCTGATAAATTGCATCTTGCATTTCGATTTTTCTTTGTTGTTTGTTTTAAAATGGGTTGAATATACTTTGTCTCCTCCGAACCAAGTTGTAGTTTGATCACCACTGTGAGATTTTATGACAGAGGAAACTTAATCCAAGTAGGGTATTCAGAATCTGAGAAGTCAAAATAATTAATCCTATCAGGTTATAATGATTGGTTCTTCCCTTTCATTGGATCCTATTGCATGGGAATGGAGAGAGAGAGAGAGAGAGAGAGAGAGAGAGAGAGAGAGAGAGAGAGAGGTGGGGGGGAGGGAGGGAGGGAGGGAGGGAGAAAGGGAAGGAGAAAGGCAAGAGAAAAAGAGAAGAAGAGGTAAGAGGAAACAAATTCCTCAACATATGGTCCTCTATGATACCTATGATACCTATCCTGAAGAAAATCATCACCAGATGTGGTCCAAAATGAAGCTCAAATAAGCCTCTTTAGAATTAGTATTATGTATTGTGTAGCTAGCTACAGAAAGTATCCTAAAATACTTAGTGTGCTTCAATCTAGAAAATGCCTAACTCTTATTTTCCCTTTCACGACAGTGATTTTTGAAGAGTCTAGGCCAGTTGTTTCATAGATGGATTCTTAATTTGTGTGTGTTCCTGATAAAGTCTTGTGATTTAATTCAGGTTACGCATTTCTGGCTGAAAAATAATAAAAGCAGTGAGCTCTTCTCAGGCTATCAGATCTGGCAGGAACACTATGCAATACCTGGTTTTATTTGCAATTTTTTGTGTATATATATATATATATATATATATATATATATATATATGCCTTTGAAAACCTAGTTGAATTTTGAAGAGTAAAAATAAGAGGAAAGGCAGTGGTATTGAAGGTTTATGGAACACTGTAGCAAGCATTTTCATTGCAGACGTTATTTTCATCATGGACTAACCTGCATATCTGACAATAAATTGTACATAAATAGGAATTATGAAATACACAAGATAAAATGAGTTAAGTGACAGTATGTCTATACTTTAAGATTGTAAAACCTTTCTAGAGTTGACATGTATAGAATGTTTGGAAACATAAAATTTGTAGGAAATTAAAGAGATCTCATCACCCAGAGGGTCGGGCATTCTGTAGTCCAATGACACCCCTGCAGTGACCCAATGATTTCCCATTAGGCCCCGCCTCTGAAGATTTCTGCACTGTCACCATGACATGCCCCTTTACAAAACTTCTAGCAACTAAACCTTTTGGAGGACAAAGCTTATCTAAAGTACAGCATGAACCAAGTATAATAAAACAGATTTAGAACATGGGTAGGGCTTCAACTTACTTTAGTAACAGTAAATCTATGACCACTGCAATGTTCTAATACATATTTCTAGAACTTGGAAAATCTATATTTTCTTAAGATACAACATTGGAAAATCCCTTCCACAGATATTCTTGCTTCCGATAGTTTCAACATTTTCACAATGACTTCAGAGTGAGCAGACTAGGAGAGCAACATCATCATTGACCATATGCTTTTTTGTGATGGTCAGGTAACAGATTAGAATAAAAAGTTAGTACTTTCCCTTTATTGCCTATTATACATTAATAGGCATTAAAGTCACTTACAAATATCAAAATACTCTACCCTATAGTTTTCTTCTTTGTAGTATAAGAAAGCCAGATTACAAGGAGTACAAACACCGATATATGAGTTGGAAAATTATTTTTCAAAAGTAACTATGCCTATTTGTTTCTGCCGATTATGCTGTTGAGGAAGTAGTTATTATAAACTGGAAAGGTAGAGTCATTTTGCTTATGTAAGATTGTCATTTGGGTTACCTGATATCTTTTACACTAGCATTATGACAGAAATTCTGACATAAGTTTCCCTCAAGGGGAAAAGTTTATAAATCTGGTAAGCTATAAACTAAAAATAGGAAAATAGCTCCTGAAGACATTTCCTGTTTAATCTTCAATTCTGAGGTATTTTTTATGTGTTATATCTTTCTAGGCTAAGATATTTTAAAGGTTTCACTGCCTAAGAATATTATATGATGTTTGTATCAGTTCTGAAAATCGCCATGCTATTTAGACAAGATCGTTATGCATATCAGGTAAGTGGTGAGAAGCTCAACACTTGAGTCCTTATAAATAAGTTGCACTAAAAGGTCATAGTGGCTCCTCAGGCAACTATATTTTTTTCATATTGGATTTGTCAGTCAGATTAAACAATCAAATAACTGATCAATACCGTTTATAGCCTTACTTTATCTTCTACAGATTGGATCTAACTGGAAATCTCAAGTGCTACTGAGCTGATAGTTGTGTCTGGAAAGGATGAGGAGGAAACAGGAAGACAGAAAGTTCAAATAATGCAAATAACCACTAACTGTGCTAGTGTGATACTAAACAGAGTCATCAGCTTGAGGACTGTACTCATTGTCCCTATGTCTTAGTACTCTTCCATTCTGCCTGAATTCTGAGCTCTTCTCTTGCTTTAGCTCCTTGAAATTAATAAACATAGCTAGGTACATAGATCATATTCATCAATAGAGATAAATTGAACACAAAATCAATTAAGCTAAATCTTGATTATTAAATTTGTTTGCTATGATAGTTGTAACAAATTATTACAAAATACAGACTGGCTAAATAATCAATATTGTTATAAATTTGTAAGTTAGAGGGTCAAGGTCACAGTGGTCTGCCTCTCTGAACCAGCTAAGAAAAGTTTATCCCAGATATGTTTTTGTGGCTTCTGGATACTCTGTGGCATTCTCTGGCTTTTGCTGTCTTATTCCTATGTCTGCCTTTATCCTCAAATATCCCTGTCTTATAAGAACATGCATGACATTAGATGACAAAACCCTCCTACTCTATTATGACATCATCCTCATTTAACAGTTTCCTTATTTAGTTGGTCTATTTTCAAATGAGATCATATTATGAAGTATTGGGGTAAAGGACATCAATTTGCGAATTTGGGTAATATAGCTTAACTCATAACAATTACAGCCTAGAAAATGATGGCTTTTTTTTTCTGTCTACTTGCTTTGCAATGGCTTGACTCCAAGGTGAAGTCATATCTTGGTTAATCAGTTTTGTTGTCCTCTTTTCTCTGTTTTGTGTCTTTATCTATCGTTATTAAACCCCTTTATTTAAGTTGTGTGAACATATTTTAAAGAAGTAAAACTAAAATAAGTAAAACGGGTGAAATATTTCTTCCTTGTTTCAAAGAGCACTCTGCATTGTATCTCCTTCATCTCTTTGTATTATCTCCACTAGTTTCATTTCTGTTATTTTAAATAAAATGTTTATAATTCTTGTTTAAATACCATCTTATAGTACAATTATGGGGCATGTCTTGCAAGGATTTTTCAAATTTCTGTTTTTGCATATAGTCTTCACTTTCCTAAAAATGCGTTAATCAAGTAAAAATATTCCTCTTCACAGGAATAATTCCATGATCATATTGATTCTGGGAAATAGGTCTGCCATATTTTAAAATTATTTAAACCTGCTGTAGATTTTATTTAAGCATTCTGATTTAGAACAAGAAATTTTACAGAATGTTCTTAATGAATTCTAGCTGTCTGTTGTGGAATATTAGTTTAAGATGTGTTATATTCATTTATGCTGTAATGTTTTGTATTGATGCAAAGATGTATATTGCATTCTTTTATGTTGCATTTGTTTAACTTTGAAAAATTGTGTTTCTTTGCCTGCCTAAAACACCTTGCTGGTCTAAAGAGTCAATAGATAGGCAGGATTAAGAAATAGGTGGGGCTGACAGGTAGAGAGAATGCGCAGGAATACTGTAGAAATTCCTACAGCCAGTAGCCTTTAAGTTAACAGCCCACTTGGGCGTGGTCTCTTATACTATAAATTTTGGTGTAAAGCACACAGTTGCTCTCTCTCTTTGAGCTGAGGAATTTGGTTGCTGTTCCTTGTTAGAGTAGAGTACTATGATCTGTGAGTCTACCCTTACATAAATAACCCTTTATTATACTCAATTATGAACTAATGTGGGATTTCTTTTTAGTGTCAATCTTCACAGGAGGAGAAATCTAGGGGAGGAGCAAGAAAAGGAGAATGAGAGAAAGATGCCAGGGCCCACCAACCAACTACCCAGTCACACAGATGACCACAGAATAAGAAGGAAAGAAAGATATATTTTTAAAAAAGGCAAAATGTCCAGAGGCAAAATGTAGTTAAAGAAAAATGGAATAATTAAAGTTAGAAAAGCTGGCTAGAAACAACCCAAGCTAAGGCCAGGCATTCATAAAGAAGAATAAGCTTCTGTGTATACATTTGGGAGCTTGGTAGCAGGCCCCCAAAGAGTAGTAATCTAACTACAATTGTTAGTGTTCATTTAATATAAAATGGCCTCAAATAATTATATCCTCATTTATTGTGTGAACCACTATTTTATCTGACATCAGAATTTGAGATCAATACATTATTAATGCTATGTAGTGCAATGGTTTTGTAAGGACCTAAACTGGGAAGTTTAAATGCAGTATTTGTTATTTGTTAATGACGACGGTGAACTGAAGTTCTCATTTATTAATGTAGTTCAATAACTACAAAAACAATATGCTTTATTTTAAAGTTCTTAATGTTGTGGCTGATTATTTAGTTCTAATCTTATAGCTATAAATGATCAAAATATTGTAGGAGTTACATTAAGATAAAATGGGATAGCTGTTTTTCTTCCAAATGACTGTACTACATCTAACCAGTCCATGGTGAATAAATTTATCTTGATAATAAACCAAGGAAGCCATCTACACCTCAGCATTAGACACAGACACTTACACACCTGATTTGTCAGGTAACCCTTGAGACCAGTGCAAACTGTTTTCTTCTCTACAACAGTTATCTAAGTAAACTGGAAGTGATAAGGATTTCATTGATGTTACTAAAAATGTTCACAGTGAGAAGATATAAGAATTCACAGATTGTTTCTGATTGCTGATAATTGTTTTACACTTCATTTATATGCTAACAGTTTAATAATGATTTTTTTCTGGTTAAAAGATAGTTGAGATAACTTCTAATTAGTACCTGGAGATGCTTGCATGTGAGTTCACTATCTTTCAAACTGTATATTGTGAAATGCTTTTCTTAACCAGAGCCTTGGAGTGGAATGAACCAGAACATGTCCTTTCTACAAAGAGTGACATTGAGGCCAGTGAGATAGCTCAATGGATAAAAGGGCTTACAGCCGAGGTTGGTGACCTTAATTCCACCTCTGGAATTCATGTAGTGGAAGGAAAAAACCTGATAACACCAAGCTATCTTCTGATCTTCACACATGTGCCATTGCACATATGAAACACTCTCTCACAAAATCAATACAAAATACCTTTATTAAGTTCTTTTTATTAACATAAAACATTCATATAGGAATATATAGAGCTTCTTCTAGAACCATGATTGCCAAATAAAAAACTAAGAGCTAGTGTGGGATACCTCTCCCTGAGTTGTTGGTCAGGAGCATTTTGCAGATCCTTGAAACAATGCAGACTATTGTCCTTATTCCCAGCTGTGCATCACAACTGGACAGTAAGTTCTTATTGCTGAGGACCCTACACAAAATGATCACAGGACATGGAGAAATCAAGGTACTATTGACCATGAAGCTTCTTTTGTGCTGACTATCTTTCATCATCAGCAAGAAGGTGCTATGTAGGCTTATGTGTGGGAAAAAATAGTCCCTAAATAGTCTTTCTCAACTGAGCCTATGAGCTATACAGTGTGACCAGAGGTGTTATACATTAATAGGAGAATAATAGTGACACAAATGCTTTGGAGTAACTTTATGCTTAGATTATAGACCTGTT
The DNA here is from genome assembly GCF_037038515.1 of Microtus pennsylvanicus. Classification (NCBI taxonomy): domain Eukaryota; kingdom Metazoa; phylum Chordata; class Mammalia; order Rodentia; family Cricetidae; genus Microtus; species Microtus pennsylvanicus. The sequence goes on from NC_134590.1 coordinate 38,273,999, forward strand.
TGCCTAGCTGCAAACCTCACCAAGAGCCCATGTTTTGGGTGTTCACAACACCAATGATAAACTTACTAATTATATTTTGTTAAATGGGTGTAATATCACATTATCCTTTCTTCTTGATTAGTGCAGATTTTAGATCTCATTAGAGCTGTTTCTCAATGGAACATCAACATTATCCCTATCAATGGATCAGGGGCCATCATGCATGAGAAGGTAGAAAACTAAAAAGAATCAAAAGTTGGAGACTGTTTTAGCAAAACATCCTCTTCTGGACATGACAGCACTGATGTTCTCATGAACTAACAGCAGCCGTGGGTGCCTGCACAAGACCTGCATGAGATCAGAGTAGCCATAATTTCACCATGGGGATAATGTGTTCATGAGCCCCTGACCTAGAAAGGCAGCTGATGGTTGTTGGAGGAGATAATTCACCTCTTTAAGAGTGCTACCCATGGTTGGCCACAAGTGATGGTTGCATGTCCAGTACATATGAGCTGCACAATATGGACATGAAGGGTTATATCTTTTTAAAGAGCACATGAAACCTGATATGCTAAAGAAATGCGGGTGGATCTGAGAGGAATTGGGGTAGGGAGATTTGGGAATGAATAGGATCAAAAAACATTGTATGAAAGTTTCAAATATTTAATACAAATTATGGTTTAAAATTCTTAACAATAAGATCTTTCCAATATATCTTCTTCAGTTAATCTACCTAGCAACTGGTAAAGTAGCTAACTGTCATAGAATCTTTTCATGAGTGTAGAAGCTTATTTGCAACAGGAGGACATTCTGTGGAAGAATCAGGAAGCCACGATAAGATGTGTCTCAGTACTGTGATGTTAGCAGCAATGAAAGCACACAAAATGAAAAAAGGCAGGCAAAGGAAAGACAAGATACAAGAAGCAATGAACAAGTCTGACTAGTACTTCCAGCACCCATGCCCATTGACCTTCATATTAACTCACTATTTTACTGGCTGACTACCCTGTAGGTATTGATTCTATATACTATTCACCTCCTAATAGACCTGTATTTTTCCTTTTACTTGAGAACCTCTGGTCTCCATTACAGTGAGTGAATATTGTACAAGACTTTATGTACATATCCTACACTCACAAACCTGCACTGTCCTGTTCACATGCAAAGTAAGAAAGGAGAAGATGAAACTTAAAACAAAAAACAGTTATGTGTACCTTAAGAACAAGGTTTTGAGTTTAAATTGTAAACTTAAAGTGAACAAGTTGAGTAGTAATCATTTAAGGCACAGTGTTCAATATTTCTGAACATTGATCTGCTTACTTGTAAATGCACTAACCTTAAGGATCTTGAGACACAGGCATGTGGTTTAGGAGTTCCTTCTGTTTGTGTTGCTTTCAGTGGTTAATGAATAAAGAAACTGCCTTGGCCTTTTGATAGGGCAGAAATTAGGTAGGCGGGGAAAACAGAACTGAAAACTGGGAAGAAGAAAGCAGAGTCAGAAAGAAGCCATGCATCATCTGCCTGAGACAGACGCTGGTTAGAATCTTTTCCAAAAAGCCACTGCCACCTGACGATATACAAATTAATAGAAATGGGTTAAATCAAGATGTAAGAGTTATCCAGTAAGAGACTAGAGATAATGGGCTAGGCAGTGATTTATTTAATACAATTTCTGTGTGGTTATTTCAGGGATAAGCTAGCTGGGCGGCCAGGACGAACAGGCGTGCCCTCCTCCTACAGGCATGCTTTCCCAAATAGGAAAAGGAGCCTTACCAGTAGCTTGTGGTGTGCTGTCCACGGTGCTGAACAGGTCAGACACAGGCCGTCACAAGACTATCCCTTAAACAGATATTCTTTTCCTTGTTTCCATTTGTCCTTGAGACACATTTATGAACAACAAGAGATCCATAACTTTGGGTTCTGCTGACAGAGTTCCCTCATTGTGAATTCCTTGGGGAGTGAAATTGTGTCAGCCTTTGCTCTTTCATGTCAGCAGGGCCTTTTCAGAATGAAGGAAGGGATGCTTTTAGCTCGTTACTGAACTCCACATAGCCTGAAACTCGAAACCAGCTTCCTTCCTCAATAACAAAGAACACTTCAAGAAGAATGACTCTTGTCTGTCTCTGACTACACAGGTCAGCCAAATGCTATCATTCCTGTTTCACATATTGATAACAGCTTTGATATTCTCAAAATCTGTTTTTATCTGAGGTAATGTGACTTCATAGACTTTGCTCTCTTATTTAAATTTTAATTGTTTACTTATTTATCATTTATTTCTTTAGGTGTAAATGTGGTGTATATGTACATATGCCCCTGTGTGGAAAGAAACCAGGGGAGTACATTATCCATAAATCCCCATTTTATTACGTTCAGACATGGTTTCTCACTGCTCTTAGAGTTAGATGGGAGGCAGCTAACCCCAGTAATACCCACCTTCCACTTTTCTACTTTTCAAAATGTTGGGATTGTAGGAACTTGTAAATCCATGCCTGATTTTTTTGGGGGGAGGGAGTGAAGGTTTTCAGACTTGCACGTGGAGCAGTCTTATCCACAAGCCCATCTCCCAAGTGAGGATCCTATTGTGCTCTTAATTACTAAGCTAAATTTCTTCAGAGGAAAATAAATGTCTTTGGCAAGATCTTGTAAAAAAATTATGAGTTACATGAGAAGAAAAAGCATAAGTTACTTCCACTTCTTTGTCTGAAGCTTATAATTTCAGAAATAAATTAATGTATTAGAACAAGCAAAGAGCACAGAAAGTGCTTCAACATTAAAGAGGTAGGGAAGATTTAGCATAATCTGCTTGTTGTTCTAGTCTAAGTAAAAGACAACTAGATCTACAGAAGCTGCCATGAAAGGACTGCCAATCCTTCAGTGAAAGAACTTCATTGAATCCCATGTAATTATCAGGAAAAAAATGTGAAAATGGTAGTTATTTAAGGGGCAGTTGTGCAGGTGAATGAGGGAAGGTGGAACTTTACGAGAAAGTGTAACTCATGCAGAGACAATCAGTGCTGTGTAATGTGCTGTTCAGACATTTCAATAATTTACAGTGAACTAGTAAACTTGCCTTCTACAGCTGTGCAAACCAAACCTCGAGCAATCACTTTAAACCATAATTCATCCACTGCTCACTCACTGTAGAGTGCAGAGTTACTAAGTACAGGGACCCTCTATTACTTTCCCAAGATAATGATGTACTCAGAGACACATGATTTTTCATGGTGAAGATCAATGGACTAGGTATAATATAAATAATCTGGCCTCATGAAATCACAAAGCCACACCCTGAGTTATTTTAACATAAGGGCTATAAGTCTTTAAAAACTGTCATTATTTGACTTAGTTTACTTTATACAAACTACTTCACAGGTTATGCTCTGACAATGTTCATGATCTTAATTTCAAAGGCAGATTGCTTCACTCAGAGGAAATCAGAATGGAATTTCAAGACAACGGAGTCATCAGCGTAAAATTCATTTAGATTTCTGTGATTCTTCTACATTTCTTTATTCTCATTTACTAGGAGGACCTGAACATGATGCTAACTTGAGACACTAAACAAAAAATGTGTTTTTTTAATAATTGATAACTGTAACATTGTTTAAAATGCAATATTTTTTTAATGATACAAACTCAACAATCAGAAAATCCTGTATATTGTTTTGAGAATCATAACTGTAATTTAAAGTAGTATGTTGGCACGTTTACTTTGCCATCATTGATATCTTTAACAATATGTTGACTTCAAATTCTCCTCTAATGAAAGCTTGCTTTCCTCATGTAAATTCCCTAACGTTCTATGTATCTTAATTGTAACACTGCAACCAAAATATTTTACAGATAGTTTCTATTACACACCATTCTCTTATTTATAATAATTAATCTACAAGATAAAATTAAAGTATCCTTTTACAAACTGATTAGGTTGGTGTTTTAAGCAATTCATTTTTTGTTGTCTGTTTTCTGACACTTATCTCAAGAGCCGGTTCTTGTTACTGAATAAATGAATGCTTCCACTAGGTGGCAATGTTGATTCATCTACTCACACATTTTGAAGAAGACTATTTTATCTTTTTGAAAGGAGCAAGAATGTGAGTTTTTTCCCTTATTATTATTTTTTAATATAATGAAAATTCCTGCATAGGAAAAAGCTGATTTGGGCAATTCTGAACTTGAAAAATGGGTCCTTCTTGCCCATGGAAGTGTTATAAATAAGTCTGTACCAAATAGGTTAGCTTTTCTGGCGTACAAACAAGAAGGGTGATGACACACATAACTTCCATCTGGATTCAATAGGTTTAGAACAAACTGGGCTGTTTTTCTCCTGTTTTTAATTTTTAAAATTTTTATTCATTGCTCATTGCTTGGAGACTCTTTTTTATATACCTAACATCACTGGAATACCTTCTACCTGTTCTTAACTTCTTAGGTAACCAAACAGTCTGCAATGCATAAAGAATCCAAATTCCCACCAGTCTTTGTGTCTATATGGAGTCAAATATTAGAGCAGGAACCTGTGTGTCTCTGAATATTTTTGGTGGCTATTACAACAGTGTGAGGTCTTGGCCAAACAGATCAAATGCAGGGTTGGGTGTGCAGCAACCTTGAGGGATGAGGTAATGTCTTCTTCTGGAAAACAGTAGATGTGCTTTTATTTGCTATGAAATCACTGATCATGATCCTCCATGCTCAGTTTTATTTTCTTCCTATTGCACACATTTATTATAGGGCTTTGTTCCAATCCTATTCAGAGATAAGAACATAAGTGACATATAAAAAAGAACACAAGTATTTTGCCCTTTCTTTAGCCATAAAGAAAAAAAAAACTCTTTTGTCTCTGATTCAAACTCTCTCCCCTAGTTGAGATAGTATATCCTAGATGATATACAGGACTTTACATCATATTCTGTCCCTGTATCATCTTTACAACAGAGTAGATTTTATTTCAGGATGGACACACAAAATACGGAAGAACTGTACTATGTATTCCGACACAAAAGACTTTCTGCAAGTTCTCTGAATAGTAAATTTTTTTATTTTTAATTTAACCCTTCCAATGATGGTGAATTTGTATGCCATGTGACTTCCTGTAACTTAAAATAACAAGTCTGTAAAAATGCTGCCTGGAACTGTTAATGTGGGCATTCCTCCGAAGAATTATTCTTACTTTCCAAAGCTCTGCCTTTGTGCAAATGTAGTTGTCTCCCTCATCCAAGTGGTTCCTCTGCTTATTTCAATGATTTCTTCATGAATTCTCTTCTGTTATGATTGCTCTCTTATTTTATGCCAGAGGTTTCACTGGCATTTAGAAAATAGTCTACAAATAAAAGAATATTATATGGTATTCCAGGGGTGACTAGATTATTTTCTGTTCACAACACCAATTTTCATGTATTTCTTTGTGACTAAATTTTAAAGCCAGTACCAAAGCCTGAAATCATGGGTGCTGAGCATCATGTGTAAGTCTAGGTGATCTTTCAAAAACATTGTTTCAAAGCACACAATGAATGGTCTGCAGGGATTAGATTAATAATCACTACCACAATTCTGGGCATTAGCCTTCTAATTTTATCTAGTTATAGAAAATTTTATTACTCTTTTGAGTATGTTGTGTAACGAAGTAGAAAAACACCAGACAAACAAATATCATATCTCGTTTGCCTATTAGACTTCTATATTTGACACAGAAGTTATTTGCTTTAATTTTCTGACATATGTAGTGCAGAACAAAGAATATGGACATCATAGAATTTTTGTGGTTATATAAATGTCATTATAATATGATGGTATAGATTAGTACCTTTTAAATGTTAGCTGTATTTCTACAGGTTGCCATGGAAACAAAATGTGATACACGTAAGTGCATCTAAATGAATAAACAATAAATAAAAGATAAAACACACATGTCCAATTAGAAAAGTATCAGAGGGCAGTCTTCAATTGACAGCTTCTACAGGATTGATAGCACAGATGAGATAGCAAGGGGTCCCATGCTCAGAGATCTGAACAACCCTTGATGATAAAGGATGCATTCTGGGAGAAGAGTAGAAAGGCATTCCCTCTATTAATACTAGAAATGCAACTGATGAGAGAATGAGGCTGCACCAGCCCCCATTTTGTGCAATTCCAGGGAAGACTGTAGCACCACATAAAGAAGTTGCTGGTCAGTGGATCTAGAGGGGAAAACGTAGATTGTTCTGTAGCTGTTATACTCAAAGTGAACGTTATATGCCAAAAAGAAGTGATGTAGGAACAGTTTCATGGCACTAAAGATACTAGATATAGTACAAATAGGATCACTATCAAGAAAAAAAATACAAGTAGCAGAAAGTTAGGCTCAGAATATGTTCAGGGCTATTTGGTATAATATTTGCTCAAATGTAAATGAAAAGGAAGGGGATTTGTGACATGTCTACGAAGGGAATAAACAGCCTCACAGAAGTCTCACAGAAATCTAGCTGAATTTCTCACCTGATTTAATGATGGTCAGTGTTTACAGACAACAAGGAGAAGAACAAAGCATAGAATCTGATATAAGACTACAATTCTTCATAGCCAAGTGTCTTAATTTTGAATGAAATATATTAACAACTGCATTGATTTCATAATAAGTAATTGTTTTGGATCTTAACTTACTTTGATATTGATTCCTAAACACTTTGCAATCAACTTTTCCAATAAACTTCACCATTATTTATTTTAGAACCAATGAGAGCTGATATTTATTCTTAGTTTCTTATTTGCCTTGGATTTAAAAAATGTTCTACTATTGGATTGCAAAGAATAAATAACCCATATACATTCTCTGTTCACACTAAAGCATATCCTTCTCAAATATTGGTATTTTAGTTTATTTTGTCTACCATTTTATTTTGTTATTATTCCCCATAGGTTTTAATTAATTTTAAGATATGTTTTTGTTGACACATAGTTTGTATTTTGATTATTGTCATTTCTATTTTCTGAAAACAAGCTGAAGTTCAACTACACACACACACACACACACGGTCAGTAAATATGCATTCTGCAAAATACGTGGTGACAGAGGCCTGTAATCTCATTTAACTAGTATGGGAAGGCAGCAGGATCACTTATTGGAAATGTATCTGGACTACAGAATGGGTTCAATGTCAGCCTGACTACTCAGGGGTAACTTAGCGAGACCCTATATCAAAATCAAAAAGAAAAGAAAGATGATTGGGTATACTCGCTGGTAAATGCATGTCTTGCATGCTCAAGGCCCTTGCAGCCTATAGCAACACAAGTACAGACACATACACACCACACACACACACATGCACACACACACACGCACACACATGCACACACACACACACTCACACACACACACACACACACACGCACACACACACATGAGGGAGAGAAGAAAGAGAGAGAGATTTTGATAAAAATGAAAATATTTTGACTACATCTGGAAACAAAAAAATGGAAGTGACAGATGTGAAAAATAAAAGTATTGCTATAAGCTGGTGCTTCGGAGTGGGGCAATGACAACTTTCAAAAAAATGTCTGCTTGCGGGTATAGTTCTCTAGTTCAATTATCCTTTTCCAGTGTTTATTGTTAAAGTAGATTGGTGTGTCCAAGAAACGTATTGGGAAACTAATGAGTAATCTTGCGAATTCTCTGATGAACTTCTCTCATCTGATATCGCAAGTTCCCACGCTTCCCAGTGCAACAGTTCTCCCTGACTTCTCACTTGTTTTTGATGCTTGTAAAAATAGTGTCTCCTTTCTGTTAAAATTATCTCTCTGGTTTCTTGCGAAAGTGTTTGAGATTACACTTCTCCAACCAATGTTTACATTTTAATTTCTCTCTAATTTGTCAGCAATGTCAAGAAAGTAAAAAATGTTATGCTCTAGCAATGAGCAGTAGAAAGTGAATGAGCTGTAAATTCCTTCAAATGTCTTGTTTAACCCTCCTCTCCTGTCATGCAGAAATAACCACAGTACCTGTTCGTCTTTCCTTAAGATTGGAGTGCAAATTCAAAGAAAGAACAAACACTATGATGCTTAATCCATGCAATACTGTGGATATTAATTACATACAATATTGATAGCATTCAAGCTTTGTGTAAAAGTATTTGAGTTAAAATATATGTTCCATTCATGATTTAAAATATGAATAATATATTTGACTGTAAAAGAAAATGAGGTCACAAAAGAGATCCAGAATTCTCTATTAGTGTCAATCTTGAATGATAGTTATTATTTCTTGAGCTCAAAAATAATCAAATATTTAATACACCCTAAGGTCCAACCTGATAAGGTGTTCAATTTAGTCATTTTAAGGGTAGTCAAAGAATAAGCGTTAGCATCACACCATGGTAGTTTTAATATAGGCCATCTGGAACTTCATTTTGATCCAATGCTGTAATAATTGTGGTCTATGGAAATCTCTGACAGTTATGCCCTTTAAATCTGTGTGCTTCTAATTTAGTGGCATTCCCATTTTCGACACCTCAATGACTCCGGGAGACAACTGCATGTCTTTGAGCCTTTTCTCCTGTATTAATTTCTAGGCTTGCACAGCTAATTTCAACAAATTGTGCAGACTTAACTCCAACTAATCTCCCAATCCTAGAGGCTAGAATTCTAAAGTCAAAGTATCACTAAAGCAATTATCTCTTTAAAGTCTAGAGATGAATTCTTCCTTGTCCATTTAAGATATTTGAGTTTCTGGGCAATACTTATTAACTGTGACTTGCAGCTTGATAATTATTGTTTATGTCTTCATCTATTATTTCCTCTCTATTTTCCTGCCTTTTAAATGCATACTAGTTACTGGACTCAGGGATTGTTCTAATCCAGTATCATATAGCTTTAACTAAGGCAATCTGAAAAGATCCCATGCCCGAGAAGTTCTGTGTGCATAAGGCTATTGAAAGTTGTACTTCTTTAGCCATTACAGTTTCTAAAAGACACAGTCTATCATCATGACAGTGGATCATTGAAATGTTGCAAATTATTAATCATCATTAATCTTTGAATTGTTAATTAACTCAATTGATAATTTTATTAATAACCAAACCCTTCGGCTTGATGACATTTGGAAATATTATTTTTTAGTTAGCAATAAATAATTAGTAAATAGTGTTTTCTTCTTTCTTTGTAATTATGGCTTAGCCTCTGGGAGCTGAACACAAGAATGCAAATCTTGGATAACTGCTCATGATTCTCCTTGGGAGCTTTGGAACAGTACAATACCTAGCTTTTCATTGTGGCTCAGTATTAATTGCTTTGCACCCAGATGTGGAAACAAATTTCTCTAAATAAGAATTCATTGCTTAATTTGTAGAACTGTAGCTCTACAGAATATATATATATATATATATATATATATATATATATATATATATATATATATGTAGCAGACAGTGAAAGGTTTTATAGTTCTTTTTAAAAATTATTTTTATTAAATTTATGTATTTCTTAAAAATCTTTTCTCATTTTACATATCTTTCTTCATTCCCACTCCCTCCCCACCAGCTTTCCCTCATTCCAGTACCCAATCTACTCCTCAGAGAGGGTATGGATTCCCAGGATAATCAACAAAGTCTGACACATAACTCTGAGGCAGGACTGAGGCCCTCCCCTCTATATCTAGGTTGAGCATGGTATCCCTCCAAAAGGAATGGGATCCAGAATGCCAGTTCAAGCACCAGGGTAAAGTCCTGGTCCCACTGCCAGTGGTACCATAGAAAACACATATATATGTCCTGATCAATGGTGTCTAATTCAAACAAAATTCAGAGACACATAAAAATCTTACATAGTTGTGCTTGGGAGAAAATATTTACCCTTTCTATATTTAATGTTTAAATCCAATGGAGAGTCTTTCTTTTTCTTACTTACAGTTTTATATGCAAACAAATATAAATTAAAGAAAATTGTAGTAATAGTCAAATACTATGGCTTGCATCTTCCCAAATATTTTCTTCTAAATGTGCTAGGCATTTAAGTTAAGATAGTAAAATATTTTTTAAAGTTTATTTTTTAAATTTCATTTCAAGTTCCATGCACAGTTCTCCCCTCATTCCTCCTCTGCCCCCCGCCTCCACTCCAGCCTGCCTGCCTCCCATTCACAATGGGTAAGGGTAAGGAGATCTCCTGGGTAAACCGGGGTTGAGGGGGCCAGTAATGATAAGGGAATTGGAGATGAGAACATGAGGTAACAAGACTGTGGGAGAATAGAGGGATGAAGTGGGAGAACATTGAAAGAGAGAGCTTGATAAAAGTAGTAAAAACGTTCATTAATCTGTTTTACAATTCTTCTACTTAAATAACTCTTGTTAATGTAGAATATCTTCCTCAGAGTAGCTCAGGCTTACAATCTGTCTAACTATCTGGAAGTGCCCCTTTGCATTTTGAGTCTTTTACCCATTCTTTCTTACTTAATGACACTGATTTTCCAGCAGCCTGGTGAATCTATTGGTGTCAGAAATCTTCAGTATTACAGACACTGAGGGTCATACTGACAGTGATATTACAAGGCACGCAATTCATTTCCCCAATTACAACACTCATGCACTTCTGGGGTACTCTGTCCTCTTGTCACCATCAGCTGTCACTCCTAGTTTGGAAGGAAGGGAAATGACTGAGTGAAAGAGCAAATTAGTCTCTTGTAATTCCTATCTTCGCTTAGAACTTAAAAAAGAACAGAAAGTGTCTTTTATTGTCCCCCTTGTGGTTTAGATTTGGCAGCTGGATCTGATGCTTTAGTACACACAGTGAATATCTTTTCTCATAGCAGGACACCACAGACTATGCACATTTGACTCATTTCTTTATGATCCACTTTTGGGACAAAAACTTACCTTCCCTAAGCTGGGAAGGACAGCTAGACACCACGTGAAATTCAGAGCCACTCTGGAAAAATAATGTCTTTATATATTCTTAGATATACTTTCAGGGAAATATTTGCTTAGTATCTGTTGATATTACACATCCAGTGAGTACTGCCTGCCTCATGTCTGAGAAGAATTGAGCTCATTCTGTGAAGGTCTCAGAGTACAGTCTATCAACTTTTCTCCTGGAAGTCCTGAGTCTGATGCACTTTAAGATGACCATGGTGGCACATTAAAACCAAACTTCCGAAAACCAAATGGAAGCCACATATAAACTGCATAATTTTTCATGATAGAGATTTGAATTCACAGCAATTCCTAAAGGAAGAATCCGGAAGCTAATAGGTCATCGCTGGAGCAAGAGGGTACAAAAAAAAGTGGATTCATGTAATTGACAGTGTCTGAGATGCTCTTGTAGATTGTAAATCCATGAAGGAGAATATTGTTCCATGGGTGGAGGAGAAAACAGACAGAGAATTAGCTTTATGGGCTTTCTTTTTGATAGTTTCCTTGCTTTAGACTTCATATAGTTCACCTTTCTCATTTCTTTCCTAGTTATTCCAGTGAAGGCCACTGGAAACTCTTACCTAACTAACTCTATTTTCTTCCGGACTCTAACTTGAATGCTGGGAACTATAATCTTGATTCATGAATGTCTTAAAAGAAAAGAATAAATCTATCTAGCAAACAACAATAATTTCCTTTTTTCGAAAATGTATTTGTGTGTGTGTGTGTGTGTGTGTGTGTGTGCGCGCGCGTGTGTGTGTGTGTGTGTGCATGTACATGCTGTATGTGTTCAGTTGGCCACGGGGGTCAAAGGGGGGTTTGTGATTCAGAGAACATGGAGTTATAGGTGACAGTAAAATGTCCAGTCCAAGTCTTTGATTTTATTTATTTTTTCATACATGGAGATAACTAACCACATGCACCTAGAAGTCCTTTTAGTCACCAGTCCATGCTTCCTCCATGTATGGCCAGCTAATACCAAAGCTCTTGCTTGCCTTCACCTTGCCACCACTTATTTCTGTGACCAGCGTTCTGAGTCTGAGAACAGTTACAAGTCCTTGGAGTCTCCATGGTTCTGATGTTTTTGAACTACCTCTGTTCAGAGCAGGGCAATTTAGACTCTTCAATCTATTTTTCATTCATGTTTCCATTTCTAGATTAGACTTTCAGGCAATATTTTCCAGTTTTAAGGAAGAAAACTGTGGTTTCTTTAATGAATGTTTGCATGAATTATAACCTCACTGTTCTCAGTCAAACTCTCAGAGTGAATTTTTTTCTAAATGTAAGGGCAGGTGAATAGCTTGCTTTGTGCTTATTCAGCCCTACATGTCTAGCACTCAGCTCTTCTATCACCTGTCTACTAAAACTGACACCTTACAATTATCCATGAGTAAACACCAAGAGGTCTTTCCCCTTGACCTTTCTTACTGTGCAGTTGACATGCATTCAGAATTCCCATTGTATTGAGATACCAACTACTCGTTTTAGCATTAATAGAAGCTGACATACTAAATGAGACATTTGTAATAGAGAGTATGGAGAGAGAGTTGGACAAGCCCTATTTTTCAGTATCAGAGAAAGACAAAATAATACAGTGACGTAAAATTTGAGATTAGACAATAGAATATTATTTAAAATAATACTTAGATAATATCATTAGTGAGATATTAGTAAGCAGATGGGGATGACTCATCTTAAAGAAAAAGGAAAAAACTCGGGCAAAGAAATATTATGTGTGCTATTTGTATTCATGTATAGCTGAAGTTTATGATTATAGTTTGCCACCAATTATAAGGTATTAAAGATTAGAAATTTAATTAGAAATTGATATTGAGATCTAGGGTCCTTGGAAGGTAAGTGTTGCTACAACTAAAGACTTCAAGGAAGAAGTCTTATGATTGGAAACTTTAGGAATATAATTTCCAGAACACACACACTCACACACATGCACACACATAAACACACATCCTTCTGTCCTTTTTGTACCTGATCAACTGTGTTATCTAAGAAAACTGCCAGTAAGAGGGCTTTCTATTACCAGAGATAAGTCCTTAACTTTGTACCTAAACTGTAATCTAAAATCAAACTCTACCACCAAAGGAGTACACAGTGCTGTGTTCACAGCGACAGAATAGGGGCTAAGACAGAAAGTGAGATTTCACTGCCTTAAAAGATGCTGACCCTTGAGCTTTATAAACCAATCAGTGGTGATGCATGGCTTTAATCCCACCACTCGGGAGGCAGAGGCAGTTGGATTTTTGTGAGTTTGAGGCCAGTCTAGTTTACAAGAGCAAGTTCTAGGACGACAAGAACTGTTAAACAGAGAAACTGTGTCCTGGAGAAAAAAAAAGATGCTGACCTTCAAGCTTCTCTGATGACTATGATGGGGCTCTCAAAGGACAAACACAGCTGAACAGGTGGCAGAAGCACCATATCTTTCCAAGAATAATTTTGCCTTAACATGCATGAGTTTTTGTTTGATTTTACAAAACTTGGGAATCATGACACTTCCAAACATATAAATTTAAGTGTCAGATAGCTGTGTGAAGAAGTGAAATCAGATGACCACTAGAATTCTATAATGCTGTATTTATTTTTTAAGGAGGTTTGTACTGCTACATTTACTGGTTCTACTTTTTTGTACTCTTTTCAATTCTTATACCCCTTACTTCCCTGAGTTTAACTCTTACTTTCTGTAGCTTCTAGCATACAGAAGTACTGTATTAGCTCTATTTTGACAGTAAGTAGAAGAGATGAATTTCTCAACAATTATTGTATAAAGCTTGTCCTCTCCTCATTTTTTCAGAATGGATGGTAGACATTTTTCAAATTACTGATAATTGAAATGAACTCATTCTTCAAGATAATGCTAATATTTAGAGATGCAGAACTATACAGGATGTAATATACAGCCCAGAGTAAACTAAGTTAATCTGACACCTGACTGCGAGGGATTACAGCTGTCTTAAAAAGAAGTTATTAAGGAGTTATGAGAACTGTGCTAGTCCAAAAATGAATCAATATAAAATATATTTGAGTGTGTCTGCCAGAAGCAGTTAGAAGGTCACTTGACATTGTTGGTTTCACAGCCTGAAGTATTCTCAGAGATCCCTCAGGTGCAGCCAGGACCTTGATGTACGCTATAGACAAGATTTCAGGACAAGTCAGTATCAAATAAAGTTGGCTACTCAGACAGATTTAAGTACCGGAACTCACAAAAAAATATCCTTATATATATTAACCCTAGTTGCACACATGATTTTGTGTTTTTCAGGATTAGATTAGTCAAAATAAATCATTTTATAGCTCTGTGTTTAAAAATTAGTAAAGTTTAAAAGTCACACAAAAATAGCTGATGAATTCCCCCTTCCCCTGCCTGATTAATATTATTGATCAGTGAGGATGTGAGGTGCTTATAAAGTGCCTTATATAGGCTTCGAGATGGAAGAAGTGCTGGTAAGAAGGGAAATCAAAACTGGAGTTTAAGACAGGTTTTGTCTTACTGTCTAATGGTTCTTTAGATTTTTTTTGAACTCTAATTGAGATCACTCTTAGACAAGGGAGTGTAGCCATGGTAGAGTTTGTCTCTGTAGGCGTTCCTTCTCTTCCCACCTCCCCTCTCACCCAGATCCACTCCTCTTTCATTTCCCTTCAGGAAAAGGCAGGCCTCCTAGTGTAGCAACCAAATATGGCATATCAAATTATGATAAGACTAGGTACATTCCCCTCATTAAGAATGGATAAGTCAACTCTGGAGGAGGAAAAGAGTCTTAAAAGCAGGCAAAGGAGTCAGATACAACTTCCACGATCACTGTTATGTGTCCACAATAACACAAAATTTTGTTCAGTAATATTCAATACCTTTACAGTATGTATTTACTAAGAAAAATGTATTATAGAAGAAAAGGAATGAAAAGAAAGGGAGAAGTTAAAAATAAATGTAGGTATGCATTTATACATGAATGAAAAACAGTGCTTGAAGTTTCTTTTGTGTGCTTGCTAATGCTGTAATATATCTTGTTTATAGCTAGTAATTTAGTTGTACTTTTAATTTAATAAAATGCCAAATTACTGTTCAGTTTTCAAAATGTAATATATGATCCTTAAAAATCATAGTATATGATATATATATTATAATTAAGACATCAGACATTTTAAAATATGAAACACTAGAGCTTTATAAGAAACCAGAGCTCAAATTCTAACAGAGAATATGTTTTCAAGGAGATTGAACGAAACAGGGAATTAGGTTTAGTCATTCCAATGAAAAATCCCGAATTTGAAATGAGGCCCCAGAAGCCTGAAATTCTCTGAATATTTCTGAG
This sequence comes from Microtus pennsylvanicus, assembly GCF_037038515.1. Classification (NCBI taxonomy): domain Eukaryota; kingdom Metazoa; phylum Chordata; class Mammalia; order Rodentia; family Cricetidae; genus Microtus; species Microtus pennsylvanicus. The sequence goes on from NC_134590.1 coordinate 38,289,180, forward strand.
ATTAGCTTTTATCTTGTTCTGACCTTGTGAAAAGTTCTTTGCTCTCTCTCATTTCTTTGCTCTTCAAAATGGAACTTTTCATTTCAGAATTTTCCGAAGACGAGCTATAGAGTTTACTGCCTCAAATAGCATTTGGGAATGAAGCAGGATATGAATTATTAAATAAATAACATCTAATGCTCATAGTCTGAAATAAAAAGTATTAAGGGCCTAAGATAAAATCTTTCTGTTCTGATTCTAATCCCAGTGAAGGAGTTTTTCCTGTGTGTGATTCCAATCTAACATCAACCCTTTGCATTACAAGGACATTTCATTGGCATGAAAACTTTATGGCCATGTACTACTCATAATAAAGATGGGTCAGGATGGGTTTTTAAGTAATACAATAGAAAAAAATAAAAAAATTTTCCCGTATTTTTTATGGATCTGATTAATTACTTGAATTTAATTGGGGGCAATTTCTCTTTCTGCTCACTGAACATTTTAGGCTATGTAAACTGACACTGAAAAACATGTGACCTATTTTTCCTACTTAGAAACTAAGCACATGAAATTTCTCATAATTAAATCTAAAAGGAAAATCTGTGCTGTAGATAGGAACATAGGGATATCCAGCAGAAAACACTCCATCACTCAGCACTTGTACCATTTGTAGTTTTCTTTTGTAAAAGAGATTGCACACACCCATCATTTTATCTGTATCTATATTTATATTACGAAGGCATTTGCTTATATTTTTGTAGAAAGACTTAATATTGTGAATTTCCTAAAATTTGTATGATGTTACTTTCTTTTTTAAAGTAGTTTTTCTCACATAATACATCCTGTTTATGTATTTTTTTTTCTCCTCTACTCCTCCCAGTATTGTCCCACCTCCCTTCTCTTGACATCTAGACCCATTTTGCTTCTCATTATAAAGCAAACAGGCTATAACTGATAATAATACAGTACAGTATAATACAATAAGATCAATAATGCAAGTGACAGCTCATCCTATCAATGATGTGAAATAAGAGGAGTACTCCTCCATTGCTGGTGGAATAACCAACTTGTACAGCAACTATGAAAATTAATTTGGCTTTGGAAGTTCTTCAGAAAGTTGGGAATTCATCTACCTAAATATGAAGCTATGTCACTCTTGGGCACATTGCCAAAGGATAGGCCATTCTACAACAAAGACCCTTGCTTAAACATGTTCATTGTGTCTTTATTCATAACAACTAGTAACTGGAAAAAACATAGATGTTTCTCAATAGAGAAATGGATTAAGAAACTGTGATATATTAGCACAATGGAGTATTACTTAGCAGTTAAGAAAATTGACATCATAATAAATATGGTATGTATTCATTTGTATGTAGATATTAGTCATTAAGTAAATGATAACCAAGCTACAATCTGTAGACCCAGAGAAGTTAGATAAAGAGGAGAGTTGTAGGAGGAATGCATGGATTTCTCTGGGAGGGGAGAATAGAATAGATTACCAGACTGGGAACAGGTGGAGATGAGAGCTAGGTGATCAGGTGTGGAGGTTTACTCCTACAAGCATTTTATCATCCTATCAAAATTGCACGCAAGAAACCTAGGTCAATGATTTTTGTGGCTTGGTTGGTGTTTATATTTCCCTTGTAATAGTGTGAAGAGTACCTTTGTGTTCCAAAAATGCTAGAGCATAGTGGCAATGATTCTATGTAGGCCCAGTTCAATGTCCCCATGTTCACTAATTGTCTTCAGCAATGGGCCTTGCTGTCAGTTGTGAACAACTCTCAATAGTCTTGACAACAACCTGGGCTGTTTGATGTTTCCCGTGTTACCCTTTTGACCAACAACTCAATTAGATGTAACCTAGTCCTGATACTGGAAGCTTCATTTGGTGACCAAAGACTTTGTCCTTCCATTATTTGATGATTTTATATCAATATTTTATATAAGAACATATTTAAAGAAGTTTTTACTGTATTAGTTTCCCACAAGACAGCCCTTAATTTTAGCTGCCTCTTTTTGTATTTCCTTCCTTGTGCTCCTTTTACTTCACTCTCAACTAGATCCTCCCATTTGAGTCTCCCCACAACATCCATCCTCCATTTATAACTATCTATGCTATTTCCCTTTCCATGGAGATATATGTCTTCAACCTGGTCTCTTCCTCTGTACCTAACCTCTGTGGTTGTACATATTGTAGCATGATTATCATAGACTAGCTAATATCCACATAAAAGTTAATACAAGGCACTTATGTCTTCCTGGGTCTGGGTTACCTCATTCAGGATGATTCCTTTTTAGTTCCATCTATTTAACTGTGAATTTCATGGTTTTATTTGTTTTAGCAACGTAGTAACACTCCATTGTGAGGGGCATCTAGGTTGTTGACAAATTTAGCCTATTAAGAATAGAGCAGCAATGAACATGATTGAGCAAGTGCCTCTGTATTAGGATGAATTAACCTTTGTGTATATGCCCAAGAGTGGTATAGCTTGAGGTAGGTCAACTCCATTTAGCATTTAGACATGGTAGAATAATAGGGTAGGCTACTGAATCTACTTTTAGACAAAATAACATCTATTAATCTCAAATAATTTACATTTGTATGGATTTTTGCGTATTGATACAAATTTAAAGTTATTTTTGTTAGAACATACTATATATGTTTCTATTCTTGCTTAAGGTATTGTACCAATGTAATCAATCATTTAAAAATGTAATGTAATTTTCTTGTCCAAGAAAACTATTTAGAATAATAAAGAAATGCAGGCTAGTAGTCATCTGTAACCATCAAACTTACCGTCATATTATACATGTTTTTCAAGATCAAGCAGAGATAAACTTTAGATAAGTAGATGGTCTTCAAACACTTCAGATACCTGCAGAATATGGTATTTAACATGTTTTAATAACATAAGGCTTTCATGACAGTGGGATATGTATGATCCTAACAGTGCCAATTTACTTCAGAAAAGGATTATGGGCATCAAAGAACCTCCATATGGACTTTGTTTTTACTTTGACAAAGCTATCATCTATGACAGGTTGCTTATCTAATCTTGACTTAATTTTGGATAGTGGTGTGTATTAGGAAAATTATCTATTTCTTTTAGATTTTCCGATTTGGTAGAGTACAGGACTTTAAAATATGTCCTAGTAATTATCTGTATTTCCTCAGTGTCTATTGTTATGTCCCCCATTTTATCCCTAATGGCATTAATATTGATATTCCCTGCCTTTTAGTTAATTTGGATAATGCTTTATCAAACTTACTAATTTTCACAAAGTAAAACCTTCCTGCTCTATTGATTCTTGGTGTTGTGTTTTATTTTGTGCTTGTTTCTATTGTATTGTGACCATCCTCTCCTGATTTGTCCACCTGGTGCTATTAATTCCCTGTGATTTTGGTTGTAGTTAATCTCTTTAGGTTGGATTTTTTCTTCTACTGATTTCTGTAGGACTGGATTTGCAGATAGACATTGTTCAAATTTAGTTTTGTCACAGGGTAGCTCATTTTCTCCAAGTACCGTGAATACAAGTTGTTTTTGTTATAGTATCCTGTGCTGGAATCTCTGTTCTGTTCATAGTTGCAGAGCACATATCCTGGTTATTCTGGCTTTTACTGTCTCCATTGAATAGTCAGATATTAGTCTAATAGATGTGCGTTTATACATTACTTGGTCATTTATTCCATGGAGCTTTTAATATTTTTTGTTTATTCTCTATTTTTTGTATTTTGACTATTATGTGCCAAGGGAAATTTTTTTTCAATCCTATCCATTGGGTGTTTTGCATGCTTTTTGTACTTTGATAGAGATTTTCTACTACAATTTTGTTGAAAAATTTTCTGTGCCTTTGACTTGAGCTTTTTCTTTTTCCTTTATTTCTAATATTATTAGATTGGGCCTTTCCATAGAGTCTTAGATTTCTTGAGAAATTTGTGCCAGGATATTTTTAAGATTTAGCATTTTCTTTGACCACGGTATTCTTATCTTCACAGTATGAGATTCTTCCTTGCATCTCTTGCATTCTTTTGTTAAGGCCTATCTCTGAGTTTCCAGATTAAGTTTCTAAATTTTTCAGTTCCAGTTTTCTCTCAGTTTGGGTTTTCTTCATTGATTATATTTCTACTTTCAGGTCTTGAACTGCTTTATTTATTTCCTTCCACTGTTCATTTACATTTTCATAGATTCCTTTAAGGATCTTTGTCATGTTCATAAAGAGTATTTTCAGGACTTTTTCTTCTGCTTCAGCTACAGTGGAATACTCAGGGTCTGCTGTGGTGAGGTTGCTTGATTCTAGTGGAGGCACATTGTTCTGGTTGTAAATGATTATGTATGTATGTATGTATGTATTTATTTATTTGGTTTCTAAGACAGGGTTTCTCTATAGCTTTGAAGCCTGTCCTGAAACTATCTGTTGTAGACCAACCTGGCCTTGAACTCACAGAAATCTGCCTTCCTCTTTCTCCTGAGTGCTGGAATTAAAGTTGTGCAACATCACAGCCTGGCTTGTAAATTATTATGTTTCTAGTTCTGAATCTAGACATGTAGGCTTGGGATTATTGTAATTCTCAGTGCTAAAATCTGTTCTTTTTTTTTCAGGGGTGGGGGAGAGTGTTTAGTTAATTGGTTTCTGTTGCCCTCTCTTGTTCTTAGGAATGTATGGTGATTATGTTTTGTCTGGTAGGAAATTCGGGAGTCCTGATACGTGTGGCCACTAAGGATTTCAGATAAAGTATGCTTCTATGGAAATGGGTATACATTTCCTCAAAGCTAGAGAGGAGACCAGAGGATTGGATTTGGAGGAACAAGGAGAGAAGTGAAAATCTCCAATTAGCCTTCCTGCTTTCCTGAACTAGCTTTTCCCTGTACGATGACTACATTGCTTGTCATCATAGAACCTTCATCCAGCAACTGATGGAAGCAGATGCAGAGATCAACAGTAAAGCACTGGGGTGAGCTCCCATAGTCCAGTCAAAGAAAGGGAGAATTGATAATATGAGCAAAGCAGTTGAGACCATGATGGGGACAACGACTGAAACAGCATGCCTGAGCTAATGGGAGTTCACTGACTCTGGACTGACAACAGGGAAATCAGTACAGTAACAAACTATGCCCTCTGAATATAGGTGACAGCTGTGTGAGTGGTGCAGACTGTGGGGCCACTGGCAGTGGGACCAGTATTGATCCCTATTGCTTGAAATGGCTTTTTGGAGTTGATTCTCTTTGGAGGGAAACCTTGTTCAGCCTATATAGAGTCGGGAGGGCCTTAGTTCTGCATCACAGCAATGTGCTTGACCTGGTTGACTCCCCATGGGAAGCCTTACCCTCTCTGAGGAGATGGGTAGAGGGGATGTGAGGAGAGCAGGAGGAGGGGATGGAGTGGAAACTGGGATTGGTATGCAAAATGAGAAAAGATTTTTTTTAAAAAAAATTAATTAATTAATTAAGAAAGAAAAGCCATGGTTTTATTTTGATTAATCATAGCTCCAGTACTGAGATCTCTTACTTGAGCAAGATCATGAGTCTCTGTGATTCAGCAAGTAGTACATTTCTAACCCTTCATTTTGCCAAGAGGTGACCTCTGTAGATTTTTCATAGGATTAGTATTTCTCTTCAAAGAAATACTGTGCTCGCTTTTAAATTTATACTTATTAACACCCTATATCGTAACCTATGCCTGAAAATTTCCTCTACAGATGATCTGAGTGAGAAGTGGGAACCACTGTACAAGAAACCTTTCTGATTTCTCTGTGATTGGACCAAACCAGAAATAGTTTTTTCTTTCCATTAGTACATAGTGAAATCAAATCTATAAAGTGAACAAAAACAATATCAAGAGAAAACAGTATTTCTTCTGTTCTTTTTATATTAGTTGAGAGTTTTAGGATTCTTAAATGTGTTTTGATAACATTCACACTTTCAATTCTTCCCAGATTCACTTTCTTTGAAAAATAGAATTCTTCATTTTGGATTATTGCCTTTGCCATCACCATTGAAATCTGCAACCCCATCTTTTGCCAAGGTAACAAACGAATCTATCATGCAATTGTTTGATCCAAAGAAATAAAAGAATTCTTGATTTTGGATTATTGCCGTTGCTTCCACCACTGAAACACACAATCCCATCCTTTGCCAAAGTAACAACAGAACCCATCATTTGACACTTTGGTTTAAAGAAAGTATATCTTTTCAGTGAAATTGAAAACTAAAAAGCGAAGTGCTCATCTTTTATTAAAAAGTTTTAGTATTCTTAGTATGACACCATGAAAAGTAGAGTTGTTTTAAAAGGACAAACTCTGTTAGCTGTTCAAAGATTTCAACACAAATTGATTGGAACAAACGAACATGTAAAACACAGAGAATAATGTCCCACAAAATGTGGGCATATATGCAGAAAGCTTAACTTCTCTTCCAATGAAACCTGATCAATAGTTGAAAAGCACTTCTTGAAATATTAATGTTACAGCTGTCAGAATGAAATGCAATTCACCTTTATCAAGGAAATCGGAATGTCAGTTTTCAAATGACACCCATTTAATGATAAAAGTAGATGTGCCTCAACAGTAGTCATATCCCCAAGGTCCTATCGGAGCTATGAATATATTTCTTTTCCTTGCTTCCCTGCCACCACTTTACTCTTCAGGGGGCTTTAAAGTAACTTTAGTCAGTGAGAACCAGGTCATAGTGATTATCTTCTAAGATCAACAGCTAAAACTATGGTATTTCTTGCAGTTTCATTGCTTCCTAACTCCATTTATTTCTTCCCAGAAGTCAGGATCCTTCTCCTGCGCCTATCAGCAGAGTCCTGTGCATTTCACATGCTGCGCACTGTCAGGATGGGGATCCTGTGATGATGAGCTCACTTTGTCTCTGGTCTAGGTATCTTCATCTCATATTTCACCAACCAGAACTAGAGGTAATGACTTACTAGAAGAAAGTGCAATATCAAAGCTTTGGCTTCTGAGTTCTACTAGTTCATGTAATCCTGGGTCCATTGTGGACTAACTTGACCTTATTTCCTCATGCCTTTCATAGGAAAGATTGTGAATATATGTATATAACTTTCCTTCTTCTCAATGTATTTCCTCAACAAACATGTGTGGAGTCACAGTTAACAACAAATATTTATTGAAGAAAATGTTAATGTTAGACTGGCTTTAGATCATAGGATTATGAACTGTAAGTGAATAATTGGGTCACCCGTCATTTAGCAGATCTCTTTGTGATGCACACTTAATAACATAATAGTATTATATATAATTGAAGCAAGATACTTACATTATTCAAAAAGAAAAATTTTAATTTGTTTACTTTAAAGTATGTTTAGGACTTCTGAAACATTTTTGCACATACACCCCAAGACAATTGCTAGTTCTTTCTTTTTTAATGTGATTTAAATTTTTGTCTTAGAAAAATTAAATTTTAAGACTTAGAAACATTTAATTTTTTAAAGTTAGAAAAATTATAAATATTATTTTAAAATCAAAATTTTCTTTCTAAAGTTAATTTACTTCAGAGTTTCTTTTGTATGCGAGCCACCTGCCAAGAAAATTTATCAAAATCCATTTTAAGTTTCATTGTTGATGTTATTTGAGCCACTATATCAGTACACAATGAAAAATATAAACTCAAAATTGTTGGCTTCATGAAACATTTCCTGTGAGGGAGTTATAGATAACTGCCTCTGTTTGAAATCCGATTGATACCTGGTTTGCATGGGAAACATGCACAAACATAAGGAAACTGTGACAAGCTGGCATTAGATAAGTGCTCTGAGAATTCTATCTACTTATGGTAGTAAATGTTTTTCAGTGTTGCCATACTAAATTAGCACAATTCATAAACTTAGTGGTAGAGATTGGAAAAATGTTATATTCTCAGCAAATCACTATGAGAAAGATAGTTGAAAGTCCTTCAATTTGTCTTCAAAGTGTTTGCAGGTGCTTTGGATTTGTAGAGGAAAGAGAAACAAGGAGAAAAACTTGTGTTTTCTTTGGTGGGGTAGACACAAGAACACAACTTTCATCTCAGAGCTTTTTGTGGAAACAGGGATGAGAAATGTCTTTCATTATTTTCAAGAGCGTCTTATATTTGTATTTTTCCTTATAGTTTCTAGACTGTCACACAGCTCTGTATCTTTCCATACTTTCTTTAGAGAGTTCCTTTTTTTGTCACTGGAGTCTCTGTCCATTTCAAAGGCAGAAGGATGTTAATGGTGTGCAGGAAATTAATATTTGTGGACATGATGAAAATGTCAGTAAAGCATATTGATTACTGATTCTATCTGATTTAAGGAAATAAAGCAACAGGCAAACAAAAAGCAGATACCAGATGATTGTGTGATGATGAAGAGAAGAAAATCTCTATCATTTACTCTAGTTTGTCTTCACAATGCACATCTGGAAGTTGGCCTATATAAACTGATAACATGACAGCTACAACGTATGGTTGAGTAGAAGGCCTTTATTATAGATATTGGGGAGAACACAGTCAGAGGTAGCTAGAAGGGTGCAGACCAGCTAGAGAAAGTATTACACTCACCTTGGCCAACAGACTGGACTTGGCCTTGAGGAAAAAGAAGGGGAGAGCAAGAGAAGAGATAATCAAGGGAGGGAGAAAGAGAGAGGGGACCGAGAGAGTACACAGCTGAAATTCCAGTGTTTTAAGGACAACTACCAGTGTCATAAATGTTAACTGAAGTCCCCCGAAAAAAAAAATCAAATCTACCTCTAAGGAAAATGAACATTTTGCAAGGATGATTACCCCATTAGGATTATGATTGTGGAGCCCTGGAATTGTGGTAAATTCACAGAGAAATTCTCTTTGGTTGTCTTAGCTGCTAACTAGCCATTTATTTAACATTTCTTTGTGAAACCTACCATCTCCGTGACTATCAAGTAGATCTCTTTGAAATGTAAGACCATACCTCTGGCTTCCCTAAAGCAGAAAGCCAGGCATGCTGTGAGAGAGTGTCCCAGACCTTTGGCGTGGGCTTTCCTGCTTCCCCATAGCCTGCCTACCTGCTGTTTCCACCAATGTATTACAAAAACAGTTTGATTTATGATTTTTTTTTGTTCTTTTGCTACAAAACCTTCATTAAACTGTTATCATGTTGCAACATAGAATTTAGGATAACCTAAATCTGTGCTTCTGAGTTCTAGCCACTCATGTTTAACTCCAGAACACACTATCTCATATTCTCTTTGAAGTGAGAACTGTGTTTTATGTTGTCACTTGTCTTAGGCCTCCTCTCTGGAGGCAACACATCAAATTGTTTGACACTTTTTGCTTTGATATATCAGGTTAAAATAAAACAAAACCATTTTTTAAAAACTTCTGCTTCAGTTTTTGTGAGTGTATGGGTAGAGGAGCCTGTAAGGCTTGCTATTAACTAGTTCTATTCTGTGCATATCTTCTTCCACTCCCGATTTCTCTCTTTCCCCTTTCTCCCTCTCCTTCTTTCTCTCTGTGTCTACACAGTTTATATGTTCAAACTGGATAAGATATCGAAACATATTCAACTTTCTAATTTCTTTTGTTTGTTTTCTCATGTAGTTAAATTCTATTTATCACAAAAGTATTCAAAAGCCTCACAAACAAATCCCTGATATAAATAAGAACCTCATGGGTCAATTATTATTTATTTACAGTTTGGTGACATTTTCATGTAACAACTGTACTTTTTCATTGCAGTGGTTTATACATAACTTATATCTTGTTTTTCAGGCTAACAAACGTGTTTTCTGGAGATAAGAGGTGTGAATTCACTATGTTTGCTCTCTGTATCATGAAACTTTTTGTGTAGGCTTAAAATATCACATATGACATATTAATCATTTTCTCTTTTAATTGTATATTCAAACTCAATTTTGCGTGCTGAAATATCTGTCTTTGTTTTGTTAGCTTGGATTTAACTTTCAGTAATTTATTATCCTAACAAAATTGTTCTTCATCATTACAAACACATGTGCATATTCTTCTGAAGATAAACTGATAAAAAGTTTTCTCTAAATTCAGTAGATGGATGAGCTTGGAAAGTGGGGCAGGCTTAGGTAAAATTTCCCATGAGGCACTGAAACCTGGTAAAATTCCTCAGTCTGCATTTGTGTTCATCATGTTTTAGACTTGATATAATGTCTTTACAATATAAAACCATAAACTGGGTTATAGTTTCAGTACTTACTTAGTATTCTAATTAGTGGATATGTCCTTGAAGTGTTGTAGGAGCAGCTTGTTCGTTTCGTTCTCAGCTTCCCAAAACTAAAATAACCACACAGAAACTTTATTAATTAAATCACTGTTTGGCCTGTTAGCTCTAGTTTCTCATTGGCTATCTCTTACATCCTAAACTAACCCATATCCATTAATCTTTGTATTGCCACGTGGCTGTGGCTTACTGGGTAAAGATCCATCCTGGCAGGGCTACATGGCTTCTCCCTGACTCTGCCTTCTTTCTCCCAGTATTCAGTTTAGTTTTCCCTCCTTGCTCTATTCTACCCTATCACAGGCCAAAAAGCTTCTTAATTCATTATCCAATAGAAGCAACACATAGACAGAAAAGAACTTCTCACACCATTAAAGTATTTTCATTTGCAATTATTTCTATTTTGTAAATCACCGTGACAAGGAATTCTTAACTACTAGTGTTTATTATGATCATGGAACAAGCTACCATATACTGAACTTTCCAGGAGGTATGTACTTGACAAGAGCTCAGTTAAATACAGTATTTTTTAATCTTTATAACAACCATTGGAAGCATACGGACTTGTTATTCCTGCTTTTACAGATGAGAAATTGACTCTCAGAAGGCCTAGAAACTCCTGATTGGTTATCTTCATCATTTTGTGTTCAGCTTGGACATGAATGCAATTTTTTTAAAATCTCTGTTTTTTATCTCCATTTTTATTTTTAATAGTTTTTTTAGCATTTCATTTAATATGCTTTGATCATATTTACCACTCTCCAAAACCTATCCAGATCTATCCCTGCTTCTCTATCCACCCAACTATGTGTCCCTTTCTCATTCTTTTCTTTTCTTCCTTCATTGTTTATCCCATTAAACCTAATTTGTGTTGCCCACATTCTTTGATGCATATAGCCTTTTCCTGGAACATGATTAATTACCAGGGGCTATATGTACCCTTAAAAAAATCACCTTCCCTATCCCAGCAGAGATCAATTGCCTATAGCTCCTTGCCTAGTTTAGGATTTTGCCATAAGGACAACATATATAAAACTTCTGAACAATCAAGTCAAACCAAAAGCATTGCTTTATTTATTTATTTATATCTATTTATTTATTTTTTGCATTGCTCTTATTATTTGTATTAAAGCTCATTTTGTAGTTGGTCAGCTCAGCCCCATGGCTTTAATTGTAATATAAATGCATGGGCTTACTGGTGCAGCATGTTATTCCTTCAGAGACTACATGGTATTCCTCTGACTCTGTGTTCTCTCTCTCTCTCTCTCTCTCTCTCTCTCTCTCTCTCTCTCTCTCTCTCTCTCTTTATCTATTCTCTCTCTCTATCTATCTATCTCTGCTCGAATTTTGTGCCTGACTTTACTTTGCAAAGCTATTGGCGGTGATTATATGTGTTTGAAGAATTCTGACCACTTTAAGCATTGTTTCTGGCATATTGGCATATATTTAATTTTATTAACCCTATAATAAGCAGTAAATTATGCACCAATCCATCTCTATCGATGCCACTTGACACTTACATTTAGGTATACTCACCTCTTCTAAATTTAACTTTCTGATTAAAAATAGAATTTAATAACAATAAATATTTAGAAGATAATTGTACTTATATGATACTGAGATTTAATTAGAAATTCAAAGAATGAAGTTAGCATAATAGACTGCTATTTAGGTTCCTTTTGGCAAAGCCTAAAAGTCATTGCTTAGAAGACCTGGAAATTATGGAACTGTGGATTTTTAATGGCACTTTTGATAAAGTTCTGGATAATTGAGCAGAAAAAAATCTGTAATGATCTAATGTTTATTCCAAATTTTTATTAACATTTTCCTTTCTTCCCTAGGAAACCTCAAAGATGTTTCCAGGAGATTATTACTAAATATTATTTTCCATTTATTGGAAAGCTTGCATGCCATTGAGTATAGGCATACAAAGGTTAATATTCATGCTTTCTTAATGCTGAGGATAGAGCGTTTGTTTCCAGAATTGTTTACTATTGTATTTGGTATGGGCAACAATCAGAGCATGTGAAAGGCAGCAGAACTGTGAATTCGTGATTCAAAACCAATGATACAGAAATTGACCTTCATCAGGCTGTGATACTGGGCATGGTAGGGAGACACTCATTTCAGCAATCTCTAACTACCTGGGGAGAGGCAAGAAGATGCAGAGTTCTCTATTTGCCTGGGTGATAAGACAAACCTTGACTTAAAAATCCAATTAACCAACCAAATAAAGAAGCCAAAGGAAACTAAACTTGAATAGAATTCATATTTATAATATCATCTTAAGACAACTAAACCTTAAAACTAGAGACAAATTAATTCAAAAGGAACAGATAAGCAGTAGATTTACTAAAAGAAATGGAGGAACCAAACAAACTATTTTATTTTATTAACAATAAAAACACAACCACTAAAATTTAGAGACAAGCTATTTAAGGTCAGAAAACATTTTGTTTAAACTCCCATGCTAAGGTTTTATAACAGAAGAGGAAAAATGTTTCTCTGCTTATGAGATTTCTGAGAGCAATGGTGTGGGATTTCAATACCAAAGATGTTTCCAGGTTTTTAAGCTGTAGGCTCGGTGTTTTACAATTAAATTCAATGTCCAGCATTAGCACAGTCCTCACTGATTTACTGTTCAGTGCAGCAAGATTGCCTCCTCTACTTCAAACACCATACATAACAGCAGACTGCCAAATCACATATTCTTTGTTTGAATTGGCTACAAATTCAAATTTCTCAGTCCCTTCACAGATGTGGTGATGTGTAACTTTTTCTAAGGAAATATGAGCAAGTATCTTTTTATCACAGCTAGGAGTCCCGTGACAGACCAAATTAATGACCCCACCCAAATAAAATTTGGTAAACCACTGACTTCTGGGTTTATTTTTATTGTTGTTATTATTACATAACAGAAACATAAGTATTCTAATAAGAATATTTACTGGAGCATGGCTTTCATCATTGGAAAGCCTATCTCAGAGTGGGGTGATGACTCATGAAAACCACATCCTTTGAATACAGAACAAGCCAGTAACTTCATCCAATCACTTGTTACTGCTTACATAATGTTGGATAGGAGCTTGTGAATGTTGAAAATTTCAGGAACCAGAGATTTTTTAGTTTTTTGCTTACTGAATCTTGTCAAGTTCCTTTTTCTTTTTATCTTACAAGTCTTAAGGAGTTTTGCCCCAGGATATAAATCTATACAGATATTGTTGTATAGCAGGATGTTTGTAATGACAACCCATGTATAACTGATAGAAATGAGAAAAAAGCAATGAATTGGTAAATTTCAAGAATGGTTGAGTTGAGTAGCTTCTGTGTTGTCTTGTTGGATCCTGCCAGTTCCTGTTATTTAACTGGACCTTAATTAACTCACCAAAAATTGGAGGTAGGAACCAAATAACTTCCTTATTTCACCACAGGAGATTTGAAAATAATAACTACAGTGACAATAATCATTTGAATGTAATTTTCATGACAAAGTATTTATTTTGTACTGATAGTCTATTGTTGAATCTATGACACACCTTGGTAGCATAGTACAAAGAAATCAAGCTAGGGCTGTGTTGTCTGAGGTTTAGTCCTTCCCAGTTCCTGTAGTTGTTAATTCCCAAAGAAATCACACAGAGACATTAGTTATAAACTGATTGGCATAATAGCTCAGACTTCTTTTTAACTCTTATAACTTATAATAGCCCATTATTCTTATCTATGTTAGCTACATGGCTTGGTACCTTATACAGTGAGGCAGTCACATCTTGCTTCTTCTGTTTCTGGGTCACCACTGCAAACTAGGACTTCCTTCTTTCCAGAATTATTCTGTTCTCATTGACCGGCCTCTATTTCCTGTCTGGTTGTCCTGCCTGCCTACTGGCCAATCAGCATTTTATTAAAATACAATTGACAGGGTACAAACCATTGTCCCACAGTACTTCCCCCCTTAAAAAAACTCTGAATCTAATATGCTTTGTTTAGCTTTTCTCCTGACCATTATCCATAACAATTTGTAACCAACATTCTAAACAAAGGATATGTAGGAGGAAGGCCCACTTGTTCCTCCCTGTCATCCTACTAGCTCAGCCCCAAAATAACGACACAGAAACTTTATTAATTAAATCTCTGCCTGATCCATTAGCTCTAGCTTCTTATTGGATAACTCTTATATCTTAATTTAACCCAATTCTATTAATCTGTAAATCACCATAAGGCTGTGGCCTACCAGCAAAGTTTCAGCACATCTACCTCCAGTTGTGCATCCAAGGTGTCTCTATGACTCTGCTTCCTCTCTCCAAGCATTCAATTCTATCTTCCCTGCCTACCTAAGTTCTGCCCTATCAATAGGCCAAGGCAGTTTCTTTATTCATTACTGATAATCACAGAACATAGAGGGGACTCCCACATCAGGGTTGGATCTGAATCTTCTTCCCTTTTGGTCTCCCATTCAATTTGCCAAAAGGTACAATGCAGACTTCTGGGAGTGAAAAGAAATCAATGTTATTATCTAGCTCTATGAACTACCATATAACCACCCAGGTCAGATATGCCCACTATTGCAATAGTGGCATGACTGTTACGAGAGTAGATTAACAAAGTGTTTTTGATTGGTTTTGAGGTGCATTCCATGAGACAGAAGTCATACCTGTAATCCTAAATCTCTTAAAAAAAAAAACCAACTCATGACTAACATCTCAGGCCATATGAGGAGACTTACTAGTGTTGTTTAGCTAGATTGACACAGTCCCAAACTGCCTTCTAAATATTTACACATACCCATATACAAATATTAATTTTAGTCTTAATCCTAGAAGTGTATCTTTGCAAAGAATAATGTGGAATGAAAAAAATTATGACTTCTCCAAGTGCTGATAATAATTGTTGATTGGTCAAGTGTCTAGTTATGGAAAGGACATTCATAGCACTGCCTCTAAGGTTCAGGGAATATTATGAAAGCTAAAAGAAAAAACTAAGATGGAGATGACAAACTGAAAGAGAAAAACTGCAAAATCCTCTCTTCTAAATGAGACAAGAATACAGTCATGATCTCATTGCTTCAGCATCTGCTTGCAAACAATTTGTACAATATTAGCATTGTCAATAGTCAATCATGGTTAGGGAGTGGCCCACGTAGCATTACTGTTCTCTGCTGAAGTTTGATTTGCTGATGGAGGGGAAGGACAGTCTTTGTCCTTGATAGTTCGGGTAAACCTTCCATGCTCCAATGGATAGTTCTCAATAAATGGTCACATAGAGGACCCTGGTTAATCTAGTGTGTCAGAGAAACAAAGCAAAATAAAACAAAAGACATGAATGGGGGGCAGAAAATTGCAAGGACATAATAGGGATGGGAGTGAGAAAAGGTGGGACTCATAGTAATCATACAAGAGTTAAGGATGAACTCAAGATTACAAAACAGGTTATAATTTTCAGAGGTATAAGATGATTTAAACTAAGGCCAGCAGCATCTGAATAAAAGGGAAAAATTAAAGGCAAAAAACAATTAAAAATATTTGAGTCTATTGATCAATAGTACAAATAAACTAATACACTGATTCTGAGAATTTGAATAAAAATAACAGAACTGGTGGTGAGCAAATTATTATCAGATAGACACTCAGAACAATTTTCTATCCAGTGAAAGAATTTGAAGCACTCGATCAAGAGGTCATAGAGTTCCAGTTAAAACTCAGTAAATATAGACACTCCAAGAAAGAGTAGAAAAGACAAGCTGCCTTCAAAGGATGCAATTAGTTTTGTGTTAGTGTTTTCCCTCCTGATAATTGCAGGTCAGAAATCAATAGAGCAACATAGGAAGCTTTTAAAGGAATAGAAAAAAAAAAAGACAGCCTAAAAATTCTGTACTCAGAAGGCTAAAATCTCTGTCCATGAAGAGGAGAAAGGTTCCAAGAACATGAAAATTAGCAATCTACTATGAACATAGTTGAACAAATGTTTTTGTCATATGATAGGGCATCTCTTGGGTATATTCCCAGGAGTGGTATTGCTGGGTCCAGGGGTAGGTTAATCCCGAAATTCCTGAGAAACCGAAACACTGATTTCCAAAGTGGTTGCACAAGATTGCATTCCCACCAGCAATGGATGAGGGTACCCCTTCCTCCACAGCCTCTCCAGCAAAGGCTATCATTGGAGTTTTTTATTTTAGCCATTCTGACAGGTGTAAGATGATATCTCAAAGTTGTTTTGATTTGCATTTCCCTGATTGCTAAGAAGGTTGAGCATGACCTTAAGTGTCTTTTAGCCATTTGAACTTCTTCTGTTGAGAATTCTCTGTTCAGTTCAGTGCCCCATTTTTTAATTGGGTTAATTAGCATTTTAAAGTCTAGTTTCCTGAGTTCTCTATATATTTTGGAGATCAGACCTTTGTCTGTTGTGGGGTTCGTGAAGATCTTCTCCCAGTCAGTAGGTTGCCTTTTTGTCTTAGTGACAGTGTCCTTTGCTTTACAGAAGCTTCTCAGTTTTAGTAGGCCCCATTTATTCAATGTTGCCCTTAATGTCTGTGCTGCTGGGGTTATACATAGGAATCGATCGCCTGTGCCCATCTGTTGTAGGGTACTTCTCTTCTATCAGGTTCAATGTGTTCGGACTGATATTCAGGGTTACCCAGAGATGTCTGCTGCCAACCACTCATTATATATCTCAGGATGGAGAGAAATTCTTTTTCATCAGGTGTCAAAAGTGATCTCTATCACATGAGAAACAATCAGAGTCAATTTTTTTCTTTATCTTTAGAATGTCACATATGTTAAAATACAAAACAATACTGTTAAGTCTATAAGATGTTGGTGGAGCTAAGAATTCGTTGGTTCTATTAATTCTAGATATAAAAGAACTTAGAAAGCCCTGAATTACAAATCCAAAATGGTCACTATTTCCATTTAAAACCGTTCTCTAATTTATCACTATTAAAAATTCAAATCCTTCATGTTTTTCCAATATTATGTATACTATGTCATATTAAAACTGTACCTTCATTCCAAAAAAAAAAGAAAATTAGCAATCTAAGCAGTCCTACTTAAAACTTATTTAAATATCTACCCAGCTTGTGGAAGCATTATTAAAACAAAATATTCAGTAAAGGAAGCTAATGAGGGGAATGAATAAATTTTGATGAGCACTAAAACCAGAAAAAGTTATATAAAATAATAACTCCTAATAAAAATCAAAGTTCACAAACAGACTCATTTAAGAGAAGATGTGAAGATAGATATTTTATTTTTTATAAACAGTGACTGCACCAAAAGTAACAATAAGACTGTAATAAAAGTTTTATTATTTTCAATGAAAAATTTCAACATGTAGTTTAGCATTAATTACTTGATGTAACTGTTTAAAACAGTAAAGCATTGGCATTGGCTTCTTAGATGAAGAACACATTATGTTCACTATCCACATAGAATGGTCACCACCACATCTAACTCCAGCTCTCAAGGGACACAATGATACCAGTGTTTCCTCCAGGGACTTTAGCACTAGCGTGTTCATATCTACACACATATATAATTAAAAATAATAAAAAAGTAATCTTCCAAAAAGATAAAAAGCACTTAAGTACATGGGAGAAACTTTTCATACACTTTAATGCTTTCATTACATTATTATTGAAAAGAATTTGAATTGTCTTTAACTCTGTGAAGGTTTCCACTCCAGTAAACATAGTCTAAACGCATCAGATTATTAGAGAAATAAACGAATGTTTTTAGTGAAAAGTACAAAATGCCACAAACAAACAAATGAACTATAACGGGAAATAAAAGTAACAAATTCACATTCTGCTTCAATGAAACCCAAACTACATTGATTTCTTTTCCTACGCTGAAGAAAGAATTAATTCAGTAATTGTTAATGAAGTAAATGTTCACCTGTTTCCTACTGTTGGATTTTTTAAGCAAATTATTTTTCCGTTTTTTTTCTTTCTTGGAAATAACTTAGTACTCTGATCTTTTCATTAGAAATTACATCTCTCAATGATTAGTATTCTTTATCAAAGAAGTTATTTTAATCAAAGTTGGATATAACGGATAATTTATAATGACTATTTTCACTAGTACTCCAGATGCTCGTAGGCAGGTATTCCAGGTATATGTCTCTTAGTCCATATGTCTATATGCCTCTTTCTGCGAAGGAAAAATTTCTGAAATCTGACTGTATGACAGGTGCATCATATTCTTTCTTCTGGAGCTGTAGATTAAAAGAATTCGAATATAGGATTTGAGAAGATGCTTTTAGATAACTCTATTCTATTTGTTTTGAAAAAGTGTCTCTAAAGTAATCTATAATAAACTGCAATTTTCTAAAAGCCATAGCTAGTCGCCTAGCAACATACTTGGTTATGTCATATAATAAAAGCAATATGATAAAATGCTATTTTCAGGTATTAATCCCTAAAAGCATTTCTACCTAAGAGGACAGATTTTACAGATGGAAATTTTTGAGTGAATGGGACTCACAGAAACAAAATAAAAGGATAGATGGTGTACTAATTGAAAGTCATTTCCTTAATGACACAATATTAACATTTAAGACCCACTGTAAAGACTAGAGCCATCTTTGTGAGATCCCCAGGCTCTACCTGGTGCTTCTGAGGCACTCAGGGCATTAAGAGCCTTCAGTAAGAGCATGAAATTACACATCTTCTGAGGGTACTTAATGGTGTTATGACATGCACTAAACACACAGGGTGCCTTAAATGAAACAGGAAGCATCTTAGTTTGTAAAACTTTTTTTCTTGAAATGTCAAAACTATTAGAGCAAGAAAAATTTAAAAGCTAACTTTGTCTAAGAATGAAAATCAGAACAATTATTTCTTGGATTTTTCAAATGTGTATTCATTGCTGTTTTTTTTTTTTCCATCTGAGTTGGCTGGAAAAAACTCACATCACTTACACCTTTTGGCTTTAAACAGTTTCTGATAATCGTGCATATTAGAGATGGATCAAATTTGTTTTGTTATCATTCCTTTAAAAAAACAACTTCACTTTCTCAGTTTTTCACTTGCTTCAACTTCTTTCTATTGTCCCTGTCACCACTTGCAACTGTGGGCAACAGTGGAGCTGCAATATGGTGAAGGATTTCATAGACTATGGGAGACGAGCTCATAAAAATTCACTGGGGATTGAAGAAGTTGTCCTTGTTGATATAATTGCAAGCCCAGAATTTCAACCCACACTACCCTGGTTTCTATTCCTTTGGCACTTAATAGTTATTGACACACTGCTGTTCCTTACATATTCATATCCCAAGATGCTGTTATTATCAGCAAGGTGTGAAGATGACAGGCAGGGCAAATGATTGGACATCAGTCATCTTAATGCTTCAGTCATTGACAAGTAGCTTTTAGCTGAAGTTATAGCTGATAGTAGGAGAACCTGCCTTTTATTAAGGGGTCTACCTACTATCCCTTCCTTCTTAGAAAGAGCTGGTCATAACAGTTCTGGACTGCAGATATTTTGGATCTAAAAACAACCATTACAAGAGCCCTACTTGCTTTTACTCTATAATCTAGGAGGGCATAAATTATTCCATCCAGGGTGAAATCGAAGCCAACCATTTGCAGATGCATCTGACTGCGAATCCTCGGTCTTCAGAGCCACATTAGAGTAAGAGTACTGAGGATGGTGACATGAAAGGCTTAAGCAAAGCATAAGGGAGGAAAGCACATTTTTGAGTTTGCTTTGTAAAATTTTTAGAGTGAAATTGAAAACAGTTGGGGAGCAAGAGAAAGGTCTGTAATAAAAAACAATAGGTTTATGTGAAAACATGGTATAAGTGATGTTTACTTATTTAACTTTTATTTTTTACATTTTAATAATATTTATTTCAACAACATATACTGATGTAAAGGGATTATTTATTTAGACTTTGTAATTAGCAGAACACTAATTATATTTGATACTGAAGGAAGTAAGATGCATTCTCACAAAAACATGAAAAGTGGATGACGCTTAGAAGATTTTACACAAAGAGAATCTTCCCCTTACCTGAAATTTTCCTAAATTGAGCATATGAGAAATCTGTTACAGCTCCTAAAACAAAGGACAACAGGGAAGGATCACATGGTAATGGTCTCCAGAAGGACAAGTATGGATAACCTTATATGTTATATGTTATTGTTTATTCGGGTCGTTTTCCCTTCTTTCCTTTTTATTCTGTCCTTTCTTCCTTCTTCCTTCCTTCCTTTCATACTTATTTCCTTCCTTTATTCATTTGCTGTTTGAGCAGATAGGGCCTCTAGTTCAGGCTGACCTCAAATTGAGTATGTAGTCAAGGATAAGTTTGAACTGCAGACTTTCCTGCTTTTACCTCCTGAGTGCTGTATTAAAGGTGTGAACCACTATGCTTGACTTATGCAGTAGGGATCCCATAAATGGCTACTAAATCATAGCATAAACCCTTACTTTTCATCTTCTTTGATCAGTTCTATTATTCTCTTATGATCAGGAATTCCTACAGATTCACTATAAAAACAACCATATCATTTATCTTTAAGTTAATTACCTCTACTAGACTTGCAGAATCTGTCTTCCTATTGATTTGGCCTTTCTATCTTAGGTCTGATTTTAAAAAAAAACTCATTTTTCTTTGTTTGTTCCTTTTCTTCTTGCTTTGATAAATTTATTTGACATAGCAACTTACTGTAATTGTTGTTTGAGTGTTCCTTTCAAAGATCAGATTAAATTCAATTTCCCCAATAAGATATTGATAGAGAGACTCTTAGGAAAAATCAGGTATGAACTATCATTGGGAATGGTTTAGTCATTGTGGAAGTATTTTTTAAAAAAATATTTTTTATTATTTATTATGTATATAGTGTTGTGCCTGCATGTATGTCTGCAGGCCAGAAGAGGGCACCAGACCTCATTACAGATGGTTGTGAGCCACCATGTAGTTGCCGGGAATTGAACTCAGGACCTTTAGGAGAGCAGGCCCTTAACGACTGAGCCATCACTCCAGCCCATTGTGGAAGTATTATGATAAAAGAATAAACTCTGATGTGCTGTCTTGCTACTGGTATCTCACTTGTATGTGCACACTTGTGCTACTTCAACAATGTTGTAATGAAACATGCAGTCTTTCATCATATGTGAATTCTTTTCTTTGGAGTTCCTAGTCTCTAAATGATGGACTCAATAACATTGTTTTGTTTATAATACAGTCTGTGCTACTCCTCTATAATTCCAGAAAGTGAACCTTGACAGTAGTATAAAGATACTGGAGCACAGTATGTCTGTATAGGTAGATGCATGTGTGAAATAACCCCTAGTTATTTAATATCAATGGGGACATGGAAGAGAAAATGATTATGTAGACACATTAGAGATTTCAAATTAAATAATTAAAATGTTGTTTGCTTACCAGCTTAAAAAACTACTAGATTTAGAATTTTGCATTTGAGAGAAAGTTGAAAAGTGATCATACAGGAAAACTTACTTTTAGCAGCTATTTGCAAATTAAATTGAATAAGTGTAATAAAGTTAATTCCTAAATCAATTAAAACTTTTCCCCATATAATTTGTACCTTAATTAGTCAAATTTTTTGTTCACCAGAAATTAACATATTGGAGGTTCATTTGCTAATGTCGTGATGGGAATAGTAATGATGCTTCAAGAGATGAGTTCTGGCATTCCTGAATCATTGAGAGTTCTACCATCAGAAAAAAAAAAACTAAAGTAGCTTTTGTGGACCCTGAGATCTCTCAAAAGAAAAATGTTCTAAAAGTGAGCAAGATTCCTGAATTCTTCTCCATCCTACTCTGAGATGCGACTTCTTCCTTCTGCATGATCTCACACAGCCATGACCTCATCAACCATGGATTGAAGTGATGTGGGCACCTTCCATTTAGCCTTCAGAAATGTGAGCTAAACACTCCCTTTAGCTTGCCTCAGCTATTCTCCTCAATTAACTCCAAATGTTTTAGTACACTTTGCCTTTATGCAAATACTCAAGATTTTAGAGTCCATGTTGTTGAAGCAGATGTGGAATAGCCAAAAGAATAAGACTAACTATGACTAATAGCAAAAAGGGACTTTATGTTGAAAATTACTTGAGAAATGGCAGTGAATATATACTTACTATGAATCTATATTTCATATATGGAATTGTGGTTAGTGTGATAACTGTCTATACAGGCCTGTTTGCTCAAGCTTCACTTTTTGCTTTCCAAAATGCTTCATAGATCTTAGAGTTATACTGACTCCGCTGTATTCAGCAATGTGTTGTGAGTAGTTTGTCAGGCTTTGGAGTCTATCCATCATTTACCTACATCCTCCCCAATGACTCATAATACATTAAGTATTTGCTCTGAACTTTCACACTAACTTCAGTGTTATTACTCATCTTGTCTGGTAATTGATGTCAAAAGTAGAACTTCACAGAATATGAAACTCCAAGAATATAATTACAGCATTCAGAGCTAGTGGGAGTTCTGGAGTTTCATAAATTTGGGAGAGATATTTATATCAGAACCATCAAGGGAACAATGTCAGATTTTTCTTCTACCCAAAGGGAGAAAGATTTAAACATAGTTAGAAAAAGACAGTAGTTAAAATTAGTTTTGACACATCTCCTATGATAAAGTCATTACTCCTTACTTATGTTTAATAATACTATTACTAACATGTTCATAATATGTTTGGTGTAGGGTTAAGACAGCCCCTTTAGGGGGCGGGGTTTGCCTCGGGCGAAAGCCTGCCAATAAATGGGCGCGCTGGGAGGCGGCTTGGTCCTTTTCCTTCCTACCTCCTGTACTACGCTGGAACTTCAGTTCTGTAAGTTTATCATTAAAGTGGTAAATATTCTTTGATATCTGCATTGCATTTATTTTACGCCGATACAGTTTGGGAAGACAATTCATTCAATAGGTATTTATTTCTTTTATCTTTATTTCAAGACATTTTCTCACAGATTGAAACATAGGAATGTAGATAATACACTGTGGTTTTGCTTTTATTGGTACTCTGAAGTGTTTTGAAGAAAATAAACATTGGATGTAATAGTGTTATCAAATTGACAAAGATGGGCTGGTGAGATGGATCAGTGTGTAAAGCTGCTGGCAACCAAGCTGGATAACTGAATTTAATCTCTGCTGCTCATAGGATAGAAAAAAAAAACAGACTCCTGCTAATCATCTTCAGACATGTTTGAAGATGTATGTGCAAGCACATACAATACAGTCATAGGCATACACGTATACAAGCACATACACATACTATCATAGGCATACACGTATGCAAGCACACACATAAACTCTCACACACATATACTAATACATTGTGAAAAAGTTTTTTTAAGATTTATTTATTTATTAAGTATAGAGTCGTCTGCCTGCATATGTCCCTGCAGGCCAGAAGAGGGCACCATATCTCATTACAAATGGTTGTGAGCCATCATGTGGTTGCTGGGAACTGAACTCAGGACCTTTGGAAGTATAGCCAGTACTCTTAACTTCTGAGCCCTCTCTCCACCCCCAATGTAATAAAGTTTAACAATAATGATGCAATAAGTTCTGCATGGTTCTTTTCTAGTATGACAAGGAAATGCTTCTCCTTTTATAGATTTTATTGAGCTAAACATTTCTTTCTGCTCCCCTCCCTGCCTCTCCCCTCGCCTTCAACCCTCTCCCATGGTGCCAATGCTCCCAATTTACTCAGGAGATCTTGCCCTTTACTACTTCGCATGTAGATTAGATCCATGTATATATCTCTTAGGGTCCTCATTGTTGTCTAGGTTCTCTGGGATTGTTATTTGTAGGCTGGTTTTCTTACCTTTATATTTAAAAAACAATTATGAGTGAGTAAATACAATAATTGTCTTTCTAGGTCTGGGTTACCTCACTCAGTATGATGTTTTCTAGCACCATCCATTTTCCTGCAAATTTAAAGACGTTATTATTTTCCTCTGATATCTAGTACTCCATTGTGTAAAGGCACCGCATTTTAGGAAATGCTTCTTTGAGAAGCTTTTCCTAAATATTTGTAAGAAATCAAGTATCAAGTCATGTTTTATAATGGGACAGACATCTAATGAAGAAAAGCCAGCCAGGGTAAATCCGTCATGTGACGTGGTGAAGTATGCTGCAGTAGTGGTTAGAATGTCATTAGAGAAACCAGGTACACTGCACATGAAGAATGATGTTGGAGGTGACATCAAAGGCATAGTGGGGTTAGATACAGAGAGTTTGTTTTATGGAAATGAGGTTTCATTATGTGTGCCAGTGAAATGAGAGATATTGAAGCTGGAAAACGAGCAAACATTAGTCAGTGACCTCAATGAGGAAGAGCATACTGAACACAGAAATTTAGTAGTATCTTTGTCTAGTCTTGAGAATAAGAACTCATTTGGCATCTGATTACAAATATGTAAGAGAGACCAAGTTAATGATGTCCTCCTATCGCCCACTTTCTTGAGCTCTTCCCATAGATTCAGTTCCAGCAAGAAATAATGAAGGAGATAAATAGATTCAGTGGTTCTCAACCTTCCCAATGCTGTGACCCTTTAATACTGTTCCTCATGTTGTGCTGACCCCATCAACCATAAAATTATTTCATGTTCATATTTCATAAATGTAATTTTACTTTTTGTTATGAATCATAATATAAATATCTGTGTTTTCTGATGTTTTTAGTATACCCTTGTTAAAGGGTCTAAAGACCACAGTGATCCAAAGATTGAGAACCCCTGATCTAACATGATCAATAAGAGTAAGGGGGAGATAATAAAAATACTAACTGTTTAAATAGCTGCAAACTAAAGCAAACTCTCAATAAAATGGCTCGACACAAAATACACTCCTTTGTCATGCATATTTCAAATTAGTAGATGATTCTCCACTAGAGCATGATCGGAAACTTTAAACTTTTTTCCCCTTTCAACTAATAAGCAATGAAAGTAGACTAGCAAAGGCAAGGAATGATTTTAATTAACTAAATTTATTTTTTAACAATTGCATTCATTTATATAGTGCATTGTGTTCAGGTTTACCTCCAACTTTTATTTTTCTTCCTTTTTTTTTTAATCCCTTTCCACTGACTCATTTCCTCTTTGCATTCATGCTTTTTTGCTGTGGTTAGAGAGCCATTAATTTTAACAAGGAATGTCTGAGAGTGTTTCGCATTGCCCTTTGAAGATATGAAGGAGTGGATCTTAGGGAGGATCAGGTGTGAACTATAATTGAGAATGGTTTAGCTATTGTGGCAGTACCTTGATCACAATAGACTTTCTCATGTGGCTTGCTGCTGCCATCTCTCTTTTGTGCGCACACTTGTATTTCCACAATGCTGTAGTGAAACATGAAGTCCTTCACCATATGTGGCCTCTTTTTCTTAGAATCCCCAATCTCTGAAACTAAGAACATAAATCTTCTATTGCTTATAATATAAGTGGTCTGTGCTATTCTCCTCTACTTCCAGAAAATGAAGTTAAACGGTAGCATAAACATTCTGGAAAATAGTATGTCTCTATAGATACCTGCATATATAAAATAATTCTTATTTATTTAAGAACAATAAGAAATGAAAGTAGGAAATTATTATATAAACACTTTAGGTGTTTTATTAAATCATCAAGATGTTGTCTGCTTTCTAAATTAAAGAAGTGTAAAGTCTAAAATCTTATATTTAAGAGAAAGTTGAGAAATCATCATACAAGAAGCCTGTTTTTAGCAGATAACTGGCAGATTAAATTAAATAAATGTGGTATATTAAATTGCTGTCTAAATTAAAACCAGACTCAACATAATTTATGCTGTAATTAGGTGCATTTTGAACTTCAGATCCCCTCAGTTTCTACCTCCTCAGTGCTGTATTAAAGATGGTACATGTCTGTCTCTCAGAATCTATTAGTTGGTAACAGTTCAGCAGTGAATAGTGTCCCATAAGTCTCTTCCTATTCATAGTTTATTTTGAAAGATTTGATATTGTACAGATCCAGCTCAGGGAGCCACAGGTACTGAACTGGATGTGTGGAATAACTGTGTTATACCCCAAAGATAATAATTCACATCCTTTCTCTCTAACTTCTGCTTCTAACTTCCTATTTGATTCCTATTCTGCAATGTTCTCTGAGATTTAGAGGGGTGGTATAAATGCTCTGTTTAGGGAAGTACACTCCAATATTATTTAATATAAGCATCTTGAGCTGCCTGGAGTTTCTGCATTCATTTCTGTTCATTTCAAAGGAAAGCTTCAACAATTAATGATATAAGTAGCATTTATCTATGAATATAAATGTGAATATTCAGATTTTTGTCATATAAATTTAGCTCAACTACAGTAGGAAGGTTCCTGGTAGAATCTCTTACCTCTTCAACATGGATTTTTGATTGAGTGTAGAGGACCAGGCATGTGTTCTTTCCTGTAGAGATCATATCAGACCTGACTCAGGAGTGGATGCTTATCCGGTAATAGTTATACCACTATTGCACTAGTTGGTACATCATGCCTGTAAGTTTGACATGGTGGTTGATGGAGTTCACAGCTGTGTAAGACCCATTGGTATCATTTCTCCCCCAGCAAGGTGCATAGACACTTCTGGAACTATGAAGACTGGCTGTCAAGGCAGAACTTCCAGCTAAGTTCAGATTTACGTTCTCTGTATCTTTCAAGGTAGGAGTGTGGTGTTTTCAATAATAATTTCCTAATCAGGAGAAATGATGATAGGCTCTCTAGTTTGATGTGGGGATTTCCCTTTGTATGTGGTGAATACCAATGGCTAATAAAAAATCAGCCAGGGCCTATTGCAGTGCAGAATAGGGCAAGGTGGAAATTTCAAGCAGATAGAGAAAGAGAGAGTAGGTGGAGTCAGGACGAGAAGCCAAGTAGCCACCTTTGGATACAGATGCTGTATGCTGAACAAAATCTTACTGGTAGGCCACAACAATGTGGTGATACACAGATGAACAGAAATTGGTTAATTTAAGATACAATAGCTAGCTAGCAATACACTTAGGTGATTGGTCAGGCAGTGTTTTTATGAATACAGTTTCTGTGTGGTTATTTCTGGTATGGGTGGCTGGAAACAAATGAGCAGCCTCCAACTACAGATTGACACCCAAACAACTGGGGTTAATCTGAGTGGCAAGCCACCGACTTCAGGTCTGGATGCTTATGTGCCCCCTTGTGGTTGGGAGGAAAGTAGCTAAGACAATGTCCGCAGCTCAGTGCTCCCCATCCGGGCAGGCAATGGGAGCATGGTGTATTCCTATTGCTACGTACAGAGATATTTCTGGACCAAGCAGTGTGCAGCATATCAGATTGAAGTTTTACTCAGTTAAAAAGGGTTTATATTCTGCTCAGTGCTGCTCAGAGTTGAGGTGGTGCGCATGGTTCCTACACGGTGGTTCCAAAACTGTCAGGTTTGTTCACTATATTGAAAGTATGAGAGATGCCAAGCCATCATCCAGGGCTGCTGCAACCACACTGCATACCATTTTAAGAAGTGCTCCTGGTCAGAAAAGATTACAGATATGCGTGCAAAAAAGACAAATCCAGATGGAAAAAACTGCTAAATGGGTCACAGTGGTGGATAAATCTACATAGGCTAGAGAGAGAGGAGAAAAAGAGCATAGAAAAAATAAAAGAAAGCCTCACGTACTGGCTTTGTAGGAGCCTAGGCAGTTTGGATGCTCAACTTACTAGACCTGGATGGAGGTGGGGGTTCCTTGGACTTCCCACAGGGCAGGAAACCCTGATTGCTCTTCAGGCTGAGGAGGGAGGAGTACTTGATTGGGGGAGGGGAAGGGAAATGGGAGGCGGGGGCAGGGAAGAGACAGAAATCTTTAATAAATAAATAAATAATAAAAAAAGAAGAAGAAAAAGACACAGAGTCCAGATGGTCATAGATTAAAGGAGTAAAGAAAAGCAAGCCATGTAAAGATGGAATATACGTAGGAAGTCTGGATTATGTATATTATTGTGTTTTCTTTGAATTTTTTGACTGTGAATGAGCTAAGTTCAGAGAGACATTTCATTGTATAGGCTGCTGAGCTAAACCAAAATATATATTTAAAAGGTATCTTGTCTAAGGATGTGTTGCTTTAGAAAAGCAGTTCTACTTTTGTTTCTTCAGAGGATGAGACCCTGTGGGTTTTTTCCAGACTAATGTGATTTGATGGACCAAGACACCCTGAAAGGTCTTCATAAACCGCTAAAATTACTTTGCTAAACATATGGGGAAATCTCATACTCATAAGAAAGTATCTCACATCTGGTGCTATGATTTTGTTTGATAAAATATGGATTGTATGGGCAGCATTATCAATATGTGTAGGATATTTCCAGACTGATTTTTAATTTGTAATTTTTAAAAGGGGGTCTTACATGTCAGGAGCCGTTTCCCCCAAAATTACTACAGGAACCATTGCCATGAGGAGTTAGCAGAGAACCCCACTCACCCCTAACAATAATTAGAATTGTTTTACTGGCAGAGCCTATCCCACACCCAAATTAGCTGTTAATAGAGAGCTATCTGTTAGAGGAACCCGCCCCACATTCCAAACTATCTAGAGAACTAGGTGTGTCAACTCGTGACTTCCTGGCAGAGGAATCGTGACCTGACCTATCATAACCTCCTGGCCTATGTGACCGATGTGGACCACGCGGCAAGAGACCATGCCCCTGCGCCCCCCCCCCCAAATTCCTCATCCTATATAAGCTGTAACCATACTCAAATAAACGGAGGCTTCCACAAATGTGCCTGGCCTTCTTCTTCTCTCCGTCCATGTCTTTCAGATAGCGCCTCTCCGGGACCCTGGAATTGCTAACTGCCAGGCGGGTTACAATCCCTAGACTCAGAGACCCGCGTTTACACTTACAAAGCAGTAATTTTCTGCATTAGTTGAATCTCTACTGCTGTGATAAAGCACCATGACTAAAAGCAACTTAAAGGCAAGTTTATCTTTACTTACGTTTCCAGAGGCCTAGAGTTTGTAATGACAGGGAATTCATGCAGGAGGAGGAAACTGAGAGATCTGCACATAGGAACCTGATTTTCCAAACAGGATGGAATGTTATAAATACACAAAGCTATAAGTACACAAAGCCTGCCCCCAGTGGCATACTTCTTCCAGCAAGGCTTCCATAAAGGTTCCGCATCTCCCCCACATTGTTCTGCACACTAGCCACCATGTGTTTAAATACTTGAACCAATAATGGTATTTCTCATTTAGACTACTGTAATTTCCATATGGCCTTTTTATAGATGGTTTTGGCTTTTTCTCTGTTCTGATCACCTTATTTCTTAGGTTTCCCCACCACCATTCCCACTTGAACTTTCCCACTACCATAATTTCCATTTTCTACATTCATCTGAATTTTATTTTGCTATTTCTCTATTCCTTACAGCAAGCCCCAAGTCATCATTCTACTTTTTGTGGATTCTTTAAGTCTTATAATTAAATGTATTAAATAAAGAAGTAAAAGCTGGGTTAAAATGTACTGACTGAGATTGAGTATATATTTTTCTAATTCTGTCAGGTAATTTGTAAATTTAATTTTATAGCTTAATAATATTTATGTATATGTATAATTTTATTGTGTATTTGTAGTACATTTTCATTATCTATTGATCAGTTGATTGACATTTAGGCTGATATTATGAGGCTTAGAGTTTGTTCTCATGTTTATCAAAGCAAGATTATATTAAAATCAAGGTTAAAGATTTTGTTACCATAAGAATATTTTTCTTCTTATTTGTTAAAAATAATTGAAAC
The DNA here is from genome assembly GCF_037038515.1 of Microtus pennsylvanicus. Taxonomy (NCBI): domain Eukaryota; kingdom Metazoa; phylum Chordata; class Mammalia; order Rodentia; family Cricetidae; genus Microtus; species Microtus pennsylvanicus. The sequence continues at coordinate 38,319,101 of NC_134590.1, forward strand.
TGGAAAGCATATATCAAATCAGAATTAAGACTTTCAAGATTCCAAGCACATAAATTATACCTTTTCTATTTGAAAAAGAAAAAAAACTAAGGAGAGACATTTAAAATCTCTTCTCATTCTTTCTTGTCTAATATTCTCAGGAGAAATCTTTGAGCCTCTGATAATAAAAACAAACAGGCAAATAAACCCATAGAAGACCGAAGATTGAATGACTACGAAACATTCTTCTGTAAGGAGTATAACATTTTAGGATGAAAATAAAATTTCAGATGAAAGTAAAGCAGAAAAGAAACCTTGGAAACTTTTGAGAGGGGAAAATTAGAACAACATCGAGTATATGTTCATGTTTGTGGTTTATACAGTAAAGAGGATACAAAGGCAGAAAGTAGGTGTCAGTGGGAACTGAAAATGTTGAGAACATTGTGCTGCTTAAAGAAATTGACTTTATGGTTCACTACTTTGGAACTGATTAGATGTGGGGAATAGGGCACAGATTCTTTTCTGTATTTGCAATACCTTCTGCATTCAACCATATTTTCACCTATCCCTTCAATTCATGTTTTTCTGATATTCAAAATTAAACATTGCAATTCTTTTTTTACGGGAAACATTTATCAGATGACAGTCTAAATGGCACACAAAGATACTGGTGTTCTTGCTTTTTCAAGACAAGCTCTTACTGTGTTATCTCATTATCAGTTCTGTGCTGGTAGACTATGAGCTGCTGGGTTCAGGGACTGATCATCTGCTCTTCTCTTTCAGTGTTTGGTTTAGGATTCAGACACATGAAACTCTAGTTCCAGAAATAAATGGAAAGTTTCTAACATATTTTGATATGGTTTTGGTAAGATGATGGTTTGACAGAATGTCAATGTTATCAGTCACCAGTACAAAGTAGACACTGATTCAAGACGTGAAAAAAAGAGCTAAAGTTCATTTAGTTTGGTGTTGAGTTCAACATTTTACTCTTGTAAGTGTATCAGTTCTTGGTGTGTTGTGGAAGGTACACTTTAAATGCATTATAAAGTCTTTAGAACTCACTCATTGGAGAAGAATCTATTTTAAAATATTGGAGAGGAGTGAACTGACAGAGAGGTATGAGAAAAGCTAGAAGAGACATTTGTACATATTCAAAACTAGCAAAGACAGCAGTTACTACAACCCATATCCAGTGTCACTGGAGAAGGTACTGGAAAACAGAAAACATGAATGTTGCAGCCTCACAACTTCTGGTTTGTAACTTAAAAGCATGACAGAGTTAATGCTTAGTAACTTTCAAACACATAGAAAAACTGCTTCTACTGTTCTTATTCATATTTATGTGGATCTGTGAACTATAATTTTGGCAGTGAGGAAATAGCCTGAGACCTTAGTGACCAATCATTTAAATGCATATCTGAACAAAATGAAAAGTCGAGAACTCAGACTACAAAATGTTACCTTGGAATATTTTTACATACATTAAGTTGAAGTGGTTTCAGGCTAATTTGTGTAACTTACTGATGCAATACAACACAATTTGTTAGGTTGAAAGCCAGTGGAGTTTTTTTCTTCCCACCGGGAACCTATAAACGACAAAGTGGTGATTTAGATAATATATTTGTTAAATTAATGGAGATAATCTTTTCTTGTTTTATTTGTGTTAAAGCATTGAGAACTGTATTTCATTTTCCCTTTAAGATGGCTAAAAATATTTCTTTGATACTGGCCAAACAAAATTGAATTCCTCATACAGCATTTTAAATGTTAATCAGAGACAAAGCCAGCACTCGCCGGCAAGGGCTTTACTTTAGAAACCAACATTTACATTGCACTTTTCATTTGAAAAGCCATTTTGAAACATAAATTAATCTTTACAACACTGCTGAGAAGTAGTTAATGGCAGGAAGGATGATCATTACTCCCATATTACAGACGAGTAAAGCTACCCTGCAAGCTTAGTGACCAAATTAAAATTATTGCTCATGTGTCAAATCATTTATGACTATCCCCATCTGATATTTCATGCTTCAAGTTTTTAATGCATAATCATCTCTTGGATGGCTAAATGCATTGCTCCCAGTCTTTATGAGAAAGAAAAAAATGCTGAGGTAATAAGACATGCACAGAGAGTTTGGTCAGCACATGAAGGAATATCATCACCTTCTCCTGAGTACACAGTGGTGACAAAACATACATCACTGACACCCCTCAATTCAATTAAGCAAAGATCTCCCTGTCAACAGCTTGACATGCTCACCTAGGGAATGCCACGGCCTCCCGTGAAATCAATATTCAAGTTATGAGACACTGACAGTTTAACAGATGAGTGAGCGTCCCTTGATTTTTACCTGCCTTTGCTACAGAACTGAGAAATCTGAACAAACACACTTCCTTAAGTTTGAGGGATGCAGCTGTGTGAGGTAAATAGGGAGAATATTACAGTGCATCGAAGGATACATTAATAAAATTCTGATAAGTGACAAAGGAATGTACTTCTCTCTCAAGTGGTTCAATAAAGTTGACTCTTGGTGATTTAGAAAGGCACATGGTCACATGTAAGCAGGTCCTCTGGAAACAATTTCTGCGAATCTTTAGTCCCATGTACATCTCAACGATCTCTAAGTTTCTTATATATTAGACAAATTTCTTTTTATTCCTAAATCTACAAAATGATTCACAGCCAACTCTATGAATTGGAAAGGAAAATATTTTAAAAGTTTAGTGGGAAATTTTGACAAATGTCATTATTTGTCAAAAACTTTCCTTTGTGTTGAAAGTATCTCTACTGACATAATTGTGCTTTCTTATCCTCTTCCCAACAATTCTATTCTCTGATTTTCCTTTTAGGTTTAAATCTTCTTGGAGATCTTATATAAGCTACCTCCTTGGGCTATGGTATTTGTGAACTAAATGAAATGGCAAAGATCAATATGCAGAGGACCTAGGCACATATTAGGACATGAGTTAACTGGGAAATCCCATTTAAATGTTGAGCATGGCAAGGGAATTTTATTGTAAGGTCTGGAGAATTGAAAGGACGAGGTTTTGTTGGCTTTGGTATTTGTTTTCATGGTGGCTTGGAGAACAGAGCTTTTTTTGTGTTCAAAAAGTGTTGTTTCTCTAATTACATTCTATAAAAACAAAATAAGAAGGGAACTATAAGTTTGTATAATTGAATATAAACAGAACAATAAAAAATGGTTAGCTGCATTCCATTATTCTTTATTCTCCTTTGGAGTAGTTCATATGTGAGAAGGAAAATATAGGATAAGTTCCAAGCTTTATAATTAGTATATTAACAGAAAAACAGTTGGAAAATGAGAAAATTTAAGACACTCAGAAATTCCAGTTTCAGCAATATGTATCTAATTATATATTAAGAAAAGTAAAGACAAAACAAAAAAGAAGACAGGGTCATTTGAGTCATGATGGAGGTTCTTGCTGGATGGTGTGCTAATCCACAAAAGCTTTCTCATTTTTCTTTTTTGTTTAAATATTGTCCAATGAAGTTATTATTCTTTTTAAATTCTGAACCAGTGTCAGACTTAGAAAATAGAAAAAAAAGGAATAATAAGAATGATGACTATATGTTTTGGAAAAAGCTTAAATATTTCCTCTTTATATTTTTAAAACTTCTTTTCTTACATTGAGTCAATAAACATTTGAACATATAGTGTATAAGATATAGGAATATATCATTTCAACATTTTGCATTTTCATAAAGTATAAACTTATTCTTTTTACAGAACTTACAGTTTTGGTGTTTTTTATTTTTGATACATACACATATACATACATATATACATACATATATTCTTTAAGTAGGTACCAACAAAAAGATCATGTGACACAGATTATTTCAGTATGTATTTCAGTAATTCTGAACATGTACCTACTTGGAGTTGGTTTATCTCCATGGCAACTGGATTTCTAAAGTTTATTATTTTTGTCTCCATCACTTTAATTTGGTTGCTTTCCTCTCTGTAAGGGATTCCAGACATAAGACACTTGGAAGATAGACAGAGTTTACAACTTTATGTTGCTGGGACATTGATGGCCTGGACAATCCAGCTATGTTTCCATCTATTTATGTGATCACTGCACAGTTTTCTCTGTCTGTTGTCTTCATGTACCTGCCTAACCTGTAGATTCAGAACTTCCAGTCTTGGGTCAATGTAACACTTTGTTCCAATGTTTGAATTTTTCATTTTCCTTTGAAAGTAGCAGCAAACCCATCAACTTCTACCATAAAAATATTGATTTGGAATCTTTTATGATGCATACTGTTGCTTCTTGAAGCATTAGGCTCACCCGCTAAAGCCCAGAAGCAAAATTGCCGACCTTTTTAGAAACAGAGCAAGCTATCCACAATGCCACCCAGTTCTGTCATTATAATTATGGGTAAAAAATTCATGGCTTCAAAACAGTTAGATCTATTTGAAGATAAACACAGATATAAACGTGCCTCAGCATTAGCACAATGTCCTGTCTCCTGAGTGCCGCCAAACATCTGTGTTGGAATGAAAGAAGCAAACACTCCACCAGGCTCCGGATTCCCCATCTCTGCACATGTGTTCTGAGATCACACACCAGGGTGTATGCAAACAAATAATGAGAGAATGTAGTGATCAGTACGACTCATTAACCAAATCCTGTGTGGATTCCTGTTGGCAGTTTGCGTGCTGACACGAGCCTTCTGAGTGCTTTGGTTGTGAACAAAAAACAAACTCTAATCAGAGTTAAGGATGATAACATTTTCATTTCTAGGTATTTCAATGAAACTTTTTCGTTTATAGTTATTAGTAGCTGAAATAGGGAAAGACTGGCATCATCTTATTTATAATGGAATCTACATTATAATATTCAAAGTATTACATAGGGGCTATAAGTACATCTACTAGCAATGTTACCCTTAGTATATATTGTTTCTATGAAAAAAAGCTTTGCACATCTATGGTCCACAAATATGTGTTTTTTAAAATTGTTCATCAAACCAAATCCCTGAGACTAGAGTGAATAAGTCTGGACAAAACATCATTCTTAAGAGCATCATTTACTAATTTACATTTATTATTTGTCACATACTATGTTAAGGACTGGGATATAATGAGAAGTAAAGACAGCAGGATTTCTCTCTGAAACATGCAAGGACCCCATGGGAAAGAAAACTTTAATTATATGATTAAAAACTACTTCTCAAGTAAGTGCTAAGAAATGAGAGTGATTAATTACTAGTCAATTAGTCAAAGAGGAAAGGGAAGAGTAATTCATGTCTAGGAATTAACACTTGTGCAGTTCTTATGGTAAAGGTGTTCGGATAGGATAGTGACTTCTGTGGAGAGTCAGGTAGAAATGCAACTGCAAATGGGGTTGGAGAAATAAAACCAAGCTAGGCGTGTGGTTGTGTTATAAAAGCAATAGGAAGCCACAGAGAAAGAACACGTTGATGTGGCTGCAAAGTATAAGGAACAGAACTGATCAGCATTGTGGGTGGATAAAGATGAGCACATATGTACTACGGATTATGTCTTCATTCACAAATGTTTGGGGCTTTTGTGATAAGAAATATCTGTTAATCTTTAAGACTTTTAATAATAGCTGAGTGATAAGATTGTTCTTATCACTATGTTTAGATTGCATCGCAGGAAACAAATAGCCTGAGAGCATAAATTGGTAACAATACCTATGGCAATATCCTTATATCATGAAATGCTGAGACCAGATGGAAGGGTCAAAAGGGGGAGTCATTTTTTTCTGCAGGGGCTGCTCAAGTATATCATTGTTACACCAGAGGGGATGAAGTTGGTTGCTGGTTCAGGTGTCTACAGCTTACATTTGAAGACTTTTGCTTTCCTCAGAGCAACATATACCACAGGTCTGCCCTCGATGATCAAAACTCACTGCATCTGCGGATGTTGTAAAAGATTTCAGGAGGTTATCAAAGAGCACATCTTCCCACTCAGGTACATGATGTACTTGTGAGGCAATAGCCTCTTTTCATTTCCTATTGCTTTCCTTATGAGCAGTAGTCCCTTCACCCACCCTCTCATTGGGTCGGTTTCTACACTCACGCATTTATTTTGTAATCAAAGTCTTAATAAAGCCCTTTTCATGGTCACACTTTTGTTTGTTAATATTTTTTTTTGTCTTGAGTAGACAGGCTGAGAATATAAAACTAGAGCTGGCAGTATGAAATGTTGCTGGTACTGACCATAACCAAGAGTAGGAATTGATACCACAGAAGGCAATTAGCAAGCAAGGGATAGAAGACGGCAGCAAAGGTATAAACGCCTAGGAGCTTTTGTGCTCAGTAGAGTTCCCGGAAGCTGTAGGTAGTGGCTAGCTAGATCTTGCTACTTAGAAAACAAGAGTCTTGTTAACATCCTAAAGTCATTGTCACTCAAGGCCCAGGACTGCTAACTCAAAGTAAGATCAGCTGATGTTAAGGACTGCTGAAGATAGGAAAGTTGTACTTTGCTTTTTTTCTGGTTTCTATCTTAACTGAGGAAAAAAAAAAACCCTTCAGCTTATTGATAGCAATGACAATCTTAGGAGTAGTGAAGGCTGGATATTCCATTCAATTACATGGACAATTTAATCATCCAATTATACCTACATAATGAAGTTCTAACAAAAAGTCTGAACCTCAAAGCACAGGTTAATTTCCTGGGTTGTCAATATCAGAGGCTTAGATTAATACCAAGAGGATTATACCTGCTGAAATGACTCAAAGATTCTGCCCCATACAATGCTTTCTTTTCATGGCGATTGCCCTGTAATAAATGCAAATATGAGCATAACAGGTTTCCATGAGTCAATGAAGCATCATACAGTATTATTGAATTTGAGGGTGATTTGGGGAAACTATACTGTGATAGTTCATGTTATATGTCAAATAGGCAGAGTCATAACAGAGAGTTGCACGAACATAATTTTTGATATTTCTGTAAAGATGTTTTTAATGAAATTCATATTTAAATTGTTAGATTTGGGATTGGCAATTTTGCACAATATTGGTGGGATTTATGCAATCAAAGAAACATCTTAATAGAACCAATGCTAAATTCCTCAGAGAAAGAGGTAATTCTGTCAGCAGAATGAATATTATGTGGGCTCAAGGTGCCCTTCTTCTTTAGTCCACAAATTTTGTACTTGTCAATCTTTTACAATTCTCTTTTCCTGTCTCTCAAGTGTGTGTGTGTGTGTGTGTGTCTGCATTCTATTTATTTTATTTTTTCTGGAGACCCTTGACAAAGAGACCAAACTTGGTAGTTGATATGGGTAAACTATGCTTTCTCTGTTTGTAGTAAGAACATTTACTTCTTTACTGAGAATCAATACTCATAGGTAGATTTGGCAGAATCTAATAGCAGGACCTTACGTTTTCTGTGTAGGTAACATGGAAGTAAAAGAAACTTATACACTCTTTAAGAGCACATGGCTTTAAAATAACTGAGGATAAACATATTATATAGTGATTTTTTATTTATATTTTAATAAATAAAGCTTGCCTGAAGATCGGAGAATTCAAACATTTACCGTACTCAGCCTTACAGACCAGGCAGTCGTGACAAACACCTTTAATCCCAGTAGCTACAGTAGTTTGCCACAGAAACCAGGCAGTAGTTGTGCACACCTTTAATCCAAGCCCTAGAACGGAGTATAAGATGAGAGGAGACATCTCTCACACACAGTTTCATTCTGAGAATCACTGGAGGCAGGATCGCCATTTCGTACTGAACTAGAGGTAAGAGCCAGTGGCTTCCTGTTTTACTTTTCTGACTTTCAAGTTGAACCTCAATATCCTTCCCTGTTTTTCTTATTAATTTTGCTACATGTTAATTTAGGAGATAATTATTGGGTAGAATCAAGAAAGTCATTAGAAGTGGGTGAGGGATGAAAACATATAAAGTTGAGTAAATTAGTGATGGTATGAATGTTTTTCAGAATCAGAGAGCACACTGGTTTGGAAGGAGTAACGTAAGTTGTATAAACTGAAGTAAGAAAATTTTCATACCCTGAAAGTATGAGAGGATTCATGGTAAATTATAATCCTTTCAGTGGAAAATGAATTTGGCATCACAAATTTATGGGAATCTCAGGATGGCCCAAAGTGGGGCTTCTTATTATGTCTTTATTGATATTATCTTTCCACCTTCATCATCAATTTAAGAACCTACTAACTACAATTGATCCAGGATTTGCAAATATTTGTAAGGTATACCTCACACTCAATGAAGTACTTGAAAACTTAATCGAAGAACACATCAAAAAAGTTTACCGTGCATGATCATGTTGGCTTCATCTCAGAGATAAAGGCATTGTCCAACATGTATAAATCACATAAATTGGCTAAAACACAAATGCACATGCTGATTTTATTAGATACAAAAAAAACCCTTTAGATAAAATCCAACATCCCTTCCTGGTAAAAGTCCTGGAAAGACAAAGGATACAAAGGACACACTTCAACATATCAAAGACGATTTATAGCAAATTCACAGTCATTACCAACCTAAGTGGAGAGAAATTAAAGCATTTCCCCTAAAATCAGGAAAAAGATAAGGATGTCCACTCTCTCCATTAGTATTTGAGGCTTTAGCCAACCTCTTATACTCTTGAGCGGAGAATAGATTAAAAACATCCCCTTCAGACATGCAGAGCAGTTCTATCAGTATTTGGATTTGGAAGATTATGTCTGGAAATCTGTAATTCCATATTCTAAAGGAAGACCACAATTAGTATCATTTGTTCAAATTGTATGCCATTTAGCATCTTCCTCTGATGACTAGTCCACTTACACAAGAAGTACAGTAAATCATGGGCATTGCGGTGACATATTTCATTGGTCTGGGAAAGAATTGCAACCACATTAACTGTGATCCCTTTTTACATGTTTGAAATTCTTTTAGTCTGTCAAATTATTTGATCACAAAACATTTTTAAAAAGTCTCATTCAACTATCGTTCGACAGGAAACTATTCTTTTCCTGAATGGATATATTCGCTTTATTTTTTTATTTTTTTTATTTTTATTTTTTTTAATTTATTTATTTATTAAAGATTTCTGTCTCTTCCCCGCCACCGCCTCCCATTTCCCTCCCCCTCCCCCAATTAAGTCTCCCCCCAGCCCGAAAAGCAATCAGGGTTCCCTGTCCTGTGGGAAGTCCAAGGAACCCCCACCTCCATCCAGGTCTAGTAAGTTGAGCATCCAAACTGCCTAGGCTCCCACAAAGCCAGTGCGTGCAGTAGGATCAGAAACCCATTGCTTTATTTTTTTTTCAGAGAAAATGGAGACATCAAGGCACATGCAATTCTATGGCTGAGAAAATGACTCAATTGACCAAGTGCTTGTCAATCAAGCATGAGGACCAAAGTTCAGTTCCAGCACTTTTGTAAAATGCTGGTCATGTCAGTATTCACCTGCAACCCCAACAATAGCTCGGGGCAGACATAGATGTATTATTGATGTTCATTATCCTGTTAGATTAGGTAAATCAATGAGTTTTGTTTCCAGTTATGAACCATGTCTCAAAGAAGATTGAGATAGATCAATAAAGGTATCCCTGGCCTTTACTGTGGATACTTACACATTTACATATGCACCATAATGCACTTGTGAACACATCTGCACAAACATAATACACATGTATAACACACACACACATCAGAGAACACCATACACATGATGAACCATACACTCAAAAGGAAAAATGAGACATATGTAATACCATGTGAGAGACAGAATAATTACTACCAAGAATATAGAAAACTTTTGGTAGTGGATGTCATGTGACTGAATTCTAATCTCTTTTTATGACTTCTAATAGTGTTCCTTACTGTCCAGAGAATGATCTGACAGATATCTTTTCTGTTTCATATGAATGAGTAATTTTAGCATGTTGCTGAAGTTAAAGAAGAAAGTAGCAAGTAGCAGATAGAAACAGGAGATAGGTAGCAAGGCATTAACAAATATGGCACTTCCAACATACAGCAGAAGTTATTGGGAAAACTTGTTTGAAAGAACAAACAAAGGTAATGTCATCAAAAGGTGGGGCTTATAAACCCAACAGAGAAAGAGAGGCTTTACTCTAATTCCCAATTGAGAGTCTCTCTTAATGAGCTTCTAGTTTCCTGTTCTAACTGAAGCCAGAAAGAAAGGAAGGAAGGAAGGAAGGAAGGAAGGAAGGAAGGAAGGAAGGAAGGAAGGAAGGAAGATGGGATAACAGTAGGAATGTGTGTTGTCAAGGATACAATGCTCTTAACATCCTTAGTTATTTGCTGCTGTTTTGTGTTTTCCATAAGAAACTAAAGGGCACAGTCTGATCCAGGACAATGATTTCAGTGCATTCTTTACAGAAATACAGTTGGGTCTGAAAGAGAGGAGGCCCTCCTTGCTCCTAGAGTCTGCCTTCAACAGCTTAAATAGCACATGGTGATTTAGTAATGTATATTATACAAAGTAGCCGAGACCAGTGAATTAATAGAACTATAAAAGAATCCGTAACCTTGTCTCTAGCCTTAATCCGTGTTGCAAGGTCCAGGTATATCTTATTGCCTTCCCATAGGATTTACAACACGTCATATTGGAACCTCACCATAATTTTATATTAGAAAATTTGTGAAAGGAACAATTCTGGCAAGCAAATCCAACTCAAATCATGCTAAATGTATGTTTTATGTTTTAAACTGCCTAGATGCTTATAAGGATTTTATGACAGTTATTTGAGAAGTATCTCAGAAGTAGACTTTCCAACCTAGCAGCAAAGTTGTTTAATGCAAAGTGTGAATATATATATATATATATATATATATATATATATATATCCTTAAGTATGCCCAGATTAGTGATAACAATGCCCATATTCTTTTAAATTTGTTTATTTTTTGAATATTACACAGTCTATATTCTTTATTGTTTCTTTTCAAGATCTCACAATCACATGTAATGAATAGACTTCCTGGACTCATAATCTCTTTTCATTATATATTGCACTAATGTACATAAAGTTTTGGGTTCATTGTGGAAACAGAAATTAGGGAGCATTGGTTGTTTACTGTTAAGAATCAAGAGATGTTTAAAGCTCTTTTCATCAGTTTACAATGTAGATTTTCAATGAGATGTTAATACAATGTACATCATTCTTCAATCGAGGAGCAGTTGTAATGTCAGAAGCGAGTAACTGCCGAGGTGTCATCTTAAGGACTGCTACAGAAAGGAATATTTTCCTTGCATCACTATTAATATATGGTCATGAAACAGCTCAAAGCTAATTTGAGTTTTACAGAAATGAGAACGAATTAACTGAGAACACCTTAAGCACTTGCAGTTGAGACCTTTTGAATTTGCTTAATTTCTTAAAATACAAAATGTACCTATATAAGTCTGGTGTGGGAAGTCCTTCTGTATATGTGTTGCTTTTGTTGGCTAATGAATAAAAAATGCTTTCAGCTTAACAGAATATAGCCAGGTTGGAAAAGATAAATATAGAGAGAAGACTGAGTCAGAGAGAAGTCATGTAGCCACCACAGAGATAGACGCCTCTTCCAGAGCCAGCAGAAACTTTGCCACTAGGCCATGACCTTGTGGAGGTGCACAGACTAGTGGAGATGGGTTAGTTTAGGATATAAGAGCAAGCTAGAAATATGCTTAAGCTATTTGCCAAACAGTATTGCAAATCCTATAGTTTCTGTGTGATTATTTTGAGTCTGAGCGTCTGGGAATGAACGAACAGTCTCCGCCAACACGAGTCAATTATTTAAAGTGTTCTAAGGTTATCTTTCACCCAGAATAAAAATGTTAAATTATCATTTTATGTGTGAAATGAGAGATTTAAATGTGATAACTGTGAATGTGCTAAATTTGTGAGATATGTGGGAAATTAATAGTAACATCGAGTATAAGATTTTTAAAATATAGAAATCTGTGTAGTTCTTTAAGTATGAAGTATAGTCTTTGTCTAAGTGGACAATCAGCTGGTATCAGAGGACTGGCTCATTATACAGAAATAAACCCAAACTGCCTACATTAGCCAGTGTTTCTAGACACTGTCATGCACCATTAGTGTATTAATAACTGCCAAGTGAAATAGGGGAAAACCTTCAAGTTCAAACTATGGTGGCATTAGCAACTAAAATCTGTTTGAGTCAGGTGATGGAGTAACTTGACTTTACAGTTAATTAGGAATGTGGGAACGACTGAGTTAGATCATTAACTTCACGTGATCTAACTCAGTGCTTCCCCACATTCCTAATTCTTGGATCCTTTAAGATGATAGTTCCTTGTGTTGTGGTGATGCTCAACCATACATTATTTTTATTGGTATTTCATAACTTTAATTTTCTACTGTTAGGAAATGTAATATAAACATCTGTGTTTTCTGATGATCTTCGGTAATCCTTGCCAAAGGGTCCTCCGTCGACTCACAAAGAAGTTATGTCGCACTAATTGAGAGTTGCTGAGTTAATAGATAATGACACAGGGTACGAAAACGTATGATACTCTCTTGAAAAATACATTGCATGGCACAAGAAAATAAAGTTTAAAATTGGCCTTTTGACACTTTTTTGAGAACAATTTTCATGCAATCACCAATGTTGATTTTTATGAAAATTAATTGTTGAACTAAATATCTAGTATATTGTCACAATCTGCCATGACGCCTTATATTCCAGCTTGTCCATACACCACCATATTCAAGACAAATTGTCGATGATATTTTGATGTCGCACTGTGTCTGATAATTAGTAGGGAGCAGCTCAGTGGTGGCTGAGGCAATTATAGAACTAGAGGTTGCTTTGTTGAAGTTGAGATTATAATGAAAGGGTCAAACTTTCCCAGAACTGGAGATGGAGATTGAGACGGAGCACAGGATGCTGTCAAGACTGGAAGTGTAGACTCCTATTTTGATCTTGAGGTCTTGGATATAAGGGAGTACTAGCCTTTCATGTCTATCTGATTATACTTTGTTCTTTTTCTCTTTTTATCACGGGGAGGTGGCTTCTTCTCATAGGCAGTGTATCTGACCCATGCTATGAGTAATTAGCTTAAGGTGATAATGATATACTCATTTTATCTTATCATCCATAGCATTGGCGGGAGTTACAGTAACCATATCTAGCCAAAAGAAACAGATTTTATATTAGAAAAATGACCTAAAAACAGAAAGAAAAAACTATAAAGAAAAAGTTCTCTGATATCTAAACTTATTTTTAGGCATTGAATTCCCATGTACGACGATGATTTGGAAATGGAGATCTTCTGTGAAATTGGCAGAAAACAAGGAGAATTGTGAAGAAGTTCAGCTAGAGTTGTGACAGCACTAAGAGGCTAAAATGACTGGAATTTTCTACAGTCAGCCCTTTCCCCTTATAAAAGGCTTAAGCCATTTTAGCTGGCAGCTTTTATTTATGGCCCAGTGTGTCCCACTGAACCTTGACTCTCGTTGCTCTCCCTGTGCCCTCAACCTCCTTTCTCTGCCCTGCTGTCTTGCTCTGGGTCCTGAATGGCTGACCATTACAGACTACATCACCAGGAACTCTTTGCCCTCTAGTTTCTGGATGGCATCAGCTAATAGAACACTCCAGAAGATCAGAGTAATTTTTTTTTCAGCTGTGGCTCTGGACGTGGTTTTGGCCACAATTGGCTCTAAAAGATGCTAACTCTGGCCTGGTGGAATTTATATCTCAGGGACAGCTCTCGACTGAGTATAATGACCCAGTTTCCTCCTCTACACTGGGGCATAGAATCACTGCTTTGCAATTGCTACTCCTTGGTGTCTCAACATATGTTTTTTATGCCACTCATGTTTGTCTTTACTTTTAAAAATAGTTTCTTTCTAAATCAACCACAGTTGAGAATGCTTTCTACTTTTCACTAGGCTCCTGACTTTTCTGTATACTTTCTAAGAAGCCACTTCAAAAGTTTTAACAAGTGCATCAGAATAAAGTTCTTTCATTTCTTTTAAAATTGATAATAATACTAGACCAATACAAATGTTTATAATATGGTTGGGAATATTAACCCAAGTACCACTGAGATACCATAACACATAGAGTATCACAAAATATACAGATAAAACAACAGAGTATGCAGAATTTTTCATGCTAAAAATCTGAGATCAAGATATAAGCAGGGTGCATTTCTTCTGAAGACATTCGCCATAATTTTCGTCTTGCCTCTGGTGACTTATTAACTCACAGTGATCTTCCACTGTGCACACATTACTTTCCGTGCCTTTACAGAGTTCACCCAAGATTTCTTCACTCAAGATTTCTAATTCCAGAATGAATGCTCTAAATCTCTAAAGAGCAAGAGTGAGTGATAGCTAAGACTCGTGCTATCCTGGCAATTTTTTATGTAATTGTTTTGATTAGGAAACTGGAAATCTTATATGAACACCAGGGTCAGTATTTTATTTATTGTTAAGCTGTCTTGGAACAAAAGAAATCCTAAACTACCAGCCTTTCATCATCGTAACAAAATTACCTAAAATAATCAACTTTTTTTAAGAGTAGAGATTTGTTTTGGTTCATGGTTTTAGAGAATTAAGTTTATGCTCTTTTGACTCCCTGCATTTGGGGTTATCATCTGACAATATAAAATGGAGGAAGCATATTCTGGAAGCATATCTCGTATTCCGTGAATATGAGATCAGAGTCCTGATAGCCTTTTCAAGTATATCCCCATCATTGACTTAACTTCCTCTTCTAGACCTTACTACTAAGATGTCACATCAGCTCACAATAATACAAATAATAGTTTGTATCAAAAGCTTTTACACATGGCTCCTTGATAGACACATTGTCAAAACAAAGTAATCTGCCAAATCAGGTTTTAGTTTGTAAAAAAATTCACTAAAAATTTAAAATTTTTATTAGAAGCTTTTTTCCATACAGAAATACTTTTAATATATCTCTCCTTCAACTCTTTCCAGATCCTTCTCACCTCTGCACAACAACTTTATGTTTTTTTCTCTCTCTGAAAAATAAAACAGGAACTACAACAACAAAAATAAAAAATGAAGATCAAAACAGACTTAAAAATAGAAAGTTAATAAGACAAAGAAAATTACAAAAATAAAATAAAAATTCAAACACAACTATGCCCAGAAAGAGCTACTCCTAGGCATGGGGCATGCCCTGAGGTATGGTTTATACGTACGATCATTGGATAAACTGATTTTCACTTTTCCAGTAGGTATCAGTTGCAAATAACTTCTTAAACAGAGATGAGACTTTGTGTCCCTTTCCCCCTCTCAGTGCTGAAATGTTGTCTGATTTGAACTGGTGCAGGCCTTCAGCATTCTGCCGAAGTCTCTGTGAGCTTATGTGTATATCAGTTTTATTCTGTGTTTAAGACTTTTCTTTGAAGACAGGGATTTAAGAAAAACTTTCCATTTAGGGCTGAATTCTCCAAAGTATCTCACTCTCTGCACATTATGCAATTGTGGGAATCTTTTTTTAATTACCATCTATATCAAGAAGAAACTACTCTGAAGAGTGTTTAGTGATGCACAAATCTATGGGTATAGCAATATGTTTTATGAGTGATTTTATTGTTATGTTCAATTAGCAGAATAATAGCAGGTTTTTCCCTGGGCCCATCACTTGTTTAGCCTCAGGTTCTTGGCCACTTTAGCAATGTAAATTATGCATTAAATTTCATGGAGTGTGTCTTAAATCCAATAGAAAACAATGGCTGGTTCCTCACGTAGCATTTTGTCTCTTTTGTACCAGAATCTTCTGGAGACACGTCTCTGTTGTAGGGCATGGGTTTCTTGCGGATGAAAATGATAATGACCTGTTGCTTCTCGGGGTGTGCAAAGTAATTTCTCACATCATGAATGCTTGTCCACTGGAGTGAAGCCTATGGCTGGAGATGATTTTGATTTTTCCCATGTTTGATGGTATAAGTAAGTTGTATCTTCAGCAACTGAGCTTTAACATTGGTTCTGGAGAAGCATCAATAGCATTGGAAAAGCCTGTGTTGTTTGAGTGCTTCATCGGGATTCCTTTGCCAATGACTCAACAGATGTAATGTACTGGAGGTTTTACTTGGTGGATTGAGATGTCTAATTAGGGGATTGCTGCCACTATTATATGGTGTTTCCAGGTAAATACTTGTCACATACACACATAAATAACAAAGTCAAAGACAAAGCAAGACCGACAAGCATGGACCCAGAGAAATTGTGGTAGCATTCATAGGACCAGCATGGGTCTGTGCTAGATAAGGTCCCAATGCTAAGAGGAAAAATGAATACAAGCCTCCATTATTAACTTAGAAGCTATCACCAATTGTAAATGAAAAAAAATTACTTCTTTTCAATATTGTCATTGGAGAGACAAAAAACGTATGTGTGTCTGTGTGTGTGTGGGGGGGTGTATAATTATATATTCCTTTCCAAATGCAAGTTACTAAAAGTTAAGTTTGACATTCACCTATGGCCTCAGCCTCTGTTCATATTCTTTTAAACATTTACAAAATTTAATAGATAATGACATTACTCTGAAATACATCAAATTAAAAATCATTTTTTAATCTTTCTCACCGATTACCCTGCTGCCTTAAGAAAAATCTTCAAAAAAACAACCAAACAAAACAAAATAGGATAAAACCAATAAACGAACAAGCAGAAGAAAAGGAGTTAGAGAAAAAGCATGGCTGACATACCTACACATGAACTCTGAGAGACTATGGTAGCATACACAGGGCTGCAACAGTCTCTGCCAGAGAGGGTCCCAGTGCTAATAGAATCATTCCTAACTCAGAAGCTATATCTAACTGATGTTCACTTGCAAATGAAAAAGATAGTTTTTTCCAAAAGACTCTCACTGGGGTGCACAATCTACTGCTAAGGGCAGGCTCCATGGCCAGCAGTAGATGGCCAACACAGAATGAACTGAATGAAGTCATTAGTATTTCTTCCTCTCATAATGACAGCTTTTAACAGAAACACATTAAATAGGTATGAGAAACTAAAGGAATATATGTAAAATTTCAGTTAGAATTAAATGTTTTATCTTTGGCTTTATGTTTTAGTTACCTTTCTGTGCTATAAGAAAATATCAAGACAAAGATTAATTTGATTTATTTTGACCTATGGTGCCAGATTTTTTTTTTTTTGTTCACAACGCTAAAGGAGACATGGCAGCAAGCAGTCGGAACATGCAGCAAAGAGCAAAGTTGAAAGTATACACGTAAGCAGTAAGAATGAAGAGAAAGTGAGGTGAAGCTATTGATTGACCTTCTAGGCCTAGCCATAGCAGCCAACTTCCTCCATGTCTCCACCTTCCTAAAGGCTCTGTAGACATTCAAATACATGGGCCTACAGGGAACATTTCCCATCAAGAAAAAAAATAAAAGCACCACACTATCTAAAGTGGAGAGAGGCATTGAAAAGGACATTTTCAAGGAAATAGAAGATTACCAAATCGGATGGCATTGCAAAATAGAATGAACGTCTTAACAATTCATGTGGCCATAACAATGAGGCATTTTAATCTAAGTTGTTTTTCTTTCCATAGAGTGATTGCTGATTCGCAATACTGCTTTTCTGAACATTGCTTTGTTTGGCCAGATAAATGTTTTAGATAAATCTCATTATCCTCAAGGATGATTAGTTGCCTGTGGTCAGAGTAGGTGTGTTTTGCTGCTATTTTACTGCCTATAATGTAGTTTAAAGGAATTTTTTATTACATTTGAGGCCTAGAGCCCTTGTTTCTATATCTCTGTAACAGGGCTTCAGTGACTTGAAACACCAATCAAGTAGATACAGACTGGTAAAGTGGAAAATTTATAGAGGTCCAGTGAAATAAGAAGTGTCAGATTCTCGCTATGATAAAGAAAGGAGAGATGCATGACTATGATTTGCCGGCATGTCTCTGTCATTAGATAAATCAGTGCCTTTAATCTCCACTAATGTTTTCAGGTGGATATGCTTATATTTCAGAGGCTTATGAGTGTGGAATGTTCAGAGGCATGGTATTGTCCAGTACAGGCTGCTTTATCTATCACATTCCTTGCCAGAAACAACATTACATATACTTACAAAAATTGTGTTTCACAGTGATTGGCCCTATTGATTCACTCCCTTCACGATTATTCCTATGAATATTTACTTTATTTTAAGCACATTTATTGTGTACCGTAATGAACCATACTATGGTCAAATTTAATGAGGCATAATTCATTAACTATAATTCTCTGCCTTTAGGATGTCTCAAGATATCCCAGAATGGAGTTAAGAGATGAAATAGTAGTTGAAATAAGAAATTGTGTTTCATCTCTATCAGGTACACCTAATGCTGTACACTAGAACTGTAGGAGAAAAGGAACATTTAGACATTATAAGTGCCACTATGTAGAAAAAGGAAACTCGGCCTTATTTACATAAAGTATATATTTTGAAATTTTATTTACCAAAAAATATGAGATACAAATTGACATTGACCGTCTCAGGTACTGGAAGCCAGAATGGGGATGACAATCATAGAATTCTGAGTTGTTATTGCTGGCTCATTGTTTGCCCGTATATCTAGAATCAGAGTAGTACGCCATGGGAAGGCCAAATGTCAAGCCTAGATATAGTATTGTCTGTCAAAAACTGCATGAAAAGTATGAACCACAGTGGAACCAACATGCTTATTTTTTGGGAGATGGGTGAGTGGGAATCAAAGTAATAGACAGGAAGCATTTTATCCACCTAGCTATTTTCCATTGCCAGATTAAACACAGTTTTGGCATCATAGCTGCATTTTTTCTGAATGCTAGATACAATTCAGTTGTAAGTTTCTTGTATATTCATATATTTGTAAATATAGTATTAACTCCTTTATCTATAAGTGAAGATATACTTCACTATTAGCTATCTGTTTTCTAGCCCTTTCTCTAGTTATAGGAGAAAGTATAGAGGGGAGAATGTTGTTTTTTCTGAACTCCATTATGAATCCTATGAGATTTTGCTTTAATGTTTTTACATTGTCTATTTAGCCTTCAATAATGTGCAGATCTGAGGCTGTTATTAGAATGCAGGTATTGGTGTATGTAATAAAATGACACATTTTTATATGTTTTCTGTGCTGTGAGAACTGAGTATTGTATTATTCTATCTATATCGTAAGCTATACAGTGACAATTGCATGGAATTAAAAGATACACAATGGTGTGTCTGTCATTCATAAGTAAGTAGTGTACCATGAAATTTTTATGGAAAGTCTTAAGAAACCACTTAGAAAACCTTGAAAGAGGTGTGGGATGTGTTGATTGCTATTTCGAGACAAAGAAGCGTTGAACCTTGTCAAGATTTAAGCCCATCAAAATAGTTGCCAGTTCTTCACTTTCAGAAGTACGTTTTACATTCAACACAGTGTCTTGGTGTTTTTGAGGCTCCATCTCACAAAACAGATTTGTTTTAGACACATGTTTTGAAAAGCCTCATATATTCTTTGCACATTCAGTCTATCTTTTAAATAATTTAACCTTGAAAGAGTGGTGAGCTATTATTCTCATAAAAGGAAAACTAGAAACCAGAGAGGCTTACACATCTGTTGCTTTAGGGAAGCAAGGATGTACTCTCTGCTCTATTTTAATTTTGTAACATGATTTTGTCATTTCGAGACTGTAAGAATAATATTTTCACAATTAATTCAATGGGAGAATCTGAGTTTACTTATTTTTTCCTTAAATTTAAGAACGATGTTGTCTTTTTTTTTTTAAATCAACAAACACTAGGATGTATGGTTTGTCTACTCTTTGCAGCCCTAAGTTATAATAAAATTTATTAGTGGCATATAAACTCAACAGCAACACAGTTCAGTTATTAATATGACTGTCCTTAAATGTAGAATGGGGACCATAGAGGAAACTCACTCACTGGTTTCTTTTATGATATCTCTGTCTTCATTTATAATTATATTTATTTTGGGTTTATAGGATAGAACATCACACTACACTAAATTAGATTTCTCCATATATACTATTTATCCATATATATATATATATATACACACACAAACTATAAGGTTTGATTTAAAAGATAAGTCTACTTAAATTCTTAATATACCTGAATTAAACACCTAAATTAAACGCCACATACTAGAAAATATAATCCCCAGACCAGGAATAGGTTCCTTCCTTTACAGTTATTGCCACTGGAGTTCAATATATGTCAAAATATTTTTAATTGTAAATGTTGTTGTTTAGTCTTCAGATATTCACAGTAGGAAGCCTTTGCTGACAATACTACTTATCTAAGTCACATACCATCATGATATAAAGCTGATATTTACCTGGAAGTTTCAAGCATACAGACTAAATTTTATAGAAGAGAGATAATTCTAAATGTCACCGAATTGAGAACTTTGTAATCTAGAGTAATGGATACTCTAACAAGATATACCCACTGGTATTATAGTGACATGAATATTATGGGAGTAGCTAACCATTCCTGATTGGTTCTTAGGACTGCTCAATAAGATAGGACCCATACCTGGAAATGCTAACAGACTCAAAAATCTGTGGATTTATGGATCTTAATACTTAATGGAGAACTTATTACTATATATTGAGAAGTAGACATAGTATCAAAATGATCCATAATGGTTTATTTTAAAACCTATAAATTTGTTCAACTCTCAGTTCTTATCAAAGAATTCTCTCCTTGCAGTAGATGACAGTTAACCCCAGAGAACCTCAACTGTAGTAATAAGGGCGGCGACGGGGCTGCGTCCCCAACACCCCAGCCGCCGGCCCAGCTAGCTTATGCCCCGAAATAATTACACAGACACTGTATTCTTTTAATCACTGCTTGGCCCTTAGCTCTAGCCCTTACTGGCTAATTCTGATATCCCAATCAACCCATCTCTAACAATCTGTGAGCACCGGTCTTACCGGGAAGATTCTAGTCTAAGTCCATCCTGGGTCGGAGCTTCATAGTGTGCGTCTGCCTGGGCGCTGGGCATGGCGTCTCTCTGATGCGTCTGCTCCGGAGAGGAGAGCTGTAGAGTCTGACCTCACTTCCTCTTCCTCCCGGCATTCTGTTCTGTTTACTCCTCCCACCTATCTCCTAACCAATGAGAGCCAAGCAGCTTCTTTTATTTTAACCAATGACCTTCCTCCATCACTCAACTGGTCCAAGTGCAGAAAAGAAGACACACAGAGTTCTTGGCTCTAAAATTTAGGTTCATAACATATTGGTCCAGGGGTCATTTTGGAATAGGGCAAGGAAAGATTGTAAGAGCGTGAAGTTGTGAGTGACTTTAAAGGAGTTATTTCTTCTGGGAACGAACGGAATGTTGCACATATAAACTCACAATGATTGTGACTGTATTCACGTGACTTATTGCAAATTCAAGCCCATATCTCAGCATGGGTTGGGAAGGCAGGCAAGAATTCCCACCACCAACTGAGGAGTTATTAGGTATTTGATATGTTTTAGGAAAGGAAAAGTCAGGTTTTTTAAAAAAAATTTTTATTGAGAAAAGGAAAAAAAAGTTTCCGCCTCCTCCCAGCCTCCCATTTCCCTCCCCCTCCTCCCACCGTTTTCTCCCTCCCCCAACTCTTCTCCCCTCCCTCTCCTGTCCAAAGAGCAGTCAGGGTTTTCTGCCCTGTGGAAAGTCCAAGGTCCTCCCCCCTCCGTCCATGTCTAGGAAGGTGAACATCCAAACTGGCTAGGCTCCCACAAAGCCAGCACATTAAGTAGGATCAAAACCCCGTGCCATTGTCCTTGGCTTCTCATCAGCCCTCATTGTTCGCCATGTTCAGAGAGTCCGGTTTTATCCCATGCTTTTTCAGTCACAGTCCAGCTGGCCTTGGTGAGCTCCCAATAGATCAGCCCCACTGTCTCAGTGGGTGGGTGCGCCCCTCGTGGTCCTGACTTCCTTGCTCATCTTCTCCCTCCTTCTGCTCCTCATTGGGACCTTGGGAGCTCAGTCCAGTGCTCCAGTGTGGGTCTCTGTCTCTATCTCCATCCATCACCAGATAAAGGTTCTATGGTGATATGCAAGATATTCGTCAGTATTGCTATAGGATAGGGTCATTTCAGGTTCCCTATCCTCAGTTGCCCACGGGAGACCATACATACCTAAAAGTAGTTTGCCGGCACAAATAGGACTCACCAAAGTAGAAGGAGGAGGAGGAGGAGGAAGATGATGAAGAATGAGTCTGTATGTTATTTCTATATTCCTAAGTTGTTTAACAGTATGCTGAAAAGAATCTATACACTCTTTTTAAAAATATTATCCCTATTTTATTATATTCTGTCGAATACTAAAAATAAGAAGTAGTAAATGAATAAATTCATTTGGAAACATTTTGTTGTTTTATCTTAACTTCTGACAGTTGCTTTCTAAAAGTGATATATTTAAGTATCAATTTAACAAGGGGTAGATCTGTGAAGACTAATTTTGTCAATTGTCTGGATCCAAAATCACCTAAGAGATACATTTCTAGATATATAATTGAGAGACTCTTTAGAAATGTTTAGCCAAAGAGGTAGACTCAGTCATGAACATGACTAGCATTATTTGTTTCCCTGAGGACCCAGACTGCATATAGATATTCTCTTTTCTTCCTGGTTATCATGATGGAGCAATCTGCCCCTGTTAATGGGCCTTTCCTACTCTGATAGAATCCGTTTCTCTGAACTGTGAACCAAAGAGCACTTTTCCTTTAATTTGCTTGTTTTGTCAAGCATTTGGTCACAATAATGAGAGAAGGAACTAACATACTGGCTCTTTTATCTCCCTGTGTTGTGTTTGCCCCTAACAAACCTCAGTAAATATGTTGAGTTCACAGAAGTTACAAATTAGAATTTAGAAGATCACAGATAATCTACAGATATATTTTGTTTGACTCATTTAGTATTGGCCTATACAACATTTATATCTTATTCTTAAGTACAATTGGGACTTCACTTTATATGTGGATAATTGCCACACATCTTTGAAAGTTTTTAAGTTACTTTAGATGTGGATAATTGCCACATATCTTTAAAAAAACATAAGTTAATTTATGTGTGGATAACTACCACATATCTTTAAAAAACCTATGCTAATTTATATGTGGATACTGTCACATAGCTTTAAAAAAGCCTAAGTTACTTTATATGTGGATAACTGCCACATATTTTAGAAAAATGGAAAATTTGTTACCAGTAGGTCTTTCACTAAATCTGGCCATTATCAGATAAATTGAGAACAAATTCTTTAGTTCACTCTTGGTTACCATCATTTTCTCTTGTAATCTTATACTAATAATAATTACCAAATTTTATTTATTTTAATACTTTTAGTGTTATATTTCTTATTAGTTAGCAAGGATAAAATAAAATAGTCCATATTACCCTATTTATTTCTTTAAAAGTTCAATATTATATTTCTATCCATCTTCCTCTAAAAATCACATGATTTTTATCATCAATTTCACCACATTATAACCTAAATATAGCAAACAGAATCAAGTAACTTCAGATTGTGGCTGACTTGGATTCAAAGCTAACAACTTTCATTTCCCCACTAGCAATAATGCAAAAATTAATTCAAGAAATAGCTTTGCCCAGTCTTTAATCTGGCTAAAATAAAATTGTAAATACATTTCCATACCTTTAAAGATGTTTCAAAGTGCTTAAAGAATTAAGCTTATGGATACCTTTGAGTCATAGGGAGAAAGAAGTAGATGATACACAGATGGATGATAGATAGATAGATGATGGATAGATAGATAGATAGATAGATAGATAGATAGATAGATAGATAGATAGAGGAGCAGGAAGTTTCTTATTGGTTCAACATATATGTCATTGCCAATATTGATTATTGAGTTTGGCAAGACCTGTGCTTTATGGACATACCTGAGATAAAAGTAGTTACTTGGGTTTATTAGGAGAGATATAAAAAAAGAAAAGGCAAAAACTGAAGATAGTCTTGAGTAATTAATACCACAGTGATTTAAATTTAGGACTATATTTATGGATTTGTGTCTTTTATACTGTTGTTTCGCAAAAATAACCATTACATTTTTTGTTTGGTTTGTGAGCCTAGCCTGTATGTCTGAGCTATTTTTTCAGTATGTACAGGATCTATTCAGCCCTAAGCCCAATGGGATCCCATCACTAAGGGGTGTGGGGACGTAGACATGATTTTCCATCCCAACGGAGAAGCTCTCTCATATTGATAACTGCTCACAGAAGAAAAATTAGTTTTCTATAGCATAGTCTTACTCAGTATACAAATGTCACCTGAGGAAACCCCTTGCCCACTAGTAGGTGACCAACATACAACATATTAAGTTGTATTTTTGCAGATTTTTGTCTCATAATGCTTCGTCTCAGCCTTTATTTATTTATTTATTTATTTGCCCTTACATATTTTACCTGTGAGGTAAAAAAAAAGTGTAGACAAAATATTATGAAATAAAAACCTCCAAAAATTGAGTTACTTTTGTGTTGGCCATCTATGCTTAGGATGAGTCCTGCTCTTACTGATATGGGGTTAGGGAGAAATCTAATGCTAGGAAAGCTTGCAGGATCCATAAGGATGACCCCAGATAAGACTCCTAGCAATAGTGGAGGGAGTGCCTAAAATGGCCTTCTCCTGCAAGCAATCAATTGGTGACAGTGGAACCAGATTCTATTCCTGGTGCATGAGTTGGCCTTTTGGAGCCCATTCCCTATGGTGGGATGCCTTGCTCAGCCTTTTTGCAGGCAAGAGGGGCTGGTCTTGACTCAACAAGATGTGCTAGGAATTGTTGACTCTCCATGAGAGAGCCCTTACCCTTTATGAGGAGTGGATTGCGCGACGTGGAGGAAAGCAGGAGGAAGGGAGAAAGGGGGAAATGTAGTTACTATGCAAATGAATAAAAATTTAAAATAAGAAAGAATAGCTTGCATACCCAGTGAAACTTCTTCAATAAAAAGGAAAGAAAGAATAAAATTAATTTGCAACTAAAACATTTTAAAGTGGTGTATTAACGGCATTGACATTAACCAGAATAGATTTAGTCAGTTTCCATTGTGAGTAGTAAGTTTTCTGTGGTCTCTGATTGTACTTGGTAAGTACATATGACGTGAGAAAGGTATTTATTCTAAATACTCTTAAATTTAAAAAAAGAAAACAAGACTGAGACCACCTCTTTTTCTTTTCCTGATTCTTCCTAGCTGGAATAAATAGCACTGTTTTTCACGACAGTGGTTTAGACACTCCCTGGAAAGAGAGTGAAAGCAGAGACAGGCAGCTTCAGCCAGCCCCTTCCTGGTGAGGAGATAGGTGAGAAACCTGATGCTCAAGTGTCTCCTTGCTCCACCTTACAGCCACCTGTGCTGTGTTCCATGCTTAGGTTCATAGGAGCAGGAAAACTTCTATCTGCTGCAGTGGATTGCAAAGCATAGAAACGTATAGATCTGTCTAGGCAGAGACTGCTCATTCATTTCACGGCTGACCAGACCCAAATAACAACACAGGAACTATATTAATTGCAACACTGTTTGGCCTATACACATTTCTATCTAACTCTTCCAACTTTAATTAACCCATTTCTATTCATCTGTGTGCCACCATGAAGCTGTGGCCTACCACATAAGGTTTTGGTGTTCTGGCATCTATCTCCTTCGACAGCTACATGGTGTCTCTTTGACTCTGCCTGCTTTCTCTCTATATCCCTGTTTGGATTTTTTGCCTTACCTTATTCTTCCCTTCCATAGTCCCAAAGCAGTTTATTTATTAACCAATGTTTATAACATATTCACAGCCTACAGAGGGGAATCCTACATGAGATCTGTTATGCACGGAGTATGTGTAATCAACAGGACAATGCTACTCTCATTTTTTTCACATTTTAATTTTTTATATATTTAATTTCAATTAAAGTATTGTCAATGGCTCTCTAATATTAATGAATTAAATACAATTAAGGTAAATTTTAATGGAGGGGGAGTGAATTTTGGGAAGAAAAGAGATGGGAGGGATTTGGAAAGGCTGGATCAGAGGAGAAACTGTGGTCAGGATATATTGCATGAGAGAAGAATCTATTTGTAATAAAAAGGGTAAGACACTGAATTTATCTTTCTTAAGAATGATAAGAATACAACTTGTAAAGTGCATTTTTGATGTTTCCCCTCCACCTTGGAGTGACTGGTGTGGTTACATGAAATTCAGAAGAAAAAGGAACATAAGAACAAATCAATGCTCAATTCCAAAGTTCAAGTTAACTTGTCCAAAGAGGATCTAGCCCAATAAATTGCTATATATAACTCTGAAAAACATGACTATTCATCTCACCAGAAGCTATACGTGCAGATGAAATATGTGTTGTGGAAACTCCTTTAGCCAATAGTCTTTTGAATATTATCCCCTTGGGGCATGGTCTCAGGTACTATAAATGCAGACAAAAACCATGCATGGCCCTTTTTTCTGTTGGATTCAGTTCCCAGTTTCCAATGTACACAGAGGGCTGCATATTGCTACCCTTACAGTGAATTTATCCACAAAACCTCTGATATACTCCATTCTGGGCTATTATAGAACTCTTTGATATGCTTACATAAGGGTTCCCAACATTCAGCAATGTACATTCACATAAAACCTAGAAAAGATTTTTTTTTTTAAAAAAGCTGGAAATACACTTGAATGCATTGGCACAGGAGACCACTTCCTAAATATAACCCCAGCAACACAGACACTGAGAAAAACAATAAATGGGACCTCCTGAAACTGAAAAGATTCTATAAAGAAAAGAACATGGTCAACAAGACAAAATGACAGCCTACAGAATTGGAAACTATCTTCCAGAGGTCTGATCTCCAAAATATACAAAGAACACAAGAAACTGGTCATTAAAAAAATAATTTAATTAAAAAAATGGAGTATAGACCTAAATAGAGAACTCTCAACAGAGGAATCTAAAATGGCTAAAAGATACTTAAGGAAATGTTCAACATCCTTAGTCATCAGAGAAATGTAAATCAAAACAACTCTGAGATTCCATCTTACACCTATAAGAATGGCCAAGATCAAAAACACCGATGACAACTTATGCTGGAGAGGTTGTGGGGAAAAGAGAATACTACTGCATTACTGATGGTAATGCAAGTTGGTACAAGTCCCTTTGGATGTCAGTTTGGAAAGTTCTCAGAAAATTAGGAAATAATCTTCCTCAAGACCCAGTAGTACCACTTTTGGGTATATATTCAAAGGATGTTCAATCGTGCCACAAGGACATGTACTCAACTATGTTCACAGCAGCATTGTTTGTCATAACCAGAACCTGGAAACAACCTAAATGCCCCTTGACCTACGAATGGATAAGGAAAATGTGGTACATTTACACAATGGAATACCACATAACAGAAGAAAATAATGACATCTTGAATTCTGCAGGCAAATGGATTCAGCTAGAAAACATCATTTTGAGTGAGGTAACCCAGACATAGAAAGACAGTTATCACATGTACTCATTAATAGGTAATTTTTTAAACATAAAGCAAAGAAAACCAGCCTACAGATCACAATCCTACAGAACCTAGACAACAACGAGGACGCTAAGAGAGACATAAATAGATCTAATCTACATGGGAAGTAGAAAAAGACAAGATCTCCTGAGTACATTGGGAGCATGATGACCCTGAGGGGGGTTTGAAGGGGAAGAGAGAGGTAGGGAGGAAAGCAAAGAAAAATGTAGAACTGAAACAGATTCTGCTCACAAATGGAGAAGCCCCTTTCCTTCAACTGCTCCTATTCTGACCCCATGGTCACTCCTCTGCCATTGATTAAACTGAAGGCTGACATTTACATGTTTTCATTTTTCTCTCCTCAGCAGAAAGCTACATGGTTTAATATCTGTTCTGTTCAGATTGTACTAATGATTTTATGCTCTCTTTCTATCTCCACCATTGCTGTAAAGTATCTGTTTGAGAACCTGGTTTACGCTCATTCTAATACCAATTGTGACAGATTAAAAAGAGATTCAGATTCATGATGTTTATGTTCACGGTATCCTGTTCCTGCTTTCAGTTGTTAAACTTAAGCAAGTCACCTGGTCACATAAACAGTATTTTTTAAAGTTTGAATTCTATAGCATTTTTGATTCAGTTATTACTGTTAAGCTTTATCAAGCAAAACTAATATTTATTCTTGGTCTTCACTCCATGTATATTTATGAAGTTACATTCTAGAAATGACCTTGTCACTGATGAGGTGACCATTGGGGACACATCTCATCACCATTACCATAAAGTGCCTTATGCTTTCCAATCTAAAGCCTGAAGTCTCGGAGAATCATGCCTCTGAGTTATTATTCAGCACTCAAAATATCATTATGAATTGAGGTTAATGATAATTACCTACATTAAAGTCAATGTAGGACTTGTGTTTGGAAATCATCAGCCTTTTTGTCATATGAGGTCACTGTAAATTTCTCCCTAGCTTTCCTAGTGGGGAATTGAACTGATGCACACTCTACATTTACTTTTAGTTAGTTTAAGTTCATTGCGAGTCTCCTCCCTTGGGAGGCACAAGCACGTTTCTTCATACGCAGGTATTAATTTAAGGATAAGTTATCAGAAAAGACCTATACTTGTTGGTAATAACATTGTCAAATACACAAGTCACTCCTGAAATTACACAATGATTTTGTTTTAATGGCATTTTGTTTGCAAACAAATTCTACGCTTAAAGGAGAGAAAGCAGGATTTCATTAAAAAAAAAAAGAGTCAGATTACTAAGCAAACTGTATATGAAATTAGCTCCACTTCTTGACTTTTCAGCAATGTAAGTAAAGCAATACATGTATTGGTGCTGTTTGGATTGCATATTAATAAGCTGCCGAAGAAAAGCATATTGAATCAGTTAAGCCACAAAAATGAATGAAAAGCCGACTTTTCAAATTATACTTTCAAGTTTCCAGACAGAATTGTACCTATTTGCTTCACACCCTGTCTAAGATACTTCTCTGTCTGGATTTTCATTAGGAGACTGACTGCAGATATAAGTAGAAGAAACCAGTTCATACAGAGCTAAGATCTACTTCCACATTTATAAGATGTGTTTTGTATCTGAGCTCCTATAGTATGATGAACCACACATATTTATAACAGTTAACAACAAATTGGATGATACAAAGTAGCAATTATGGAGTATAATAAAAATTTGTATTTATCATCTCTGATAACTGAATAAATGTCATTAAAGAAATTTTGAATTGTTATGTGATAAAGTATGCATGTCTTCTCAACTAACATATTTGTCATGTACTCCTTAAAGTTTGACAAGAGACTTCCAGTTATCTCATCACCCATGATGGTTACAATACAACCATGGAGGTTAAATCCTTCTAAAACATGAGAGAATTCAAAGACCATATCTAATTAGCTGCTAAATCAAGTCTAACATCTTGTTTGGAGCAAAAAATACCAGTGAAGCTTCTGGAGCCAGAAAAATCCTCCCTGTGAGTTTTTTGTTGTTGTAAGATGAATTTGTTTTATATGCATGAGTGTTTTACCTGTTACCTAGATGTCTATTTGTGGACCAGGGTACCATGGACATGTGTGCTGCCCTTGAAGGTCAGAAGAGACCATCAGATACTCTGAAACTGGAGTTTCAGATAAAAGAGAACCAGAGTTGGTCTAGAAAACTAAACCCTGGTTCTCTGTAAGAGCAACAAATGCTCCAATCACTTCTCTCTGGATTTTATTGGTTAATGAATAGGGAAGGATTCCCACAGAAGTGCTGCCGAGTGAAACCTGATATTGATGTCTTAACTTCTGAATACCTCATGACCTGTAGCAAAGACACCCACTCCTAAAACATTTTAGTTGTTAATGCTTATAATAGCATTTATCAGGGGCCTTCCTAATTTGTTTTATGTGCTTTATGGATTATGGATCTAATCTAGCACATATTCATAGACAGTGAACATAGAGCTAAATAAACACAGTCGAAGATTGATACTGAAAAATTGCCTACTTTGATATTTTATAACCTTGCATTATGATAGCTGGAGTTTGGAGTTTTATGGGCTTTGTAACTGAAGATAGATATAACCGATTTTAAAACTGTAGGACATTTGATCATTAACAACTTTATCTAGACTTTTAAACACCCAAAAGCTTGTCTCACTCAAATCTGTCACAAAAATTGATTCTTTTTTTTTTTTTGCAGACTTTTTGTTCTTCCAGTGTAGAGAAAATCTCCACGAAAAGCTTCTTTTAAAATATCAGCAAGTGGTGAAAGTTCGCCTGGTTGTATCTAAGAAAAATTCTATACAGAAAAAGAAAACCTTCACATGTAGTAAAAGGCATCAAGCTGAAGTCTCTGTAGAATCATGCAATACCAGCTGCAATCTCTTCAGTCCAAATTTTTTCATAATTTTCATTTAATCCTGTCAAGCAAGGCATCCTAGTTCCTAGAAGTATCAGAGAAGGTGGTAGAAGAGGAAAAAATGGGAGTAGAGCTCCCAATATCCCCTTCATAATGAGAAGACACTTTATCTATGTTCAGTCTTGAAAGCTTAAGAAAACCAAAGATTTGTTACAGTGAACTTATGCTTTACTGACTTGAATTACATTGAATTTTTTGAAATCCTGGTGACAAAAACAAAACAAAACAAAAACCCAAAATAAAATCACCCAAGTTCAAAAACAGTGTAGCTCTAGGCTGAAGATCTGTTGAAAACTATGTATTTATTCTCACCTACTCTCTATGCTTATTGCTGTTATTTCTAAATTTAAGAACCTGATGATACACGTAGAGAATTATGGTGCATGTTAATTTGATAGTCTCCTCTCATTTTCATGCAAAATAAACACATATCTGTATATGGAACAGGAACAGAAGGCAGCAAAGAGATGATCTGAATTTTTATTTTTCATATGTCATGAACTATTGCTCTTTTTACAATAAAATGTACTTGTAAGGAAAAATTGATATTCTTTGGAAATATGATGTTTGCTGTAATATTTCACGGAAATTGCAAAGAACAGTGAGCGATGGACAATTCTCAGGAACAATTCCAGGGATTTAAATGATTAGTTCACCTGTTGTGCGATTGTTTAATTCATTCTCCACTGATTTATGTTCATAATTTCTGTAACATTGCTCATGTATATGAAGAGGATGGGCTTACCACACAGTGTAGATACATCACACCACACAGTGTAGATACATCACGCAACACTGATAGATGTTGATATGGCTCCAGAGATGGGGATGCCAGACACATTTCCATCATTCTAACAGTGCGCATAGCAGACCAATCCTTTTCTGCAAAGAACCTGTCTCCCCACTCCATTTTCAGCATGTGAAGCTGACAGCAACTCTATTGATATTATTTAACAGAATATTCTACGTAGAAATATATTTCTGTGAAGAAAGACATCATTGTTATTATAGAATTCCCATCTGAAAGTAAATGGAATTTTTCTAAACAGATCATGCTTCATCTACCTTCCTAATTAATCATCTGCTGCTTGTGATGTTTATTACCGAAATTGCTTCATGTTCGGAGGAATATTGCTAGAACAGATCACAGTCCTTATTAGACTACAGAATCGGAGCTATCGGTTACCACTGCATTTTACTGACTGTTTCAGATATGAGAAAATGAACAATGATTTTGTTGGTGGGGAAATTTCTTCCCATCAAATAAACATATATACCAGGTACTCAGTTTCTCTATGGATGCCATGATCATTCACTGAATATTTTATGCATTTATTAGCTTGTTAAATTATGTAAACAATACTAAATAAAA
The DNA here is from genome assembly GCF_037038515.1 of Microtus pennsylvanicus. Lineage (NCBI taxonomy): Eukaryota > Metazoa > Chordata > Mammalia > Rodentia > Cricetidae > Microtus > Microtus pennsylvanicus. The sequence goes on from NC_134590.1 coordinate 38,350,826, forward strand.
ACAGGTGGAGGGTGATAAGGCAAGCCATTACTAGGGAACTCACTATGCAGCAATTGTGCATAACGTCATAAGGAAAGCTGTGTTTTAATTTTTTGATGGCTTGTTTTCTGAATACCCTAGCCTTGCTTGCCACTAGCTCTCCCAAACTGCACACTTTAGCATTTTTAGTGTTTATATTATTTGCCATATTTTCACTTTGTAGCATTGCTACCAAATGATGCAGACTTTGGAAACAGTTTTTCTTCTGTTCTCCAACTATAATATGCTTAACACAGTGCTAGAAACCAAACAAATTGCTGTTTATTAAAGCAAATAAGGTTATCAACACAATGACGACAATTAATGCAAATATAGTGAGTTTAAAATATGTTTCCTTTCACTGCAGCCTGCATGGCATGAATGCTTTTAATACTGCTTTTTTGACAGAGGCAGCTAAAGTACATTCATTGAGAAGTCTTCATAGGTATTAGACTAAGAATGCAAGGGTCTGAAGGGAGAAAAGCAAAGGGATAACTGATGAAATTATTATTTGTAGCACAACATTTCATGGGTTTCTTTGCATCCAAGCGACAAGAAGTAGTGTACAAAATTCATTGTTCTCTCTAAGACATTCAAAGGCCCTTGGAAATATTCTATTTTCTTTGTGTGAGTTACTTTCTCATGTTAAATCCCAAATTCAAATTTTACATGGCATCCTTAATTACCAAGGTTTTCTTGGTATTCTACTGTCTTTCTTTCTTTTCTTTTCTTTTTTTTTTTTCGAGACAGGGTTTCTCTGTGGCTTTTGAGCCTGTCCTGGAACTAGCTCTGTAGACCAGGCTGGTCTCAAACTCACAGAGATCTGCCTGCCTTTGCCTCCCGAGTGCTGGGATTAAAGGCGTGCGCCACCATCACCCGGCTCTCTGCTGTCTTTCCAATAGCACATGATACTTTTATATGAAAGGATGACTTGATTGCCTTACAATACAAAAATCGTTTTATATACATCCCTAATAACAATGTCTAATATCTACATTATAATGGTCTCAGTATTTTAGTTGTGCTTTCTCATTTTTGCTGTTATCTTTTCAAGTTTTGCCATTTTATAAGTTTATAAACCTTAGCCTTTCATAGTCAGTCCTTTTATGAAGACGCTTTCTGTGGTTGGATGTGAATATGCATCTTCTATTACTGTTTTCATAATCCCATTTCCCATTGAGAGTCCATGTAACTTAAGAGAAGCTAGTTCTCAGTCTGCTCTCAAGGCTAAGTTGCCTGACCCAGGATTAATGTTGGCTGTTATACTCTATTCAATGTGATCAGTATGTGGAGCCAATTCTATGTAGAGGAACTTTCCCTAATCTTTCTGATGTTCTGGAAATTATTATTATTATTATTCAAAATGAAAGGGAAAGTGTCTATAGTGAGCAGGGAAACACATTTTTAGATCATGCAATGGCTCAGAGCAGAAAACACAGTAGAAGACAAAGGGAATTGTGACCTGGTTTGGTGATGTCTTTGTCATCCAGAATCATACTCAAAAAAGAAGTGTCTGAATTAGATTTGGATTTTCTTGAAAGTGAAGTCAAGGGAAGTATAAGCCTTATATGTTTTCAGTCACAGATAAAATGGATTTGTGATTTCATCTTTAACTTCTATGTTTTCAATTTTGAAACATCTCTCTACGAAGCCTGAAAGATCTCAGACACTTGATACTCCTGTGCCAGTCTCTCAAGTGCTAAATTTAAGAACATGTCACCATAACTAGTGTGAGCACATTAAAAAAAAACACACACACTTGAAGAATTTGACAAGCATTCTTTCACATACTTCTAACTTTTCTCTGTATCCTTTCAATTTTAATGTATGCATTACTGAAGTGAATTCTATGATAACATTTTATTCAAAGTCAAATGCACTCAACATGTTTCTGTAGCTGAAAGAATTCATAAGCTCTTGGACATAGGTAAGACTAAAATTTAGATCTGTGGATTTTTAATATAGATCTTTACCTACCTTAACATTTCTCCAGCAAATGACCCCCAAAATGTATCTCCTAGTTAATAGCTTTTTCAGGGAAATATTACTTTGTGTTTTAATAAATTAGAAAATTTTATCTCACTGATTTAAATCTATTTAAATGAGTTTCTTTTCTGTCTTTGTATCTTAGAGACGGTATGAATTACAGAAGGCAGACAGAGAAAGAGAGAGAGAGCAAGAGAGAGAGAGAGACTGGAATTCATCATCTCGAGACCTCATCTTTCATGGGATCTGTATTGATGCTTTATCCTCAGTGTTCCAAGCAGTAAAACACTAGTAGCTTCACTCTTACTTCATGCTTGACACTTTATAATGTCAGTTAGTGGTTATAGTAATACAAAGTTATTTTGACTATAGCACTTTTATTTATGTTAGGTGAAAGCCAAGCATATCTTAAACCCTTCATTTCACCCTGTCCTACAGAAGGCTCTGAGCTATCCACAGTGCAAAAATCTGTCCATTTCATCACTGAGACTTCTCACAGTATCAAAAGTTCCAATACTTCAAAAACCCACCTTCAACATCTCTGACAGAAAAGGGGAACTCTAACTAATGAGACTTAAATTCAAAATTAGAGTTCCATATTTGCAAAATAAAATAAAATGGAGAAATCATTTACATTCCAAAAGAGAGGAATCAGGGAATTACCAGGAATAATGAGACCAAAGCAAGACCTTAACACACCAGGTAAACACTGTAGTCTGTAATGAAATGACTGCCATCTGACACATGTGATATTTTCATATGAGTTCCAGTGGGCTTGGGAAGACCTACTTCTCCATCATTTCCATTCACAGCATAAACAGCCTTTCCTTTAGGCTAGCTTTATTTGTTGGCTGGCGACTTACATTGGTGGACATTATACATTCCTAGCATCTCCAGCCTTTTGGGGACTCAGTTATCACTTAGGCTTGTTTCTCATATCTTTTGCTCCAGGGTTTCCAGCAGAAATTATTTCCTTGTCATAGGTTGCTCTTCTTCTGAAATTTTGCTCCAAACCTTCAAGACTTAATCATTTCTGCATGTTTGTAAAAAGAGCATCTCATAGACAATATCAAGGTTGAGATGTAGCTGGGTTCTCTTGGACAGTAGCTAGAGTTGTTATTAAGTGACTGGCATCTGAAAACAGTAAATAAATACTGTAGAAAGGGATTTCCTAGGAGATTATATTTAAAAAACAAAATTTTCCAAGGTCATTGTTTTCTCAAGGGAAAATGTTAAATTACTTTATTCTTTACCCTTGAGTCCTTGGTTCATTCTGACATATCCTCAAGGCATTTTGCCCATTGTTCTAAAACAAGAAACAAACTTGGTTTCTGTTGAATTGCTTTAATTTCAAGAAACCACACCTTCTTTGGCAATAGGTAATATACCCCTTTTCAGAGCAAACTGCCTGTCTTGAAAGTTCTTCTGATCAATATTTTTCTTGTAAATTACTTTAAACTTAAGCTAAAATGAGCCTGTTATACTCATCCTACAACACTAAATTTTCTTCACTCATAGCAATTAGTCTGCCATTTTTATATACAGCCTACCACAAAGTTACAAGCCATGTATAGAAGATAGATAAGTTTTTATTTTTTTCCCCATGAGCCAAAAGAATGCTTTCTATTCTAATTCTCCAGAAAATTCCTGGGTTTATCTGAAACCTCATGTGCGTAGGTTTTCCTCCCACATCTTTCTATTCAGAGCTACCAGCAGAACAACCCATTAAGCTCTGTCCTTCAAACTGTAGGGCTTTCTTCCTACTTTGGTGCCAGTGTTCTGTACTGATAGGTTCTTTGGTCATTGTTGTGACCAAACACCTGAGGATAAAATGCTAAAGGAAGAAAGATTTATTTCAACTTCTAGTTTTAGAAGATTCAGGCCCTTCACCATGATGGAGAAGCAGAAGAGAACACTCTCAGTAGCCACCCCTTTATCTTTAAACCTTAGACTTTATTTGCACTATTGTCCATGGCACAATGTTGCCCAGCTTCTGGATTGGTTTCCCTAGTTAGTCCTTCCTTCCTGAAAATGTTTCACAGGCACACACAAATATGTTCTTTCCAAATGTTCAAAATGTGTCTCAATCTGATCAAGATTATAATCAAAATTAGTGTCACAAGAATGAAGGAAATAAAACAATCATTTGGATACATTTTATAAAAATTAACATTTTCCTTGATTACATCTATGGCCCAAACTTTACCTTAGGCAAGTACGTTGATTTTATTATTCTCTTAGCACTTAGTTATATTTTCAAAATATTGTTTCTCACAAGCCTTCTAGGTACAAACACCTAGTCATTATGGTATTTAGACAGGCAGCAAAGGAGCAATTGCTATAGACTTGAATAGGTAGAAGATCTTCTTCATGGGACAGCAGACACTTGGCAGGGAAAAATTGATAGAATCTGGAGAGGAGCGGAATGACTGATTTTTCAAAGGAAAATAAATGAAGCACTGTGGGTACCTTCAACATTTCATGTATGTGTTTCTGTATAATAAGGAATGACACATATCCAACGTATATTATTTTATGTAAATGGTTCCTATTGACTGAGACAAATTCCAGAGTAAATGACTTCCTAAGATTCTTTTATAATTATGTCCACTTGCTTTTATAGACATTGCTCATTAATCATGTACTTTACTTCAAAATACAAAATGAGAGCAAAGAACATTTTAATGCCAAGAAGAAAGGAACATACCTTAAAAACGTTTAACTGAGCAATTAGTGAATTCTTATCATAATTTGGAAAATTCAACAGTGATAGTTATTTGTTAATAAAACTTCCTTGTATATTTTGTGCATTGAATTTTCCTTTTTTTGAGCTCACAATTGAACTGATACATTTAAATGATTACTAGATGTTCATGTGAGCAAAATCAAGAAGAGTAACAGAGCTGTTCGGGTAGATTATTAATAAAAGCATCAGGTCACTTGGAAATATGATAAGGGGGATTAAAAAGAGACACATTTGAAAGTTAAATAAAGTACCTGAAATTACAACAATATTGTAAACGGCTTCTCAATATTTACTCCTGTTCCTCTACTGCCAATTGATTAATAACTTGAGAAACCATTTGTGAGAAGGTTCCAAGACAACAAACTGAATAGTTCCACCCCCTTGACATTCATTGTTTCAGAATATTCTTGGAATAGTGATTCTTTGGGTGGGAGAGGCATGTAACTTCAATCAAAAATTAACTTTAAGAAGGAATTCACTGAAGAATTCTACAAAGAAAATTTCTATCTTTCTTGATTTTTTTTAATTGTTGTCCACAAGATAAACATTTCTAGTCACTGATAACAACTTTGTTGTGTAGGAGGACCTCTCTCAGTTTTACTGGAATCTTTTCCTGACTTCTGGATGAAGCAGTTCAGGAGAATAACTCAAGCCACCTGTCCACACAGGCATGCCCTAACTTGTACTACTGTGGCTTACTTACTACTTAAGCACAGTCTTTTTCTTTTCTATTATTACTTTCAGATGGAAAGTCCTTAGCCAATATAACACCTAGATTAAAAAAGAAAACTCTATTTCCTGAACTCTAATATGATAGACAAATGGGGCAAATGATTATATTATTCACAGAAGTTACAAATCACAGAAATATTTTACTTAAACTTAAGGAGTATGACAAATTATTTGAAATTCTCATTAAATCCGCTCTTTAGTTTGCCTTCATCAACTTGAGCTGTGTTTCACAAATTTTGACACCAGTTGGGGCAATACTTAAGATAGGAGATGCCCTACAAACCAGAAGTGATATTGATGAAGTTGGTCCATGGAGCAAGCACACTGAATACTAAGGTCCAGGCAGAAAATAAAAACTTTTCTTATTAGACAGCAAGATAAATATGAACAATTATTGAACTCTATCCCCTGTCATGTATTGTATATCTTCATAGGATTTTGTTCTAAGAAGATAAAAATGTAAATCTCATACTTGTTAGCACTTTACATATAAAAATTCATCTCACGAGTTTCTAATGCATTATGGGAAAGACAGAGTGCTGGAGGGGAAACTTCTTGATTGAATTTTCTTTCAGCACTTAATTCAATTTCATAGAAATAAATTGACTGACTATGCAAAAAAATGGGAAAAATCATTGACATATAAATTGGATAAAATAAACAATCCCAAGATACTTACACAGATTTATATAAAGAAGCATTGTGCATAAAATGGCTACTTAAACAGCTAAGCCTATTCATCTTGGAAATGTAAGCTATGCCCTGGCTCAAATGTTTTTTTTTTTTATTATTTTTGCTCTAATTATTTGTTTACGCTCTCTAAAATTGCATTAATTATTTGTGTTTCTTTTCTTTCTTAAAAAAAACAGTACTTTTGATTTTTGTGCTAAGGAATGGTGGTTATTAAAATGAAGCAATTTTATAAGATAAATGTTGTATATATTCTGAAAATAAAACTTGCCTGGAGATCAGAGGGCAGAGCTAGACACTAATCAACCATAGAGGCCAGACAATGGTGGTGGCACATACTTTTAATCTTAGCAACTGGGAGGAGGAAGCAAGAAGATCAGAAGTTCAAGGATACCCTGGCTACCTGAGATTGAACCAGTCTAAGAGAGAAACAGTCTGGAGGTTGTGACTTACACCTTTGCTTCCAGTATGTGGGATCTCATATCTCTGATCCCAGTACTTGGCAATCACAGTCCTTTAATCCAAGCACTGGTGAGGGAGAGACAGGATCTCTGGCCCATTCAATCAGAGAATTCAGAGACAGGATCTCAGCTGCCCATTCGTTCTGACGATTCCTAGAGGTAATAATTGACTGTGGCTGTGCCTTTGCTTCTCTGATCTTTCAGCATTTATCTTGATATCTGACTCCAGGGTTTTATTGTTAAGACTAGTTAGGATCCTGCTTCATCCTGTCTAAGAATGATATACTAAAATATCACCATTGGTAACTAGTCATATCAGTTATGTGGGAGTTGGAAAATAGAGTCCACATTTGAACACATTTTCCCCAGTAAACTGGCTCACTATTATTAACCAGGAAGCACATGTTGTGGCATGGAGTCACCTCTGTTCCAGTGTTCTTCACATATTGTCTGTGAGCTGACCCAGGTGAGTCAAGAGAAAGTCAAGACCTGGACTACTAAAATATGAGGAGAAATAAAACCTTTGTAGTGCAGTATGGTAAGCAATGGGAAGTGAAAATATCTAGAGAACAGAGCTGACTTGAAAAACTGAGGAAATTAATCCTTTGATTGAAAAAATGAGACTCAGGAGAAACAAAACTTAGAAGGAAATTGATATTGTTTATGTTAGTATTAACAAGGGCTTGATGCTCCCTATCTGCAGTGCCAAGACAGAATACCAAAGGCAATATATTTATTGATCTTAAACATACATTGCACAATAAATAAGTGAAGAAGAAAATGCAATGCATATTATTTGATGCTGACCTTGATAAAAAAGGGTGGCTGATAATACTGACTGTTACAAAGAATTAAGAAAGCACAGCCGACTGTGAGCGAGTTACGTTAATCTGTTCATTTTAGGATGAACTATGTTGGTCTATGAATGAAAGCTATGTTCTAGTTCTTACAACATGAGGAAATGTCAGAGATGGAGAGTGACACAGAGAGTACTCGAACTCAGGTTTAAAGACAGGGACTAGAGTCCAACATGGAGATGAAAAAGTAATGAAGAGCCTGGACAGTTACAATACAAGATGATTAAGGTAGAAATACTAGTTATTTCAAATAAAAATGAAAATGAATCATAAAGGAATTCAATTTACTCTGTGATTCTTTTTCTCCAGTTCAAAGAATATTGACTAAGTGACACAGCCTTCAGAGAAGCATACATTTGGATGGCCTTACAATGATTTAAGGTTTTTGTGAGTTATGGACATTTGGGATTCTTTCTTCATTGTATTAACTTGACCATGAAAATGAAGCACAGATACCTGATTAATCAATATGTGTGTGTGTATGTATATTAGGCTGTTTCTAGAAAAGGCTAACACATGAGGTGGCAATGAGTAAAAAAGATTTCCCTCTGAAATGTGAATCATCCGAGGTCAGAAAATAAATACAGCAAGAGAGAGAGAGAGAGAGAGAGAGAGAGAGAGAGAGAGAGAGAGAGAGAGAGAGAGAGAGAGAAAGTTTGAATGATTTTTGCAGCTAATGCTTAAACTGCAAGGCAGATCTTCTGATTATGGGTTTTCTGGCATTTAACTTGTATTCAGATTATGCTACAGACTCTGCTAGATCTCCAGTTTCTACATGGTTTATTGTGGCAATCTATAGATTAAATACAATTCCTGTCATAAATCCCTTTTTTAAAAAGAGGGAGGGAGAGAAAGAGGGAGGAATGAACAGAGGGAGGGAGTGACAGATGCAGACAGACACAGACTGACTGAATGCCTGAATGGTACTTTTGAAACATCAAAGGTTACTCCCTACAATACACCTTCTCCAAAATGATTACATATCCTTATCTTTCCCCAAAACCGTCACCAAATGGGGACCAAGTATTCAAACTTATGTACCTGTGGGGACCCTTCATACTCAAACCACCATAGTTACTTACACTAAACATTGGGGTTATATTAGAAGCCTTAGGCTATTATAATGACATTGGAGCAGATTGCTTTGCCTGTTCATTTATCCACTGGTTATTAAAGGCCTTCTATTGACGTTCTTTCTTTCATTTGCCCTCTCAGTTCCTGTACTGCAGCTCTCCTAGCTCTATAAATAGACTATATTTACATTTATGGCAGCCATTTTATACTTTGAAAGTAATTGTTTTTAACAGAAAAGTGGCAAGAGCGCAAGGGGGCTCTTTAGAAATGCAGCTCTGCATGGTGAGATTGGTGACACTTCTCAACATCAGAGGCATAGTTAGTACTGGATAGAATAAGTTATAGCAGCAAGAGTAATCAACACATTGAAAATTTACAGAAAAAACTGAATAAGGCATCACCACATAGTTAGGGAGGGTTTCCTCCTCGTTTTCCTCTCCCATTTTCTGTTCCTAACATACACTACTCATGGGTAAGCAGACTATTGTCAAAGGCGGGAACCATTATCCAACACTGAAGTTCTGTGAAGGTGTCTGGAAGGCACGTGCAACTCAGAAATAATTGAAATGAACAGGTTTCTTCTTCTGCACTCAGTGAATTGATTGTGATCTTCAGGTCGTTGAGGAAAGCATAATTAGCTGATTATTCGGCTTCTCCTTCTGCACTAGCGAGGCTCTTGCCTCCTCCAAGCACTTTGTACTTTGTGTAAGAAATTACTGAAAGAGGAGACTGAATTCCTTCAGGCACAGGCCAGCGATTTTTGAATTTGCTTGTTATTTATCATTTATTTATTTTTTAATTTACATATAAATTTTGAGATGTAAGTTGCTCTTGAACTCATAACCTAGCTTCAAGGCTGGGATTGCAGGTACAAGACACTACATCCAGCTAGTTATGATGTTAATCTGGCATAAGTTATGAAGGATAATATAATTTGATACACACATGTAATTCAGTCATGAAAATTTGCCTTTACGTTGCCTTATAGTTTTTCTCTCTTTGTGTTAAGAAGTTTCTATATTTTCTCCTCTAATTATTGTTAGATGCATAAGTAGCCACGGTAGAGTAATAGGGTTTGTTTTATTGTGCTTTCTAACAGTGGATTGGCTGCCTCTGTAATTGGAAAACACTGTCTACTGTTTATACCCCTTCTCTTGTTCATCCTAGACTCTAGAGGTTTCTGTTCCACTCTCTGCATTGATACAACTTTTGTATATCTTAAACTATAATACTGTGCTAGACATAGAATAAATCTCAAACACTTACTGGAGAAGTGAATAAGTTAATGATTATTTCTCAACTGAAGCTTTTGAACCATTTCTCAAATTAACATGAGATTTGTTTATCAAAATAATTGCTAAATTTTTAATGTATTATTTGCAAATTCACATAAATGAAAGCTGGAAGTTCTTTATGAGTGGGGAATTACTTTTATAGGTATTACAGTATAAATTGTATGATATGAAGAAAAATAAGAATGCAGTTACTTTCTGCAGTCTATGTCAGTATATTTGTGTGGGGATTGGGATTTGGGTAGGGTATAAATCAGTACCAGAAAGAACATGTAAGCCGGGGAAACAAACTTTTAGCTTTCAGTTTGGTGCTTTTTAATTTTAATTTTCCTGCAATAATTTTATTTTTTGATGAATTGTTTAATGTAACACTGCTCTAAATTCCTCACTGATTGTGTTTGAGATTTTCTGCTAGCTTTGAAAATGATTTCAATTCTGAACAAAATGACCAATAAGCCAAAGGGCTGAGATCATGTGACTTACCACTAGTCTGTTACTTTTGACATACCTCTTTTGTAGCCCCATGAATCTGATTTCATTCAAGCTGTAGAATAAACTGTTAACATGAAATGTTTTACTCACTTTGTGACTAAAGAAACTGAAGTAGTTAATCTATGTTTGCTTAGAGACCAGTAAGATTAGCACCAATATAAAAGGGTTTATATGTGTGTGTGAGAAAGAGAGGGAGAGAGAGAGAGAGACAGAGACAGAGAAAGAGAGAGAGACTTCAAAATGCATTCATCTTCTTTATCTAATACTATTTCTTATTCTATGAGACTAATTCTACCGTTTTGTAAATCAGAAAATAGATGACCTTAATGATGGTTGATCCATGAACTGATGTAGGAAGGTCATCTGTCTATGTGTTAATTTCATTGTTTAATAAAGAAACTGCCTTGGTTTTTTGATAGGCCAGCCCTTAGGTGGGTGGAGTAGACAGAATAGAATTCTGGGAGGAAGAAGGCAGTGAGGCAGACACGATGAAGCTCTGGCCCAAGATGGACGTAGGTTAGAATCTTCCCAGTAAACTACCACCTCGTGGTGCTACACACATTAATAGAAATGGCTTAATCAAGATGTGAGGGTTAGTCAGCAAGAGGGTAGACCTAATGGGCCTGGCAGTGTTTAAATGAATACAATTTGTGTGTTGTTATTTTGGGTGTTAATCTAGCCATGTGGGAGCCAAGCAGGACAAAAACCAGGACTGCTTGCCTCCTCACTACAATGAACATAACAATAGAAATTTATTTTCTATTTCATTTTTGATATGCTTTCTAGAGGATGTAGAAAAACTTGAAATTACAGACTGGATCTCCTAGGTTTTTATTTTTTCGGAGTATCATCTATATTTTGCCAGTTCCAATCTGCCTGGCATAAAGAAAGTCATATTATTGATTAAAATTAGGTTCATTCCAGCTCTATCCATATTACCTATCAGTAAGACTGCAGAAATTCTAATGTGTGCAGAATCAATCCCCAGAGATCCCAGGAGGTCATCAATTATGTGTTAAAAATATCATACTCTTCTTCATACACACACTCACATACACACACACACACACACACACACATACATGTATATATATTTGCCATTTAAAATTACTCAAAACTTATTGTTCTAAAATGGGTATTTCAGGAGTACTATTTTTATGTGTTATACTTTAAAATATATAGTAACTAATTAGAAAAAAATTACTTCTTGTTTTTTATCTATTTTAAGATTTCATATGAGCTCTTCAATATGGATAAGGCCAGGAACAAGAGGTTAATTTCTATAGCAGCCTGTATGAGATCATTTGTCTTTGGAAAAAGCACAAAGATCTAGGGATTTTCTCCATTTGATGAAAATAATATGGTTCCTATGACCAAATGAATTTGGGAGGAGTCTGCCTAAAAAGAATTTCCAATATGCAGATGTAGAAAGACTGCTGATACTACACTTGAGTAACTCCATCTCATTTGAAAATATTCATTTTCTCAATTATGCATGTTGAGAGTAATTTTTTTCTCTCTTATATAACTGTTATCTCAGTATATAGCTCACTGGAATAGTAATGAATTAATCCTAAGTTTAGTTTGATACAATTATTATTGATTACTATTTTTTTCATTCATGGTACCTTTGTCCTTATATAACATTCCCAGTCTCAAAATTCTTATTCAGTCAGTGGTAGACATCTTGCTCTTATTGTAGCGGCAAGTAATTCTGCTATGCTTAAGGATATATGATAGATATTAACAGCATATGCGCTATAAAACACTATCTCAATAAGTAAACTAGTTTATGAGGAGGGTGAAAACTATTCAAACTGTATATGTTCAAAAAGTTATAGTGTAGAGAATGTGTGTAATGCCTAGCAATTTCCATTTCCTTACTTCAGTTTCCACAATCTTTCTTTGTAGCTATTTGGGCTATGAAATACCTCCCCTTCTTAAGAGAAATATAGATATGCTTATAGCTGCAAGTTAAATTTGGAATTCAAAAGATGTAGAAATTACATCAAGAATACCTACATGTAATCTTAGGGTTTAATTACAAGTTTACCAATTTTTCTAATTTCAAATCAGTAGTGACATGTGTGTAAACTTACCTTACCTTAACATGTATGTCTTCCATGCTCCACTCACATTTCATTTATAAATGTGAAAAAATAATTCCAGGTGCAAGTTATTGGACACAGAGCCTTGAGTTTTTGAGCTAGAGAAAATTTGGTGTTCATTTGGCTGCACTTCTTTATTTTACAGATTACAAATTTGAGCAGGAGATAGAGTGGAAAATATTTCCAAGGTCAGCTGACTACTTTTGGAGCAGAACTTAATTTTATCTCAGAACTAAGATTCCTCTGCTTTTGGCAATCTTAATTCTCCACACGTTAGACTGTTTGCTTGGTTATCAGACTACACAATTTGAGGAAGTAAATATGCATATAAAATAATCTGAATTGATTTTGTATGAATGAATCATATGAAAGTGATAAAATATTAGAAAAATGAGAAAGACAGTGATCAAATGAAAATGTTTAATGCCACAGTATTTGAGGAACCAATGGAATTTGTTTAAATAAATATTGCAATCAGATATGAAATGTAATTCAAATTACTAATACATTAAAATCTATTTAGTGATTAAACTGCTTTTATGTTTTTCTTCAGAAAATCCTTGGAAAAAATTGACAATGTGTTTTAAATTAAAAAAAAATATTTTTAATTAATTATTTTTAACAGCTTGGCTTAAAAAAAGTCCTGCTTCAAAGTATTTTTATTATGCATACAAAATTATTTACTCAACTATGTCTTTTTCCTAGTGCTACATTTTGGTTTCTAACTTTTTTCCTTTTTCTCAAAGTATTTTTGTTTCAGTCCTGCTTACTATGAAGATAAAAACAAGAAGTTCATCAGCTTCCTGAAGTATTTTAAATATTCAGTAGAAAAGTAGCCTTATGCCTAGAAATATTGCCATTTTTTTTACACAAAGGAGACAATGTGATCATTCAATGTTAATCAATAGTAGGAAATCATATTGGCCACAGTGGTACAATTTAAGTCTGTGTTTGTGTGCTCAGGTGGTGATTAAAGGTTAGCCAATGATGGAAACCCTTTTCTGTGTCTTCTATTTTATAATGATTAAAAGGAAACACACTCCCCTTTCAATTATAAAATTTCTGTATTACAACATTTGGGTAATTGACAGCTACACATTGACAGCTACACATTGGATATAGACATTCACTCTTGAAACAGTTGCTAAAGATGATTCATCGGTATAAAATTACTGAAGGAAAAGAACTCATATACAAGTATAAACTTCATTATATCATTGTGAAATATTTGATTTGTACAATATTTTAAGGAATTCTCAAATTTACCCATGGGTGGATTTTCACTATAGGTTCTTGCCAGGGATCATTTTCCCCTGAACACTTTCCTTCTCTCTGAGATCTCTGTGTACAAAGCATTCTAAGAAAGAAGTATATCGGTTTATTCATCTTTGCAGATTTATTGCCAATCTACAGATGCAAAGGAAATAACATCAAGCTATTGCCATTAAATTTTTAAAAATACTACCCATGCAGTAAGATTTCCTGACCTTGCAGGCTAATAAAATGCTTTAATGTTATCAGAATCAGCGGAGCATGTGGGTGGATAAGTCACTGAGCTAATTAGTAAGTCCTCTCCCAAGAGCCGTGTATGACTTAGTGGAGTGTGTTTAGCATCACAAGTAAATCAACATTGTTGCACAGGGAAGCATCATTTCTGAGTCATTTCCATAACTCTGCCACCTTGACTTTCCAATAAAATCCTCCAAGTTTATGATTCCTAGAGCTTGTAAAAAGAACGTGGCGGGAAGGAAAATTGATGTCACGCATAATCATATGATAACCATAACACACTAGCTTTGAGTCAGGATGTATTCCGTTCCAGGGTAACTGAAATAAACATGCAAATATGCAAGATTGGGTGCATAAATGAAGAATGGTGAGTAAGTCACTTTTATTACGGTTGACCTGATGCCATTACTCTCGCATTTTGGCCACTTTATTTACCCTTGCTACTTTTGCATGTGAGTAGAATGAAATGAAATAGGAGGATGGATCTATAGCTTGGGCTGTGTCTCAGGCTGGCATCACACGAGAACAAGCAGCAAAGAGAACTTGCATATTTGTTTCTGTGCATCTTCCATAGAGCAGGAAAGAAGCACTAATAATTGAACAGTTAACCCACTTCCTGCATGACCGGACCATTTTAATTTTAGCTTTTTGTCGTAGATGTTACAATATATTTTGCAAATATTTCTACTCTGGATGCCAAATAAACATAAGAGGTATGCCAGAAATAAACCACTATGCTTCTTTAATTGTATAGGTATGAAGTGACATACTATAGAAAGAATCAAAATTAGTAAAAAAAGACAAACTTGATAGCACCAAGACCTAGAATACTCAACTGCCAAGTGTATTGAATGGATGTCTGCATGAAGATTTGACAGTTTCAAGGGACTGAAAACCTGAAAGTTAAAAAGAAAAAATAGGATAAGAGTTTCTCATGGTACTTTGTTTTCCCTCTTTCAACCTTTATATAAACAAATATAAACAAACAAGCAAACAGCAAACATCAGAAAGCACATGTTTTTCATCCCCAAATTCATTATCTTCTCTCCATTCTTTCTATCCTGTTTTTATCTCTCCATTCAACTGTAAATATCAGAAAAGAACAAGCAACTTTCACTTTCTTAACAACTGTTCCCTTTGTAAACATTTGCAATCTGGCTTCTGCTTCTCAGAACACTGAAACTGTTCTCTTGACAGTAGCCAATGCCTAGCCGTAACTCCAGCACTTAGTTCTCTCAAACTCCTCAGCCCTCTTTGGACCCTCTGCAGCATTTAGGAATCTTAAGATCTTTATTGACTTCATCTGTCTGCTGCTTGGGTTTAAGTAATGTTGCCAGCCCAGAAAGAGCTCTTTTCTTAGTCTCCAGTGTAACTCAGTACACTTAACTCTTTCAATGAGGCCTTAAGTTTCTTTCCTCAAATCTCTTTCCGATTTGTCATTTTGTAGACACTGAATGAATTCAAATGCCTTACTGGTTGCTTCAGATGTCTTTCCTCTCACTGGACTATTTCTCTTCAGCAACTACTTCCTGCTTCCAGTCTTCTCCTTTAAAAACACTGCAATGAATACCATTCTATCAATTATATCACAGTATCAAAATTAAAGCAAATCAATATATGTTGGTCCATGGCTGTATCTCAAGACACAGGAGTCTGAATTCTAAGAATTCCGAGTTTGACGCAACCCTGAATAGCCCTGTATAGGGAGATCTCGTATCTGAAAACTACACATAAGTCTGTATGGGAGTGTACACACACAAAGTAACTTAAAACAAAAATGTACATTTGACCTTCTTTCCTTTTCCCTCTCTTCCATGCTCCTTTCTTGTCTAGGTAATAGAACCAAAAGGCTTGCACAAGGCAAGAAAACATTCTCCTGATGAACTACAATGGCATTCCTCAACCAATTCTTTTTGGATTCTGTTTCCAATCATTTGTATTTTCTCTATCTCTTCTATTTTCAGGGTTTCCTTTGTATATCAGTTCTTAAAGTACTAAACATCTCAATTGCCAAAGATTTCCAACAGGGAGACAGCATTTCCCCCTTTTTATTAAAAATAAATTGTCCCCACTCACAATATATCCTATTCACATTTCCCTCCTCTGTTTCTCCCAGTCTCTATTCACCTTGCCTCTATCTGAATCCATTCCCTTTCTGTCTTTCATTAGAAACCAAAATGCTTCCAACCAATCATAATAAAATAAAATACAATAAAACAAAAACTAGCATATTGGAATAGGACAAAAAACCACAAAAAATAAAGAAACACAAATAGCTGAAGAGTAGGTACAAGAATCAGAGACCCACTCATTTGTACAATAGGCGTCCCATAAAAATTAGAAGCCATATTATATACTTAAAAGACCAGAGTCCTATATGTGCAGGCCCTGTTCATGCTGCCTCAGTCTCTGTGAATTCACATGAGCTTTTATCATGCTGACTTAGAGGGCCTTGTTTCCTTGGTGTCCTCCATTTCCTCTGGCTCTTAAATTATTTCAATATACTCTTCCACAGATATCACGGAGCCCCAAGGTGAGGTAAAAATGGAGACAACCCATAAAGAGTTGACTGTTACAAAGTCTCTGTCTCTGTCTCTGTCTCTCTCTCTCTCCTTATCTATCTTTGAGTCTCTATACTTGTTCCCACCTGCTTCAGGAGGAAGCTTCTCTTATGATAGCAGAGCAAGGCACCGATCTATGAGTACAGCAGAGTGTCATTAGGAGTCATTTTGTTGCTACATTCTTCTAGTAGAACGGTCGTATTTGGTTTAGCCTAAGTCCCTGAGCTATCTAGTCCTATGTTCTTGGTATCCCAAGCAGTGTTGAGTTTTATCTTGAAGACAAATCAGATATTGATTGGTTACTCTCATAAGCTTTGTATCACCTTTGCCTTAGTATCTCCTGTAAGCATGACACAAATGTAGATCAAAGGGTTTTGAACTGGGTTGGTGTTTACATTTTTCTTTTGGTACTGTGCAGAATACCTTCCTGCATTAAAGAAGGTAAAATATAGAAGTAAAGGTTCTACGTAGTCACCAGCTTGACATCTTTTTTTATTATATTTTATAAAACCATCTTTTCTCATTTTACATACCCACTCCCTACCCTCCTCCTTCCCCATATCCAAACCCCATTCACTCCTCAGAGAAGGTAAGGAATCAGTTTGACTTCTGTGTGTTTAGGAGCTGTGTAGCAATGGGGCATAGCCTGTAAAACATTTGTATATTTATGGTATTTTCTGATCAGTATGAAGTCAATTAGGTGAAATCAAACATTTAGAACACAGCTTGTTTCCTGGCAACAGATTAGTGTGACTTTGCCCCCATTTTCTCCTCATCTCTTCCTACTTTCATTCTCTCTTCTCTCTTGCTATTTCTACTGTTCCTCATGAGGTGGGCCAGCAGAAGAACAACTCTCACCTCAGACCAACTCATCTGAAAAGTGTTTGTCTCTGTGATAGTCAGGGCAGCAGTCTTCTCCTGGAGCTAATTTGGGTCAGGAACTTCCAGGTAACAAGAGAGATGAGTTAGGCTGACCTAAACCAGTACTGAGTGCAAGCTAAGTGAAGGTGAATCTGTGTACTTGATAGGGAGGAATCTTCCAGTTACCAGCTCATGTTAGCATACAGATGCTGAAAGTTGTGGGTCATACTACACCCTTGCATGTAGTCTAAAAATCCTGCCTGTCACGGCAACGATATACCCATTTCTAACCCTTGGAGCACCTCCCCCCTTTTCCTAAATTTATAAAAGAAACCCTGCAAAGGAAATTCGGGGAATTCTTACCATATTATCCCAGGCCATCTCCATTCCTTGGAGTGTCTTCTATGATTTTATGTCACTTTTATTGTTGTTTAGAGAAAGTCTTAATGTGCTGCCATGGCTGTCTAGGAATTGCTTTGTAAAACAGACTTGTCATGAACTCACAAAATTCCTCCTGTTTGTCTCCCTAGTGCTGGAATTAAAGATGATTACCACCACGGCAAGCATACTATCACTTTGATGGGTCCACATTTTCATTACTATTCTATATTTCATCTAATACGTTGTCCAAGACACCAGATTATGAACATCACATCATGATACAGACATCCAGCTATATAAGTTTCAGAGTCCAGAGTCCATTGTATAATGAAAGCTTGGAGCTTCATTTTAAATAAGCAGAAAAATAGGCTGTCAGTATTTTTCACCTGTCATGCCCTAATCACATTCTAAAATCCAATAACAAGTGTACCATTAAGGAAAACCTCATTGGTCACTTGTTAATACTGTAAGATAAATTTTATTCAGAATTAGGAAACAGGAGCCAAATATTTTGCTGTGAACTAAGCTCAATTTTCCTTTTAGTTTGTGGAGAATTTTTAAATGTTCTGTGTAGCACGAATAATAAAAACTTACCGACCGAAGTTGGAGTTCACCGTGATGGTCAGAAAAGCAAAACAGTCAGTCACTGGCTTTTACTTCTACCTAAGTCCGAAATTGTGTTCCTGCCTTCAGGAATCACAGAACGAGACTGGGCCTGAGAGTTGTCTCCTCCCATTTATTAATCCTCTCTAGTTCTCGAATGAAAGTTGTGCACTACTACTGCCTGGTATCTATGGTAAGCTAGTGTGGCTGCTGTGATTAAAGGTGTGTGTCCTTGTTGCCTGGTCTGTAAGACTGACCAGTGTGGCTGTTTTACTTTTCTGATCCTTAGGCAAGCTCTATTTATTAAAAAAAAAATCAAATGAAATGCCACTATAGTTCTGATAAACTAAAATTATTGAAAACAGATAAGTATCTATGGATTTGTAGAACAATGTGCCTGGGAATCGAAGTTTGTTAATTGATACATATCTGGAAGAAAAACAAACCACTTTTTTAATATGGGTGGTGTATATATGGTGTGTGTGTGTGCGTATGTGTGTGTGTGTGTAAACTGAACTCTTTCATCTGGGTATTTGCTATATATATGATAATTATGCAAAATATAAATAATTTTAATATATAATATAACTATATATAACTGGAAAGCTGGTGATTGTTCTGAAAATTCTAAGCAGTGAAAATGCTGATGTTGAGTGTTTTCTCTGGCAATCACGTAAAATGTTTGAAAGTCAAAAAATAAGCAAGTAAGCAAACAAACAAAATCCCCACAAAACCAAAAACAACAGATACTTTCACTTGAATGAGAAGACAAGATAAGGTCGATAACGTGATAATCAGACCTGAAGACATTCTTGCTATTCACTTGAAGATAATTTGATTAGATAATCATCAACTTTTATGAGGATGCTTATATTATAGGAGAAGTCTAATTTACTCAGGGTAGACTATCAATTCAATCCAAATGTTTTTCTCTTTCAGGTACACCCTCAGACACATATAGAACAATATTTGGTGGGAGATACCTGGGTGCTTTGTCATGTGGTCACCTTAAAATCTAAACATTACCACTGCAATTGCATTTAGCTTTCAAAGTAGCCAATAAGGGTCCTCGGGTCACCCCGGGCACTTGAATTGGGACAACAGAAGCCATCACAATGCTTCAGTGCTTTTCAGCTCTCTTACTGCGTTGTACTTGAGTTCCCTGCTCTAAAAGATTTTAGAGTTCTTAGTAATTAAGTACATTTTGGCTACATAATCTCCCTTATAAAAAAGTCACATAATTGGTAAAGATTTAAGGTCAGTTTAGAATTTTTAGAAAACTTAAATCAAAACTTATGATGAAAATAATTCTACAGATTTGCATACCACTGTAGAATTATAAATTGTAAAGTTCAATTAATTTGTATATTTTGTCTTCAGTGTTTTGAAAGTATGAGAGCATGAACTCAACAATTCAGGTTTTTAATTTCACAGAATACTCTTTTGGCAAAATAAATAGAGACAGTTTTATGTTGTCTGTACTTTTCCCTTTCAAGATCAACATTCTTCAATTTATTATTATTGCATACCTGGATCTTGTTATAGAATTTTATCACTGTAATTAAATAAATAATGAGTGCAATAAATATTAGTAAGTGCACACTTAGCACTAAGCACCATGAAAAACTAGTTCTATGTAATCCTCTTAAAGTTTACTGAATTTTACCTACACATCACATAAACTTACTGTCTTTCTTGAAACCTGCTTCCTAAGGGCAAATTCTTTTTTATCTTCTAAAGAGAAGAGCAGACTCTAGGGAACGCTTTAACCTGTACATATAACATTAGTTTTCCTTCTCATGATTCCCTAACTAGTCTATCAATAGCCTTTTAAATCAACTGGACAGGATCCAGTTCTGAACTTAGTACACCTTGGGAGAGTTTATTTAAAGGATTTCTTAATGCCATCTCTGCTTGCAAATCCAAGCTTCTTAAAAATTTGCCTATCTTTATAAGATCAAAATTACTTATAATATATGAACCTCTCCTATTTGCAGTAGAAAATCACTAAGGTCATGGGAAATAGTCTTGTTTCCATTATTTTAGACATACTTTAATGTTTTTAATAATCCCATTTCACATTCCTAATCATCATGTATTTACTGCATTTCTTTTGTGATCTGCACATACATTCTTCTAGGACTTGAAAATGCACTTGGCAATGCTATAGAGAATGGACTGACGAACACACATTTTCTATTTCACTCTCAGGTGTCTATCAAATGTGAGGAGGTGTAATGATATCATAAGAAAACAAGAGGACTGACAAGTAGTGAAGCTACAACTTTTAGCATATTAAAAGAACAAGTTTTGTTTCCAAAGTAAACTTCAGAAAAGAACCATGAAGACGCTCTGAAAAGTGAGACAGGAAAATCCTCGATATTTTAAGGAATAGCAGAGATGCTATCGTGTTTGAAATGGTATGAGCTGTTGAAGAATTGAAAAAAGAAACATAAGTTTGGAGAAATAATGCTGACCCAAATCACATAATGCTTGTACACAATTAGAAAGACATCGGCTTCCACTGCAACTGTAAAGGTAGTATCTTGTGCAGACTAGCAATATAGGTGCCCATATTTTATAAAGTTACCCTAGCTGCTGCGCTGAGACCAGAATGGAGCAGAAGGGACTTGAAACAAAGAAACAAAGTACATATTTTTGATTGTACTTGGATTGATTATGCTTGGATGAAGTCACCTTAATGAGAAGTGAATATATTCTGGATTAATTCTCAGGGTGGGAATAATAATAAATAGATTTGTAGATTAGACAATGAACATGTAAGTAAAGTTGAACATAAACAACAAAACCATAAGCTATTTTCTAAAAAGTGGTAACGCCAGAAGCTCTCTGATAAACATGGCAAATCTGAAATTCTGTCATTAAGTGGAAACATATTATGCAGTTGATCACAGGAGACAACAATATCAGGAGAGTTACATTATAGAATTGTCAGTTTATAAATGATGCTTTTAGTAATGATACTGAATGAAGTATCAAAAGAATGATGAATATGAAAAATATCAGAGGCTCAGTGATAAAGTCATGCCTCCTTCACACGGTGAACATGTTGGAACATGAGGAATTGTGGTATAATAGACTGCAGAGAGAAAATTATGAGCATTTCCTGGGGACACACTGAAGAAAACTAACAATATTACTTTGCTCGAGAGTAAATAATTATTAATGCTTACTAGTTTTAGCAATGTAGAAATTATTCTTGACTGAAAAATGACAGTCAATGGAACGATAGGGACTTGAGTCGTTGAGTAGTTTAAAAGAAATGTCATTGGGATAAAAGTATTGAAAACTCTTGAATTTGAGGATTATTTTTGCTTGTAAAGGAGACACAGAAAGAGTAGTACCTAAAGAGAATTTATTAAAGAGAGGAGAAATTGTATTTTCCTGGAATGGTTGTAGGAGGAAGTTTTAGTACTGTTTATAGCTATAGAAAAGAATTGCTTAGTAATCTTAACGTCATCTAGAAAGTTATTTAGACAGTAAAATTTTATCCTTATCGGAGGCACTTGCAGAATACAAAAGGGTTAGTAGTCCTACAGAAGTCATTGTGTGGGGCTCAGAGCATGGGAAACACTCTATGGCTACTTCAGGGAGTGTTGAACCTAAATATGAGGTAGATTTCATCGGCTTTCGATTTATACTGTCATTTTCTAAGTACTTGTATGGATCATCTTGTTTTGCATCCAGGCAATAAGTGGAAATTATAGTACTCCCAAATCAAGGAAAGATACTGCTTAAACTTTAGTTTTAGGTACTGACCTGATTTCTTTGGCAAGTTTTCTTTCCACACATTAAACCAATGTCACGGCACTAAAGTCTTTAGCTGCTTGTTCTGAAGGTAAGACAGAAAGTCAAGGAAAACCATTAGTCCTTTTTAAAAGTTTTTTTCCCATCAAAAATACATGAAAGAAGTTAAGTAAGGAATGTAGAAAACATGCACAATAAAATAAATTATAATGCAGTTTCATTTAAAACAATGGTATTATAATTATAAGAGTTATATGAGACTTTTGTAACATTGCAATGGCAGATTAAAATTAGATTAATTGAGTTTAGTAATTTGACAGCGATTTAATTACAACGTGAACTCTGCTATTTCTTGTACATAGCAAAGGTACTATTCTTCTCAGATTTTTAATTAATATGGGATTATCATGTACAATATATAAGAAGGTTATCAATTTTCCAAGGAATTAGAATACAGCAGAATATTCTTATACTAAATTAAATTAGGCACAACTTCATCACTGTAATGACCCCAAGGTTTACTATAAGTACTTTTATATATGTAAAGTAGATCCAGCCACTGTAAAATGTGACTTAAACAAATAGGTACAAACAAGGTTAATGTCTGTACTATAATTTAAGTATGGGAGTAGGGGAGCAAGAGGATTAAAGTTCAGAATAGGGAGTTGTACAGATATGGAATTTATTGGTTGTGACAAAATTACCTGTTCATTTAGTCATTCTGCCTTTGCACAAAACATGAAACAGGCTTGGTATGGTGTTACAGGAAATGTGATAAGTACAAATTTCAGTCATGGAATTCCCTTTATGAAGTTGGCAGTGAAATCTGAGGTAGATCAGGAAAGTGTGAACAGAAAACAGCTTTTAGATGTTAGCTTTAAGGGAGGTAACTTATGGGAAAACACACATTTCTGAGATTGAAGTCCAGAGATTTCTTAGCACTGTTTCATTAAGGCATATGGCAGCATATTTAACGGTAAAAGAGATAAATAGGTTATTTCCAAATAAATAAAATATTACTCATGTCCAGTGAGACTGCCTAAAAGAATGGGGAAAGTCTGCTGATGACCTAGAAAACATCAGAAGACCACGATCAGGCAACTTTCTCCCCCAAAGTACAGTTTTATATACTACTTTCCTTTCATTTGTAATGACCCCTAGAAATTGAAGTACATCTGAAAAATTCATTAATATTCATACATTGATTTCATGTGTCAATAAACAAAATGTGTGCACAATAGGATTTAAGCAATCATTTATTAATCTGTAATGATGACATATGAGCCCTTCAGGAGCCACCAAGGACATAGAAGCCCTGAGGCTGCTTGTTTCTTGCTGTCCTTGTTAGTGGATTGTGTTTATCTCAAAATATTTCATATAAAGATATGAAACCACTTATGAGAGGTCTGAAGGTGAATAAGGAACACACTAATGTATGAACTTATGCTAATTACAAGATGGTCCTCCTGAAGGTTCAGATTATAACGTTCTGAAATTAGTATAAAGGGAAATCTGCAAAGCAGAATCCCTGGAGTCTGAGGAGGAGAACCTGCTCACTCAGAGACTAGTGTCTCTGATGCAGTGCCATGAGCTTGGTTCTGAAAAGTGTGGGGAAAAGTGCAAACCGAGATAAGTCACTGCTGCTACGGAAATGAAATGTCACTATCAGATGAAAAAGAGTCACTGTGGGTGACACTGTGAGCAGCTGGGAAGCAAGAGCAGGAACAGGAAGCTAAGAGGAAAGAACACCTCTCTCTTTTCCCCTCATCATGTCAAGTGCTATTCTTATTCTGCATGGTGGAGAGTCAGCAGTCAGGTGAACACAGCAGAAATAGATCAGCAAGCTGTAGACCAGGAAGCTCAATGCAGAACACAGAAGACAGGCTGTGAGTCCAGAGTAATCATAGTAACTGGGATTTAATTTACAATGTACTCTCTTGAAGCCAATGCATCTGAACACAAGTTTTCATTAGTATAAATAACGTCAGTTGCCACATGAAAGCTAAATTCTGGCTAAGATTTACTTTTGCCCCACAGAATTGAATTTGCACTTTTAAGACTTTTCTGTCAAAAGTATGAGAATATTGTTGACTATTGTTGCAATGTCCTCCAAAAGAGGAACTCAGTTGAGTAGGTGAACCTTTGTAGTCATTTTATGACTCTCTACACTTTTAGACGTGGTTGATATTTATTTAACTTTTTTCTTTATTTTTTGTGAAGATTTTGCTTTAATTATGCAAGTATATAAAAGAAAAGTCTATAAATATTTATCATGAACTTTCATTGTTTGAAACTCTTTTCCTTACTCATGCCACTAAGAGAATAATGTTTTGCTCTGATCTTAAAGTGGCCTCATTTTAGGGTTTTCCTTTTACAATTTTCTCAATTATCAATCAACAATTAAAATGAAAAGATGTGCTATGAGTCTCTGGTTATCTCCACCAAAATCATAGAGAGCCTGAGATTAGAATTGCTGTGAGATAAACTTCTGGCACCTTTACAAAAACTAAAGAAATCAGACCACTCAAAGAAGTCAGTCAACAATGAAATAACGTCTATAGAAAATTATTTATTTTACTATTTTACTTTATTAATAGTGGTGCTAAATTGTTCAGTTGGGCCTCTTGTCAAAAGAAAGCTTTTGTGTCTTAAGGGAAAAAAGGTAGGCAGAAAAGTTGATCAGGCAGAACAAGAAGAAATGGGATTTTGTAAAATAAGTAGAATTTAATTGTACCAATCGCTAGTGTTGTTTTCCCTCAAGTGTTCTAAGGCAATTCTTCCTATGCCTCATTGCATCAGACCAGGGTTACTTATAGATCTCATCTAGAATATTCATTTCTCAACACTCTCTGAACTAGCCCTTGAGATGAAGCAATGCATTTAATTAGCTCCTGCAGTTTTCTGAAAAAAATATTATGGACTTATAATTATCTGATGTAAGTTTTTAAATTCTTTCTCTGAGATCATTTATGCACTGGGAAAATTTTAGTTTTAAATTGAAGTGTATCCCTACGAGAATTTGAATTGTAATATATGTTTATGATGTAGAAGATAAACAACTCATCGTCTTACTAGTTTAAAAGTAGTTGTCTTCAAAAACACCTTTGGAAAGTTATTATTTTCAGATTACAAAAAGAAAGGTCAGGATGACATTTTTATATATAATTAAGTAGTAAACATTTTCAGTTTAGCTTAAATAGATGAAACATTATGATATTAATGTTTAATTTGAATCAGAATAGATTATTTAAATATTCTTATTTAAAGAAAAGATTCTATCCAGAGCTTTTCACATACCAGTGACTTGTCTTCCTTGTAAACAATGGTTTGCTTAAAGAAGTGACAATTATAACTCTGATAATAATGTTAGTTCTAATTTCAAGTACAAAGACTCTTTTGCAGCACTTGGTTAGACTTGATTGCAAGATTTATTGAGTAGTTTCCTGTTTTAGGTACTATACTAAATGATTATGATTTCAAAATTAAGTAGAAAAATCTGTTTTTATTCATGAGGTTACAGGGTATTGTATCTGGGCTCTTGAACTTGATTTCAGTGAGCTACATCATTAACACCTATTATTTTTGTTCATAGATTTGTATATGTACTGAAAGATAAAAAACTATGATTTTAAAATTTTGTTTATTTTTTATTCTCATCATAATGTAATAAATAAAGTATCTACCAGGCACAGTATACAATTGTGTTAATTCAAAATGAATAATTGCAGAACAAATATTTTTATTTCTTTTTTTAAAATTTTAATTTCAATTTACATTCCTTCCACAGTTCTCCCCCACATTTCTCATCCTGCCATTGGTCTACTCTCGCCAGCCCACCCCTCATCCACTCCTTCCCATGGGTAAGGGTTCCCATGGGAAGTCAACAAAGTCTGATGCGTTGTGGGGCAGTACCAAGCCCCTCCCCCTGCATTAAGTTTTGGCATGGCATCCAACTGTAGAGAATAGGCTCCAACATGCTAGCTCAAAGAAATATCCTGGTCTTACTTACCAGGTGCCTCACAGATAGTCCAAGTTGCACACTCTCTCCCACATGTGGAGAGCCTAGTTCGATCCCATCGAGTCTCTGCAGCTATCAGTCAAGTGTTTCATGGGTTACCACAAGCTTGGTTCAGCTGTCTCTGTAGATTTCTCCATCACGATCTTGACATCCCTTGTTCATATATTCTCTCCTCCCTCTCTTCGATTGGATTCCAGGAGCTTGGCATGGTGCCTGATACGGATCTCTGCATCCGGTTTCATCTGTTACTGGGTAAAGGTTCTATGATGATAGTTGGGGCATTCATCAATCTGATTCCAGGGAAAGGACAGTTCCGGCTCCCTCTCCCCTATTGCTAGGAGTCTTAGCTGGGGTCATCCTTATGGATTCTTGGGAATTTTCCTAGCACCAAGTTTCTCCATAACCAAATAGTGGCTCTCTCTTTTATTGTTCCCACATTCTCTCTCTCTCTCCTCACCCCCACTAAATCATCCCATTCCCTCATGTTCCTATTTTTCCATCCCCTATTATGTAGCACCCCTTTACCCAGGAGATGTTATCTAATTCCCCTTCTCTGAGTGATCCATGTGTCACTCTTGGGTTTTTCTGTGTTTCCTAGCTTCTTTGGATCTGTGGATTTTACTCTGGTTACCCTTTCTTTTACATCTAATATCCACTTATAAGTGAGTACACACCATGTTTGTCTTTTAAGTCTGGGTTATCTCACTCAGAATGCTTTGTTCTCATTCCATCCATCTGCAGATTTCAGGATGTTATTATTTTATACAGCTTAGTGATAGTCCATTGTGTAAATTTTCTTTATATATTCTTCAGTTGAGGGGCATCTAGGTTGTTTTTAAGTGTTACTGTTACAAATGATGCTATTATAAACATTATTGAGCAAGTGTCCTTGTGATATGGATTATCCTTTGGGTATATGCTCAGGAGTGGTACCTCATTGAGTCTTGAGGTAGATTAATTCCCAATTTTTTGAGAAGCCACCATACTAATTTTCAAAGTGACTATACAAGATTATACCTCCTCAGCAGTAGAGGAGTGATCCCCTGATTTCATATCCTCTCCAGCATTAGCTGTCTTAAGGACTTTTGATCTTAGCCGTACTGTCAGGTGTAAGACGGTATCTCAGGGTCGTTTTGATTTACATTTTCCTAATGATTAAGGATGGTAAGCAGTTTCTTAAATGTCTTTCAGCCATTTAAGATTTTCTGCTGAGAATTCTCTGTTTAGCTCTGCACCCCATTTTTAACTGGATTATTTTGAAATACTTTGATTTCTAAAGGGCAGATTATAGAGGATGTAGAAATTATCAGGATTAATTATATATTTTGCATAAATTTTAAGTTGCATTATTATAGGAACTACAGTGGAATGAAACAACAAAACAATGAAAGGGCCTGGTAGAAGTGTCTGTCTAAGTTTAAGGTGTTTACAAAATACGATGGGAGAGATTTGAGGACTCTTATATGTGGAGGGGAGGATAAACCAGAACTTTGGCCAAAACAAGAGTAAATAGTAAGGCTATAGGTGCTGGAAACGAAGGTATCATTTAAGAAATGAATTGAAATAAGTAATAAATAAATAACAGTAAGGAATTAATAACTATTTTAGTAGCTAAAATCTGAGTCATGAACTATCTTTTTATTCTAAAATTTAAAGTGCTGTATTGTTTTGGGGTTCCATAAATGACAATAAAACAATTTTATTCATGAAGGCATCAAAAAATTAAAATTCTTAGTACTATACTTAAGCAATAGAAGTTCCAAATGTATACACTAAAAACTATATTGTTAAAAAAATGTTAAAACACAAATGAGTTTTAAAACATCTTATGCCATAGACTTACTACAGACCTTTAATTTCAATTTAAGAGTTTTTTTTTTTTTCTATCCGTCCTCAGCCTCAAAAATTGATGAGATGGTTCAAATTTCAGTCACAGGTCCTCATGGTACTTTTGAAATAATTAAAGGAATTTTCCCAGCTCCAAGGAGATTCAAAAGAAAGAAGTGGATCAGGGCATCTGGAGGGCTGGCTAGCCAAAGGAAATTGAGTTCCCCACCATGCACATTTGCCTCAGTTCACTGGCGGCTCTGAAGCCAGTCCAGAGAGAAGTGGTTCCTGAGATTCAGTAATTAAAAGAACATGCCACAGAAGCTAGGTAAGCCTGCTTAAGGATGTTGAAAAGATTACTTTATCACAGAGGTAATAAACAGAAACAAGTCTTGGTTTTTGAACTCTTTCTGAAGGGCATGACTTGTGCACAAGAGTTCAGGACTAATAAAATGCCCTGCTTATCTTATGTAGCTGTTCCTTAATGCATTAAGAAACACATTAAAAAGCTCTGTGTCTCGGGTCTTTATTCGCAGCTGGTTTTGCATTTATTTTCTAGGATGCTGAACGCTGTTGGGTTAGACTTGGGGAGTTCCATATTAACTCTAACCCCAAATAATGTGATACAATAAGACTACAAAAACAAAGGAACAGCTGATATTTGCTTTCTAAACACAAGGAAACAAGGGCTACTCCATGAAGCAGTGTTTCGGAAAATAAAACCCTATGGTTATGATTTTGTTATTCTAATTTGGAGTGTGAGGAAATGGAAGTTTGCGAAGGACATTCACATTAAATTACATAACAAATAATGAGAAGAATTTTAAATCAAGCTAGTATCATTTGACTCCAGAATACACATTCCAAAATTCATTGTTACATTATGTCTATTCATTAGGAAGGATGTGGGACAGAAGGTTACTATAAATAGTGAGCAAATCATTCTCCACATTTCCGCTGTTAAGCCAATAAGTATGTAGTTGTAATATGCACAGGAAGCATGGACTATATTTTAGGGAGAAAATAAAGCAAGTAAAAGAGAATTTTAATGAATTCTGACAGAATCATAAAAGAAAAATTATTCTAGATCATCGCAAAGATTGGTTATTTAAATCCTTCTTCCATATTTGCAGGAAATGCTTAAAAACATAACAGGGTATTTATAATACTATCTTTCTCTTCATTATTCATAAGAGCCAGGTAAGAATGCAATATTTCCATTTTTTATTTTCCGGTCACTCTCTTACTTAAAAATTTCCATAACACATTTTTTCTTTATTTTATTTTACATATGAACCTCAGTTTCCCCTCCATTCCTTCCTCCAATTCTCTCCCCCACCTCCCTCTCAACCCCTATTCACTCCCCCACTGCATCTCCATTCAGATTGGGGTAGGGTGTCCTTTAGGAATCCACAAAGCATGTCATGTCAAGTTGAGGCACAACCAAACTTTCCACCTCTGCTTCAAACTGAACATGCCATCCCACCATAGGGAATAGGCTCTAAAGAACCAAATAATGCATCAGGGAAGAGTCCTGGTCCCAGTGCTAAGAGCTACACAAAAGACCAAGTCTTTTTACACAACTGTCACCCCAGATGCAGAGGGCCTAGCTGGGTTCCATGCAGGTTTCCCAGCTGTCTTCCACAGTCTACAAAATTCAGGTTTGCTGTCTTTGTTGGTTTCCCGTCATGATCTTGACCCTGACTTTCTCAAGTAATCCCTCCATCGTCTCTTGAACTGAATTCCCAGAACTCAGCCCAGGGCTTTACTGTGGATCCCTGCATCTGCTTTAATCAGTTACTGGATTAAGGCTCTATGGTGACAATTAGGGTAAACACCAATCTGATTACAGGGAAAGGCCAATTCAGGCACCCTCTCCACTATTGCTAAGAGTCTTAGCTGGGGTCATCCTTGTGGCACCAGCCTTCTCCTAACCCCATAATGTCTCCAAAATATCTCTTTCTTTATTCTCTCACTCTGTCCCTTCCCCACCTCTACCATCCTGATCCCTTTTTTTTTCTCCAGGAATAAGTAAAAGGTTTACAACATGGCTTACATACAGACTTTCTTTTGGACTATGTGGCAGAATAAAAGAACCAATACAAGTAATCTATGTTGACTCAAAAACAAAGTAATGTTTTAATTATATTTTTATCTCACTCTTGAGTGCATTGGAGGCTTGCCCATGTCTCCTTACTATAGCCAGGCTGGAAGGCTTTGTTTAGTAGATCAAGATTAATGCCTCATGTGAGTTCAGAAAAAAATGTTATGAAAATATGACCTATTTAGTTGTAAGTGTTGACAATATTCTACACTCAATTTCTTAAAAATACAATTTGTAGTTCATTAGATACAGTTAAGATTTAATCATTTCTCTCCTTGTTTTTCTTGCTACATTTTACAGAAATGTAGAAAAACAGGCCAAAAAAGTAGTGAATTTATTTTACTTTATTATGTAAAAGTCCACTCCAACCACAGTGCCTCAGTGTCATCTTTTGTGTCTTTATTTTTTTAATATAACGCTTTTTAAAATTTTGATCTTAAGTATGTTTTGATCATGTTCACCCTACAACACCTTTTCATGACTCCTCCAAGATCCACTTCTTCTCATACTCCACATCCCAACTCCATGTTTCTTTATATATATATAAAATTCATGGTATACAATTTGTGTTTCCAGTATATCCTTGGGTATGTGGTCATCCACTGGAGTTAAACTGTCCTACCAGCAGCTGTACACTTGAAGAACGTTGACTCTTTCTTCCCCCAAAGCCATCAATGATCCATAGTTTCTCAGTTAGAAACTGGATCTTGTGAACCTTCCCCTACTCCATGCTAGAAGTTAACGAACCAGATTTATCTTTCGCCAGTCCTGGTAGGTAACCATAGCTGCTATGTATGAGCTCACATGACAGAGTGATGCAAATAATGCAAGTAGATCAATGTATCCCAGTCAAAATATTGTTATGCTCTGGTCCCCTCTGACCTGTGGTTCTAAAATCTTTCTGTCTGCTCCCCGTTGATGGTACTTGAACCTTGCAGGAGAGAGACCATATTATAGATATTACTGTCTTATTTGTGAATGAGCACTTTCCTGACACTCTCAGAATGTTGATTAGCTGTGTAAAATTTCTGTGATGGTGTCTGAGAACGGCACTACTTTATGGCACAGGGACATGAATGGAGGAGGCAGTTTTTAGTATGTCCATTTTTCAGAATAATCATTGTAGTTTCACTGAAAAGAGACTATGAGCTCCAAAACCATGAAATTTTGGAAAGAATTAATGTACCAGGAGTGTGTTCCCTTCTGTGGAGTGAGCCTTAAATCCAATTGCAAAGCAGTTAGGTCTATCTCCTTTACTTATTCAGTGATAGGCTCCAAACACTGAAAATATTTATGCTCTGCTCAAAGTCTATTTTACATTATGGTCCTACCATATAAGATAATAGCCTGACTTATTAATGCCTGCAAAGAAACTGGTTTCTGTCACTAGGAAATTATATGTATAATATTTGGCATTTTGTTAACATTCTCATATATTCCCCCAAGAAATTTATGATATGATGACATAATATCCAGTTTTCTCTATTCATGCATTCTTAAAGTCATTGGAAAACAAAGGAAAATGTCACATTAATTTTTTTTTGTGGTTCTTTCAAGTTCAAATTAAACCCCAGCCTGCATAATTTTCTCCATGACCTGGTAAATCTCCATCTGTTTATATAGAAAACCAATTCCAGGAAAGTGATTGCAGAAGGCCACTACACAACAGTGAAGTGAGCAATGCTCCTCTCTGCTATGCTAATTGAAACCATTGGTTAATTTTAAGAGCTACTGTATACACAATTAGGCAATTGTTCTACACTTCTCCCCCTTGTTAACTAGTTTTGAGAGATTCTGCTGGACAGGAAGTTGATAAGTGTGGTAAACATGCTCCAGTTCCCTAATTAGCTCAGGTAGGACAATTACGACTGTTCAATATCCAGCCACAAAGCAAAGGTGTGTCAAATGTCACCCAGTCACTAGAAACCTGAGTGAAGCCCCAGGGATGTCACATGAGTAGCCAACTGAATGAATCTGACTTCTTGTTAATCTTGTCTTGTGCTATAGCAGACTCAACCTAGGAAAGAAAGACATCAGGCAAAACCTTCCTAGATTTGAATTTACTTTTTCTGAGCTTTAGAGAGGAATTTAGAAGGACATCTTCTAGGTTCTTTAAAAATCTCACCAAATAGTTTTTTAAGTAAAGCCACTTCCACCATACCATCACCGGTTTTCGTCCTTCCGTCTCTCACACCATGCTACAGAGCTTATCAGCAGGCTTCAACAATCATTTATTCCATTCTACAAGATGGTATGAAATTGCTACAAGTACAAACATGCCGGACTTTCATATCCAATTTATTTTTCTTTCTAGAATACATTTTTCTACTAGATCATTTTACTAATTCTTATAAAGCCCTATTATTATCTCCCCATATTGAACTAGCACCTTTAAAGAACTATGTGGAAACATATATTTGAAATGTTTTGTTCTCTGAAGAATGGTAGGTATAATAGACCATCTTTTATGGACAGTCAAAGCTAGTTTTTGGTGGCCAGCCTTCCTTCTGTCCTAAAAGAGTTCCTTTCCTTTACAGATTCTCTGACTTGAGAATCTTAACTCCATACTTAACCACAGACAAAGGATAATCGAAGGCCACCACCATCTCCACTGCTAGATCGCTAAACTTTAGTAAATGTTATCTGTTCAAATTATGGCCTTTATTGGATGTTATTTCCATCTTTAAAATTCCCATTAGTTTCCATAACTCCCCTCTGACAGATTGTGTAGAATATGAATACCAACATGAGAAAGCTTTGGTTATCTTTTTAACAAAGAAAATAGCTGGAAGAAAGGAGGCATGAAGGGGAGTGAAGTAGGAGTTCTTTCTGTTTGTGTGTTGCTTTCTTTGGATAATGAATAACGAAACTGCCTTTGCCTAGGTGTTAGGGCCGAACTTAGATAGGTGAAGAAGACAGAACTGAATTCTGGGAGAAAGTGAGCAGAGTGAGAGAACTGCCATGGAGCTGCCAGAATCAGACATGCTGAAACTTTCCCGGTAAGCCATGACCTCACGGTGATATACAGATTACTAAAAATGGGTTAAATCGAGATGAGAAAGTTAGCCAAGAGACTAGAGATAATGGGCCAGGCAGTGATTTAATTAATACAATTTCTGTGTGGTTATTTCAGGTGTAAGCTAGCTGGGCGGCTGGGACAAACAAAAAGCCACTCTTCTCATGCAACAGGGGAGAGCATGTTCAAGACAACAATAGCACCCAGAAACAATAACCGTGACTCCTTTCATTTGTGGCTTGCATCATTCTTAGGTCAAAATGCATTTTTTTTTAAATCCACACAGTCATATTAGTATAGTGGATAAACCAGAGAAAAGAGTCCTTTAATTCTTCTAGAATTTCCAGCTAAATACATGTATAACATTTTTTCCCACTCAAGGATGCTAAGATCACATGTTTATCAGTCTATTAGAGAGAAACTGCTCAATCATTTATCACTTTGCTTGAAAAGTTCATTGTTTTAGTTATCTTTGGCTTTCAACTTGACAGAAGCCAAGAGTCAAGTGAGAAAAGAACTTCAACTTTAGAATTCCTCAGATAAGATTAGACGTTTAGCATCAATGGTAGATTGCTTTGATTTTTAATTGATGTAAGAAGGCCTAGCCCAGTGTGGACTTCACGAGTCCCTGAGCAGAAGGTCATATAAAAAAACTTCTTAAACATAAGTCAGCGAGTGAGCCAGCAAGCAGTATTTCCTCATGATTTCTACTGACGTACCTTGGCTGTGAGTTCTTTGTCAGTGTAGACGAGCATATATATATATATATATATATATATATATATATATATATATATCCTATAAACTCAAGAAACTCTTCCCTTCCCCAAGTTGCGTTAGTCAGAGGATTTGATCACTGCAGCAGAAAGAAAATTAGAGCATAATTATAAATAACTTGTACATCAAGCTGCGGAAAGCTGCTCATGACCTTTGGCTTCAGTTTTGTATTTAAGCTCTCTGAAAGTATAATGTGGTATTTGAAGATTCCTTCTACTTTGTATTGTCTGGGTTTTCTCTCATTCACTTGATTGCCATTTTTATTATACTGTTACTTTTTAAAGTACATTTTTAATAAAATATGTTCATTCCTGGATATTTTACGATTGATGCAATTAAAACAGTAAAAGACAATCATGATCATTGAAGAAACACAATATTGGATACTCTCAGCAAGTAAATTTTGACTGTTACATTTTTCCTTTATCAGAGGTCTCTATATTTAACTGTTGAACATATTTTAAATTTTATTCTCATTTGTCTTATTCCCAGAGACCTTTTTAAGCAATGTATTTAAAGTACATCTCTTGGCCAGCCAGCCTTTACCTTGCAGTCAGGGCTTAGAAACACTAATGTTTACATAAGACGAAAAGACACAACATTAAGAATGTATGCATGCTTCTTCATCTCCCTTTTGCTCTTAGGTTATTCAAGGACACAACACAGATCCTTCGCAGAGCTACGTTGGCATTAACTACAAAATATTTTTCATTAATTCTTCATCAGATATACTAAACCTACAGCTGTATTAAATTCAAAGTTTTGGTCTTAAAAATACATATATAAATTTAAAGTTATTTTAAAGAAGATGGAAGTAAAATGATGGCTAAAATATGTCCCGGAACAGTCGCTGTGCTTTCAGATGCTTTAAGTGTGCGGCACTCAGGATGAATCACTGCATCAGTGACCTCAAGGAAAGGCTCCAGCCTTCATTTGTAAAGCAGTTTCAGCGGGTATATGTTTGGCTTCAGGATGACTGGGAAAGTGAGGTAATGTCTTGTGAGAGAAAAACTGTGATTTGTAGATGGACTTGCCACCAGTTGAGGACCTGAATTCACTTCCCAGGATTCACAAGGTAGGAGAGAACAGACTCCTGCAAGTTTTTCTCTCATGTCCACAACCTCTGGCAAACACATCCCTACACACACCACCATAACTAACTAACTAACTAACTAACTAACTAACTAACTAACTAAATAAATAAATAAATAAATAAATAGTTTTAAATGTACAGATGCATTCAGTGAATCTGCCATGCTCTCAGATAAAGACTGAGACTACTTGGTATAGAGAATTTCATAGAAATTCTTTCGAATTTGTGTTCATTTTGCTTAAAGCTACACTTGAGGAATGATGCCAAATAGTACAAACAATTTGAGGTTGATCACTCAATGATGCCATTCTAAGAAACACTGAGAAGTGCTCCCTGTATTTGGGAATTTTGTTAATAAGAAAATGATGAGAAGCAGACAGTGTTTGCTACCATTATTTTCTTCCTGTGCACTCAGATATCAACTCCAAAAGTACAGTTTTGTTGATTGACTTCCATGTGGAGGATGCCAGGAAATGGCATGCTGATTACTGTAGGAAGCCTTTCCCCTCATGATCTCACGGCATACTAGTACTTGCAACATAAAGGAAAAGATGGCATCATGAAGTCATATGTAATAGAGTGAGGGAGCAGTGATTATTTTGGGGTTAGTCGATATGTGTCTAAGGGTATCTGAGAAACTCTTAAGGACACTAACAGTGACTTAATTTTTACAATAAGGAAAATTCTCAACACTTGTTGAGGCACCACAAGGCTTTATTTTAGCCAAATCATAGTTGATAGTTTCATGGCCTTAGGGAATTGAAGATTATTTTTTATGTTGTGCATTAAGAGTTATAGAGCATGGTGGAACAGTGTGGGTATATATTTGTGTCTTCCTTTGTGTGAGAGACAAATATGCACATGAAGTCCTCTACAAAGGAGTCCCCAGTTGCATCTAACAGTGCCGCTAGAACTCAAAAGGTGTGACTCATGAAGACCCTCTCACAGGCTTGCACGGCAGCAACCTAAAAGGTTTTGCAATTCATGACTCTTAAGTATTAATAAAGCCAACAGGGTTGAAAAGTCTGTGTGACATATGTGTTTTAAAGGTACCTGTACCTTTCCGCTAAATCAAATTTCCTGACACATATGATAAACTTTCTTTCATTATACTTATATTACAGGTAAGAGTAAGCTCGATACAATAAAAAAAAAAGCACATGCAAACCAGCTCCAGCATTTTCTTCGATTCCGCAGTAGTGAGGGGGCAGGATTGATGTCTGCGGTGCTTCACACAAGTGCGGCAGTAAATTTTCCCAATTTGGTTGTCATTTGTCTGCCTCCTCCAACCTTGGTACATGCTAGGCTCCCTCCTCTGTGGCTTGCAGGGCACAGCATTTATTAGCTGAACATTATGCACACTTGTTACCATTAATTACTTTGATAGTAAATCTGGATAACAATTCTCAGCCTTAAAATAAATTAGAAGTTGTGGCTGTTTTATTCTGGAAGCTGACTTGGTTTTAAGCTGAAAAAAAAGAAAGAAAGAAAGAAAGAAACTTCTAAACAGAACAATCTATTACCGAAGCAAAACAAAAGTGGTAAAATGCTGTTTTAGACTTCAACTCAGTATTTTAGATAAGAAAAAAAATCCTTAATTTTCACAATGAAGTAAAATAATGTATTGTCTAATAATTATACCTTATATATGCTGATTGCTCATTTCTATAAAATATTAATGACCTCCTGAGACACAATAAAACAATGCAGGCATTGGAGGTGTCGGTGTTTGTTTCCTAAGTTGTTGCTTTCTTGAAAATTCCACCTTGCTTGCTTGCTGTAATTGTTATGTTAAGACAAGAATTGTCCCTTTGGCCTTTAAGGATGTTAATTGTGAACGTAAAACAAAAGGAAAATAGATGGGTCTACAAGAGTGCATTTCATTCTGAGTGCTGTCAGGCTTTTCGGAAAAGGCCTTTAATAATTCATAAAAGAAAGAAAACCCTCTTATCCATGGGCATTTTGGTCTCGGAGGTGTAAACTGAGGTGTAAAATAAAAATAAAATATTCTATGGAAACTTACGTAGCTACCAGCTCCCTGCTGATCTGGTATCTGCAGTCTTGGAGAAGAAAAGGCTGGGAGCAGGAGAGGAAGAAAGCCTGAACGGAAAAGAGAAGTACTGCAAACAAGAGAGTTTTCACGTGTGCAGAGAAATGCTGAGCAAAATGTGTGAGGACACCTGCTCACAGAGATTGCACGGGTTGTTCTAAATCACACCTACAAATATCACTCTTGCTTCCTTACAATCGCCATTGCCATTACCCCTTCATATCCACAATGGGAACATTAAAAAAAAAAAACAGTATTATCTCGTAACTTTTATTAAACACCAATAATAACTTTAAAGTTTTGCTTTTTTGTAGTTTTTAGAAAAAAATATGTATATAACTTAATGTTCTCATCTCTTTTAGGAACATATTCCATTTTGCAATTTTAAACACTTCTTGGAGCCTAGTTCTGAACCTTTTTGTAATTTTATCAGTCATCTGTGGGTCTTCCAAAATGTTTTCCCAGACTTTTACTATAAGAAAACTTTATAAGTAAAAAAAAAAAAAAAGTTCGCCAATTTCACATTTTTTTTTGGTCCCCAAACACACTTTCTAGAAATATTTCTGAGTTACTTGCTATGAAACAAAGAAAACACCAACACCATTAAAATGGTTCTACCCACCAATCCTTGAATCTCCAAAACCATACTGTATGTAGGCATTTGAAACATTTCTAATACTTTGGAACTGCAAAAGATTTTATAATAACCTTCTTTTAATATCTTAGAGTTCAGGTGTTTACAATTCTATATAATTGTAGCTAAGGTATTTTTCATTGGATACAAACTGACAGGACACTTCGTATAAATATTGAATTTATTTCCCTAAATGATTCAAGAAATATTACCTTCTACTTCATCTGGACTATCAGTTGTTACTCACAATTTTAATGCATTTTCAAACTAGTACTAAACTAGTTTACTTTCAAATCTATCTAATAAATACTGGGGTTTTAGCTGCTTTCTCTAATTCATTGGCCATTAGCATGGCTCGTTTTCAGTTTTAATTTTTTTTTGAAAAACCATTTCCACTAATTTGTTTACCTTTTAGAAGTCATTTTGCTACTAATGCATTTTGTACTGTAGATTTGTTCTCTCATTTAGTGTTAGATGTTTTCCCAGTCTCTCAGATTCATTTTATTTTGTTTATGATGCATTATTGATGTCAATTAAGTTCAGAGTAAAATATGCTTATGAATCAACTAATACACACATGCTTAGTTTATCTTAATAGTCTACAAATACTTTATTTCATTCATTTGTTATTTTAATGAGTAATATTTTTCACAGTGTTAGGTAGGGCAATGCAGCATTATCTTATTCTATTCCACTGAATGATTTTACCTCTGAATATTACCATGCTCTGACACAGGGCTTGCACAGCTTCTTCTGGATACACACAAACTCTGAGTTTATACCACCTTGCGCACCTCTGCCTTTTTGGTTTTCCTTTCTTATTTAGCTAGAAACTAAATTTGCTTGCCCAAGTGAGGAAGCCATTTAGCTTTTGGTTTCCATACATGTGTAAATTACAGTTTCATTACATAATCCCAATCATTCCCAAAGTAGTTCTGTTGGCTAGTCTTATGTTAACTTGACACAGCTATAGATATCTGAAAGATGGGAACCTCAATTGAGAAGGTGCTTACATATGATCGAGATTTAGGGTGTTTACTTAATTAGTGATTGATGGGAGAGGGTCCAGACAATTTGGGGTGGTGCCATTCTTGGGCTGGTGATGGAGAACAAGCCAGTAAGCAACACCCCTCCATGGCTTCTGTATCAGCTCCTGACCTCAGGTTCCTTCCCTACTTGAGTCCACTTCTTTTGACAGTGATTAATAGTGTGTGGAAGTATGAACCAACTAAACCCTTTCCTCCCCAAGTTTCTTTAATCATGGTTTCTCATCA
The DNA here is from genome assembly GCF_037038515.1 of Microtus pennsylvanicus. NCBI lineage: Eukaryota > Metazoa > Chordata > Mammalia > Rodentia > Cricetidae > Microtus > Microtus pennsylvanicus. The sequence goes on from NC_134590.1 coordinate 38,389,758, forward strand.
CAGCAATAGTAACCGTAAATAAGAGAGTAGTTGATGCTAATTTCCTTTTTTTTGAAAATTTCACATTTATCAAACTTTCTGAGCATTTCACAGCAAGACTGTCTAAACCTATCCTCTTTTAACAAATGCAGAGCTATGCTGAAGTAGACAGAGTGCAATTGTAGCAGAATCTTTTTGATCCATTTAACCACTTTCTTTTTCCTTTTTGACACATTTGCAGGTCACTCAGTGGCTCAGTTTATATACACAGACAATATCTAAGCGTTTCTGTATAGTCAACTTTTTCCTCAGTTTCTCAATTTCTTCTAGGTTTTCAAAGTAAAATCCCATCCTGACCATTTTCCACTCAACCAAATCCCCTGAAAACATATATACAAACACCATTATAGAGACTCAACAGGTTGTATGTAGGAATATACGAATATACAAATACATCTATGTATGTAATAAAGAGATCACGAATTTGAAAGAAAACAGGGAGGGGAGTATGGAGACAGTGGAGAGAAGAAATGGAAGGGAGACATGTTGGAATTAAAACTGTCTCAAAAGCAAAGAAATAAACAAAAATCACCATTCTGTTCATGATAGTGGTAAGCTGAAAAATAACAAATTTTTCCAATAACATCATATTAAGCAAGCATAATGAATATCTGAAATTCTGTATTACTCTGAGGCAAAGTCTTCATGAGTACCCTAGGCCCAAATATAATGCTTTACTATCAAATAATATCACATGAAGGCATTACTGGTAGTAAGATTCCATCAATATAAGGAACAAAGATCACTTCTGTGATTTTTGTTTTTGATAGAGAGCATACAAATTCATCTGAAATTCCATATTACTCTGAGGCAAAGTCTTCATGAGTACCCTATGCCCAAGTATAATTCTTTACTATCAAATAATATCACATGAAGGCATTACTGGTAGTAAGATTCCATCAATATAAGGAACAAAGATCACTTCTGTGATTTTTGTTTTTGATAGAGAGCATACAAACTCATTCGGAGATATTTATTGAATTCAATAATCAAAAAAATAGGTGTTGACATCCTTAAAAAATACTATTTATGATAGGCAATAATAGTGCATGGCTTTAATCCCAGTACTTATTAAGCAGAGGCAGGTGGATCTCTGTGAGTTTGATGCAAGCCTGATCTAAAGAGAGTTCCAGGATAGGTTCAAAAGCTACACAGAGAAACCCTGTCTCAAAACACACTCACTCATACACACACACACACACACACACACACACACACACACACACACACATATATATATATATATACATATTGATTATAAAATATAAAGAAGGCCACTGATCATTCAACCCCTTGTTGGGGGAGTGATAAAACATCTGACTAAGACAGACCACAAGCATGCTGCAGTTTGGTGCTAGTTGCTCAGTAACATCGAAGGTACCATTCCAGGAAATAGATTGATACTTCCTAAATTCTGACTCTTTTATAATTGTTTGTACTCCCTAAAGGGTGATTTATAGCAGATATCTTTAGCATGAAATTTGTAATGTATGAAAAACCCTCCTCAAAGCCTGAGAACTTTAAAATGGCTCTTATGCTGGGCATCCCTAGGGTGGCCTCTAAACCATCACCTTCTATTAACCATACATTTCTCTAGGTGCTATAGGAAGCAGCGATTTGCCTCCAATTAATGGTACATGGCCATGATGATGAGATGCATCCCTATGACCACCTGCACACAGAAGACTGGCCTGCTAACAGAAGCAGTGGTCTAGGGTCCATTGTGTAATCAAATAAATTACCATTTGCTCATCTGGAAGCACTTCACTCTCAGGTTCGCCCCAGACAGTCAGAGAGTTCACTTCCAGCCACAAGATAGTGACCTCAGCTTACAACCGGAACCTGTCTGAAGCTTCATCTATTCAAGCTACAGCTTGAGGTAAGCACCCCTGCTGGCTGTCACTCTGACTGTGACCTACTCGGAATACCATGAAAGATTGGACTGCACTGTATCAAGCTGTTAACGTCATGGTTATTTGTTATGCAGCATAAAAAAACTAACATGAGAAATTGCTCAAAATGGGTTGTAAAAACATCTCATAATTATTTTCATCTTGCCTTTCCATAATCAAATAACATTAACAAATTGAACTGGAAGCAGGCTGTTTTGAGAGTTCAGCAAGATCAATTTATTGATTTTTGAAGGTATACTTTATAAGGTAATGACAGTACCAGTTTAAGAACTTTCTGCAAAATGAGAATTCACTGCTTGTATTTCATAAGATGGACAAGCAGTAGTTAGGCCTAGGTTGGCATTCAGCTCCCTCTTATTATAGTTTCAATGACTAGCAAAAGTTATTTGTTATGAAGATAACTTATTTTTATTAAAAATTTCTGCCTCCTCCCCGCCTCCCTTTTCTTCCCCCCTCTCCCCCCACTCCCCATGCCCTACTCCCCTACCCCTCCTTCTCCAGTCCAAGAGCAGTCAGGCTTTTCTGCCCTGTGGGCAGTCCAAGGTCCTCCCTCCTCCATCCAGGTCTAGGAAGGTGAGCATCCAAACAGGCTAGGCTCCCACAAAGCCAGCGCATGCAGTAGGATAAAAACCCAGTGCCATTGTCCTTGGCTTCTCATCAGCCCTCATTGTCCACCATGTTCAGAGAGTCCGGTTTTATCCCATGCTTTTTCAGTCCTGAGCTCCCAAGGTCCAAATGAGGAGCAGAAGGAGGGAGAACATGAGCAAGGAAGTCAAGACCGCGAGGGGTGCACCCACCCACTGAGACGGTGGGACTGACCTAACGGGAGCTCACCAAGGCCAGCTGAAGATAACTTTTTTTATTTTCTGTCCAAGTTTAGTGACAGAATGCAGCACAGAACTGTCAGGATTTTTTTTTTCTTTTTTTTTTTGTTTTTTGTTTTTTTTTTGTTTTTTTTTGTTTTTTTTAAAATTTATTTATTTATTAAAGATTTCTGTCTCTTCCCCGCCACTGCCTCCCATTTCCCTCCCCCTCCCCCAATTAAGTCTCCCCCCCAGCCCGAAAAGCAATCAGGGTTCCCTGTCCTGTGGGAAGTCCAAGGAACCCCCACCTCCATCCAGGTCTAGTAAGTTGAGCATCCAAACTGCCTAGGCTCCCACAAAGCCAGTGCGTGCAGTAGGATCAGAAACCCATTGCCATTGTTCTTGAGTTCTCAGTAGTCCTCATTGTCCGCTATGTTCAGAGAGTCCGGTTTTATCCCAGGCTTTTCCAGACCCAGGCCAGCTGGCCTTGGTGAGTTCCCAATAGAACATCCCCATTGTCTCAATGTGTGGGTGCACCCCTCGCGGTCCTGAGTTCCATGCTCGTGCTCTCTCTCTTTCTGCTCCTGATTTGGACCTTGAGATTTCAGTCCTGTGCTCCAATTTAGGTCTCTGTCTCTGTCTCCTTTCAAAATGATTGCATAAATAGTCAATTAAATCTAACGTGTAATTATCAAGCAGCCGGTAACATGATAAACCACCACAATATGCGAAGATTCTAGACGTACATATTAAAACATTTATCTATTCCAGCACTCGGTGAAAACAGGTGAAAATAGTTCTTGTAGATTCTATTTCTTCTGTGGAAAGCAATGCTGGGCATCTTTTTGTGTCCTAAGGGATATTTTCCACCATCCTTTTATTCACTGACCATTTTCTCTGTGTGTTTCTGGTCTTATTTGTATTGGCTTTTTATTAGCTTTACTTAAATCCATGATACAAATCACTTAAATGAAGTACAAGGTTCAAAAGTTGGGTGAACAACAAAACAGTCTAATTTTAACAATGGCATTTCTTGAGGGAACCCCAGTACCTATTAACCATACTTTTCTACCTCCAATCCTCACCGACCTCTACAACTCCCCAGCCTAAAGCCACCACTAATGTGCTTCCTGTCCCCAGAGTTTTGCTTATTCTGGGCCCTTTCTATAAATGGAATTATAACATGTGCAGTCCTTTGTGGTTGGCTTCTTTCATCTAGCATAATGGCCTCGGTGTACATCTCTGTTGTGTCAGCCTGCATATCTAATTATTATTTTATTATTAAACACTAGTCTATTAGAAACTGCTGTTTCTCTATTTATTCATCAATAGGACATACCATTTACTTTCACTTTTGACAATTTTGAGTGATGTTGATTCATATATTCCTGTTGGAGTTTCTGAATGAATGCAGGATGGAGTTATTAGGTCTGCAGATGATGCTGTTTAGCCTTTTGAGAAGCTGACTGCTTTAGCATGCTCTGAAGATTCCAATTTTTCTATATTCTTTGCAGCATATTATTTTTTAACTTTTAAAGCTAAAGCCATCTAGGTAGATTTTTGAAGCCTTGGTTTGCATTTGTTTTAGCACCTAAAACATTTGAGAACTTTACTTGAGAAACAAAAAGCATTGGAAATGCAACCATGTCCAAAAAGCCTTTTGTGGCTGTCCAATGTCATCTATATGCTCTCGGGTAACAACATCATAGTTATTCTCATCCAATATCATCTATATGCTCTCGGGTAACAACATCATAGTTATCCTCATCCAATGTCATCTATATGCTCTCAGGTAACAACATCATAGTTATTCTCATCCAATGTCATCTATATGCTCTCGGGTAACAACATCATAGTTATTCTCATCCAATATCATCCATATGTTCTCAGGTAACAACATCATAGTTATCCTCATCCAATATCATCTATATGCTCTCAGGTAACAACATCATAGTTATTCTCATCCAATATCATCTATATGCTCTCAGGTAACAACATCATAGTTATTCTAATCCAATGTCATCTATATGCTCTCAGGTAACAACATCATAGTTATTCTCATCCAATGTCATCTATATGCTCTCGGGTAACAACATCATAGTTATTCTTGTCCAATATCATCTATATGCTCTCAGGTAACAACATCATAGTTATTCTCATCCAATATCATCTATATGTTCTCAGGTAACAACATCATAGTTATCCTCATCCAATATCATCTATATGCTCTCAGGTAACAACATCATAGTTATTCTCATCCAATGTCATCTATATGCTCTCAGGTAACAACATCATAGTTATTCTCATCCAATGTCATCTATATGCTCTCGGGTAAAAACATCATAGTTATTCTCATCCAATATCATCTATATGTTCTCAGGTAACAACATCATAGTTATCCTCATCCAATATCATCTATATGCTCTCGGGTAACAACATCATAGTTATTCTTGTCCAATATCATCTATATGCTCTCAGGTAACAACATCATAGTTATCCTCATCCAATATCATCTATATGTTCTCAGGTAACAACATCATAGTTATTCTCGTCCAATATCATCTATATGTTCTCAGGTAACAACATCATAGTTATTCTCATCCAATGTCATCTATATGCTCTCAGGTAACAACATCATAGTTATTCTCATCCAATATCATCTATATGCTCTCGGGTAACAACATCATAGTTATTCTCATCCAATATCATCTATATGTTCTCAGGTAACAACATCATAGTTATTCTCATCCAATATCATCTATATGTTCTCAGGTAACAACATCATAGTTATTCTCATCCAATATCATCTATATGCTCTCAGGTAACAACATCATAGTTATCCTCATCCAATATCATCTATATGCTCTCAGGTAACAACATCATAGTTATTCTCATCCAATGTCATCTATATGCTCTCAGGTAACAACATCATAGTTATTCTCATCCAATGTCATCTATATGCTCTCGGGTAACAACATCACAGTTATTCTCATCCAATATCATCTATATGCTCTCGGGTAACAACATCATAGTTATTCTCATCCAATATCATCTATATGTTCTCAGGTAACAACATCATAGTTATTCTCATCAATATCATCTATATGTTCTCAGGTAACAACATCATAGTTATTCTCATCCAGTGTCATCTATATGCTCTCAGGTAACAACATCATAGTTATCCTCATCCAATATTATCTATATGTTCTCAGGTAACAACATCATAGTTATCCTCATCCAATGTCATCTATATGTTCTCAGGTAACAACATCATAGTTATTCTCATCCAATATCATCTATATGCTCTCGGGTAACAACATCATAGTTATTCTCATCCAATATCATCTATATGTTCTCAGGTAACAACATCATAGTTATTCTCATCAATATCATCTATATGTTCTCAGGTAACAACATCATAGTTATTCTCATCAAGTGTCATCTATATGCTCTCAGGTAACAACATCATAGTTATTCTCATCCAATATCATCTATATGCTCTTAGGTAACAACATCATAGTTATTCCCATCCAATGTCATCTATATGCTCTCAGGTAACAACATCATAGTTATTCTCTTCCAATGTCATCTATATGCTCTCAGGTAACAACATCATAGTTATTCTCATCCAATATCATCTATATGCTCTCAGGTAACATCATAGTTATTCTCATCCAATGTCATCTATATGCTCTCAGGTAACAACATCATAATTATTCTCTTCCAATGTCATCTATATGCTCTCAGGTAACAACATCATAGTTATTCTCATCCAATATCATCTATATGCTCTCAGGTAACAACATCATAGTTATTCTTGTCCAATATCATCTATATGCTCTCAGGTAACAACATCATAGTTATTCTCGTCCAATATCATCTATATGCTCTCAGGTAACAACATCATAGTTATTCTCATCCAATATCATCTATATGCTCTCGGGTAACAACATCATAGTTATTCTCATCCAATATCATCTATATGCTCTCAGGTAACAACATCATAGTTATTCTCATCCAATATCATCCATATGTTCTCAGGTAACAACATCATAGTTATTCTTGTCCAATATCATCTATATGCTCTCAGGTAACAACATCATAGTTATTCTCATCCAATATCATCTATATGTTCTCAGGTAACAACATCATAGTTATTCTTGTCCAATATCATCTATATGCTCTCAGGTAACAACATCATAGTTATTCTCATCCAATATCATCTATATGTTCTCAGGTAACAACATCATAGTTATTCTCGTCCAATATCATCTATATGCTCTCAGGTAACAACATCATAGTTATTCTCATCCAATATCATCTATATGTTCTCAGGTAACAACATCATAGTTATTCTCATCCAATATCATCTATATGCTCTCAGGTAACAACATCATAGTTATCCTCATCCAATATCATCTATATGCTCTCGGGTAACAACATCATAGTTATTCTCAACCAATATCATCTATATGCTCTCAGGTAACAACATCATAGTTATTCTCTTCCAATATCATCTATATGTTCTCAGGTAACAACATCATAGTTATTCTCATCCAATATCATCTATATGCTCTCGGGTAACAACATCATAGTTATTCTCATCCCATATCATCTATATGCTCTCAGGTAACAACATCATAGTTATTCTCATCCAATGTCATCTATATGCTCTCGGGTAACAACATCATAGTTATTCTCATCCAATGTCATCTTATGCTCTCGGGTAACAACATCATAATTATTCTCATCCAATATCATCTATATGCTCTCAGGTAACAACATCATAGTTATCCTCATCCAATATCATCTATATGTTCTCAGGTAACAACATCATAGTTATTCTCATCCAATATCATCTATATGTTCTCAGGTAACAACATCATAGTTATTCTCATCCAATATCATCTATATGTTCTCAGGTAACAACATCATAGTTATTCTCATCCAATGTCATCTATATGCTCTCAGGTAACAACATCATAGTTATTCTCATCCAATGTCATCTATATGCTCTCAGGTAACAGCATCATAGTTATTCTCATCCAATATCATCTATATGTTCTCAGGTAACAACATCATAGTTATTCTCATCCAATATCATCTATATGCTCTCAGGTAACAACATCATAGTTATTCTCTTCCAATGTCATCTATATGCTCTCAGGTAACAACATCATAGTTATTCTCATCCAATATCATCTATATGCTCTCAGGTAACAACATCATAGTTATTCTCATCCAATATCATCTATATGTTCTCAGGTAACAACATCATAGTTATTCTCATCCAATGTCATCTATATGCTCTCAGGTAAAAACATCATAGTTATTCTCATCCAATGTCATCTATATGCTCTCAGGTAACAACATCATAGTTATTCTCATCCAATGTCATCTATATGCTCTCAGGTAACAACATCATAGTTATTCTCTTCCAATGTCATCTATATGCTCTCAGGTAACAACATCATAGTTATTCTCATCCAATGTCATCTATATGCTCTCAGGTAACAACATCATAGTTATTCTCATCCAATGTCATCTATATGCTCTCAGTTAACAACATCATAGTTATTCTCATCCAATGTCATCCATATGTTCTCAGGTAACAACATCATAGTTATTCTTGTCCAATATCATCTATATGCTCTCGGGTAACAACATCATAGTTATTCTCATCCAATGTCATCCATATGTTCTCAGGTAACAACATCATAGTTATTCTTGTCCAATATCATCTATATGCTCTCGGGTAAAAATATCATAGTTATTCTTTCCTGAAGAAACTGAACAAAACTCACACATCCCAACTCCAATTTATGAAAACATCTATATCTTTATCTATATAACTTTTCCTAAGATTTTCTACTTCTCTTTTCATTTTTTTGTGTGATTTGTATATTCCATAAATGCTTTGTATCCTAGGAACTATGGAGTATGTGGGAGTCATATTCATGACTGGGGCATGGAGTTTGTCCATGGAACAACGTGTGAAGGTATCACTATGTAGCCTGGCTGTCTGGAGTTTGCTGTGTAGATCAAGCTGACCTCAGACACATAGAGATCTACCTACCTTGGTCTCCAAGACCGGGGATATTTCTTGTTACATTTAAGTATGTGAGGTGACATGTTTTGTATGAGTACTCTTACTGGAGGTTAGTCAGAAGATTCCTGTTTTTGACACACACATGTTTATATCATAGAGATCCTAAAGTGATGTTGCTGAAAGATATTGAAAATCTTCATCACTCTTCTGGACTTAGTCTACAAGCCGTTAGTCTACATATTATCTCTTATACATGGTTACTTTATATAATAAATAATTTGAATGAAATATTTTATTCATATCAGAATAAGGACAAAAGTCCAGTATTTAGAACTATTTTTTCAGGTATTTGAAAACAAACAAGCTAAAACTACTACTGCAGGGATGCTGAAAGAATCTAGGACTATAATACATGCATTTGCTTGAAGACAATTGTAGTTTTCTACACAGAGAAGAACATGTTCTGTTTTGTTCTTCTTGAGACTATGTAAGCCTGTCAACATGAACCAGGTTTTCCTGATTAAACTGTTTGAGAGGGAGACCTAGTAAACTCCAGAGATTTCTATAATATGGTTATCAATTACGTTCATTTCTGCACAGGGTTGCTTTACAGATCATGGTTACCCTGACAGCCTGAGCTAGGCAGAATGTGCTATGACTTGACTTGCATTAGATCCACTAAGACAGGTTTGATCATCTGTGTAGTCTTTAAGATCAATATAGATGTAAGAGCACAGACAGTGGTTATGGGATGGACTCTCCTGCCTTATTTTCAGAGGAGAATTTGTGTCTATTATAGCAGAAGCAAGACAGAGCAGAGGTCAAATGGCCATTGAAAGTCACGGTTTAAAATACTTTGAAGCATTTCAGCACAAGGGTAACTGTAGAATAAGAACATTTCCCCAAATTGATAAAGAGCTTAGATGTCACTAGTGGTCCATTATCCAAGGACAAAGTAAGAAGAACCCCCAACTCTTTTTCTCAATATCAGTACTTGTTTAATAAGCTGAACTACAATGACTGACAGGCAGAAGGTGATAGAAAGGGCAGTTTTGATGGTTGAGTTGGGGATAGCACAAGAGGATTCTTGAAGCACTTTTATTAGAAAATTATGAGGTTATTTTTCACTACAAGGTGATGTGAGTCAAACAATTACATGTGTCCAGGAAGTCTTAAATACTGGTCTGTTCCCATCCTCAAAGCTAGGTGACAAACGACAAAATTGAGGTTGCCCTTTATTGGACCTCCATTTTCAAATAGCTTAAACTTTTCTTCCTCCGACCCCATTACATTAATCACTATTATTTGTATTAAGGTTTTTATATTAGGCCAGGTTCTTAAAAAATACTGAGCTTTTTCTTTGATTCTGTATTTCCATGCCATGCTATTATGCAGCTTTGTTTCCTTGGATCTCCTTTTACTGTCCTTTGATGTTCCTTAAGAAAATATTTTTCTTCCTTGGCCATGCCATAAATCTAAATTTATTACTCCCTCTGCTATTGTTTAATGTTTAACACTAATAAAAGTGCTACTTAGCATTTACACGAGGTTCATATTTTAAAGTATTTTGCAAGGCCTATTACTCAGATCTTTTTAATGAGGGTATTTCCAGAGGTAATGTGTATGAATATTTAGGAAAAGTTATGCATGTAAAGTTAAAGCCTTAGTCCTGTAATAGTTTGGAACTTGGATAGTTGAAACACAGTGTATCAAGGAAAGGCTGTTCTAGTAACAGAATGCATTTAAATTTTGTTGAAGTCAGCACAAAATGCTGTTATCTATAGATCCCCATAGATATGTATATGTCATTGAAATATATCTTAGAACACAGACATATAAAATAGGATTTTAAATATATTGATCATGTTATCATAAATTACTGACATATCATTTATTAAACTGAAAGTTTTTCCCTTAAGTTTAAAATGAACTTTAAACTTTTTAATTTTTTTTATCATTTAAGTTTTAGGTCATGTTGCCTTCCTTCAGTTCATTATGGATGCCATAAAATTCTAGTTATACTGGAAAAGAAAACATATTTTTCTATTTAGATAGTCACATTTTAATATAAATTGCTTACCACAAAACATTATTATATTAACAAATTAAAAATAGATTTAAACTGTCAGAAATAATATATTAATTTTTAACATGTTTAAATAAAGAATTCCATACACTCAATTATTTTCTATATAAAAGAATTTAGTTATATAGAATACATATAACAAAATTCTGGTGGTTATTGCATTACTTGTTTTGCTGAATATTCAAATGTACCAAGGCAATGGATAAGGTCTGTTTGTTCTTTGATTCCTCAGTAATTACAAAGTCATTGGGATGTGTTATTTGCTCAGTAAGTGTCTGTGTGATGCTACGTACTAACCCTGAATGGTTCAGTGTTATTTCAAACAATACTAGTATTTTGTGAGGGAGGTGGTGGGTCAATGCTGACTCATAGATATATCATTTATCTCAGTTAGACACATTGCAGAAACCTTCTAAGTGACCCTGAATTGAACTTACCTTTGTAAACATTCTAAGAATACATTTTTGTTCCCATATTTGTGCATATTTATGAGGTTCAGTATAATGTTTCTATTCATGCATACACTAGATATTTATTATAGTAGGATTACTAGTATATTTATTTTGTTGCAGCTAATGTATTGTTGTAAATTAGATGGATCTTGCTATACTACAAAATAAAACTTTGTCCCATTAAACCATGACATGACATTAAGTGATTGGCTTCTTTCCTAATCCCTACTGTTCTCTCAAGTGTCTGTCAGCAACTATTCTATTCTAAAATTCTATGATAGTATAGTTTTAAATTTTGCTTTTTAATGACATCTCATGGCATTTGTAATTTTCTGTTTTATGCGCACATAGGCCTTAATAGTTTTGTTTTTGTTTATCCCCAAGGCCTGGTACGAATCATGCTATAATATATGCAATAAGTATGTATAATAATAACTATTCTCAATGATGTTTAATTTAGAAACTCTTATGATTCTGTGACATTAAAGGTATGAGTTTTCTCTTAGCAGAATGAATATCTGGAATAACAAGTAATGTCAGACATGGCGTTATTTTTTTTTATATCAAAGCTCCTGTATTATTAGGGGTGGCATATTTAGATTTTTCCTATTTGACATTTATCTGTATTATTTATAAATGATGTGTCTATATGCTTGATAATCTGTCTAGAAAAAAACATACCTGTAACATTATTCTCAAAAGCAACATATTAACACTTAGAAACATTTGCCAAACACACTATAAAGAAAATCAAATACAGTATACATTCTGCAGGATAAATTTCAGCCCTAATATTTATAAGCTAAACATCTCAGAAGTTAGATTTTTATTTTATAAAATGAGGGTAGCATGAATACATTTGAGTAATGATGTGAGAACTAAATGTTATCATTGAGATTTAATAAATATAAAATCAGAACAGTATCCAAAGTAATAAAGGTGTAACTTTTTTCCTCACACATTTTTTGGGTGCTAAGGAAGTATTACTAGCACAGTGGAAATGTGCATATTTTAGCACCATTTTTAGCAAGTAAGTAATCAAATATCACTTTTGGTTCTCACATTAATATCACTTCTATATTTATTTCAATAGCTTTAATTAGTCAATCATTTCTGTTTATAAAGATTCTTTCGCTTCCTCTCATCTTTTTTTTATAACAGTCTAACACATACAGAATTTGTCAAAATAATTAGAGTTGTTTAAGAGTCTGTAAGACAGTTCACTTTACTCTGCGAAATAAATCCCATGGCGTTCAGGTGTTTTCTATTTAATTCTTCTGAGAATTTCTTTTAACTATAAGAAAAGCTTCATAACTTTGGATAATGTGTTGCCCAGTCTGGTGACCTTAAATTCAAATTTTCAAGAAAAAATTCAGAAAGCTTAAAAACTAGAAATCACTATAGTTGTTTCTATATCAATAATTCTTTCTAAATATCATCTTATAATGTATTAATTTGTACATAATTGAATACATGTTTGAATAGTAAGCTGTTTGCGATTTGAAATAAAAACTTCAATGTACATCGAATCATTGATGTCTTTACTATAATATTTTTAAGTAATTTCTTTCAAAATAACAGATTTTAAATACTATGAGAAAATTTCAAATCATTTGCAATAACGTTAATTTATATCTTCTAAATTTGAGGGCATTTTTATATGGAAAAGAGGTGAGATAACCGATTTATTTTTTTTATTTTTTATTTTTTGTAAGCCTAATTTTTTTAAATTTATTTATTTATTAAGGATTTCTGCCTCCTCCCCGCCACCGCCTCCCATTTCACTCCCCCTCCCCTGATCAAGTCACCCTCCCTCATCTGCTCGAAGAGCAATCAGGGTTCCCTGACCTGTGGGAAGCCCAAGGACCGCCCACCTCTATCCAGGTCTCCTAAGGTGAGCATCCAAACTGCCTAGGCTCCCCCAAAGCCAGTACCTGCAGTCGGATCAAAAACCCACTGCGATTGTTCTTGAGTTCCCATTCTTCCTCATTGTCCGCTATGTCCAGCTAGTCCAAATTTATCCCATGCTTTTTCAGACCCAGGGCAGCTGGCCTTGGTGAGTTCCCAGTAGAACATCCCCATTGTCTCAGTGTGTGGGTGCACCCCTCGCGGTCCTGAGTTCCTTGCTCGTGCTTCGTCTCCTTCTGCTCCTGATTTGGACCTTGAGATTTCTGTCCGGTGCTCCAATGTGGGTCTCTGTCTCTGTCTCCTTTCATCTCCTGATGAAGGTTAATGTTCATGAGGATGCCTATGTGTTTGTCTTTGGATTCACCTTCTTATTTAGCTTCTCTAGGAACATGAATTACAAGCTCAATGTCCTTTATTTATGGCTAGAAACCAAATATGAGTGAGTACATCCCATGTTCCTCTTTTTGGGTCTGGCTTACCTCACTCAGGATAGTGTTTTCAATTTCCATCCATTTGCATGCAAAATTCAAGAAGTCCTTGTTTTTTACTGCTGAGTAATACTCTAATATGTATATATTCCATACTTTCTTCATCCATTCTTCCATTGAAGGGCATCTAGGTTGTTTCCAGGTTCTGGCTATTACAAACAATGCTGCTATGAACATAGTTGAGCATATACTTTTGTTGTATGATAAGGCCTCTCTTGGGTATATTCCCAAGAGTGGTATTGCTGGATCCAGGGGTAGGTTGATTCCGAATTTTCTGAGAAACCGAAACACTGCTTTCCAGAGTGGTTGCACAAGTTTGCATTCCCACCAGCAATGGGAATGCAAATACCCCTTTCTCCTCATTTTTTTTTAAAAACTAACATTCCTATTTCATTTGGGTACTTTCTCTCTCACACTCACACATATGCACACACAGAGGGGGAGACAAGGAGACAGAGGAAGGGAGGGAGAGAAGAGAGAGTTTTCCCTACTTTTGTTAAAGATGCATTTTGGGACACTAGGAGAGCATAGCCCACTCGTTAAATAATAGATTTTCAACCCTCCTGCTACTAATTTATCTTGAATAGATTTTTTAATTAGTTTGAAAGGTTTTCAGTTATTCTCCATCTTACAGTAATCAAACCTTCTTAAAGATGAGACACGATCCTACTGCATGTACTGGCTTTGTGGGAGCCTAGCCTGTTTGGATGCTCATCTTCCTAGATCTGGATGGAGGGAGGACCTTGGACTGCCCACAGGGCAGGGAATCCTGACTGCTCTTTGGACTGGAGAGGGAGGGGGAGGAGAGTGGGGCATGGGGAGTGGGGAAGAGGAATGGAAAAGGGAGGCGGGGAGGAGGCAGAAATTTTTAATAAAAAATGTTAATAAAAATATGATTTAAAAAAGGAACTAGAAAAAAAAGATGAGACACATTTGAGAAAAAGAAACATATTCAGAAGAGTGTCTTCATCATCCTACCATCATTTTACTTTGTAAAATAGAAATATATACCGTAAGTGTAACTGGAAGTCGGCGACCCACCATTCTCTCCCACTACCTCAACAACTCAGCAGGTTCTTTGTAATTCCTTAAGCAATGCAATAGTGTGCCTTTTCTCATTTCCTGATATGTGTTTATAATTTTAGGGGAAAAATCCTTTATCCCCTTGGTTAGTCTGTCATCAACTAGCTGCAAGTTCTTAACAGAGGGAGATACAGTCAGGTGCGATCCAGATGCCTTAGTAACAGTAGTTCTGAGCATTAAGATCCATGGCCTTCAGATCTCAGGACTTAGGTAGTATTAGTGCTCTAGGCTTTGAGTGTCATAGGCCTAGCACTAGCCAGGCAGCTTCAGAATTCTGTCACCTCCCTATGTCTGGTTGCTCCTTCTTCCAATGGAAGCACTCCTTTCTAAAGGGAGGAGGGAGGCTCAGGGAAACCACCACATTTAGAAAACTTGTAAACCCACCCTTTCTAGTACTGAAAGCAATAAGTAATTACTGGAGAACAGGAAGGGCTCTTGCCTGGTACTTGTGAATGAGATATCATAAAAAGAATAATGTCTGCAAAGAATGATTCAAACTTCAATGACTTGAGAGGTTAGAATGTTGCAATTCCAGAACATGAGTACATTTTTCTTGGGCTCTCTTTTTCCCTCTAAAATAGCTATTTTTCCTCTCACTTCTGTATGAACCTAACATCCTGATAAACAGATAATATATAAGTCCACAGTTGAGTTTTCTCTGCCTAACTAGCCCTGACAGTGTTGTCTTCATTGATTAAAACTATTCTTTTATGCCTACAATTGAATTTTATGGAGATTGTTTTTTTTTCAAATTAGATACAGTGATGGTTAATTTTCATTGTTTGCTTTACATAATTTAAACATCACCATGGAAGCAAACTTCTGGGTATCCCATGAAGGAGATTTAGATTAGGTTGTTTGATGTGTAAAGGCATACGCGAGTATGAGTGCACCATGAGCTTGGTTCCTAAACTTGATAAAAAGGAGAAAGGTGTCTCAACACTGATGGTAACCATGCTCTGCCTCTGACTGCAGATGTCACAGCTGCCTCAAACTCCACCACCATGACTTTTGGCCATGACACACTGTACTTTCCAACTGTGAGAACAATTTTTTCTTCTTTCCTTAAGATGATTTTTCAAATTTTTTCATGGAGATCAGATAGTTAACACATACAGTTTTGACAATAAAAATTTCCTGGGAGAGTTTCTAAGACACTTAAATTTCTTAATTCATATTTTCTAATTTATTTTTATGATGACTTTGTCTTTTGAACCACACCATCCTTTTCTTGTTATTGTTGCTCATTTGAACATTTCTTGCCATCACAGCCAGTAATAATAGATATCCCATATTTTTATTTGAGAGGTCTTTATGGTTTTGTGGTTATGGTTTAGAGGTTTAATTTTATGAAATTACTTAGGTCATGAGTTCTCTGTTTGGGGAGACAGTATAAAACATTTAGAATAGTTGTTTTGTTTTATTATCTACTGAAAGATACATAGAGTATTATTTTCTGTTTTGAGTGGACATTTTTGTTTTTGGAAAGTGAACTTCTGTGCTTTCTGCCATCTCTGTGCCTTCAGTAGCTGCCCTATATCCTGTGCAATCTCCATGTGATTCATTTAGATCAAATCTGAAAACTCTTTGTGGGGTCTTTGACACATAATACTTATACATACATTGAAGTATATAGTGTTCACAGTCTCCAAGCTATTTTTTTCAATAAAACTAGTTTTATAGCAAAAGGCACTAATAGCTACCCAGCAAATCATTAAAATATAGACACATGCATCAGGAGAAGCAACACATATCACCCATTTCTTCTACATATTAGCCACCTTTGCTACTGACCCACATCATGAAGATCTTTGAACTAACCTTTCCTATTTCCCAAGTGTCAGAGTGCTTGAATAAAAATGCAACATCTTATGAACAATTTCTTACTAATCATAATTAACCAAAGAATGTCAACTTTAGTGCACAAAACCACAAAATCTGCCTTCACTTAAGTTTCACCCCTCCCTATGATGTACAGCATTAATAGGAAACTTGAAAGAATCTACAATAACTTGGGAGATGTCTAAGCATGTCTGGTGTGTGAAAGGGATCCTGCTGTATTAATTGAGGTAGAAGTACCCGACACCCTGAGTGGCACAGTCACCTACCTGAGATCCCAGACTATATACGGGAAAAACGAAACTGAGCAGCAACGTGCATTCACATATCTCTGCTTTCAAATATGAATTCAATATAAGTCAGTGTTTCAAGACTCCACTTCCTTGATTCAATCCAGCAAAATGAATTCTGCCCTATTCTTAGGAGCCAGAGTATACTATTTCTACTGATTTTGCCTGAGTATCAATAATGAGTCTCAAAATTAAGACACCTAGGCCCCATAAATCAATTAGATAGCTTTGGTCACAATCACTATTGAGTCTCTTAGTATAGAATGATGAATATCTTCCAACAAACCTTACAGTTACACCTCACTATCCTTCCTAAGTACACCGATGATGACATGAAGAAATCTGAGGAAAGTTTTGAAAGCACGAGCAATCTCTCAACCTCTGAGATGGAATTCCAGGATCAAACAGAATTAACCACAGTCAATCCCTGGGATAAAATAAATCTCCAGTGCTGTACTAATGAAGTTTCTTCTGCACACCAGTAGAGAGAGCACTATTCCTAATCGGTTCTTATGGTATTGGTTGAAGTAGGGAAAGAACATTTTTTGTACAAGTGGGTTTAGGAGATGTCTACTTAGTTTTTACCATTTCCATTTATCTAAAGCTGGAGTCTCAGGCTCATTCCTAGGTGTACCACTGTTAGGGCCCAAGGGGAGACTCATCTTATAAAAAGATGACATTCCTTGAAAGAACAAGGAAATTGCTCTGCCCTTAGCGTAGATAGTTGTTTTATTGCTTTCCTTGTACATCTGTGTGACTTGGAAGAAATGTGTTAGGATTTAGATGTCAGTAGCTGCTATTCTTCTTTAGAGAAGCCCTGCGGCTCAGAATGGATTTGAACGTGAGTCTCTATTGACAGTGTTGATGTTCTCATCCCCTCCTATGCATTTTGCAATTCACAGCAATGTCTGTTATACTTACTCTTTAAACTAAGCATTCTGTATTTGCTTTCTGTCCATGGTATCAATGTTATTCCATTTGCTTTTGTCAGAAGAAGGTTTTAAGCCCTTTTATTAGAACACAAAGCATTCCTAGCTTCCTGAACAATGTTACCTTCCATTTGTTCACCATGTCAGGCAATGTGGGAAAATATCCCTTTCCAACACTGCTTGTATAAGAATGAACTAACAATTGCTTCTATTCCGAGGTAGAGTATTCATCTTTATACATGACTCTGGGTGGATTTCAGGCTATTTTCTATTCTTTTCACCCTTTCGTTGGGCACATTTTAGTGAAACCCTGTAACAGCTCCTATTCTACTTACCACGGACATATAAGAAGCAAAATCTTCTTTCAAAATCTAAATACCATTTAGAACTAAAAAATAAACTGTTTGAGTAGATTTTTAATAACAAATCATTTCCTCCAGTGAATGATAAGAATAAATACAATTTAAAGGTAGAAAGCAGGGAAGTAAATCTGGGATGTTAATGGTGCTGAAGATAGGTGACTATAGATTATCTCTCAGAATGGAGGCCACTGAGATTTGCTACTAATGGATGGGGAAGTCTAGGTGCACTTGACAGTCTTTCTGAAGATTTAGAATGGACGCAAAACACTCTGACTCTGTAAGAAGTTACACTCCCAACTTCTGAGTATTTGTAATTGCTGAGCAGAATGCAGAAAAGACTCCTACAACCACTAATTGACAGGTTGATTTAATATTGAGTCACAGTTTCACAATAATTTTTGAAACTCTTGGAAAGAAAGCCTCCAGAAACTGGCTAAGCGAGATTCACCACTAGAGCTCTATCTTGGTAAGTGACACTAATTGAGAAATAATGGCTGGCTCTATACTTCCTATTCTGACTTATACTGACAGATAAATGCTTTATTATTCTTTAAGTTACCACATTATAAATTCAATGTCCATCCAGAACTTCTTCTTAAATTATCTTGGAAAGGAGCCTGTGCATGGGCAATGCTCCTGTTTGATAGATGCCAAACTGTGAACTCTTTGTAATTGAAGCCATTATTATCTTAGCACCTCAACCTCCTCAACTAAGTTGTAAGGACTGATAAATTAAGGTTTCTTTCGAATCTTGCTTTCCAGGGGTTTTAAACTGAGCTGTGAAGTTGCAATTTCCCTAGACACTTGATATAACACATTTATAGAGTGAAATAACTTATATTCAGCACTGTTCAACTCCTATCCTCGTCAAACCTTCAAAACAACTTTTCTTAGTTGTTTTAGAGTATTAACTCAGCATTGAAAAACTATTTCTTTTTTATGTTAAACATGTTTTAAAATGCTTAAGTGATGTGGGAGTGTCATATATCAATCTGTTGATTTCATTGGTTAAGCAATAAAGAAGCTGCTAGGCCCATTTGATAGGCCCACCCTTAGGTGGGTGGAGTAAACAGAACAGAAGGCTGGGAGAAAGAAGCTGAGTCAGGAGTCGCCATGATTCTCGCACTCCAGACAGACGTAGGCTAGAATCTCCCTGGTAAGCGCACCTCGTGGTGCTACATAGATTAATAGAAATGGGTTAAGAGGCTGAAACTAAGGGGCCAAGCGGTGTTTAAAAGAATACAGTTTCCGTGTAATTATTTCGGGGCATAAGCTAAAGCTAGCCGTGCAGGCGGCGGGGGTGCCGGGGACGCAGCACCGTCGCTCCTATTTCAACACTTAAGATAGAATTAGAGATACTGACATGAATTTATTTTGCATTATGAGCTGGCAATCAGACTGTAAGAGAAAGGGCAGAAGGTGATGGTTGAATCATGAAGTCTCCCCACAAACTCAGGTGTCCCATTCTTTTCCTTTTGGAGGGGGCAACCAACAAGCTCCCAAATCATGACTCAGAGACTTATTATTAGTTTTGAATGCTTGGACTTACCTTATCTCTTTATTACTAGCTTTTTAAACTTAAATTAACCTGTTCTCTTTATCTACCTTTTGCCTTGGGGCTTATGACCTTTATTACTTCTGTATATCTTACTTTCGCTGCTTCTTTATGTCAGGCTGTTGTAGGCCTGATTTGTTGTCCTAGATGTGTCCCTTGTCCTCCTCTCCTTCTCTCGTTCTGTTCTTGTTCTCTTGAGCCTAGATTTCTCCTCCTCTTTATTGTCTCTGCCAGACAGCCCTGCTTATCCCTCTCAAGCCTAGCTATTTGCCATTCAGTTTTTTTATTATTCCAATCAAGCGCCTTAGGCAGGTAGGGTTAAACAAATGTGACACATCTCTAAATTGAGTGTTGAGGCAGATGTAGATTATTAAGGGTAAGTCTCTGAAGTTTATACCTACCTGCAGAATCCATCTAGCTTCTAGCCTCCTGTCTCCCACTATGTGAAGAAGCAACAATAGCAGGCTCCCACCTCCATATCCTGGAGCCACTTTGCCATTCCTATGTTGCCATGATAAAATGAAACCATGGGTAAAAATAAACACTCCCTAATTAAAGGTGTTTTGCAGCACTTCATCACTACAAAGAGAAACATAACTAGCATATTTGTACTTTCAAGTTATCTTACTGTGCCCTTCCAAATGACTTTTCTATGAAAAATATCAGCAATGTAATGGACAAATAAACAATAAACTGCTTCATTGCAGATCTCTGGAGGTTGGTACTCATGGACTCATGGACAAATATAAGGCCTGCAATGGAACAGCACTGCTTTCCCACCTGATGTATTCATTTTCCAAATGACACACTTTTTGTTTTTCTTTCTGCCTCAAAAATTTTAATTTGTGGGTTTAAAGAATCATTATTAGTATGCTTAACCATGATAATGCTCATAGCTTTAGATGTCTTCTATTTTGTTAGATATTACACTAATCACTTTAGAAGGACTTTCTTATATATCTACATAATTGAATTTAGTACATAATATTACCTTCATCTTATTAATGGTTAAAATAAATTTTCCATGGATTCATCGTGCATTAGCTACTTTTCTCATTGCTATGATGCAATATCATATTCCAAGAAAGGAAAAAAAAATCAATGAAAAATTTTATCAGCATACATAAATACAATTGCAATTGGAATTTAAAATTGTTTATTGGTGATATTTCCATTTACTATTTTAAATCTTTGTTGTATGTAATTAAAATCATCAAGTTTAAATCTGTAAGGACAGTAGCATTGTGTTATAATGTGGGTGGTATGTGGATGATCCTGTTAATAATTCTAAACTTTCACTTTTTTCAATTATCAAATCAAAATAGTTTCAGAGTTACATTTCATTTTTAAGGAAGAAAATCTGTAGACTATCTAGCATGTATACATGTCACATCTTAGTTGAATAGCACATATGTTTTCTTCTTGTATGATATTTATGAATGAAAATGATCATTCATTGTTACTATGTTTTATGCAAGATAATTATGTAACTTAAAATCTGTTTTTTTAAACAGAATCTGTTTTATCTTTAATATTATTAAAACACTATGATGACTGTTTTTTTAACTTGACAGAAGCTAGAGTCTTGTGAGTAGAAGAAACATCAATTGAGAAAATACTCCCATATCGAAAATCAGGTGTTCATAGGTTTGTGGGTTAAAGTCAGGGTCTTCTATTCGATTCCATTGGTCGACTTCTCTGTTTTTATGCCAATACCAAGCTGTTTTCAATACTGTAGCTCTGTAATAGAGTTTGAAGTCAGGGATGGTAATGCCTCCAGACAATCCTTTATTGTATAAGATTGTTTTGGCTATCCTGGGTTTTTTGTTTTTCCATATAAAGTTGATTATTGTCTTCTCCAGATCTGTGAAGAATTTTGATGGGATTTTGATGGGGATTGCATTGAATCTATCGATTTCTTTTGGTAGAATTGCCATTTTTAGTATGTTGATCCTCCCAATCCAAGAGCAAGGGAGGTCCTTCCATTTTTTGGTGTCTTCTTCAATTTCTTTCTTCAAAGACTTATAGTTCTTGTCAAATAGATCTTTCACTTCCTTGGTCAGAGTTACCCCAAGATATTTTATGCTATTTGTGGCAATCGTGAAAGGTGATGCTTCTCTGATTTCCCTCTCTGCTTCCTTATCCTTAGTGTATAGGAAGGCAACTGATTTTTTGGAGTTGATCTTGTATCCTGCCACATTACTAAAGGTGTTTATCAAAGACAAACACATAGGCATCCTCATGAATATTAACCTTCATCAGGCGACGAAAGGAGACAGAGACCCACACATACGCATCCTCATGAATATTAACCTTCATCAGGCGATGAAAGGAGACAGAGACAGAGACCCACATTGGAGCACCGGACAGAAATCTCAAGGTCCAAATCAGGAGCAGAAGGAGACAGAGCACGAGCAAGGAACTCAGGACCGCGAGTTCCCACACACTGAGACAATGGGGATGTTCTATTGGGAACTCACCAAGGCCAGCTGGCCTGGGTCTGAAAAAGCATGGGATAAATCCGGACCAGCTGAACATAGCGGACAATGAGGACTACTGAGAACTCAAGAACAATAGCAGTGGGTTTTTGATCCTACTGCACGCACTGGCTTTGGGGGAGCCTAGGCAGTTTGGATGCTCACCTTAGGAGACCTGGATAGAGGTGGGCGGTCCTTGGGCTTCCCACAGGTCAGGGAACCCTGATTGCTCTTCGAGCAGATGAGGGAGGGTGACTTGATCGGGGGAGGGGGAGGGAAATGGGAGGCGGTTACGGGGAGGAGGCAGAAATCCTTAATAAATAAATAAATTAAAAAAAGAAAAAAGAAGATAAAAGAAAATACTCCCAATAAGATTTACGTGTAGAAAAACCTATGGGGGGTCGGACGGTGATGGCGCACGCCTTTAATCCCAGCACTCGGGAGGCAGAGGCAAGTGGATCTCTGTGAGTTCGAGGCCAGCCTGATCCAGAAGAGCTAGTTCCAGGACAGGAACCAAAAAGCTACAGAGAAACCCTGTCTTGAAAATAAAAAAAACAAAAAAAGAAAAACCTGTGGGTGTTTTCCTAATTAGTGGTTGATGATAGAGTCCTGTTCTCTAAATCAGGTTGTGCAAACCATAAAAGTAAGCATCACTCTTCAGTGACCTCTGTTTTAGTTATTGTCTTCAACTTCTTGTCTTGGCTTCCTTTGATTATGTGCTGCATTTGATAGGCTCACACAAAGCCTTTCCTTTCCAAGTTGCTTTTGATCATGTATTGTATAACAGCAATTGAAACTATAACAAAGACATAAATTGGTACAATTTATGGGGTATTTATGTGACAGACATGACCAGGTTTTAAGGAGAATTGTGGAAGGACTCTGGGCTGGAAAAGTCATTGAGTGCTCAGATCTCAGAGCATTGTTTTGTGAGATGTGTGGGATATAATCATATTGTAGACAAAGCAGACAATGGTTCCTGGCTGATGAAGCTTCAAACAAAAGAAGAGTGAATTAGGAATATGTGGTTTTGGTTACTCAGAGCTACAGAATTTCCTGTGATTATCCAGAGACCAGAAACACTGAAGTGAAACCTTTGCTTTCCTGGAACAGTTAATGGTGGTTAGTGCTCCCAAATCATTTTCTGTCCCACTAGCCAGCTCCTAAACCACGACAGGAGATTACTTCTTCTTCTTCTTCTTCTTCTTCTTCTTCTTCTTCTTCTTCTTCTTCTTCTTCTTCTTCTTCTCCTCCTCCTCCTCCTCCTCCTCCTCCTCCTTCTCCTTCTATTATTATTTTTATTATCATTATTATTATTATTATTATTATTATTATTATTATTATTATTGTAGCTCAGCCAATAGCTTAGCCAAAGGAAGCAGAATTCAGGTCATAAAGGAGGGTCTCAGCCTGTCATTTCAGGGAAGATCCAGAGGTAGGAGCTTGAGAAAGCTGATCATAATATATCCACAGTAAAGAGTTAAGAAAAATGAACGCATCTCTCCTGCCTGCTATATCTTCTTGTAAGATTTACTTACTCTTATCCATATATTTCAGGGTTGGGCCAGGCTGCAGCAGACTGTAAAAAAAAAAAAACAATATCAGGAAATGATCATGTTTTAATTGTAGTGCTATCACCGGAACAAGAACCCAAGTAGAAAACAAGTACCATGGTTTTCGGGCATTCTTTTTCAGGACCATGGACAGGCTACTGGCGGTCACCAGACTTTTGGTAAAAGCATGAGAATGATAACCGAAGACTGCTAAAATTTTCAAAATGTGGTATTTTTATTGTGGTTTTGTTCTCAGCACTTCCGTATTCTATGGTTGTCATGACTGATTTACGTATATATTCTGAGCACTTGCCAAGGAAACACAGTAGCTGCTATACCATGTCATGAATGCACTTATTTAAAACTACGCCAGGTGGAAGTGGCACACACTATTAATCCCAGCATTTGGGAGACAGAGGCAGGCAGATCTCTGTGAGTTCGAGGTTAGCCTGTTCTGCAAGAGCTAGTTCCAGGACAGATTACAAAACTACAGAGCAACCCTGTCTCGAAAAAGCAATATATACATATACATACACATATACATACACACACACATATATATGTGTATGTATATGTATATTGCCAGGTGTTCACTTACATAACTCACTCATTTCTTCTTCTAACTGGATCATTTTCTCATCTAAAACTTTTTGAATAATTGCATACACAGGATAAAATAAGACACTTATGAAATAAATTATATCACTTATGATTAACAAAATACTTTTATCACTGAATTTTTCTACAAGTTATTAGTCAACTTATTTTCTTCTAGAAATAGTCCATAATAATAGAAGGCCAAAAATTATTCTGGATAAGTGCAAGGCTTAGTATTAATTAAAACGAAGTATTTATAGACAAAAAGAATTTTTTGAAGTTTTTCCAGTTTATTTCAAAAGCATTTATAATAGCTCTGAAACAGATTTTATTTTAAGCTACATTCACAATCCTTCTTTCTTCCTTTTTAAATACATAATTTGAAGATTATATTTAGCTAATACTGTACATAGTAAATTTGTCTTTCTAACTTATATTTAGATTTTACTTTTCCTACTTTTACTAAAAATAGGTTCTTTTCTCATACTATATGTCCTGATTACAGTTCCTCTCCCTTTACTTTTTCAGTTTCTTCTCACCTCCTATGCGATGTAGATATAGTTCCTTTCAGTTTCTCATTAGAAATACTCAGGTTTTAAAATTACCAGTCAAAAGTAAAATGAAATAAACAAGATAAAAAAAACCCCATAACATTGGAAGTAAACAAGGCAGCAGCAGAAGAAAAAGAGCTCTAAGAGAAGATACAAGAATTGGAGATCCATGTATACACATTCTGGACTCCCATAATAATACTAAGCTGAAAATTATACTATATATGCAGAGATCCTGGAGTCAATTGGATTTTGTAAGTGGACTGGGACAGGAGAACATGGATGGAAAACGCACAGAGTATGGATTATGTATATTATTTCATTTTCTTTGTATTTTTTAGTGTGAATGAGCTAACTACAGAGAGACTTTCATTGTATGGACTGTTAAAATAAGCCAACATTATATATATATATATATATATATATATATATATATATATATATATTTAAAAACCAAAACCTATCTTTTCTCATTTTACATGCCAATCTCAGTTCACACTCCCCCCCTTCCTTCCATTACCTCAACATTCCTTTCGACCCTACTTCCCATCCACTCCTCAGAGAGGGTAAGGCACATTGCTTTGAGGAAGGACCAAGACTCTCCCTTAATGTGGGATTCCTGTCTGTATACTGTGAATATGTTTTATTAACACTGGTTAATAAAGAAGCTGCTTTAGCCTATAGCAGGGAAGAATATAGCCAGGCTAGGAGAGATATATAGAGAGAGAGTAGGCAGAGTAAGAGAGATGCCGTTAGCTATTGAAGGAGACAGATGCCAGAAAGAAACTTACCGATAGGCCACATCCATGTGGCAATACACAGATTAATAGATATAGGTTAATTTAAGATGTAAGAGCTAGTTAATAAGAAGCCTAAGTAAACAGGTCAAGCTACGTTTTAAATAATATAGTTTCAGTATACTTATTTGGGTCTGGACTGTTGGGAAACAAATGAACAGTTTCTGCTTATACTCCCTACTGTATCTAGGCCAAACAAGATACCATTCCAAAAGAAATGGGTTCCAAAATACCAGCAAATATGTAGGGATAAATCCTGATGACATTGCCAGTGATCCCATAGTCTGCCCCAGCCATCAATTGTCACACAAATTCCATTCCAAGGGTCTAGATTGGTCCTATGCTGATTCCTTCCCTGTCCGGCCAGAGTTGGTGAGCTTAGGTAAGCTGTTCCAGTGGGTATCCCCATCATGACCTATTTACTCATATTTTCACTGCTCCCATTTTTCAACTGGACTTTGGGAGCTCAGCTTAGTGCTCCATTGTTACTCTCTGCCTCTGCTTCCATCTGTTGATGGATGAAGGTTCTATGGTGACATTTAAACTATTCATTAATCTGACTATAGGGCAAGGCCAGTTCAGGCACTCTCTCCATTATTGCTTAGGGTCTTCCTTGTGAATTCCTGGGAATTTCTGAGTGCCAGGCCAGATTTCTTGCTAGCATCATAATGACTCCCTCAATCATGATATATCTTTCCTTGCTCTTTGTCTGTTCTTTTCCCACCTTGATTATCCCATTTCATCAATCTCTCCTCCCCTTTCCCTTCTCCCCACTTCCTCCCTTTCTGTTCTCTCTTCTCCCCCAACCCCCATGCTCCATATTTTCTCAGGAGATCTTGTCCATTTTTCCTTCCCAGGGGAATCTATAAATGTTTCTCTTAGGGTTTTGACTATATAGCAAAACAGTTTTTCAAATATATTGCATCAAGAAAATTTCTCCTAGATACAATGGGCCTGTAGATTGATGATGGATACCCCAGTGTTACAGAAGAATTTTGAGTGACTCTCTAGGCAGTAAGATATCTCTGTCAGTTCTAGAGTTTTGAAAGTTTCTTAAAATGTACTTCCTGTTTACTTAGGTAATATTATATCCGTCTGGAGTTCCTGATGGTGTTGAAGACTAGATAGTTATAATTACAGATTTTTTAATTGTGATAAAATATACATTAGATATAAAACTTTAGACCTATAAAGAGAGGCTAGATGATAGAGTATTTTCCTTAATTTGTAAAATGTAAATGGACTAAATATTATTACAATAATTCTTGCTTGATAGCTGGTTTGTATATGCAATTTTTGCTATGTTAAAGTTAAAACCTTCTTTTTTAATTAGAAAAGGGGAAATGATGTGAAATGTCCTTCTGTATATGTGTTGCTTTTATTGGTTGATGAATAAAGCTGCTTTGGCCAATGATTTATCAGAGTAATGTCAGGTGGGAAAGATATATAGAAAAAGTAGGCAGAGTCAAGCAGACTCCAGCCAGCCACTGAGGAAACAAGACATGTCAAAAATGAGATAATGCCACTGCTAGTGGTAATACATAGACTAATAGAAATGGGTTAATTTAAGATGGCAGAGCTACTTAGAAATAGGCCTAACCCATTGGCCAAACAGTGTTGTGATTAATACAGTTTCTGTGTCATTATTCAAGTCTGGTGGCCAGGAAATGAAAGTGCAGTCTCTGGTTGCAATGGTATGGAAACCTAGTGCAGTGGAAACTGCCTAAAATATGTGAAGGCAATTTTTACGAAGTTTCAAATAATAATATAGGAAATATCTCAATATCTTACCATCTCTTGATACCAAACAAAGCTTCTGGTGTTAAGAATGGGTTACATCCATTTGAGTTGTTAGACCATGGAAATCTTCAAACAACCCTACTATTGTCAAAACAATAAATTACTCTCTACAAACTGACAGTAGGACCCCATTGCTAAAGACAACACCCACAGAACTCATTGATAATGGAGAGGGTGAGTTGGTGCTTATATAGAACTTTCACCCCTATATCCTTGTGTCTTTCATATGGGAAGTTACTCTTCAGACTACGAGAAGAAAAATACAAACACCAACATAGCCACAAACCATTGATCTACTATCTGTCCTGCCTACAAAGAATGCTAGGGCAATAGTGGCAAAATTGACAAGAGTACCAATGTCTGGTTTGACTTCCAGTCCTCTCCATTAGATGGAACCCATTCCTGATACGGCTTTTGTGACCAATATCCAGAGACTAGATAGCCTAGAGACCTAGGGTAAAACCAATTACTAAAAAAAGTCTAAAGGTCCAAAAAAAAAGTAAGAATAAAATGACTTCTAAAGATACTCTGCTATACATATAGATGAGTGCCTCATGCAGTCATTATAAGAGAAATTTCCTTCTGCAGCAGATGGGAAGAAATACAGAGACACACAACTAGGACATAACACAGATAGAAAGAGACCTTCGAATACACAGTTTGAAATGGAATGTCTCCACT
Organism: Microtus pennsylvanicus; assembly: GCF_037038515.1. Lineage (NCBI taxonomy): Eukaryota > Metazoa > Chordata > Mammalia > Rodentia > Cricetidae > Microtus > Microtus pennsylvanicus. The sequence continues at coordinate 38,418,010 of NC_134590.1, forward strand.
AAATCCCTTCCATCAATGCTCAGGGAAATTTGTGTAAGTGGACTGAGAAAAAAATAACAGAGATGACAGGTACCAGATGAACAAAGCAAATCCAATTATTATGAAAATATTAAAAATATCATGAAAATGACCAAAACGTGCAATGGCACAAAGGTGGTGTAAGCTTTTGGGAAATATGAGACTGATTTGATTGGCACAAGATTTTCAGCAGCCTTTAATTGAATAATTTATTCAGTATCTGTAGTTTAAAATTTTTAACACAGTCAATAAGTACACTTAAGAAGTTTTATTTTTCATAGTCTTTACAATTCATTTTGACTTAATAATTTTGGTGAGTTTAGATAATTGAAGTTTTATTATTGTTGTTTCTGTTTATCTTGCTTCAAAATTATTACAATACCATCTGTAACATCACCCCATCTTTGATTGTTTCCCCATGGTTTGGTTTATATGGGTACAATATAGCTCTTAATTAACTCATTATTTTCTTAGCAGAACAACAAGAGTTAAAAAAAAGCTGTGAGGTGTTTGTCCTTTGTGATCAAATGATTGGTTGGATTATTTCATCATAGCAGTGAATTCTTAGATATTCCAATACACACATTTAATTTTTCATTTTATCTGCAATTTTGTTTTGACAAGAGTTCCACTATTTTTTGTTTCCCTCTTTTAAAATGCAATTTAGCAAAATTCAACTGAGGAAATTAAGACTCTCGGTTGCTTTGGGAGAGTTACACACACAGAGACATACTAGTGATTGTAAGAATTCTGATTCAAATATGAGTGAGTACATCCCATGTTCCTCTTTTTGGGTCTGGCTTACCTCATTCAGGATAGTGTTTTCTATTTATATCCATTTGCATGCAAAATTCAAGAAGCCCTTGTTTTTTACTGCTGAGTAGTACTCTAATATGTATTTTTCCATACTTTCTTCATCCATTCTTCTATTGAAGGGCATCTAGGTTGTTTCCAAGTTCTGGCTATTACAAACAATGCTGCTATGAACATAGTAGAGCATATATTTTTGTTGTATGATATATATCTCTCTTGGGTATATTCCCAAGAGTGGTATTGCTGGGTCCAGGGGTAGGTTGATCCCGAATTTCCTGAGAAACCGCAACACTGCTTTCCAAAGTGGTTGCACAAGTTTGCATTCCCACCAGCAATTCCCCTTTCTCCACAACCTCTCCAGCAAAGCATATTTGGCTTCTAGCCATAAACAAAGGACATTGAGCCTATAGTTAGCGATCCTAGAGAAGCTAAATAAGGAGAACCCAAAGAAAAACATATAGGCATCCTCTTGAATATTAACCTTCATCAGGCAATGAAAGGAGACAGAGACAGAGACCCACATTAGAGCACCGGACAGAAATCTCAAGGTCCAAATCAGGAGCAGAAGGAGACGGAGCACGAGCAAGGAACTCAGGACCGCAAGGGGTGCACCCACACACTGAGACAATGGGGATGTTCTATTGGGAACTCACCAAGGCCAGCTGGCCTGGGTCTGAAAAAGCCTGGGATAAAACCGGACTCGCTGAACATAGCAGACAATGAGGACTACTGAGAACTCAAGAACAATGGCAATGGGTTTCTGATCCTACTGCACGTACTGGCTTTGTAGGAGCCTAGGCAGTTTGGATGCTCATCTTACTAGACCTGGATGGAGGTGGGGGTTCCTTGGACTTTCCACAGGGCAGGGAACCCTGATTGCTCTTAGAGCTGAGGAGGGAGGGGGACTTAATTGGGGGAGGGGCAGGGAAATGGGAGGCGGTGGCGGGGAAAAGACAGAAATCTTTAATAAATAAATAAATTTTGAAAAAAAAAGAAAAACAAAAAACAAACAAAAAAAATAATTCTGATTCAAAAAGAATAACCAAAGACGTTATCAATTATATATTTATATCTTATCCACAAAATTAAATCCTATCATTGAAAACTGCCACATTTTAAGTGCCTCCCTACACTGTGGTAGGGCATGGTATCTCTGCACCATGATATGATCTGTCACTTTGTAATCAATTTCCTTTTCATAAATCTAAATCAACAAGCAGTGCTTTTGGCCTCTGTGTTAACCTTGCCTTTACTCTTCCTCTCTTTCCCTGTATTATCTTTCATAGGGAACAACATATTCTTGTTCTTATGTTATATGTCATATGTATGTGATTGCTGAATTTGTGGGAATAAGTATTCCCGTAGCACTACTGGTTCAAGTACATAGAGAAAGGACCATGTATGAACAGTGATGCAGCCTTCTGTAGGTGAAGAACTGAGACTGCATCCTCACATAGTTCACACATTTCTATCTTTTATGGATCATGCTAAATAAATGTCATACAAAACCTAATGCTTTTATAAATCCCACTTTTTTCTGAGTTTTTCACACCTTTATTATTTAGACAGTGTTGTCTGTCATACCATCACTGAAAATCATCAGGGACTAAGTGGCCTTATTTGTTTCATTGATTTTTCTGACATGTCCAGTAATCAACAAATATTAGTTGACTGTTTTAATGCATAGGAATGAGAAATGTAAACACTAAAAGATGATTTGGCTGATGACCCTGTCAACTGATAAGGCAAGGATGACAAGAAGAGGACTGACAGGTAACAGAGATTATCACCTTTGGGAAATGCCCAAGCACAAACATTCTTGGGATAAAATGAATATATAAAATAGCCTAAAAAACTTTAATACAATACATGTAAATTGCATCAAAGTTGGTAAATAACCTAAAAACTGTTACTGAAATGGTCATTTAAGTCAAGCAGATAAATTATTATATCTACTAATTTTATGATATGGAGATGGTAAATCATCTATGATTTCTTAGATTTTTAGTCTTGAAATTTCTGTATCTAAATTGAATTTCATTTTAACAAAATCAAAATTACAATATAATATATAGTAGGGATCTATAAAAATATGTAACATTAGAAAAGAGATTAGCTTTCCTTGGTGTATTAGATTTTACTGTTCAAAATTTAGAGCCTTGCCAATGCACCATCAATATAATAAGAAGTACTACAATAATGCCTTACTGATTCATTGATTTAACCATCTTATTAGCAAGTGCCTTCTAAATACTTTCAGTATAATGTACTGTCTCTAATAGATAGGGTATTTTCCTGACTTAAACTTTAATTTCCAGCTATTTCATAGAAAGAAAAATGTGTGCTTTGCTTTTCTGCCCTACAAAAGGTCCAGGAAGTCTGCTTTTTCAGTGATTTCTTCACCAAGGCATCCAAGACTTTTAACTTACAGGGACCTCAAAGACTATACATCAGCGAAGGTTTCAAGTTAGATTTTATGGCATCCATGAACTTTAACTCTTGCGAGAGCACCTTAAAATGTTGAAAGAAGGTGTGATGAAGCAGGGGAGACAGATGGCACAAGGGGAGAAAGGAACACTGAGAGCATAGCAATTGCAAGGAAGTAAATGATCCCAGAGGAAAATCACAGAAATTTATGAGGTGCTGTGTGAACTTTTACCTCAATTCTTACCTTGAGAAAGAGGGCACAGCCATTGCTTTCCTTGTATCAGGTCTGAGTTCTGAGTGTTATTTGTTATTTATACACTAGCAACTGAATTTTTCACTTACTATTTTTAAAACATATTTTTCAATAATGATTTTTGTTAAAATTAAAAAAAGAAAACAGAATTAAAAGTCTTAGATATAGATCTCATGAGATTTCTGTCTTTTGGTGAATGAAAAATATCAAAAGATTAATTTTTTTTCTAAAAGAGGAAATGTTTGCATCAGAATTTCTTTATTTTGAGAAATTCCCAAGACAAGGTAAGCCTCAAGGTGTTTTAATATTGTTGATTTTTTAGATATTAAGAGTCTGAAAACGAAGATGTCAAATGTACCGTTGCTGATGCATGCCAGGTTTACCAGTTTGGCAAGTAAAGCAACCTTGTATAAATAGATAATTAACTCTCCCAAGATTGAACATGTTCTCCTCTCTTTCTCTGTCTCCCCTAACTCCCTCTCTTGCTATCTGTGTTTGTGTTTTTAGGAACAGTCATGTACAGGAAACAGCAGAAACTTGCTGTGGAATCAAAACTGTAGATCTTTGCCAGCTTCTGATGCAGTGGTCTAGAGAAAAGGGCATGATGTGTCAAGTGCCATTTAATGGAGCACAGCATATTAAAAGAAGCCAAATTTGAGAAATAAACTAATCATTATTGTCATTATTCTCCATAGACTGTGGAGGTCTAGTCCAGATCTGTAATAAAGCAATGTATGAGGAGGAAGACATAGGTGTGATGAGACGATTGTCCCCAAATCCCAGGCAGAAGTATCAACCTTGGAGGACAACTGACTTAGGAAATATGGCTTATTAATACTAAATTTAGAATCAGGCAGTATTTCTCAGGATGTTTCTAGTGGAACTGAAGATGAAAATTGAGATTAAGTGTCTGATTTTGTATGTTTATTTGAGGTATTCTGTGGTATTTAACAATGAAATTAAATACTTGTATGAGCTCAGGGATAAATGGACACAGTTGCCCATCTATTTCTTTCTCAGACACATATAGCCAATCTCAAGTAGTTCTATAATAATGTGGTTTACTATAGAAAAGAGATTTCAAGGCTAAGAGAGAACTTAAAAGACAAATAGGGTCATCTTCTCTCTGCTTGAATTCCTTGTGTAATGGTTTAATAAGTGGTTGGCCACACTGCATTGTCAGGGATATCATCAACTACTGAGAAAATATATTCAATCCACTGATGACACAGAATATTACACAATGACCCCATATCTGTCTTATTGGCACCGACCTATTTGTCCTATTACCCAGGGTTATACAGAGGCACTTTGGATGTTATTAAAATGACCTAGTGTAACCCATATTTTTTTTTAATCTGGCTATACATTTTTTTCCCAAACTATTTCTACTACATTACCTGCTGTCCACTCATTTTTTAATAGTATTTAACTTTTCTCGTCTATTGATCTTCACTCTTTCATTTCTTGGTCTAAAACAGTAATTCTTAATCTGCACATCATGACCATTTCACAGGGGTCATCTAATACCATTGGAAAACATATATCTCCACAGTGCAATTCATAACAGTAGCAAAATTAGAGTTATGAAGTAGCAACAAAAATAATTCTGTGGTTGTGGGTTGCCACAACCTGAGGAAATGTTTTTAAGAGTTTGAACATTAGAAAGGATGAGAACCACTGGCCTAGAAGGAAGATTGAAAAAAAAAAAGCAAGTCTGAGTCAGAGCTTGTTAATCTCATACAACTTTGTAATCAGAGTTTGAATAAAGGAATGCAAGGGAGTAACAGTAATATCTCTGCTGAACAATTTGAAGTACTCTGATAATCCCTTCTCTTGATCTTTTTATATTTTAATTTTCTGACTCAAGAAATGTTTTAATTATTTTGTCTCCTTTTACAACCAATTCTCTGCATTTGGCATTACTACCTCTGTTTTAGTGATGACTGCATAAAGGCTAAGTGGAATTATAGAGATTTGTCAAATTCCTTGAACCCAGATTCAACTTCTCATGTTTAACTTTTAACCTGCAGGATCCACAGAAAGCGACTGCTGAAGATGCATAAAGAAGGTAAGACAGTCCTTTGGGTTTTCTGCTTCACGAAAGAAGAAAACAACGGATGGACTTTTCCATTACAAGGCAGATCTTCCAATTTCCTGCTTCATGGAAAAGTCTGCCGAATCCTATAGGCCAGTGGGCTGAAGATGTATGCCTTAACGGTACAGAAGAACTTTCTGTCACTGTCCAGGCAGCAAGATGTCTCTGACAGTTCTAGACTTTTGGAAATTGCTTAAAGTTCACTTCCTGCTTACTTAGGTAATATTTTATCCTCTGGAATCTTTGGATTATATCTCTGCAGTTGCAGAATAGATAGTTATAGTTACAGTTTTCCTTAGTTATGATAAAAGATAAAGTAGATATAAATATTGTAATTATAATTCTTGCTAGATAGATACCTGTTTTGTTATATGTAATTTTACTGTTAAAATTAAAGCATTTCTTTTTATTTAAACATAAATTGTGTGGGAATTACTTCTGTATATGTGTTGCTTTTATTGGTTAATGAATAAAGAAGCTGCTTTTGGCAAATGGCTTAACAGAATATTGCCAGGCTGGAAGATATATCTATAGAGAGAGTAGGCGGAGTCAAGGAGATGCTATGTAGCCTTCACCAGGTACAGACAAGTTAGAACTTTGCCAGTAAGCCACAGACATGTGGTGATACACAGATTAATAGAAATGGGTTATATTAAGATGTAATAGCTAGCCAATAAGAAGTTAGATCTAATAGGCCAAGCAGTGACTTAATTAATACAGTTTCTTTGTGTTTATTTCAAGTCTGGGTAGCTGGGAATGAATAAGCAGTCTCCTACAACAAACCTCAATGTGTGTAGGATAGGCAATCTGAGTCTGAGGAGAATTGGTAAAGGTTAACTGGTGAATAGGAAGTTATAGGTCAACTGGAGCAAGTATTTATGATGTTATTTGCACAATGAGGTGATATGATATATATATATATATGATATGCTGTATATTTTAAAAAGCTATATGAAATCTATGAGTAAATAGATACATTTAACATAATTTGAAACATATGAAATGTATACCTATAGAAAACATCACACCATAATATAAGAATACGTACAATTTTAATGCCAGCTCAAAACTTAATATTTTGCATAATTAATGCAATATAAATTGGACAAGTATTAATGCCATGAATCTGGCACATGTATCAGAGGACTAGGTTAAAGTATTCAAAACTATTTATTTCTGCTCTCTTTACCATTCGTGTTTCCCAACGTTAGTAGGAGAAAGAAAAGAATTGCAGTCAAACTATAAATCAGATGGACTATGCAGCCTATTACTAATTCCGGATTTGAGTATAATTGAACCATTAGAGCCTTTGGTATTTGTTGGCTGGCATTGCTGGTGTTAATGTTTTACTCTTAGAGGTTCTGCTTCTGAAGTATATTAATTATCTCTTAATTTTTCTAAAATATAATAAATGGGAACTTCAGAGTTATGGAGAAACTTTGAAAAATACCATCTGCTGTAAGCTCTCAGCATGGTTGTTAACATTGTCAACAAGCCTGTTTTTGTGTGGGGTGCACTGGCGTGGCTTTCAAGTTAATTTTGACTTCCACTCCAAGTACACACGCACACACTCACACACATATGTACATACACACTCACTCATTCCTACATAAACAAATACAACCTGCTTAATTTTGTGTAAGAATCGATGCCTAAACATTTGAAAGTATATACATTGATCATATCTTTTGCCATACACCTCTGCTTTGTAAAGAATATAAAGGTATGCTTTCTGATATAGAATAATCTTGTAGTTCATAAAAAGATGAACAAACCATTGGAAGCCATATGTTGCTTAAAAGCAAACAATTTTGCAAGATTGAGTGTTTAATGGTATAGGTGGATAAATTTACAAATTCTGACTCAGGGACACTTAAGATCTTACTGATTTAATTTTATTGAATTTTTATTTCTAACTTTATTGTTTAATCAGGACAAAACTACTTTCACCTTGAAAATAATAAAAATATAAAAATGTAAGGCATTATCTAAAATAGTCTCATATATATCCTATTGTATCTTTAGGAAGTTAGTTGTATTGGATGTTTTCTAGGCTGTGTTTTCCTGTTTCAGACACAAGTAAACAATAACTACACAGTTCTCTCAGGAGTTAAATACAGGTCAGGTTGTGATCATTACCCTGTGCAATAGACCTTTCTGAAGTCAGTGTACTGTCGGTTCACATTTCTAAGCACTGTCTATATATTTTGCCCTCTTACACTTGATAGCAGCATAGTTGGTCACAATTCCATGATTAAGGTAAGAAACTACAGCACCCTTAGCAGGTCATAAATCATCTCCTCTCTATGACTGCAGATTAGAACAGGAGTGCAACCTCATCACGTTTATGGATGGTTGTTTCTGATTAGGTGAAACACACAACAGGTATATTTTCTCAGCCATCAAAATGACTCTAACTTGCTGTGGTGCAGAGAATATCTGTCATTTTTCCTCCTGAACATCCATCAAGCAAATTATTAAATCAACATGCATCATTTCATGTAATAGAACTAAATTCACTGTTATAGAATATAATTCTGGGATTGATTCTTCCTGCTCCGAAAAATAAACAACTTGGCTCCGTATTCATGGTTATGTAACAGCAGGAGATCATTATCTTGTGACAAAACACTATCTTACTGATATTATCTCTAAATGTTCCCATGGTATGATATATACGTGTGCTTATATATATATTATATACATTCAATTTAGAAAAAAATCCATTAACTTCATCCTGATACATATCTCATTTCAGTTTATTTTAGATCAATGCTTGAATTCAAAGGATATTCATTTCTTTGATGTTTACTTTCTGTTTAAGACATCCATCACAAGGATAATGCTGATGAAAATTCTGATCTAGCATGAAGATGCTGACACCAAATGCTTTAAGGATGGATCCTTACACTAAAAGTGTGATCTTGAATAAGGCTCTTACTATCTCTCCAATTGAAGTTTCTCATCAACGAAATGGGGACAGTAGCAAAAAATACATTTGACATTATATTGCCTGCTTGAATGAGTTTATCCTTTAAATTCATTTAGAACATTACCCCACATGTACTTCCAGTAATATGAACAAAATTCGATTTGCAATATTCTCCTTTAATTTCTTATTTGTGTGACCCAAAACAATATATTTAAATTGTTTAAGTTATTGTTTACTAACAATACCTGCTTTCAAACTACTTAGAGTATTGATATTTCTAAATGCAACTTTTAAAAGATAAATAAAAATATTACTAATATCAAAGATTCAGAGAAGTTTTGGTTATGGGGACTTATGATACTACTACAAGGAATCACATATTGCTTTTCAAGAATATTGTTCTCAGATTAGCTATATGCTATTGCTCAATATTTTCTCTTTTCTTCTTGAACATTCATTCGTTACTTTTGTCCAATCTGCCTGTGTTGGAGAGACAATCTCGTGATCACATCTGTCTGTGTACTTGTTTTATTGCATACCCGTGGATTTGGTACAAAACAAAATGAACACTTATATAACATCAAAAATCAAAGATGGGGTAGGAGTTTTTGTCTAGCATTATGGAGCCCTAAGGGGAAAACTCAATCGTTTAACATGCATGTGCAAATACATAGACACACACATAGAGAGAGACAAAAGGTGGTGGGGGCGGCGAGATCATGAAGGGAATTTGGAGTTTGTTGTCTTGACTTTCTTCACCAGCCACAAGGAAGTATGTGTAACTCTTTCTGTACACTCAGCTGGATCTCAGTACTCTGGTTCTGATAAGTATTACCTCTCCTTATTTGTTGAAAGCAACAGAGACTTTTCTGGATGACCCAGTTTTCCTATCTTACAGGTATCTGTCAAAGATAATTGTAGAATATTCTGAAAAGGGAACATCCTGAGATAAGAAAGAACTGAGAAGAGATATCTGTTCCAGTGCTTTTTAGAACAGAATGCCCTTCAGTGATTGTCCCCACCATGTCTTAATGCACCAATGGATAAAACACAGAGTCATCAGCTTCCACGGGATGAAAATAGGCACCACACGACACAAACGCTGTCTTCCGTAGACACTTGTCTAGACCTCTGAGAGAGAAAAGGTCAGGAATTCTATGTTGCAGTTGCCTCTTGCTGCATAGAATAAGGGAAGAAATCCATTTGGATATTGTGTACAGGGGAATCCTGCATCTGCAGACTCAAACAATTCCCCAATGATTGCCAATTGAAGCTGCCTTCAAGGTCACAGGGTAGTAACATCCAGGAAACTACAGGATTCCTTGCTATTTTTGCTAGCTCACTCTTTTTGGTAGCATTTTTGTTATGGTATATTGAGAGATCCAGTCAGAGAGTGTCACCTGCTTTGCATCCAGATCCTTATTGAACCATGCACTCAGACTTGTGCAAATTGTTATTTCTAGTGTGTGGAAAATGTTAAGTGTTTTAGAGAGATGAGTTTTATGCTTTCTTAACTTCTTGGTGTGCTGCCTGAAGTGTCTGTTTGTGTCTAATCATTTTCAATGTGTATAAGTATTTATCATCCTCCACAATAAAAAATATTCAAAAAGTCCTAAAAAGCAAGAGTAGCTTTTGGAAATATAAGGTCAGTTCAGCATTCATTTGGATTGCACAAGGTAACAGAAGACAGATCTGAATTGCAAAGTAGCTGCAATTATCTTTTTAACAGTCGCAGTAACTCTTTTTGGCACCTAGCACTGTAATTACAGACATTGTGTTCAGAACAAACTTCTATTTTTTTGACAGGCTAAAAGATGAAAAGATACACAAGGACTTCCTGTTGTTACTCTCACTTCTTGTCTCTTCACATCTCCTTACATCTGAAACTATGACCCAAATGGGATTTATGCTTCATTATACATGACACATTATTCTCTTTAGAGGAATAAAGAGAGCATGCATTCATAGAGTAAGGTTGATTTTTACTGCTGGGATGCAATTTATGGTTTGGCTGATGATAATAATCTTTCTAAATAATAAAATGTGCCAAAGATATTGCAAGTTTGGATAGGGCAAATAAATAATAATGCAAAATAATCATAGTAGAAATGAAACAATTCCTAATAATAAGATGTAACAAATCAGACCTGTTGTGAATAAGAAAGCATATCATAAACCCTGGGAGAGATTCTTCAACAGAAATGGAACAGTGTCTCTGTCTGTGCTGCTACTTGGTAGCTTATGAAACTGAGAAATGGTCAGTGCAACTTTTTGTCATCCAAGTAATTTGTCTTAATTAGAACAAAAATAACATGAATCCCTAAATTATCAACCAAAGAAATGTGCCTCATTGGAAAAGATTGTGAGATCCACAATTTGGCTCATATCTCATTGTCTAGAAGTTTTTTCCCCCTTTCTACCTCCCTAGTACCTATTGATTTGACATGGATTAGTGTGCCTATGAATGCAAAGATAAAGCATTATATGATTTCTTATAAAATAAAAATAAGGTTAATGAAAGTGGATGCTTATTAATGTCTTTTTAAATTCAGTCGGGGATGACAATCATATGTGTATTTTGGTAATAATATACCTAGGTCAAAGGAATAAAGGAAGGTGTATCATTTTTAGGAAAATAACCTAATAAAACATAATGGATGGTTGGATCACAAACTTCAAAAAAGAAATTATGATGGTCCATTCACTATTTCTTTTTTTGTTTCTTTCTTTGTTTTTGAGACAAGGTTTCTCTGTATCTTTGTAGCCTGTCCTGGAACTTGATCTGTAGACCAGGCTAGCCTCAAACTCACAGAGATCTGCCTGTCTCTCCCTCCTGAGTGCTGGGATAAAAGGTATGTGATACCACTGCCCAACTTGTGTATTCACTATTTACAAAATATCTTTCTAATTATTTAAAAATATTTAATTTCCTAAATGTTTAACATGTATATATGTGCATATATACATACATGCATATATGATATATTATTATTAACAATTCATCTTCCATCCCATCTGTTTTTACAAAAGAGAACTATGTTCAAATTTGACTTTTTTTTTAAAAAAAACCTATTCTTCTTATTTATCCTAATGACTAACAAAATTATTTTTGGTAAAATTACCTTTGCAATTGTAGTTCAAATAACTTAAAAAAGAAGGCCAATAACTGTATTTTGGAGCAAAGACATACACTTAACACTGATATTAGTAATTATTAACTAATCGGTATTTACTGCATGCAGTAAACCTGGAGAATGAGAGTTGTTATATGTTTCTGAGTGCATTGATTAGAAATAAAAGTAGAAAGTCTATAGCTGATACTTGTCGTGGGCAAAGTTTAAACACACTATCATCATCAATATCATGAATTACCTATCTGGAGGATGGGAGGATCTGAAGATTCGCAGACGTTGAATCTGTATCTATGCTGCTGTAACTTCATAATCTAAACGGTTTCTTTCTTTGTGTAACTTCTTACATTGAATAATCACATCCAAGGAAACAAACCCTTGTGCCTTTTGAATTGACTGACATTTTAACCCAGGTAGGTGTTGTAATCTCTGCACTGACTATCACATCTTCTTATCATAAGTCCAAGTAGTCCATAGTTCCTCCTGCTTGTTTGATTTCCATACCGAGAGGCAAGAAATATTTAGTCATCTGCTCTTCCAGCAGCAAGGGCTAACCTGGTGGGATTCAGACCTTCTTTTGGGAAGCTTTTGATATCTTCTGCTCAAGTCGTGTACTGATAAATGTAATACTCTTTTTCCTGTTGTTACAGTTCTTACTACTTTCAGCCCAACTGGCTTCTAACACTGCTGATCTAGCACTGCAGAGTCTAATGTGGTATTTTACTCTCCTGGGAACAGATTTCTTACCTTATGACATCTGGGAATCCTGCTGAGTGTTCTGAACCTCATTAAGATGCCAGAAAGTCTCCAATTTTGTGTCCTTATAAATAATAAACAAGACTAAAGTGCAATTGCTGGTTTTACCATTATGTTGGCTGCAGGCCTCTTGCCCACATTGAATTTCTGGACACCTGTCTCAGTGCCTTTTGCCTCTGAATTCTCCTCCAGATCCTCTTAAGCAAATCAAAGGCCTGTGTTCATCAAGCCACCTTGTATTATAGAGACTCTTGCATCTTGTGTGTTAAGATATTACCTGTCTTATAAGTGACCTATGAGTGTGTACTAAAATTATAATATTCTTTTAATCTACATTTTTTAAAAAATCAGTATTTGCTGTAACATAAGCACGCTTTGTTCTAGATGCTTAGAGTTGTAAGGAACTTATAACATATGCCCAATATCACTGAACCCATATACATTTAAATATTTTATCGTATATTGATTATCTTAAAATTATTTCATTTCTATACTTTCTTGCATATACAGAATGTATTTTTTATTAGATTTAACTCCTTTATCCTCTTCCACTCCCAGTAATGCCTTCCAGTAATACCTTCCTCTCCCCAGTGAGAACCCTTTCTACTCATTTTTTTTCTTTGTCTTTTCTTTATATTGTGAGTCAGTGAGTTTCACTGGGGCTTTTTAGAAAGCATGTGTGAGGGTTTGTTGAAAGGTACATAAACACATTACTAATAGCTACAACCACTGGAAAAAAACGCATCTCATTCTCTGACCAATCATCATCGACATATAAATACTCAGTGGGTGGTGGATCTCATGAGCCCCCCCCCACTTCAGTGACAAAGTATTGACAAGGCAAGTGTGTAGATGAGTGCAAGCACTGACAGCTGTTGTACACACGTGCAGCAGCCATAGCATGCTCAGAAGAGAATCACACTGCTCCCCTACTTCTTCCAGCTACTATATTCTATCAATCCCCCCACTTTTTATGAGATTCAGTGAGCCTTGGGAGTGGAGATGTCCCATTTATAATTGGGAAGTCAACATTTATTGCCTTTCTTAGTTCTCTGACCAGTTATGAGTCACTGTTGACCACTTAAGAAAGAAGTTTCTGTGACTAAAAATGATCTGTGGGCATCAACAAAAATTAGAAGAAAATTTGTTGTATATGTTGTCAATTTGGCAAAATGACAGCAAAAGATCCACCACTGTAGCCATGTAATTTTGATCAGGTTTACTATAATAAAATCATTTTTTTTCCTGAAAAGCAAACATCAATCCATTAAGAAAACAATTATATCCCTGAGCAACAGACTTGTCACTATTGAACTAGCAGGTTCAGCTTGTCTGGCTCGTTGGTATTGTCTCATAGAGTGTCCACAGTTGAGTAAGACTGTTGGTTACAGTTCTCTACTCTGCTAAAGCAACCGACAAAGTACAGTCACCCACTATCAGAGCTAGACAGCAGGGAGGAAGCAGCTTAATTGTATTATGTCCTGAAATCCAAGCATGTGTCATGTTTCACAATAGGCTTTTTCCATCGAATGTTTGAATGTATATCTTAATGAGAATAAACAAAAAATATATGGACAAGAAAAGGAAAGAAAGTGGTAAATGGCACAAGATCCTTTCAGTGAGTAGGAAGGACATTTCTGAGGAGGAACAATTAAGATAATATCCGAAGGAAAAGGTTAAAGAACAGACAGGAATGGCAGCATTTAAGTGAAGAAATGAGAAGATGAAAGAAGCAATCAGAAGACATGTAAAACAGAAATGTACAGAGCTATTGAGAGAATAGCATAGCAGGTCAAAGAGCTCAACACTCTATCAAGTCACACTTGGGTGTCTGACCACATTAAAACATCATGAACTGAGTCATTGTACAGGGGGACAGTTTTCAAATTTTCAAGGAAATGTCTATAATAACATGGTTTGTCTTTTTCAAAGGTAACTCTGAGCTTCCTGGAATTCTATGCTGAGAGTGCAGTAAGGCAAACAGAATGACAGAGAGAGAGAGAGAGAGAGAGAGAGAGAGAGAGAGAGAGAGAGAGAGAGAGAGAGAGAGAGAGAGAGAGAGAAAGTGTCTGAGATATGTTAGCAATGTGGCGATACCCAAGGGCTGTAACCTAGAATTACGAGAGAATTAAAAGACTTGTTGCAGTGAAAGTGACCCCCCCTGAAACATGCAAGACTACATTTTTGGCTGAATAAGTAAGCAGATGAGTTTTATGTTTGTAGAGGTGGGAAATGTAGATTTCCTTCAGCATTCCAGGATTAGGGTAGTTAGTTTTCCACACCACCTTGTATATTCTATCATACCTGCACGATTCATTCGGCAGCTGGTTAATAAACCGTGTATTTATAATTCCTTGAATTATAATTGTATTCAGCCTGTTTAAATTATACTTGTACTCAGTGTTACTTGAATTTAATATCTGGTCTATTTCTTTTGGCAATCCCATGTGTCAATACACACAAAAAAATGGCATTCTGTTTTAGAGAAGATGTCTTAGTCATCCTTGACAAAACAATTTGAAGCACAAAGTATGGCCTAAGTTTTAAAGTACCATGTGCATAGAGAAATAACACAAGGACATGAATGTCAACACTGGCTTGTTCATTTTAGTTTTAATCTTTTTTTTTTCTCTAAAGAAAACAAGGCACTGGAGTACGTAGTATAGAAGTTTATCTGTGGTAAAAGGAACATTACTGAGATGGAGAATGAACTAAAATATATTTTGTAAGCCTTATCATCCATTATTAAGAATTCTTCCACAGAAAGTAGCTGGTTATGTTTTCGTTCCCAGGGATGAGTCTTTGTTGCTGCGGTTCTATCGGGGTGGGGGGGGGATTCACAAGCTGTCTTAGTTGAACACAGGAGACAGAAGCTGGAAACTGCTCCTTAGCTCTCCTCCTGAGGCTTCCTCAGAGGACATATAAAAAAAATTCAGAACGGGCTTTGAAATTATTTGCAATTTCTTACACTTTTAGAGTAATAAAGGAAACAAGGATGAAGCAGAAAGCTTGGACTCACTGATTTTCCTTTCATAAACTTGCTTTCTCCTAGATTATTCGAGTATGATAATTTTTGGAGTATGAACATTGAAGGACAGTATGCATCTGGATCCTTGTACACATTTAATAACCTGTTGGGTAAATGCGGCACCTGAACTTATTATGTACAATTAATTACACTTGGAAATAACAGCCAATTTCAGACTTGCAAAATGTGTTTTCAGCTTCTTAATGCTGGCATATGTTTGTGGCGATTTGCAATTTGTCTGGTGAGGTGTTGGTGTAAGGCACATCTGTGGGAGAAATGACAGGAATGAGGAGGCTATGTGATCAAGGATGCCTGAGGGAAAATGAGGTTATACAGAGATAATCGCTGAGAGTTGTCTCATAGATTGCATTTATTTATTTCCCAAGACTTTAGAGAAGTGTGAGCACACAGCTGAGTAGAGAAAGAAAGTAGGTCTGACGTTGAAATTGTAGTTCTACAGAATTAATAAATGCCTTCAGACTTTTGCTTTTTCAAACAAGGATTGCCACATTGTGACACTTTCTGCGGCTCTTCTCTGATAAGATGGGTCTTGCGAGTTGTCTGTCTGGTTCAGTGAAGCTGAAAAACAGCATGCACTCCATTGCTATTGCATTCAAAAGAGCTACTCACTTTTATGGTTCACTTGATGGATTCATTTGAATAATGAAATTACATTACTACCCAGCTCCTCAATGTCAAGTTTTAGCAACATATTTACCTCATTAACCTATCACTTATTTTACACAAATAATTTCTGAATAAAATGTGGAAAAGAAGTGTATCCAGACAAGTCAAATACAGAAGAATTAATGTTGCTAGAGTCTGAGATTTGGTAAATAAATACAGTTTCAATTATACATCCCTATATCTTTAAATTAATAAGTTCTTATCTCTGTTTAGGACATTTTGTATATTGATACAACTTTTAGGATATATTTTCATATTACATTATATATTACTCCAACCTCTGATCAAGATACTTATAGGTTGTTTATATTTTGAGGTCATTGTCCTCATTTGTTGCAAATTTGTTTATAGATTATTTAATATTCTGACATGAAGTTTTACTCTCTAAGTTATGCAGTTATTAATTATTATAGGTCAATAGTTGTTCATGTTTGTTGTACATACAGTCAGATTAATTAGGTTCTTTAGATACATAGAGATTGTACTCTGTCTAGATAGGTAATCTTCAACCATATCAAGTATCTGTGAAACATGGCATTTAAATAACTTAGGGTTCTGTTGACATGAGACATGACTGTTTCTGACAGCACCAATCTATTCCCAACAGAATGTTGAGCATCAAAGACACTCCACTTAGTGCTTGTTTTCTTCTTGGCAAAACTGGCCTTTCGGCAAGGAACTGACAATGCCTCAACCACTGACATGTTACATGATATCTGGCAAAGGATAAGTAGGACTGTCAAATTTTGCCAAGACAGGATAAGGCAGTTTTGAAAATTTTCCTGCCTCTGAAAATGGTCTGTCAATTATGCTAGGCTAAAGCCAAAGTTGATTACTTCAACATTGCAAAATGAGACCTTGGGTGATTGCTCAGGTAGCTAATTGTCTCTGTCATATATTGCTCATTTTGGAAGCTACTTGATTGTACTTCCTGCCTGCTCAAGTAATATTATCTCCCTTCTCAGGCCTTTGATAGGGTTGAAGATTAGATAGTCATAGTTACTCTCCTCTTATGATCTAGCCAAGCCATTTCCAATACAAGAATTAGACTCCTTAGTATAGAATGATTATTAAAACATTTAGCAAATATTCCTTCTTAATATTGTTTATGCTGACTGTAATTCTAATCTTATACTTGATATCTGTTCCTAGTGTATATTGTTTTGTATTGGGTCTGGAACTCTCTTGCTTAAACAAAACGGGGAGGTGCTGCGAAAGCTCCTTCTGCTCTTTCAGCGCCTTTAAGACACCAGCTCACTTGGGTGTGGTCTCTTTTGCTTTAAAAAGCAGAAGTAGCCCTTCTCTTGCTTCTGGCTCCCATTTCCAGCTGCTAGACTCTGTTACTGTTTGCTCAGAGGGCTGTTGTCTGGGACAGAGATCTGTAAGTTTTCCCCTTAAATTAATAACCCTTTTATTAATCATAACTTCAAACTAGTGTGAGATTGTTTTGTGACTTATGCCTTCAAGTTTCCAATGTGGCTTTTCAATTACCAAACCATGCATAATCAGTAAACTTGTGATCCATGGTGATTTAAAGATTTTAAATTTGTTTATCTATCTATCTATCTATCTATCTATCTATCTATCTATCTATCATCTCTCTATATGGTAGGTAGGTAGATGGATAGATGGACAGATAGATAGATGACATGCATACATAGATATAGATGGAGATGTGAATGTAGATACAGATATATAGGCAAAACCCCTTGTGGAAGGGTAGAGAGGGTCAGAGACTCTCACTTAAGTATCCATTTTTCCCCCAAAATTTGTTGTGTGAACCACAATCTAATTGCAAATGGCCTTAAGGAGGGTTAGAGTATATATACCAGGAATAATAGATGAGGGAGCCTCTATCTATTTGTTTTTGGACACTGTCATAAGGAACTAGAGGGTGCTCAAGGACAATGGCAAAGTTCTTTTAACTAGAAGCAGAAGGAACACACTCTTAGGAGAATGAAGCTCCCTACCTTATAGTAATTGATGAATATGGAATATGATTTGCATAGTTGCTCTCTAACAAAGTCTCATGCATAAATAAAAAAGCAGCTGTGCTCAACAATGCAATTAGAAAGAATGAAACTTGATTAGGACTATACTTGTGGGGATGACAAGCATTACATGATCATAATATGAAATAAGGCCTATGATTAGGCCAACAAGACATTATGACTAGAAGAATCTGCAAATAATTTCACTTAAACCACTTTAGCTTCCATTGAAACTGAGATTTCTTGTAAATGTCTTCATGGTTTATAACCAAAATATTGAGTATATTCTGCACAACTGGGAACCTGGCAAATTTTTCCTGGAGGCTTCTAAGACTCCTTATATTTCCTTATGTGGTTTACAATGTATTCGTGTTTAGCTCTGAGTCACCAATAATGGCTGGGTGTCACACTGATGAAAGCAATAAAAGCATTTCCACTTGAAGTCATTTAACCAGTTCAGATTTGAATTCTCTGCTTCATACTCTCAGTGTCTATTTTCCTCTGTTGCTTGCATGAGTCAGTTCAGGCCTTACAGGCTGTCTTGTGAATCTTCATGTCCCTGTGTCTTTGTCTTTCTATCTCTATGTTTGTGTGTCTGTCTGTAAAAAAAAAAAGGTATTTGTTTAATACCTTATAAAACATGACATTGAAATGGAACAGAATACATTAAACAGATATTTGACAGAGACTTACAAGGGATTAACTCAGTGGCTCAAACTGATCCAAACTGAGCAAGATAGCAAATATTAATTTATCATTCTTTATCTGCCAATATTCATAAATGGTTGCTTTGAAACTATGTGGTGGATTTTAACAAGTTGTCTTCGATTTCTGTATTTCCTGATTTTACCAAATGATACACATGTGTTACTTTGGATCAGGGCAGAGAAGATTACATACTTTAAGATTACATTTAACATTACACCAATATATGTCGTAAACTTTTATGACATGGGAACTCCAAGGCAGTTAAGTTAGTTCTTCTCTCCGTCTCTCCCCCCACTCTTGTTTGCTTGTTTTATGGGAATTTTTCTTCTTCTTCATTGTTTATATTGACCTATAAACTTTTCTCCATTTTCCTTCCATCCTCCCCTTCTACCCTCTCTCATGACTCTTATGCTCCCAATTTACTCAGAAGATCTTGTCTTTTTCTTCTTCCTATATAGATCTATGTATGTATCACTTAGTGTCCTCTTTGCTGTCTAAGTTTTCTGGGGTTATGGACTATAGGCTGGTTTCTCTTTGCTTTATGTCTAAAAGAAACGTATGAGTAATTACATATTATGTCTGTATTTCTGTGTCTGGATTATCACACTCAATATGTTTTTGCCTAGATCCATCCATTTGCCTGCAAATTTTAAGAGGTCATTTTCTTACCACTGTATAGTACTCCATCATGTAAATGTATCACATTTTCTTTATCCATTCTTCAGTCAACGATCATCTAGATTGTTTCCAGGTTCTGGCTTTTACAAATAATGCTGCTATGAACTTAAGTACATGTCCTTTTGGTATGATTGAGTTTCCTTTGGATAACATGTGCAAAGGTGTTATTTCTGAGTCTTGAGGTAGATTGTTTACTAATTTTCTGAGAAATCAATATACTGATTTCCAAAGCAGCTGCAAAAGTTTGCACTCCCATCAACAATGTTGGAATGTTCACCTTACTCTACATCCTCTTCAGTATAAACTGTCATCTGTGCTTTTGATCTTAGTTATTCTAACATGTGTAAGATGGAATCTCAGAGTTGTTTTAATTTGTATTTCTCTGATAGCTAAGAATATTGACCATTCCCTTCAGTGTCCTTCAGCCATTTGAGACTCATCTGCTGAGAGTTCTCTGTTTACATCTGAATCCCATTTTGTTTATTGTATTATTTGTTCTTTTGATGTCAAGTTTCTTGAGCTCTTTGTAAATTTTGAGCCCTCTGTATGGTGTGGGGTTGGTGAAGGTCTTTTCCCATTCTGTAGGGTGCCATTTTGACTTGCCGACCATGTTCTTTACCTTAGAGAAGCTTCTTAGTTTCAGGAGGTCTTATTTATTTATTGTTATTGTTAGTGTCTGTGCTACTAGGTTTATATTAAAGAAGTGGTCATCTGTGTCAATGCACTCAAGTGTATTTCCCACTTTATTCTGTGAATTCCATTGCTCATCCTTGATACAGTGGGGAGGGGCTTGGTCCTGCTTCTACTTGGTATACCAGACTTTGCAGATTCCCTAAGGGAGGCTTTACTCCCCCCAAGAGTGAATGGAGGTGAGGTGGGGGGAAGTAAGGGAGTGGGACAAGGGCAGGGAGGAGGAATTGGGACTGATATGTAAAATGAAAAAAAATTAAGTAAAAATAAAAAGAAATCTTAAAAAGATGCAAGAGATATTTTCAGAATATGACATTACCTTTCTCCCTTATGATTTCCTCCCCATATAAAAATACATTTTGTCCATGTTTATCATAATTTGAACACAAGGTACAGTTATTTGAGAAGGGGGAACCACAGCTGAGTAAATGACTCCATAAAACTGACCTGTGGGCAAGCCTGTGAGGCATTTCTGAATTAGTAATTGACTTGGGAGGGCAAGTTCACCGTGAGTGATGCTACCCTTGGGAATAATGTTGTGGGCTACGTGAAAAATCAGGCTGAGCAAGTCAGAAAGAGTAAAGTGCTAAGCATTACCCTCCATGGTCTCTGTTTCAGTTCTGACATTCAGATTCCTGTCTGGAGTTCCTGCTCTGACTTCCTTTGAAATACTTGATGTGGAACAACAAGGAGTAATAAGCTCTTTCGTCCCCACATTGACTTTGGTCATGGTATTTTGTCACATTAAAGAACAAATGAACTAAGATAGGACTTGTTACTAGAGAGTTGATTGTTGCTGTGACAGACCTGAGCATGTTGTCATTGAGACTAGGAAGGAAATTAAACATTGGGCTAGAAAAATCTATTAAATATTCAGAGCTCAGTTGACTGTTCTGTGGGAGCTTGAAAGATGAGTGCTGAAAGAAATGCAGAAGAAGGAGGCCTGGTTTGTGCAGTGTCAGAAGGAGGAGGAGTCACTATGAAATCTGTTCAGGTTATATTTTGAATTAAGAACCATGGTCTGGTCAGTCATGGCTGAAAAACCAACTATGATTAACAAAGGAGTTAAACAGTTAGATGAAGCTGAGAAATTGGTGTTAATTACAGCATTATTGAAAGGTAATCTTTTAGAAGTATTTTCTCAGCTGGGTGCTGGTGGCACATACCTTTCTTTAATCTAAGCACTCGGGGAGGGGGGGCAGAGTGAGGTAGATAAGATCAAGGCTAGACTTGTCTACAAGACCTAGTTCCTGGACAGGCTCCAAAGCTATAAAGAAACACTGTCTCAAAAGAAGAAAAAGAAAGAAAGAAACAAACAAACAAAGAAAGAAAGAAACAAATAAAGAAAGAAAAAAGAGAGAGAGGGAGAGAGAGAGAGAGAGAGAAAGAGAGAGAGAGAGAGAGAGAGAGAGAGAGAGAGAGAGAGAGAGAGAGAGAAAGAAAGAAAGAAAGAAAGAATTCTTATCCAAGTTATCCAAGTTATTACAGTAGAACTGGGTAGTGTAAGACTCTCACAGGTGTCAAGAAGATATGGAGAGACAGTGGATTGATGCTGCGTGGCAGGTATGGAATCTATGATGAGAAGGCAGAATAAGCCTTTGGTGAAGGTGCAACCTCAGGTGTGGTGGAAATTCTAGGATTGAAGGGGTCATGGATAGATGTTGAGGCTTGGGACCATCTGGCAATAACAGAGTCCTTGACCACTGTTCCGGAAAGGCTATTGGTGAAAGTGCAGTACTCTGACAGCAGAGACCTCAATACTTTGGAGATGTCGGTACCAAGGGATGAGCTCCATTCGCAGCAGCAGATGGATGGGAGCTGATCCTGAACCTTGGAGATAAACTGAGTGTGCTGTAGAGACTGGGATCAGAAAGGTGGCAAAGGCCTTTTGGAGCTTGGAGGATCATAAATGGATTTCAGAGGTCACACAACAAACATTTTACATGGTTAAACTTTCATTTTCCTTTGTTTGATTATAACTGTGTCTTCTCGGAGTAAGAGAGTATTTAACTTAGTTGTGATTTTTTCATGAGCCTACAGTTAAGATACCTTGGATATTTTAGAGAAACTTTGTTCTTTGAAAAATACTTTGACTGTTTTAAAGACACTTTTAATGTGTTTAAATTTTTAGACTGTGGGACTTTTAAAAGTCAGTATTTGTTTTTATAAGCTATTGCTATTAATATGAGGTCTTGGAGAAAATGAAGAAAGGAAAGGTTAAACTGTAATAAGGATGCATTGTTGTGTTAGGTTCACAGGTTGATTGTCCTATTTGTGTTCTGTTTGTTTCATTTTGTTTTGTCATTTTGACACATGAGGGTGACACACGAGAGAGAAAAAGCGTGATTCAGAAAATGACTCAGTAGATTGGCCTGTAGACAAGCCTATGGTGCATTTTCTTAACTAATGCCATCCCTACGGGAGAGTTCCTGGGGCATATGAAATAGCAGCCTGAGCAATCCATGAGGAACAAGTCAGTAGGCAGCATTTCTCCATGGCCTCTGTTTCAGTTTCTGCTTCCAGATCCCTGCCTTGGGTTCCTGCCATAATTTTCTTTGATGATGGACTATGATATAGAACTGCAAGATGAAACAAAATTATCCTGCCTAAGATGCTTTTAGTCATGGTGCTTTATTGCCACGATAGAAACCTTCACTAAGATTCATCCTTTCTGTGATTGACATCTCACATGCCTGAACTGGGAGTGGTTTCCAGAGTTTCTCTACTTCGTCCTCATTTCCAAAGGACAGCAGTGTTGTTTTACTGCTTGTCCCTCAAGATAGGTGAAAGGGATAGGAAAAACATGTCCCCTAACTCTTTGATGTAACGCACCTGGGATAAACCTTTAAACTTAACACTCAGAGAGAGGCATGAGGAGATCAAACAGGGATAGCAGCAACCTTTTAGCACAGCTCTGCTTCTTTGTAGAATTTTTCCATTCTTATTGAAATTAATTCTTTTGATTTTAGCATCCCTTGCTAATTGTGTAACTTTTTTTCCCAAAATATAGTCACAATACGTATATAATTAAAAATACCTGAATGGCTGCTCTCCCTAACTTCGAAATTCGGTTTTCTGGGTCAACACAATTCACCAGAGATTTTGAAATGAGATCTTGTGAAAAACTAAATGTACCACAGTTACAGAATTTGAACAGTAAGATTCTGCACAAGAACTAGTGATGATATGTTTAACGTCTACAATCAAAATTTTATAATCATTCATAGTATATTATTAGCATTTAAAATAAACCTGACTCTGTATCTCTGCATCTGCTTCCATCAGTTACTGGATGAAGGTTCTATAATGACAATTAGGGTAGTTACCTATCTGATTAGAGGGGAAGGCCAGTTCAGGCACCCCCTCCACTGTTGCTAGAAGTCCTAATTGGAGTTGTCCTTGTGGATTCCTGGGGGTTTCGCTGACACCAGGTTTTTCTTAACTCCATAATGGCACCCTCTATCAAGATATCTCTTTCATTGCTCTCCCTTTCTATCCCTCCTCTAACTGGACCATCTAGAACCCTCATGTTCCCATTCTCCATGCCATTCCCTCTACCCCCAGCCAGCTCCAAGTTTACCCAGGAAATGAAAAATTTCTTAAACAGGGAAAAAAGAAAGAAGGAAAAAAGGAAGGGAAAAAAGAAAAAGAAAAAGAAAACCTACCTTACTTCCAACTAATCCTTTGGCAGAGGATTATCAGAGGTTATTTTCAGACAAACCGCAAAAAAAAAAAAAAGTCTTTTCCTAGTTGATGTTAATATAACTGTGGAATAACAAGTTGGCAGTGCTATTGTGTTTGGAATGGCTTTGCCTTTTCATTACTAGCAATAACTGCCAGCCTGTGTGCTTGCTTTTCTTTTTCCATGGCAACTGAACAGACACTCAAAGAGATTCAACTGCTTCTCCAATTGACTGCTGGATACTACTCTTACTATAGGCTTCTTCTTCTACAATCCGTCTCTTATCTGTTTATTTGATTGTTTGTTTGGTTTGTTGGTTGTTTTTACCCTTTAACAACACACTAATTTCCTGTTGTATATATCCTGTTCTTACCTGTACAGATATGCATGTGTTTCTTCATGCATGTGTATGTTCACCTTATTGGATCACACTGCAGCCTATCAGCAACAAATGTGTTCTTAAGATAACTGTGGATTTGATACATAAAAGGAAACACAAAACTAAAATTCTAAAGCCTTAATATCACATAGGGTAATTGTAGGATTAAATAGATTTCAGAACATTTCTTTATTTCTATAACTAATACATTTGTTGAGCTGAAGGCATTAAACTAAAGCAATTATAAAACTTAAAGAAAATAGATCAGCTAGAGGGTTGCGGACGTGGGTCAGTAGTAGAGATGTTACTTGGTATGCACTAGGCTTTGAGCTGAATCCCCTGTCCTGAAAAATAAAAAGCTCAGACATGAGTGCTTCTCAACAGACATCAGCTATACTTTCCCTATCCTATGCCTGCATATGGATGACTGGAAGGAAGAGCTGTCAACTGGGTGAAATTTACTCTCAAGTCAACATTAAAGTTTCTAGATCATCACCATTAAGTATTTTCCTAGTGTCATCTTCAAAACAGATGGAGAAGTGATAGAAGAGGAAAAAAGCCTGCCATAATCTCAGAATAGGACTTAAACTTCCCAGTGTGACAAACTGCATTCAGTCTTTCCAGAACTCTACAAGTTAACATATTTGTTCTTCCTATTATCATTCGACTTTCAGTTCCACTTTTAAATTTTATAGCAGTTTTGAAAGGAAGTCTGCAGCTTAAGTTTCATAAATATTTAGCTGCTTACTCTGAACAGTGGAAATCTGAAGCCAGGTGGAAAGAAATAAATTTAATGCAGAGATATAGACAAAACAATAGAAAAATCTCAAATAGTTTCTAGAGAAAATAGCAAGCAAATACATACACAGACATAATTGTTTCCTTTTGTTACTAATTCCAATGTACCCAAAGTCTGAAAGAGTACAAAAAAATACTTATAAAGTTACATCAATATAATTTCTGTATAGTGTAGAATAATTACACTCTCTTTTAAAACTTTGGACTCAGTATTAGCATCTTGGGAAGAATCAAAAAAGTTAGACATCTTTTTTGTTTCCCTCATTTGTTTTAAAATATTTCAGACTCGGCATTTCTTTTCTTTGAGGAAAAGATAAATGATTTTTACACAGGGATCACATTTCTTTCAATTATAACAAAATGTTAAAATGTTGTCAAGTATGATGCTAACTGGTATGTGGTACTGAGTGCATTAGAAATATTATTACATGCAGTTATATCTTTGAGGTTGAACTTATTCACAGGTTATATTATGAACTTAGTAGTGATTGAAACAAAGTGGCTGAGTAACTTCATGAGATTAAGAATGGATAAGACCAGCACTCTAACCCAAAGCTGTGCTATTAAGTTTATGATGCTGATCACACACACATAAAAAAAAAAAACCACTCATATTGCTCAATGTAGTAATAGGCCCAAAAGTAGTTCCCAGAAACTGTATTTCCTGAATTCCATGCCTTATACTGCCCCTTTCATTATAGCACAGGTAGGACTTGTGGCATTTTCTAAACAGAATGCCAAAAAGGTGAAGCGCTTTTGCAAATGTGATTAAGACCTTAAATCAGATCTACTAAGCAACCTTGATGAAGTTAAGTGGCCATATTTGGAAGGCAGTACAAGGGACTGTAGGAAAACTTTGAGAACTAACATCAGCTTCCAGTTTATAATAGAACTTCCAGCTGATAGTCCACAAAACCCAGCATCATTAATCACAGAACTGTAAGGTAATACATTTCGCCAACAATTTAAATGGCCTTGGAAATGAATTCCTCTACAGTATCTGTTCCACATGAGTGCACATACAAGGTGACAACTTGATTTAACCCATGTGAAACTCTGAACAGAGAGCCTGCTAAACTGAATTCAAATGCCTGTCTTGTATAAACTCTGAAATAATAAACACATTTTTGCCATGTATATAGCAAAGTATTAGCAATATAACATTACTATGACATCATTACACATGTATTTCATTAATTATAAGACTATTTCTTTAAAAAATTGGATGGGTAAATATGTCCTTTTAAAAAGAATTTAAAAGTCTAAAATCGATGGTAAGTGAGAATAACTAAGTAGAATATGGAGAACTTTGAGGAAAGAGAAACAGTTGTGTATTATATTATAATGGTGGATGCATGATGTTATATATTTGTTAAGATCCCCCAAAATTATAATAGTGAAAGGAAACCATAATTTGAACCATGGAACATTAGTGATAATAGGTTGTCAGTGTCAGCTCATTCATTATAAAGAAAACAGTGTTCTCTCAGGTGATGGGAGGACAGGGGGTTTTAATGGTGGGGGTGAAATAACAAGGCAAGGAATCCTTGAAGTTATTCCAAACAATAAAATTTATTTAAAGGAAAGTAAAATTTAAATTAATTCTTCACATAATGTTTACAAATTATGATCTATGTATAAATCATGACCAAGATATTGTTCTAATTTGATTTCTACAGAAGACTAGAGATGCTAGTTTTATGCAGTGGTGTGGGTGAGAGGCATATTAGATGAGTGTCAGAACTTTAGTGGACTCCAAACTTTCATTGACTAGTTAGTTGTGGAGACACAAAACAGTGCACCTATTCCACCTTGTCTGAAGATCAAAGAGTTTGAACTTTTTTTTTTCTCTTTCAAAGTTCTTGACAACAGGTTTGGCTATAAAACAAGATATCCTGACTCCGGGTGTGGTTACTTGGTGTTTTGGACAATAAGATGCTTTACTCTGATCATTGGTCAGAGATTTGAAATAGGAGTCCTGACTTAGGGAGTGGCTGCTTTCAGGAAACTTGGTCTAGGATGTGTTCACTGCCACAGGCATCAAATGCATTTCTCAGGAATAAATGGCTTGACCTCTCAGGATTTGAACCAAGTAACTGTTCTGGTTGTCCTTTCATCATGTTAAGGCAGTCTTTTGCCTTCTTTCCCCCTTTTGTATTGGGTATAAAAGTGTATGGAAAATAAACACAGGTGCAATCCTGCATTCAGGATCTACTGAGCTGTCCTTCTGATACTGTCCTGCATCTCTGTGTTTCTTTAGTATTTCTGTTCCTCCTATCTAACATTTCTAATCCTCACTCCCCTAAACTGGATGTACAAACCTGCTGTGGCTAGGATCGCAACAGAAGTCACTCCAAAAGGTCGCTTACTACAGTTAATGACTTCTTCTGGGTTGATTCCTGTTTCTTGACCACTGATAGCCACAGTGATGTGACTGGGTTTTGTTCTCTATCTTTCCGATGATTTATAAGCACCCACTCCCTTACAGTAAGTCTGTTTCTGCCCATAGTACCTTGAGGAGTTAAAGATGCTTCACATTTGAGTTACTAATTTTGAAAGACTTTTGAGTTATTGAAAAACATATAAAACCTCTACTGACTAAGAAAATTTCTTCTATAGTAGGATCTATTGATGAGCAACATTCTAGGTTCTTTCGGTTCTGACTATATTTTGCTGCTTCTGAAAAGCAAACCAACAAAAAAAAATCATTGAATAATTTATCTTGAAGTGGGTTTGATTCCATTCTGCATTAGTTTCTTGGGCACTGATAAGACTAAAACGTCATCTTAGTTGCTTTTCTACTGCTGGGCCAATACATCCTGACCAAGGAAACTTAAATGAAAGCGTTTAATGGTGGACTCACAGTTCGAGTGTAGTAATTTTTATTCAGCCAAGGACTTCATCTTATGGAATAGTATGGGCCATATTTGGCTGTGTCTCTCCACTTCAGTTATCATAATATAGACAATGTCTTACAGAGATTTGTTCGTATGGTGACTATAAATTACTACTTTGGTAATTGGGATGGAAAGTTTGGTTGGGTAGGATTTGTATTGTGATTATTACAGTCAGAAAGGATTATTTACATCCTGGGACTTGGACTTGTGCAGTCCTGTAATCAAGGTGGTTTCTGGTAAATTTTGTTCGAAGTCCCCTATCAGTAACCATAGTTGTTTTGTTTGCAATAATTACAGGGAATTTGTGGCCTTGAAGGTACAGTAGTTAATAGGGGTGAGTGGGCTACTCCAGTGGTATGAATAAGACAACCATTTAAAAACACAATTTGTGTAACATCAAACCTACAATTGATCTCTCATGAACATAGACATGTCAAAAAAAAAGATGCATGTTCACATGCGTCTTCAGAAAGAAAGATATTGAAAATTTGTAGAATATATTTTATAAATTTGTTACACATATAATAAATTGCTTAAAAATGTATGTATATGAGTATAAACTTGTTTAAATTTATAGAAATAATGACCTTTTAATTTGTAAGATATATTTAACAGGACATAAGTACATCTTTTATATTTCATGGAACAGAAAAAACAAGAAAATCTGTACAACATTAGGATTTAATAACATTAAAAGACCAATTTATTTAAGATATCACTAAATTGGTCAAATACGTATTATGATAATTTTCAAGTTAATCTTAATAGGGCCTACATATTATCAATGTTCCAAGGAGCTCATAGGTGTCAGCCTATGAATCTAAACTACTAGAACAATTAAAGCCAACACCCTAATTTCCCAGAATATATATTTGTATCAGAGTCCAGAGAAGGTACTGCATTCCCAGAAAGTTTAAAAGTTACTTTATGAATTGGTACTAAGAAGACAAAGTCCTCACTTTGAGCTTGTGATGTTAAAGCCTTCCTTCTTAAAAAGAGATTGGAAGGAAGCGCTGAAGAGTTCTCTTCTGTTTTCAAAAAAGTTTGCATTAAACAATTATATTCATTTCCTTTCAGATCTTTGCAAAGTGACTCCAGATTCCCTTCCTCTACTGATTGTGAGTTTGGACCCTCCTATAACTCTCTCATATGATTTCCTAAAATACTTCCTAATGTGCTCAGCAAATTCCATTAGAAACAGCAAAAATATACATTTGGTAAGAGCTGTATGTATTTAAAAATTTCATCCAGAATAAAATGAATCAAAGATGAAAAACCACACATTAGTGACGAATTTATAAGCATAAGATATATTTTCTATTTTTTCTAATTGAAAAGAGAGAAAACTATTTATATTTCTTTTAAAAGTACTTAAAGAAGTCTTGTATTTATACTGTATAGGTCTTATGAATGTGCATTCTCCTACAGAGAAATCCATTCATATTTAAAATAGAGCACAATTTTATAGTCTATTATTTTAGCTAGTTGTTGCACTTTCAGATTATTTTATAATCATGTAAAGGTAACCTAATATTGTGGCCTGACTGTTAGATGGAAAGGAAGAAATATCTAGTCTCCTTACATATTCGTTTAAATCGAATGTAATATGAATAAACTGGAAAGATAATTAATAAAAAAATATATATAAATAAATTCACAAGTTAACAGTTTGTTAACTACATAAATAATACCTTTAAAATTTTTATTTGATTAAACAATTTTCTAGCCATATACTCCTTTTAAAGGTGTGAGAGCTGAAACACTGTGAAGTTCAGGGATGTTTGTGTCATTCCGTCAGTAGCATGGATGGGGCAGAAGCCTGTTTTTGGTTTCAAGCAACAAAAGAAACAAGATTTATTTTTTTCTTAGAAATAAAACAAGGATTAATGAAAACCCTCTCTGTAACTATGGAAACCTAAACAGGAGAGCTAATCAGTAGCTTCCATTTTCATACCTTTGTATAGCTGAGTTCTACAGGAAATTAGAATCAAGTCATTTGTGTTCCATGGTTCTGATCGTTGTGCAATGCTTCAAATATATCCTTCCTAAAGATAAACAAAAATGGTTCGATTCCATTATATTGTGAAAAGATCTGGTGCATTTTTTTCTGTCTCTGAAACTGTAGTGTGGTTTAGGTCAGAAAGCTATGGCAGCATTTTAAACTTAATTACAGTGACAATAAAGAAAGATCTTAAGAAAGCATGCAGATGCCCTATAATGTCCATTAACCTACAACCACTTGGATTTTCCTTGAATGTCTGAGACTTCTCAAACAGTTCTTAGATGGAAAGTATCTTGACATTATTCCATTTCATAAGTTCAAAATTAATTAAATTTACTACCGGGAGATTTGCTACATGTTCTTCATTAGCATAACCATCTGCTGTGTTTGCATAAACACATCTCAGACTCTAGGAGTTGCTGAAAGGAAGGTAAAGTATTTGCAGACAGCTGCTCCTATGGTGGATTGCCTAACATTTGCATAGAGTTTGCATTTGTGATATCACAAAGGGGATTTAATCCTATTCTTTAATGGATCTACTCATTGGAGTATGAGAGATCTTTTCTTTATTTTTCTTAGCATTTCTTACACCTTATTTTATTGTTATTTAGGGTTGCAGTAGATTCCCATTCTTGGCTCATGTTGGATGTTGGCTCAAGTGGTCACCTGTAGCTCGTGATTTAACTTTGGGTGTGACAAAATTAATACACTTCTTTATCAGCCTGCCTTATATCCAGTAGATATGTGCTGTCTGAGAGATATAAGGAGAAGCATGTGTGTGTGTGTGTTTGTGGAGAGAGAGAGAAAGAGAGAGAGAGAGAGAGAGAGAGAGAGAGAGAGAGAGAGAGAGAACCTGAGAAATATTTAAGGTTAATTGATTGAAAATGTAGGAGGAACAAGCTTAGGAGAATAAGAAGACGTATTCAACAAATACTGAGGAAACGAGATGAGTTCCAAGTTTAGGAAGAATAACAACGAAAATAAAATGACCAGCTGATTGAGACATTATCCATTGAGATTTTCAGTATGAGTAATATTTGTGAAACTTTTGGAATAATGGAATCTATTACTAGTTGGAATGGGCATAAAATAATAGAATGGAAGTGGATAACTAGAGAAGTATGATATTAGAAGAGAGCTCTCAGAGGATTAAGAATTGAGATATTTCCTAATAAATATGGTGGTAGCATATTGAAAGGAGTAAGTATGAGTAATAATTTGGGTAAATAGAATGAAGACATTTTCTGAATTACTACAATAGGTGAAGCTAAAGAGAAAAAAATCTGATGCTGATATAAAATGCAAAATTAGGCAGAATTACACTTGAGCCCTCCACAAAAGCAAAAGAAAACCAGAGGTGTACAGTCAAGGGTACATATTTGTGAATGGGTGTATATATGAGTTACTTAAATATATCTATGAATCAGTTCTTTGTGTGTGAAATAAAAGCAGAAATAAGAATAAAAATTAAATGTCACTGGTAGATATATTTTTCAAATCTGGATAAAGCAGTCTTTTAAAAAGCTTCAGAATCATGGAATTTAAAATCACTGAATTTTTCAGGAGGTCACACTAAAGAATGACAGCGGTTATCTATACGAACATTAATTTGAGAACTTACAGCATTTTAAAAGCATTGCCTACATACAGTTAGTTATAGAGCTTCCCAATGGAAGTCATGTTATGGGTGAATTTAACTAGGTTTATGTTTTTGTAAAAGAACATGTCAAAAATAGAAAATAAGACAGCCTGCAAAAATATAACAAGTGTTGAAGTGAAATGAGAGAAATGAATGCAAGAAACAACCAATAAATAAAGACCCCAATGAGCCTGTGATTCTATTGGAGCTAAAGTCTTGTTAGAACATGGTATCAGTGTAAGTAAAATGCTTAATGACAAATAGAAGTTGGGTGGTTGGAGGTATAAAAATATGATTACTTAGAAGGCAATCATTATTACACAATAATTATTGATAAAAGTATAAAGAATACACAATACTGAATTTAGAAAGAAGGGTTCAATTTACAATTTTGTGTTACTTGAAGATTTATAATGGCATGAAGGATACTGAAAGGTATGTAAAGATCCAGGAGTTACATTTAGTCCAGCATGGGGTTCTGTTATGGTATGTGTATACTGTATAACAGAAGCTTCGTTCATGAAGAATGAGAGACAAACTTCTTTGTTCATATAAGGATAAGTACTTATAACTCAGTTATGGGTAATTTTGGTTTTAGAAAGTACTAAGTCATTCTCTAAGGTCCATGTCCTCACCAGACACAACAAGTTAGTAACTTTCCAGTACCCAGCATGAAGTACCTTCTATTGAGTGGACCTTAAATACAGTTTACACAGCTGTTGGTTGCTCTCAGGAAATAAATGGCACTATTGCACTCTTGAAGATACATTGCTGTGCAGATCATTGTCATGGTTCTTAGAGTTTACAATTGGCTAAAACTACAAATTGCTTTTTTTCTTTTCCCTTGGCAACCCATGCAGCACCTTCAGATGTTATTTGGAAATTCTAGATCAGTTTTAGTGTGATTCTTCTAAGTCCTATGTCTGATATATGTGATGTCTTCAGTTGATGGAGGAAGATCATTGGTTAAGTAATAAAGAAACTGATTGGCCTCATAGGTTAAAACAGGTGGGAGGAGTAAACAGAACAGAATGCTAGGAGGAAGAGGAAGTGAGGTAGACACCTCAGACAGATGCCATAGCTCAGCTCTTGGGGGCACACGCGATGAAGCTCCGACCCAGGATGGACGTAGGCTATAATCTTCCCGGTAAGACTGATGCTACACAGATTATTAAAGATGGGTTGATCGGGATATGAGAATTAGCCTGTAAGGGCTAGAGTTAATGGGGCAAGCAGTGTTTAAAAGAATACAGTTTCCTTGTAATTCTTTCAGGTAAAGCTAGCCGGGTGGCAGGACGCAGCCCCGCTGCTCCTATTACAACATTCAGTAATAGAGGTTTGCCTTCAAGTTATGGAAGGCAAGGTAAAATGGAAAGCAAGGGCAATAATAACAGCCTGTATTAGGAATATACATTATGTATTATGACCCATGTGAGAGGTCATAAGTAGTATTAGAAGATCAGGATATTTGCTATAAGATAGTGTGTGTCTATACATGACAGGGAAGTGAAACCATGAAATTCTAACAATATGGTTACCTAAGTACGATCTATACAGTGAGATCACCAGTTTACATTCATTCATGGATGGTGATAAACCTCAAAAGTTTCGATTCTAGATGCA
Organism: Microtus pennsylvanicus; assembly: GCF_037038515.1. Classification (NCBI taxonomy): domain Eukaryota; kingdom Metazoa; phylum Chordata; class Mammalia; order Rodentia; family Cricetidae; genus Microtus; species Microtus pennsylvanicus. Next base: position 38,451,240 of record NC_134590.1, read on the forward strand.
GAGCTACATTCAATTAATGGCTTTTGAAGAGAGAGAGAGAGAGAGAGAGAGAGAGAGAGAGAGAGAGAGAGAGAGAGAGAGAGAGAGAGAGAGAATATAAATCGTATCAGGTCCCTTTCACTTTACAGGTTATATAATCTGAAGTGGCAATAACTAGACACACACACAAACACATATAGGGAGCAGTAAATATACTCAGAAGATTCTATTTAAATACATAAGTAATAATGATAATTAAAGAAGAAGAGATCATTAATTTGAGAGGGATTAGGGGGAAACAAGGAAGAGTAGGGCTGGAAATGCTGTAATATTGTATTTGGCATAGAATTCTCAAAAACAACATAAAATGTGTAAATTAATAAGGGCATACATATTTTAGGATTTTAATTATTGTTCTTCCAACAGCATTGGCAAAGTCACTGGGGGTATTACCGAGGCATTTGCTCAATTGAAAAATCATATTATAAGGACTTGAAAAGTTTTAAAAAGCATTCTTTTGTCTGGAGCTGGTTAAGACACTGGCTTTGAGCTCTTTGCAACATCACAAGAGTTAGCTAGAAAAACCAATTGTTCCTAACAGCTAGCCACCTAGCTTTGTGGTCTAGACAGGAGCAGAATTAACTGCTTGGGGAGAGGGCGGGGCGGGGAGCAGGCACAGAAGCAGAAGTAGCCTCTTAAAGGAGGAAGAAGGTATGCAGAAGTGGTCCGTACCCTGTATCTAGCAAAACCAACCCCCGTGACCCTGAGTTAACCTGGCTTGTGGTTTTTGCCTATATATGTCAACCCCAAATGAGAAATGGGAGCTCTCCCTACTTGGGCTACTCATATATAGTGGACAGCTCCCAGCTAGCTGGCAAATGAAATAAACCTTCCTTTTGCATTCTGGACTTAAATGGATTCCAGTGGTCTCTCTGGGTGTCGCAACTTGGGCACAACAATGGAAGAAGGAGAAATACCTAAAAATCAAAGAATAAGCACATACCAATAATGGAGCATTGTAGCTATTTTTATGTGTTTCTTCAAGATTCAGTAGTAACTCAGAGGAATTAGAGGAAGTAGTGAAGGATACTACGTGGAAAGAGTGAATCAGAAAACCCTTGGAAGAAAAGGTGATTCATCAACTAAGTTCCTGGAACATGTTTACATTTTTGTCAAATGGAAATCATGAGAGAAGGAAGGATATTTTTTTACTCCAGGAAAACTAATGTACAGAAGTGACATTTGGAAAAAAATCCAAGATTTATCATATTTTGAAAGTGCTAGAAATACAGCAATAGTAAGCCTTAAAAGAAATTAAAATACACTGGCAAATTGAAAGAAATTATCATCTATTTATTTAGAGAATTGATGTTTTCAGTTGGTGATGAATTGTATATTTAATTAAAATATATTAATGTACATATGTGTAAACAGATTAAAGTGCTAATGATCCTCAACAGAAATTTGTGCATATACTTTACACACAAAGGCCTGTTGTTGCTGTTGTTGTGTTATACCGGCATATTAATAATGAGAGGTTTGGCTGAAAACTCTGTGAATTACTTAAGGAATTTCTTATACTTATAGTCAGTCCAAGAAAACAGAGCCTATATATATGCATCTGCATATCTTTATATTCATGTCCTCTCTCATCTCCTTTGCTTCTTTAAATTCTTTTCTTTCTTCCTTTGTTTACTAATACTTTTTTCCAATTTTATTTTACTTTGAGACAGGGTCTCATTAAGAGACTCCTGCTGATCCTAAGTTCATTTGTACTCCCTTTAACCTGCCTAGCACTGGGAATGCAGATGCTTGCTCCTACACCAGGCACGTGCCTTCTTCCCTTCTCCTCTTCTTTCTCGCTTTCATTGTCTTTTTGCTTTCCCTGAATCCTCCCTACAGCCCCCCCTTATTTATCAGTTTGTTTGACTGGGATATAGAAGTGAGGAAATATTTTCATGGATTATCTTTTGTTACTGACATGGTCGGTGGCTCCAGATCTACAGAATGGGTCAGCCCAATATAATCCCAGGAAAGAGCTGCTTTTTTGTATAATTATTTATTTATTTATTAAAGATTTCTGTCTCCTCCCTGCCACCACCTCCCATTTCCCTCTCCCTCCCCCAATCAACTCCCCCTCCCTCATCAGCCCAAAGAGTAGTCAGGGTTCCCTGTCCTGTGGGGAGTCCAAGGACCTCCCACCTCCTTCCAGGTCTAGTAAGGTGAACATCCAAAAAGCCTAGGCTCCCACAAAGCCAGTACGTGCAGTAGGATCAAAACCCAGTGCCATTGTTCTTGACTTCTCAGCAGTCCTCATTGTTCGCTATGTTCAGCGAGTCCGGTTTTATCCCAGGCTTTTTCAGACTCAGGCCAGCTGGCCTTGATAAGTTCCCGATAGAACATCCCCATTGTCTCAGTGTGTGGGTGCACCCCTCGCGGTCCTGAGTTCCTTGGTGAACCCAAAGAAAAACATATAGTCATCCTCCTGGATATTAACCTTCATCAGGCGATGAAAGGAGACAGAGACAGAGCCCCACATTGGAGCACCAGACTGAAACCCCAAGGTCCAAATCAGGAGCAGAAGGAGAGAGAGCACGAGCAAGGAAGAGCTACTTTTGATTACACTTTTCAGGCAGTCTGTAACAGAACTCCTCTTTGTTGTTATTGTTGTTGTTGTTATTGTTGAGAAGCTTTATTCTTTTATGCTGAAGCCTTCAAGTGTTTGTCTAAGCCCAGTTTACATTATGAGGGATAACAGTTACCTGCTTCCTGAAGAATGAAGTGGTAACATCCAAACATGACTTTGAAGGAACACCTCTGCTAGTGTTTGAGTTTAATGGCATAGACAACTTGATTAAAATTTAATCATCGCTATGGTATACAAGTGACTTGTCATTAGCCCACATGACACTATGCTCATAAATATATTTTATATGGGATATTTTTCTAAAAGTTTAATTTGGGGGAAAGTTGTTATATCTTAAATATGAAAGAAATTTCTATATGAAAGTGTTACATCAGTTTACACTCCAACAATTTGGAATTGCAAGATTCATCTAAAGATTTCCCAGAAGTTTCCTGGGGTCATTCACCATAGAATGTATTCTTTCGTTTATTCACTGTTCCATCCAATCTTTAATTATTGAGTACCTTGCATTCTTCAGGCCCAGAGGAAGTAATTATGTAATTAAGCCATTGTCCTTGAAGAGCTGAAATCTCCTGGACAATCGGATAATTATAAATGATTTGGAAAGTGCTATCAGAGATGTCTGCACAGGCTATTACTCCAGCCTGCAGCAAGCACTTCTCATTACTCTGAGCATCTGGGAGGGAAGCGCATCAAGCTGAGGCTTCAAAATTCAACGATATCTCACCAAACGGAAAGGGACATCATTTGACAAAAAAATAATATATAAACAAAGATTCAGAAGACAGAAACTAATTCCTAGGGTTCTTTATGATTTTATATTATAAGCACCTGACGCATGAAGTAAACTACAACAGAAAGCAGGGCTGGAGAGAGAGAGAGGTTAGAGTCGGAAGTGCATAAATTTGAGATTTGTTAATGAGATAACATTTTATGTGCCAGGTGAAGGGAACATTCTACAGGGCATGAAGCAGTCATGGATTTTATCCTCAAGTTACCAGAGCATGGTGTGAAGAGGGGATCACGAGGAATGAGCAGGTAACGGAGAAACCAGTTATTGAGTGACAGGAGAAGAGAAGTACTGAGCTCCGGCCTGAGCTAGGTACCAAGTCTTCATCTCAAAAAACCAAAATACCAAATAAATAAGTAAGTAAACAACATATCTTATAGAAACTCCAAACAAACAAGTAACAAAACAACCACTTAACAAAACTCACATAAAATATATTGGTAAGAATATTCAGCTTTTTATTGACTGTCATGGGTGATTTCAAGGTGAAAACAATTTTTAATTTCAAGGAGAAGTTAATTTTTCAGAAAACTTCTTTCACAAGTAAATAAAAGAGAAAAAGTAAATGATACAGTTTGTTGAGTATAGAGGTGCATGCCATTAATCCTAGCACTTGGGTAACAGACCCTGTCAGATCTCTGTGAATTGAGACCAGCCTGCTCTACATAGTGAGTTTCAGGACAACCAAAAAAGGGAGGTCCTGACTCAAAAAAAAAAAAAGGAGAAAGAAGAAAAATTTACTCTTGCAAAGTCATAATCATGATAAAGTTAAATGGATTGTAGGTTTGATGTTATAATAACTAATTTATCATAATTTAGTTTATAACTAATTTTCAGACAAAAGAGTAGTGCCTATAAATATTAAAGATATTTTGTGAATTAGAAAGAAAAGTCAAGGAACTAATAATAAACATTGCTTTTTTTTTTTAAATCCCTTTTCCAATGCTTTGGAGGATGGGAGGACTCCAGGAAATAGTGCTAATTTCTTTCTGGTGTGAAAAGGTAAAATGCTAGTTTAATTACAAAAGTAGTATCTAAGAACTGGGCCTGGGCTGTTTTCTATGTTCTAGAGGGAGCAGCACTGGAAGGGACGCACAGTAACTATTAAACTCCAGTTCCTCTTACTTCCAGGTTCTTGGGCCACAAGCTTTTATGGAAAGGCAAGGAACGTGATATATGGCAGAGAGAGAGAGAGAGTCAACTTTCCTAGAGCACTGGACTGAGGTGAAACAATTATTATTAAATGTTGTGTAAGATGCTGGTGACAACAGAAGTTTTGTGTTGAACTCTCTTAACCTTTGATTGTAAACACCCTATAGATTCATTTTCCTGTGGATAGGTACAATTTTAGAGAACAGACTACGCAGGTGTTTGAATGAAAGCAGGTTGTTCCTTCCCTTATCCCAGGATACCTGGGCAGGTAACTGTCAGTAAAAGGTCCCATTACTTGTAACCAGATGGAGTGGAGTGTCCTTATGATTTCCTCCTGATTTGAATACTTGATTAAGATTGATTAAAATGATCCTGAGAATACATCAGCTTTAAGGACCACATCAACTTCCTCCTTCATTGAAGAGACCTTGCTAGTCACAACTTCTCCAGACAGCCTACACAGACTTCCAGTAACAACAGACTTGCAGATAAGATGTAAACTGGTAACCTTAAATGACCCTTGAGCAATTCTCACATGAGCTTTGGGTGGAAGCATCTCCCTAACGGCTCCCAATGAAGTCAGTGGCAGGTGCAACATGAAGTTCTGCAATTACTGCTTAAAAGGATCTTTCATTTGATGCCACACCCTCTTCTGGACATTTAACCTATCTGTTTAGCTCATTCATAGTCATCAAAGAGACACCCTTTTGTGATGTCCACTGAGACTTCAGTCCCAGGACAAGGCTTTTTTTTGAATGACCTTTTCCCAAATATATGTGATATCTATTGTAAAGCAGTGGCGCAGTTGGTAACAAGGACGGAGCAGAAGCAGGTGGTAGCAGCAGTTGTGGAAGAATCAGCTGCAGGGTTTCAGAGCGAGGATGCAGCAGAGGCAGTGGAGCACGAAGCACCAAACCAAATTTGAGTAAATGAACAGAGAGTCAAGAGAAAGAAGAGAGACAAGACTGCAGATGGCCATGGATAATGTCATCTGTTACAGTCGCTAGCTACCAAATCCCAGACAATTGACCATGAAAACCCAGATAATCATGTCTCTACCCAGAGGATGGGAGGCAATGCATCTCTGGTTTCCACAGTGATAGCAACAGTCTCTAGTTCTACAGCTTTTAGCTATAAGCTTCTGAATTGCAGCTCATCCCATAAGTGGTGAACATTCATAAACTCAGCCCTGACATCTCTAGAAGAATTACTGCTCATCTACACAGAATTCTTACCTGATCAGAGAAAAAAAGATGTGAGCTAATTTGCTGGTATTAAAGCCATAAGAATCCAAGCATATTTAGTGCTTGTGAAGATGCCTATTTAGAATGTATGTAGAGTTTGGGATGGTGAATCTGGAAGCACAATATGCTCAGAGAACCCTGGAGAACCTTGTACTGCAAGTGTGTTGATTCAGTTAAATTCTGTAAATAATTCTACAGTTTGTCTAAGAACCAGTAGGCAGAGGCTGTTTGTTTGTTTCCTGGCCTCCCAGACCTGAAATGATGACGCAGAAGCTGTATTCATTAAAACACTGCTTGACCTGTTAGCTAATGCATTTTTCTAGCTAACTCTTACATTTTAAATCAACCCATCTCTATTAATCTCTGCATCACCATTAGGTTGTGGACTACTTGTAAGGTTCTGGCAAACACAGGCAGGCATCTTGCTCCTTTGGTAGCTGCATGGTGTCTCCCTGACTCTGCCTTCTTTTCTCCTCTATCTCTGCTTGGAATTCCCACCTTACTCTTACACTTACAGAATTCTGCCCTTCTGTAGGCCAAAGCAGCTTTATTCATTAACCAATGAAAGCAACACATATACAGAAGGATTTCTCACACCATTTCCCCTTTTCTGTCTAAATAAAAGGGAAGGATTTTAACATCGTAAAATTACATATAATAAAACAGTTATCAAGCAAGAATTATAGTTACAATATTTATATATACTTTTTTATTATAACTAAGGAAAACTATAATTATAACTATCTATTCTTCAACTCCATGAATTACTCCAGAAGAATATATTATTACCTAAATAAATAGGAAGTGCATTGTAAGCAACTTCCAAAACTCTAGAATTGACAGAGACATCTCACTATATCGACAGTCACCAAAATTTCTTCTGTAACATTGGGGCATCCATCTTCAGCCTATAGGCCCAGAGTATCTAGCAGATTTTTCCACAATGCAGGAAATTTGAAAGACTGTTTTACCTTTATTGGCAGTTTGTCACTCACTTTCTGCGCAACTGGAAAATGAGTGAGCAGCCTCCGCCCATAAGAATCTAAAATGAAATTACTGACTTGTAGGTAGAATTAAGTCTTTCTTTCAGCTAATCTATGATTTGTCATGATTTTACTCAAGTGTCCTGACATCTGCTCACTCCTGCTTTGTATTGTAAATTCAAGAAGGGGTAGATGGGAACCTGAACTTCAGGTACCTGCTAATGTCCAACACTGTCTGAGGTTTCTGAAGCTATGGAATCTAAAAATAGGGAATGAGACTATTAGAAACCCACATCCAGTTACAATTATTCATTGCTTACCTAAATTTCAAGTTGAATTAGAAATAGAAAGCATATAGTTTTAATTTTTAAACCACACATCTACCATATTTGTTCACTGAAGTTTGTAAATCCATCATTTTCCCATTTGTTTAGTCCAAAGAAATATACAAGAATTAAGTCTCCATTTCAGTTTTTATTTCAACATGGGATGGCTTGAACACTATTTGGTTTAGTCTGCTTATGCAAGTAAATATAAATTATATTTTTTATATAAGTATAATATAAATATTATAACTTTTAAGTGTCCTAATGATTTTTTTCTTGCTTAGTATATCATAGTTAATAGATAACTGAAGAAGATATTATACACAGCTTTTATTTAAAAATTTGTTGAATGCATTGGTGCAGGAGACCACTTCCTAAATATGACCCCAGCAGCATAGACACTGAGAAAAAAATTAATAAATAGGACCTCCTGAAACTGAAAACTTCTGTAAAGCAAGGGACATGGTTAACAAGACAAAATGACAGCCTAAAGAATGGGAAAAGATCTTCATTAACCCCACATCACACAGAGATCTGATCTCCAAAATATACAAATAACTCAAGAAATTGGTCATCAAAAGAACAAATAATCTAATAAAAAATGAAGTACAGACCTAAACAGAGAACTCTCAACAGAGGAATCTACAATGGCTGAAAGACACTTAAGGAAATGTTCAACATCCTTAGTCCAGAGAAATGCAAATCAAAACAGCTCTGAGATTCCATCTTATACCTGTAAAAATGGCCAAGCTCAAAAACACTGATGACAACTTATGCTGGAGAGGTTGTGAGGGAAAGGGAACACTCCTGCATTGCTGGTGGGAATGTAAGCTGGTACAGCCCCTTTGGATGTCAGTGTGGCGATTTCTCAGAAAATTAGGAAACAACTTTCCACAAGACCCAGTAATACCACTTTGGGGGTATATATCCACAGGATGCTCAATCATGCCACAAGGACATGTGCTCAACTATGTTTATAGTAGCATTGTTAGCTATAGTCAAAACCTGGAAACCACCTAAATGCCCCTCGATTGAAGAATGGATAAGGAAAATGTGGTACGTTTACCCACTGGAGTACAACCAGCATAAAAATATAACAACATCTTGAATTTTGCAGGAAAACGGATGGAGCTAAAAAACATCATTTTGAGTAAGATAACCCAGTCATAGAAAGACAACTATCACATGTACTCACTTATAGGTGCTTTTTAAACACAAAGCAAAGACAACCATCCTACAAACTACAATCCCAGAGAACCTAGAAAACAATGAGGACACTAAAAGAGACTTGCATAGATCTAATCGATATGAAAAGTAGAAAGTAAAAAAAGACATCTCCTGAGTGAATTGGGAAAATGGGGAAGAGTTGAAGGGTGTGGGGAGAAGCAGGGAGGGGAATCGAGAAAAATGTAGACCTCAATAAAAATCAATAAAAGTTGTTGCACAAATCATCTGCAGATGGATTCTAGTGTAGGAAGATGTTATGTGAGCTCTTCAGTTGTCTAAAGGCAGAAATCAAAGGCCCCAAATCATTTTTCCATTGTATGCCAAGGGATAAGGTGTAACCTTCTTCTCTTTTCAGAAAACCAGAGTGTTCCTTTAGTAGTATGCTGTAGAGCAAATGAAGTAAGAATAAAAAGCTTAGAGGAAATAATAGGGCTTGTGTGCATAGTATTATTAAATTATAATGAATGAATTTGTTCAATTGCAGTTTCCAGTCCTTTATAATTCACTCATTTGTTCAGTTAGGTAAAGCAGTTTCATCATGGGTATATGAAATGCCTCTCATGTCCTCTCTCTTCTCTTCTATCCTGAACAGAGGATGAGAACCATTTCCCTCCTCAGTAGTAAAGAAAATGGATGTGTCCTTTATTTCAAGGGCTCCGAATATTGAGAGGAATGATTTTCTGGGATCTTAATAGGAGTTAAACTTATTAGCCACCTTGCTAAGTAAAATAAGATGAACAGATGCCGAGCTATTTGAGGAAGCTTATTAAAGTGTTTGCAAGAGATGTTCAGGTTGCAGAATAGTGTAATTTTGTATATATTTAATTAGGTTGCTATCTGGAAGCTCAATGCATGGACCTCTCAAAGCAATGGTATTGACACAGTATCTTTGTATATTAAGAAAATAATTTTCATAACCTTGAATAGCTTGAAATTGTTAATCAAGTGTGATGTTTCTGCTTTTCCAGGCTCAAACATTTAAAAGAAATCTAATTCAATCTGCTTGCTTAAATATTCCCTAATGATAAATAGAAGCTCAATTTAAAGTTGCCTCCTTTGTTAAATGTTTAAAAAGATGAGACCTGTAACAATAATGGACAGATTGTGTTCCATAAGATTAAGGGTATGATGATAGTCTTTAATCTTAAATTTAAGTGTGATAAACAAGTTTTAAAATCTTCCACATTATAAATTATAGATTATAAATTAGGTAAGCAACAATAGCAATATGTCATTTCATGAATTATTATAAAAATATCACTCTTTAAATTTATTTTTCTTTAGACCAAAAACTATTGCTATGATGTGGGATTCCCTTGGTGAATAAATGCTATGAATACCATTGGTGAATAAAAAAAACTGCCTTGGCATGTTGATAGAGCAGAACTTAGGTAGGCCGGCGAAACTAAACAGAGAAGGGAGGCAGAGTAGAGAGAAGGCATGTAACCCTGCTGGAGACAGAGGTCAGAACTTTACCAGGTAAGCCATTGCCACATGGCGATACGCAGATTAATGAAAATTGGTTAAATTAAGGTTTAAGGGTTATCCAATAAGAAGCTAGAGCTGATGGGCCAAGCAGTGATTTAGATTATATGGTTTTATGTGAATATTTTAGATCTGAGCTGCTGTGTGGCTGAGAAACAAACTAATGGCCTCTCTACAACTTTGCTATATTTTACATACCAAGATACCAAGATCACTCCCTGTGACCATGAATGGTTTTATAACCACAAATATCAGAGAGAACTGGTTACTGCTCAAAGTCTTGCTCAAGAATCAGGGCATATAGGACTATACCACCTTACCTGACATTTTTTTTGGTCTTCCTTAAATTGAAGGTATATAATCAATAATTTTACTGTGTTAAGTCAAATTCAATATTAGTTAAAATTTGATTAGGAGCAACATAAATTATAGTATTTTTCTCTGTGCATATGTACCAGTTATGGATAGTTTTTTACTTACATTTATATGACACTCATGTATTATGATAAATATGACAGGAGTTTCATAGTTTAGCCACCTAATTTTATTTACCATTTCAGTCATCAGTGACCTATAGGTATATGGTAGTTAGTATATTTGTATATAGGAAGCACTAACTCCCAGTAACTCAGATTGTGATATTGCTTAGAGAAAGGCTATTTATAGAATATAGTAGTGGTGGAAAGTCCTGGAAAATGACTTTCATGTGAGCTTTGGGGTGTGAAATGTAATGGACAGCATTGCAGGGAGAGTGTGGAGTTAATGCTTGTTATAATTTCCTCCGATAGCTCTAATTACGACTAGCTCTGTAGAAATGTCCGCTGCCAACAGTTTGTACTGATTGCCGAATAGAACGAGCTCCGACAGTGCCAACTTTGTTGACAGCTCTGCTGGTTTTCCTGTGAAATGGACTCAAAGAACAGCGGCTTGCCCAGTGGTCCTGGAAAGGGCACATGGATTTGTCAAGCCAGAGGCAAGCACCCAGAAGCTTCTCAGCACTGATAAAAAGCCACACACAGCAATATGAATTTGGACTGTCGATATGAGATTATTCCTGTTAGGGAAGGTGGGAAGAAGAAGGAGGAAAAACAGGGAATCTTGCAGCATTAGCATATGTTAGACACACATTGTTCTTGGCAATCCTTGATCAAATGCAGACCCTCTAATCTAGTTCACACCAAAGAGGACAGCAGAGGGTGAAATCGTCAGTGTTTATGCAAGTACACCAGTAGACACAGTTGTCGCTTAGTGTGACTTTGTTTTCAGAACTATTTCCTGCAATCTTTTTGAGGATCTTTGTTGTACAGGTGAGTGAATTCACACACATACACAGAAACTACGACTCTAGAGGGTTAGCCATGCATTACTTCTAAAAGGATGGTGGATTCTAAACACTTCCTATAGTATTGACTTATTGGTAACTAACAAAAAATATTTCTTAAATCTTACTCAGTACATTATTGACTCTTATGTTCTGGAGGTCTGCTAAGGCTGAAAGGTTTGAAATATTAAGTAAGGGATAGTAAGGATAGAGTAGGGAGAACGAACAGGAAAGAATGCTCAAAGTTAATAAACACCATAGCTTAAATTATTGTTTTGGACTTTAAAACTCCAACTTTTATATTGAACATCTTAGAAGATATCTATATGTTTAATGCAATGTTTCTTGTTATATTTATATGAACAACAAATATTTAGTTATCTGAAAACATCAAACTATAATTGTTATAAAGCATTTAATTTTTTTATAACAATTTTAAATTCTTAAGCCTTAAAGTTTTAAAGTTTGTTACCTCTGTTTTGACTACCTTTTCATATACTATATTAGTTGTGTTTCACATTGCTATGATCACATGCTTGACAAAAAGCGGCCTCTGAAAAGAATGACGCTTTAGCACATGATTTATGATAATAGTCCATCTTGAAGAAGAACTAACTTCTTGTCTGTGGCAACTGTATTCTGGTGGATCATGAATGAGAGGAAAAGAAATACATACCTTCAGCTTACTTTACTCATTTTCACTTTTATTTTTACTGGAGTGCCATCTTAGTAGAATTCTATCCGTTTTCAGAGCCAATCTTCTCCCTCCCCATTAATTCTATTATGAAATGCTTTTCTAGGGACCTCTAATTTCCTGCTTCAACAATAATTTACATGCATTTATTAATTAAGCCAAGTAGAATATCAAAGTCAACTATTACAGATATATCGTGGATTTTTCTATTCTAAAGAAGAGGGTATGCATAAGATAATTTGAAAGCAAAACTGAAATTACCCACTTAGGATCATAGTCTCAAGTGCATCAAATAATTATTTGATGACCCTAGATTTTCTGATTTCAAGCATTGGTGGCCATTGTTGAAAGTTCAGGAGTCCTTTGACAAGTACTGATCTCTCACATCATTTACAGTTAAACTTCCTAAATCTTGGAGTAAAGCTGTCATTGAGTATTGACATCCACATTGCAGGAAGAGGCAAATGCTTAATATTTTTTTGCAGGATATTTAACAATAGAATGAGAGATATGTAGAAGAATGGTGTGTTTGTCACAAGAGACTCACAAAAGGAAATCATATTCATCATGTCTTGATCAGGAGGTGCAGGAATGCAATATGACCTTTTCCTTTGAATTTTCCTTTAAAACACTGGGTATGTGGACCCATGGAAGAATTTTCCTTTAAACACTGGGTATGTGGACCCATGGAAGAATGTGAAATGCTACATCCCACTGTCTGCCATGCTTTATTTACAAAATGACTCATGACTCTATTTTATACTCCAATATAGGTAAAACTTTTATGAATCCAAAACTTCTGAGTTTATTTACCAAAATTAAGCATATTTATTGTAGACTAAACCTTTTCCATAGCAATCATTAGTCTGCCACCAGGAAGCACAGCTATTTGAATATTTTACAAGAAGCTTAGATAACTTCACAGAGATTTCCTAAGAAATTATTCCAGAAGAATTTCCTTAATGTTTTCCCGCCATTTTACCACCAGAGGCCAATTATCACTTGTACAGTCTTATCTATGTTTTAAACATTCAGCTCTAAATACAGCATGCTCTTGTTTCTGTAGAACAGAAATTTTATGCTAGAAAGAATTTTCAAGGAAACTCTCTCTGATGGTTTGAATGAGAATGCCCCCCAAAGGCTCATATATTTGAATGTTTGATCACTAGTTGCTGGATCTGTTTGGGAAGGATTAGGAGGTGTGATCTTGTTGGAGGATCACTGGGATGTCATTGGGGGTGGAATTTAAGGTTTCAAAAGCCCTCTCCAGACCTAGTTAGACGTCTTTGTCTTTCTGTCTTGGGTTTGAGGACCAGATGTGAGCTCCCAGCAACTGCTAGAGTTCCAAGTCTGACTGCCACCATGTTCCCCATCATGATGGTCCTCGATTAATTCTGTGGAACTGTAAGCTCAAATAAACTTTTTTATAAGTCTCCTTGGTCATGGTATCTCTTTGTAGCAATAAAAAAGCTTAAGAGCAGTTGGTATCAGAGAGCAGGCCATAGCTGTGGCAGGACTGATCATTATGTTTTGTTTGTTAGTTTGTTCTGGAGAGATGTGAACAACATTGGAACTTGAACTAGGAAAGTGATTGAAATCTTGAAGCAGGATTAGTGGGCCTTTCTAACAAGCTAACAGATGACAGCAGCACTGAGATCAATGTGGACTGTGGAGGCCAAGCTCAAGATGTTTCAGAGAAGAACAATAGTAGCAACTGAGTTAGAAACAATTTTTTTGTTGTTTCAGCAAAGAATGTGGTTGCTTTCTGTCTTTGTCCTAAGAATTTTCCTGAGGCAAAATTGATACATTCTGAACTAATTTTTTTTGACAAAGGAGATTTTTAAGAGGCCTAATATATAGAGTCTGTGGCTTATTATTAATAATTCTTTTACAGATCCACAATTAATAAGATAAATCAAGGCAAAAAAATTAAAATGTCCAGCTTAAGGAGAAAAGAGTTTAAGAAATATACTGTTGGAGCTATGGCTTGTGCTGAGGAATATAAGTTAAAGAAATTATGGGGAGTGATATACTCAAAGGGAGACCCCATCTATCTAATCCTTGAACTTCTGGTAAGAAAATCTCTAAGAAATTATCTGTCCCTACAGAGCAATAACACATCATCAAAGCTTATGTAAATGTAATTAAAAGAAGGGGCAGGTCACATCCCAAGTAGGCAGCAAAACCTGACATCTTTGGCCAGGTGTTTCTGGCTTTAGAGACACGACAATAAAAAGAGAAAGGGGCTGTAGAAACTTCTTATTTAAAAAGGGTTGCCAAGCCAGGGCTATGGCAGGGTTTCCTTTCTTGGATGCTAGAAAGAGTCATTGCATGTTGCTGTGAAAGTGAATCATAGATTACATTGGAAGCGTCAAGATATTGGAGATGCCAGAGTCATAGGACATCCGTCAAGGAAATCAGTAGAAAGCCCAAGAGATGGAAATGTGTTGAGTAAACAGAGATGGACAGATGTAACATAAATACTTCGATGTCAGGCAGAGAGCTACAAGTTTTGGAGTTTGTCCTGAGGGATTTTAATCTTCCTTTGTTCTAGAACTTCCTAACTATGACCTCTCTTCTCTCTTTGAGAATACATTACAAAAAAGGTATATTGGAACTATGTAATTTGCTTTTTGATCTTATAGGATATTAGAGTTAAGAGGTTGCCTTGAATCTCAGAAGAGACTGAACTTTTTTATTCAAGACAGGGTTTCCCCTGTGCATTCCTGGCATTCACTCTGTTGACCAGGCTGCTGGCATTGAATTCAGAGATCCTCCTGCCTCTGGGAATAAAAGTGTGTATCATCAACACCCAAGGAGACTTTGGACTTTTAAGCAGTCTTGAGACTGAAAAACTCTGGTACTATTAGAACTGGACAAAATGGGTTTTGCATTTTGATGTAGCTATAAGTCTATGTGGCCAGAGAGTAAAATATTGTGGTTTGACTGAGAAGGAGCCCCACAGATTCATATATTTAAATGCCTGGTCCCTTGTAGGTGGAACTGTTTGGCAAGTATTAGGAAGTGTGCCTTGTGAGTAGACATGTGATTTGATTGGAACATTTCAAAATCCCCAACTATTCCCAGCTAATGTCCCTTGTATCTGACTAATATTTATGGACAATATTACACACTCTCTGCCTGATACCACACTCACCACCACAAACATGTGTACACATATGCACATTATCTGTCTGAAATCCAGCATCTCCTTGTATTTTGTCTTCCTGTTTCATACTGCTTTTAGTGGCTTATTTACTTAAGAACTCCATATTTACTTTCAAGCCTCAGGGGCTGTCCATTTCCAGTCAGCTTTTTAAATTGTTAAAGTGCTTCAGGTTTCAGTTCTGTGAGGTTTTTCATCCAGTCCCATGACAACTAATGCCATCAATATGGAACTGAAACCGTAATTTATTTAACTCTCCCCTGAGCTTGACTCTGTTAGATCAGCCACTTTCTCTTATTTTTTTTTCTCGAAGACCTGATATAAAATCACAAATATGCATTCATACACACAAGAACAAACACTTCATCCCACACTTCAAAGTTTTCTTTGTTGTTTTGCCAGCAAGTTCCATTTTAGTTTATGTTACCATTTGTCTCTTCTGTTGTGAAGGTCGAAAGTACCAGCATTTTAAATAAGCCTTTTTTTGCTCTTACCATCATTTAACAAGTAGCCAAGTCTCCAATTTTGTTCATAGGCAGCATAACTTTAGTCAGTATTCCCTGAGAACACCTAAAGACAAGAAACTAATCTTTTTCCTGAACTATCCAAACCGCTTTTGCTTTCCACAATGTTTCCTTTACTTTAGAAGTTGTGTTATAGGTGGATAAACTGAGGCTAGGAACCCCAGAATCACTAGTTCTCTGCAGTTTGTTCTGTTGTGACTTCCTGTAATGTTCTTTATCTGTTTCAAAGAGAAGTTTCTTTGATGAGGCTTGGAAGTTACACTTCTTTGTGGGTATAATAAAAATACGTCAAATACAGTTAGGAATTATGCAGCTTTAGTAAATGGTATTATAGATTCTCCTCCAAGATCCATGACAGCCCAACATAACCAAAGGCAGCCTAAGAATTCTTAGAGTGGAAAAGACATAGTCTTCCCCAGATAAGAAACGTCTTCCAACCAGTTATGCAATATCTAAAAGTTGACCCTGAAATAATATACAAGTAATGTTATGTGAGGAGAGGTAAGTAGAATGTGTATGTGTGTGAGTGTGTGTGTGTGTGTGTGTGTGTGTGTGTGTATGTATGTATGTGTAACAACAACCAAACCAAAAGAAGCCAAAGACCATAAATTTGAGAGACAACATGGGGATGGGGCAATATGGATGAAGTAGGAGGAGGAATATGAAAGGGATATATTGTAATTATAGTAAAATATTTAAAAAAACTAAAAAGACACTTGCTGATAAAAATAATTACATGTTCCATTATATAAATTTAGGTCAGCAGCAGATTTTATATAAATCACAGCTTAATGCAGAAACATAGAAAGAAGAATCAAGCTGTGTAATCCACTTATTTCTTAATTTTTATAAATTCCCTAATTATTAATATAGATACAAAAACATCCCACTTTCTTATTAAAGACATAGTATGATTACATTTTTACATTTGTTGTAAAGAAAACACAAGCATCAGCTGAATAATCATTAATATGCCAAGTTTTAGATAAGTTGTTTGAGCAACTTAACAATCATTAATGTTTCAGTCTGGTTTTCTTTGAAGCAAATAGTTCCAGCACAAACTCATTTCCTCTTTTCCTTGTGTTCTTATTAAGAACAAAGCTTCCACAACCAGACAACATACATTTGAATGACAGTGCTGCTAACTGTGAATGATGTAGCCATAACTAAGTTACATAGTTTCTCTAGATCACTGACTATCCTTTATGGAGTCTTTAAAGAGTTTGATTGAATGTTGGGATCTGCCAATCACTTAGAACTACGGTTAACATAATGAGCTCAGAGGTACCATTTGCACACAAGCTTCCTGTTTTTAAATGAAAGTACAAACATTGGCATATCCTAACTAATGACTTCAACTGAATTAGCATTATCCCTTCTACAAGTTAATGTATTCCAAATAGATTTATGGTGAAATTAGTACTTAAGCAGTAAGTGGGTTTCTAGTGCTTCAGTGAACTTAGCATCAATATCTACTTCCTCATGTCTATATTGAAACAGGAATTATTCTTTATCTGTGTTGGTAAGAGCACAGCTGAAACACCCCCAAACACTTGCAGATCAACTATGAATGAGCTTGTCCCTGAGGCATGGCACAAGCAGAGAGGCCCCTCTATTAGTCTGGAGAATGTGCATTTCTAACACTGCCAGGAAAGATTAATTGCTGCAGCTAGAATTGCTGCTGGTTCAGTTTTGATATTGTTGTATCTTGAATTCATTCTCTTTCCTGGAGGAGGTGGCCCACTTGTTCAGGAGAGCCACAGGTAGTCCAGCCTCTCTGTTAGAAAGCCAAGCCTCTGTTTGATTTGCTCATCATGGTTTGACACTGACCTGATCCCGTTGTTTTGGAAAAGTCCCTAAGGGAAAAGTTTTACAAAATGGTTCCACAATCTTTTCATGAGCCAAATGTTAACTTCTGATTTTAAACCCTTTGGTGTTTTTTCAGCCTTTGGCACATAAAATGGGCCATTTAGGATATGCTGTGGTGAAACTTTTACCATAATGCACTGAAGATTATGCATATAGGCTCATAATTTAATAAGAAATAGAATAAATGCTGTCAGGTTTTATTTTTTATTTTTTAGTCATGTGTATGTATATCCGAGTGTAGGTTTGCACATTCAAGTACAGTGCCTGAGGAAGTCAGCAGGCTTCAGGCAGCACTGGATCAGCAATAACAGTGAGGAGCCACTTGATGTAAGTGCTAGGGCCTGAATTTAGGTCCTTGGCAAGAGCACTGTGTACTTTCAACTGCAGAATCATCTCTCCATCTCAAATTTAGTAAGTATTTTATGCTCAGTTTTTACACATTTAAAAATAGGGTACTTGGCCATTACAGTGAAGATTACTGCATAGCTCATGTAGAGGGTATGGCTTTGTGCTCATTAGACACCGGAAGGCAGTGGTTCATGAAATGTGCTCTAGAGAAGGCTACTCAGCTTTTATTATAGGACTTTCTTGGAATCATAGTCTAGAAGAATGCTGGAGGTCTGTGGCTCACAGTTCTAAAACTAATGAGAACAATATATAAAATTGTGTAAACTATTTGAAAGTATGAGAATAGTGTCCAAATGATACATACAGCTGCATCTTGTTATAATAAAGATCATTTTGTTCCTTTGGTTTTTAAGTTTCAAACTGCTTCCTTACCTGATTCTTGTTTATCCTAATTTTAATGTACATATCCAAGACAATTTTGATTTATTTAAAAATATTAGAATTTTTTAAAAATAGTAAAGTATTCAGGAATAATACTTAGCCAGATAAAGAATGTCAGACCAGTCACAGAATATCACTGAGAACTTAAAAATACCAAGGAATATTTGGTTTCAGACAGAATCTTACTATGTAGCCCAAGTAGCCTTGAGTCTATAACCCTCTTTCCTTAAATACATTTAGACTGATATTATAGACATGTCACCAACATTTAATTAATTATTAAACTATTAATAATGAAATTAGCATAATTTATGCAAATATTTATAAATGGAAAAATCTTTCTCCACTATCCAGTTTATATTGTGATAGAAAATTAATTATATAAAATATTAATAACCAGTTTAGAATACATTGATTATTCAAAAAAACACAGACCAAGAGAATACTAGATTAATATTTTCAATAAAAAAATGAGAACTCTCCAATTAGCAAAAGGAAAGGAGAAGTAAGACATTTGTAGTTTGGGGGAAAATATTTTTGTAAGAGAAGCAGCCAATTCATGTCTCTGCCTCGTAGCATTCATGAATGTTCAAGGAAGACTGAGGAGGCCACTGAGACTAGAACAGTGCTACAAACATTATAACGTTTTGAACTTTTGCTCTGTACAGAATGGTAAGCTGTGTGAGAAAAGTGTAGCTTAGTGGTAGGGTCCCTGCCGAGCATTTGCACAAAGTCTTTCGATCATCATAAGAGCACAGATGCAATTTAGAATAAGGAAAGCAAAAAGTGAAATAAAAATAGGTTTCTCTTTGAGTGTAAGACAAAGTATATGAACTAAGCTGCATTTTATAAAAGGATCCCTGTAAATGCTGAGTTAAGAATGAACTTGGTTGGAGCTAAGAGTACATACAAGGACATAGCAGACACAATTTACTTTCTGCTCTCAGGACTGGAAAGCTGAAAGAATAAATACATACATATATAATTAATTAGTGATAAACTGAGAAAGATTATTTTTATAATAAATATTTATAGTGTGAACTGCCCAAAGTTGTATATCATCTATTATTTATCTGTTTCAAATAATTGCCTAAACAATTCTAAACTTAATAAAATTTTGCAAAAAAAAGAATTCTGGACTTATTCCTTAATAATTTATCTCTTACCTAAGATTATGCAACTTCAATTCCAAGCTTCTGGTATGCTCAGCATTTGCAATTTCAACATATTTATAAGATATCTTTTCACCAAATTACTGTAATCTCTGAGCTTTACTTGAGGAAGAATAATTTTGAACCTCTGCTAACTTTTTCTACACTACTGAAGGGGTATGAACCAAATAGCTAAATACTCTTTGAATGAGAAATTGATTTAGTTACTGATTATACCTAATCAGTTCTTCTTAGAAGCTATAAGAAGTTCTGTGCTGCCTGGCATGACTGCATTCAGCTATAATCCCAGGACACTGGAGGCTTTGGCATGAAGATTGGAAGTTCAAGACAAACCTCAGATATTTACAAGAAAGGAAAGTTCTCTGAAACAATACTGCAATCTTTGTTTCTTCTGTTACTCTCAGGAAATAACCTAGAGGAATGGTGAACTTTGAAACCTGTGTTGCAGAGTTATTTTTATGGACTTGCCTCTTTTGTCCTTTTGCAGACTGAAAAATCAACCTGAAATACAAATGTAACATACAATACTATAATATATATAGTTGAAAACACACCCAAAATATATTTATCCATAAATAATAGCTCACAAGTATTCATTCTGGCATTTTCAACTAAGACTGTCAATATTTGATCATATTGACAATTTCTGTGGATTTCCATGTTAGAACATAGAGATATCAGTTAAATTATAAAATAGGTGGGCTGGCTCTCAGATTAAATCTTGAATTATAAAAACTAATTATGTTTTGTTTACATAGATTGCTCTAAACAGTTTAATTGGTTATAAAATTATACAGTCCTCTAAAAATTCATTTTTAATAGTTGACTTGAGGGCCTCTTGCATCTGTGAAATTTATTAGCAGTTACAACTTTTGTTTTAGAAGCAAACTAATTATTCAGAAAAATTTTATATGTGAGAATCATATGTACTTTTTCATGGGGATATAATAGTTTTTTTTTAGTAAAAACAAATTGATAATTGAATCTGCTATAGAGTGATATGATTTATTTTAAGGAATAATCCAGACTTTGTTAATTTAAAAGAAGAAGTACTAATTTTACTTATTTTGTAGAAACTATCTTTCACATTCTTCCTTTATTACACTGACCTTGACAAATCTCAGTCATATCTTGGGAAGATGATCATGCTACCCTGTGAAATAGTAGGAAATATTCTAATAGAATAATATTGCTTTAATGCACAGACTTTCTCACCTTTACTTCCTGACGCCAACACACTTTCAGTGGATAAAATGACTCTTTATCATCTTATAGTATCTCCTAATTTGAGTTTAGTTCCTTATCCTATAAAAGTTAGCTTAATTTGGGAAATAACCAGGCTAGCTAAAAGATAAAACAATTATATTTTTATTTATTATAAGAGGAAAACTCACAAAACAGTAATGAGTAATACAAGATCAGCTGTGCTGTGAGGGATCCACACAAAGAGAGGGCATTTGGACCACACACCATATTTCTCTGAGTCTCAGACAGGCACACACTAACTCTTAAAGATTATTGGTTGGCAAAGATTCCCCATCAACTCCATTTTTGTCTAGATAAGAGTGATCCAAACCCAATATAAAACTATATACAATAGGAACAGATGTCAAGAATAAAATTACAATGAACATAAACAATATTAAGCAAGGAACACATGATAAATGTTTTAATAGACATTCTATTTCAAAGAATCTAAGTCTTGCATTGGAAATAGGCTTGGCTAACCATAAGAGTATGGCAAGTATGACTATCTAATCTTCAACCCCATCTAAGGCCTTAGAAGGGAGATAATATTACTCGAATAGACAGGAAGTGTAATCAAGCAGCTTCCAAAATGAACAGTTTATGATATAGGCAGTTCGTTGAACAAAGGCCAATTGTACCATAAAGACAACAAACAAAATGGAGTAGAGTGTCTTTGGTCCTCAACATTCTCTCAGAAATAGATTGGTGCTGTCAGGAGCAATCATTTAAGCAGAACCCTAAGTTATTTAAATGCCATGATCTACAGATTCTTGAAGTGGTTGAAGATTACCTATCCAAGCAGAATATAATATCAATGCATCTAAAGAACCTAATTAATCTGACTATATGTATAACAAACATGAACAACTATTGACCTATAATACTTAATACCTGTATAAATTAAGGCTAAGACTTTATGTCAGAATATTAATTAATCTGTAAACAAATGTGCAGCAAATGAGGACAATGACCTCAAAATGTAAACAATGTATAAGTATCTTGATCAGAGGTAAGAATAATATATAATGCAATATGAAATTATATTCTAAAACTTGTACCAATATATAAAATGTCATAAACAGAGGTAGAAACATGCATGTATATAATCTTACAGAATAACTTTGCATAGGTGTACAAATATTTTAAACAGAAATAAATATAATTTGAACTTGTATCAATATATGAAAAACTCTGCCAATGTAAATTATCCATAAATAATAGATCACAAGTATTCATTCTATTACCCATTAATATTATTAGTGGAAAAAGTTCACACTTTTTATCTATAGCTGTTGATTCTCTTGGACTACTTAAGTCTTTGTCACCATCTATGGTTTTGTTTAAATGAATTATTAGATCAGGTGTTATCCCAACAGATGGTTGTAGACTGGAAATGTCTCCTAACAATCTTTGAATATCATTAAGAGTCCGCAACTGGGTCACTCCTAATTTGTGCCATTTGTATTCTAATTTTCTATAAACCTATTCTGTAACCTAGATAATTAACAGAATCTCCTCTTTGAATCTTTATAGGAATAATTTGTAATCCCCATTTAGGCAAAACTTTTTTTTTTTACTTCTTCAAACATTTTTTAAAAAGTATCTGCTATGTTTAGCAAGTTCGGTTTTATCCCATGCTACTGAGAACACAAGAACAATGGCAATGGGTTTTTGATCCTACTGCACGGACCGGCTTTGGGGGAGCCTAGGCAGTTTGTATGCTCACCTTACTAGACCTGGATGGAGGTGGGCGGTCCTTGGACTTCCCACAGGTCAGGGAACCCTGATTGCTCTTCGAGCTGATAAGGGAGGGGAACTTGATCGGGGGAGGGGGAGGGAAATGGGAGGCGGTGGCGGGGAGGAGGCAGAAATCCTTAATAAATAAATAAATTAAAAAAAGTATCTGCATTTGAAATAGATAACAAAATGTCATCCATGTAATAGTTGATTATAGACTCAGGAAATTGCTTACGTATTATTTCCAATGGCTGACTGACAAAATATTGGCACAGGGTGGGGCATTTGAGCATTCCCTGTGGGAGAATTGTCCATTGATATCTCCTAGTAGGCTGAGAATCATTATAACTAGGCACTTGAAGGCAAATTTTTCTCTATCCTTTTCTTGAAATTTTTCTTCTATACCTTTTTATAAAGGTATAGTGAAGAAACAAATCTTTAAATCAATAACTCTGAGAGGCCATCCTTTGGTAACAGAGAAGGCAGAAGAAGTCCAGATTGTAGAGGACCCATAGATTAAATAATATTATTGATAGCTCTAAGATCTGTCACCATTTTCCATTTTTCAGATTTATTTTTAACAACAAATGAAGGAGAATTTCAAGGGCTGGTAGGTTCTTTAATATGGTGAGCATCTGGTTGCTCTGGTACCAACTGTTTTAAGGCTCAAAGCTTTCTTCTGTTAGAGGCCACAGTTTAACCCATGTTGTTTTCTAAGTTAACTATTTTAAAGGCACCCACAAAGCCAGTACGTGCAGTAGGATCAAAAAACCATTGCCATTGTTCTTGAGTTTTCAGTAGTCCTCATTGTCCGCTATGTTCAGCTAGTTCGGTTTTATCCCATGCTTTTTCAGACTCGGGCCAGCTGGCCTTGGTGAATTCCCAATAGAACATCCCCATTGTCTCAGTGTGTGGGTGCACCCCTCAAGGTCCTGAGTTCCTTGCTCATGTTCTCTCTCCTTCTGCTCCTGGGAAGAAATCTCTAATAAATAAATAAGAAAGAAAGAAAGAAAGAAAGAAAGAAAGAAAGAAAGAAAGAAAAAACAAATAAATAAATGTAATAAAATTAAAAAAATATTTTAAAGGCAGGGCCATACTACTTCTAAATGTTTGTCAATTGCTTTGCCTTCTTATACAGCCTAAATGGCTGGTGACCTTTGTCTATAATATCTTCTAATATCTGCTGCAGAAACATAAGTTTTGGGGGCTGTAGGAAATACCTGAAGGCTGAGTCCTTTTATTTCTGTCATTTTCAGCGGGGATATTATTTCTATGAATTCCTTGTCTACAATCCCTTCTTAGATGGACTATTCTACCACAATTAAAACATTTGGTATTTTGTCTCCTCATACCCTTGGAAATTGCTTCTTCTACCCAAGCTTTAGTACTTTAGTCCAGTGTCTTAACATTTATTGTATGTAAGATCCATTCATTTATTACTGCTGATCTGACCTTTAAAGGCCCAAGGATCTTATTGAATTCTAAGTTGGCATTTTCAAAAGCCAAAGATTCAATTAGTACAAATATAGTTTCTGGGTCTGTTACTCCTATTTGTACAGCCTTATTAAACTTTGTAAAAAGTCACTAAAGGGTTCTCTCTGACACTGTTTAATGCTAATATATGATTCAATTCTATTTCCTGATTCCTGAATCCTGTCCCAACCATTTAAAGCTGCTGTGCTTCATAGGGACAAGATGTGTTCATTGTAAAGAGCTATATCCTGAGGATCAGAGTAATGTCGGTTTCCCAGAATTTGATCTTGAGAAATCTCAAGTCTTTGTGCTTTTTTTTTTTGTTGTTTTAAAATTTTTGCTTCTTCTCTCCAATAACAAATCCAAAGCAGCTGAGGTCCAATTTTCTAGGACTGCTGAGATTAACTGAATCCAATCTTGTGGTGTTGGCTTATTACCTGAAGCCCACATTTTAACCATGTCCCTAATGAAGGATGAATGTATTCCATAAGATACAATTGCTCATTTAATTTACTTTAGATCAGTCATATGAATGGGTTACCATGTATATTCTTTGACTATCTTAGGGTATTTGGTGCCAGATGCTCTTTCTGATGGTATCACCAGAAAGGCAGGTAGAACTCTGTGTAATCTATCCCAGAGTTTGGTATGTACTGATGAGGCTACATTTTATCTTTGTACCTTTTGTCCCTGGTCATCAAATTTGATAAATTCCTCAATCTTTTAAAATTTTCTTACTACTGCCTTTTGTAAAGTCTGGATCTCCTGTCCAGTGTGGTGTTCTAATGACCTCATTGAGGATTTCAAGGTGTGAAGTCTGTCCACTAAAGATAATGTCTCATCTTTGGACATAATTTTTTATATCCTTACCTTCCTGGAGAGACATTCTGTCAGTCATTCTATCATAACCATTTGACAGAGTCTGATTAATACATTCAACAGTACGAATTCTCTCAGAGAATGCCTCAGCACCCTATGTCATTGACTAAGTTTTGTTTGTTAAATTGGTTGTATCCTTTTCCAGGGTGTTGAATTTTCCTTTTAGTTGGTCACTATCAGTCTGTAAATACTGTATCATTTCTAAAAGTGCCTCCTTTTGTTCCTATTATTAAATAATGTTTTTAAGTAGAAAATATGAAGGACAAAGCTAATTCCCAGAATCAAATTAAGGTATGTAAGAAGGAAATCATATAAACCTTGCACAACTTCATACATAGTATAAGTAAAAAGATATTGAATTCTTGGATTCTTAAATTGTCCATCATCTTTCCCACTAAATTATAAATTTATAATTTATATTTTAAATTATAACTCTTACCTATGGTTGAGTTTGAGCAGGAGTAGGTGCAATAACTGTTACCTGCCAGTAGGTGTCATGGCACACTTGTAGTCACGTGGCCAGCTTCAATCTGATTTTAGCATTAAATATTAAAAGATATACTCAAATTGAAACCAATTATTCAGTGTAAATTACAGACTGTGTGCTCCACAGAAGTCCCTGACTGGTCAGCAGTCGTGTGTGTACAAAAAGAGCCAGAAAGCAAAGCAAAAACGGGACACCCAGGGAAGCCTATATCCACCTGAGCTTTCTGCAAGTGCTGGAAAAACTGGACTCAGAAGCCAACCATGCAGTCACGGGTAGCCAATGTGCTCTGAGACATTTAATGAGAAAATATGAAGGACTGCTGCTAGCTGCTATTCAGGGCTGCTCCATGGAAATCTTATAGCCAAATAAATGGCGTGGAGCCTTATAGGCAGCTGACTAGAGCTGCTAGAGACTCATGCTCCATGTTAGTCACTGACTGTAGAAATTAGCTCAATTTGGAAAATAACCAGGCTAACTAAAAGATAAAACAATTACATTTTTATTTACTGTAAGGGGAAAATTCATGAAACAGGAATGAGAAGTCCAAGCTCAGCTGTGCTGCGAGGGAACCACACAGAGAGAGGGCACCTAGGCTATACACTGTTTTTCTCCAGGTCCCTGAAAGCCAGACACTAATTTGGTCCCACCTCTGAAAGATAATTGGTTGGCAAAGTTCTCCATCATTATCCTCTCTGAATATCTCTGGAATTGAATGATAATCAGTTATTCACTTGTCCTCTTCCCTTAACAGGCAGCATTTTCAAAGGTTTCCCCATTTATATTTCACATGGTTCATTATCATCTTTTTCAGGTTGAAGAGATATTGTTCTTCATCTGAAGCTACCCTAAGCTCCAGACAGAACAGTACATCTCTTCTCTCCTTTTCACTAGAACAGCCCTGGATTTCACATGCACTTTTGGGTCTATTCATATCTCAGTTTCCTTTTGTCATTTCCCCAAATTCACTTTCAAGAATAGCTCTCTCTTTTCTATGTCCAAATGCAATTTATTGTCCCCTATTATTTATATTCATTTTCTTCACAAAACTTCTGGCCTCTTCAATTTCATTAGGTGACTCCATTTTTTTTTTTACATAGGACTCTGGCATTTCATTGGTTTTCTTTCTTTCCTTCCTTGTTTCCTTGCTTTCTTCTTTCCTTCTTTAGTATATCTAACTGCTTGTTTTAAGGCAAACTTTCCATATTTGATACTTTCATACATTCATTCAACCTCAGAGATACAATACACACCACCTAAATGCCATGGCATTGTTTGATGCCAATCAAGTAAAGAAATAGGTGTTAGGCACAAATCAAATAGAATTGTTTCAAACTATTATTCTTGTTCACTACAGATTTCTGCACTTTGTAAAATTAAATATAAATAATGTGAAGTTTGTTGAGTTAGAGCTTTATTTTCCTTGTTCTTGACAACATTATTTTAAAAATTAGGTGGAAGGACAATATTTAAATCTGTGAAAACTCAAAGAAAAATAACTGCCCTAAAAAGAGAAATAAAACCTTATCTCTATTTGTTTTACTAAATATATAAAGAACTGGTATATTTGGCATAAATGATTGATGCTCTACTCCAATAAGGTTACATAGTCAGACTCGTGAAGAATAAGTTTAGCCTTGTCTCTGGCTCCAAATTTATTCATAATCCTAATTTAAAAATAAGAGGCAGTTTAAGCTACCATTTCTGTCATCTGAGAACAAGAGGGCTGACAGTTCCTCATTATATAAAGAAACACTGAAATACACAGATATTTGTGCAACTTTAATAGAAACCTTATAATTGCTACTCTCTAAAGCATTATAAAATAAAATATTCTTATCATTATCTAAGTATGATCATTTCATTTTCCTAAAGTTATTGATTTTGTAGAAGAAACTTTGAAAATTCTAGAGAGGTTTAGCCAAAGTCTATTTCTTTAAGGCCTTACCAGTTCTCTGTTTTAGCTTTGAATTATCAGAGACAGGATTGCATATTTTTCAATTTACAAAGCTTAATCAAATTGCTTAGGCTGAACTTATTATTTTGTACTGAGTTCACTGTCCAGTGGGTCTATAATATTACTATCTATTGAGACTTAACTTTCCCATTAAAAATTAGGAGGGGTTTAATTAAAGTTTACATTACAGAAGAAAATAGTTTACAAAATATGTGTGGCTTTGTATCTTACATTTTCTATAACTTCTAAGATTAAAAGAAATTTTCAGGATGTATGTCTTCATAGCACAATAAATCACTTACTCCAGGAGCAATGAAAGCTTTCATTATTATTTAGTTACTGATTTCAGTGATTTTGGAATAATCTTTTTTTTTTAATTTGGCACAATGCTTCTTTAAATTTTATGAGGCAAGAGTAGGAGACATCCCATAGATTCCCACTAATATTTCATAGCAAGCTTTAGTGTGTCAGCCATTTTTGCCAAGTCTGACGTGAAGTGGCACAAATATAATTGCACATTTCCTGGAACTATCCTTCATTTTTTTATATTCCACTACTTGGTACAAAATGAATATTTCTCATCTGTATTTCAAAAATATATATTGATATGAATGGTTGTAGCTCTCCTCTGTGACACACACCACCACCACCTGCACCACCACCACATTTATGAGTGCATTTCACTGGGAGGAAGTTCACAGTCACACATAATTTAAATGGTCATGTGTTTACACTTTTACTTGAGCATATTAAAACATGAAGTGACAATGTAAAGTAGCAATGAAATGAAATCTAAGACCTCATAATCAATCAATGTCAAAACCTTCATTGATAGCACATCAATAATAGTTTCATCATGGTTTTAACTATAATTAATATAATTACCTATCTGGCAATTTAAAACAATGATCAGGGACATTGAGTTGCTCAAAGAGACAACTACAAAAAATAGGAAATACACAATTATGATCACTTCTGTGATTTCAACATCCTTACTATCAATTTACCTTATTGCCTCCATGTAATGTAAACTAAATGCTGTCTTGCAAAATAGACTGTAGGGGTAAGCTTGCTGTAAGAATCATATACTTTCTGGAGTTTCTGTACTTCATGATAGATTTGGGAAGGTCACTAATGTATTGTTACTGTTGAAATAGTGGGTCTTGAAGCTCAAACAATATTCACAAAAACTATTTGCATTCTAAATACAAAGACACTTTGACAAACATGAGATTGCAATTTGACATTTGCTAGGATTATAGTAACTACAAGTGAAATCATGGATTCTGGAATTTTATTTCTAAAGCTGTTGTACTGAATTTATTATCAGACTCCCAGAAAAGCTTCCACATGGCTCATTTCGATGTGATGTGGAGTCACATTGCTTCTTGGTATGTGCCTGCTTCCAGTCACTTCTTGCAATAAGCCAGTAAGTTAGGAAACAAACTAATTTCTTTTTAAAAAAAGAAAGAAAACAATAAAGAAACAAAAATCTTTTTTGGAAGATTTCCCCATCATTTCTAAATTCTCCTACTTTCTGGCTTCCTATTATGGGGTTATCCTTCCTTTGTCCCATTGTACCAGTTTCCAGATGAAAATTTTCCTCCACAATTTCATTTCTTTCATTACTCTCTCTTGTTTCTCACTTAGCTTTGGTCTTCCTCATGCATTTCTTCTCATTGGAAGTTCTTTTATAAACCACATACTAATAGAATGTGCTTTAAAAAAATATTTATTTATTTTACAGTCTGAGCACACTTTCCCCTCCTCCTCTCCTCTCCCATTCTTTCCCTCATCTCCTTTCTCCACAGTCCCCTGTACACTTCTCCTCTGTTTCTGTTCAGAAAGGGGTTGATCATATGGTTATTAACAAAGCATGGCATATTGAGTTGCATTAAGGCTAAGCACCTCCACTTATATTTAGGGTGGGCAAGGCAAGCCAGTATGAGGAACAAGTTTCCAAGAGCCAGCCAAATCATTAGGGACAGACCCTGCTCTTATTATTAGGAGTTGCGCAAATAGCCCAAACTATACAACTGCTACATATATAGAGAAGACATAGGTCGGTTTCATTCAGGCTCCTTGACTATTGATTCAGACTCTGTGTGTTCCTATGAACCAGGTTTGTTGTTTCTGTGGGTTTTCTCATGATGTCCTTAACTATTCTGGCTCCTACAATTCTTTGTCCTTCTCTTCAGTGGGATTCCTTGAGCTGAGCCTAATTTTTGGGCTGTGGGTCTCTGCATTTGCTTCCATGAGTTACTGGGTGAAATCTCTTTGGTGAAAACTAGGATAATCACCAATCCGATCATATGAGATGGCCAGTTCAGGCTAGGTATTCACTATTGCTGGATGTCTTAGATGGGGGCATTCCTTGTAGATTCCAGAGTTTTCCTTGCATCAGGTTTCTACCTGACCCTGAAATGACCCCCTTTCCAGTTATCTCTTTCAGTACTCTCTTCCTCTACTCATCCCCCAACATGACCCTACAAATTCCAATCCCTACTTGTCCACAGTTCACCCAGCACATCTCTTCTTTCCCTGAAAGATTTCCTCTTTCCAGAGAGATTTATGTATCCCCTTTGGGCCCTCCTTGTTACCTCACTATGTCTGCGGATTGTAGTCTGGTTACCCTGTGCTTTATAGCTAATATCCACTTATGAGTAAGCACACACCATGTTTGTCTTTCTGGGTCTGGGTTACCTCACTCAGGATATTTTAGTGAGAGCCAAGTAAGGTGTTTTATTTAGCACTATGAATAAATATATTGAAGTTATTTTATAGTATGTATGCTGTGAAACCAAGATAATTGTACTTTTACAGATTAATAAAATTTAGCCTAATTAAAGAAAATTTGTTGATTAATGGTTTAAACATAGTTACAAAAATAATTTTTGATAAAACACTTCTTATTTTGTTATTTGTAGATAAGTAAAGACTAGATTTCTAGTTTACAAGATATACATGGAGCTCTTAAATTTCAAATTGAATTGAGACCTCAGATGCCTTGTAGGATATACATGGGCTTAATATTCTCTGTATGTAATTATGTTTTCTCCAAAGCTTGTAAATAAATCTCTAAGTGGTTCTCATTTCTTCTGGGGCTTCCAGATAGAAAGGACAATTTGTCGTTGGATTGTAATTTCAAGAGCATATTTTGATCTTTGTAGAAGTTATCTATTTTAGCAATTACCTGCCATCTTCTGGGAAAAGGATGGAAATGGAGTCAGAGTAAAGCAAGATTTCATAGAGAGGCTTTTATAGACCCAAAAGACCTTGCATAATTGAAACTTTTCGTCAGGAGAAAATGATCTGAAATTGATCTTTCTGGTTATAAAATTGACCAGCTTTTTCGTATGAAATACATGCTTGGATAAATATTGGGTATTGGGTAATAGACTTATTTTTTTTTTCCTGATACCTGCATACCTCTTAGCATGTTCAGAGGCAACTATTTTTAAAATCTTAATGTAACTTTTTTCCATATGATCAGTTAAATAAATTGGAAGTATAACAACATGATTATAACTAAAAATTGACAGTATGGATTGCTCTTAGAGATACAAAAGAATGCTGAAATCAAGTTTCTGTGTTAAATAATAATGTATATCATTAAAGAAAGTAGAAGAAAAGGATCAAAGAAAGAAATAAGGATGGAGGAGATGGTAGCCTTCTTTTTTCCTATTCTTTGTCTTTGAAAATTAAAAGCAATTGATTTAAATTAGGTTTATATATGACATAGTTAACCAATTTCACCCTTTATTCTTTAAAGCTTTAAATTTGGGTGAAATATTTTCATTGCAATAAATTATTAGATAAATGTAGCTTGGACTCATACAATTATTGACATGAAAGAATGGAAGATGATAGAAGTTTTGGAAAGACCTGGCACTTGTCTATAACACCAGGAGCTGGAATGCTGCACTTTTTATTTCTAATGATGAGTGACTTTGTAAAATAAAGGTTGCCATTTTAACATTTGGAGCCAGTGTGATTGTTCTGGAGTTTTGTATTATACAAATGAATAAAAGCCAAGATATGCTACATAAGGTGTGATCTCTACTTCATGTGTACCCGTGGCAACCTGCAGGTTGTACATGCTGTATAATACATGTGTTCTATCATTTTTATTTATTTTTTTAAATCAGATTGTGAAGCAGCACATTTCCTTATGGTTTTTTGTATAACTTCCTTTGGGTAGTATTGCCTGACACACCCTTCACTGATTTCTTCCATAATCACCGACCTTTCCCTGCGTAAGCCATTTTGCCTTCAGTGTTTCACCTTTCTGCTCTTGTGTTATCCATAACCTACTGCAGCTTTGCTTTAGTCTAATATGCCTCTCCCTGAAGACCTAATTCTACCTGCCTGGCTTATACTTGAACTTCATGTCAAGTATAAAATAAAATAAAAGTTTGAACATAGGATTTAGAAATGAGGAAGAACACACAGTGGTGTGTCATTGTCTTTCTGGGCCTGCAGTACCCCAATCAGTATGAGTTTCCAGTTCTATACATTAGCCTCCAAAAGCTCCTTTTGTCATTCTTCATTTAAGTAGAGCGCATTGTGTATAGATATCATATTTTCATTATCTACTGATCTTATCTTTTTCTTAGCTGATAAATTTTAGTTTGTATTTTGAAATAATCACCACAGTGATTTCATATGAAAGCTTTTAATTTTGTCTGAATTAGTATCTCTTCTACCTATATAGCCAATAGCCAATGATAAATATAAACCCCAATAGCCAATGATAAATATAAACATGTATACATATGCATATATGTGTATTTGCTTATTTTTGAGATTATATTTAAATACAACACATTTCTCATTCCTTAAATACCTCCAAATCCTACACCTCCTTGTTCTACTTCAGATTTATGGCATTTTAAAAATAGTCATTGTATGCACATATATATACTATTAAGTCCATATAGGATTGCATGTATGTATGCTCATTACTTTTGCTACTTTTAATTTTTAAAAAGTGAAAAACCATGACAAGAATGGCAAATGAAATTAAAAAATAAATGAATATAATTTTAAATAAAATTTATTACATTTTTTATATGAATGTGTATATATATATTTAAAGAAAATGATGAGATGTGGGTGTGTGTTAGGGTAGGGAAATGGAGGATATATATATATATATATATATATATGTATATATATATATACATACATATGGGGTAGAAGGTTAGATGTGATCAAAATACATTGTATTCATGTATGAAATACTTTAAAATACTAATACAAAATGCCAAACTCTCTTAGGAATATTTTACATGTTAATTTTTAGATATACATTTATAATAATAATTAGCTTCATCCTATATTTAATGGCTTTCCCAAAGATCCAAAAATCTGTTTTGTTATATGAAAGTTTTATATGGTCTATTAGAGAAAGACCTGAAGTAAACAAAGCTCCTATTTGAATAAAAAAAATTCTTTCCCCCCAATTTTAATATAATTTGAACATACCTAGACATATTTTCACAGATTTGCAGTGATATTTGAGATGATCCCTCTTTAATTGTAGGTTACGTAAAGAAGCAAAGAACATCCCAACAATATCAGTAGGGATTCTTCAAAGCAAATAGCAGGAGCTTCTTTTGTAATGATTTCTCAAGGGTCACAATCACGTAGCTGGTATTCTTTTCAATCAGTTTGAATAGATGAATACTGCATCTAGATGGGCTCAGTAGATACATCTGGTGTGGGGAATAGCCTTAGTTCTATAATGAGCTGGTTTAAAAATGCATCTAATTTGAGAAGCTGTTTGAAATATGGCCTTTGTATTTACCAATGTATATTTTTAAAATACTCTTTTCAGTGTCAACAAGATGCTTCATTGGTTAAGGACAGTTATTTCCAAGGCTGTTAATCTGAGTTTGAACATTAGAAAATAAATTCACACATCTGTCCTTTGACCTCAACATCTGTACTGTGGCATATATATATATATATATATATATATATATATATATATATATATATATATACACACACACACACACACACACACACACACACACACACACATATTTCAAAAGATATTTAAAATGCAGTTTTCAACACATTGAGGGATAAAGTACTAAAATTAACTTAGCTCTGTAATGAAAGGAAAACTTGTACCCAGAGTAACATAAAAGTCATTACTGAAAAGAAAATCTGTATGATAATACATATGGAACTTTCATGTAAAGTCATTGAACTGTACCACATTCAATGAATGCTATGGGCACTTCTCGGTGCGTAATAAAAAAATATACTACCAACATGGAAACAACCTAAATTCCTATCAGCTGATGAATGAAGAGTGAATACACAGTGTCTACACACAATGAAATTCTATTCCTCTAGAAATAAAAAATGCAGCTATGAAGTTTGAAAATAAATGGATGCAACTAGACAATATTATATCGAGTAAGGTAACCAAAACCCAGAAAAAATACCACATATTCTTTGTTATGTGTGGATCATAGCTCTACATCTTTAGTGTGAGTGTGTAATTAGTAATAGCTGTAGAAGCCAAAGGTGTGGGAAGGGACACCTTGGAAGTAGAGAAAAGAATTAGAGAGCAGTAGTGCAAATAAAATGTAAGTGTTGTGAGGGAAAAGGAAGTAAAAACAAAGAGGAGTGAAATAGGCAGGGCAAACGAAGGGCATGCTGAAGAATAATGGAAGGGAGTATAAATAATACTGAGGATGTTTGAAGAAAACCATGAGCAAACTTCTCATTTTATAAGCCATCTCAGTATACTTTAGTTCTGTTATGTCACATATCCTGAAGAATGCTTATAAGATCAGAGATTTCTCTATGACTTTTTATACAATATATAAATATGCAATATATTTATGTATTTTATATATTTATATAATATATACAGTATTTATACACTCTATATATTTGTATAATATGTGTGCCCATGGATATGTGTGTCTTCACATATAGTTCAATTAGAGATACCTCAGATGGAGGAACGATGCTCCCTCAAGAAAGCATATATTATCAAACAAAACCCCCAGGGCTTTGTGTGGGATATCTCCTTTAGACATTCTTTGTTGGTCAGGAAGCTCTAAGAACCACCTTCCACGAGGAAAACATCAGTTCATGTTATTGCCGTTTCTCTTGGTTTCCTGTCAGATCTACAGAACAGACCCTATTGCTGAAGACAGTACATATTTCAGACACAGGGTTCAGGGAAATTAAGCTGGTACTGACCTGGTAGCTTCCATGATGGCTAGATCTTACAGTGTCAGGAGGTTTCATTCAGGCTTCTGGGGAAAATCTTTTTCTACAACTCTGCTGTAAATCCTATGACATACAATAATGTCTGGTCATCCAAGATATGTCCAGTGGTGCAACAGTGATTACTAATACTTTCTGAATAACCAACAGCTTTCTTTTTTCTTTTAGGTTTTTTTTTTTTGAGACAGGGTTTCTCTGTAGCTTTGGAGCCTGTCCTGGAACTAGCTCTTATAGACCAGGCTGGCCTCGAACTCACAGAGATCCGCCTGCCTCTGCCTCCCAAGTGCTGGGATTAAAGGCGTGCGCCACCACCACCCAGCTAACCAACAACTTTCTAACTGAAATTTCAATTTCCAAATTGTAAATTGGTAAATCGTAGTTTATTCATGAAATACAAAATTTATTTACAGTTTGAGAATAACTTCATTAAGGCAGTCCGCATTCCACCACATAAAAAACATGTTTTCTAGAGTACTCGAAACAAACTGTCAGTGGCTCTAAAATGTACAATATGTTATTGGTGATTATATTCTCCATGATCTTGATGGGCAGTATTATCTTGAGTTCAACAGGATATTTATAAAACAGGATCATCTATCTTCTCTGTGATGGAATTATGATAGTAGTGATCATAAATGCATAATACATAGTAATATATTCATGATTGTATTCTATCAGGAGGACATGGCCAAGCAAACAGCTCACTCTGGTTGAAAGCCAGAAAAATATAAATCATCTCTATGAATTTCTGATGAGCAGATAGCTGTTTAGTCATTTCAGAACCTATGAGGCTTCCAAAATACTGAGTAACATATGCCTTATGCAGAATGAAAATGATGGTTTGATGGAAGGTAATGCAGCGAAGATATCTGAAAACACTGACTGTAAAATTAGCATCATTCAAGGAAATGAGTTTATTAAAACCATACCCTAGCTTTGTAAGATTCTGCTCCCAGTTGGATAGCGGATGGGCTCTGCCACTGAGACTGCCTTTTGTGAAACAGTTTGGAGTCCTTGTATTCCGAAGAGGAAACAATAAATCCCAGAAGTTTGTCTCTGCTCTTCCTGTCAGTACATAGTGCAAAATTAAACGTGAGCAGAGGGAAAACATATTTTTGCTAGAAATCCTATGAGACCTTTCTATTCTTCAAGGCATTGTTTAAAACCCTAAGAAAGTTTTCATTTTAAAATCCCCAACTTTCATTGTATATGAAAACTTCCTTCTCAGGTGTGCATTTACATTATGAGAAGACAATGTTTGCTGACTGTGCACATTATGTAATGCTCATTGCAGATGCCTTGATGTGGTTGTAGAGTGAGTACTGTGTCCAAAGTTCCTGTTGAAGGTAATTGTGTTTACTTCTCAATTTTTGCTATTATCAAAACATGGGGCAATTTTATTCTCTGAGCATTTTCTACATATCTCTGAAGAAAAGAAAAAAATCAATCTTTGAATATTCACTAATGTTTCTTTACAGATCTTTACATCATGTTAAATATCATCATCCCAATGTGAAGTAAACAGCATTCAAACAATAGCCGAATCAGCACATTTGTCAAAGTTGAAGAGTGTATACGGAATCACTGGTTAATTGAACAATTGCTTTCACTAATTTCAACAGTGTGCATCAATACTCTTTTTGTATTCTTTGTCCAAACTCTACCATTAAACAATGTATCTATTGTCCTTCTCTGACTCTACACTCATCTGAAGAGTCAACTCAATTTTTATATACATCCCAACCTCTTGCTGTCTCTCTCTCTCTCTCTCTCTCTCTCTCTCTCTCTATATATATATATATATATATATATATATACTTTTGCATTCATGTATGGATTTACCTGCTCTTTTGGAGGCCAGAGGTCAGCACTATGATGTTTTGCTCAACTATTTTTTGCTTTATTTTTAGTGAGCTAGTGAGACATAGTCCGACTAACCTGGAGTTCATAACCTGATTAAACTAGCTAGTCAGCCACCTCTGGAATCTTCCTCTTTCTACCATTAAGCACTATGATTACAAGCACATACAACTAAACTTGACTATTTATGTGGGAACTGGGATCTGAACTCCGTTTCTCATGGTTGTGAAGCAAGCACTTTAAATAAACGCTGATTGGCCAGGCAGGATGTATAGGTGGGAAAAGCAGACAGTAATTAGAGGTGGAGCAAAGAGAACAGGAGTATTCTGGGAGGCAGGAAGCTTCCTCCACAGTCCAGTCTAGACCACCAAAGAACCAACATGTGACCTACCCCACTGTGAAAGGTACCGAGCCATGTGGCTAACATAGATAAGAACAATGGGTTAATATAAGCTACAAGAGTTAATAAAAAGCCTGAGCTAATTGGCCAATCAGTTTTATAACTTTTGGAGATCTCTGTGTGATTTTCTTTGGGGTTTGCCAGCTGTGGGGTATCAGTTGGGACAGAAACCCCTACAAGTAGGCCCCTCATGTTACAACCCTTAGAAATTGTAAGTTAGCATCAGTTAAGTGTTTACCTCTATAAGATTTGCTGTGGTCATGGTGTAACTTCACAGCAATTAAAATCATAACAAGACAATGAGCAACAAATTCTCTAGATCTATGGGCTTTGTGATGGAGGAAGGTCATTGGCTAATAAAGGAACTGCCTTGGCCCATTCCATTGGTTAGAAGATAGGTGGGAGGAGTAAACAGAACAAAACGCTGGGAGGAAGAGGAAGTGAGGTCAGACTCGACAGCTCTCCTCTCGGGAGCAGACGCCTCAGAGAGACACCATGCTCCCAGCTCCCAGGCAGACGCAAGCAATGAAGCTCCGACCCAGGATGGACATAGGCTAGAATCTTCTCGGTAAGCGCACCTAGGGGTGCTGCACAGATTATTAGAAATGGGCTAAATTAATATGTGAGAATTAGCCTAGAAGAAGCTAGATAGGAATGGGCCAAAGCAGTGTTTAAATGAATACAGTTTGCATGTTGTTATTTTGGGGCAAAAGCTAGCCGAGCAGGCGGCTGGGGTGTTGGTGACGCAGCCCCACCACCACTCCTTATTACTACAGCTTTGGGTGATTACCATTTCTTAAAAAGATAATACCCAATCTTAACTGCTGAATTGTGGTGATGAAGCCAATAGGCCTGCTTTTCATCCCGCCCAGTTCCCGCACAGCTAGCTTTACACCTGAAATAACAACACACAAATTGTATTCATTTAAACATTGCCTGGCCCATTAGCTCTAGCTTCTTATTGGCTAACTCTCACATATTGATTAGCCCATTTCTATTAATGTGTGTAGGACCACGAGGCGGTGGTTTTCCAGGAAGATTCTAACCTGCGTCCATCTTGGGCCGGAGCTTCATGGCATCTGCCTGACTCTGCTTTCTTTCTCCCAGCATTCTGTTTGGTCTACTCCACTTATCTAAATTCAGCCCTATGAAAATACCAAGGCAGTTTCTTTTTTAACCAATGAAAGTAACACATAGACAGATGACCCTCTTACATCACTGAATATTTGGTATTTTATTCCACTTCTATTCTTACATTGGAAGCACAGTAAGACAAAATATTGCCTAAGCAACAGCTTCATTGGTGTTGGGTTTTTCTGTTTCAGATGCAATGCCTCAGCCCCCAAATCTTTGAACAGCCCTGCCTTCTTGTCACCTGTCTCATTCGTCCTCTCTCTGAAGCCATTTTTCATAGCTAAATATCATCTTTTTTATCCCATTTCTTAAAAGTTTCAGCAAAACCTTGCTTCTCTATGGAAAGTGAACTTTACTGAATTTCCTTGTTATGGATTCCTGTAGTTGATTTTTATGTCACTGTTTTCTTTTCTTCCTCTCATTTTCACTTCTGTGACACTCTACTAATGCCTCTCAGTAGGCCCTAGGTGAGAATCTCTCCTTTGCATAACACATTCTCTATGCTGAAAATGTGCTATAGCTTTTCTGAACTAACACATACACACTTCACATGATTCTCTGTTTAGTTCGTATATTCTATTCATTTTATTGTAGCTATAATTTCCAGAACATAAACTCTAGATGAAGTGTGCAAGCTGGATGTTGGGTATGTGAGACCAAATGCATTGACATAATTTATGAAATTTGCATGGTTGATTTCTGTCAAAATGTAATTAATTTTCTTTCATGTGATCATCTGTCCATCCACAATTTTTTAAACAGATTTATTTATTATGTATACAGTGTTTTGTATGCATGTACACCTGCTGGCCAGAAGAAGGCACCATATATCACTGTGAATGGTTATGAACTACCATGTGGGTGCTGTGACTTGAACTCAGTACCTCTGGAAGAACAGCCAGTGCTCTTAACCTCTGAGCCATCTCTCCAGCCCCCCATTCAGAATTTTTAAGATACTTTGAGTTCAAAGTAATTGAATATATGTCTCATGATTTAAGACCTGTCTTACAATTTTTTCTTTTTTCTTTCTTTCTTTTTTTTTTTTTTTTTGGTTTTTCGAGACAGGGTTTCTCTGGGGTTTTGGAGCCTGTCCTGGAAATAGCTCTTGTAGACCAGGTTGGCCTCGAATTCACAGAGATCCACCTGCCTCTGCCTCCCGAGTGCTGGGATTAAAAGTGTGCACCACCACCGCCCAGCATGTTTTACAATTTTTTAAAAAAAATATTTTACGAAACAAGCCAAGAAAAAGACAAGACATATTTATATTTGTATGGTTGCAGGCACATGTGCAAGCATGCACTTACAAAATTTGAGCAAACTCTGAAAAAATAGATTAATACATCCTTGTGAGCATTTTACATTTCTTATTCTTATCGGGAATATAATGTTGCACCTAAACAAATATATGATAAATGATAATTTATGATACTTTTTACCCCAAAAAGAGTTCTAAGACATGTTGCTATTCTCTAATTGCCAACCTTTCACTATTTGCTATCTACTTGATGTTTTTTTTTTGTCAAATCTTGAAACCTTCCATTGTTCCCACTCACCACATTGTACTCACCACAAATAAATATGTGCTTTAAAATTCATGTTTGCTGTTACTTGGTATAATAAATATATTAATATTCCTTAATTTGTTAAGAAGAATCTTGAAGAAGGAATGCTGTAAAAATGTCCATGATGGCCTTGAAGTCATTCTGAAGGCCAAGCAAACTTTCAATTTGCTATGCTTTTATCTTGGCTTCCTGAGAAGGCTGGCTTAATAATAGGCCTGTGCCATGAGGCCGAGTTCTCACTATTCTTAGATACTGCATTTCTTCAAGAGTTAAATTTATCCCTTCTACATTCTCATTTTAAAAGTTTTCTGTCTTCAGTAACAAACTATTGGATAATGAACAAAAATCAGTCACATATATTTCTTGTGTGATTTCACCACTTTCCTCAAAATATCTAGCTTCCAACTGGCCCTCTTCATCTGGATAAGGTATCTAAAATCATTATGTCTAATACAGAGCTTCAATTTTACCCCTCAAAAAAATTCCCAAATTCTGAGGTTTTCTAGTTATCGTTATTTAAGGTCATATTTATGTGCAGTGTGTGACTTTCAGAAAAGGCATGTACTGATCAATAATTTTCTTAGGCAATAATATCTATGTTTAATTAATTAAGTGCTTACAAGTATAGGTTTATTTTCTAGAATTCAGTGAAATTTTGAAGATATATAAGTATCCATACAAATAGACATGTGCATGTTAAGTTTTATTTCTGTTTACATGTTTCTCTATTGCTTTGTTTTGTTATTTCTTGGAATATTTTCTTTAAAAGCCTGTATGATAGGCTATTAAACAAATACACAGACATCAATTACTAAGTAAACATAGGCAAATTGGCATTGGAAATTTGCAGGGACCAATGATCATTTGAAAGAAATTAAAAAGTGAAAAAAACAAATGGAAAACTGAAAGTAATTGTGAGTCCTTATCCCCACCACATATCTAATCCCTTTTTATCTTTATGCCTCTAGCTGTGCAATTTGAGGCAAGGCTAGAGCTTATGAATTTTGTTAACTGAGCATACAATAGACACAATTCCCAATCTGCTTAAGGGGTAAATAAAGGGACATATTTAAAGAGAGGCAATGATGAGACAGCAGCATTATAACTTTAAAAATGTAATTCAGTATTAAATTGAAGATTTTTGAGTGTATTATGGGAAACTTCTATTGCTAATAGGCAATTAATGAGAAAATTATGCATATAAAGTATCATTAAGTATACTAATATACTAAATGCATATTTAAATTCTGTGGGTCATGGTATGCTTCACAATTTGTCTTATGAGCATCATTATACTAAAAGGCTTGTTATTTGAGTAAATTCCCAATTTTCATATTCAAATTATGCTAAAAATTTGAGATATATATGTTGCATTGAAAGTGTTTTCTAATTTAAATTGTTTTAGAGTTATGTGATAGTTTGCATTTGTAATTCATTTTCTTTAATAGGAAAAGTAAAATACAAATTAAAATAATACTTTATTCAATAGTGGATTTTGATGTGGTTATTCAATTTCAATAAGAGTATCCCTCCTCATTACTTTTCCATTGCTTTAAATATTTGCTCATTAATTTAGTACATGGCTGAAAATAACTACCATATTCATTTTCTTAAAAACACATCTTCACAAAAATGTGTGTTAAATGTGAAATTATATCACGGAGCAGCTAACTATAGCAAATTATTCAATGAGAAAATATGTAGGATGAGTTAGA
This sequence comes from Microtus pennsylvanicus, assembly GCF_037038515.1. Classification (NCBI taxonomy): domain Eukaryota; kingdom Metazoa; phylum Chordata; class Mammalia; order Rodentia; family Cricetidae; genus Microtus; species Microtus pennsylvanicus. The sequence continues at coordinate 38,492,314 of NC_134590.1, forward strand.
GTGTAATTGCTCAAATCTGGGTACTTTTGTTTAAAATTGATGAGAAAGGCTACTATTATGTTTTATGTTGTCTCTGGGGTCATTTTTTTCCTTAATATATTCGCAAAGAATATAAAAGAGGACTTATTAGGCATAGTTTCATTGTACTAAAAAACTGAAACAAATTTTTAACCATAGGGCTTCACTTAACCTTTAGCCAAAGCTGAAAGCTCTAGAAAAAAAAGAAGCAGAATCACTGAGGAGGAATAGATGACAGGAAATAATTAAGTTGAGGGCCAAAATCAATAAAATAGAAATAAAGAAAACAGTACAAAGAATCAATGAAACAAAGAGATGATTCTTTGAGAAAATAAGCAAGATAGACAAATTCTTATAGAAAATGAAAAGGCCGAGAGAGAACATCCAAATTAACAAAATCAGAAATGAAAAAGAGAACATAACAGCAGACACTGTGGAAATCCAGAGAATCATAAGGTCATACTACAAAATCTGTATTCCATAAAATTGGAAAATGTATTTTCTGGATAGATGCCACATACCAAAATTAAATCAAGAGCAAGTGAACAATTTAAATAGACTTATAACCTACCAAAAAATTGAAGCTGTCATCAAAAGCCTCCCAACTGAAAAATTCCCAGAAACTGATGGTTTTAGGGCAGAATTATACCAGAACTGCAAAGAAGAGCTAATACCTATATGCTTCAAATCTTTCAACATAATAGAAACAGAAGGAGAATTGCCAAACTCTTTCTATGAGGCTACAGTTACTCTGATATCAAAATCAAATAAAGTCTCAATCAAGGAAGAGAATTACAGATCAATCTCCCTCACGGACATTGATGTAAAAGTATTCAATAAAATATGGGCAAATCAAACCCAAGAACACATAGTTGGCTGCATTCCAGAGATACAGGGATGATTCAACATAGGAAAATCTATCAATGTAATTCATAATTATATGAATAAACAGAAATAAATAAAACATGATCATCTATTACATGTTGAAAAAGCATTTGACAAAATTCAATATGCCTTCATGATAAAGTTCTTGGAGAGATTAGGGATACAAGAAATATATCTAAACATAATAAAAGCAATATACAGCAAGCCAATAACCAACATCAAATTAACTGGTGAGAAACTCAAAGTGATTCCACTAAAATCAGGAACAAGACAAGGCTGTCCACTCTCTTCATATCTATTCAACATAGTTCTTGATGTTCTGGCTAGAGCAATAAGACAACAAAAAGAGATCAAAGGGATACAAATTGGAAAGGAAAAAGTCAAAGTTTTGTTATTTGCAGGTGATATGATAGTAAGCATGAGTGATCCCAAGAATTCTAGCAGAGGACTCTTACAGCTGGTAAACACCTTCAATAATGTGGCAGAATACAAGATAAATTCAAGAAATAAATCAGTAGCCCTCCCATATACAAGTGATAAAGAAGCTAAAAAAGAAATTAGAGAAAATTCACCTTTCACAATAACCACAAATAACATAAAATATCTTGGGGGGGGGGGGTAACACTAACCAAACATGTGAAAGACCTATTCGACAAGAACTTTATGTCTTTAGTCACAAGCATAACACTATACTACCATTGTGACCTATGAGGATGGCTAGTTTTAATTGTCAATTTGAACAATCTAGACTCACCAAAGAAGACAATCTCAGTGATGGAATGTTTAGAATAGGTTGGTATGTTGGCATATTGTGAATGATTAAGTGGATTACACAAAGGAGGGAAAACCTATCCACTGTAGGTAACAAACACAGGGTTTCCTAGGTGAGGGGAAAATGAACTAACTACTTTGGTAGGCATGTATCTGTCAGTCTCTTCTGAATGGAACAAGTTCTTTTGTGCTCCAGTCAATGCAGCTTCTCTGCTCTGACGGACTAAAACCTGGAATTTTGATCTAAACTATACCTTTCACTCCCCAAGTTTCTTTGGTCAGAATTTTTTTTAAATAACAGCAACAAAAGTGAAACTTAGAAGCAAACAAAGCTAGATTTTAATTAAATAACATAGCTTAGTTATATCTATAAATTTAAAAAAATCATTTGAGAAATTAGTATCAGGACTAGATATTACTCAGTGAAAAGATACTTGCCTAGAATATTCTGTAAAAAGGAGGTTTCAAATATGTTAATTTCATATTCATCAAGTCTGTGATTTAGCTTTCTCATATGTAAAACCAAGAATAATCATAGTATTTTCTCATGTCAGTGTGGTGACTCTAAACGCATAGTAATTCTGATTAGTTACCCATCACATTTTCAAGATGACTGTAGATACATGAAGCTTTGTTTAACATTTGGGTGCTCACCTGTGAAAGGAATATAAAGGAATAGGCAAAGACTTAAACTCCAGTATCATTAGATATTTTTTCATATTTAATGGAGTATTCAGGAACTGTAAATAATCTGAAGAAAATCCTGTAAGTTATAATACATATCTGCATTAGCAGTGCCGTCTTTTGCTATTGTTGTTGTTTGTTTTGTTTTGATCAGAATCTGAAGACAAATACTAACACTCTAACCTGCTCAAAACAAAGAATGTAATTATAAAAATGAATCATTATAAATTAAAAACTCACTGTCTCTATCTCCATCCATCGCCAGATGAAGGTTCTATGGTGATATGCAAGATATTCGTCAGTGTGGCTACAGGATCGGGCCATTTCAGGTTCCCTATCCTCAGCTGCCCAAGAAACTAGCCGAAGACATCTTCATGGACACCTGGGAGCCCCTCTAGAGTCAAGTCTCTTGCCAACCCTAAGATGGCTCCCTTAATTAAGATTTATACTTCCCTGCCCCCATATCCACCCTTCCTCCATCCCAACCATCCCATTCCCCCAAGCTCTCCCCATCCTCCCCTTCTCACTTTTCTCTCCCTGTCTCCCCTTACCCTCATCCCATCCCCACCCCCGAGTTCCCAATTTTTGCCGGCAATCTTATCTACTTCCAATATTGTACTGGCTTTATGAGAGCCTAGTCTGTTTGGATGCGCACCTTCCTAGACATGGATGGAGGTGGGAGGACCTTGGACTTCCCACAGGGCAGGGAACCCTGACTGATCTTTGGACTGGAGGGGGACGGGAAGGGGGATGGGGGGAGCAGGAGGGAAATGGGAGGTGGAGAGGAGGCGGAAATTTTTTTATTTTATTTTTTTAATATTTATTTATTATGTATACAATATTCTGTCTGTATGTCTGCAGCCCAGAAGAGGGCACCAGTCCCCATTACAGATGGTTGGGAGCCACCATGTGGTTGCTGGGAATTGAACTCAGGAAATTTTTAACAATAAAAAATTAAGAACACACAATAAATGGATTTCTGGATATAGGTGAGAGAAAATTATCAGATTTGGTTAACCTTACATTTGATAACTATCTCTTTTAAGCTCCTTTTTTTCCCCTGCACACTGAATTGGAGATTGTATTTTGAATTGTGTTTTACAACCTACATGATTCATGCTCATGTATTGCGCAGTTTATTTTCCCATGGAAAGAACAAATCATCTTGAAACATACGTGTGCGTGCGTGTGTGTGTGTGTGTGTGTGTGTGTGTGTGTGTGTGTGTGTGCGTGCGCGCATGTTGCTGATGTGGAGAAGATATCTAGATCTCATCTTGATTTGTTGCAATGGTACAATTATGAAATGTAACAAGTAGAATAGAAGGAGAAGCTATTATAGCATGATAATAACACACTAGATGGATATTCATGGAGAAAAGGAAAACTCTGGAGTGCTTTTAAATAATTTGCTTTATTTCAATGCCTCAGGTAATTGATTTCAGTGCCATGAGTAACCCCATATTCTGATTTTAAATCATTATTTTTCTTAGCTGATTTGAAGTTGTTTCATCAGTATTGTATACTTACAAGGGCAAAAATTTATATTTTGAATCATTTTATAAATTTCCTAGTTGCCTCCATGACACAATTTCCAACAATTTCACAGAACATTATTTATAACATGTATTTATGAACTTATTGTCTGTTTCCTTCATTTCTTTGTATTTTCTGATGTAAAGTCAAATATGAGATTTAAAATATTCATCTTCTTTTACTGATATACTTTTAAAGTATGTTAAGATGTTGGAAGTAAGTAGGAGAGCTGATTATTATATATGCCTTAATTTTCTACAAATATTACGAAAAAGGCATGACTGAACATTGTTCCTTATTATATCTTTAAGATGCTGATGCAATGATTGACCTTATTGATGACTCACGTGCCATTATGTGAAGAAAAGAGCACATTTGCTTACAGTACATCAATACAGAGATAATTCATCTTGTAGAAAATGGCAGGGAAGACCCCTGCTCTGCACATACTCTCTCCTCTAGGACACCTTCAACCTAGAACACACCTATCCTATATGTTACTGTTTCTGAAACTCTGCCTCACCATGGGGCTCTAGGAGTTGGTGGAACTTGATATTATATCTATTACTATATTCATGAATATTAATCTGTCCTTTACCTATGACATAACACCATATTAATAATTATGATATACTAACTGTTTTGCTTGAAATTGAGCTAAATCAAAAACAGTTTCAGAGACTTAACATGCATTTCTTGACAATGATTAAATTAATATATCGTTCTTAAAACGAGTTTAAACACGTTAGATATACTCTTGGAGTACAGAACAGAACTTATAGAATGAAATTCTATATCTATGTCACACACACATATAATCCCTTTCATTCTCTCTCTCTCTCTCTCTCTCTCTCTCTCTCTCTCTCTCTCTCTCTCTCTCTCCCTCTCTCTCTTTCTTTTTCTTTCATTCTAGAAAAGGGGTTTATTAGAACAGCTTACAGCCAACTAGTCCAATAGTGCCTAGCATAGGAATGTCCAAGAATCCAGTAATTGTTCAGTCTACAAGGTTAGAGGTCTCAGGTGGTCTTCAGTATTTATCAGAGTCATGAAGAAGCAGGCTCTAATGCCAGTGAAGTGAATGAATTTGCTAGTGAGATCAAGAACAAGCAGTAAAAGAGGCAAGCTTCTGCATTCCATTTCTTTAAATAGGCTGCCAGAAGATGGTGAGGTCCAGTTTAAAGGTAGCTCTTCCCACATCGAAAGATCTGGATTAAAAGTGTATCTTCCCACCACAAATATAGTGTTTAGAAGTGGTTCTTCCCACTTCAAATGAATTGATTAAAAAATCCTAACATGGGCCCCCAGCCTTTTGGATTTTAGCTAATTCCAGATATAGACAGGATGACAAACGAGAATAGTCACTGGAGGAGGTACACAAAGAAAACTCTCAAATTAACATTTTTGCCTTTGTTCACTTACTAATCCTTATTTGGAATCTATTTTGTACTTCTACCTATAAGTATTTAATCTTTCCACAGTAAGGAGAAGAGATAGACTATTAAAAGGCACAATTGTCAATGATCTCTCTCAGTTATTTGTCATTATTTATATATATATATACATATATATTTAAAATTTGAATACATAAGATATATATATATATATATATATATCCTTTCATTAATTGTTGAGTTTCATTCAACTATTAATATCTAGAAAGTTTATATTAAAAAGATTAATAAAGTTTATTATCTAATATTCTCTTATTATTATTAAGCATTTTTGTAAAACTAATCACAATTAAATTAAATAAATTATAGCTACAAAAGAAAATCCTATAATGAGGAATTGCACAAAAGACTTGGATAGTATATTAATTGAAGACATGGAAATATATATATGTGTGTGTGTGTGAGTGTGTGTGTGTGTGTTCACTTAGAGCAATAAGTTAAAATAGTTAATTCCATGGCATTAGATAGTAAAACAATGGTTGCCAGAGACTTGGATGGATTGGAAGGGAGATAGAGACAAGATGGCTAAAGGATTAAGGGTGAAAACTGTATTTAGAAGGTAAATTCTAGTGTTGCCTAACACAGTAGGACAAATGTTAAGAACAACTAAACTACATATTTTATAACAACCAGGGCAGATAATTGTGAATGTTCCAAACCCAAAGAAAATGATAGAAGATTCATTGATAAGTATATCAAATACCTTCATCTGACACATATACTATATATACCATCAAATAAATGTATGTGTGTGTGTCTATAGTAATATCAAATGGACATAGTAAAATTAAATTTAAGAAATTCTTTTAAGATCGCAGCTCTATCTAGTCCTTTGTATTTTTCAGAGCTCTCGCACCTATCACTATTTTGCCTCCCACACTGCAACTAAGTGCTTTCCTTAAGCTCTGCTCTGGGAAGAATTCTAGTGTGTGATTATTTGCAGTGTGCTGAGTGTCTTCTCTGAATCTGACATTATATACCCGCTACATAAATCTCAATCTCTGAAAACTCACAGGGAAATATTTCTATTCTCTCAATTCTACAGGAGAAGAATGATTTAAGAAGCATGTTTTGGATCTCATCATCTTGTCCTAACATTTATAACTACTCATGCTTAACCCAAATTTTCAATAATTGTCCAGAACAAGAGTTAGTGAAGGTGAAAATTGAGTGAAAAACTAGTTCAGATATCATTCATTAAAAAATTATTCTGACTTTCCACCTGGCATTTCTACTACATAAGCTTTTTAATTGTCACTGTTTATCTCTTGGGTTTGAGACAAACTATCTTCTGAAAGGCTGTTCTGTGAATTGCAAAGTTTAGCACCTTCATGACACCGTCTCTCCATTTAAGATTTAAACATCTCAGTTGTGTGCCACATTTCCCTGTGGATTTGTAGGAAGACTGGAAACACTTCTCCAATGTAGAGACTGCTTAAATGCTACAGAAGACTTAGCTCCTCAAGTATAAAGACAGAAAAGATTGCTGTATATTTTTTGCTCAGGGTTTTTCATAGTCGTTGGAAGACTATCAGAACTCATTAAGAAAAAAAACGAACTATAAAAAAGAACAAATTCTTATACCTAAAAATAAAATAAACACAAAGTCAAATTCTACTAAAAACATCCTTCATGGGCTTATAGAAATGATACAGTAATTAAGAGCATTTGTTGCTCTAACAGCAGATGATGGATGAATTTCCAGATCCAATATGGTTATCACCATCTTCAACTAGATTTTGGGGGATCTGATGCCTTCTTCTGGCCTCATCGGATACCTGGCATGCAGGTGGTACACAGATATACATGCAAGCAAAGAATTAAAACTATAACATCATTTACACATGTGTCAATTTAACTGATGAATCATCATTGCTGATACTAGGTAATTATATCTTTTGTTTTTAAACAACTGATTTCTACAGAGAAAACATTTTAGTGGAATATCTCACTTTTGTGTTTTCATTGTTTTCTTACAGCTAGAATCTTGGAATTGTGCATTTAATATTCAATATAATGAATTCTTTTCAAATAGCTAAATTAATATGAGATCAGAGAAAAGCAACAGTTGGAGTTGTTTATGGTTCTCCTACTCCCATATCCTCATTAATATATCTTCTGTCAAAACCTCTTTTTCATAAGGTATGTTTTCATATAATGAATGGTGTAAGTTTTTCAAGCACACAGCCATTTTCACTGCAGTATATAAAAATAAAATAGTAAATCCCTAGAAAATTAGGTATACTTAAACTTGAGTTCTTGTGAGTTATGAATTCTGTAGAACAGCTAGTAGTAAAATCTATAAAATAACTGCCTCCAGATGAAATTTCATCACTTTTTCATACTTAAAATGTAATAATGTCATCAAATCCATCAATAAAAAGTGCTTCGATATTTTCATTGCATTCATGGGACAAACTCAGCATTATTTTCTCATTATAAGATCAATGCATTTGTTCCCTATTTTAAAATCTAAGATTTAAGTCTCCATAAAATCGATGTGTTAGAGGCACTGTCATGATATATTTGCAAAAGTTTATAAATTTATAAAAAATGTGCATTGAAATCCATCCCAGAGTACATTTTAAAGCCACTCTGTATCTTTTATACATTAATCATTATAAACAGAGGAAAGCAAAAATTCAGGGAACAATTTATAGGTAAATATTTAATTAAGAATTTGTGCTTAATGATGACTGAAGAGTATTTGAATTTTAATGCTTAACATACTCTTCTTCTAAATCACATGCTTTAAATTTTACATAGCTGTCTTTTTTGTTTTGTTTTGTTTTTCTCTTTGGGGGCCTGCTACCAAACTCCCAAATAAATACAGAGAATCTTATTCTTCCTTATGCATGCCCACCCACTCTTACCTTGGTTTGTTTTAAAGTCAACTTTTGTAACTTAAATTAACCCATTTCTCTTTAACTATGCCTTGTCCTCTGGACTTTTTCCTTACTTTATTCTGTATATCTTTCTTCCTTCTAATCCGAGGCTGGCTGTGTGGCTAGGAGGCTGGTCCCTCGTATCCTACTCTCTTCCTATTTCTTGTTCCTTGTGCTTCCCAACTTCTCTCTCTATATTTCTCCTCCTGTTCTCTCTGTTGGTAGCCCTTCCTCCATGAACACTTGAATTTTGACAAATACACCAAAACTGCATAGTAGAAAAAGTTAACATTTTCAAAAAATAGTTCTGATCAAATTGGATGGTCACATATAGAAGAATGAAAATGAATCCACATTCATAACTCTGCATAAAACTAAACTCCAAATGGAAGAAAGACCTCAAAATAAAATCAGATACCCTGAATCTGATCAAAAAAAGCCTTGAATTGCTAGCAAAGGGAACAATTTTCTAAATAGGACCGTGATAGCACAGGCACTAAGACCAACAATAAATGGAACCTTGTAAAGCTAAAATGCTCTCTACAACAAAGGACACCATCATACCAACAAAGAGGAAGCATACAGACTTAGGAAAATAGTTACCAATTATACATCTAAATGGAGGTTTTGTATCTAGAATATATAAATAGCTAAAATAAGTTAACAGCAAGAAAAGAAATATCACATTAAAAAATTGGGGTGTAGATCTATTTCAAGTTCTCAAAAGATGAAACACAAATGGTTGAGTATAATGTCACCATCTAGATATGGAAAGGGAAATTATCAGGGAAATAAAAATCAAAATAGTTTTGAGATTTTATCTTATCCCACTAAAAATTATCACAATTAACAAAACGAATTACAATAGATGATAAACAATGTGAGAAACGGCAATGATTAGATGAAATCATGAAATTAATTTCATTCTTACTCCCTTTTTTCTTTAACATGTGCAAATCTGTTGTCTGTATGTCTCTATCATATTATATCTATAATGAAAATGCCCATGCTGGATGCTTTTCTTTGAAAATAATCACAGATAGGCATCTGCTGGTTCAGAAGAATATGCTAGATTAACAAGGACAGTCACTCAAATTAATGCCAGAGTACATGAACCACTACTTGTTTTTTTCCTGATAAGGCTTAGAAAATTGAATTACTATTTGAACTCTGTATTAAGTTAACCAAACTATTCTTGGACATTTAACAATGACATTATTTTTGTAATTTCTTTAAGTATGATGCTTAAGCAAAGTGGAAAGCCATAGAGAGAAGCCACTTCACCATGATACAAATCATGGTATATGACTCAGTTTCTTAAACAAATATTAAATAGTCTTAATGTAATTACTTTGGTTTTAATTCTTAAAAACTGAATGCCAGGTAACTTATGTGTTTCAGTAATTGTATTAAAATTGATTTAATGTTCTGATTACTCTTCATTTCTCTGTAAAACTAAAATTGTTTTTAAAATTCTCTAATTATATTTATGTAATAGCTACTCTATTATAAAAGCAAGTTTAGTTTTTAAAAGATTTAATTGCTTAACAGAAACAAGAAAATATGATTTTTTAAATTTATTTATTTTTCCATTCAAAAGGTTACACTTCCTCCCCTCCTCCCATTCCCCTCCCGCTTCCCCACTCCCCCTCCCCTCCTCCCTCCCACTCCCTCCTTAAGAGAGGGCAGGGAACCCTGTTCTGTGGGAAGTCCAAGGCCCTCCCCACTACATCCAGGCCTAGGAAGCTTTGCATCCAAATAGACTAGGGTCCCAAGAAAATATTATTTAAGGTGTAAAAATTTCTTTGATTTTTTTGAATGCTTGTTTTATGATTTTTTTATTGATTTTCCTGAGTTATACATTTTTCTCTGCTCCCCTCTCTTCCTATCCCTCCCCTTGCAATCCTCTCCCATAGTTACCATGCTGCCGGTTTCCTCGGGAGATCTTGTCTTTTTCTACTTCCCATGTAGATTGGATCCATGTATGTCTCTCTTAGAGTCCTCATTGTTGTCTAGGTTCTCTGGGTTTGTGAATTGTAGGCTGGTTTTCTTTACATTATGTCTAAAAACCACTTATGAGTAAATACATATAATATTTGTCTTATACATACAATATGGGTCTTGGTTTCCTCACTCAATATGATGTTTTTTAGTTCCACCCATTTGCCTGCAAATTTCAAGATGTCATTTTTTTTTCTGCTATGTAGTACTTCATTGTGTAAATGTCCCACATTTTCCTTATCTATTCTTTGGTCTAGGGTCATTTGGTTGTTTCCAAGTTCTGCCTATGACAAACAATGCTGCTATGAACATAGTTGAGAACATGACCTTGTGGTACAATTGAGCATCCTTTGGTTTTATACTTTGGTTTTTTACTGGATCATGAGGAAGTTTCCTAATTTTCTGAGAAATTTCCACACTGACATCCCAATGGGCTGGCTATACCAGCTTCTACTCCCACCAGCAATGCAGGAGTGTTCCCTTTACCCCACATTCTCTCCAGCATAAGTTGTCATAAGTGTTTTTGATGTTGGCCATTCTCAAGATAATTGATTATTCCTTCCCCGGTACAATTTCTGTGAATCTGGGTCATGCATTTAGTACCATGTTCTCTATTTTCCTTTATTAAGTGAGGCTATCCTCACTAATTCCATACATCATCCTTACACGTCCCGAATGTTCATTTAAAGGATGGTTTAGGTAGAAAAAAAAACAACTTTAAAAGTAAGGAACTGAAAATAATAACTGAAAGTGAGCTTTTATACATTACCTTCCTACTGCAATTATTAATGAAATTTTACTACTAATGCTCATGTCACTATCAACATCTGCATAATGGTACTGATTTTATAAAGTCAGAATATTTTATAACACGTTTAAGGAAGTATTATATATTTATGATAATTTTTCTATATCTTTAGTTCACTTGAATTATATTTTACACCATATTTTTTCTTGAAACTCATGTAAATATCCCATTTCAGCTTAGGTTTAAACTTTCTTGGAAAATATTATCTTTGTAAGAATCAATACAAGATGATCATTTTTATATTGCTTTAATATTAACTAGAATAAATAGAACTCAGAAAATTTTATTAGTACATAGCTTTGATTCCTTATATAAATGATTTCTTCTCATTTATCTGGAAACTATACTTTGATAGAGATTAGATAGATTTCATATATTCGTTGTATAGATATAAACATATTGATGGATGCAGTAAGTATGGAAAATAAATATTTACATAATTATAAACTTTCCCCTAGTAAAAATACCTATTAATACTTTAGCTATGCTAATCCAAGGCCTTTTCATAGTGGCTTCATGTATTAAAGTAAAATAATTACAAAACAACATGGCCAGATGCCCACCTACACTTTTGAAACCTCTAAGGTACGAAGCAAGAAAGTCATGTTGATTGTCCTTGGATTGTGCACTTTATTTCACACAAACCAAATTGTGCATTTGTTTGAGAGGATCATGGCATTTATTAATTATCCCAGCTGAATTCTCATTTCAGCAAATGGCACCTTGCACAGTGGTGCCATGTCAGACAGGAGCTTTGACTAGGAAACAAATGTCAGAGTGGTGAGGAGCCTGCTGAGTGTTTAATAACTACAAATGAAGTGCACTGTTAGAGTTATAAAGCATCATTCCATCACCCAGTAGGTTTCTTTTGTAAGTAAAGATAAAATGACTTGGACAATCTGTACTGAATCCATCAACATTAACCATAAAAGCTCCAGGGAAGGCAAAACTCCTTCACACAGTCTGGATGTATGAGAGAAAAGAACAAAAATACCACCATCTGAAAATAGATTAGAAAAATTATTGAAATTTAATAAGTGATTGAACACTGTTATCATTTTTGAAAGTGACCGTAGTCACAAAAGATTTTGACAATGTCAGATATTCTATGGACAGTGTAGGCAAGCTGCAGTTCTGTATACATCCATGCTCACCTCTGTGGATTTACCTTCTTCAAATTTCACATTAAATAGAATTGTTCTAAACCTCCAAGCAATGACTCAATTATAAGAGTGTGTTTTCATGGACATGTTGGTGGGAGACTTGACTAGCTATCACAGGAGTAGATTCCTGTTAAAGGGGATCAGTCTGGCCTCTACCCTTTTTCACTACTCCAACATTCAGCATGAGATATCATAGTACAAAAATGATATTCATGCTTTTGGATTTCACAGTCTCCAGAGTAGTCAACATATCTCTGTTCTCTATGAAGTACTCATTCAAAGGATTCCAGACTTTTACTGTTGCTGGAGTAGAACCCTCTCAGCAAATGCAGTTAAGCAGATGAAATAATTTATTTGGGTTCCATGTTCAAATCACACTCTGTCATTGGGGAAAGATGAGAAAGGAACTCACGACAAGAATCTGTAAGCAGGGGTAATGAAGAAACACCACTGTTACTTGCTGGCTCCCTCTTTGTGTATTATTTTTAGCAAGATTTCTATATGATCCAGGACCAATTGAAAGTTAAGGATCCTTTAGTACCTAGATTGCAATCTTTAATTAAAGTTTTAATTTTTTTATATTCTCAAACTTATGTTCCTCATTATTCTCATTTTCTTTTATATCTCTGAAGTTGTAGAACAGAATACCATTGCTGAAAGATTATTTCTGCTGTTTTTATTTTTTTCTATTTTATGAGTTTTTTATGGTGAGGAGATGTAGTTTCCAATTTTTTTTAGCTCGAGTAATTATGAATATTGCATTGTTAAAGCTGATTTTTGTTGGGATGGTATCATCTAAAGATTTTTGCCCTGATTTTTTTCTATTTGTAAGTTTAATGGTCAACTTATCAGGAGCTTAATTTTAATCTCTTTTAAATTGGGTCTGGAAGAAATCTTCTGCCTGAGCTCATTTGGCTCCAGTATGTAGACAAACCCTCTATGATGTTGCCACTGAAAGGCTTACATGTATTAATCAATCTTGTTTAATTAATGGTAATTTGATGTTTGCCATTCTGTGATACCTAGAAATTATCCAGTTAATGCTAAGTCAATCTTTTGATGTCCTTTGCATCTATTTCTTAGCTGACTTTTATTTCCATTTATTGGTCCCTTTCTATAGTGTATCAGTGTTCAGAGGAACTGGCTGATACCCTATGTAAGAAATTAGTAATTTCTCAACAAATGAGTTTACCACATTTATCTAATGAATATTTTAAAGACTTTGAGATAGTATATGTTGAAATACTGTACATTAGTGTCACTGTTCAATATAAGTCACTGAACAGCTGTGATTTTGTCACAATTCATATTCACGAGTAATGAAACATCATAACAATAAGTCATCAACTTGCCTTCTAATTACAACATGCTGTATTTTGTACTTTGTATATCTTTTCAATACTCAACTTAAAATGAAGACTTTGTTTTTGGTAATCTGTAATGTGCAGGAGACTTACTCAGGCTTCTGAGTGTATCAATACTTAATTCTTTATTGAATGCTAGTATGAGTTGATCTTGACCTTTAATCTCAGCACTTGGGAAACAGAGAAAGGCAAATCTTAGTTTTACAGATATAGCTCCAAGACAGTCTAGATTTCACAGAGAAACTCTATGTAGTTTCCAGGCTAAGCTATCACAATGACAGCTTACATTAATATTCATATGAATTTTACATGAATGAAATGAACAAATGAAAATATAAGATTTCATTTCTGTGATAAAGTACCCACAATGGCCTTGACCTCAATCCTCCAGCTTGCACATCCCTACTCTTAGGATTAAGGTTCATTGCACTTACCTTTAGTGAGACCTTCTTATTGTATCATTGAAATAAAATTTGTGAAGTTTCTAGGCTTTGAAAGCAAGGAAAAAGGCAAACTGCCCTTATTAGTTCAGTGAATATTTTTATTCTGAAATGTCTGGTACAGAGTGCTTACTCTATTTCTATTATTTACTGGAAGAAATGGTAATGGTTTATATTTGATAAACACCTTGACTTTTGGTGCAGGACAATTGTCTATATTCCATCAATTATGTTTTAAATAAATGCTGATTGGCCAGTAGCCAGGCAGGAATTATAGGCAGGACAACCAGACAGGAGGTAGAGGTGGGTCAATGAGAACAGGAGAATTCTGGGAATAGAGAAGCTCCCTCTGCAGTTCTGTCCAGACAGAAAAAGCAAGAATCTCACTACACCAATGAAAAGGGCACTGAGCCATGTGGCTAACACAAATAAGAATAACGGGATTATGTAAGTTCCAAGAGTTAATAAGAAACCTGAGTTAATGGGCCAATCAGTTTATGTGTTATTTCTTTGGCACTGAATGACTGCTGAAACTGAGAGGGACAGAAACTCAGAGAACAGACTTTATTTACTAGTTCCTAGAAGGCATTGCTTTCTAGTCTGCAGAGGACATAGCTTTCCCACATTGAGCAGGATACTAGATCTTTGTTGACATTTTGCCTGTCATTCTTAGAGTAGTATAGTAACTTAAGAGACGTTTCACTGTGCTTTAAGATGAAAACTTTCAATGAATGCTTTCTTGTATCTTTTGATGAAAAAGTATTATTAGTATGCACCCATAGATATTTATAAAAGGTAATATGGATATTTATAGTGAATAGGATATTCTCTGATTTAAAAAATGCTTATTAATTGGGACATAATTGCTAATAATAGTAAGTCTGATTGTCATTCCTACTTTCTAGTAACATTCTAGCAATTTCTTGCAGTTTATGGAAAAGACACCAAGTTTGTGTTTGATTTTATTTAAATAAAATATTTGAAATCCTTTTTGTCCCAATGATATAATAGCACAACCCAATAAGGATATTGTATATATTTAAGTCGGGTTTGTTCACACCTATGTCCTGAAAGTTATAAATAGCCTGCATTGTAATTACTATTTTAACATACAGGGAACTGTCCTTACAAGTTAATTGTTAAGTGCATGCAAGAACTAATCTCATTTGATTGCTTAGAGGTTGCATACTCAAATCTCTGATTGTAAAACCATGGTGTTACTCTCTCTCAGATTCAAAAATAACTACTCTACTTCTTTTGGTGGGCTATGAGCCGCTGAAATGGTGCACCTCAGCTCTCAGCATCACAATGTCATCTCAATTAGGTGGAGTTGTTACTGTGGAACCTCATCTTCTTCCTGGAAGCTTCAAAGATTACTGCAGGAAAAGGTTCTCTAGAAAAATCTATTGGTCATCATGGAAAACTTAAGCATCATTCATATAAACATGCACACAAGGAAGAATATAATATAGACAAAATAGGTATGGGGAAACTAAATTTTTTCCTAAAGTTTTCTTTCTGTCTCATACCAGTATAACCATTTTTTTAAAAAAATGTTGTCAAATGTCATAAAGTGAAACCCAGGTATCTGAAATTTACAATAGCCATAAAAGCACCACTTTGTTTTTAGGTGAAGTATGGCTGATTTAATCTTTATTTTTGAATCTAATGGCCCAAGAAATTGGCAGTTAAAAGACATCAAACAAACACATCAGCTTTTGATGTTCCTTCAATTGATCTTATTTATACTTCATTAAGCTTTCATTTTTAAAAATAATAAAACAAGGGAAAGTCACATCTATGGAATATTTACTATCGGTCAGACATATCAATAAACAGCTCTGGAGAGTAGAACTTTGTGACATGTGACAAAAAAAATGGAAAGGAGGATCCTACAGGTGGGAGGACACAAATGGGATGATGAGAGAAAGAAGTAGTACAAAAACCAAAAACCTTATTGGGAAAACGTCATAATGAAACATAAATATTTATAAGCTAATAAAATTAAAACTGTTAAAAATCCCTCAAAGTGGAATTGTTATTCTTAATATCATATGAATAAGAGAAAGGGGGGGATTAAAATTATTGAAGAAGTTGTCATGGATATTTGAGTAGATTGGAGTCTAGGGTCCATACTTGCCTGACTGGAGATCTGTTCTCAGTAGTTCTTTGTAGCATCCATAAAGTGCATCTCTGTACCTTATCACTGAAGCCTGTCAACGGGAAGAAAGAGTTTATGGGTAAGAATTAGATGTAATGATTGGAAATACTCATGTTTAATGTGAATTCTCAAAATATGCTTCCAATTTTTTTCTCATTATTCTAATGAGGTTGGTGATGATCTTATTTGCCATATATACATACATGCATGCATACATACATATGTATATGTATGTATTTATAGTAAAATCTTTTTGTAGAGTAGTGAGATTTCCCTTGGCCATAAGAGCATTCCTGACTGATGTTATTTTATAAACATGTGCTATTTTAAATCATTATATTAGTGTTTTGCTTTCATTAATATAATAAAGCCCAAAGAGACACACTTACTAAAATAGGTGGTTATTGTGAATTCATGGTTTTGAAGGTTTAACTTAAGAATACTTGGACCAATTAATTTGGGCCTGTGGCAGTGTTTCATGGAGGAACTACATGGCAATGTACTATTCCCATGTTTAACCAGGCTTCCTTATGCTGTCTGACATAGTATCTTAGTTTGCAGAATGATACTATGATGAGAACAAAACCAATGATTTCATGGAGAGAAACTAAAGCATGCAAAAAAAATTGAAGGACTCCCATATCCCTACAGCATTATTCTGGGGACCCAAACTTCGAAAGACATTTAAACTGTAGCATGACTCAATGTTCATAAGAGTAAGTCTGTGCTGTTAGACTAATGAAAATCCTTCCTGACTACTTCTTATTTATTCCAATTACAGTATAAACATGGTGTAGTTTTTCTCTATTAAGTTAGGAGAATCATATGCATCCCCCACCTTCCTGGCACACTTGCTAATTAATTCACAGTTCTTCTATTGCGGATAGAATATGACTTTTCATGAAGGGAATCCACAAAAATATCTGCTTTCCAGATGGGTCTCAGAATGGCTTCTCCCAAGTCCAGTTTGTTGAGCCAAGGAGTTTATTGTCTTTACTTATTGGGACAGAGTTGAACCTCAAACAATTTCATTATATAAAAGTCCTAACTCATCATAAATTGCATGAGGTGCAGGAGTCCTTAGCCTATTCAAAATTTTACCTCTTCAATACTGGAGATCATGAGCAGATAAGCCAGGATCTTGTACACTACCTTTTTAGCAGGAGGATGTGGTGGCTGGGTTGTAAAGTGAGTTTTGCATGGCCGTCACCTTTCTGCCTCTCATAAGAATGATAATATGTCCAATCACAGGAGGGTCTCCCCTCAGTGATCACAGCTACTCTAGAGGCCAGTGTTTTCCTTTAGGGGTATTAGTTGAAGGTTAGGTAAAACCCTGTAGTTTAAGTTGTCAAACAGGTAACAACAGTGCTAGGAATTACCAATCATAGGCACACTTGGTTGGTGAATCATTTACCTTCATTTACTCTACAATCTAAGTTGCCAGCGAGTTAATTGGAGAGAATAGGGCGCGAAAAGGATCAATTTATTAAACATGGTAACCACACCATTGTTTAAGCCACTCTGCCACCCTACGAGGATGTCAGTGACCTTTGCTGGAAAAAAATATTTTCTTATGGTCTGCACCAGAAACTTGCTAATTTATACTGACCTACTTCCCTGAAGTCCAATTCAGCACAATCCATGAAAGTCATAAGTACTAAAAATGCTTATGTTAGTGTGGCCCATTGAACTTTCTATTTCTTATTTATTTCTTACTCATCTGTTGTCTGTCTATCATCTTAGACAGACATGTGAGGCTTCTGTAAAATAGAATATTAACTCTATTAGTGTTTCACTCTTCCCAAACACAAATAAGCTGACTGCAGCTGTGTAGTCCTCTGCAGGTTGTGTTCAGAATCTGCTTCCTTGCCTCTCCTGCTGTCTGAAGGTCATCCTCATCTCTTTGTCTGTAGACATCTCCTTCTATCTTTAAAGGCAGCAGAGCAGACCTAGTCCTTTCACTGAAGCACTCTTCCACTGTGTCTTCTGTCTCCTTGTTCTGTAAGGATCCATATTTTTATATAATTCCACTTGGGAAATTGGAATTATTTTCCTATATAAATCTAGATAATTAATACCTTTAATTGTACCAACAATTATAATATACTTTTTTTTGAGAAAGTGGAGTCAGTATTCATGTTACAAACATTCACATGACAACTTATAAAATGAGAAACAATTGTGTATAATTTCTTTTCTTGCCACAATGCTTATGGTCTAATACAAACACATCTCACAATGTTTGGCTATAGTCATCTATTACAGTGTGCTGCTTATCTTCATCTATATGCTGTTAGCCTACATATTTATGCATATTTTAAACATACATATATACACAGTAATCTATTGATAGAGCTGCAAATTTTAGTCATACTTCTCATAATGTTTTTTAACTTAATTTTATCAGCCTCAATTAGAGAAAAATCATGTATTCTTGGAGGTTATGTTAGTTTTATAATTATTTGAAGTATAGAAAATTTTGTTTTGAAATACTGGACAAAAGATTAGATGATGAAGAGAGGGAGTAATATAGTGATGACATTTGTATTCTCCTTAAGTGACTTCAGTCATGATACACAGTATAGGGTACTACGTTGGTGGAAGCATTACAATATTTCAAAACACAATGTTATCTTGGTATTATAAATGAATATTTTGCTTATAATATTTATAATCTGCTATTTTATTAGAGATTCATTTTCAGACTTCATATACTGAAGCATAGTAGAAAAATGCAACGAATCTTTGGTTATTATGGAATGAGAAATAATTCTAATTTTCAGCAATTATTAGCAGCACGTAAAATTGTAACTTATTGTTGGATGTGATAATTAGGAAATATTATACAGTAAATCTAGCTAAATGATGACAAGTTACAGTGAACTATTTTTTTTTCTCTCTCTCTTAGTTCAAATGATTAGATTCTTGACACATAGTTTATTGCTGATGGATGAAAGGAGATTGTGAGAGAGGGGATGAGCTAATAACTGTAAAGTGAGTATTGAATCCAAATTATATTGGGATTCTGAGAGAAATGAAGGTATGTGGTTCAATCATTAATGTTTGTCACTCCTGAGATTTGCTAGTGGATGAGCTGTCAATGAACCAAGAGAAGGAGGTTTTACAAGAGGCAACTAGACTTGTAGAAAAAGCACTTTATACCCAAAGGCATCTGTATAAATAGAACTTACAAAGTAAAAGTGACAAAACATTTTTAGATCAGGACAGATAGAGTTTAACTTAACTCCGAAACAGACAGCCTCTATATTTCCCTCTTACTGCCTTAAGTTCCTTATAATGACATTTATATATGGCATCAGTCTTAGCCTTTTTTTTTTCCTTAAGGAGTCAATGTGAAGTGAAAGCAGTACAAATTATTATGTTTACCCAAACTGTCCATTTTAATATCATTACCTATATATACTTCCGTGCTTTACTTTAATCAATTGTTTATTGTCTATGGGCTATAAATAATTTAAATCCATACGTTTTTCCATGAGCTTGTTTCTACTAAAAGTTCCAAGCAACACATCTAATTAAAGTGTTAATGAGGAGCTTAGCTAGTTATCTGTTATAGGGAGAGAGGAGAGGGCCTGCTTTTCATCCCAGCCACCCAGCTAGCTTACACCCAAAATAATCACACAGAAACTGTATTTATTTAAACACTGCCTGGCCCATTAGTTCTAGCCTCTTATTGCTAACTCTCACATCTTGATTCAACCTATTTCTAATAATCTGTATGTCACCACGAGGTCGTCGCTTACCAGGAAAGATTCAGCATGTCTGACCTGGCAGCTCCAGAGCGGCTCTCCATCTGCCATTCTTCCCAGCATTCAGTTCTGTCTACTCTGCCTCCCTAAGTGCTGTCCTATCAAAAGGCCCAGGCAGTTATTTTATTCAATCAATGAAAGCAACACATAGTCAGAAGAACCTCCTATACCAGTTATCTGGAACAGTTTTTAGTTAACTATTTAATGTTTTTACTTATGTGTATGTGTGTTAATGGGAACTATGTCTTTGAATGGAGTTACAGGTAGTTGTGAGCTGTCTTACTTGATGATGGGAACAGAATTTGGATCCTGTGCAAAAGCAGCAAGTATTCTAAACTGTTGATCTATTGATCAAGATCCATAATACAACAATAACAACAAGAATAGCAATAATAGGGGCTGGAGAGATGGCTCAGAGGTTAAGAGCATTGCCTGATCTTCCAAAAGTCCTGAATTCAATTTCCAGCAACCACATGGTGGCTCACAACCATCTCTTCTGGCCTGCAGGCATACACACAGACAGAATATTGTATACATAATAAATAAATAAATATTAAAAAAAGAATAGCAATAATAAAACTGTTTAAATATATAAGCAAACTATTACTGGTTAGTCTATAAAACATACTAAATAATATGAATAAAATTAATTGATCATATTAATAACTGATTCCCAACCCAAGGCTTCTCTTCATTGTTTATCATGTTAAAACATGTAAGTTTTGAGATAAAACATCTTAAATTATTTATCTTCCATTTTCTTTATATTTTCAGTAGTCAGTTCTGAACTCAGTGATGTGACTTCTTTGCATGCATAATGGTAGAAAGATGGATAATTGAAAGGCACCTGCATTCGAGGATTAAATTGGGGAACTTTTCCATTTAAGGACATTGGTTATGGTTTTTAGGGATGAGTTTGTCTTGGAGATTCACCCATCTTCAGGCCACATACCCCTTTATCAGCACTGATAATCAGGCTTTCTGAGTGGGGTGGTCCTTAACAGTGTTGATGGGCCTTACTGTCTGCCAAACAGTTCATCCTGGTGATCCAGGAAAAACATATTATAAAACCAATGTCAATATTTAAAAAAAAAACTAGGATCATTACACTTAGTATCTTTCTAAATACATTGGTTAATTGGATCTTTCAATAATGATGAGCATTACCCTTTATAAGTGAGAATTCTCAGGGCTAATTAAAATAGGAACTTTTATTCTGTTATTCAAATCAATGTAACTTGGTCATGACGGACATTTAAATTTAAGATTCTATTAAGCTGAAAGTAGAATATCTTCACTGGTAACTGTAGATAAAAATATATTAGAATAAATTTATTAAATCATTGTGTTAGTATCTTAAGTAATAATTGTTCTTTATTTAGAATTTGAATGCAATAATTCAGGATAGAATTTATGGGACAAAGGATGTTCACTTTAGGGATACTGTACATTTAGATAAAGGTACAATTTGTAGTATAAAGACATAGGTTTGATGTGGTGATACATTTTCTGAAAGAAGTCCTTTGCTTTTCTTCCAAGAGACTAAAACTTTTTCAAGACCTTGCTACAAAATTAACAATATGTCTTGAGATCATATAGGAATATGTATCTAACTTGTCATCCTACTATGTGCTCAGCCTATTTAAGTTTTACCTGCCTTTAAAAGAAATATATAGATAACTCTTCTACGCCTTAGATTTTTTGTGTTTTTCTGCTATTTCAACTTTGAATAAATACAAAGCTTTAATTTTAAGCTTTGTCCCTTTCTGAGTTCCTTACCCTGGTAAATAGACAAATGCTTGTGTGTGTTGCATTAATCATTTGCCGAAAGCAGCTGACAGGTTGAAGGCAACCTTAAATAAATTAAATATTGCATGAAGGTTGAGAGTAACATGTGGATAGGTTCAATAGTTTGTAAGTGCTAGTTTTTGTCAACTGGGCTGAGTAGAATAACTTCTTCCCTTCTAAAGTCCTATTACATATATCTATTAAACATTTTCTTCATTTCTGTCCTGTATTAGTATTTCTGTGCTATTTAATAAATACAGAGCAAAGCCCTTTGTTAGGAAAAGGCACACACACACATGCAGAAAAGGAGAGAGTGGGAATAATAGAGAGACCACAAACAGGAACAATGTGCAATCTGTGAAAGGTACACACACAGGCAGAGGCAGACACACACACAGGGAGAGAGAGAGAGATCATACACAGGCACATTGTGCAGGGATAGACACACAAATGTGTACAGGCAGACACACACACACACACACACACACTAGCCATGTATAGGATGCATAACAGATAGAAGACAAACAAACTGGTAACCACAGACTGCAGACAGATGGAAAACACAAAGAGAAAAAGATAGTTCAAATTTGGGCTCAAGTTGATCAAGTTGATCAAGACAAAGCTTGTGTTTTCATTCCTGAATATACCATTGACACAGAAAGCAAATTTCACATCTGTAGGAGAAGGCTGCTTGTTCATCTCAGCCACCAAGAACCAAAATAACCACACTGAAACTATATTATTTAAAACACTGCTTGGCCCATTTGCTCTAACTTCTTATTGGCTAACTCTTCCATCTTAATTTAACACATTTCTAGTAATCTGTGTATTGTAACGAGGCTGTGACTTCCTGGGAAGTTTCCAGTTGGTGTCTGTTTCGGGAGGGGCTGCATGACTTGTCCCTGATTCTACCTCCTTTCTTTCAGCATTCCATTTAGTTTTACTGGCCTAGCTCTGTTCCCCTGTAGCTCTGCTATAGGCTCAAGCAGTTCCTTTATTCATTAATGCTAATCACAGCATATAGAGGGGAATCCCACATCGCATATCAGACACAACTGTTTCATTTTTAGCTTTTAATTTCCTAGATGTTTAAGATATTTAATGCACTTAAGAACATTGATTCAAAATGGATGCAGGTGTTTTACACAATCTAACCCAAATGGGTGCTGCTAAAAACACCCAGATTCAACCCAACTAATGTGGTTCTTACACATTATTCCCATGATAAGAGTTAAAGCTGTCAGCTAGAAGCTTAGCACAAATTTTTGATTAGAACATTTGTGTGATTCTGCATTGTAAAGTGATCCCAAAATTCATGGAGGTTTTTATCTACTCTCAGCTTTTTAAAAATATAAGTTTACAATTATAAATTATAAACATGTCCACACACGCTGTGAAATGAATGATAGGAGTAGGCTATAACGTATGTTAACTTACATAATTTAGCATTTTTTTAGTTATGTGCTATTTCTATAAATCTAGTGCGATGTTGCAAAGTACATCTCTAGAGGTGTTCATCTTCTCCAACTGAAACATTGTGCTTTCCCACCATCATCTACTCACTCTTCCTTCACTCCTCTTTCCCAATCTAAAATAAATTCTATTCGACTTTGGTTTCAATTACTTTGAACTGTTTAGATTCATGAAGTATTTGTGTTTCTCTGTCCGTCTTAGCATACTTTCTTCATGTTCATCAGAGTTTTTGCATGTAATCGTATTTCAGTTATTTTTAAAGCCAAACAATATCATGTGTGGGTGTGTTTTATATGTTCATTCTCAATGAACACATGATCTATGTCATTGTCATTATACATTATATTGTAGCTAACATGAAAATGAAGAAAGCTCTTCAATACTGAATCCATTTCTTTTGGACATACACATATATACATATCGGATGGGAGGCTTTATCAAGTCATGCATATATATTGTGCTAGATAGCTTTATGGTTACTTGATGAAAGCTAAATTCATATGAGAGGAAGGAATCACAATTAAGAAGTTACCTCCCTAAGATCAGGTTAATGCAGGATGGTAAGGCATTTTCTTAATTAGTGATTAGTGGGGAAGGACCTAACCCATTTTTGGGTGGTGCCATAACTGGGATAGTAATACTGGGTTCCATAAGAAAGTAGTCTGAGCAAGCCATGAGAAGCAAGTCAGTTAACACCAGTCCTCTATGACATCTGCACCAGCTCCTGCCTCAAGGTTCCTACCATGTTTGAGTTATTATCATGGCTTCCTTTGAAGAAGAATAGTGATATAGAATTATAAATCGAATAAATTCTTTCTTCTTTTTTTTATCATGGTGTTTTATTGCTAGTTCTAGCTAAGAAATATATTTGATACTATTTTCCATATTGTTTATGTTAGTTGACATTCATTTAAGAAATGTCGGTCTACAGAGCTAGTTCCAGGACAGGCCCCAAAACCACAGAGAAACCCTGTCTCAAAAAAGAAAGAAAGAAAGAAAGAAAGAAAGAAAGAAAGAAATGTCAAGGGTGGTGTTCTATTTATTAATACACATCCGTCTAAACTTGTTTGAATGCCTTCAAAATATTGTTTGAGAAGTCCATACACAATATCAAGTCAACCATATATCTCACCTGGGGAGGTGAAGGTCACAAATCCTGCCTGTAGTTGATGAGCTATTGGTAATAGATAATTGTTAGGAGAGGTAGAATGTAGATTTTTTTTTCCAGAGAGAAAACTCTAAAATGACTTTCAATGGTCCAAAATTCATCTATTTAAATAAACTTTAATTGTAGGGATATAGAATTCATTGCATTTTTACATAGGATCATTTTCATGTGCATATTTTATATAGAGCATATTTCTCCATGCTCCACTCTTCCCTACTTCATCATTCTTTCCTCTCTCATTGTTTCTCTTCCTCACCAACTTCACAAAAGCAGTTGAAAAATGCAAACTGAAACTGCATTGGGATTTTATTTCATCCCAGTTTTAACAGTAATCATTATGAAAAGAAAAAGTCAAATACAGGTAAAGAAAGTAAGCTAGTCCAGCCACTAAGGAAATCAGTATCAAGGTTTCAAGGAAGCTAAGCATTTATCCATTATATGACCCGGAAGTTTCACTGTTGGATATTTACCTGATATTTCAAAATTCATGTCAACTTTCATACTTTAAATAGTAACTAGTTTATAATAATAGGTAAGAGGTCATATGTTCTTGCTATTTCATTGTTTCCATGATCTATGAATATTAGAGTAGCCTGCATCTTATAAGTTGGAAAATAGTGTTTCTTTAGCAATTTGTGACTAAATTATGCCTACTAATCTCATCACAAGTGATTCCCTTAAGAAATGTTTAATAGTAAACTAAGTGAATATCACTAATTATTTAGAGTTGTAGCTGTATATGTTTATCTTCATGTACCATTTTGTGTCTGTGATTGTACATCACCTCTATGACTTCATGAGTTAATTTTTCTCAATTTTACTATAATTCATTCTAGAAAATACATAATTTAAGAGGCCAACAACTCTTATTCTTTTCTTACATTTTAATTCAACTGATGAAAGGTACAGCAATTGGGATGAATTAATTCTACATACTATTGGAAATTCAAAGATAATGAAAAAAATATATTTTTATGAATTTTCTACAATCTTAGGAAAATTCACTCTAATTATTTTTGTAGTGAATAATAGCCAAAAAATTGGAAGTCTTATAATAAAACTTTAATTAAAATAGCTAATTATGATCATTAAAATTTCCATTGTTTTCTATTCAAATTGTAAGCATATTCTCATGTGTTGTGGATAAATAAAAATGTATGCATGTAAATATAACCCAAAGACTACTCTACTCAGCTGGAAGTTTCCATTAGCAGGTTTCAGGAAAATAGTTGTAATATTCTCACTTTTTGGAAGCTGCTGAATTATGCTGACATTCTACTAGGAACTTTCAGGAAAACTAAGATGTCCCAGTGTGCCCCTGATGCCCTTTAACTGCTATATTCATTCTGTCCCTCATTTCATCCTTCACCTTGAACCCCCTAACTTGGATAAGCTACTGTATTTGTCGACACTGAGACTAAGCTGGTGAATCTAATGGCAGATGATATTATCTTTATGAGAAATGGATTTTCTTCCACTCTAAGACTGTACTACTACCTAAAATTAGAAAAAGTTGGTGCTTTTGAATGAAAGTGATTAAGTTTTTCTATCAAAGATCAGACACTAGAGAGCAAGCATTTGACTGGATTAGATATATTTAGAATTCTTCAGGTTGACTTTGCTCTCCAATGTCCAATTGAGGACATGCCTTCAATGGAAGAGCAACTGAATGGACAAGAACACAGAGTATGTCTGCAGCTGACCAAAAAAAAAATCAAAAAATAATTAATGGAATGATTAAGGCAATTAATCTTAAATTACATAATAGATGAACCAAATACTTTTGACTGATAGTTATTTCTTTCTTTATTGCTCAAAGAAAGATTTGCCTGAATATTTTAGCAATGTTAAGCTGAATCAACAAGAAATTACAAATCTGAGATTTCATCTTTTTTTTATTTTGTTTATTTATTTTGTTTATTTTTTTAGTTGTTGAAAAAGAAAATTTCTGCCTCTTCCCGGTTTCCCATTTCCCTCCCCCTCCTCCCACACTTCGCCCCTTCCCTCCCCACTCCATTTCCCCTCCCTCTGGAGAATGAAGAGCAGTCCAGATTCCCTGCTCTGCGGGAAGTCCAAGGTCCTCCCACTTCTATCCAGGTCCAGGAAGGTGAGCATCCAAACAGGCTAGGCTCCCACAAAGCCAGTTCATGTATTAGGATCGAAGCCTAGTGCCATTGTCCTTGGCTTCTCATCAGCGTTCATTGTCCGCCACGTTCAGAAAGTCCGGTTTCATCCAATGCTTATTCAGTCCCAGTCCCGCCAATTGTATTTGAGATGCTGGACCACTTTGGGCCACGTTTTGGGCGCTATAAAAACAGATGTAAAACATTTCTCTCTCTCTCTCTCTCTCTCTCTCTCTCTCTCTCTCTCTCTCTCTCTCTCTCTCTCTCTCTCTCTCTCTCTCTCTCGCTGTATTCTGTTCCTATTCCCTTCTCTTGCAGAGGACTGATGATCTTTGAGTATACCCCTAAATAAAGAACCCTTTATTATAATCAATTCTGAGCTATTATGTGACTACTACACTAAAAATAATAATAGGCTCCTCTACATTAAAAGAATTTGTGATTAAAATTATTACAAACTCCAAGAAGACAAAGTTGAGAGTTTGTATATTTTGCCTTTTAAGAGATACTTCTCCAAGCACTGACCATGAGAAATGAGTACTTCATAGTGATGTGTTCTGGAGTTTAAGGGCAGCTTAGATGTTTAAGGGGAAGAGAAAGGAAGGACAACTATTTTACAAAATTCTATTATTAATAGCAATCTTAAGGTTATTTTCTCTATGAATGGGAGACACTTAAATCAAAATTGAATGGATCAAATGTTTCATCACCATTTGCAATATTTCTATAGACATTTTCACTTGGACTGTTGGGGCAAATAGAATTAAGAGAATGCATATAATACACAGCTTACAACCGATAGGTAATGGGTAGTCCGAAAATGACTCTTATTCTGCTTCGTGAAGCTGAGAAAACTAGCAGCTTCTCAATCTACAGAGTTTGGTGCCTTAGGAGTGCATCGCAGTGCTAAAACATGGAAGGTTCTCTAGAGTCTCCAGTCTTCAGTCCATGTGGCTGGTGATTGAAGCTACACTGATGTTAACAAAGGAGCTGCAACAGCAGCAACAGCAGATACATCAAGAAGAAAGGAGGGCAAACAGCAAAGGGTTCTGATTTTTCCTTGGATGTAAAGAAATGAAGGCACGCCTTGTTAATATGTCTCAGAACTCCCTTCTTCAGACTCACTCAAAAGATTGTTTCTCAGGTGATTTTAGATCACCCATGATTCATTGACATGATTCTTGTGTTTCAGAGATCATTCCAGTAGATGCTTTTCATATGTGGAAGAAAGTACTGATGACAAGAAGATTAAACCGTACTTGAAACTGTCAATCAAATGTTTCAAGTAAATTTCTTTGGTCACACAATTAGGACTTGGGCCGTAAGTTTCTGTTAGATATTTAAGTGCAGTAAGTTCTGTCATACGAATCTAAACATACCACATGATTCTGATATAAAGGAAAAATCTCCACAATAAAATTATGGTGATGAGTGAAGACTGCAGGAAAAAGCAAGGAAGGTCACTTTATTGAATGTCCAGTACACATTTGATCAGTCTTCAAGATTTTTGGTGTGGTTCTGTGATTGTTAATCAGATGGTGACATGTTCCTTCCTTGCTACTCACAAAATTTTCCTATAATGCCTATTCTTCCTAAATCATACACTGTGCTATAGTTTACCCTAAAGATTGGGAGGAAAGGTGAGGAAAGCCCTACAGAAAGGAGTAGTAGGAGCCTCATTCATCATTAGAAAATAATTATTGTCAAGGATTTGGGAAAAGAGTTATATTCTACTGACAACTTCAAAAAAATCTATACTTTATATCAATTTGGAAAACATGAAATAAATTTCAGTGCAATAATATTTTATTTGACATTTTAGATCAATTCACATAGCATGACAGCATCTCCAGAGGTTGCTTATGGAAGACATCAACAATATAAGTGTGGTTTCTGAGAAATGCTATTAGTAGTATTCCTAAAAAGTAAGAATTGTATAAAATATATTTAGAAATGATTTCATATCCTATTTGTGTGGAGATCATCAAGGCATTTGTATGGTTCTTGTTAAATTGTACAGAAATTAAATATATTTAATGTGTTTATCAATGAAGTATTAGTTTATTTAGCCAGTATTAAGTTTATTGGCCAAAAGTCCATTTTTTTCTGAGGTTAGGGTTCTTTGTAAAAGTGTCCTCTGGTTCTCAAGTTGAAAGACTGCAAGGCTCTGCTGTGCTGTACTTCAGTGTGAAACACTCCCATCATCTGTTTTCCCTAACAGAGAAATGGGAATTTTGACAGTGAAAGCATTGTGGTATACTGCCAGCTATTTTTGGCAGTTAGAAATATATATTTCATCCTTATTTTTGAAGCTTAAAGGCTAAAATTTATCATGGAAAATCCTACTTAATCATAATCTGTTAAAGCTTCAAAGATATCTAAGAGGGCCAACAAACAGCCACAGGGTTTCCAAATTGAGTGCTTTGATGTGTGGATTCCCATTGGGTCTGCTAAACTTTTACCATATTTCCAGTATCTAGATTTCAATGCTCTCTGATTCCAGGTGTGCAGATGTACACAAAAATGAAAAATCTGAGATTGCACAGTTAGTTTTCATCTCTCAATTCAGCAGTAATCTCAACTGCCAAGTCTGTCTTAATGTCTTATCAATGTGATTCCTAATGGGCTTTTGCTCTGATACTGCTGACTGAGAGCACAATTTGCAGAGATTGTTGGTTAAAATTTCTTTTGAATGTAATGTTAAATTTACCATTTTACTCATGTGTGTTTAGGCTTTACTTTTTGGCTACAATTCTTTCTCTGTAGTATGCTTATCTGTGATGAAAGTACAGGTGAACAAGAAAAAAAGTGATCATTTTGGACAGGATTTCTTCCTCCAAGTTGAGAAATTATAATATTCTATTAAGTACTTAAGGGGGTGGATGAGAATTTTCAACAAAACAATCAACGAAAATGCCTCAAACAATCAATTACTTTATTAGTTAAAATTAAAATTAAACAACAACAAACCACAGTATGTCTCTTTTTATTAGTTAGGTCTCTATTGTGGGTTAAAAAAAATAACAAAAGCAACTTCTGGGAGGGAATAATTATTTCATCCTACAGCATAAAGTATGTCCTTCAGGGAAGTTGAGGCAGGAATCCAAAATAGAAACCTGAAGGTAGAATCTGAAGCAAATGCCATGGAGAAATGCAACTTCTAGGTTTGTGCTCCATGGTGTGCCAAGCCAGCTTTCTTATAATACTCAGAACTAACAGCACAGGGTGGTACTGCCCAGAGTTCAAGGCAACAATTGATTTATTTTCTCTGAAAAGATTCTTATGTATATTATAGTTTGAAAAGCATTATAAATCTGTTATTCATAGTACATAAATGGGCATACTTATTTCTATTGTACTGCTGTTCAGAAGATTTGCCTTCTAATAATTACAAATATTCATTATTTCCATGTTGCAGGTTAACATATATTATATTTGTTTCGAGTTGCTAATTGCTATGATATACTGTGATGTCTTAATTTACACTGTTCTTAAACATCCCTTTTCTTATGACAATGATAATGTTTTCTGTATCCAAAATACTGCTTAATTTGTCTATTTTTACAAAGAGAAATTACTATTTTTAGTTGATTCAACACACTTTATTGTTAAAATTATGGCCAGCATGAATTTTGCTCAGATGTTTTGCCCACAGTGCTTGGATTTCAGAGAAGTGGAAATTATTTTCTGTACTCTGATAAAGGTCAGGTTATAATTTGCTAACTACTGTCATAACATTGTTAAAGGAAAATGAAAGTACCATATGCTATTGAGTACTAACAGTATTGTTTTTCCTTTGTGATTGTTCAATTAATATTCAAATAATAATAGGAATGACAGTTTCAATACTTGGAATTGCAACTTCATAGGTGTCTTAGTTCAGATTCCTAATGCTGTGAAGAGACACCATGACCATGGCAAATCTTATAAAGCAAACATTTAATTGGTGTTCCTTGCTTACACTTTTAGAGTTTCATTCCATTATCTTCATGACTGGGTGTTGGGGAAGCTACGGGTTGCATTCCTGCCACCCCAGCTCCTGGTCGTCTGGCTAAGCTTATGTCCCGAAATAACAACACACAAACTGTATTCTTTTAAACACTGCTTGGCCCATTATATGTAGCCTCTTCTCGGCTAACTCTTGCACCTGGACTAGCCCATTTCTAATAATGTGTGTAGCACCCCAAGGTACGCTTACCAGGAAGATTCTAGCCTACGTCCATCCTGGTTCAGAGCTTCATCGCATCTGCCCAAGAGAGTGGAGCATGGCCTCTGAGCTCACTTCCTCTTCCTCCCAGCATTCTGTTCTGTTTACTCCTCCCACCTATGTTTTAACCTATGAGGCCAAGCAGTTTCTTTATTACTTAACCAATGACCTTCCTCCATCAACTGGGAGCATCGTGGCTTGAAGGCAGATGTGATGTTGGAGCAGTAGCTGAGAGTCCTACATCTTGCAAGTAATAAGAAGTCAACTGAGATACTGGGTGGTATTCTGAGCACAGAAAGCCTCAAAGCCCATCCCCACAGTGGCACACTTCCTCCAACAAAGCCATATCCTCTCCAACAAAGTCACACTTTCCAATAGTGCCATTCTCTATGAGATAGTAGGGCTAAATATGTTCAGACTTTTACAATAGGGTAATGTTGTGGAATAATCCATATTTTGCACTGTAATATGCATTTACTCTTTAGTGGTTTAATAAAGATATGACTAGTCAATAGGTAGACAGAGAAAGGTTAAGCACAAGAGTCAAGTCAACAGGACACTGGGAAGAAGGGCAGAGTCACAAGGGTTCACCAGCCAGCAGTAGAAGGAAGGAAGACACAGAAGATTCAGGAAATGAACATGTTGTGTTGAAAAAAAGATACCACAACATGTCAAAGCATAGAAAAACAATATAGGTTAATTTAAGATGCAAGAGGTAGTTAACAACAAATCTCTAAGATATTGGATGAGAATTTATAATTAATAAAAGTCTCTGTGTGATTATTTGGGAGCTGGCTCACATGACAGACCTGATTGAAGGGACAGAAACCTCACCCACAGGTTAGAGAGAAAAAAATTTCAATAAATTATAATGACATAATTATTTTATCATTATGAGGAGTATTTTGAAATGGTATAGAAAAAGTAGTTATATTCATACATTAGGCTACTAAAACCTATTAATTTAAAATTTGAAATGTGAAATATTGATACCTTACAGCAGAATATCCAGATGGTACACAAGAAATTGTGACATATCATAAAATAATCATTTTGATCTCACTGCACCATCTTAAGTCAAAACTCAAAACAGGATTTGGGGCATAAGGTATAGAAACTTTTGGCAAATAAGCAACTGAGAATCAGGAACTTTTGGCAAGTAAACAACTGGAAGTCAGGTATGTTATGGCATAATAAATACAGTTGGTCATTAGAATAATGATAATACTTTACATTTATCTGAAAGTACAAAAAAAGTAATAATAATAGCATATAACCGAAACAATCATATTTTACTAAAAATGATTAGACATCAACATATTTCATGTATTACTTTCTTTTAAAATGTGAGTTAGTTGTCTAAGGTCACCACCAATTTTTTTTAATGTGAAAATATACTAAATGAATTTCAATTTTCTAAAAATTTCTAAGTTTTTTTTTTGGATCATCAAGTCAAGAAAAACATTATGCTAACTTTTTCTTATAATACATAGTGAGTAATACTTCAATAGAGAAGAATACGAATGGTTGATAAAGATATCTAGTTCCTAATTTCAAGAACATGTAAAAGTTACATTTTCAGAAAAATGACTTTGGAAGCTCATTATTTTAATACCACTAGATCATTTTGGATTACCAGAGTTGGCCACAGATCTCATAAAAAGTGTCTGTAAGAGAGGGAGATTTAAAGATCAAAATGGAGAAAAATATAAGGAATAATACATAAAAGTATTTTATTGTTTCTAGAGGTAAAGAAAGGGTTTAAGAGCCAAGGAGTATGAGGAAAATAATGTAAATATTTGAAAGAGCAACAGTTAGATGCTCCAGGATCTGGAAATAGCACTACTCCCCCAGGGAATTTGATTCCTACTGACCCTAAGGAAAGAAGTTTTACTCTAACTCTAAGAGACTAGTATTGTTTCCACTTGCCATATTAGTGATTATTTATATAGCTGATGTACAAAGAAAAAAAAACACTAATTTTCAGTGTGAAAGGAGAAAGTGGGAATTGACTGATTTTTACAAATGGACCCACACTAGAATAAGAATTAAGAAGAAACTTAGATAAATGAACCCATTAGATAAATTAAAATAAAATAAATTAATCAGAAAAAATGGAGACTAGTATGTAGGACTATGTAAGTAAGATCTATAAAAACAAAAGGAGTCTATGTCAGTGACAAACTTGATGAGCTGAAAAGGTAAAAATACTAAGCAAGAATTGAGAGATTGAGAAGGCATATGATGTGTGGTGACCTATGGGTATTTGTAGACTAAAGCTGCTTGTTTGTTTCCTGACTACTCAGACCCAAATGCTCACACAGAAACTATGTTAACACTGTTTGGCCAACAGCTTAGGTATATTTATAATTAACTCTTAGATCTTAAGTTAGCCCATTTCTATTAAATTGTGAATCGCCATGAGGTTGTGGCCTACCTGTAAGATTCTGGTTGGCTGGCATCTGGCATCAGTCTCCTTTGACAGCTACATGGTATCACTCTGACTCTCTCTTCTTTTCTCCTCTATAACTGCTTGGAATTCCTGCCTTGCTTTATTCTTCCATGCCATAGGCCCAAAACAGATTCTTTATTAACCATTGGTAGCAAAACACATTCACAGAATGCAAAGGGGAATACCACATAACCTCCCCTTTTCTGTCTTATTAAAAAGGAAGGTTTTAACTTTAACATGGCAAGATTACATACCACCAAAAAATTATCAAGCAAAAATTATCGTTACAATATTTAATCTACTTATACATGGCAAATTAAGAAAAATACTCTAACATCTATCATTTGTGAGTCTAAAGTTTTAATCTTATCTATCTTTTATAATTATAACTATCCTTCTTAATATCATCACAGATTTCAGAAGGATATATTACCAAGTAAACAGGAAGTGCATTGTTAGCAACTTTGAAAACTCTAAAATTGGCAGAAACATCTGTACAGTCACCCAAATTTCTTCTGTACCATTGGGGCTTCCATCTTCAGCCTACAGGCCCATAGTATTCAGTAGACTCTTTCATGAAGCAGTTCATCAGTTGCTTTCTTCTGTGTATTGCATAATGCTGCAGTTTCTTCTGTGAAGCAGGAACCTTGAAAGGCCATCCCATATTTTGGAAAGTTTAGCAATTACTTTTCTGGGTGTTCTGCATGTCCAGTTGATGCAACATAGCATTAAACAGTCCAGGCAAGAGCAGTTTCTTGCCCAAATGGCTGGCCTTGTCACATTGAAGGCAAATTTCACAATGAGTTTCCTCAATGCCCATCAACCTCTCTGAAGTAATTGGTGCTGCCAGAAGCAGACATGACTCACTGTTGAGAAAAATTTAAGGTCTTAAAATATTTTAATACAATATTAAAATATTGTAATACTGTACATCTTTGAAAAATTTGAAGAATACTTCTCCATCTGAAATACATGTAGAAAACCTAACATGACTACAAGTTTGACTATTGTAAATGACTATCCATTAATCTGTATTTCTTAACCTTACATTTTAAATAAGTTATACAAATACAGTACCTTAAACAAGAGCAAAAATACATAAAAATATTGGCCTTAAATTTGTATCAATAGACTTATTTTTCTTTACTCCTTTAATCTATGGCTGTCTGAACTCTTTTGTATTACTTTTACTGACTCTTTAAAGACTTTACATCTTTTTATAAACTGTTTATACTCTTTTTCCTATCTCTCTGAAGCCTCTGTACATCTTTTAAATACACTGTGATGAGTTCAAAGGTTTATTTTTGTCTAAATCTATATTTATTCCATATCTGTAAACCTTTTCTGACAAGGAGCAGGTTACAAAACACAATCACAACATACAGAGGGAAATCATACATCAAGTTTTTAAAGCTTAGAGTACACAGATTAATGCAACGGGATAGTGGAAAGACTCTGTCTCTGCAGGAGTCTGTGTATCTACACAAGCTCACATTTGGTGCTCTTTGATCCCAGACTGTATTTCTATTTTGAAATCTGTGTCAGGTAGAAGTATATCCTAAAGATCTGGCCTTTGAGTATCACACACAACCCTGTTTACTAATCAAGTTTCTTCTTATCTTCTACCATATGAACAACTCTCACCCCATACTCCTCTTCAATAAATGGATCAACTCAGTCTTGTTATGGAAATAATTCTGAATGATCTAAAATTACTCTTTCCTTTCTTTAGCTGTTTATGTCAGACATTTTTCCTAGTGATAAGAGAAGATCTAAGGACCAGCACTGAACTTCTCAGGTGCTGAGAAGTAGTCTGTTTCTCTCCATTTATCCCTTTTATAAGAGCAATTTCTTAATCCAAAAAAATCTCAAAATAAAAAAAAACAGTTTAATTACAAAAAGGTGGGTATTCATTTCTATTTCTTAGCTTGTTCATTCTTCTCTTTAATATAGCCAGTGGAAAACAGCCATCTATTTCCTCTTAGATGTTCTACTATATAAAGCAAGGATTGAGTGGAGGAAAAGAAGATTTAAAAAGCTCGTGAGGTTTATAAGGGGTCAGCAGAAAGTAAACAGTACTGAAATAAACCCTTTAACAAAGAGCTTTCTTATGCTCCATGGCCTTTTGAATTAATCTTTTGTGATTCATTCTAGTGATTACTGCAAGAATAAATAAAATTATTGTATCCTTGTATACAGAAGTGAATTGTTCTGGGTCAAGGAGTCCTCTAACATAATATAGAAAGTTTCATGACCTTCCTCACAGAAATAAATCATCCTTATACTGAAAAGATGCTTATTTCATAAGGTATGCACAAAGATTTAGATAGAATGTTTCTGGTCATAGCTATATCAATTATGTATTTTTGCTTCTATATTATGTGACATTTCCCTAGTAGGTGTTTTCAGTGTTTACAATTTGATTTTGCAAAATCAAATTATGCACTATTTTTAATAAAGGAAGACAAGCTTTTTTTCTACAGTTAAAAGGCTATTTTAATTAAAAAGATTTTTAGACTAAGGCTTCATATCTATATTGTTGACTGGGGTTTCTGTATTGCCTGGTTTCCACAATCAATAGTCCCAAAGAAATCACACAGAGGTCTACATTAACAATAAACTGATTGGCCCATTAGCTCAGACTTTATATTAATTCTTACAACATATATGAGCCCATTATTCTTGTCTATGTTAGCCATGTGGCTCAGTGTCTTTTGCAGTGAGGTAGTCACATCTTGCTTCTTCTGTGGCTGGGCCTGGACTGCATCCTCTTCCCAGAATTCTCCTGTTCTCATTGACCCACCTTTACTTCCTGTCTGATTGTCCTGCATATACTTCCTGCTTGGCTACTAGCCAATCAGCGTTTATTTAATATGATTGACAGAATACAGACCATGGTCCCACACCACTATGTTATAAAGAACTTCTCATACATAATCAACAATATAAAGGCAAATACAACAGTTTTGGCTGTTACTAATTAAAACCATTATATAATAACTGACTTGGTGGTTACTAACTGAAACTATTATATAATAAAATCAAATTGTATTTTTAATAGAAGTATCAGTAATATTACTATAAAAGTACATTCCATTACACAAAGCTAAAATGGAAATAACTGAAATTAACTGTGAAGTTTGCTAGATTTATTAAGCAATAAAAATTATTTCAGATGTGTGTCATCTATTACTCTTCTATTTATGCATCTGTTACCATTGTCTATCTTTCCCATAATGAACTTTAACAGATCATTTTCCAGTCTTTAAATTTTGCATTTAATTTATTAGTCTAAAAAGAAATTATTTATAGATGAGTAGATACTTAAGAGCTTTAAAATATTTGAAAGCATGTATTAGCTTAACTTTTAAAAGTTGCTTTATTACCAATGAGTAATAAAGCTGATTTCATATTTTGTTTCAGTATGTTTGTTTCATGTGATGTTTTTGAATATTTTTGTCATCATTCATATTAAACTTTTAGAATCACATTTGCTTGTTGTAAGAAATACTAGTTCTCTTATGATCTCGTTTCCTCTGTACATTTTTTTTTTTTTGAGAAACCCATAGGTATTCTCTACTAAATTTCTTGGAATTCTGAAAAAAGAAGTGTTAAAGATCAGTTGGCAACAACTAGCCATTAATTAAATACCTAGTATTCTGAAAAAAGATCTTATACTAAATAAGTAAAAGAAAAAGGAAACAAACATAGATTCTAATTTGAAATATTTATGATTCTTCAAATATTTAAGTTGTTGAAGCATATCTGTAAGTACCAGTCTGCAGACTTGCTTTATTGATTCCCCTCTGTATGCTGTGAATATTTTTGGTTATCAGTGGTTGTGCTGCCATTGATTAATGAATAAATGCTTTGATAATGAATGGCTTATGGCAGGGCAGAATAGAGCAAGGCAAGATTTCCAAGTAGAAATAGAGGAGAAAGTAGGCAGAGTCAAAGAGATGCCATGTAGCCACTGAAGGGGAAAAGAGACCCACCTGTCAGAACCTTTCCAGTAAATCATGAGCCTCAGATAAAACATTGGGTTAATCAATCTCGGGTTCTGTAGAAGGTGGGAAGGAGGCAGAAATTTTTAATAAAAAAAAAAAGATGTAAGAGTTAGTTAAGAAGCCTAAGCTACTGGCCAAATAGCGTTGTAATTAATATACTTTCTGTGTTATCTGGGTCTGGGTGTTTGGGAAACAAATGAGCAGCCTTTGTCTAAACTCTACGATCTGGTAACCAATGTAGTCACATCTTGTTTCAATGTAAATTATTAAAATGAACTTCAGCTTACAAACTACAGGGAGATACAGATTTTTGGAGATCTATTTGGCCTACTAATGTTATCTTATTACTTGGTAAGTTTATTGTTTGGATTGCTTTGATCAGAATGTATGTTACATATTTGTAGTAATCCCAATTCTAAGTTTATGTAATATAATATTGCTAGTTTTAATGCATACAGTTTACAGAGCTTTATAGAGAATTTAAAAATTAATCTAAACTGTTAACCAAATAATATTACAATAATTATCTATTTACACATCTTGATATTATCTGTAAATAAAAATGAGGGTGATTAAAGATTCTTAAATATTTTATTTTTCCTCAAAAGACAGCTAAGTTCTGGAAACCTCTGGTTCACAAACTGAGCGTGAAGAAGCATGGATTCATAAATCTTATTTTGTTCCCATTTATATTTATTACTTTGTCTAAATGCCTGGCTCTTCCTGAAAAGAAAGGGAAAATGTTTAGGTGAATTTCTGAATTTATTTTTCTCTTTTTGTTGCCATGTTGTCTTTTCTTGTTCCCTGACTATGTGTCATTGAACTAAACCCTTCACACAGATTCCAAGGGTAGATTCTTCCTCTTGACATTTCATCAATGCATCACAACTTTAAATGATTGTTTTATTAATGTTTTCTTCTCATTCTCCAGTTTATAGCTGAAGGTAGAAATACAAATGAAAATGTCAGGCAGATGGCCTCAGGGTGTTAATAAGAAACAGGTTTCCTTAGAAGCAATCAAAAGAAAGTAATTCTAATACTCTGGGTATAAGATTGACATTTTAGTATGTGCCAATCCTGATTTTTCTACTGTAGCTATTAACTTGGCTTTTCACTTGTTACATCTTGATAAAAATAACAGTCACTTTGGGCTTAAGAATTGGAGAGTTTTGAACAGACATTTCTTTCCTCTAGTGAACAAGTCAGTTTTTTAATACAATCCTACTTATTGGGACAGATGAGCAAGCAAGCTGGGTGACAAAATACCCCTTCAAGTGAATATAGGACGGATGTTAAGTTGCTAAAAAAGAAATAGCACTCATGTTAACTATTCCACTCCATACAATTATGTACATAGAACTTTTGTTTTTTAATTGTAATACCGTGTTTTTCCTATTCTGATATATACTTTCATTTTTAAAATTACAGACTTTATTCCTTAAAAACTACCTGAATTACTGGCATGTCTTAGTCTCTACACCTTCTGCTACCACACTATGCTCTCAGTCTCATTTGGCACTGTTCATTACAGAAAAGACTGGCAATTTGGGAAAGTGTGGATATTATTTTTCAAGTGTAAAAAAAACAAAGAAAAAGAAAACAGATGTGACAAAATTCATAATTGTGGGTGGTTTGAAAATTTAGTGACTAAAATGAAATATTAGTAAAAGTTACTGTATAATAACTAATTTTAACATATAAAAATTTTGTAATAACTAATACCTATTGAAAATTAATTACAATCCAGGTTTGATAGCAAGCATTTTTATAAACATTCACTTATTTAATCATTAACAGTTTAATGAATTAGACACTTTGGTACTGAACACAAAAATACTGAAACAGATAGTCAGCATAAGAATTAGCACTTAAGCAGTAGCTAAGCATATAGTATCTAAAGTCAAATATCTTGGATTTGAAGCATGGATCTATTCTGCTCAAACTCTTTGAATCTATAGGATTTATATGACCTTTATTATTATTTTTAATTAGGCTTAAACAGGTATTTTCTAATATATAACATGGAACTTTTAGAATGAAGAGTTAATAAAATACATAATTTAATAAAGTGTTACTTTAATGGCAAAGTTTATCAGTTCATCTCACCATATGGGAGTTTTGATCAGAATACTGATGGTATTAAGCATGGTTAATGTTAGAGTTAATTAATGTTAACTAAGATCCTAGATCATTGGAAAGACAGAATGCCATTTCAACATGTCAATCTCCCATCTTCATGCAACAATCTCCATACTGTTCCTTTTTCTGCACACACACACACACACACACACACACACACACACACACACACACACACACTCCAGTCAATATTAGTTATATAAAGTTTATGATATTTAAAATACCTATTTTATAACTCGAGGTACTATGAGTCAGCAATATTATGTGGTTCTCTGTTGTCACTGATGGAACAAAATTAACATACTTTTTTTTTTTTGCTCCTGAACTGTATTTTTCCCATGGTAAATTTTCAATGTCTTTTGAAATAACTGCTCATGTAATAGTACATCACATATGTTTATGAATGATGAATTAGTGTTAACCACCTAGACTTTCAGCAGAATATGCTAAAGTTTCTGCATAGTGTTCATTATTGAAACTGTTTCCTAATACTGAATGTTTCAGTGACTGGTATAAAATGTGTCTGTGAATTGGCTTCATTATCACAGGAGAATGGTTTTCCTTCTTACCTGAAGGAGACGTAAGTAACTTCAGTGTGCCCTCTGCACCTTTAAGGCCACCTGTGCCAGTTACTACAAGTAATTCCAGAAATACTTCTGTCCAGTTTTCCCATGATGCTTCACATAACTCAGATGTGAGAAAGATCTACCGCTAAAGATCTACATGGCACTGATCCATTCAGAATCTTTTTATGTGTTGTTAATTAATGCTAAGTGGTTGTTTTGCTGTATTCATATATTTACCTCAAATTCCTTTCAATGAAAATACTTTCCATGCAGCATCTATTTTCCATCATATTCATTTTCTTTCTGAGACATAAAATATATTTTATATAAAATATTTATTTGTGATATCAAGTGCACTCTCTAAAAGTATTAGATCATGTATATGTCTTTATTTTGAAAAAGAACATTACCATGTGGTCATGGTTTCACATTGGTTATTAAGCCAAAGTAGAATGTATTATGGACTAGAGACTTGATGCTATATAATATCATTTTGGAATGTTCATCTATACTTAGTTTTAGTTTTGCTGAAATTTACCTTGAATCACAGGATTGTGAGATCTTTATTTCTTTTAAAGAGATCTTTACAATTTTGGAAATCCTTAGCTTGATAAAACCTCCACAAGCAAAATAAATAGAAGAATTATTAAATACACTTATGTCTGTGGAGGATAGACACCTTCCAGAACTTCTACTAGGGATGTTCATTTGCTAATGTTTTTCTAAATGTATGTGGTCTAAAATCTTTTAAATGTTTATGCTTGATAACAGCAAATAAGTGCAATGCTCAGCCTTGATTAGAGAAGGACTCTCTTTTATAGGGATTGATTATGAATGATTATGATAAGGCTTCTTGTCTGTTTGGAACATGCTCAGCAGATATCCTTGGGAAGAAGTATTACTAATGTTTTTCTAAATGCATGTTGTGCTAAGCAACCTTCCCAATGTTTATGTTTGATAACAATAAACAAGTGCCAAGCTCAATTTTGATTAGAGAAGGGTTCTCTTTTGTAGTAAAGGGAAATGAATGATTATGAATATAAGGCCTTTAGTCTCTTTAATCCATGTTCAGTGGATATATGGAATATATATCTTTTCTTTTAAAGATAATAGAGGAGAAGCAGATCTGGAGAAGAGCAAGGCATCGAGGAAGACCAAGAAGAGTGGAGGAAGGCAAAACTGCAATTGGGATATAATGTATTAAGGAAAATCACAAAGAAGGAAGCAGAAATAAAAGATAGAAAGGATTTCTACCTAGAAAGAAACACTGCCTTTTCAATATGACATTGAGATTGCTATCATGAGCTCGGGGAGGCTGAGATTTACTTCAGTGTGCTTACACAGACTGAGCCTGTTTGTATTCGATGAGCTCTGCTCTCCCCTGGAGTGTTGCTGGCAGAGGAGTCTGGCCTTCAGTGTTCTAAACACTGGTGAGGCACCTGCACACCAGGGATAGCTCCTCACCATTCTCACACGGCAGTCTGTGTTAAATTCTGTGGGCCAAATAAATGTGAATGTGAAATCGCAGTGAATAAGGGGTTTAACAAGGTTGGGAGAGGATGAGGGATGGTAGGAGGATAATTGTAGTGCAACTAATCTCATACATAATGAAATTATCAACTGGGGAGTTATATTGAACTAAATAAACTTCCAATATTTAAAACAGGGATGTGGGTGTGGGTTGATGAGTGTGGACTCTTAGTGATTCACTCAGTGAATAAACATCTCTGCTGCCAAACCTTAAGGCCCAAGCTTCATCTTTATCACAAAATGATAAAAGGAAAAAAATTTGATGCTCCCTACTCACATGAAGCAAAATTAAATATTTGTTTTTTTAAAAAATTATTTATTCTTATTTGATGTGCCTGGTGTTTTGCTTGAATGTACGTCTGTGTAAGTCTTCAGATACTGGAGTTACAGACAGTTGTAAACTGCCATGTGGGTACTGGGAATTGAACCAAGGTCGTGTGAAAGAACAGTCAGTCACTGCTCTTAACTTCTGAACCATCTTTCCAAGCCAAAACAAAAACATCTTAAAAAAACAACAAAAGAAAAGGAACAAATAATATAAATCAATAAACTTCTGAAAAGAAATACAGTAGTTTTTTTTTAAGCGAATTAAA
Organism: Microtus pennsylvanicus; assembly: GCF_037038515.1. Lineage (NCBI taxonomy): Eukaryota > Metazoa > Chordata > Mammalia > Rodentia > Cricetidae > Microtus > Microtus pennsylvanicus. The sequence continues at coordinate 38,534,294 of NC_134590.1, forward strand.
ACAAACATTTAGGAAGTTTTTAGATCAGTTTGTGCTCTGACTTCCTTCTGAGCCCACCCTCCTGCATTTTCATGTCTGGCTTTTATGACTTGAACATTTTCCAGATGGACATTGCAGAAGAAATTGTCCTCTTGGTATTCTTAGTTTGAAACAGAAGTTAAAGTACAGTAAATCACATGAGGAAATCTGTTTTGTGACATTAACAGCTCAGTTTTACCAATTCAGAAAGTTTGAGTAAGCTTCAGATAAGAATCCAAGCTTATGCAGAGTGACCTTGAATTCTTAGAATTCAAAAGTTATGTCCTGGGTAATCCTGGATTCCTTTTGAAGATATTAGTCACTGCATTCCAGGGGAAATCTTGGTTTGTCGTTGTACCTCACAGTCAAGAATGATCAAGGTCACATATTTGCCACATTATTAAAAATGTGAGATTAGGGTATCCTAAGAATTATCTATAAGAACTCAGTGATGGAAAGAAGGGGGGAAAATTTGATAACAACCAATTCTAGAGGGCTATACAACTCAGCACATTTGAATTAGTATTATTTAAAGTAATAATCATATTGTGAAAATAGATATAATTTTGTGAACAGATTATTCGGTTTTACAGAATAGGATTCTATAGAGTGAACTAACACAAAAAAATAATTTATAAAATATATCAGTGAATGCAGACAAGGGTTGATGGGCTCTCTTTAACACAATTATATACTATGTACTGCTTCCTCTAAAATATAAAACTTCCAGAAAGTCTGAGGTGACAGGCAAGTTAATTTACTAATTTCTTTATGTTTTAATTTATTAGATTTTTAAAAAATATCAATCCAAGTTCCCATTCCCTCCCTTCCTCCCATTGCCTTCACACACCCTTCCACACTATCCCCCTCCAATCCTCAGAGAGTATAAGGCACATAGCTTTGTGGAAGGTCCAAGGCCTTCCTTACTATATCTAGGCTGAGCAAGGTATAATACAAAGAGACGAGGTTCCCAAAAAGCCAGTACATGCAGTAGGGATAAATGCTGGTACCACTGCCAGTGGCCTCTCTGGTGTGCCCCAGCCATGCAACTGTCAACTGTCAACTACATTCAGAGGGACTAGTTTGGTCCTCTGCTTGTTCCTTCCCAATCGGGCTAGAGTTGGTGAGCTCCCATTTGCTCAGGTAGATTGTTTCAGTGGGTGAACCCAACACAGTCTTACTCATTTCTAAATAAGGACTGAGGTGTGGAGCCATCTTTCTGATGGCTTCACAGCTAAACTTTCTTAAATGCTCTCAAAATTGAAAGCTCAACTGATAAGGATACAGGCTCAACTGATAAGGTACTTGAATAAATAGAACTAATTTATTCGAGCTTGATTTTCTTACTTTAAATTTATATAAGATAATAAAAAGATGCAAGGTGTCTGCAATTAATTTTATGACACTCATTACCAATTTTTCCAACTACTAATTAGTTTTCTACCTTACTGATGCAAATATCAGAAGCTTAAAAATAATTCTGTACCCCATTTTTTATTAAGCTTGGTGAATGTAATTTTTAAATGGATTTAGAGGAATAATAAACCCAGGAATAATGTAATATAGCCATGTTCTTCCATTTCTACTTTAAAGAAAAACTGACACTCCTGCTATTATATTCTTTCAAGATAACAGATTAACATCTGTGCAATTATACAAACCTAAAAACTGTTTTAAAATAATTGTTTTAAAGTTATAAGAAAAAAATCCAAACCAAAATGAAGAACAATGTGAGGCAAATTAAATGGCACTTTCTCATTACTGTATCATTTTAATGAGACTATTTTGATAGAAAATCTTGAAAGTAAGATATATGGACAAATTTGTTGGAAATTAATTATGTAACTAATACATTACTGTAATTTACAATTGAATTTAAAATTAAATTATTTTCCTTTAATGCACATATTTTCTGCTTTGTAAATACACTACTTTTAGAAATCAGAAGAAAAAAGGACTGAGCTAAATTATTTTTCTTGTTTCAAAACTGAAGGAAAGTAATTAAGACATAAAGGGCTAAATGGTTGTATTATTTTACATATTTGAAATAAAAAGAATATGAGTGAAAATGTTTTAAATGGAACAAGCTAACACATGGTAGTCATGGTAGGTGTCTTGTGCCATTTCTAACCATGCATTTCAAATTTTGAGTTGATTAAACTTATCTCATGAAATTTAAGAATAGATACTGGTCATGGTCAAGAGTTAAGAAAAATTAGCACACACAAACATTTGTCAATGATACATACAGTCAATGTCTCAAACAGGCTACAGCATGATATTGTACAGAAAAGAGCTGCAACAAGAAGTTCAATAAAGTTAGAAGAAATACATTTGGAATGCTCGTATAATGAGGATATGATAGCTATTGAGGTCTGTTATAACTTACACAGTTCAAGATGTAGATGGATATATATCACACATGCCTGTAAATATATACATTTAAAAGCTGAAATACATTATCCACTGAACATCATGTCTATGCCCAGCCTATGTTATACAACAGGAATCTGAGTCTAGAAGTTTCCTTCTGTTTCTTTTGACCTAGCTAATTAAAATCCTTTTAAAGAGCTATAGTCAAGATATTATTTCTTCCTCATTTATTTTCCCAAGTCTTTAAAGCTATTATGTAAATAATTTATATAAGACTCCATCTCTCTTCTAGTATAGAGTTTCTCAGAACCCTATGCATGGATTATTTTGAACACCTACTAAAATTGGTTCAACAAAGGAAATCCTAGTTGAATTTAAAGTAGAAATCGTAATTTCTCATTAAACCTCATATTCAAAGATGAATGAGAACACAGTAGCCACTTCATTAAAAGCATGAAATAAGAGAAGTCCAAAAAATAATTCTTTGAGAACTCAATGATGGAAAGGGTCTTATAAAAATTAGGAACTGAAGACTAATTATAATTTAAAATCTCATAATCAACTATAAATCACATGAATCATGATAAAAGAATACTTAAAATAATTATAACATCTATTTAGTATATAATATCAGGCTTTAATTTTGCAAAATGTTTTGCGATTTTTGTAGATATTACCTACACAAAGGCTCACAATACTTTATTAAGTGCTATAAATTAATTGAAGAACAATACATATATAGTAATTTCATGTAATACTGACATATACAAGTATGGATGCATACTATTAACTTGTGCTTTTCTATAAAATATCCAGAAAATATATTTTTTAGTTAATGTTTATTTCTCTAAGGGAAATCCTGTATATAAGGAGTGAAATAAGATATTTTTATCTTAAAAATCATGAAGAAAAAGAACTCCAAATATTGATAGAAATGTCAAAGATTACATACTGTGAAACAGGATTTTCATTAAAATAAAACCATACATTATACCAAATTTTTGTAAAACTTTAAAAGTACCAGAACAAAAGATGTGTAGATAAAGTTTAGAGTTATGTTTATGACTGGAATATAAGATACCATCAGCAAAAGAATATTACTATAAAGTTCTTAAGACTAAACAAAAGCAATTTCAATAGTCTGTAGAGTTTGGATGCCTTTGGGAACCCACTGATTAAAAAAATCACAAGGAGTTTTATTCCCAGTATGTGGTATCTAGTTGGGCTACTGTCCTTACATTACAGAATAATTCCACTTTTACTCATTGTATGTATTTATATATATTTTGTGGTGGCTTGAATAAAAATGCCCCCCAAGATTCATGTGTTGGACTATGTGGCCAATAGGGAGTAACACTATTAGGTGTTACATATTGGACTAGTAGCCTACTGAAGGTGTGGCCTTATTAGAGTAGGTGTGGCCTTGCTGGAGAAAGTGTTTCACTGTGGGAGTGGGCTGTGAGGTCTCAGAAGCTCAAATAAGTTTACTTCCTGCTGCCTGCAGATCAAGATGTTCAACTCTGAGCTCCATCTCCAGCACCATTCCTGCCTGCAGGCTGCCATGTTATCCCACATGAAGTACTGAAACTCTAAGTCCGTGCTTGTAGGACATTTTCTTAATTGGTGAATGATAGGGAGGTCCCAGTCAATTGTGTGTGATCCCATCTCCAGATTGGTAATCCTGACTTCTATACAAAAGCAGCCTGGGCAATATATGTGGAGTAAGCCAATGACCAAGACACCTCAGTGGCCTTTGCAGTTTTTCCTGCCTCCAAGTTTCTGCAGTGACTTTCCCCAGTCATGTATTCCTCCCTTCTTTATTTGATCTGTCTTGAGAGAAGGGCACAGTCTCCCTTGATTATTCACTTTTCTGCCTCTTACAGTGTTTTCTCAACCTTGGCCACACAGATATTTTAGCCTCGTGATGTGGGAAAGGACTGAAAACTCAGCATTCTCTTATTCTCTACACAAAAGCCAAGGGGAGGTTCTCTGTGTTTATTAGCATCTCCTGCAAAGAAAATCCTCCCTGATGAATGTTGAGAGATGAATTAATTTATAGGAGTAAGGACAAGTCACTAGGACTCTGTTTAATTCTGTTTTCATTTAGCAGAATCATAGTAGTATGTGTATTCTTTCCTAGATCCTATGACCAAAGATTACTGAAAGTAGATGAAATATAATAAATTAATATTTTTCTCAAATTTTCTACCAGCAGTCTTTGCTTTAACATTTTCTTAAGCAAGCATATGCACACACATATGAAAGAAGATACAGATAAAAGTTTAGGAAATGTTTTTCTCCATTGTATAAATGTAGCATTTTCCTTCTTCATTCTTTGGTTGAGCAGCATTTAGGTTGTTTCCAGGTTCTGGCTATCACAAACAATGCTGCGATGAACATAGCTGAGCAGGGTTCTTGTGTTATGATTGAGCATTCTTTGTGTATATACTCAAAGTGATATCACTGGGTCTTGAAGAAGGTTGTTTTCTATTTTTCTGAGAAATCACCACACTGACATCCAAGTGGGCTGTACCAGCTTGCATTCCCACCAACAATGCAGAAGTGTTCCCTTTTTCACCATAACTTTTCAAGCATAAGTTTTCATCAGTGTTTTTGATCTTGGCCATTCCTACAGGTGTAAGATGGAACCTCAGAGTTGTTTTGATTTGCATTTCTCTGAAGACCAAGAATGTTGAACATTTCCTTAAGTGTCTTTCTGCCATTTTAGATTCCTCTGCTGAGAGTTCTCTGTTTAGGTCTATACTCCATTTTTTTTTGATTATTTGGTTTTTTGATGACCAATTTCTTGATTTCTTTGTATATTTTGGAGATCAGACCTCTGTCTGATGTGGAGTTAGTGAAGATCTTTTCCCATTCTGTAAGTTGTCATTTTGTCTTGTTGATCGTGTCCTTTGCTTTACAGATAAGTTTAAGACAAGGACTAGTTATATAAAATGAGCGACAACAAACTAAAATGATTGTTTAGAGGGTGCTGAAGCGCATTTCATTCAGTTGCTCAGCCAGTCACTGAGCCATGAAAAGGTGTGACTTTTTCTAGATTCTACGAGAGTCATGACCTTCTTAAGGAGGAAAAGACATCTATTCATCATAGGCTCACCTGAAAGGTAGATAAAACAACTTATGTCTTCGCTTAAGATGAATTTGTCAAATACCATATTATGTGTTTCTATCTGTTAAATCTGAGCTAAACTCAAAGGAGTTATTCAAATTACTTTTGAAGAAGGTGTAAATAACGTGGTTTTATCAACCTTGACATTATTACTTGCTATGTTATGGCAAATAACAAATTAAAAAAATGAAACAGGAAGAGTTTGAGTCTCTTGAGTATGTCTTCTCTCTATATATCTGATTTTTAAAAGTGTTCTATATAACCGCAGTTATTCATTGTGTTTATTACCAAATATAAGAATAATAAACCTGAGCATGCATTCCTGAATAGTTATATTACATTCATTTTTACTTGAAAATAACGAAACAAAGTCAGTGCCTTGAAATTTGGCCAATAATATGCACTTCAATTTATGGGGATCTAGAGGAATGTATACAAAATAAATTTCTTTTATCTAAGTAGCAGCAAAATGGAATAATGTATAACAATAATAACACTGGTAGGCAGTACTGTATTCCTTCTCTGTTAAAAAGAAATATGTGACTGCTTTTAAGTATCATTTTGTATTTGAAAGATTGGAGGTAAGAAGTTCAAAGAAAGAGGTCTTTACTAAGATCTATGTTTACATGGCCCTGAATCCCTTCATTTTGGTTTCAGAGAGAATGTCATTAAATGTTGAGTATTTTCAATGTTAAATCGTAAAGATTAATCTAATACAATCTATCTGTATACCTGTATATTCATCTATCTATCTTATATATACTGTTCACTATTATCAATTACTATAATACTAATATGAAATGAAATACATTTATTGATTTAATAAATAATATTTTATAGTGTCTTTTTTCAGTCTTATTTTCATTATGTTATAAAAGGTACCAACATCATTAAATAAAAATGGTCTATTAACACGGCCTTAACTTTTATTGAATGAGTATTAGGTATGAGATAATATTACAGTTGAGGTTTGCCTCAACTAGTACTCATATTCTAACAAGTATTACTCATTTTGGCTTCTTTTATTACCCAAAGGCATAAAATATTCAGAATATATTTATTTAAAGACATTGTGTCCATTTTACAGGTGAACACTTAAATAACTCATGATAATCTTTGGGTATATATTGTTTTTCAACAAATGTCCCAGTCTAAATAGAACCATATCCTGTATAAGGATCATTACTGATTAATATCAAACACTGTTGCCATCTGTTCAAAATGCTCTAATATTTCCTCATCTGTTCTGGTTGACCTTGATAGATGTCACTTGAGAATTTAGAGCAACACATATTAATCCTCTTTTTTCAATTTTTTTTGCAAATGTTTATAGGTAATGACACTAATAGCCTCTATGCTTCATTAAGTATTATATTTAATTTGCTGTACAAATTCATATGATGTGAGCCATTAGCTGCCTTCTGAGCCTTTCATAATTGGAAGTTCAAACCATCTATAATATGCTAATATGACTGATTTTCACCAAGCTGGGATTATAATTCAGATTTCAAAATCATGGGAAATTATTGTTTTTAATGACTTAATAATTAAATTTAGTAACAATTAGCATTTTTATTGGCTTTGCTGCTGTGTCCTTGCCCCTTGAAGCTTCTGCACTCTGAATAGATATCAATATCCTAGAATCATTACTTATCACTAAAAATGCAACTTTTGAAGATAAGCAGGTTTTATGTTCATTTTTCCTTATAAACTCGCATCAAAACCTGACATTTACTTTATGAGTTCTAGTTGGTTTCTGCTTCCAGCACATATATAGAGAGTAAAATAGGGTTATATACTCTAGAAACAAATTTGCTAATTTGTTATAGAGTTATGATTTTTAGACCCATCTATTTTAGTTAATTCAAGTTTTCATCTCTTTTTGCAAATAATACATTGATGTTCTTATTTTAACAGATCCTTCCTGTAGTCAAAATGTCCTTGAAAATTGCTGAGTTAGTTTTAAAGATTTTTTGCCACTTTATTTTTTTAATTTTAATTTTTTTTTAAAAAAAGCTATCTTTTCTCATTTTATATGTCAAATCCATTTTTCATTCCCTCCCCTTCTTCTGCTTCCTCCACCTTCCCCCCTCCCACGCCCTATCCCACTCCCCATACACTCCTCAGAGAGGGTCTTGTTTGGTCTTTTGCTGGTTCCCTTGTTTGGTCTTTTGCTGGTTCCTTCAGTGTCATTGTTCTTTATTTTTATATGTATGTCCCTGCGTGGATTTATGTGCGTGAGTTGAATGAAGCACTGTGATGGTAAAGCAGCCAGAAGATGACATAAAATTCCCTGAACTGGAGGAACCGGTGGTTGTGGGCTCCCTCAGTGATGCTATTAAACCTAATCCTGGTCCTCTCCAAGGAGAGTATGTCCCCTCTACCACTGAGCTATATAAGCTGTCTTCTGCCTAGATTTTCTCCCTTAAGTTTTGCATTGAGAAGGTTAAAGGTTTTCTTTTAGGTCAAAATTATATGAGATTTAATGTGTCACAAATCATAAATTCTTAATAGATTAAAGTAAGTTCTAGATGGCATAGATTAATAAGATAATTTACAAGAGCCTTTATGATATGTGTAATATAGCTTGAAATACAAACAAGTTGTTGAAAAGATAGGAATTTTCAAATAAAACCTAATCAAAGTCTCTGGATATAGATAATAGTCATTTGTCTAAAAATATTTTTGTTTGTTTTTGTACATTGAGGCCTTATTTTTCTACTACAATAGCAAGCTCTTGTAGCCGTTGTTTTCGGTGTGAAAGCTTCAAATATTTTCATAAAATCTCCATCCTTATATGGGAAAAAAATCATCCTTAAAGATAACAAATATCACAAAGTATTATATTTTTTAAAGTTCTTCAGTACTCTCTCTCCCATATATATATGTGTGTGTGTGTGTGTGTGTGTGTGTGTGTGTGCATATATTTGTATACATATATGTATTACACATTTGTGTTCATATGTATTGTTCACATACATATATGTATATTGTGTGTTTATGTGAATATAAGTGTATTATGCATGTGCATGTATGATATGTGTGTGCAGTGTAAATATATATGTATATGTGTTGTGCTTATGTATACATGATATATGCATTAAAATTCATATGCATGTACATACATGTATACATGTATATATGCTGTCACTGGAATCTCAGCCTCAATGCTTCTTATTCTTAGGCACCCTCTCCTTGTGGTCTCTAAGGAAAGAATTCAGAGGGAACATGCACTGCAAAGCACAGAAGATAGGCAGAACTTACATCAGGTTAGAGCACACCTTCATGTGAGGAGATTGCCCATATCTGAAGTTTGAATGGTTTTACACTATTTCAAAATGTCGATAACAGATTGTTTTTCCTAAGTGGTGCTGCTCTGTACAGGATATCAAAAGGCCCATTTGGATCAACTCTTGCAATAAAGGATATTATTCTTATGGTAAATCCCACTACTAAACATTTAACTTACAGAATTTATGTTTTCTGAAAACAGAATTTGGCAAATCAGTAAATTTAGGATGTCTCCTTCTAGAGTCATGGCTTGGTGCTCTTTCTTCTAATCAGTAATCAGTGCTTAGAAATTTCCATCCTTAGTTTTGTAAACTGTTGACTAAGATAGCCTTAATACTATTCTACCTAATTACACAAGTTAAGACAAAAGTATCTTTAGATTATGTCCATCAATAAGTGTATTCTATTTAAGCCATTAAGTGCAAGTTGCAAAGATATATCTAGGACCTAATGGCTAAGCACAAGGACTATGAATTAAAAATAGTTTTTGATAGGCTTTGCATTATGTTAACAGTATTATCATTGGTCTCAGATAATTTACCTGGAATGATGTGAAAGCAGCCAGAGGAAGCCATTGAAACAACTGGTTCAAAGACTGGCAATAAGGTTTGTCCACCTTATTTTATGTCTAACTTCATTTTACATTTAATATTAAATATCATCATTTGATGAACTAAATCTCTGTTCTTTCTCCTCCCTCTTAAAATTGATGATCCTACAGGACATGAAAATTACTAGGAAACATTATTCCTAGATACAAGATCTAGATACCCGCTTCTGTTTGTATGTAGCATGACAGTCTTTCTCCCTCATTAATAGCTACCCACTCTATGAATACAAGTATTTTCAGAAAAAAATCTTTGGTGTTCTCAATTGGTATTACATAATATCAAAATTTCAACAAAACAGAAATAATTTGTAATTTGTACTAGCGTACAACAATGAAGAAGAGTTTAGGAGCTGGATGAGGCCGCGTGCAACTCTGGAGAAGAAAATTATCAATAAATGTTTGGATGAAAATTAGCACCCAAATTTGAATTGCATCCAATACTATTGTTGTAAATTTTATACTGAATTTTGAAGTGCTACACATTCTAAATATTATGTAGTTTAGTTTGTACATGCCCTTTAAAAAGTGACATTTAGAGCCAAATGTGTATTTCCGACTTGTCCTAGAACTTTGTCCTTTATCTACATTCCAATTTAGTTAGTATTCAAGACTCTAAGTCTTATGTTTAATGCTTTCTGAGGAGGTAGATCCTGTACACGACTTAAGCTTCATAAAGTTTTACCCAGAATGCCTGTTGACATCTTTATGTGCCTAATTTTTTCTTTTTTTGTGTTTTTGTAAATAATTTTCTGATATCTAGATCAATGAAGTAAGCACATGTCAGTCAGATATGAAAATTCTAGTACTATATGTATAATTAATGATTATAGTTGGCAAGTTTTTAATATATTTCAAAAAAACAAGACAAAAAGATTTCTAGCACAAAATACTCATTGTCTTGATTTAATGATTCCACATTATACATGCATAATTTATCATAAAATACCTATTAAATGTGTTTAATTTTAAAAATTAAAATGTACAAACAGCAAGAAAATAAAACTCATACCACAATAGGAGCTCAAAAACTCAATGACATAAAAATTTTAATGAAAAGCGATCTTAACAGAGATGTCTCAAAAATACATATACAGGTTGTAAATGGGTGTATGACAAAGTACTCAATGTCACTAGCCATAAAGGAGATGCAAATCAAAATCATACAGAGGTCTATGTCATTCCAGATGGAATGAATATGACCACAAATAAATAAATACCATTAAGAAAGGGTATTCTTACATACTGCTGGTAGGAATGTAAATTTATAGTCATTAGTAAAATAGCAGAGGAGAATTATGTTATGGTCTACCTTAAGAAGTACAGGCAATAATTCTGTCAACGATTGGGTGACTTGAGCTTCACAGCGGATGATAATAACCTGAGCTCTGACTGCTGGCACAGTGCTGAGCTACTCACTGAGGACAGAAGCTCAATCTTTTACCAACTCCAATAAGTTCCTGATAGTCAATTATTTGATAATAGTATAGCTTGGTAAAGAAAAAAATCACTATGAGATCAGGTTTGATATAACCAATTTCTATTTGTTGTTATTCTCATTTAAAATAGGAAAGATAATACAAATAAAATCAAATTTAACAAATCACAGATTTCTTATACCTTTGGCAATACAACATTTTTCTATTGTTCTTATTTTCCATGAACTCTGCCCTTCAGTAATAGCACCTTAAAGTCCAGTGGAAGCTGCTAGAAACGAGAAAATGTATGAGTTAATTCATGTTCAATTTAAATCTGCACCTATTTTTCTTGTGCTGTCAAAAATGTCAAAAATGTCAATTACTGTCAATTGTATTGAAGGTTTTCTATAGTCCTTATACTTTTGAGTAAGTTTGGGAAAATAAAAGTCCATGTTGACTGCATTAGGAATATGGTGTTATAACCATACTGCATTACAATCTTAAATTTGAATGAAATAATGTATAATTGTTTAAAAAAAGTCTCTAAATATTGTAGGAGTGCTGTTTAATTGTAGGCTTTCTATTTATATCTGCATAAACCAATCATGATACATTTCAACAATCATTGTTACATGCTTAGAAATGTCTAGTCCCTTATTTTCTGTACATGTTTTTTTGTAAACTTTTCCCTGCCTCAAATGATCAGTTCCTTTTTCTTTCTTTTACTGTCCTTTCATCCTCCATAACTCCATATCTATTTTTTAAATGGGTCTCCAAAATCCAGTTACAACTCTCTTTATCAATATTGTGGTTATATTGATCTATTTTAAAACAGTATTTTATGATGCATATATAATATATCCTATAATTATTCATAGTTATTGTTATTTCATTTTAATACAGCTTTATATAGTACTTTCTTTTGAGAAAATCTATGTACCCATGTAGTCATGGAGGTTTTTTGTTTTTTTAACTTTTTGGGAGCTTGCTACCTGCTCCCAAATAAATACACTTCGGCTTATTCTTACTTTAAATGTCTGCCCTTAACTTGGCTTGTTTCAAGCCAGCTCTTATAACTTAAATTAACCCATTTCACTTCATCTACATTTTGCCTCTGGACTTTTTACCTTTCTTTATTCTAAATGTCTTTCTTCCCTTTTTACTTCCAACCTTGTGTGGCTCAATGGCTGGCCCCTCGTAACCTCCTCTCCTCCTCTTATCACTCCTCCCTCTTCTTTTTGAGCCTATATTTCTTCTCCTATTTATTCTCTCTCCCTGACATCCCAGACTATTCCTCTCCTGCCTAACTATTGGCTGTTCAAATTTTTATTAGAGCAATCATGTGTTTTAGGCAGGCAAAGTAACAGAGTTTTACAGAGCTAAACAAATGCAGCATTTAAAAAAAAACGCAACTCATCTTCACATCATTAAAAGATATTTCACAGAATTTATGAATGTAATACATCTTAAACTAATATTTTACAACATACCCACATGTACTCTAAAGAGTGTGATAGCAGAAGCATTCCTGCTAGTAAAGTTTGAAGACTATCGGCTATTTGATACCAACACTCGTTGGTGTCTAATCTGTTCCTCTTTCTACACCTAGTCGAATTATTGACTTCAGCAAAACTGTTTTACTTTTGATGAAAGCAATCTTATTAATTTTAAGTGTTAATTACTCAGCACAGTGATTATAATATGAATGACCTGACCAGGGTAATATGTAAGCAATATGTGTTTGATACACTTTGAGAATGAAAAATGAGTAGATATTACTCAGAAATCCCTCTAAATTAGAAAAAAATACTGTCCTTGTTATTAACAGACTTAAATATAGTTATTTTCCTTTTGAAGTTGACTGTAATCTTGAATATTTTCTTATACATAAACAGAATAAATTTAAAAATGTCAATGTAGAGAAAATCATACTCATTATTTAATTTTCTGTTTTTACATTCTCTGGGCAGATGATTAATCCAAGCATATTCATCTTGGAAGCAGTCATTCCTCAGTTATTCTGTTGGCATTTTATAGTGATCTGCATAATTCTACCTTTTAAAAAGTTTATTTTATGCTAGTCATGAAAAGAAGTATTCAGCCAGTGAAAATTTTTTGAAGAAATAACAGACTCTATTTCAGTTTTACTTAAAATTCCATTAATATTAAAGTTATATCAACAGGGTTAGAATTTGCAGTCTTACGCTTTGCAAAACCTATTTCACAGAATAATCTTTCAGCTCATGTAAGAACACTAGTTCATGTGTTCATTTGCTCTTTCAATACAGAAAAACACTTGTATGGTACGAGTACATTTTTAAAATATTTATAGTATTATATTTTTGGAGTTTGTTTTGTCTTATTTTCACTAAGTAGAAACATTTAAAGTGAATTAATACAGTGTTATGCAAGAAACAGTAATGGATTTTAGTGTTATCTGAGTGTAAATAATGGAACAATAAAATAAACCACTATTTATTTAGTGTATCTGACACTGGCCAGTCTTCTGAAGTAAAACATGAGTGATAGATGAATATTTGAATTTATAAATTTATCACATACTGTAATTATAAAAAACATTAACATTTATCCAATAGCAAATTCATCAAATAAATAGAATGCCATGTGTTTAAATAAAATAAAAATGCAATGGACTGGCTTGTAATATTTCTATTATTGGGAGTGGTTATTTAATTTCTGGAGAAAGTTTTCTGTCAATGGAACACAAGTTTTGTGACAAGCTTATAGTCAATGAGAGACAATTATTTGTTAGAAAACTGTGTTCAGTGAGGCTGGCTATGTTTGAAAGTAAATATCTTCTCAAGAAAAGACAGTGAAATTTAATATATGAAATTCCCAAATGTGTACATTTAATTTGAAAATGGCAGATAATGTGCAGATGATAACACCTGTAAAAATATATAAGCCTCAAATGCCAGCTGGCTTTTCTTCTGTCATTCTTCATTCTAAAAATTAGGAAATAATTAAAAGTTATGTTGATATGAATACCTATCAACACATTATATTGAAAATGATTTCTTTAATTTTGCTAATGTGATCAATTATTTCCTACAAGTTTTTACAAAAAAAATGTTTACAGGCTCCCCAGTGTGTTTCAGCCATTAATCTAAACAAAAACTATAAAGCACACAGATGACAAAAATTATCTGGACTTCATTCTATTCCTCTATTTTCACAGTGGCAAACTTTTGGCTTTAGCAGAAATGCTTTCCTTTTAATGAAAGCAATCTTCTGATTCCCCCAGGGTTTCATTCAGGGCGTTTCTGACAGAGATAAATGTAAAGAATTAACATGTTCAAAGTGTCATGCTTAGTATATATACATACATATATACATGCTTTGTATGTCTGTGCATATATATGTATGCATATCTATATATAGTGAAAATTTGGGGGGATGACATGTAATTTAATAATTACCTAAAACCTATTTGAACAATAGAATTTGTTCCTCTATAATTAATGTTTTATATTAAAATTTCTATACTGTCACTTGACAATCAAAATTGCATTGGCAATAATATGAATTCACATTAAGTATCAGAAAATTAATATTTATGTTTGGACTTTATTTCTTACCATTTAAATTTTTCTGTGAGGACAGTGTTTATACCGCTTTGTCACTACAGCATCCCGCTGCTTCCTCAGGCTGGATGAGCAGTAAGAATGAGCACGATTTAATAACCACATTGACAAGAAAGCTAAACTATTTTATGGAACTGTAGAAACTGGAAGCAAAGATGTTTGTGAAAAAGCTTTTAACTCGGTGTGTGATCACATTTTGAAATGCAGCAGAAACATTCCAAATAGCAGCGCTTTAAACACAGCATCCCACCGCACCATCTCTAATTAGTGCATGACCAAAGTGTATGTTGACACTTAAAGAGGAAAAGATTTCTAAATGCTTCCTTCAAAAATATTTATTTCCTTTATACTGTGAAAAACGTTTTGGAACAACACGCCTATGCATATTCTGTATCAACTTTAAAAAAATAAATGGTTGTACTTGTCTTTCTTTGAAGTTGCTCTGTTGAAGCACCTGTTTAAAAGGCTTTACTGGGTTAAGTTATAGATGAGTGGTCGGGTGATTATCAACAATGTGAGAAGCACTGGGTTAGATTCTTAGCACTACAAAATTTTACTAAATTAAAAAAAGTAAAAACTGTAATAGGGTGCAGGTATTTAAAATTATATACATTTAAACTTAATGCAACACTTAAAAACAATTTTTCAAAATAAACGGTATTTATTGGTTTGGTAGATGTTGTTAGAACTCATTCAAAGTTTGAAAGAGAAGCATAATGCTTATTAAAGTGTGGGTAACACACTACGTGATCTATTCTGTGTAGGTAATAGTCATAGTGCTGCTTACTCCTTGTTATTTGCAAATATACTGAGTGAGTAGTTTCAAGTTGGATTTGTAAATAGATTGAGGACTCTGTCAATTGTGATTCTAGCATTTTACAGGTCAGTAGATGCAGAGACACCAACATGGCAAAGCATAAGCTTGGAAGACCTGAGAAATTTTCAAAAGTGACACATTTACCATTTCAAGCATGATGACTACAGGAGTTCACAGCCCAGAGTAACTTCTTACTGAGAGTTTCATTACTACTCAGCCAAACCAAAGTATGCCAACATAAAAACACATTGCAGGTATGACAAATTTGATCAAGTTTAAGACTACATTCATTTCTGTCTGATTGTCTTTTTGATTTACAATAGTCATATGAATAGAATCACTGGCTTCCTTAGTTACATTTTTTTTTTGTTGTTGCTGAATAAAACACTGTGACAAAGGTGACTTATGTAAGAAAGAGTTTATTTTGACGTGACATAAACTCTTGTTCCAGAGATATAAGAGACATGCTAGGGAAGGCAGAAAATGGCAGCCTGTGCAGGTGTAGCAATCACAAAGCAAACCAAGTCAAGAGGGAGTGTATTGAGACTTAACCACAAAGTGGCCTCCATAAAATGATTCCCCAAGGAAGGCCACCACATGGGGACCAAGTGTTCAAAAGTCCAACTGTAGGGAACATTTGTTATTCAAATCTCTACACTCCACATTCTGGACCCTAAGATCTCAGTGCTTAATCTAATGTAAAATGCTTTTTCCCATATTCAAAAGTTACTGCAGTTTTTCTGCTTTAAAACTGCTTGAAAATAAAAGTTTTCTTCTGAGACTCAAGACACTCTCTATACTGTAATCCCTTATAAAACCCAAAGCAAACTTCATACTTCCAACAACCAATGTCGAACAATATACAATACCCTTCCAAAATGTAGGAATCAGACAGAGAGAATATAGATCACCAACATGCAAATCACATCTTAGAAAGGAAATTGAAGGTGAGGACCTGGTTTCCTGCTATGGGACAATAATCTCGTACCCTGTAAAGATTTGTCAGTTGTATTACTTTAATGAAACACTGATTGGCCAGTAGCCAGGCAGGAAGTATAGGCAGGAAGACCAGAATAGGAGAATTCTGGGAAGAGGAAAGACTAAGTCTGTAGTTGTGACCCAGACACAGAAGAAGCAAGATGAGAATGCCTCACTGAGAAAAGGTACCAAGCCACATGGCTAACACAGAAAAAATTATGGGCTAATTTAAGAAGTAAGAGTTAATAAGAAGCCTGAGCTAATAGGCCAACCAGTTTAAAATTAATGTAGAACTCTGTGTGTTTCCTGAACAGCTGTGGAACTGGGTGGGACAGAAACTTCTGACAATAGTTTCTAAATAGATCTTGTGTTTTGGTAAAATGCATCCCACTGTAAAACTTAATCTCTGACTTTGCTTTTATGGCCACTAAGTAGTCACCCATCTATTTGAAATCATGAATCAGGATTTTTTTATTCCAGTCACACGTTTTTGTTTTCTTTGTCTTAAGAACAAAAACTTGTGTGGGCAGAGGCAGCTTGTTCATTTCCCAGCCACCCAGACTCGAAATAATCACATAAAACCAGTATTAATTAAAGCACTGTTTGGCCAATAGCTTGGGCATATTTTTAGCTAACCCATACATCTTGAAATAACCCATTTCTATTCATCTATATACTGCCATGAGGCTAATGGTTTAGTGTTAAGGTTCTTCTGCGTCTCTTTCCTTCAGAGGCTACATGGCATTGCCCTGACTCTGCGAACTCTCTCTATAGATCAGATTTTCCACCTGGCTATATTGTTCCCTGCTATAGGCACAACATAGCTTCTTTATTAACCAAGTGTCATTCTGTATTTTATATGTGCCAGCTTCTATCTTTGTGCTTTCACAGTAGATGGAGATGCTGAATTCCCTTTGACATCTTTTCTACAGAAGGTAATAAATTTTTCAAAAGGCCACTCCTCCTAATGTCAGCTTAGGGGTTAAAATTTCTGCATGTGAATTTTTAGGGAGACACATATTTTTAGAATACAATCATTGCATCTGAAGGTGTATTTATGCTTCCACTGTGGGTCAATGTCCAAGTGTAGGTTAGAAAGATAAATAAGGTAGGTATCTCTTATTTGTAACTTCACACATGATTTTACAAATAAGAGCACCAGTCAATGCATGACCCATAGGCACTGCTTCTGTGATGTAGGAGGGTTATCTGTCTATGTTTTACTTTCAGTGGTTAAATGAAGAAACTGCCTTGGCTTTTTGATAGGGCAGGATTTAGATAGGTGGAGTAGACTGAACAGAATGCTGGGAGAAAGAAGCAGAGAAAGGCAGATGCCATGCTTCTCCAACCCAAGACGGAGGGTGGTTAGACTCATGCCGGTAAGCCACAGTCATGTGGCGATACACATTAACAGAAATGGGTTAATCAAGATGTGAGAGTTAGCCACTAAGAGGCTAGAGTTAATGGGACAGGCAGTGTTTTAAATGAATACAGTTTCCATGTAATTATTTCAATTGTAAAGTAGCTGGATGGCCGGGCGCCGGGAATGCAGCCTGCTGTGACCTTTTACAACACTTCTGGAATACTGTTTTTGTGTAAAGCCATATTTCAGTAGAAGCATATATAAAGTATAGGTTAAATAACATGTCAAATAAGAACTTGAAGTACTCTCCCCTAAGTACTGGGCATGTTAGGTTCAAACACACAAATCTAGATACCTAGCTCTTAAGTTCTTTCATCCTAATGTCTTCAATGTACTGTAATGAAAGAGAATGAAAGTTGATGCGTAAGATCATCAAATTCTTTAATGTACCTGAGCCTTCACCCTGGTAAGGAAAAGAAAATGGTTTTATAATGTTTCTCTGAAATTGGTGTATGTATTTGAATCCCACGTTTATATGAGCTCATCCTTAAAATAAAGTAGAATATTTGCTGTAGCAAGATTCATTTTCTATACTGTATATTCAGTTTTCTCTTTGAATTTGTTAAAATTTATAATATTTTAAAAAGCTTTTATTTACTGCTTTGTCGACCAGCACATGTTTGATAAATTGTGTGTACCCATTTTCAGAAAGTCATCTGACCTTGAAACCTTGATAGATTATAGTACACAACAGAATACAGTAATTTTTTTAAAGCATGAAATTTGATATCTTAAGAAAAATGTCTCCACCATTAATATAGCTGACCTCTTGTCATGGTATGTCCTTAGATAGTTACTGTTACAACATTTATATCACACAAAGAATCATTTCACAGGAGAGGAGGAAGTTGGTGGCATTTGTTACATGACAAGTTAAAGACATCTCAGGTAATTCCACAAGCCTCTGATGTACCCTCTCATCACTCTTTATTTTCTGATGCCATTTCTATGTGACTAAAAAGGCGACATATTATCCTCTTGGGATCTACAAAGGATTCTAAAAATTAGATGAAGTGACTCATAGAAAGCAAGAAAAGTTTTTTTTTAAAGTAAAAAGTTAGGGAGATTTTAATGTTTGAAGATATAACTGACATGCTAAAATTCTTCTAAGACATTGTGTGTGTGTGGTGTGTGTGTGTGTGAGAGAGAGAGAGAGAGAGAGAGAGGGAGAGAGAGAGAGAGAATTACATTTCTCCTAATGAAGTCATTTAACAACAATTCAAAGTAGAAACATATATACATAGATTAAAATAAATATATTTTTGAGGTAAAGTGCTTATTGTGGTGGAATTATCAGTACTTTATTTTGTTTACTTCACTAGGATCATGATACTAAGCAGCATTGCAGCATTATTTAATTCAAACTATAATTTCACAAAAATGTTATTCCCTCTACTTAGAAGAATCAACCAGTGTGTTGTAAAAATTTGTCCAAGTGACTGAGATAGCATGTAATTCACTAGCTATTTCTGATTTTGACAATGTGAAATCAGAGTTGGCCATGAACCCATGAGTTAGGTTATAAAGCCACAATTTCACTAGGAAAACTTACAGGAATAATTATCAGTGATTTTCGTATAATTGTTATGTTTAATCTCTTTAAATGAGAATGAGCTACATACTGAGATCACACATTATGGTGATTATTTTATTATGTGATATTACGTCTTTCCTATCTCCATATGGCATTACTGTGTGTGTGTGTTGCAGGAAAGTATTAAAAAGTCATATGTAGACAGATTTTTATCTGTTACTTAGTTAACTGAACTTTAAAAGTAATTTATTTTTTTTAAAAAAATCTGTGTTTCAAATTCATCAAATAAAAATCTCCATGATCATTTACTTTCTAGTAAGATTTGGTATGCTTCCAAGTTACTTCAGGTGTGTTATATAATACAAAATGGTAGACTAAAAGACTTATCTGCATTTTGATAGGCTGTAGGAACAATAAGATAAATGTGTTTAGAAGGATTGATCAATGATGATTAATTCCCTTGTAAATTATAAAACTTTTCATCAGCACCCTATCTCAAGATGATGTTATCAGGTGCTGCTGGAGACAAGGCATGTTCATCTTCCATGCTGGTTCGTTATTGTCTTTAGACGTTGAGACTACAAAGTGAGACTTGATGACACTCTCTTTATCAATCTTCAGGCCTGTACTAACCTCATTTCCCCTCCTAGCACTTTTACTATGAAAAGTTAGGTTCTTCCTGTCTGTGTGCTATCTCTCATAGATGAAGTCCAACAGACTCACGGAGAAAAAATACTGTTAAAATTGAGCTTGGTTTTATGTCCCGAACTTTCATGCATTCTAGAACACTCATAGGAAAGAATTTGCACACACAGTAATTTCTGCATGGAGTTATCTTGGAGTTTGATTACATATGGTTTCTTATATTTAGAGTCTGACTCTCACTAAAATGGAGTGTATCATTGGTCTGAAGTTGAAGGTCTCTGAAGAAGCTATTATTATTAAACATTCTTTATACTGCCTTTGTTTGAATAGAATATTGTCACTTAAGAATGGTGGAATAATGATGGTTGAATTCCAAAATAATGCTGTATAAGCATAAGTCCTTTCAAAAAATAATCATTCGCCATGTGGGAAACAGAAATAGGTTGATCTCTGTGAGTTAAAGTCCAGCCTGGTCAACAGAGTCAGTTCCAGGATAGACTCCAAAGCTAAACAGAGAAACCCTGTGTCAAAAATATAATAAGAATCATTCACTGTGTCCATCATATCTTTTCTAAAATGCTCAAATCTATTAGGTAGTTAGGTAGATATAAAGTATTTCTAAGTTTGGTGGTCTCTACCCTCCACCAAACCCAAAATTAAGAATAATGTCACATCTGTAATCTCTAGGGGGTATTATAATCTTCATGAAGTCTATATACTTCCTACCCTTATGTGTGGAAACTACCATCCATCATTCTGAAGGAATAGAACTACTTCTTAGGTGTTCATAGCATACAAGGTAACTTTGCACTCTCAGACTGTGTTTGCTTAGTTCAAAATAAATTATTTACGGTACCATTAATACTTAGCATACACTGCCACTACCAAAGAGTTTATCAAAAGAATTACAACTTCTCAAGAAAAGCTGTGATTAATAAATTATAATAGCTTTATATTGTGGGAGACTTTTACAATATGTTTATGTAAATTTTGATTTTGTAGAAAGAGAAATGAGTTAAGGGACGTAATGGTTTAAATTTCAAAACCATGTTTGACAAGGAGTGAGTGACACTTGAATTCTTAGTGTATTATTCATGCTATTAATTTATTTCATTCTTTATTTCAAATTATTTTTATTCTGTTTTATTTTATTTTATAAATTATTGAAAATAAATACAATATATTATGATTAAAGTTTCCGTCACCCTGCTTTTCCTAGTTCTTTCTCAATTTTCCTCCCTCCCATCCAATTGCACACAATTTCTAAATCTCATTAGAAAACAAACATGCATAACTATCTAACTTGGATAATTATAAAAAAAATATTAAGCACGTTTCAACTGGTTCAAAATAAATATAAAAAGAGCGAAGGAAAAATACAAGTCACATATATACACAAAGGCACACAAGTTTGTATATACAAAAACACCAAAAAAATAAAAAAATGAACAGCATAAAATATATGAAAAGGACCCATAAGTTTAAAAGAAGAGAGAGAGAGAGAGAGAGAGAGAGAGAGAGAGAGAGAGAGAGAGAGAGAGAGAGAGAGAGAGCGCCCAACTCTTTCTCATTATGAGACAAAAAACCTCCCAATGTCGCTGCATTCCTCTTGTGATGGCCATCTACTGCTGGACATGGAGCCTAACCTCTAACCTTAAGGGTCATTTGTTTCTCCAGTGATTCTTTTGGGGGAAACTAATTTTTCCTTTTAAAAGGTTATAATTTAGAAATAGATTCTAGGTCAGAGATGAGTTAAGAGTTAAGTTTTCAGCTCTAGAATCCCGTCTTGTGCAGACCCATATAGGCCCTGTGCATGTTCCTACAGTTTCTGTGAGTTTATGTATCTGAGGTTCATGCTCTGTATAGAAGACCTTAATTTATTTGTGTCTCCCATTCCCTCTGGCTCTTTCACTCTTCACTCTTTCTGCCTCCTCTTTTGCAGAGTTCTCTGGGCCCTGAGAGGAGAAATGTGATAGAGACATCCCATTTTAGGCTGATTGTTCCAAGATCTCTCACACTCTGCATTTCATCTGTCTCCGAGTCTCTGTATTTGTTCACATTTACTAAAAGTCGATATTTCTAATGAGGCTGAGTAAGGCCTTTATATATGTCTAGTAGGATGCATTTAAGAACCATTTTATTTCTCTGTTACTTTAACAGAACATTAGTATTTACTTTCTTCATATGGTCTTTGGTGTATCTAACCTCAGATCCTTGGTCACCCAAGCAGTGTTTAGTATAGGTTCCATCTCATGAGTTGGGCGTTAAATCAAATCAGATATTAGTTCTATCACAAGTTCTGATGCTATCTACCTTTAATAATATTTCCTTGATGCTCAAAACCACACACACACACACACACACACACACACACACACACACACAAACACATACACACAGACAATCTAACATAAAAGAAAGTAAACCCAAGCTGGGCTGTGGTGGCACACACCTTTAATCACAGAAATCGGGAGGCAGAGGCAGGCAGAGCCTGGTCTACAAAAGCTAGTTCCAGTACAGGCTCCAAAGCCACAGAGAAACCCTGTCTTGAAGAACCAAAATAAAGAAATAAGTAAACATGTATCATTATGGATGTTGTCATATACCTTTAATTCCATCACTCAGGATGGCCAAGGTGAGTTAGAGGCCAACTTCAGTTATAAAATAAGACTGTCATAACAATTAAGCAAAATTTAAGTTGAAATGCAATTAAGCAAAATAAACATAAAAAGCAAGTAAACTAGAATTTAAAGGTAATAATCGTCAAATGAAAACAATTCATGTGTAAGTATTGAGATTCTGGAGATTTAAGGAAAGGAAGAGCCCAGATGAGCTCCCTTCACCTCAGTAGGGAGAGTTAATTCCTTTGAGGGGTTTATAGATACATAAAGATATTCAGCCTGTGGACACAGAATTCATTTCCAGAGGATTTAGTACAAAATGCTTGTCGTTATCAAAGATTGCTGGCAGAGGTGAACTGTGGGTGTTCGCAGAAGGCACCATCCCTCCCCCAACTCACCAGTTTCCTCAACTAACTTAAATTTTAAAATAGCCTTTGTTTTTTTTTCTCAATAAGCAAATATTAAATGACCTTAATATGATTCTGGAAGTTACTAAAGATTAAAAGGAAAACTCAATAAAATAAGCAGAAATGTTTCCTCTTTAAGAAAGGACCTAAAATTTATATTTTAAACAACAGAAGTGCATTTGATTAGCACTACAACATTTAAAACACTGTAATTTTATGTATTCAATTTTATGTGTCATATATTTTAACCAAAAAGAAAACAAACAATAATTCTTACCAGAAGATTCAAACATGAAAGTTGAATCTTACAAGTTTGAACGATATAGTAAAGACAAAAGCAAATAAAAGTAGAACAAATTAAGAAAATACCTTTATAAGAGAGAATGGAAATCAAACAAATGTGTCGTTAATGATTCGTGAAAACATTTTTATTTGTATGGTGGTGGTGCTGGGGTTTTAAATCAGAGCCTACTGAGGAACTAGGAAAGCACTCTACCACTGTTGTACCTCACTCGATAAGTATTTTTAAAAGTAATTAAAATTTGCAATACATTAATAAAATATATGAAAAAGGAGGTATATTCCGAGTTCTATTAAACAAACGATGAATAGATATATGATTGATATGAAACATAAGGTAGCATCTAAGGTAAACTAGACAGGTCTACTATTTCTAGAGTTTTAGGTTCAATTTTCATATAACGTTTAAGGAAGCATTCTATATGCTTTAGTTTCTTCCTTTGGTGAAGGAGGTGACTATGACACCTAAACATTATATTAGGGGTGAAAAGAAGTAAATTCTGCAAAGTTAATATGGTTTAGGTAGCTTAATGAACTATTGTTAGTGGAATACAAAGGTAAAGTATTGACATGAATTTAAAATAAAGTCAAATTATTTCAAAGAACAGGTTAAAGCTATAAAAGGAGGAGGTAAATCCCCAAAGGTGGTTATCACAAAATTGCATATATCTAAATAGCATATAGGATTTTCTATAAATAAAACCAGGAATGGTTTTATTTCCATATTTTAAAAGCTGAAAAGGCAATGACTGTCTAAGAAAGTCTAAAGTCCTTGGTGTATCAACTAACTGAAGCTGAAAATCATTAGCTCATCTTCTTGACTAGGTTGTGTTTTTATTTCTTTATTTTTCACACTCCTTAACACAAACCAAAAACTATTGTTTTTCGTGTATCAGACTCTTCTCATTTATTTTTCATGACCTGTCTGATCCCACGAGGCTTTTAAATTTTCCATCTCCAATTAATCTAATCCTGATTGATCAGAATGTTACTGGTAAGGCAGAATAAATGCAAAAGATAATATCCTGAAGGAAGTAGTGTCACTGTAGAAAAGTTAAAGCTATATTTATATCTGAGCACAATATCCCTAGAGGTAACTTTTAGTTCTTATACTTTAATATGTTGCCTATAAAGTATGCATTTCAATCAGGCTATAGTATGATGTTACTATAAATAATTCAAGTAAGTAATCTATTGTACAGTATTTCCTAGAAAATAGCTAACTGATAAAAAATGTAGAATGATCATTTACATTTTGAAACACATGGGAACTCTGAATCAGTCTTTCTGTGATGCTTATTTTCTCCAAAATGACTCTGTAGGTCTCTGCTTATACTGATTAGCATAAAGAAATTCATCACTGCCTGTCCTTTCTTCTTCCTTTCCTTCCTTCTTTCCTTGGATTTTTTTTTCTTTATTTTGGTACTAGGGTGTACGACCTTGTGAATGCTAGGCAAACACTTCTATGAGTTGTGTCTTTAGCCACCTCACCTTCTTGAGAGAAATTTAAAGGAAGGAAGGAAAGAAGGGAGGGAGAAAAGGAGGGAGGAAGAAAGAAAATAATAAACTCTCTGGAGGATGTACTTTCTTTGGAGTTGTGCCTTTTCTAATTGCATAGTTTTTCAAGTGGATTTTCTAACTATCTCAAATGTGCAGGCTACCAGTTAAGAAACTGTTAAGATCTGAAATGCTCCCTAGATTTGGCACCTCAGACTTAAACCCTAATACAACACTGATGGTAAGTGAGGGTTCCAGGGAGTTGTTTAGGTCACAAGGCCTGAATCACAAAGTAATTCCATGTAAAGTTCATTTTAAAAGTATAGTAAATGTGATAAGAAAAGTCTTAGGAGTATATTGTTCAATCTTTTTGTGCTCAAATATTCCTTTCATTCTTATGGCTAAAGGCTGCAAAGGAAATAACAATAAAACCTTTTTTAATAAATTTTCTAACACCAAGAATTCTATAATAGAGAAAATAAAGAAGTCTGGACTGCAATAATGAAAAAAACGAATATTTTGTTTTAGTAAGTGTGGGTCTCCTTCCTCAAGGATAATTAGTTACCAATCCTTAAGAGTGGAGAAAGCAGAAGAGGAGAACAGATTTCAGACAGCTGTGAAAACAATAGGGATAGCCATCTGAGAGCTACCTTCAGTGAGACAACTAAACTTTATTCCAGAGTCTATGAAATATATAGGTTTGGGGGTGGTAGCTGGGGAATCACCTAATTTGCATTCAACACCATGCTCCTATCATAAAGCTGGGTTAGTGGCAGCATGGCCCTATGAAAATACCTGGTGAATGTTCCTTAACTACCACGTGAACCACAAGGGAAGAGCTTATACAGGAAACTATGTCAAGGGTCACTCTTGAGATAAGTTAGTCTTCTCAGCCTAGCGGCATCCTTCAAGTAAGGGCAGAAGGGCTCATAAATTCTCAGTGGAGAGGAAGTCCTTCATGTTGCTGAGCCTGGAGAAAGCTGCCCTGCCACGGTAGACTGCAATCTCTGACCAGCAGGGTCTTCTAACAAGGAAGAAAACTCAATGGAAGCGATATTTCTATACTACCTATTTATGACAGTTCCTATATAAATAAGACATGGTGTAAACAATTAGTCTCTATCACAGAGGAATTCATAAGGAATAAATAAAAGAGTCCGGTTTCATCCCATGCTTA
This sequence comes from Microtus pennsylvanicus, assembly GCF_037038515.1. Classification (NCBI taxonomy): domain Eukaryota; kingdom Metazoa; phylum Chordata; class Mammalia; order Rodentia; family Cricetidae; genus Microtus; species Microtus pennsylvanicus. The sequence continues at coordinate 38,560,135 of NC_134590.1, forward strand.
TTCAGTCCCAGTCCAGCTGGCCTTGGTGAGCTCCCAATACATCAGCCCCACTGTCTCAGTGGGTGGGTGCACCCCGCGCGGTCCTGACTTCCTTGCTCATGTTCTCCCTCCTACTGCTCTTCATTTGGACCTTGGGAGCTCAGTCCGGTGCTCCAGTGTGGGTCTCTGTCTCTATCTCCATCCATCACCAGATGAAGGTTCATATCCAGGCGGATGACTATATGTTTTTCTTTGGGTTCACCTTCTTATTTAGCTTCTCTAAGATCACAAATGTACATGGCGGACAATGAAGGCTGACGAGAAGCCAAGGACAATGGTACTAGGTTCCGATTCTACTGCATGAACTGACTTTGTGGGAGCCTAGCCTGTTTGGATGTTCACCTTCCTGGAGCTGGATAGAAGTGGGAAGATCTTGGACTTCCCGCAGGGCAGAGAATCTGGACTGCTCTTCATTCTTGAGAGGGAGGGGGAATGGAGTGGGGGGAGGGCAAGAGGAGTGGGGAGAAGAAGAGGGGAGTGGGAGGAGGGGGAGAGGAATGGGAAGGAAATGGGAAACGGGGAGGAGGCAGAAATTTTTTTCAACAACAAAAAAAAGAAATAAAAAAATAATAAATAAAAGAAGACTACATAGGCAAAATATTCAAAACTAGATCTCTTAGATTCTTAAAATTATCAGATTTAAATTTACTTTGACACTATAGATGATTATATCATTTCTCCTACTCCTTTCTTTCCTCCAAGCACTCCTATGTATCCATTTGCATTTTTTTAAATTTATGGCCTCTTTCCCCTTAATTGTTGTTCCAAATTGCGTGTGTGATAAACTACTTTTACAGACATTGGTTTTATTAGCTCGAATCACAAAACAAATCATATTTTCTAAAGGAAAATATGATGAACTTAATAACTAAAGAATTAGACATGATTCCCTTTCATATCATGACTTCTTGTTATTCTTGATTTATACTTAAATAGGGTTTAAAAATTAAAACTATGCAATCCAACAGGAATACATGTTTATCCAACTGAAAAAAGTGAGGGTGTCAGTGTTTATGTGTATATTTCTGTGAAATCTGGACTGCATAATGATTAATTTTGTATTTTTGCAGCTAAATTTGAGGAAAGATGAATTTCTTGAGGACTTGACCAAAAGCATTGAAAGCCCAGCAACTTCCTTGCATACATGCTTCTTAGGAGCTCCTAAGTGAACATGTCAGACTTTAGTGGTCATTTGTCTTTTGTTGATCGCATCCATTCATCAAACATTTTGGTTCCCCTGCTTTTTTTAGTACAAGCCATCTTCCACACCTCACCGATGATAAAGTAATTTTAGAATGTATGAGTTTGCCTTAAATAATTACCTGCTCTGATAAATCTTACCCTCTTCATTTCCTGACTCATTTTCCCATCATTTTCACTGAATTTTTGATGTTGATGGAAAGACACCAAAGACAGAAAAGCGAGAGCAGAAGGAATGATGCATTGCAATATACTTATCAACTTAATTCTGCACTTTTTTCAAAGGGAAGAGATTTAAGAGTATTTGACATGTTACAATATCATTTGTAAATTTTTCTAGGAACCACAGTAGTCTTATCTATATGTTTATACAGAACTTAAAACAATTCCTTCAAAATATATCCCTTAATTTCTAAAATGACTTAAAATTTTCATTTATTTAAATAAAAGTATTCATAACTACAACTCAATTTTCTAATCACCTGATTGTAAATTTACGGATAATAGCTTCAGGATATACATGAGACTTTAAAGATTTATATACAATGTATATTAAAGAAGAATGTAGTATTCATATTATTATTTTCATGTAAGAAACAAAATTTTATATCTGAATGTTTAGAGACTGAAGAAATATTTACTTATACTCTAGAGTATTTAATTGCATATTTTATTTAGTTATTAAATGCTATTAACAAGAAAAATTGATAAATTAAAAAGATACAATACTTATAATTTCATAGTTAATGAAATGAAAATTAAATCACATCGATAAATAATGATAACTTTGCTAAAATTTTTAAAAAACTCTAATATAAGGGGAGTTACAAATACAAACACTCCTTTCTTTATTGAGAATAGAATCATCTTTACATACCTTTCACCAAGCCAGGCACTACACATACTACTCCAGGATCAAGTTAGTGAGTCTGTCTGATTTTTCTCAGTGTTATTTACCTGTCCAGCCACCAAATCTACTCTACAAGTCTGAGCTTGGACCAGAACATAACTTCAACACCAGTTCAGGCCCCTGTATACAGCTGGATTCTTTCTATCTAAGTCTAGGCACAACCTGACAATCACATCTTTTATCTCCCAAACTACTCTGTCAGGATAGACATAGGAATAACAAAAGAACCCACCTACCCAGTGTAAGGACATAAAAAAAATTAAAAGCTTTTCTTGGTCAGAAGCTGCTTAAGACACTGGCTTTGAGCTCTTTGCAACAAAACAAGAGTTAGCTGGAAAAACGAACCATTTCTGACAGCTAGCCACCTAGCTTTGTGATCTAGACAGGAGCAGAAATAACTGCTTGGGGAGAGGGTTGGAGAGTTATGCACAGAAGCAGAAGTAGCCGCTTAAAAAGGAAGAGGAAAAATAGAAGTAGTTCATACTTTGTATCTAGCAAAACCAACCCTCTTGACCCTGAATAAACCCAGCTTGCAGTTTTTGCCTGTAAATATCAACCCCAAGAGAACTGGAGCTCTCCTTACTGTGCTGTGTCATTTGTAGTGAACTGCTCCCAGCTAGTTTGCAAAAGAAATAAACCTTGCTTTTGCATTCTGGACTTGACTGGGATCCGGTACTCTCTCTGGGAGGTCTCAACTTGGGCACAGCACCCATATCTTATTGCAAAAGATCCAAACAGTGATAAAGATCAAGCCAGCACCCCCACTTCACACTACAGGGTTCCGTTTGTCTTACATAAATGTCTGTCAATGAGAATTACATAGGTGAGCTCCAGACAGAATTTAGAAGAAGAAGCATAAAATTAAACAAGTAATGCAAGGTTTTTAAAATAATACTCAAAAGCTTGGCTTAGTTAACTTTAAATGACAGAATTGAAAAAGAACAAATGTCTGAGTGATGCCCACGGGAGTACAAGTATAAGGATGATGCAGTGAATGCACTCGGGGATTTGAAAATAGAATTTAATAAAGAGATAGACACATTAAAGAGAACTCAAGCTAAAATGACTGTAGAACTGGAAAAATCTAAGAACAGTACTATAAAAATTAAAGGCAAGATAGAATGAATCAAGCAGAGAGTAAAATACTGGGAGTCAGAGAAGGAGAGCGTTAGATGAAACAAGCAAAGATTAAGGTAAGTGATATTCAGTGAAAATAAACAGTAGAGATAAAAGTACTATGGAACTGAGAAGATAATCTATTTCATAAAAATAAATGAAAGATTTATAAAATGAGAGACTAATGTATAAAACATATTAGGAGCTCAATTCGACATAAAATCACAACTTCAAGATTGAAAATGAAGTTGTGTTGAATCGAAGTCTGTGACTGCACTTTGGTGGTTTGCTTGCTGGGATATTTCTCTAGTGGATTATCACTGACTTTCTGCACAATAAACATAATAGTGTCTGTGGTCCCCATGGGACAAAAAGAAAGAAAATGGAGTTGTGTTTTAAAGGTATGAATTCAAGTGAATAATAGATGTTAGATGCTCAGCATTTCTCAGCAGAAGGACATTAGAGAACTATACATCAATCACAAATGAAATTAAAGTTATATGGCAACTATCACTAAAAAGACAAAAGATATTTTGTATTGATAAGGCTACTGAGAAAAAAAGTACTTGTGTGCACTGAAAGTGTAATGAACAAATGCAAAGAAAATTGAAACTGTTATAAATATTTGACATGAAATTTGTATATGGCACAGTTGAAACACTAAGTATTGTATAAGGAGACTTATGAATGTGTTAGAGGACTTATTTCACATTGGATAAATGAACACGTGACTTGAAAAGTTTAGACTCTGGAACTTTATCATTTCTCCATGCATCTTGATAACTGAGACTTTTGCTTGGCTACATTCTTGCAAACACTGAGCAAACCTTGACTCAAATAAAACCTGTGATTTCTGTTGTTCATATGACCACTTGACTCTGCGTTTGGCTTATCAGTCACTTCACTTACTAAACAAACCCTGGTTGGTAAATTAAACATGCTTGCAATGACTACATGTTTCAGACCATTTTCATCTAATAAACTATTTTTTAATGGAAATGTGAAAACTCCTTGGATCCCATCCCTGTCGCTAGTACCAGCAATAAGGGGGAGAAGAATACATTATCTCTTTGTTCCTTTCCTTTATCATTGTCAGTCAATACCAGATCAGGCTTGCTCATAGCAGTATGGGAGGGCATGTAAGGATGTGAAAAGGTACAGCCTTTGTACTAACGCCATTATGTACAAACTTCAGGCACAAATTCAAACTTCAGGAACTGATTTATTTAGACTTACTGTTTCCAGGCTTTTCTGGTTACACTTTGGAGGCCACTTGAAGGCATGGACATTTTCACTTCTGTAGAGAAGTTTATTTCTGCAGTAGATGGTGTCTAACACTTAGACACACAGCTGGTCAAATTGCAGTGAATAAATGACTATGGAACAGTCAGCTCTCATTAGAACATCCATCCTTCCCTCTTCAAAGATTCAGGGATCATTACAGAAGAGGAAGCAGAAAGACTTTCAAAGTCAGAGGCTGTAGATGATTACAAGCAAACTATGTCTAACACATGCAAAAGATCATCTTCCATAGTATCAATTAATAACTAGGCTGCAAAATGAATTGAGTAAAAATAGAAAGTAATGTTTAATGGGTATGCCATAACATATGGATCTGGAAGGAAATGGACATGATCATAATAAAAGGTGTGAAATTTTCATAGAATTATTAAAAGTCTTAAACAAATAAATCCCTGATATAGGTAGTGAATTTTTGGTAAAGTAGAACTCTTGTGACCTCAACATACACAGATTCTAAGTATATTGCCTTGAGAAAAAAATTCTATAACAGAGTCTTTTTAAAATATTTACTTTTTTTTGATTATTTTTTTTATTGATAAAAGAATAAAGGAAAAAAAAAACAAATTTCCACCTCCTCCCAGCCTCCCCTTTCCCTCCCCCTCCTCCCACTCTTCTCCCCCTCCTCCCACCCCTCTCCCCTTCCCCCCACTCCTCTCCCCCTCCCTCTCCAGTCCAAAGAGCAGTCAGGGTTCCCTGCCCTGTGGTAAGTCCTAGGTCCTCCCCCCTCCGTCCATATCTAGGAAGGTGAACATCCAAACTGGCTAGGCTCCCACCAAGCCAGCAGATTGCGTAGGATCAAAACTGCGTGCCATTGTCCTTGGCGTCTCATCAGCCCTCATTGTTCGTCATGATCAGAGAGTTCAATTTTATCCCATGCTTTTTTTGGTAATAGTTCAGCTGGCCTTGGTGAGCTCCCAGTAGATCAGCTCCACTGTCTCAGTGGGTGGGTGCACCCCTCGTGTTCCCGACTTCTTTGCTCATGTTCTCCCTCCTTCTGCTCGTCATTGGGACCTTGGGAGCTCAGTCCAGTGCTCCAGTGTGGGTCTCTGTCTCTATCTCCATCCATCACCAGATGAAAGTTCTAAGATGATATGCAAGATATTCGTCAGTATTGCGCTAGGATGGGGTCATTTCAGGTTCCCTATCCTCAGCTGCCCAAGGAACTAACTGGGGACCTCAGCTTGGGCACCTGGGAGCCCCTCTAGGGTCAATTCTCCTGCCCACCCTAAAGTGAGTCCCTTAACTAAGAATTGTGGTTCCGTGCTTCCCTATCCAACCTTCCTTTATCCCGATCCTCCTATTTCCCCAAGTCCCCCCTCCTTCCCTTCTACCTTTTCTCTCCCCATCTCCCCTTACCCCCTTCCCACCCCACCCCCAAGATCCCACTTTTCTCCCTGGCAATTTTGTCTACTTCCCTTATCCAAGAGGATAACGATATGTTTTTCCTTGTGTTCACCTTCTTACTTAGCTTCTTTAGGTTCGCCAATTGTAGATTCTGTGACCCCTATTTATGGCTAGGAACCAATTATGAGTGAGTACATCCCATGTTCTTCTTTTTGGGTCTGGGATACCTCACTCAGGATAGTGTTTTCTATTTCCATCCATTTGCATGCAAAATTCGAGAAGTCATTGTTTTTTACCGCAGCGTAGTACTCTAGTGTGTATATATTCCATACTTTCTTCATCCATTCTTCCATTGAAGGGCATCTAGGTTGTTTCCAGGTTCTGGCTATTACAAATAATACTGCTATGAACATAGTTGAACAAATGCTTTTGACATGTGATAGAGCATCTCTTGGGTAAATTCCCAAGAGTGGTATTGCTGGGTCCAGGGGTAGGTTGATCCCGAATTTCCTGAGAAACCGAAACACTGACTTCCACAGTGGTTGCACAAGATTGCATTCCCACCAGCAATGGATGAGGGTACCCCTTCCTCCACAGCCTCTCCAGCAAAGGCTATCCTTGGTGTTTTTGACTTTAGCCATTCTGACAGGTGTAAGATGATATCTCAAAGTTGTTTTGATTTGCATTTCCCTGATTGCTAAGGAAGTTGAGCACGACCTTAAGTATCTTTTGGCCATTTGAAGTTCTTCTGTTGAGAATTCTCTGTTCAGTTCAGTGCCCCATTTTTTAATTGGGTTAATTAGCATTTTAAAGTCTAGTTTCTTGAGTTCTCTATATATTTTGGAGATCAGACCTTTGTCTGTTGCGGGGTTGGTGAAGATCTTCTCCCAGTCAGTAGGTTGCCTTTGTGTCTTAGTGACAGTGTCCTTTGCTTTACAGAAGCTTCTCAGTTTTAGTAGGTCCCATTTATTCAATGTTGCCCTTAATGCCTGTGCTTCTGGGGTTATACCTAAGAAGCGATCACCTGTGCCCATCTGTTGTAGGGTATTTCCCACTTTCTCTTCTATCAGGTTCAGTGTTTTCGGGCTGATAATGAGGTCTTTAATCCATTTGGACTTGAGTTTTGTGCACGGTGATAGATATGGGTCTATTTTCATTCTTCTACAGGTTGACATCCAGTTGTGCCAGCACCATTTGTTGAAGATGCTTTCTTTCTTCCATTGTATACTTTTAGCTCCTTTATCGAAAATGAGGTGTTCATAGGTTTGTGGGGTAAAATCCGGGTCTTCTATACGATTCCATTGGTCGACTTCTCTGTTTTTATGCCAGTACCACCCTGTTTTCATTACTGTAGCTCTGTAATAGAGTTTGAAGTCAGGGATGGTAATGCCTCCAGAAGATCCTTTTTTGTATAAGATTGTTTTGGCTATCCTGGGTTTTTTGTTTTTCCATATAAAGTTGATTATTGTCCTCTCCAGATCTGTGAAGAATTTTGATGGGATCTTGATGGGGATTGCATTGAATCTATAAATTGCCTTAGGTAGAATTGCCATTTTTACTATGTTGATCCTCCCAATCCAAGAGCAAGGGATGTCCATCCATTTTTTGGTATCCTCATCAATTTCTTTCTTCAATGCCTTAAAGTTCTTGTCAAATAGATCTTTCACTTCCTTGGTTAGATTTACCCCAAGATATTTTATGCTGTTTGTGGCTATCGTGAATGGAGAAGCTTCTCTGATTTCCCTCTCTGCTTCCATATCCTTTGTGTATAAGAGGGCGACTGATTTTTTGGAGTTGATATTGTATCCTGCCACATTACTAAACGTGTTTATCAGCTGTAAAAGTTCTTTGGTGGAGTTTTGGGGATCGCTTATGTACACTATCATATCATCTGCGAATAACGAAAGTTTAACTTCTTCCTTTCCAATTCGAATCCCCTTGATCCCATTGTGCTGTCTTATTGCTATTGCTAGAACTTCCAGCACTATATTGAAGAGGTATGGCGAAAGTGGACAGCCTTGTCGTGTTCCTGAGTTAAGCGGGATGGCTTTGAGTTTCTCTCCGTTTAATTTGATGTTAGCTGTCGGCTTGCTGTATATAGCTTTTATTATATTTAGGTATGACCCTTGTATCCCTAATCTCTCCAAGACTTTTAACATAAATGGATGTTGAATTTTGTCGAATGCTTTTTCAGCATCTAATGAAATGATCATATGGTTTTTTTCTTTCAGTTTATTTATATGCTGGATTACATTGATAGATTTTCGTATGTTGAACCAGCCCTGCATCTCAGGAATGAAGCCTACTTGATCATAATGGATAATTTTTCTAATATGTTCTTGGATTCGGTTTGCCAGTATTTTGTTGAGGATTTTTGCATCGATATTCATGAGTGAGATCGGCCTGTAATTCTCTTTCCTGGTTGAGTCTTTGTGTGGTTTTGGTATCAGAGTAACTATAGCTTCATAAAAGGAATTTGGTAATGACCCTTCTGTTTCTATATTGTGAAATACATTAAGGAGTATAGGTATTAGGTCTTCTTGGAAGTTCTGGTAGAATTCCACATTGAAACCATCTGGTCCTGGGCTTTTTTTGGTAGGGAGGTTTTTGATAACCTCTTCTAATTCTTCGCGACTAACAGGTCTATTTAGATTGTTCACCTGGTCCTGATTTAACTTTGGTAAATGATATTTATCTAAGAAAGTATCCATTTCCTTTACATTTTCCAGTTTTGTGGCGTATAGGCTTTTGTAGTAAGATCTAATGATTCTCTGAATTTCCTCTGTGTCTGTGGTTATGTCCCCCTTTTCATTTCTGATCTTATTAATTTGCAAATTCTCTCTCTGCTGTTTGATTAGTTTGGATAGGGGTTTGTCAATCTTGTTGATTTTCTCCAGGAACCAGCTTTTTGTTTCATTGATTCTTTGGATTGTTCTCTGTGTTTCTATTTTATTGATTTCAGCCCTCAGTTTGATTATTTCCAGTCTCCTACTCCTCCTAGGTGAGTCTGCTTCTTTTTTTTCTAGAGCTTTCAGGTGGGCTGTTAAGTCTCCAATGTGAGCTTTCTCTGTTTTCTTTAAGTGGGCACTTAGTGCTATGAACTTTCCTCTTAGGACTGCTTTCATAGTGTCCCATAAGTTTGAGTATGTTGTTTCTTTATTTTCATTGAATTCCAGGAAGACTTTAATTTCTTTCTTTATTTCTTCCTTAATCTAGGTGTGGTTCAGTAGTTGGCTGTTCAGTTTCCATGACTTTGTGGGCTTTCCGGGGGTAGCCTTGTTGTTGAATTCTAACTTTAATCCATGGTGATCTGATAAGACACAGGTGGTTAGTAATACTTTTTTGTAACTGTGGATGTTTGCTTTGTTACCGACTATGTGGTCGATTTTCGAGAAGGTTCCATGAGCTGCAGAGAAGAAGGTGTATTCTTTCCTATTTGGGTGGAATGTTCTATAGATGTCTGTTAAGTCCAATTGTTTCATTACCTCCATTAGTTGTCTTATTTCTCTGTTAGGTTTCTGTGTGATTGACCTGTCCATTGGTGAGAGAGGAGTGTTGAAATCTCCTACTATTAGTGTGTGCGGTTTGATGGCTGCCTTGAATTTTAGCAATGTTTCTTTTATGTACGTGGGTGCTTTTATATTGGGGGCATAGATGTTCAGGATTGAGACTTCATCCTGATGAACTGTTCCTGTTATGAATATAAAATGCCCCTCTCCATCTCTTCTGATTGATTTAAGTTTGAAGTCAACTTTGTTAGAGATTAGTATGGCCACACCTGCTTGTTTCTTAGGTCCATTTGCTTGATAGGCCTTTTCCCAACCCTTTACTCTGAGTAGGTGCCTGTCTTTGTGGTTGAGGTGTGTTTCTTGTAAACAGCAGAACGTTGGATCCTGTTTTCTTATCCAATCTCTTAGCCTGTGCCTTTTTATAGGTGAGTTGAGACCATTGACATTAAGTGATATTAATGACCAGTGGTTGTTAACTCCGGTCATTTTTTTTTTAGTCGTAGAGTTTGTGTGTATCCCTTCTTTGGTTTGTGTTGATGAAGGGTCTCTAGATGTCTGAGTTATTGTGGTCATTATTGGATTCCTTGGTTAGTGATTTTCCTTCTATTACTTTCTGTAAGGCTGGATTTGTGGCTGCATATTGTTTGAATTTGTTTTTATCCTGGAAAATTTTATTTTCTCCATTTATAGTGAACGAAAGCTTGGCTGGGTATAGTAATCTGGGCTTGCATCCATGGTCTCTCAGTTTCTGCAGTACATCTATCCAGGACCTTCTGGCTTTCATGGTTTCCATGGAAAAGTCAGGTGTAAGTCTGATAGGTTTACCTTTGTAAGTAATTTGGCCTTTTTCCTTTGCTGCTCTTAATATTTTTTCCTTATTCTGAATGCTTTGTGTTTTGATAATTATATAGCGAGGGGATGTTTTTTTTTGATCCAGCCTATTCGGTGTTCTGTATGCTTCTTGCACCTTCATAGGTATATCTTTCTTTAGGTTGGGAAAGTTTTCTTCTATAATTTTATTAAATATATTTTCTGGACCATTGAGCTGCACTTCTTCTCCTTCTTCTACTCCTATTATTCTTAGGTTTGGTCTTTTTATTGTGTCCCATATTTCCTGAATGTTTTGTGATGAGAGTTTGTTGGACTTGCTGTTTTCTTTGATCATAGTGTTTATTTTCTCTATGGTATCTTCAGAATCTGAGAGTCTTTCTTCTATCTCTTGTATTCTGCTGGTTATGCTTGTTTCTGTAGTCTCTATTTGTTTACCTAGATTTTCCATGTCCAGCCGGCCCTCTGTTTGTGTTTTCTTCTTTGCCTCTATTTCAGTTTTCAAGTCTTGAACTGTTTCCATTATCTGTTTGATTGTTTTTCCTTGGTTTTCTAGGGTATCATTCACTGATTTATTCAATTCTTCAAACTTTCTGTTATATTTCTCATCCATTTCTATAAGGGCGTTTTTTACATGCTGTTTAAGGGCGTCAATCACTTTCATGAAGTCAAACTTTTCTCCTTCTTGATTAAGGTGTTCATGTCCTTCCATTGTGAGGTCGCTGGATTCTGGTGGCTTCATGTTGCTTTTCAGTTTGTTGGGCGAATTCTTGCCTTGGCGTCTGCCCATCTCTTCTTCCAAATACTCCCTTATGGGTCTTCTTTTACCAGATCAGGTCTCCTTGCCTACCCAACGCGGTCTCCCCAATGTTGGCTCTCCTGGCACCAAGGGATCAGGTCTCCGTGCCCAACCCTGGCTTGTCCCAACGCTGGTTCTCCCCAATGCTGGTTCTCCTGGGGCCGAGAGATCAGGCCTCCGTGCTGGTTGGGCAGCTCGCAAACAAAGTGCCTACTCTCCTTGGTGCAGGCAGGCCATAGACACAAAGGCAGTGGAGCCCGCCCGGGCGCCCCGAGGACTGGGATCTGGACGGAAGCTGGGTGGGCCAGGAAGAAAGAGGCAGTAACCAGGGAATAGAGGTCCTGCAGAGAGCCCAAGAAAGACAGGAGGCCAAGGGACCCCCGAGATCCCCGTCCCTGGCTGGCGCCGTGGGCCAGAAACTCACCCCAATGCTGGTTCTCCTGGGGCCGAGAGATCAGGCCTCCGTGCTGGTTGGGCAGCTAGCAAACAAAGCGCCTACTCTCCTTGGTGCAGGCAGGCCACAGAAACAAAGGCAGTGGGGCCCCCCCGGGCGCCCCGAGGACTGGGATCCAGCTCCCAATGCCACCAAATATTTACTTTTTAATTAAAAGCTTTTTATGCATTTTGACCATATTCTTTCCCTTTTTCCTACTCTTTCCAGATCCTGCCCATATTCTTAGCCACCCAGCTTCATGCTAGCTCTCATTCTTTCTCTGTGTCTCTCCAACAAAACAAAAACATTATAAAAAGTCTCATATGTTTTAAAACATGTTACTGGATATAAGCTTGTACTTGATTTCTGTATTTTATAAGGGAGGATTTAGCTGAGAGAAATAGGCAATCTTAGAGATAGTTTAAATAGTACAGTAAAAACTACGGCATGTTCTGATAAGACACCAGGGAAGGCTATTCTAAAGTGGTTTGGTGCAGAGTGCCCCCATTCATGGAACTTGAGAGTTTTATGATGTGGATGAGGTAGCTATTCACTGGAAGAAAATTAATCTTCCCTTTGAAGTCATAACTAGATCTGGATTTTATAGCTTTTGCCCACGGTCTTTTGGAAAACTTACAGGAGCAGTCATAACTATAGTGAGTCATATTATAATGAATCTATTCCTTATAATGAAGCAGAAAGAGACTTAGTTAGTGTGCTTGTGTGGCATTTGGGAGCATTCTTTGGCATATCAGCTTCTATTATGTGGAGGAACATCTAACAATAGATTCCTGGATGTTTAAACACAAAAGAACATTTTGACCTGTCAAGATATACAGATACCGATATACAGCTTCACCTTCTATGGATCACTCATTTCTAAAGACTTGTCTAGCGTGTCTTACAAGGCTATTCTATTGACTGATTATCCGCAGTGTCTCACAGGCTGATGAGCCTTCAGAATGTGCTCCGTGTCAAAGTGCCTGCTGTGGCAAAAGCTTTGACATCCAGAAGAGAACAACTTCTGTTCACATGCAAATAAAACACTTATGCTCATCTTCTCTCTACCCTGCTTCCATATGTTGTTTTCTGAAAGAAGATAAGCCAGGAGTCTGGCATCCTTCCCTAGATGGAGAAAATTGGATTTGCTGTGAGATTAAAGGTTAATGTGGGAAAGGACAGAACCCTATCACATCTGACTGTGAGTAGCAATCACTAAGATGAGCTTAATCATAAATAAAAGTTAGGAGAAAGCACTAGTATATGCAGGCATCATCAAAAGGTAAAAGGGAGAGATTGCTTATACCGGACACAACATAGAAGTTAGGTAACAGTGGTCATTTTCTTAATCATGTTCTGGGGAAATCAAATCTTTCCAGGCATCTGCCACAGTGGTGAGATTTTAGGTTTTTTTTTTTTTTTTTTTTTTTTTTTTTTTTTTTTTTTTTTTTTTTTTTTGTCTCTACAAGTCCCTGTTAGGTTCCTGTTTTACTTTGTTGTGTGATTCATCTCTCTCAGGTATTCTAAATTGAAGCCATTCATTGGCTCCCTACTCATTTCCAGTCTAGTTTTAAATAAGATTTTATATCTCCCATTCTTTATGGCTGGTCACTTGAAATGGAGTCCTCTGTAGATTTTACTCAGATGTCAGATATATTTGATGGTGTTTATCAGTTGTTTACCAATATTTTTTCTCTGTTTGCAGCATACATGACACGGCATTGTCTAATTTTTCTTCCCTAGCCTTTACTCTCATAAAATTTGACTGTATATATAACCTTTAGTTATGCATTCTTTGAAGAAATTGTAAAGTAGTCCATTTATGTCATTTTATGAACCTTCTCTGCGGTTGGTTTAATTTAAACCATATATTAATGACTTCCACTACCATCCTTCAGCTCCAGCCTCACTATTAATTTTTATTTGATAAGTTTACTTGTAAATAAATCAGATAGGTCTTTTCGTGCTTTAAAATCATGATAGCCAAGGATACATTCGACATCTATTGTCATAAGTCTATTGAACTTTGGATAAAAGATGCCTAAGTACTGACAAGAACTGATCACAGTTACACTGCAGGATTAACTGGACTCTATCCTAAAATTTTTCTCTTAGTCTCATTTCAATCAATTTTCAGATGCTTTTCTTAGTCTTTCCTGAACTCTCTTTCTTTTCTTTTTTGATCTTATTTTACACAATAATTTTATTTTGATGGTTATATTGGATTTGGATTATAAATATCCACTTCTTTCCTTAACTCGATCTATCAATCAATTATCTAGCTAGCTAGCTGCCATCTATGTTTCTCATTAAAATGGATGCTTATCTAGAATATATTCTTTGACACTTCTGTAATACAGAACTTGGCACAGAACCTGCAACCAGATAGAATATAATCTATTGTTATTATCCTCCCTAAATCTATTTTTACTATGGTTGTCTAAAATACTTCTCCTTTTATACCTTTTCAAAATAATTTCAGTGGATATTGATGTAGATGTAAAATCTTTGTAAAATAAAAACAGTGATACACAAATATTTCCTGTTCCTAATATTCTCTTTCTTCTTTAGGATAAGGAATAATGTATCATCTTGACAAATAAATTACTGTATTTAATTTAAGGATGATATTAACATTGATCTTTAACTATATTGGATAAGATATTTATAAACATATTGAGATGATTAGAAATTTTTCATTATATAAAAAGCTTTCAATCAATTGTCAATTTGGGTATTTTTAATTCAATTCCTGCTATATAATATGCTTTCTCTTTTTTAATAATTAACTAAATACTAATGTTTTCTTATAAACTGTTTCTATTTTCAGTTTCGTGTGTGTGTGTGTGTGAGAGAGAGAGAGAAGAGAGAGAGAGAGAGAGAGAGAGAGAGAGAGAGAGAGAGAGAGAGAGAGAGAACTGATGCTAACAGGAACAACCACGTCCTATTTAGAAGTTAACATTTCACAACTTTCTTCCCCTCCTCCCAATTCTCCAGGTCTGATAATCTTACCATCTTTTCTGCAAAGTTCCTGAGCTTTAGATGACCCATTTTCAGCTGTGTACTCAGGGTTATTTATACTTAAAGTTAACTGCAGTCAGCAATATTTCCAAGCATTACTCTCAATTGACCTCTATCCTCTGGAGAAAAAAAAAAAAAAACTTCTTTGACAAAAGTTGAGATCAGCACACACACACACATGCATCTATCCTCACTGGCACCTTTCTATGTTCCTGGAATCTGCATAGAAGCACACAGAACAAAAGGTTCAAAGCTAAGATCCCCAAGAGAGAGTGTGGGTGTGGAACTTTTTGGACCCATGTGACCTCAGTCTTCATAGGTTTATTTTTCAGTTCTAGCTATCAAATCCTACTTTCTGGGAAATGTATGAGTTTGTTGTTCACATAGACTACTGCCCTCCACAGTGCTCCAATATTCTTTCTCATTTCAACCCAGCTCCCACAGGCCTTTTATCTGTTTTCTCATAATCAGTTTAGCATCTGACAATACCGACTTCCTCTGGATATACTATTTTCTTCTTGAATTACTTTTTTTTCTCTTCTGCTCCAGATACTCACACTATTTCTTTTTTGTCCTGAGGTAGAGGAAAATGTATTGCCATTGACGTATCTATCTAGTCAATGAACATAAATGAAACATTGCCTATGTATCACATTTTTACTAATGACAGCAAATTGTTTCGGAGAAACATCACTTTTATACAGAAGATAATTATTTAAAATAAAGAGAAAAGGGTATTTTTCCTATCATGGAGAATCATAGTAAGGAAAATGAATAGCAGGCTTTACTAATCAGGATTGCTTCTTAGTCTTTTGGCTAAGACCAAGTGTAATAATCAAAGATGAATTGTTCATGCTTTTTTAATCAAAATGACATTAAAGAAATTAGATCAATAAAAACTAGGAGTTTTCTTATATAACATTTATTCCCAAAAATGCAAGGGATAAATAAATTTGGCTGTGAGTCATTGCTAGAATGTCAAAAATTATAAATCTGATTTGAATAGCTTTATATTTAAAAATATTTTTGGTATTTTCTATATTCATAATTTATATATTAATATCACAGTTGTGTAATTAATATAATCTATGAGCCTTAACTTACTGGGTAATAAATCAGTATTATCTAGGCACTATTATATATGTATTTGTATATATATATTCTATATAGTCATCTAGTTCACTATACACTCAGTTTGAGTGCAATAGTCAGCTGTAGCACAAAGCTCTCATCACAATTTTTGTGATATTTCATACTGATAGGATGTCTCCTGTCACTCAGAATGATCTTGAACCATCTTTTGAAATCTGATGCCTATGAAAAAAGAACTTCATGACAGGTTTCTCAAATTTAAAACAACAGTTTCTTTCCCACATGCCTGTTTTATTGATGCCTGTCATCGGGGAATGGGAATTGTCTGCAATATAATCTAGATAAAAATGAAAGGTGTTGCAAAGTAACGAAACATTGTTACTTTGCTAGAGAAAGTACACCAAAGTAAGATATATTTCCTCTAGATGCAAATACTAAATGGATGAACCCTTCCATTTCTGGAACATCATAGTATCCTTATCCCCTTTAATAATCCCACAAATTCTACGGTCCTTCTCCCTATTGTCCATGTTGGACTGTGGATAATATTAGACTCTATCTTAGTTTCATCACATATATCACTGAGACAGCAATCATGCTCCCCTAACACAACTGTAGTCAGAATTGTCAAGGTGAAAAAAATAGTATTTTTACATCAAAAGAGAGACAGTTCGTTCTGGGATCAAATAAAAATGACCAAGTCTCAGCGACAGTTTTCTACAGGACTATGTAACACAATGTGCTAACAAGCTCTGGAAGCTTTTTTACAGCAAGAGAACAAAGAAGCTCATAAGTTGACACATTTTTCAAACACTTTGGTAGGTATGTCAGGTAGATGGGTTTTAGGAAAGCTGAGAAAGCTCTGCTACAGGCTGCAGCCATTTACTTTTTGCCTCCTAAATTAATATATCTAAAAGGATTTGCATATAATATCATAAGAAAGATGGGCAAAGAATGACTCTTAAGGAGCCTACAGCAAGTCCAACGTAATGGTTCAATATTCAAATTTTCTTCTGCTATGCAAGTCATTCTTTATTTTTTTAATTTTTTATTGAGAAAAAGAAAAAAAAATTTCTGCCTACTCCTAGCCTCCCATTTCCTTCCCCCTCTTCCCACCCTTCTCCCATTCCCCCCACTCCTCTCCCCCTCCCTCTCCAGTCCAAAGAGCAGTCAGGGTTCCCTGCCCTGTGGAAAGTTCAAGGTCCTCCCCCCTCCATCCTGGTCTAGGAAGGTGAACATCCAAACTGGCTAGGCTCCCACAAAGCCAGAACATGAAGTAGGATCAAAACCCCGTGCCATTGTCCTTGGCTTCTCATCAGCCCTCATTGTTCGCCATGTTCAGAGAGTCCGGTTTTATCCCATGCTTTTTCAGTCACAGTCCAGCTGGCCTTGGTGAGCTCCCAATAGATCAGCCCCACTGTCTCAGTGGGTGGGTGCACCCCTCGTTGTCCTGACTTCCTTGCTCATGTTCTCCCTCCTTCTGCTCCTAATTGGGACCTTGGGAGCTCAGTCCAGTGCTCCAGAGTGGGTCTATGTCTATCTCCATCCATCACCAGATGAAGGTTCTATAGTGATATGCAAGATATTCGTCAGTATTGCTATAGGATAGAGTCATTTCAGGTTCCCTATCCTCAGCTGCCCAAGGAACTAACTGGGGACATCGCCTTCAGCTCCTGGGAGCCACTCTAGGTTCAAGACACTTGCCAACCCTAAGATGGCTCCCATAACTAAGATTTGTGCTTCCGTGCTCCCCTATCCAACCTTCCTTTAACCCAACCATCCTGTTTCCCCATGTTCCCCCTCCTCCCCTTCTCACTTTTCTTTCCCCATCTCCCCTTACCCCCATCCCACCCCACCCCCTTTGTCTGTTGCGTGGTTGGTGAAGATCTTCTCCCAGTCAGTAGGTTGCCTTTTTGTCTTAGTGACAGTGTCCTTTGCTTTACAGAAGCTTCTCATTTTTAGTAGGTCCCATTTATTCAATGTTGCCCTTAATGTCTGTGCTGCTGGGGTTATACATAGGAAGCGATCTCCTGTGCCCATCTGCTGTAGGGTACTTCCCACTTTCTCTTCTCTCAGGTTCAGTGTGTTCGGACTGATATTGAGGTCTTTGATCCATTTGGACTTGAGTATTGTGCATGGTGATAGATATGGGTCTATTTTCATTCTTCTACAGGTTGATATCCAGTTGTGCCAGCACCATTTGTTGAAGACGCTTTCTTTCTTCCATTGTATACTTTTAGCTCCTTTATGGAAAATAAGGTGTTCATAGGTTTGTGGGTTAACATTCGGGTCTTCTATTCGATTCCACTGGTCTACTTCTCTGTTTTTATGCCAGTACCACACTGTTTTCATTACTGTAGCTCTGTAATAGAGTTTGAAGTCAGGGATGGTAATGCCTCCAGAAGATCCTTTTTTGTATAAGATTGTTTTGGCTATCCTGGTTTTTTTTGTTTTTCCATAGAAAGTTGATTATTGTCCTCTCAAGATCTGTGAAGAATTTTGATGGGATCTTGATGGGGATTGCATTGAATCTATAAATTGCCTTTGGTAGAATTGCCATTTTTACTATGTTGATCCTCCCAATCCAAGAGCAAGGGAGATCCTTCCATTTTCTGGTATCCTCTTCAATTTCTTTCTTCAATGCCTTAAAGTTCTTGTCAAATAGATCTTTCACTTCCTTGGTTAGAGTTACCCCAAGATATTTTATGCTGTTTGTGGCTATCGTGAATGGAGAAGCTTCTCTGATTTCCCTCTCTGCTTCCATATCCTTTGTGTATAAGAGGGCGACTGATTTTTTTTGGAGTTGATATTGTATCCTGCCACATTACTAAACGTGTTTATCAGCTGTAAAAGTTCTTTGGTGGAGTTTTGGGGGTCGCTTATGTACACTATCATATCATCTGCAAATAATGAAAGTTTGACTTCTTTCTTTCCAATTCGAATCCCCTTGATCCCATTATGTTGTCTTATTGCTATTCCTAGAACTTCAAACACTATATTAAAGAGGTATGGTGAGAGTGGACAGCCTTGTCGTGTTCCTGATTTTAGTGGGATGGCTTTGAGTTTCTCTCCGTTTTATTTGATGTTAGCTGTCGGCTTGCTCTAAATAGCTTTTATTATATTTAGGTATGACCCTTGTATCCCTAATCTCTCCAAGACTTTTATCATAAAGGGATGTTGAATTTTGTCAAATGCTTTTTCAGCATCTAATGAAATGCTCATATGGTTTTTTTTCTTTCAGTTTATTTATATGATGGATTATATTGATAGATTTTCGTATGTTGAACCAGCCCTGCATCTCTGGGATGAAGCCTACTTAATCATAATGGATAATTTTTCTAATATGTTCTTGGATTCGGTTTGCCAGTATTTTGTTGAGGATTTTTGCATCGATGTTCATGAGTGAGATTGGCCTGTAATTGTCTTTCTTGGTTGAGGCTTTGTGTGGTCTGGGTATCAGAGTAACTGTGCTTCATAAAAGGAATTTGGCAATGCCTCTTCTGTTTCTATATTGTGAAATACATTAAGGAGTATAGGTATTAGGTCTTCTTGGAAGTTCTGGTAGAATTCTGCATTGAAACCATCTGGTCCTGGGCTTTTTTTTGGTAGGTAGGTTTTTGTTAACAGCTTCTAATTCTTTGCGACTAACAGGTCTGTTTAGATTGTTCACCTGGTCCTGGTTTAACTTTGGTATATGGTATTTATCTAAAAAAGTGTCCATTTCTTTTACATTTTCCAGTTTTGTGGCATACAGGCTTTTGTAGTAAGATCTAATGATTCTCTGAATTTCCTCTGTGTCTGTGGTTATGTCCCCCTTTTCATTTCTGATCTTATTAATTTGCAAATTCTCTCTCTACCGTTTGATTAGTTTGGATAGGGGTTTATCAATCTTGTTGATTTTCTCCAGGAACCAGGTTTTTTGTTTCATTGATTCTTTGGATTGTTTTCTGTGTTTCTATTTTGTTGATTTCAGCCCTCAGTTTGATTATTTCCAGTCTTCTTAATCCTCCTAGGTGAGTCTGCTTCTTTTTTTTTCTAGAGTTTTCAGGTGGGCTGTTAAGTCTCCAATGTGTGCTTTCTCTGTTTTTTTTAAGTGGGCACTTAGTGCTATGAACTTTCCTCTTAGGACTGCTTTCATAGTGTCCCATAAGTTTGAGTATGTTGTTTCTTTATTTTCATTGAATTCCAGGAAGACTTTAATTTCTTTCTTTATTTCTTCCTTAATCTAGGTATGGTTCAGTAGTTGACTGTTCAGTTTCCATGAATTTGTAGGCTTTCTGGGGGTAGCATTGTTGTTGATTTCTAACGTTAGTCCATGGTGATCTGATAAAACACAGGTGGTTACTAATATTTTTTTGTAACTGTGGAAGTTTGCTTTGTTACCGAGTATGTGGTCAATTTTCGAGAAGGTTCCACGAGCTGCAGAGAAGAAGGTATATTCTTTTCTATTTGGGTGGAATATTCTATAGATGTCTGTTAAGTCCAATTGATTCATTACCTCCATTAGTTCTCTAATTGCTCTGTTAGGTTTCTGTCTGATTGACCTGTCCATTGGTGAGAGAGGAGTGTTGAAGACTCCTACTATTAGTGTGTGCGGTTTGATGGCTGCCTTGAGTTTTATTAATGTTTCTTTTATGTACGTGGGTGCTTTTATATTAGGGGCATAGATATTCAGGATTGAGACTTCATCCTGATGAATTGTTCCTGTTATGAGTATAAAATGTCCCTCTCCATCTCTTCTGATTGATTTAAGTTTGAAATCAACTTTTTTAGAAATTAGTATTGCCACACCTGCTTGTTTCTTATGTCCATTTCCTTGATAAGCCTTTTCCCAGCCCTTTACTCTGAGTAGGTGCCTCTCTTTGTGGTTGAGGTGTGTTTCTTGTAAATAGCAGAATGTTCTATCCTGTTTTCGTATCCAATCTCTTAGCCTGTGCATTTTTATAGGTGAGTTTAGTCCTTTCTTTGAGTTGTGCTGGTGAAGGGTTTCTAGATGTCTGAGTTATTGTGGTCATTGTTGGACTCCTTGGTTAGTGGTTTTCCTTCTATTACTTTTTGTACGGCTGGATTTGTGGGCTGGATTTGTGGCTACGTATTGTTTAAATTTGTTTTTATCCTGGAAATTTTGTTTTCTCCATTTATAGTGAATGAAAGCTTGGTTGGGTATAGTAGTCTGGGCTTGCATCCACCCAGACTACTTATTGAATATTAAAAAAAAACTTAAGCAGTGAAAGAATCAATAAGAAACAGAAAGCTGTTAAATATTTATTTTAATGAGGGTCCAAATTCTAGGACTAGTAAATAAAAAACTTGACAGCATGGGCCACTTCATTCTGGCCATAAAGTAATGAATACAAGAAAGGGGTTGTGAAATCTTCCTCCTAGATGAGCAATGCTGTGGAGGCCAGGTGTGGATGCCCAGAGAGGACATTGAAGAAGCAGAGAAGGTGAAGCCTGGATTTCCTTGGGAATCCCAAGATGCTAAATGTGCCAGAGCCAAGCAAAGCTGCAGACTGGATGTGGAACCAGGCCAAGAGAGAAGTATAAAAAGATACGTCAAAAGTTGAAAAGAGTTGGCGATCTGAAGATTATTTTCATATCAAACCTGAGGACTCAGAATTTGGAGGGTACATTGCTAGTTTTCAGTCTTGCTTTATTCCAATATTTCTTCACTATGCCCTCTTTTCTCCATTTTTCAATGGCGATGTACAGCATGGGACATTTTATGTTGGAAGTATGTGTCACATTTTTAGTTTTATAGGGATGTTACAGTCAAGAGAATTACTTGCGGGGCAACCTAGCGGGCAGGAGCTCCTTTGTTTCAATAGCCTGCCTGCAGCAAGCAAGGTAGGTGCTTTGTTTACGAGCTACCCAACCAGCACGGAGATCTGATCTCGGCACCAGGAGAGACATCACTGGAGCACCAGGAGAGCCATCACTGGGGAGTGCCATCACTGGGAAGGTACATCAGTAGGCAAGGAGACCTGATCCTGTAAAAGAAGATCATATAGTTATCCTCTTGGCTATGGGAAGTAGACAAAATTGCCGGGGAGAAAATTGGGATCTTGCGGGTAGGGTAGGATAGGGGTAAGGGGAGATAGGGAGAGAAAAGTGAGAAGGGGACGATGGGGGGAACTTGGGGAAACAGGGTGATTGGGATAAAGGAAGGTTGGATAGGGGAGCAAGGAAGCACAATTCTTAGTTAAGGGAGCCACCTTAGGGTTGGCAAGAGACTAGAACCTAGAATGGCTCCCAGGAGCCGAAGGCAATGTCCCCAGTTAGTTCCTTGGGCAGCTGAGGATAGGGAACCTGAAATGACTCTATCCTATAGCAATACTGACCAATATCTTGCATATCACCATAGAACCTTCATCTGGTGATGGATGGAGATAGAGACAGAGACCCACACTGGAGCACTGGACTGAGCTCCCAAAGTCCCAATTAGGAGCAGAAAGAGGGAGAAGATGAGCAAAGAAGTCAGGACCACGAGGGGTGCACCCACCCACTGAGACAGTGGGGCTGATCTATTGGGAGCTCACCAAGGCCAGCTGGACTGTGACTGAAAAAGCATAGGATAAAACAAGACTCTCTGAACATGGCGAACAATGAGGGCTGATGAGAAGCCAAGGACAATGGCACAATGTTTTGATCCTACTTCATGTTCTGGCTTTGTGGGAGCCTAGCCAGTTTGGATGTTCACCTTCCTAGACTTGGACGGAGGGGGGAGGACCTTGCACTTTGCACAAGGCTGGGAACCCTGACTGCTCTTTGGACTGGAGAGGGAGGGTGAGAGGAGTGGGGGAAGGGGGAGAAGGGTGAGAGGAGGGGGAGGGAAGTGGGAGGCTGGGAGGAGGCTGAAACTTTTTTCCTTTTCTCAATAAAAAAAAAAGAATACCCATAGGGAAGCATGCAGAGGAAGAGATGGGCAGGCACCAATGTAAGAATTCACCCAAAAATCTGAAAAAGAACATGAAACCACCAGAACCCAGTGACCTCACAACAGGAGGACATGAACACCTTAATCAAAAAGTAGAAAAAAATTGACTTTATGAAAGTGATTGATGCCCTTAAACAGCATGTAAAAAATGCCCTTATAGAAATGGATGAGAAGTATAACAGAAAGTTTGAAGAATTGAATAAACCAGTGAATGATACCCTAAGAAACTAAGGTAAAACAATCAACCAGATAATGGAAACAGTTCAAGACTTGAAATGGAGGCAAAGAAGAAAACACAAACAGAGGGCCGGCTGGACATGGAAAATCTAGGTAAACGAATAGAGACTACAGAAACAAGCATAACCAGCAGAATACAAGAGATAGAAGAAAGAATCTCAGATTCTGAAGATACCATAGAGAAAATAAACGCACTGATCAAAGAAAACAGCAAGTCTAACAAACGTTCATCACAAAACATTCAGGAAATCTAGGACACCAAACCTAAGAATAATAGGAGTAGAAGAAGGAGAAGAAGTGCAACTCAACGGTCCAGAAAATGTATTTAATAAAATTATAGAAGAAAACTTTCCCAACCAAACGAAATATGTACTTATGAAGGTTCAAGAAGCATACAGAACACCGAATAGGCTGGATCAAAAAAAAATCCCCTTGACATATAATAATCAAAACACAAAGCATACAGAATAAAGAAAGAATATTAAGAGCTGCAAAGGAAAAAGGCCAAGTTACTTATAAAGGTAAACCTATCAGACTTACACCTGACTTCTCTATGGAAACCATGAAAGCCAGAAGGTCCAGGATAGATGAACTGCAAAAACTAAGAGACCGTGAATTTTATTGAATTAAATATTCACTTTTGCATTTTTGAAGCTTAGCTGATTGGGGACTTGCCATGCAGTCCCTTTTCCCCTTCTTCCATTTAGCATCAGGGTTTTCTTTAAACTTTTTATCTTCTTGTGATAATGAAATAACCTCATTGTGCTCCCTGGAGCTCCTTCTCTTATCAAACTGTACATTTTTTATTTTTTCTTTCTCATCTTTATCCTTTTCATTATGTGTCTGTATAAGAGCAATCATTAATAACCACACCACACAGTCAATACTAGACTGTCTCAAAATTTCCTCTTCTAACATCATTAATCCAAACTCTTCAGTTTAGTCTCGTGCAGATTGTCTTAAGACAAGGACAGGAGTCACATTCTTTACCAAAACATTACAAGAATATTTTCTTTTTTTTTTTTTTTTTAGTGAATGTCTTTTTTTGGTTTGTTTTTTATTTATTCATTCATTCATTCATTCATTCATTCATTCATTCATTTATTTATTAAGGATTTCTGCCTCCCCCCCTCATCCGCCTCCCATTTCCCTCCCCCTCCCCCGATCAAGTCACCCTCCCTCATCTGCTCAAAGAGCAATCAGGGTTCCCTGACCTGTGGGAAGCCCAAGGACCGCCCACCTCTATCCAGGTCTCCAAAGGTGAGCATCCAAACTGCCTAGGCTCCCCCAAAGCCAGTACGTGCAGTAGGATCAAAAACCCACTGCGATTGTTCCTGAGTTCTCAGTATTCCTCATTGTCCTCTATGTTCAGCTAGTCCGGATTTATCCCATGCTTTTTCAGACCCAGGCCAGCATAGATAGAACATCACCATTGTCTCAGTGTGTGGGTGCACCCCTCGCGGTCCTGAGGTCCTTGCTCGTGCTCCGTCTCCTTCTGCTCCTGATTTGGACCTTGAGATTTCTGTCCTGTGCTCCTCTGTCTCTGTCTCCTTTCATTACCTGATGAAGGTTAATATTCATGAGGATGACTATGTGTTTGTCTTTGGGTTCACCTTCTTACTTAGCTTCTCTAGGAACATGCATTATAAGCTCATTGTCCTTTATTTATGGCTAGAAACCAAATATGAGTGAGTACATCCCATGTTCCTCTTTTTGGGTCTGGCTTACCTCACTCAGGATAATGTTTTCTATTTCCATCCATTTGTATGCAAAATTCAAGAAGTCCTTGTTTTTTACTGCTGATTAGTACTCTAATATGTATATATTCCATACTTTCTTCATGCATTCTTCCGTTGAAGGGCATCTAGGTTGTTTCCAGGTTCTGGCTATTACAAACAATGCTGCTATGAACATAGTTGAACATATACTTTTGTTGTATGATATGGCCTCTCTTGGGTATATTCCCAAGAGTGGTATTGCTGGATCCAGGGGTAGGTCTAAGCCACTTACTAATACTCTTCCCCTCTGAAACTGCTTGAGCTTGGCTCCCACAGTTGAAATCTTTTCTAGCACTGTCTTACAGGCTCCACTATTATAACCGAATGTTGAATTCAGCAGGCAAGTTCATGCCTCTGCATCCATCTTATGTATGTGATTATAGAATGGAACGACATGTCATTACATTTCTGGGAATGTTGCAAAATAGAGGAAAATTTGGATATATCAATCTTAAATTATTTAAATTATTTATTTTATAATGTTAATTTTTTACTGTTTATGCTTAATAAAAAGAGATACATTGTTAGTAGATAAGAACCAGTCAACTTGTTCCTTTTTAAAGACCATGTTTTGATTTGAAAATAATATAATCATTGTAGCTTTTATTACAATTTTTAAAATGTTTGTAGTTTTAAAATATTGAACATGATGGATGTATTTGAGAGCATATGTATTTTAAAGTTTGTCTAAGCTAATTTTTAGTGTTATTTCTTTTATTTCTAGACCATAATTGAGATAGGGTATATGAAAAAGATCCATTTTTAAGGAAAAACTAAAAAACAAATAAAAAAAGAAATTTCCCCAGAATTAACTATTTTTTACTAGTGAAAATATGTTATAATACAAAACAAATCTGAAATTTGAATTTAAAATACATTATTCAAGTTATCTGTGCTTCATGCTTACAGAATCTCACGTTGGGATGGGTAACTTACTTTATTCTGAAATAAAATTAATGAACTTTTTGTTTATATAAATTTTAACCTAAACAAAGCCCTAGAAATTGGACCCCCAAAATTCACGTATAATTTTCTAAAATATTGTCACTTATAACTATAGACTATTTAGTGATTGGGGGTTTCTTTTCACATTTATTTATTGTGTGAATATATGTGTATGTATGTGTGTACATTCATAATTGAACGAGCATTATATCATTTTTATATTGGAAATCAGAGGATAAGTAAGTATGAGACTTAGTTCTATTATTTCTCTAAATGGGCTTAGGACATTGAACCCAGGTTATCAGTTTTGTCAGATTTCACTGATCACACAGAGTGAGGCTCTTCCATATCAATCATGAATGAAGAAAGTAGCCTACAGACTTGTATACATGCCCCTATCATGGATATATTTTTCTCAGCTAAGATTTCCTTTCCCTAGATATGTTGAAATTGTGCCAACTTAACAAAAAACAAATATTGTCAGTATGACACAAAAACACATCACTTATCCATTCGCAACCTTCCTTTCTTCTTCATCCCACAAGATGTCATATGAGTACCAATATAACAATATAAACCATTTGACTTTAAAAAGTCTCACAGTCTTTAAAATACAAGCTCCTTAAAATATAAAATGCTCCTTAAAAAGGTCAAAGTTTCTCTAAAATATTCAAAGTCTCTCTAAAACTCCAAAGTCTCACTAAGTTCTAATATCTCCTGTGTGGCTTTTTAAAGTAAAATAAGACAAGTTAAGTATGACTTACTTCAAGAGTGAAGAACAAAATAAAGCAAAACTAAGGTCCATCAATGATAATAGTATAGATTTAACATCTGAGACTCACTCATGATACTCTGGACTCCAAAAAAGGCCTTGCAGTGGCACTTTTCCAGCTTTGCAATTCAAGACACGCGTAGATTATTTTGTAGGCTCAGGCACTCAACAGCTGCTGCCGTTTTTGATAGTCATCCCATGAAATGGCATCTCCAAATTATAGGGACCTCTGCTATAATTGGGTTGCCCTTTCAGCAGAAGCCCTCAAAATTCTGACCCTATCACATGATTTTAAACCTCAACTTCTCTCCATGACTCCATTAATCCTTGGGCTTCAGCGATAACTGTTACATCTTCTCCAATGACCTCTTTTAGCTTTTCGAACTGTCAATCATGAGCTGCTCAAGATGACTCATTCTTTCAAGTGAAGTAACAACCAGGCAGTTCTTACTTAATCCCAAGTTTGGTTTCCAGCATGGTGTGCAGCGTCACACTCTCTGGACCATAGTTTCTCTATGCTGACCCTGCGAAAATACTCTCAGATTTTCACGGATGCTGGTCACCGCTTGCTCATTGTTATCCTCTTATATGTAGCTTACTTCCCTGCAGCTTTACTTTGTCCCATCAAAGTAGAGAATTCATGTTAATGTTTCCTAATTCTAGACATTAAAGAAATGGCCTTGGTAGAATCTTTCTTCTCTATGAAACAAGACATACTCTGTTCTTTGCATTGCTTTCAGCATTCTTACCTTCCAGATGCACCCAGAACAGCTCACTGGGCTCTGAGAATCCAATAGATATGATTTTCTGGCCTGAAGTTATAGTGCCACCAAGATTTTTCCCCAAATACATGGTCAGGTATGTTACAGAAAGCTCCAGTCCTGGCAACAATTTCTTTCTTAGGGTTTTGATTACTTGTGATAAAGCACTATGACCAAAATCCACTTGGAGATGAAAGAATTTATTTCATCTCCTGGCTTAAAGTCCATCATCCATGGAAGTCAGGGAAAGGATTCTAAGCAGGAGCCTAAAGAAAGAAAATGGTGCAGAGGCCATGGAGAAGTATTTTTTCTAGCTTGACCCCTCACGGTCTGCCAATTCAATTTTGCTTTACCTGCCCAAGGTTCATAGCACCAGAAGTGGGTGAAGACTTCCCATATTAATTATTAATCAAGAAAATACCCTACAGACTCGCTTACTAACCAAACTCTAGAAATATTTTCACAAATTAAGATTTTCTATTCCATACACAAACAAAATACAAGTAAGACAAAAAGTGCACAAACAAAATGATATAATACTAAAAGTCTACAAAAATAACTTTCAGTTAACATCGTGTTGGCCCTCTACTTCAAGCATAGTGCCTATCTGAAAATGTAGTTAGTATACCCAGCGATACCCCACTGAGGAAAATTCTTTTTTCCTTTGCAAGTGGTTGTCAGTTGAGGATAGCTTCTTGGTGAGGGATAGAAGTTCATTGTCTGCTTTCCTCTCTTTGTATTGGGATCTTGTCTAACTAGAATCTATGCAGACCTGTGAATTTCTGATTTTGAGTCTTTATAAAGTTTGTAGGTGTCCATGTATGTGTGGTGTGTGTGTGTTTCTTGTTCTTTTTATTTATTATTGTTTTGATATTACAATTTGTATGCTTTTATGTTTCTGTGTTTTCAAAAGAGGGTGAGAAAGCAGGTATAGAATTGGGTGAGTGGGGAGGACTTGGAAAGTGTTAGAAATGGAAAACCTTAAACAGAATAGAATGTATAAAAAATATACAAATATAAACAACAACCAAACCTTTCCTCTTCTTAGATAAGTCTAGATTTGTATCAGGTTGACAAAAATCCAATCAATTCATCTTGAGTTTTCTTCTTTCTCTTGAGAGACTCTCTTGTGCCTTGTAGCATAGAAACACTGTTACTTAACCTTCCTAGCAAAATCTCCTGCCAGGTACTGGGGAATTCAATGATATTCTCTTGTTTTTGTTGTTTTAACTATTTTGTTTCATAGACTTTTAAAAGGTCATTTATTTATTTAGTGAAAGAAGCAGAGAAGTGCACAGAGTAAGCTTGTGGTAGAAATAGGACAACTTGCAAAGACCATTCTCATTCACCTTGTGGAGTTGACAGATCTGACTGAAGTCATCATGCCTGGTAGCAAGAACCTGTGTTGAGTCACCTCACCGACTCTGGATAATTGTAATTACTTCTTGTTAGACAAAGAAAATGATTTTTACCAAAAATCTTGACTATTTGCTTGAAAGGGGCTAGAGAGAATTTTCTCTGGCAGATGGCAGTCCTTGAGAGGAGAAATCTAAGTGCCAGCCAGAGAAGTTGGCAGACTGGCTGAATAAATTTGTTCCTGTTATTTAGAAGTTATCAGAGTTTGTCATTTTTAAGTTTGTCATTTAGTATCATCAACATGACCCCCTTACTAGGGCTTAAATTAAATAGCATATGTAGGTGTTAAAACTACACATATTTCCAGAAGTCCATGAGTAATAAAAATTGGTAAGTGCAAGCTTCCCTAAAGTTTTATTAAATAGAACTATTTAATAATAACTATAAAATTGACTCATTGTAGACCAGAAATGTAATATGTGCAGTTATAAAATATTAAAGTCATGTTTAAAACAAATGCACTTTTTCTTGATGATAAAAGTCACAATTACTCATTTTGACAGCACAAGGATGGGTTTCCTTTGTAGATTATTGAGATGATCTGGGAAGTTAGCAACTTCAGTTAAATTACTTACAATTATACATCATTTATAAATCATAGCAGTGTTGAGGATTTTGCCATCTTAAAATGTAGATGTAAATCATATTTTAGAAATAGAAGTGTCAGTTTAAAAATTGAATTTTTCAGGAATTCGATTTTGCATATTTATTATTCCACAATAATGAAAGATTGCCAGTGAGTGCAGGTGAGTGTCTATGTGTGTTTGTATATTATACTTACGCTCTGCTTTGTGCTTTCAGAATCTTTTCAATGTGAGACACATACCCACCGCATTAATGAGGTATATTGAGCCCAGAGGTAGTTAAAGAGGGCAAACTGCTGTCTTGGATGCATTTTTACATAAAAGCCACATCAATAATAAATTACTTACTTCTTGTAATGCTTAAGATATTGTGCCTCTGTCCAAACATGGTAAATTTGGTTCTAGGCAATTCTTTATTATGAAAATGTGTCTTGCTGAGAGCTAATGTTTATCCTTCTACTTTTTCCAATCATTATTCCAGATGAATAGTAATAAAAGAACAATGAAGTACATATCCCTAGAAACAGGCCTAACCTCTATTAATTACTATTTCAATACATTATTCTTATTTTTATCTGTGCTACTAGAATAAGACTACAGTTTGGACCATTGTGCTACAATAGTCTCTGAAAGATACCACAAATAAACAGTTTACATTCAACAGTCAATGTAGTAGATTTTTTTTAAAAAATAGTTTTATGCTCCATTTCTCAATATGAAAATATATAATAGTTATGACTACCATGGAGTAATATTTGAATTTTGTATACATTATTACAAAATATTACATATTTTAATCAACTTTAAACTGCTTTTGGCTAGTACAGATTGTTCGTGAAAAGACTTGAAAATTCCTCTGCCCTCATTCTCCCTGTCCTCTCCTGAGATATTCCTGAGCAGTCTCTTCAGCGATAGGTACTTCTCATGTAATTATGATGGGTAGGGAGCCAGGAGCAGCGGCAAAAACACGTCTTTTGGTAACTTTGTGTCTAGCCCTGAGATTTTCACTAATTCAGGCCTTTTGGAGAGAAGACCTGTTTCCCCCTTTCAGCAAACACAGTTTCTCTATTTCCTCTGCTCTCTAACAGGTTTTCTGCCATCCTCACCCTCTCCCCACCCCACTCTGATAATCAGTTTCCTCTCCAACTCAGTAAGACAAATCAAGTCAAATTGGAAAATTATAACAAGTTTCTTTGAGCAAAACCAAACCCTGGGCACGTTCTCAAGCCACCTCCACAAACAAAGCAGGGAGACAGGCTGTAGGCAGGGGTGATTATATAGGTGATTAAAGGTAATGACGTGTTCACCACAAGATGGGTGTGTGTAGCCAAGTATGATCAGAAGCTGAGCACTTGAGGTGAAGACTTTTGCGACTGGCAGCTTCAGGAGACGAAGTTGCAGTAGCCACCAAGAACGTGGAAATGGAGCTTTGGGGTCATTTTCTTTACTAGAGAGTCTCTGAGCAGGTGGAGTTTGCAGAGAGTAGAGAGACAGGAGTGGAGCTTTCCAGATTCTTTCTTTCTTTCTTTCTTTCTTTCTTTCTTTCTTTCTTTCTTTCTTTCTTTCTTTCTTTCTTTCTTTCTTTCTTTCTGTCTCTCTTCTTCTTCTTCTTCTTCTTCTTCTTCTTCTTCTTCTTCTTCTTCTTCTTCTTCTTCTTCTTCTTCTTCTTCTTCTTCTTCTTCTTCTTCTCCTCCTCCTCCTCCTCCTCCTCCTCCTCCTCCTCCTCCTCCTCCTCCTCCTCCCCCCTCTCTCTCATTGTGTTTTAATTAGCTTATATACTGGTTGGGTTTCTTAAGTTTTTTTTTTTTCTGATGTCCTTAGTTCTCTTTAACCTACATTTTTCTTTTCATTTCTGCTCAGCTTCTAACCCCATTCTCAGTTAAACTTTTAGCTTATGATAAGCTCTCCGCTATTTTCAGTATCACATGTGGTCTGTCTTCTTTTATATATTTTTTGACTTGGGTTGCATGATTATAGGTTTTCATGTGACTTCTTTCCTTCGTGCATATTTGATTTTGGTTAATATTTTCTTGCTATATGTCTCTCCTTCCCCATAACCGCACTCCCTCTATACTACAACTTTCCCCTCTATGTTTTAATCTTACCTGTATTCTGTTTTCTCACTGAAATAACTGTGTTTCTCACTCAATGACTCCTTAATAAGTAATTTACTGACAGCCAAATACATTATAGGCCAGATACACACATATTTTTTTAAAAAGCTTTGAAGCTAGTACCCAGATATGAGCACGCTGCATGTGTTTTAGGGACCTGGAAGCCTGCACTAAATATAATATTTTCCAGTTCTATCAACATACTTGTAAACTTCAAGATACTGTTTATAGTGCAATAATATTCCATTACATATGTGCAACCACAGTTTCTACATCTATTTATATGCTGATGAACACTTAGATTAATTTAATTTCATATGAACTGTGAGTACAACCACAATGACCACAGCTGTATACATATCTCTGTAATGATGTTTAATTATTAAACTTTTTTGAAAACACTGATGATCATTCTTCTAATTTGTGTGTGTTTGTGTTTTACATAAAGCAGTATTTTCACCAGCACCCTTTTGACAGCCTGCTAAGTAAATGTCGTTGCATAGTTTGATTCTCCCAAATAATGGTGATTACATGCTTCAAAAAATACTTAGATGTATCATTTATACTAAAATATTTTATGTCTCGATAATTGTCCGTCTTTCTTACTACCAGACCTAATCATCAGCAGGATATATGGCTGTATTAGCCTGAATGATTCTAATATACTATGTTTTTAAAAACTAATCGGGACAGTTTATAAAATTTTTCAAATTCAGATAACTTTATGTTTATAAACCACAGAAAGCAGTTTACCTTTTTCTTATATATTCACAGGAATAGGATTCAGAAAGGATCAACTTATATATAAATGCAGGTTTCCCAATGAGAGACACAATAGGAACCTGGTTTCTGTAGATGTTCAGTGTGAGTTCTAGAAGAGGAAGTTCTGTGAAATCTGCTCACTCTAGCTAGAATCAGTCCCCACTTTCGCCTCATAGAGTGTTTCCCTTCTTACAGTTTTTCTATGGCGACACGTGCTTAAATTATTCTTAGAAAAATAGTGACATATTTTCCCACATATGTAATATGTATAAATATAAGACAAGACTTTGGTTTAAGAAAATAAAATAATTCTTAAAATCTCATTTTAAAGGTCATATTATTCTTTTTAGACACATAAATGCTGAAAATATTACTTAGGTTGAGCAAAGATAGCACATACACACAAACACAAATACACACATATTCTCACTATAATAAGTTCAGTGAAATAAAATAGTTCCATTTTAATTTTGTCTTTATACTATTACACATTTACTTCAGACCATAATTCTTGACTGAATTTCCCACAAGAAATGCTTCAATATATTATATAGTTTCTATATTTCTGCTGTGTTCCTATATTTCATGTACTTACAATGTGAAAGGTTGTAAAACAAGCCTTTTTTAAATAAAAAAACACATTTAATTTTCTTTTGTCTATAATAAAATGCTGCTATAGCAATTTTAAGTGACTGTATATATGTGCATAATTCTCCGCTTATAGTTTAATAAGTACCATTACTATTTCATGAGGCATCATTAACTTTAATGGCAGTTTCCCTACATATATAAAGCCACTTCCCAGTTGATATGCTGGCAATTCTTATTTTACATTTAGTACAAATAGCTGCAAACACAGGGCTTCAGTTATATTTTTCTGTATTTTAATTGAGCTGCAGCTCCTAGGCAAGAGCACAATAATTAGGCCACCAAACATAAAATCAGCTATCCTTAACCAGAATTTTACAAAGTCATTTACAATATTATGCACACTCACACACATACACACACACACACACACACACACACACACACACACACACACACACACAACCACCATCACCCCACCCCTCCCCCCGACAGGAGGATACATACACATGCACACACACAGACTCCACGGGGTAGTTACTAGGCATTGAAATGCACAGATAGTGGACTTATTTTAGTTATCTAAAATAAAGTATTCTTTCTCTGTTACTGAAACTCCCTTTTCAAATAATGATTGCCTTTAAGCCAATGGTGATGCTTCCAAATTGATTTTAGATAAGACAGACTATTTCAGAAAAAATCCTCAGCTCTTCTAGCACATACATGTCCAGGCTCAGTGCTGACTATTTCTCCCAATTTGCCATATATCATCATTTCTCTGTCTCAGGGAACTTCATATGTTCTGGTTCTTACAGTTCCTAGACTCTTCTAACTTCTATTTTGTAGATGCTAGTATCAAATTTCTGGTACCTAGGTTGTAGTTTGTACTCCATCCAATATTAAATCTCCTGGTCTCCTCATTACAAGTTTTCCCAAGCATGCCACCTTGCCAGGCCTACATCTTCCCAAAATGTGTTCTATCATATCACCATCTATCTGTCCTCATAAATAATGCATTATAGCTTATATTTTTAAAATGTTTTAGATGCTGTTTTATGACATTTGCCTTCAGAACTTGATTTCCATGAAGAAAAATTTCTTCCTTTTATTAATTTTTGACATGGAATTCTTTTCTATATGCTGTGAATATGTTTTACTACCATTGTTTAATAAATAAGAAGCTCGGGCCTATGGCAGGTAAGAATATAGCAAGACAGGAATTCCAAGAAGAGATTGAGGAGGAAAGAAAGTGGGATCAGGGAAACACCATATAGCTGCCGAAGGGTAAAGACACCAGAACTTTTCCAGTAAACTACGAGCCTCATGTTAAAATATAGAATAATAAAAATTGGTTAATTTAAAATGTAAGAGCTGGCTAGGAATATGCCTTAGTCATTGGCTAAACAGTGTTGTAATTAATAGAGTTTATGATTATTTGTGTCTGGATGTCTGGGAAACCAATGTACAATCTCCATCTACAAATTTTCGCCTTAATAATTAGCTCTATGGACACATTTGTGAGTAAATGTAAATTAATCAGTAGAAAAAACAGTTTTGAATTTATAATTCTTGAATTCCTCCAGTTTTCTGAATTGCAAAATGTTAAAGAACATAATATCAATCAGCTAATTTAATAAAAAATAATGAGTAAATATACATTATATTTATTTTGCATAAAATGAACAAAATAATACATAAAATTGGCATTTTCAAAAGTTAATGTTGCTACTGAGAAATTTTGATAATATTAGGCCTGATTGTCATAATTCTTGTACATCAGAAGAATATGATAATATACTTCACCATGTTAGATTTTGAATAAAATTTAATTCTTTTTTTTTTTTTTTTTTACTTTTCATGTGTTCCTTATATTGTTACTTAATTTATCAGCACTGGGTTTTTATGTAAGATTTTAAAAAGCAATGAGAATACAAGACAGAAAGGAAGTGAATAATGGGGATCTCTTTTACCATCTACCTCTCAGGCACCATTTGACACATAAGACATCAATATGTCAGCTTAATCTGAGATAAATGGCATGAACCATGGTTACCAGTATCTTTGTATTTATGAATAATAATAACTTATTTTTAAATAGAGACAAATATTAAATATGATAATAGAAATTTCAAAGCTGCTTTAAACTTTTTTCAGGTTTGACCTACCATGGGAGGAGTGAAAATAAGCAAGCTCTGAGAAATAGAAAATCAGTCTTCTTAGGGAATGATCCCCTATATGGTTATCCAAAATAAAGTGGTCATCCCTAACAATATATACATTCAAATAATACTAACAGAGATCAACAGGTTTTATTTATGTTTTTGTTTGTTATATCCCAATATTCCTATAATAAACTAGGAGATCATGAATTTGTGAGGGAGCATTGGCCGTGGGAGGGGCTAGAGATGTAGGAGACTGATCTAAACATAGTGCACATATATGGCTTTCTTTTAAAAAGCCAGCTCTAATTTTCCAATAAGAAAGTGAAACAGACCTATAGGCTACTTCTAACTAACTTCAAGAATAAAATTGACCCAAAAATGAGGGATCCAGAATGACTAAAATATAATAGAACAACCAAAACAGTAACCTTATCATAGTTAGTATATGTACTGTAGCTAAAGACATTTCTGAAATACCTCCCCCTTTGTCTCAATAAGAGAGTTTTAGCCTAATAAAAAATATATTCCATAAGAACAAAGAATCAAGTAAACAAAATAGAATTACAACCAGCACGAACGACATCAAGGAAGAAACATATGCTAAATGTTTTAATAGTATTCATTTCTAAGGAGTCTAAATTTTATATAAGAAATAGCTTGACTAAGTCATGAGATTAAAGTAACTATGATTATCTATTCTTTAACCCCATCAAAGAGAAGGAAAATAATATTTACTTGAGTAAACAGGAAGTGCAATCAGGCAACTTCTTAAAGGTACCAGAAATGATAGAGACAACTAGTTACCTGAGCAATCATGCAAAGTCTCATGTGCAACATTGAAGCAATGAAATTTGGTTAAGGAAGGCCTAGAGTAACTGACGGATCATTTTTAGAGGCAGGTAAATTTTAAAAACTGTCTTACCCTGTCTTGGCAAAGTTTGGTAGTCTTTTTGCTTATATCCTGCTCATCGAGTCGGGATACCCTGCATTTTGACAGTGGTTGAGGCAGGAGAAGTTCTTTGCCCAAAGGCTAGTCTTTCCAAGAGAACAAACTCCAAGTGCAGTGTCTTCAGTGACCAAGATTTTCTGGGGAATAGAATGGTGTTGCCAGGAGCAATCATGTCTCACATCAACAGAATCCTAAGTTATTTAAATATCATATTTTTAGTTCTTTGAAGTGGTCAAAGACTACCTATCTACGCAGAATACAATCTCTATTCATTTATAGAACCTGATTAGTATAATTATTACTAACATGGGTGAATATTGACCTATAATTTTTAATACCTATAAGCTTAAAAATTAAGGTTTCATATTAAAATATTGAACAATCTTCAACAACTGTGCAGAAAATGAGGAAAATAATCTCAGAATGTTAACAATGTAAAAGTATCTGGATCAGAGGTAGAAATGTATAGTGCAATATGACAAATATACTCAAAAATTATATCAATATACAAAGTTTGTTAAGCAGAAGTAGAAACATGCATGCATACAATATGACAAAATAACTGCATAGGTGCACATATATTATAAACAGAAATAGGAGTATATTCAATATAATAAATATAATTTGAATTTGTATCAATATGCAAGAATCTTTACCAATGTAAATTGTATGTAAATAGTAGTGCACAAGTATTCTCACTATTATTATTATTATTATTATTAGTGTGAATAAGCTCACACTAATCTACATATTAGCCCATCCAATCACCTTTTATAAAAAGTGATCCCTGAGCCTACTTAATTTCTACACCCAACCCTATACCACTTATAACCAACCCCTAATAGGTGTCTTAACTCAGAGGGTTAGTTTAGTTGTGTAGAGTTGGAGAAGGCTGCAGACCTTCTGGGAAGAACCCAGTAATGGTGTGGACTCTGCTCATGTGAGCACCAAACTGTTGCAGTGTTAAACAGTTCCACACTATCCCAGAATGGAGTAAAATAAATGCTTATTTATTAGGGGTTAACTCTCAGAAAGAGTAGTGATCCACAGTCCTCTGTGTGGTCTGGGATTGTAGAAGGAACTGCGGGCTGTGTTCCTGTCCAGCTCCCACATGGCTAGCTTTATACCTGAAATAACAACACACAAATTGTATTCTTTTAAACACTTCTTGGTCCATTAGCTTTAGCCTTTTACTGGCTAACTCTCACATCTTGATTAACCCATTTCTTTTAATGAGTGTAGCACCACGAGGTGGTGGCTTACCGGGAAGGATCTTAACCTGTGTCCATCTTGGAGAGGAGAGCTATAGAGTCTGCCTCACTGCCTTCTTCCTCCCAGCATTCTGTTCTGTTTACTCCGCCTACCTAATTTTCTGTCCTATCAAAAGGCCAAGTCAGTTTCTTTATTAACCAATGAAAGTAACACATAGACAGATGACCCTCCTCCATCATGGGATCTGGAACTGAATGAAGCAGCCAAGGGTCCCATGCATGCTTTTATATCTGGATTTGTAGTACATGAGACCACTCCCAGAGTGGATCAGTATCTTTAAGGATATTGGCTGAAGAAATTCCAACAGTACCTAATCATTTTCATTATCAAAAAATTGACTTCACAGAAACCTAACTAGCTTCTTAGTGAATTTCTTAGAAAGATATGATCTTATAAAATGTCATCATATTTTATGTAATCAGATCCCATAGCATGTGAGTACATTTTTTTTACTTGCACCTGATCCACAAACAGTATAATCCGATCATATTACATCATCAAAATGTGTTTTATGTAAATCCTGGATGTGTTTCAATAATATAGTTTTAAATTCAAATTTTCCTTTATACATAGCAATAAATTTCATTATAGATCTAATACATAATTATTGCCTTTTAACACATCATAATCATCTCACTTATTTCTTTAAAAACATGATGGATTTTCTATCTAAACCATATTATCTACATTTAATTTTTATTGACAGTAATTTTCATTCTTCCTCAAAAGTCTCACTTTCACTTTTGCCCTAGGCAAGTTAAGAATATAGAGAAGAGACATATGTTGTCTGCCTAACCATTTGAATCCTGTGGAAAAAGCATTAAATTTGCCTAGAGTTCCATGTCTCGTTTATTAATGTAAGTTTTACATTAAATTTATTGCCTTTTGAAAGTTAAAAAAGATGTTTATTGTAATGTGGGTGATGTAAATAAAATTCTTTTCATAACTAAAGGAGGTAGCTTAGGTATTTCCAGTTTCCAAAAGTGTTCAGACAACTAAGCAATGTATTTGCTCTGGGACTAAATATATTTATCACAATAACAAATGTCTTTGGCATGTGCATCTTGACCAGAAGCAGCTTCATATTCATTTTAGAATTCTGACAATTTACAAATTTTAAGCTAGAGTCTGGTCTGCAGCTTAATTCTAGCACCCAAGAGGCAGAGGCAAGCAGAGCTCTGTGAGTGTGAGGCCAATCTAGTCTACATAGTGAGTCCTGTGTCAAGAGTGGTGAAGAAGGCAGCTTTGGGGTTTGTAGAGATTAGCCCTTTATTTCCATTTATGGCTCAGTGATCTGTTTCCAATTCTAATATGAAATTTTACTTACTTTCTGCATTATTATTTTTTTTTAGTGACCAAAACAAGTTATAAAAGAAAACAATTAATTGGGCTTTTGTTTTCAGAGGGTTAAAATCCATGATGGCAAACCAAAGTCATAATGAGGCTTGTGGCCTATCAGCAAGGTTCTGTCTGGCAGCTCTTGTTTTTCTCCTCTGGAGGCACCATGGCTTTATCTGATTCTGCCTACTGTTTCCTCCTCTATCTGCTTGGAACTCCTGCCTTGCCCTATTCTGCTAAATTACTGGTCAAAAAGGATGTGTTCCTTAACCAATATAAGCAACACATAGAAATAATTTCATACCACCCAACTAGACAAAAAACAGTCAAACATATGTTTGTACAGGAGGACATTTATATTTAAATTCCACTTTCTGACTCGTACTAGTTTGTGGTCATTTCATAATGCAAAATACATTTACTCCAATTTCTAATCCCCATTGTCTTTCACCATTCAAAATCCAATCTAAAGTTTCTTTTGAGACTCAAGATAATCTCTTAATTGTAACCCCTGTATACCCAAACAGGAAATCACATACTTCCAACAAACAAGGAAATAATATAAATGGCAATTCCAAAAGGGAGGAATGGACACACAGTAAGAAAATACTATACTTAAGCATGTACCAAAATCCAGCAGGATGAACTCTAAATTTTGTAGATCCATGTCCAATATCTAATGGCTCAGATGACTCTGCCACTTTGAGCTTTACTATCTGCCAAATGACCAACTTCTTAGGTTGAATCTCACTTATGAATATAGCTGTACTTGGTAAATATATACATCTCCGATAATTCTAATATCTTGGAGTCTCCAAGTAATCCAGTCTTCAGTTTTATTGCTTCACATAATGCCCTTTCAGAGGTCCTATACTTCTCATTATTTATTCCCCAGAGACTGCCCTGTTAGATATTACCTGACCTCAGCAGCATATCTGAACTTGGGAAGAAGATTCCTCAATGTATCCTCATGAATCTCATGGATCTAAAACAGTAAAGTTTGCTCTTTCATACTTGAATTCTGTAGTAGATGTTAGTGTGGGAGTGGCTCTTCTTTTTTGTATTGTGTCAGTGTTCTGGACTCTTTTGTCTGTTGGTCTCCATAACAACAAAATTTACCATGTTCCTGATGATGACATAGAAGTAAAGATGAAAAAGGTTTTATAGCCACTCATTATCTTTTGTTGTTGTTTTTAATTTGTTTTATTTTATTTAAATGTATGGTTATTTCTCCTACATGTCATGTATGTACACCATATCATGCCTGATCCCCACATACTGAGTAGAGTATCACATCCCATGGAACTTGAGTTATGAAAGGATTTTAACTATCAGGTGTATATTAAGAACCAAATCCAAGTTATCCACAAAAGTAGCAAGTGTTATTTATCAACTCTACCCTCCACTCGTTACCAGTAATCTAAATGTAAACATTATTTTTGTTTTTATAGCTCATTTCTTTGCTATGATTGATGTTTTTCTGTATAAGTTCCTTCTTAACAGCAAATAAAATATCAGGTGAAGATTACTGTTTTGTCTTCATATCTACAACTATAGTAATTTAGCATGAGAACACTGTATACCTCGAGTTTGAGGATGTTTGAGTAACTATAGTTAAAATGATAATTATAGAATGACCATGGCCTCACATATTCACAGTAATAAACTCTATAATATAAGAAGATATCAAACTCTCTTTGATAAATATTCTGTATCCAAATATATTCATTAAGCATCTATAGACAATGCTGGAAACTAAAAGGCAAATTTGATACTGAAGAAAAAGAGGCCAAACCAATCATGATTTGAGATAACAAGACAGAAATAACAAATACAAATTTACAGATAAACATGAGCTACTGCAGGTCATGCCAGGGAAGGTAACATTTTCTAGTGGGTGATTAAAGAACAATTGTAACTCCTTGGACCTCTTTCCAGGTTGAAATCAGTCAACTGTGCTTTATAGTATAGAAAGTGACCATAAAATCACACAGTTCTAATAAAACTTTATTTATGAACATTGAAATTTGAATTGCATGTGATTTCTATATGTCTGTTAAATAAAAATTGCAAGAGAACACTGTTTTGGATTAAGCACTCTCACAGAACCTTAACAGACCAGGAAGAAAACAAAATGGAGTCACTCAGGCTGAACTTCCACTCAGAGAGCTGAAGCAAAGCTGTTTACCTGACCTTCAGAGGAAGGAGGATTAGAGAGATAACAGACAAATTTCCCTGTGGGCCACTTCAATTGGCATAATAATGAGGTTCTGTTTGCCTTAACCATTAAGTGGCAACAAGGTGCTGCTAACCATTTACTTTTCAGTTGTTCTTGTTTCCTTCACTCTACCTTATAATAGAAGTAACTCTGTAAGGGATCATGTTTCTTCCTGTTACTGGGTTTATGTTTAATCCAGCTCTCCTCTGTCTAAACAAACACTCCTACCCAGTCCTTTTCACACTATAGATTCCCCTCCCCCAATTTTACAAGTAAACCTAAAATTTATTAAGCTATATTGTTGTATTTTTTTATTTGATGAATGTCATACGTACCACATAATATTCATTATATTTTTCATGTTCTTTTTCAACTATTTACAAATGTTGCAACAAAGGCTGTTATTCTAGAATAAGCTATGGGAAAAGTTGGTCTTCTGGTACTTGTGTTCTGAGTGGTGATTTATGGATATTCTCAGTAAATAGTAGAATTCAGAGAGAATAGGGTCTTGGAGGCAGAGACTGAACATGCTTTGCTTTTTTTCCTGGCTGACTGAGTTACTGTCTTCAGGCATTAACCTTCCAGAACATTTTGTAAGTAAATTTTCAGTCCTTATCAATAATAAAATGGAGTATTTCTCCTTCTTCTTCCACTTTGGAAATGACCATACATACCCCGTGTTTTGAACAAAGGAATAAAACAAATATATAAATATTTCCAGTCTCAACTGAAGTCTTATAAAGAAAATAATAATAATAATAATAATAATAATAATAATGGTTAATCCGGTCTGTTGAAAAAAGTAGAGATTTTTCTCTCACCCACCCCTTTTCTTCAAGCATTTACATTAAAAAAATTTGTAATCGTAAGTTCCTTTTGGTCTTTGTAATTTATTTACTGTTGGATGGGGGAGTAGGGGTCGGGCAAAGATGGGGGACAGTCCACCAAAGTCTCTTAAACCAGGAACAAACTTTAACAGCAATGACCTCAGCCAGTTAAAGATTCTGAGGCTGTGGCAAAGGGCAGCTTCTAAACTCCCTTCTTTATAGGAAGGAACAGCAATCATTAGGTATGAATAAAAATTTTGGCAATCTTGAGGTACAAATTTCCTTTATTTCTTTTACAATTTCCATTAACAGGGTAATTTAATTTTTGCATTTAGCCCATTGTTTCCCTCTGGCACTTCTGATGGTGTTTGCAGAAGCTCTACATCTCCCTTGATATTGCCAGTTTGGCATCGCAGGGAAGGGTATGGGATAGTGCACTACCAAAAGGTCTCATACAGCCCACCATTTAAAGGTTAACTCGGCTCACATCAGTTGTTGGGCCTGAGTGGCCAGGGGATTATTTTAAGGCTGATTCTCAGTTTGTAGAGGGCCAGTTCAGCCTTGTAGACCCAGCTGCTGGTTGTACAGCCAGGCAATCCACTGTTCCTAGTTAATCCTTACATTGCTGAGAAAGCTGCTGGCAGTGTGCTCTCATTCTCCTAGGTTTACTTTATATTTCTTTCATTCTACATTCTTATTTCTGGAACTCATATTTCTGTATTCTTATTCCTAGACTCTTCATTTACATCTTTTCAAAAGTTCATAAAGTCCCCTTCCAGCTTTAAAAACTTGCAAGGTCTTGTCAATTGCCTGGGGACTATTTCCTTGAAGTCTAATTATCAAGAAAGCTAGCTTCCCTCTCTGCCTTTCTGTAAGAAGGTAGAAACCTAATGTTCATGGGTGTTGCATTCCAAAATCATCCCTTGTCCTAGAGCTATGAAGAGTTTATTTTTCCTTTAGGAGAGACCAATTAGTTAACACAGATGGTCATCTAAGATACCAAGTGAATTTAGGATAAAATGTGACAAGACCTGCTGCCAAGTCCTCTGATTTGAGGACTTGTTTTTGTTTATTT
This sequence comes from Microtus pennsylvanicus, assembly GCF_037038515.1. Lineage (NCBI taxonomy): Eukaryota > Metazoa > Chordata > Mammalia > Rodentia > Cricetidae > Microtus > Microtus pennsylvanicus. The sequence continues at coordinate 38,602,463 of NC_134590.1, forward strand.
TCAGAACATGTATTAGGTAAGTTTTACTTATTTTGCCATATAAAGAAGTGCGATTTGTTTGTTTTTTTTATACTGTAGGTTACCCAGCATGGACATAATGTTCTTCTGGTTTAACATTCATTTCATGTTGAAATTCAATTTCTTTTCCTCTATTGTTGTAGCCAGGTTTTCTGGGTTTAGAAGACATTTTGCTTCAAATTTTGTTTCAAATTTATTTTGTCCAAATCCTTCAGAAGTAATGTATGTTTAGGATGGCTTAGTTTCTCTAGGATGAGTGTCTTGTCTGGACTCCTCTTTCCCCAGTCCTTTGATCTTACAAAAATTACTTAGATGAGACATATCAATGCAGCAGTAAACGTAAGTAGAATTTATTAAACGATAAAGTACAGCTTACTCTCAAAGTAAGGGGAAAAGACCATGATCCTGACCTACATCTATGCCGGGTTTATACTATTTTCTAAGTACCCCATAGAATACAGTTTTCTTCAAGGGCCTGGTCCTTCTCTGGTCTTTGGGAAACAAATTTGAACCCCTCTTTTAAAAGGGAGTACATTATTGTTACCAGAATTTCTCTTAGAATTTTCTAGGTTCCCAGTTCCTTATAGTCTTCACTGTATATGCAGAACATAGCATAGCAGATAAGATGTTACTAAGGACTAATATGGAGATATCTCAAGGGCAAGGACCACAAAAGTCATCATAAGAATTACATTTTTGCAGGCTGTATACTATTTCTAAAGTTTCTGGAAGAAGTGCCTTTTTTGAGGAACTTTTCTTTTTTTTTTAAAGATTATTTTATGTGTATGAGTGTACGGCATGCTTGTATTTACACACCCTACATGTTTTCAGTATTCACTGAGATCAGAAGAGGGCACCACATCCTCTGAAAATGCCTCACAGATGGTATTGAGGTACCATATAAATACCGGGATTTGTATGTAGGTCCTCTGCAAAAGCAGCAAGTGTTCTTAACTGCTGAACTATTTCTGTAACCATGGGGAACTTGTAATCAAGTCTCCTTGTTTGTGTCTTTACAGGAGGAAAAATAGTATTCCTTTGTTCTTTGTGAGAAAACCTTTTGTTACATCATACTTTTATATGACTTAGGTCTCCTGCAAAAGGTTTAAATAGTTATCATCAATAAGCCATGTTTTAAGAAGATTGGTGTATTTTTTTCTCTTTATAGGATAAGAGATACGGCTCTCAGGTCTCATTCTTCTGATTAGTAATTGTAGTCTAGTAATTACAACCCTTAGTTTTATAAACTGTTGATTATGATGAGAATGTTAATAACCTGTATTATAACCCCATTAATTTCTTTATTTTTATTTATTTATTTATTTATTTATTTATTTATTTATTTTTGTTTTTTTGAGGTAGAGTTTCTCTTGTAACAATTCTAGCTTTTCTGGAACTAGCTCTGTAGACCAGGCTGGCCTTGAACTTACAGAGATTTGCCTACATCTGCCTCCAGAATGTTGGGATTAAAGGCATTCATCACCACCACCCAGCCCCATTAATTTCTTACAGGCTGCATAACAGTAGATCTCTGTTGTCTTTCAGAAAGTCTCTGTCAGACACTTGCTTTACAAGGTATGGGATTACTGGAACCATGTTTAGATATTTATCTATAGCAGTATTCTTGGCAATTTATGATGTCACTGCTCTTTCTAAAGATAGAATTGTTTTCTTCCAATCCCCTTTATTTTCATCCTTTTGTTCTACTTGCTGCTAACCATGAAGGAACATACAGTACTAATATGTTCCACAACTGCCAATATCTAAATAAACACTTAGCAACAGGAGACAATTTCACCACCAAGAAATGATGAAGCCGGGCGGTGGTGGCGCACGCCTTTAATCCCAGCACTTGGGAGGCAGAGGCAGGCAGATCTCTGTGAGTTCGAGACCAGCCTGCTCTACAAGAGCTAGTTCCAGGACAGGCTCCAAAACCACATAGAAACCCTGTCTCGAAAAACCAAAAAAAAAAAAAGAAAAAGAAAAGAACTGATGAGAGTAGTGTATTATTTGCAAAATAATAATAATCATAATATAATCCTTCTTGCGACTAGAATTATTCCTTCAGAGGACATGAGCTTGTTCCTCACACTGATGTGATGCTGCTCCAATAAAATAAAATTTTAAAAAATTCAATCTGGCCAACTTCTACTGTGGACATGTCTAGATTGTCTACATTGTCCCTTGAAAGCATGAGTAAACTGGATACAATAAACAGAATCAACAGGTGTCCCGTGATTTAAATCCAATGCCTGGTCACAAGAACAAAATATTTATTTTGCATGGTCCTAAAGTGTTTAATTTATACTATGTTATTTGGTAATTGAAAAAATAACAGGAAAACTGAATTTATAATTCTTTATCACTTTTTAACCATTTTAAATTTAGGAAAAACCTTAACATTTCGTGTAAGGTTCCATAGACTTATGATATACACAATAAAATTAATTTAAAATCTTTTGTTAGAAAGACTTCTAATCATTACATAAGAGTGGTCTATTTGCGTCAAAAGTAGTTGCATTAAAATGCTCAGAATAAATATTCAAAGTGTTCTTTTTTAGTAACCTTTCCATACACACACACAGACACACACAAATATATGTGTGTGTCTGTGTGTGTGCGTGTATAGACATGTACACATAATTATTATATCTATGCAATCACTATATGTATATTTTATGTATTTATATTATACATTATATACACATATAGTGATTATATCTATAAGATCACTATTTATTCCATATAATTCTGAGTTTCTCCCTTGTGATAGGGTAGACACATAGGAATAGAAAAACATTAACTAAAATAAGCCCAATGTTTGCACTCATGTAGCTTGTATTTGTAGGACAAGTACATAATGAATAAATCTATAAAGACATATAAGGAATTGGAGCCACTGAAATCAAAGCACCATATGTGTGATATGTAATGGTAATAATTGTGAAGGATTAGAGACTTTTCTAACCATTGCTGTCTCAGTTAAAACAAACACAGTCTATTCTATGGATGAGAAATGACCTTTGGGCCTTTCTACATACTAATTTATCTACATGAAACTCACAGGGAGACCTTTATTCTCTGGCTGATTATCTGTGTGACAAAGAAAACTGATGCAAGTAACCAGCTTGGGACAGCTTGCACTTCACCATAATTTCTCTGTAGCAACTTAAATAGAAATATTTGAGTAATGGGTACTGCAGGTTAATTTGCTTTTAGCAGTCATATTATTGGATTTGTCAAAACATATTGGTACCAAAAAAGGAATTGTATGAGCTAATGTTTCTTTTTATTTACTATATTAGGCACAGTTTGGTACAGAGAATTAAGCCACTTTCCCCACAGATGTAACCGGATATAGATATAAAATATAAACTCTGCTTTCTTCTTAGAAAATCTAAGGAATTCTAGTGGGACAAAAACTTTGGTAGAATTACAGTTTTTATTATGTTATTTATTTTTATTAAATGTTTAAAAATATATATACATTTTGAGGATAAAAAACCATAGATTTTTTTCTTTAAATCTGTAAAGGGGGTATACATTTCTCTCCTGTTTGTTAAATCATTGTTTGACTGGTTTGAGTTGAGTTGCAATAGTTATAATTGGGCCATCTCCACTCTTAATGACGTCTCATAAAAAGCAAAGCATAGGAAGAGTAGAGAAATACATTTGTGATTTAGAATCAAACATTTAAGATATCTGAGCCTTATTAAAAAGAGAACTGGGAATGGAAACAATTAACATTGCACTGGGAAAATAACTTTGTAAACAGTGTTAGATCTTTTACTGAAGCTGACTGCTTTAAACTACATTATAGTCCTTTGTGTTTGTTCCGTAACTGCAAATTCAGAGATTGCCGTTGTTATCACACTGCAAACCTGACTAGCCTGCAAATGTATTGCCTTTGCTATATATGTTGAATTTCAAGTATTCTACTGTAAAATGATACAATTCATATTCTTGGCTTCCTTGAAACACTGTATGAAAACGTGGAGAAATATAATCTTGAGTAGTTTTGTTAATTTACATCATGCTTATTTATTTATTTATTTATTTATCCCATTTCCTCTTGTTTATTTTTCCTGGGTGGATTATTGTATTTATTTGCTTTCTTTGAACAATGAACACGGGAATCAAGATTTCAAAATGATGGCACAGCAAAAATATTGAGGATTAAATCTAAGCAAATTCTATTGATAATAAGACATTAAATATTGCTATGTTTATGAACACAACAGAATGAAGTATCATATAACTTAGAACCTGCACTGGAAAACAAACTTTAACTTCTCATGTGAACCGAGAAGGTAATTAAAAGTACTATACAAGCCTGGCATCTTTATCATTTGGTGTCTGTCTCTTCTTGGCATCATATGTCAGCTTTCAAAATACCAGGTTTCAGACACTTAGAAAGCACTTAAATTACTGTTACCCTGGATTCCTGGAACAGCTGAATGGATTAATGAACATCTGTATGACAAGGTAGCAAAACTATCCTCTACCACTTTTGAGCACACAGGTCTGTTTTCTATGATGTTGAAGCTGTAGCATGGAGAATGAATTACAGGCTTACAAGGAAACAAATCATCCCTTTGAAACAGTAAAGCCTTCAAGAAATAGCCTTGCAGAACTGAAATGAAAACAGATCTAGACTACTGTATTAGGGTGGCCCCTCAGTAGTAAAGTTCATGCTTTGCAAGCATGAGGAGCTGAGCTCTGATCTAACACCAAGGAGAAATCGATCTGATGGTGGGTCTAGGCTTGTAACTGCAGGGCTGACTAGAAGTAGGAAAAAGACAGGTGGACATTGAACAAAGACATAGTTATGATGGCCAATCAAACCTAAATACTGAAGTCCATTCTATAAAGTTCATAAAAAATGGAATGTGACAAACCATATATTAAGACTCCTGACACCAATTTCCAGCCACCCTTAATTACAAATGCATAGTCATGTACGTTCAGACATCACACACACGTATGCACACACACCAGTCACAAACATGCATGCCTCTCTAATCCCAGTTTCTATTCTTTCTCCTTTTAAACTTGAGGCTCATGTCAGTGACAAAGATTTGGAGTCATCGGAATCCATTTTGTGTTTCTCTTCTCAAGTGTTTCTCATTGATAATACCATTTTCTGTTTTCATTACTAGTACTCTGACACTTATACTGAACTATTGATAAGGGAGAGCTTATTTCTTTAGGAATTCTGAAAGCAGGATTTTGATGTAAGACATTGGGAGCAATCATACTAATTCATCTTATTCTTTTTGTTTTGCCTTTGAGACAGGACTTCTTATAGGCCAGACTGACCCTAAACTACCTATGTTACTAAGAATGACCTTGAGCAGGCTTTTTGTTTCACTTCTCAAGAGCTGGGATTTTCATTTTAAATTTAAGTTCTATCCCTTTAAACTTTCAACATCATGTCTACTTATCTTGTGCTGGGCTATGTGTGTATGCTATGTGAATACTCTATACCAAGTTCTATACATAACTATAGTGTATGTTTTCTTGCAGACTTTCTTTCAGTCAGCAATAGAGAGGTATTTCTTTGAGTATGAAGAATAGAGAAATAAAACCATCTTAAATATTATCAAAGCAAAACAAAAATGTGCATGGCAAATTTAAATGTTTTGTTTATGCTTCTGCAATACTGATTAGGAATTGAACTCAACCTCACAAAAATGAAGGGAAGATGGTTAATCTCTGTGAGCTAATGGACCAATTGGAACATGAGGGTTCATAACTCTTCCTTGGTTTGCATCCACTCTTCTTTGTCATAAAGCGTCTGCCTTTTCTTGTTATCCCTGTAAGTTAGGTTCATATTACCACTTACCACTGGAAGATAGGGATGGATAATAACATTTTGACAGAACACATAGGGGTTCTCTGTAGCTTGGGAGTCTGTGCTGGTACACACTCTCTAGTTAGCTTTGAATTCAAAGAGATCCACCTGTCTCTGCCCCTAAGTGCTGGGATTAAGGGAGTGTATCACCACCGCTCAGCTGACAAACACATTTTTAAATGTTAGTTCCCAGAGAAACAAGAATCTGTTGATCAATACTACAATATGAGATTCCATGACGTTAAGAGCTAGCCTGTTTTGTGTATTAGATTTAGATTATTTGAAATCTGAATTGTATTGCCATGCTCTGTGGGATTTTGAGTCAGCATATGAGCAGTTAGCAGATACCCTGTAGAGTTCTCCACTCCATAACGACTTCATCCCTGTAAATTTCTCATGCTCACATTTCAGAAACACTAAAATAATCCTTTCAACTGTTACTTACTGGGCATCATAGAAAGCAGAAACACTCAAATGTCAATGTGGTTTCTGTAAACAAGAGTGTGTATGTAGAGAGATGGCCATAAAATCCCATCATTCTTGGCTTTATTTTCAAAATATTATTTCTTAGTCATGTGCTCTTTTTCCTAGACTTAAGTGTTTCCACTTAGCATAGTCTTTGAAAACTAGTGTCGGATTTAGAGCATCCAACTGTATGTATATCTCAAATTAAGGCATGACAGCAACACACATATATATGACTATGCACACACACACACACACATATTATACACACATAGGGACAAAAGACACCTTGATTATTGAATATATGCTTTATAGGAGACTGTAATTAGATGTATTATTCAGTTATAGCTATAAAAGGCTTTGTTATAGAATGAAACCCAATGGAACAATTGCTAAACATTTTTATTATGCATATATATGAACAATGGTTTCATTTTTAATTATTTTCTTCATACACTCTGTATTGATAATTCACTATCAAATTCAATTATAATTTTACAACTTTTAAAATGTTATGATACAGATCAGGGTTATGCTAATTTACCTGTGTATATCTTAAAAATTAAAATAGTCATAATCACATCCAAGGTGCTTAGATTTATAACTCCTCTAGATTTACTAGTGAACACACACATAATTAGTTTTAAAATCTTTTTCGTATAAATCACACTTATGTAAAGAAGAGTCCCTCTTTGTCAATTGTTTTGTAAGATATAGAGACACAGATACAAGAATGTCCACTGTGTTTGTTGGTTCATATTAGGTGGCAAGTTTTATGAAGTCTAAACCGTTCTGATAGTTGCTATCTGGACATTTGTGGCCGAAACTCATATTACACCAACATACACTGACACTGTACCCTGGCTTCTCGGCTCTTAGATGTCATCTAGCATGGAAGCATTAACTCTGCTGTTCTTCCATCTGCTGATTTGATTAATTTTGTGCATCACTGAAATTACTACCCTCCACGGTTCCATGTACCACTTCTTTACATTCTATCGCTGTTACTTAGAATATCTTATTTGGCTTTGTAGAGAAGCTAAAGTAGTGTAATAAAGGGCTCAGGTGGGTAAATGACAAAATTGTTTGCCTGTGTCTGTATAGAAGAAGCAAACTGCCATTATACAAATAAATGAAGACAACTTCACAGGAAAGAGTAAATGAAACTTTTAGAATGCTTTCTTTATATACGTTACTTTCCTGTCATTGACACATGCTCAAGGCTATAAGTATATATACAGTTAAAGTATTAGTACATAAGCAAGTGATGTTGGGTAACACATTATCTAATAGTCTTTTATAAATGTTACAGTTCTGAAGAATTAATTTTTACTGGTTCATTAGAGCAAAGGCAGTTTGAACTTATTAGATCATTTTCATTTTTATGATTATATATATACAATTAAGATGAATTAAAATATAGATTTTATTCAATAACATTATTATAATTATTTTGAAAAATATAAATCAATAATTTGAGCTTATGAAGAAATTAGATGTGAGACAGTACTGAACATTTACTTGGGTATTTATCTTTACTTACTGTTGCTAAGATCAAAACAATGCAAGTCGAGCCTTGTTTATATGATGTTTTTAGAAATTTCTTTCTTTAATAGGACTTTAAGTTAATTGGGAAAAACACAATACATGTTTTTGGTTGTTTATAATAATGAGAATCTTGAATTATTTAAACATCAAACAAAAATACTGCATCACATGCAAAAAGATTTTAAGAGCTTTAAGTAGTTTTCATATTTCATTAGAGCATCCTAGCTGCATAATTTATTTTGTGCAAATATTTCTTCTAAAATAATAATTTCTTCAGTGTCAGCTCTACAGTGTTTCTTTTCCACACAGCAAAATTTTAAAATGAATATATCTGTCATTTTTCTTCTTATAATTGTCTTCCAAATGTCCATCTTTCATTCGGCTTGAACACTCCTAAATCTGCCTGGCTCTGATTTCCTATACTGACAATTCCCAGATTTTGCTAGGGAGGAAAAACATGGTTCTACCTCCTTGTAAACTTTACACACACTTGATATGGCCTCTATATTAGTCTGTGCCTTCTTAACTGTGACTTATAGCTACTGTCTTTCTTGTTTTTCCTTAGGAAAGTGCAGACTATAAACAAGGCATGTTATTTTTTATTTGATTTTCAGTAAAGCTCTCTCCTGCCCTCGTATAGTTTGATATACTTCTCTCTACTCCAGCGTGCTGTCTTTGATTTGTTTTCATCTCGTTCTTCTTCAAAATCTCTGCTCCAACCACCATCATTTTCACTTTGGGAGTCTCTTTTTCTCCTTCAGAGTTCAGTGCATTTCTCTGACAATGGTGCTTCGTCTGTGTTTACTGCAGCTCCATTCTCAACAACTTTCTAAGCCTGACTCTGTGGTCCCATCAAACCGCAACCCCGGTAAGCATGCTTGTAAAGTGTTTCCTTTTCTGTTGAGTTGCAATCCTTTGTCATAGTTTGGGGATAGGGATGAATCTATTTTACAGTGGCTGCTTCTCAGTTTAAGTGTAAGTTGTATGCTTTCCAAATTTCTCCTCCTGCTTTGTTTATTACAAGAATTCTGATCCTCAGACACTAAAGTTATTTTTATCCAACCTCTGTGATTTCACATTCATAGCCACAAAAGGTTATTTGTCCGCTATAGCCATACTTAATCATAGTTCCCATTTTTAAAGAAAACAAGCGAGTTCTGAACTTTCTTTTTTTGTTGTGAGCTGAACCTAGGGCTTCACACTGCAGGCAAACTTGAGATATGATCAAAACCAGCCCTCTCTAACTTTTACTTGATAAAAGCTTTCACTGAGTGTTTACAGAGCAATTTCAAGGTCAAAGGCAACAGCTCACTACCTGCCATCTTCCGGGCCATTTTTCCTAAGCAGCTAGAATGACAGGCCTCCTTCACAGGCCCGAATGCTTTTGCATCTGCAAATTTTATTGTCTCTGTTTCCTACTAGAATCAGTCTCCAATGGTTGGGTGATACGGAGTGGAAGAGCAGGAATCCATGGGCAGCTTTATATGGAAAATGTAGAAAAATCTCAGTAAATGACACTTTTGAAGAAAGACACTCAACTTTGTTCTCGCTTCAAAATCCAGGACATATTTTAATAATTTTTATTTAAATAATTAATTACTTTGTTTTGAAGAAAATTTCTTCCCTAAAAAAGCTATCAATTTTAACATAAATCATTGATTTTTTTCAAATACCTAAAACATTTTAATCTAGACATATCACAATAATGCAATTATAGTCTTTCAATTATTTAAACTGTTAGTCTTAGCTTAACTGTGGAAATTAATCATTTGTAATTAAAATTAAAACATAATCAGTCTCTCAGCTGTTCGTATACTGAAACTCAAATTTAGAACATTTTTGATACTACAACTGAAACTCATATAAAAACACTAGATGTTTATATCTATACTTTGAGTTTGATGAGCAAAATACATACAAATCCTCACAGTAGACACGTCCTTCTTTCTATCATATCAGTATAATCAAGAGTGGAGGAAAATGATAAATAAAACTTTTAGTCCTAATTCAGCAATTCACTTCCTAATGTTTCTCAGTTCTTAAAAATGTATGGATATTTGTCATATCAATGTGGCATGCCATCCTTCAAGGATATCCAGAATTTGCCTGCTTTTACCCTTTGAATGGGGTAAATGGAGTTGAGGCAGGGATGGAGAAGCGTAATCAAGACACTGATTGTCAGAGCTGCTCTCGGATCACAGCAGAAGGGTTTGACCTGAGTCACTAGGCAGTTCAGACACCATAATCTGGGACTCAGTTTGCAGGGTTGTTATGCGTGGCAGCTGTATCTCCACTTAGTGAATATGCTGTGGCAGGTCTTAGCTCAAACTGGATTGTAAGAAATTAGTTGTTTGGGCCTGTACCTTAAATCACAGTATGAAATTGCTGCCTGACATTGTTTTTTTTAATTACTTTAAAAATAATACCAATCAAAATTCCCACTTCCTCCCCTCTTCCCACTCTCCCCCACACCCTTCCCCCATCGCCCTTCCAGTCCTAAGAGAGGGCAAGGCACCCTGCCCTGTGGGAAGTCCAAGCCCCCCCTCCCCTACATCCAGGCTGAGCAAGGTATGCATCCAAAGAGAATGGGATCCCCAAAAGCCAGTACATGAAGTAGAGACAAATTCCAGTGCCATTGTCATTGGCCCCTTAGTCTGCCCCAACTGTCAACCACAATCAGAGGGACCAGTTTGATCCCATGCTCGTTCATTCCCAGCCCAGCTGGAGTTGGTGAGCTCACATTAGCTCAGACACACTGTCTCAGTGGGTGAACCACTCGTGGTCCTGACTTCCTTGGTCATATTTTCCCTCCTTCTGCTCTTCAACTGGAGCTTGGGAGGTCAGTCCAGTGCTCTGATGTGGGTTTCTGTCTCTGTCTTCATCCTTTGCCAGACAAAGGTTCTATGGTGATATTCAAGATAGTCATCAGTCTGACAACAGGGCAAGGCCAGTTCAGGCACCCTCTTCTCCACTGCCAGGGTTTTAGCTGGGGTCATCCCCGTGGACTCCTGGGAACCCCTCCTGAGCCAAACCTCTTGCCAATCCCAAAATGGCTCCCTCAATTAAGATATCTCCTTTCCTGCTCCCATATCCATCCTTCCATTGTTTGCATCCTCAAAATTACCCTAGTTAATCTATATCGCCATCAAAGTTTCCCAATGACCTACCTTGATACCAAATCTCCATGAAGCCTGTGAATGGAAACAATTGTAGGGCAGTTCGTTTGGTGTTTTGTTTTTAATGGGACAGAGACATATTATTATATCATTTTATTGATAGCCTGAAGCTTTTGTGTCCTCTAATTCAGATGGGCTTCTCTTAAGGATGCCTGTTCATTAAATATTCTTTAGACTGAGTTAAATTTCCCAGAAGTCTTATAACTACTTTCATTCAACTTGGTGTGATGTACTGCAAGGGTTTCTTGCTTCCCCTGCATTACTGCTTTCAGTTACATGCATTACTGCTCATGAACAAAAGAACAAAGTATGTCTAAGGGTTGCTGTCCATGACATCATCTTCCATGGGCTAAGATTTCTAATCTCAATAATTCACATAGGTTCTTTATAGGACAACTAAAAGACTACTCAACGGTTTTCCAAGGCTTTGAGGGTCAACTCAGTGTTGCTTCAGGATGTTATTTACCATCAGCCATAAACCACAGAGAACAACAGCCAGTAAACAGTACTAGCCCTGACAGCTTGTGAAGTTCCATTAATAAAGGCAGTCCAAATCAGAGAAACATTACATTTAAAAATAAAATGACTTTATCTATTGTCTACTGTGTTACATGTGTGCAGATTTTTGAATAATTTTAGCTTCACTGATGAAAAACTCATAAAATGAAGAACAAAATTTTAAATTATGTTGATAAATATAAAGCGATCATTACTATAAACACAATGGGATTCTCCAAATTACAAATATCTCCTTAAATTTCTTTGAAAAGTGTCATCCTGGCATTCTTTTGTAAGATAGCAACATGTATAACGTGAATGTCACATTGAGTTAATTTATATTTTTAGATATTTCAGGCAAACACTGTATATTTTGGTTTTCTTTTAGTAATATGCAGCATGATTTTGACAATTATGTTCAATATATAGCTTTATATGTCAATACTCTACAGAATATAAGCACTATGTTCTCAAAATTTTTAGTATCTAGTCCATTATTTTTAGATGTTATACAATTGCTATCTATATTAATCATCTTATATTATTAAATATGTAGTTTTGATTGCCCTAACAATATTTTGAGTTTCTAATATGAAACCTATGTAGTGTACTTTATGTTTTAAAAATGCATAAACTATACATTAGCAAGCATTTTAAAGATATTTTGTGCTCACATTTTATTTCTTAATATACCTTCTACCTTTTAAAGCATGCCGAAATCTTTTTGGTATATCTTTTAATGTGTAGGTATATCTGATTATTGACACCTTAATTTATATCATTTCAGAATCAATTACAGTTGATTTATTCATTGATTTTTTTATATTGATTGGACATTCTTAATTATTTGTAAGCATGCTTGTTTTCATCTGAAACACCAGACTTTGTGTGTTCTGCACTAGTGAGTGTGAAGACTCAATATGTTGCTGGCTATTGATCCAGTGTTCCACTATGCTACTAAGGGACTCCTGACAATTTTAGAAATTTCTTTTTAAACATATTCTTGGTTGGATTTAAAGCTTTTACTAAGGCATTATAATCCCAGAAGTCTACGTGATGCTCTCTGCATTCTGACATTTTTCTGAGGCCCAAAAGTCCCAGAAAATTTCTAACCCTTTCCAAGTTTGCAGAATGTTCATGTCCATGTCTTTTCCTTTTCAGTGGCTCTTTCTTTGGGTATCATTTTTTCCATGACCTGTTCTTGTATTTAGCTGAAGATTTGCTTGGGATGATTATTTTAATTAATTAATTAATTAATTAATTAATTTTTCATACCAATCACAGTTTCCTCCCCCTCCTCTCTTCTGTTCCTTCCCCCACCTCCCCTTTTCCCCCTCCCATACACTCCTCCTCCGTTTCCATTCTTACAAATTATGGTAAACCTTTCCATGGGAGTCAACAAAGCATGGCACATCAAGTTGAGGCAGAAACAAGCTCCTGTCCCTGGCATCAAGAAGGGGCAAGACACTCCAACTTAGGGAATAAGTTTCAAAGATCCAGCTCATTTATTAGGGACAGGCCTGATCCCATTCCTAAAAACCCCACAAAAGATCAAGCTACACAACTGTCATCCAGATGCAGAAGACCTAGGCTGATCCCATGCAGGCTCCATAGCCGTCAATTCATAATCCACGAGCTACTGCAAGTTCAAGTCACCTGTCTCTGTGGGTTTCCCTGTCGTGGTCATGACCCCCTCTTCCCTTGCTCACTTAATCCCTCCTCTCTTTCTTCAGCTGGACTCCTGGACCTCTGCTCAGGGCTTGGCTGTGAGTCTCTGCATCTGCTTACCTCAGGTAATGAGTGAAGGCTCTATGATGACAATTAGTGTAGTCACCAATCTGATTACAGGGCAAGGCAAGTTCAGGCACCCTCTCCACTACTGCTAGGAGTCTTAGTTGGGGTCATCCTCATGGGTTCTTGGGAGTTTCTGCTTGGGATAATTCTGACTGCTGGAATCCTATATGCACAGATTGGTCCTCTCTGCTACTCTGGTGTGAGCTCTGGGCATTTGAGTGAGTGTGAACTCTGAACCACAGTTTTCGGTGCAGGATAAACCCAGGAGTGTTTTTTGTTTGGTTTGATTGAACCTTACTAATTAATGTGCACAGCTACAAATCATGAAAAAATTGCAAGAAAAAGATTAATACCGCTACCTCAAATATTTATAGTAGACTTCAACAATTTTAAAAATATTTCAGGGTACAGAATCATTGTTGAAAACAATAGGAACAGCATAAAGATTACAGAAATATATTTACATAAAATGTATGCAAGGCACAAATAATGGCATGTTTAATTATACCACCTAAGCCATTTCAAAGCATGAAAAAGCTAGAATTTTTCCTCTTTCCTGAACATAAACCATTTTTTTCTGTCAGTAAAATTAAGGTCATGTTAACAATGTTTTTTTTGAGTTAACATTTAAGCTCCAGGGACAGGTTTTCTGTTAAGACCATGAACTTGATGCCACTTCTGCTGCTACAGCTGTTTGAGTATTTGTACTCTGATTCCATACTTAGATTCTTTATCAGCATTTTTACCCTCCTTTCCTTCTTCCATTTCAGTGTGCTTTCTTTCTCCAACAGACACAGATGATCAGTGACTTAATTTGTTTTGTTTTCCCCATCTTAGTGAGTTTCCAAGAAATGATTTGCCTGCAGTGTTTAAGCTTCTCTGTGGGCACAGTCTGAGATTCTCCTATCCAGTTCTTTTCTTTATGACTAGCTTGTGCTCCCGCCCTTCTGTTTCTCAGAGGGCACATATGTTTAAGATGTCCCTTCTGTAGGGTTGGATCCTCATCTGTATTTGTTTCTGGAAAAAGCAATGAGAATTTTGTAGAATCACACTAGTGTTGCTGTTTCCTAAACATCTTCAACTGCAGGGGAGGCAAAAAGAAGAATCCTTTTAGAGAATGGCTGGGGGAGTAAAGTGAGATGCTATAGCAGTGACAGCTGTCACAGAATTAGATATGTGCACCACATGTGTGTTTACAGCTACACTAGCTGTATCTTAGCTGAAGCCTACAGTTGTGTCAGCCAGAGATGTATACATAGAGGTAGGAGGATATTCATTATGGGAGTTGGTTCCCATGGCACACTACCTGTATGCTGGAGATTCATTAAATATAATTGTGCAATTTAGGTGTATTTGAATTTCTTAGGAACTTGGGTGCTCAAATCATGTCTGAAGTAATTTATAAAGTGAAGACTTCAAGCTGAGGAAAGTCATGGATGTCTAAACTCCAAGGGGGAAAAAAAGGATCAAATTTGCCCTTTACCTTCCTTTTTGTACTTTCTGTCTTGTAGTGGATTGAAAGATGCTTACCCACCTATCATTACTCCATCTGATGATGGAAAATTATTTTCCCAAATTGGTTTCAGAAACATTTTACCAGTTACTTGGGCATTTGCTTTCCCAGTTCAAGTTGATGAAAAGATGTTGGAGAGATCAACAACTTGGAAGAGAATTACGCAGTGGTAGAAACTTAGTATTTTCTTCTGATTTATTGGTTATTGGTTTATTGGTTTATTGGGGTAAAGATATGTCTTTACCCCAAATGTGTTGTAAAAAGAGTGGCGGGCTGCTTCCCTTTGTTCCCTCCTGCCCGGCTAGCTTACACCCAAAATAACCATATGAAAATTGTATTAATTAAATTGTTGCCTGGCCATTAGCTCTAGCCTCTTCTTGGCTAATTCTTACATCTCGATTCAACCCATTTCTAATAATCTGTATGTCACCAAGAGCTCATGGCTTACCAGGAAAGATTCAGCATGTCTGACCTGGCAGCTGGCTCCATGGCAACTCCTTCTGCCTCCCTTCTTCCCAGCATTCTATTCTGTCTACTCTTCCCACCTAATTTTCTGCCCTATCACAAGGCTAAGGCAGCTTCTTTATTCAACCAATGAAAATAACACATAAGAAGAAGACCCTCCTACACCATAAAAGGAATTGATTTTATTGATTTTATTAACTTCACATCCTGATTTTATATATATTGCAAGGAACCACTTGTTTGTCCCGGCCACCCAGAACTGAAATGATCACACAGAAACTGTATTCTTAATTCACTGCTTGGTCCATTAGCTCTAGCTTCTTATTGGCTAACTCTTACATCTTAATTTGACTGTTCTCCATTAATCTGTATATTGCCACATGGCAGTGGCTTACCAGCAAAGTTTCAACATGTCTGACTCTGGCAGCACCATGGCATCTGTCCGATTCTATCTTCTTCCTCCTAAAATTCAGCTTAGCTTTTCCCTGCCTACCTATGTTCTGCCTTGCTATAGGTTCATAGCGGTGTCTTTATTCATTAATGGTAACCATAGCACACAGAGGGGACTCCCACATTATATATCTCTATCTATATGTGTGTATGTATATATTCATTCCTCTCTCTCTCTCTCTCTCTCTCTCTCTATATATATATATATATATATATATATATATATATGGAAAAAGAAAATAAGCCTCCTTCCCCTCAAAAATCAGAAAAATTCAGAAGTTGCATGAATAAAAATAATTTTAAAAAGAATCCCAATGTGTTTTTGAAAGAATAGATGAGGTGTTTTTTTCAAACAAAATGCAGATTTGGGGGAATTGCAGGCATTTTTAGTTGTATGTTACTGGTTAATGTCAGCTGTCCCTGCTGTCTGTGATCAATTTATTACAGTTATGACCCTAGGAAAAGTTTTGCACATCTACTAATGCCTGTAATAGTGCTTAGGCAATTTGGGTAATATTTTTGCTTCAGTAAAAGAGAGTTTGGTATTGTTAAAACCTTTAGCTTATTTCAAAGATGCATTTTAATACACCTTAATATTAATTTTGAATTAAAAACCCTTGGCTCACAATATTAGATATTATGACTACGATGTAGTGCCACTTAATTTCCTAATATGTAATAAGATGAAGAATGTTCATGAAGATACAAAAATTTACAGAAACCAAGCTACAGCTTGAAGAGTGTTGACTTACAGCACTTCTGAGGTTTTAATATTTCCATCACTTATGAAAATAAGGGTGACTACAAAACGATGAAACAGTTCATTAGAAGCATTCAATTTCCTTTTTCTCTATTTTCTTCTCTTCTACAACCTGACACTAGTTTTCTCTCCCTCTTCTCCTCCCACTCTTTAAAACTTAATCAATAAAACTCATAAATGTTTGTTAATAATCTACATCAATTTTAATCATATGTCTTTGCTTCTATGTTTCATTGTAATTCTTGATTTCTTTAAAATGTTACCCAAGAGTATCCACACACATACATTCCCACACAATACACACACACACACACACACACACACACACACACACACACACACAAACTCTCTCACACACACATACACAGAGGAATAGAGGCATAATGTGCTCAGAGGTGCACAAACATTTCTATATCTTTGAATCCTGGTACTAAGAAAGCCTTTTCTAAGACAGGACCTTGAAATTGAAACCTATCCCAGATCACTTTATTACATATGTCAGCAATAATCTCACTGCTTTGTTTCAGTGTTTCCTTTAATCTGTAAAGCAGGAAAAGCAGTAGCAGAAACATCAGAGCTATGCTATGAAGAATGGGTGTATTAGGGTTTGGAATAGAGCCTTGCATACCAGGAGCACTCTAAATGTAAACTAATAAATCTAGGTTTTCTACATCCACATTTCAACTAGGTGTTTCGGATTGTTCACACTTTGCCTAAGGGGAAGGGGAAGGAAATGAAACTTTGTACATTAATCAGAGTCATAAGACGTTGCAGCTGACATACTGCTCGTTCTGCAGTATGCTGTGAAGTTGTACTTATTAAAGTTTCTGTTTTGACAGATAAAGAAACAAATTCTTGGTAGTTAAGTAGCTTATGGAATGTTATGAATTTGTAGACTGGCTTTGAATCAACTGTAGAAAGTCTCACAGTGTAAGAATTCAGACACAAATTCCCACTCTACCCTTGTATACTCTGGGGGAGGGCATCCTGGACAAAACTACCAAGGCTACCTATTTGTGACTTCTCATCTTCTGACCTGATATTATAACTATGTTATCAAGTACAGAATAACTTCAACAGTAATAATTACCTAGCAGGTAAAATGAGAATTTTACTGCTTAGAGAATAGAGGACTATCATATAGAGGTAGTATGCAGAATTGGTATTTGAATGTATCCAGAGAAAGTTTTTGATGTAATGTAAAGTGATGAGAATAGAACGTTAGATGTCAAGGCAAATAAAAACAAACTGCCTAGTGAGAGAAATACTGTGTTTAAGAATGCACGTTTGCTCTGCATCTAACATCCACTTTTGTTCAAGTACATACTGTGTTTGTCTTTCTGAGTCTGGGTTATTTTACTCAGGATTGCTTTCTGTTTCCATCTACTTGCCTGCAGATTTCATGATGTCTTTGTTTTTTTTTTGCTGAGTAATACTCTATTGTGTAAATATATCATATTTTATTTATCCATTTTTCAGTTGAGGGACATCTAGGTTTTTGTCAGGTCTGACTATTATGAATAATGCTGCTATAGACATTGTTGAGTAAGTGTCCTTGTGGTATAATGGAGTATCCTTTGGCTATATGGCCAAGAGCAGTGTCACTGGATCTTGGGAAATATTGGTTTCCAATTTTCTGAAGTGTAGGAGGGTGAACTGTGGTTGGGATGTAAAATAAAATTATATAAATAAATAAATAAATAAATAAATAAATAAATAAATATCCCACTACTGCCCTGCTCGGGGTTGTTACCACCATCAAGTCTCCCAAGTGCTTGCCCCACAGCCCTGATAGGTAACCGTTATGTGGTGAATTATTAAGATTTTGAAATCTATGCACCCCCCCCAATCTCTCTGACATTGGTCTTAACACTTCTCTGATATTCTTTGATCACTACAGATTTTCTTACTCTATTTGTTGGCACCTCACCCATCCTCTCTGCTGACACCTTCACATGGGAAATCAAGGATATTATCAGTTTAAGAGAGATAATAGCCTTGTGTTGCAGTGATTATAGCTTAAGAGTTCATATTCATAGAAAGGCATGTTTGAAATATGTTTATGTTTATTCTATATAATTTGGAATGGTAAATTTAATACAAAAGGGCAAATTATTGATTATAGTTTCCCCTCATTAAAAAGAAAGAATGAAAGTTTGACAATTGAATAAAAAACTGGCAGAGAATTCTAAGAAAGGAAAAGAGCTGGCTCTAAGTCATCTACGGTACTTTGATTACACAAATTAATGTAGAAAACTGTAGAGTATATTAAAACAGGATTATTGGTGTTATCAAGAATGTAAGTGTGAAGTAAAAGAGCAAAAACATGTTTATGCATATGATGCCAGTTTGGCAGATGGCACTAAATGAAAAGACATGTAAAAACAAGAACCAATAAGAAGTGAGGAAAACACTAGCACAGGGTCCGAGTACAAAATGTTAAAAAATATACAGAAAATGACCTTTCATGATGGCCTAGAAAGGACCAGCCTGATCTAATCATCTGCAAAGAAAACATATTGCATTGTCGTAGAAGGCAGAACAACAAAAAGGAAAGATAGAACTTTTTCGTGTGATTAAAACAGATCACTTTCTATGAGAAGCTGTTAAATAGTCAACTGTGTGTAATATAGGGGCTGCTTTCCAGCAGAGGTTTAAGCAGCAAGCAGAGAAATGTACAGACAATAGGAAGTGTGACGGATCTGAGCCACAAGGTAAGTGACTTAAGAGAATAAAGTATCTGGTTAAAACAACTCTCCCAATTACCACTTTAGTGCAGGGGCAAAAGCCTAGTTTAGAATCAGTGAAGAGTCACCATTTAAATTTAGAAATGACTATGATCAAAAATATTGAGGACAGCTTAAACTGGACAGAATGCAGAGCCAGAGTAATCCTTCACTGCTTTGGGGAGTGCAAACTTGTAGAGCTACTTCGTAAAGGTACCGTGGTTTCTCAGAAAATTGGGAATCAATCTATCTCAAGACCCACCGATACCACTCTTGGGCATATAGCCAAAGGATACTCAATCCTACCATAAGGACCCTTGCTCAACTATGTTTATAGCAGTATTATTCATAATAACCATAACCCCCCCCCGCCGAAAAAACCTAGATGCCCTTCAACTGAAAAATGGATAAAGAAAATGTGACACATTTATAGAATGTAGTGTTACTCAGCTGCAAAAACAATGCTATCAACATCATGAAATTTTCAGGCAAATGGATGGAACTAGAAAAAACATCCTGAGTGAGGTAACCCAGGCCCAAAAAGACAAACACGGTATGTAGTCACTCA
This sequence comes from Microtus pennsylvanicus, assembly GCF_037038515.1. NCBI lineage: Eukaryota > Metazoa > Chordata > Mammalia > Rodentia > Cricetidae > Microtus > Microtus pennsylvanicus. Next base: position 38,622,298 of record NC_134590.1, read on the forward strand.
TAAGTGGATATTAGACGTAAAGAAAAGTATAACCAGACTACAATCCACAGTTTCAGAAAAGCTACATAACAAGGAAAACCTTAAGGGTGCTAAGTGGATAGCCCTGGGAAGTGGAATTAGATGAGAGTCTTGGGTTAACTTGGGGCGAGGTGGGACGTTAATGGGAGGTGATGAGAGATGAAAACATGAAGGAAGGAGCCGTCGAGGCAGGAGATATACAGAGCAGGAGTAATGAAAGAGAGATCTTGATAGAGGGAGTTACTATGGGGTTAGGGAGAAACCTGGCGCTTTGAAAATTCCTAAGAATCCACAAGGATGACCCCAGCTAAGACTCCTAACAACAGTGGAGAGGGTGCCTGAACTGGCCAATCCCTGGTAATCAGATTGGTGAATACCCCAACTTACATCATAGAGTCTTCATCCAGTAACTGATAGAGCCAGATGCAGAGATTCACAAGCAAACACCAGTCTGGGTATCCAATTGAAGAGAGGGAGGAGGGAATATATGAACAAGGGAGATCAAGATCATGGTGGAAAAAATCTACAGAGACTACTGAACCAAGATCATGGAAAATCATGAACTCTAAACTGATAGCTGCCGAGCCTCCATGGGACAGAACTAGACTCTCCACATGTGGGATACAGTGATGGATTGTAATGGTCCCTAGCAGTAGAACCAGAATCTATCTCTGGTACATGAGCTATTTTGTTGGAGCCAGTTCCCTAGAGTGAGATGTCATGCTCAGCCTTAATGCAGAGGGGAGGGTCTTGGTCCTGCCCCACCTTATTGTGTCAGACTTTGTTGACTACCTATGGGAAACCTTGTCTGTTGGCAGGAGTGGATGGTAGATGGGATAGAGGCGAAGTGAGTTGGAGGGTGGGAGAACGGGTGGAAGGGAAAACTGTAGTTGAATTGTAAAATAAAGTTTAATAAATGAATAAAAATTTAAAAAATCAAAAAGGACACACAAGTATGAATACAACAGGGAAAATCATATTATGTATTTTATTAAATAAATTGAAAAAGAAGAAAAAGATGTTTCAAGGGAGACATAATAAATATAAAACTATAACATTAAGATGATTATAATAAACTAAATTCAGACTGTAATCTTTAAAATAGAAATAAGATATCTTAAAATATGTTACAGACACATATGAAACTGTCAAAGAATAAGATAACAAAGAATTAAAGCTAGATAAGGAAGTAAGGTTAAAAAGTTTCTGACAAGTTTCAAAATGCAGTATTCATTTTAAGAGGAGAAAGAAAGAAAATATGTATCTAGTTGCAAAAGTCTCATCTGGGATGTTTTCCAAAATTAACTACAGATTATTTTTGGATAGTAACTAGGTCTCATGTAATTTAACAGAATTTTAAAGTAATAAACCTGGAGTGAACATCAAACAGCTCAAGTTAAAAGCTCAGATCTGTGAGACTGCTCCCACACTAGATGGCAATCTCAAATCCAGGTCACAGATACTTCTGTTGCAATCACCACCACTGAAGCTCATTAATTCCAGTTGTCAGGAGACTTCACAGAGCTGAAAGTATAGCTTCCCTTTACCTCTTCAGGGGGTAAGGCTAAAAGTATAAGCTCCGTGTTGTTCCTCCTGGTGTATTCGTTACTTTCCTCACTGCTATGACAAAATATCTGTCCAAAACAACTCGGGAATGAAAGGCTTACTCTGACATGGTTTGCAGGTGGGGTCTATCATAATAGAGGTGGACGGAATGCAACAGAGATGTAAGGCAGCTAATCGCAGTACACCTGCAGCCTGCAAACAGGAAGATAGGAATTCCTGTACCCAACTTTCATTCTTTTATTTAGTACAAGACTCCAGCCAATGGGATAATGTTATGCACATTCAAGGTAAGTCTTCCCTTTTCAGGTACATTGTTCTGGAAACAACTTCACAGACATATCCAGAAGAAAGTCAACATGGTAACTCTCTTCTTATTAGTTTGAAACAGAAATACTTTACTTTAAAGGATAGTATTCTGTCCATTGTCCCTAAAATTTCAGTTTCATCCCTTCAAACACATTTTGCTTCATGTTTAAACATCCCATTATCTTTGATAGCTCCAGTATGCTCCCAAATTCCAAAATATAAAGTCTCCTTTGAGACTCAAGACAGTCACTTAACCATGAACCCAACTGTCTTCCATTCACCTATGCTCTCCCAGCATCAATTTTCCTTCCTATTCTTTCTCACTGTAGATGTGGATAAACTGCAAGGGTTGATGTTTGCTTGATGTGTTTTGATCTGTCTTTTCAGGTCTGTCTTATCATTCTTTTCCTCCCTTGTGGGATGGAAGTGTTTATTTGTGCCATTGTATATTGAAAGTGTTATTTTTATTCTTTTAGGGTCTTTATTTGTCTAGAAATATAGATGATACTGACATTAAACTTATTAAAATGTAACTACTACAGAAGATTTAAGAAGTATGAATTGGTGTTGAACTTTCCTACAATATTTGTGAGTGAAGTGTTTAGAAAGTATTATTCAACATTATTATTCTAAAGACATAGTGCTTTCTAGAACTTACTATGTTTTCTTTAATGAAATCAACCTTTTAATGTTTATTCATAAGGTCTTAATTAATTGTCAAGTGCAATCCATCAAAACAAATTGGGATACATCTACAGAATATTGTGTTAGATCTGACCTTCACCTAAAATATAGCTAACAAAATCATAGTCCTTAACAATAAACTCCTTAAATTAAATGTATTTCTTAAATTTCTGTGCAAAAATAACTTGAACTGAGTTACATATATGTGTGTGTGTGTGTGTGTGTGTGTGTGTGTGTGTGTTTATTAACATACTCTCACTCAATGGCAGTTCAGTTTTCCTTAAACATAAAGAAAGAATGAGTATTTGAGGGAACATTTCTTGCTCCCATAGAACTACATTTTAATTGCCATATGTTTTAGTCAGGTGTAATATATAACCAGATAACAAGATTAGGATTTGTATGTAGCACCTTTCATATGTCCGATGTAACCATCTCATCCTAAAGAAACGTTCATTCCAGGGCTGCTTGGCATTATTGGTGAAATCATCAAATATGGAAGACATAAAGGTGCCATTGGCTCTCTGCATTAATAGTAAAGTATACTCATTATTATGCATACAAGCACATATTGATATTAGAAGTTGATCAGGCAGCAGTTTGAAAGTCCAAAATTTGGTCCATAAAACAGTTTATTTAAACTCTTATAGATGCTCTGGTATATTTGTCTTAAAATATTTGACCTTAACAAGGAAATGGTGGCGAGAGCCAAATTGATGAGTTTGCTTTATAGTCTATTGAATGCTTAGTGTCAGTTATTAACTATTGCTAAGCGCTAAGCTGTTGCAGGAAGCACAAAACTATAACTCTTGATCTTTGTAAGAGAGACAAGTACACTCTCAGCCAGGAAAATCAAGGGGCAAGCTTTAATGGAAAAGAAGCATCCATGTGAGAATCTCAGAATATAAGATATCAATACTCTCAGAGTGATAAGGAATCATTTCATTGAGAAAGTAGAAGATAAGATAGGGATCTGTTAGCATGAAACTGTCAGTTCAAACTTGGAGGTTTTGTTGCAAGATGAAATAAGGAGGTGAGACAATTCAAGGAGAATATACCCCACATGTATGAGAAATATGTAGAATGATAATCACACAAAGGTATATTGATTTCAAATATTTAAGAACTATTAAATATAAAATAAGATAGCTCCTGAAATATCAAATATTTTAAAAACTCTTCCAAACTGCAGTTTTAACCAATACTGTGAATACTGTTTCTATAAAAGTAAAGGTTATAATATTTATAAAATAAAATGTAATTTGCTCCTTAATTAAACAATAAGAAAGTGGCAAGACAGAATGACAGCAATCTATAGGCAAGGAATATTAGAACAATATATGTGAGTAGCAGTAACAACAAGGCAAGGTATTAAGTATTAGGAAAAAGGAAAGAAAGTGAATTAAATCAAATGGAGAAATAATTCTCCCCCATAGAAAAATTACTATTCCAATATCCCTGATGGATTACCATAAGATTAAATTATTTTGTTCCTTGAAAAATCAGAAAGTATTTTCAAAATTATTAAATTTGGATGAAAAATTTTCCAGAATAGATTCACCATTTTGATACCAACTCATTGAAATGTATTTTATAGAAATAGTAGTTTATTAAAGGACTCAGACTCCAAATGATATTGAAAACTGCTCAAAAGAAAACAAGTATCAAAGAAAAAGGTCTATTGTAGCACAGAATTTTTCAAGGTAAGATTTACAAACAGAGTATATAAGACCAATGATGGGAGAACAATAGGACAATAGAAATATAATTGTGGTAGATAGTGTAGTAATAAAAATAAAATAAAAATATTCAAAAGTGTATAGAATCATAAGGCATTTTTAAAGATAACAATTTATATTATATTAAACCCTTGTGGAAATAATATATCAGATATAACTAGCTTTTTCTTAAAAGTTAGGAAATTATCTCTGCTAACTCATGCAAATCACAAGTGCAGTATATGGTGAAACATTACCCAGAAAACATATTTTATCTCAAATATAAATTAAGACAATAGTAATTAATTTTTTTTTAAATATGTAGTAAGCTAGTTACCTTCTGTATTACCAGATCAAACTTTCTATAGTGTTGGGTTGTCCACATCACTATGTAATAACACATTATTTTTTTGTTACTAGATATAAAGTACTTTAGACTTGGGATTCATTTAGATGGCAGTCTGTCTTTAGTATCAAGGCACATATACTTATATAAAGTAATTATTTCATTTCAGAATCAATGGTATCATAGAAAAATTTATTCCCTATAATAAGAATGAAGAGATATTTTTGCCGACTGTCCATAATTACTCACATACTTTATTTTATAATTTATGTTATATATGTATTTTTTGATAGGTGATTTTAACAAATGATGTTGAGAGGGACAGACTCAAGGAATTAAAATATTTGAAAACACATGACATAACTGGAACATGGATGTGATACATAAAAATTATTTTAAAAAAGCATAAACATAGTTTTGCAAAGACATCTCATCTTAGAAAGCTATGTATCATTACTGATGAAAGTTGTCTTAAACAAAACTCTCTAAAAGAACTTATTATACCTGTTGTTTGTCAAAAACAAAGAAGGTTGATGATATTAATAGACAGACATGACATCAGAACTGTTCAGTTATTATGGATATAAAGAAAACACAAAGCACAAATAAATTGTGGATATTTTTAGTTGATCAACTACATTCTTAGTCACTTACCAATTATAGCCCAAGTGAAGATGAGATAATATTAGCACATCAGAAATAAAACACAAGAAGGTACATTAAATACAATAAAGAATCTCTTATTTTCAGCAAATGGAGAACACCACTGTAAACTAGGACTGGACATGGAGTCAGAGATAAACAGATCATGGGAAGTCCAGAGATCACAAGGATTAAACTATCTCATAGTTCTTCTATTGGTGAAGGCATTTTATGGAAGAGGGAAAAAAAGATTTTAAGAGCTAGAATACCAAGCATTCTGCTATGAAACAACTCTCCTAAAATTCCTGCATAAAAATGATTGAGAAAAGGACATGTCCATGAACATGTTAACAGAACAGGAGAAATCTTTACTGGCTCTGCTCATAGAAAAAGAACTACAGTTGTGTATGTGTGTGTGCTAAGTCTGTTTTTGTTGTTTCTCTGTAAATGGTTTCAGGGTTGATTCCTTTGTATTGGGCAACCAGCAATGGACTCATCCCTGAGTATAGGAGAATTAGCTGCTCTCAGGGATGAGCCCATTGCTGGTTGCCCAATAACCATTTACACAGAAACAACAAAAACAGACTTAGCACATTGTATACACACACACACATAGACACTTACATGTGTGTGTGCACATGTGTATATACAAATTATAAAACTATATAATTATAAAATATATAAAGTAATAGTACTCAAATGTTGGGGGAGGATGCTCATTCATTTCCCAGCTCCCAGTCTCCCAAAATAATCACACAGAAACATGTATTAATTGCAATACTGTTTGGACAATAAATTAAGCATATTGCTAGCTACCTCTTAACATCTAGAATTAACCCATTTCCATTATTTTATATTTTACTATGAGGCTCGTGGTCTAACGGCACTGTTTCAGCTGGCAGCTCACATTTTTTCCCTCTGGCAGCTCCATGGCTTCTCTCTGAGTCTGCCTTCTTTCTCCCAGCATTCAGTTTAGTTTTTCTGCCTAGCTCTATTCTGCTAAGCCACTGGCTGAAACAGATTTATTCATTAACCAATAAAAGCAACACATACAAAAAGGACTTCCCACAGTATTTCCCATTTTCTGTTTAAATAAGAAGGAAGGTTTTTAACTTCAACATAGGAAAATTACATGTAACAAAACTGGTATCAAGCAAGAATTACAGTTACAATATTTATATCAACTTATCATAATTAAGGAAAACTATAATTATCTATTTTTACCTCCATCCTAGACCCCAGAAGGATAGAATGAATATTGCCTAAGTAGACAGGAAGTGCATTGTAGCCAACTTCCAAAACTCTAAAATAGACAGAGACATCTCAATGCCTGGAAAGTCACCCAAAGTTCCTCTGCAACACTGGGCATCCATCTTCAGCCTACTGGATCATAATATCCAGCAGACTTTTTCATGAAGCAGAAAATCTGAAGATCTATTCTACATTGTAATGACAATGTCCATCAGTTGCTTTCTTCTGTGTTCTGCAGAATATCTGACAGACTGTTTTATAAAGCAGTCTCACCTTTAGTCAAGTTCAGCAGTCATTTTTCTGTGGGTCCTCCATGTGCAGCTCCTACAGCAGAACATCAAGCAGTCTAGGCAAGAGCAGTTTCTTGCACGAAAGGCTAACAAACTCCATAAGGAGCTACTTCAATGCCCATCTTCCTCTTGAAGTAATTGGTGCTGCCAGAAGAAGATGTGTCTCATTGTCATGAAAAGTTTAAGTTCTTACAAAATTTTCAATGCCATATTCTGAAGGTCTTTGAAAGATTTAAAGAATATCTATCTAACTGAAATATATCTCTCTATATCTAGAAAACCTAACAAACATGACTACAAGCTTGACTATTATAGATGATTATATATTAACTTATATTTCTTAATTATGCAGTATAATTTTAAATGAGCTGCACAAACACAATACCTGAAACAAGAGCAAAAATAAACATACAACAAAATTGACCTTACATTTGTATTAATAAACTAAGATCCATATCAATGCAAAGTATTCATCTATATAGCATATCTCCCTTTAAATGTAAGCAAACATTTATAAACAATACTTGGGAATTTGGGCATAGTTCTCTGCGAAATGTTTCCTGCTTTTGGTTGGGTAAAGTATTTTCCTTTTGGGGATTTATGATGACTTTCCAGGGAATCTTGGCTCATCAAACTCTATTAATGTGGAGGAAATGCACAGGTTCTCTATCTCTGTGGAAACAAAAGCAGAACCTATTTTCCAAATCAACATATCATTAGATCCAAAGTTTGAAGACAAGTTACCTTTAAAATTTATATGTTGGGTTAGCTTAGCAGCTTGTACAATGAAATGCCTCTCTGCAAAAAATTCAAAGAAAACACAGTAAAATAAACATAATCCATTTTCTCTTTGTATAGTCTTTATATAGCTTATTTTTCTTCTTTCTTTTAATCTATGACTATCTGTACTGTGTCTCTTTGAAGACTTTATTTTATTTCTTTTAATGATTAATTTCTTTTTATGACTCGCTATACTCTTTATTCTTTCTCCCAAACCTACATACATTTATCCAACTCTGTAACCCATGTGGAGATCTTTTTTTAAAATCTGAATTGGTCTTCATTGTATATCTGTATTTATTTTATGACCAGAAGCATTTTAAAACAAACAAACAAAAGACTAAGCAGGCATGGATAGGGCCAACACAGACCTGCCTGCTTGCTCTGCCCAGTCCAACATGGCAGAAAGCATGTTTGCTGCCTCCGAGAGTCATATACATTGCCCCATTTTTAGGCACACAGCAGATCTATATTGCCATTAAGCAAATTGTAACACTCTGTTCACAAACCTCATTTAAATGTTCCATAACTGGACCTCCCAAAAGAGTCAGAGCTGTTTGTGCTGGCAAACAAGGAAGCTACTGGTTTTTAAAGAAGCCATGCAGTTTTTACTGCACCTCCCTTGCAAGCAGAGCCTATTAAAAAAATGCTGTTACCAAGAAGCTTCACTTGGCTCCTTTTTTGTTTTTTTAAAAAATGATTTCTTAAACTTTACATGGAAACTCTGGCCCCATGCTTGCATGCCAATCTGTTGATGGAAACAGCTTCTCTCAATACTCAAAGAAAAGCAGTATATCATCCCAAGTGTGTTCTTCCCATGGGGGGCATGGGAGGAGTTTGACTGGGTAGTTGGGCTATAATTCTATTTTAGTTAAAGATAATAAATGGGAATCAAACTAAGTTTACAAACAGAAGTTTTTCTGGGTATATGGTAGGAAGAAATGATGGAAATACATGAGTCACTATAAAAAACAGAGTGGTACAGATATTTGAGAACCTAGTTGATTATCAAGAGTCATTTTATAACTAATTAATTAAATTTATTTTACTTCAAAATTTATATGGTTAATAATAATATAGCATTATCAACATTGTAACATGTTATGTGACAATTTTTGTTCTTTTGTTCAATGCCCTAAAATTCTGAAAGGTTGTGTAACAAACACACCTTTATCTCAGTACTCTTTTCAATGTATTTTTGATGAATTGGATTCACCTTGAGTGTTAATGGATATTTTCTTTCATGTTTTTTGCTTTATGGCTTATCAGATGTTTCTTATTTAGTCAACTGAACATGAACCAAATAATCATATAATATGAGCTTCATTTATGTTTTTCTGATTACTTAGAAGTTAAAATTTGTTTAAAATTTTATTATTCATAAATATCATTGGTCAAATTTCTGTTTATATATTCTGTCCAGTTTTTCCACGAATTTGTTCATTGCTCAGCTCTCATTAAAGAAGACATTTTTTGCAGTAAATGATAATTATCATAAAATTCTATATCTAGAGTCTACGGAACTTTGGAATATACCCTAAACTCTATATCTATAATGCACCTCTCACCCATTTACTTATTTATCTATGGGAGAAATAGATTCTTTATTGGATAATTTTTCATGACTTTGATGTCATTGTATTGACTTTGTTTTGCATCTTTTTAATTTAGATAGTTACAAAATCTAAAGATAAACAAATGTATCGAATGCCCATTATCAAACAGAAAATTTCTAGAAACATGTGCCCTTATCTTTGAATCCACATGTATGGATTTTTTTCCCCTTGTTCTGTTATGGTATGCTTTTGTTACTTTTATTGCTAGGAGTATAGTAAAGACTATATGCATTTGATAAATAAGCTTAATATTTTGTTGGATACTAAATATATATAAAAAACATTGCATGGTTCCATGTCTTAGTCCATTATAAATTTGCTACTACTTCACATTCCCTATGCTAAATCTCCTCTAATTTGCTTTAAGCTGCTTGAGAGAAAAATCTTTAATTTGTATTTCAAGGCATAACATTGGAGAGAGTCCAATATCTGCCAGGCCCTCTAAATGTATGCATTTACAAGATAAGTGTGATGATAAATTGCCTACAAAGATGGTGCAGACATAAAATGCTGAGATTAAAGCTTATTTAGTTTAGGTGAGTGGTTTGATGAAAGCTTTAAAGAATGGTAATAGCTAACATCACAAAACTTTACTTCTCAAAAAGTAAGCGTCATCTCTCTTTTAAAATCAACATCTTCTAGACTTTAGCATTACAACTTACGCTTACAAACATTGTAATAAACCTGATTCAGACATAATTGGGGTTATAAAAATGATTCTTTGGAAGTTATTTTAAATTTTAATTCCTATGCTTAGATACTTACATTGAGCTAGCAACCTACTGAACAGATATGTCTGTGGATCAATCTACTCATCCATTTTTCTTTCTACACACCCATCTGACTGTCTACCCACCCATCCTTCTATCTTAGAAGATATTTTAAAAGCTATTTCTCTACCAGGAAAAGTTTTACCAAAAAAAAAAAAAAATAACATTGGCCCTTTCTGGCTTGAAAATATACATAGCAGAGAAAAATGTAGAGCTCAATAAAATAATAAAAAAAGAAAAGATATATAGAATGATACCATGCAATTTTTAATTTGATTCATTTTGTTGGTGGTATATGTCCTCATGTTGTATCTCCCATAGACAGCAAGAGATACAGCATCACAGGAGCTACTTGGCTATCATTATCTTTCTCTGTCAGTAAATGTGGTAGTAGAAAACAAAAGCAAGCAGCTTTTAGTGATGATGTGGTAAGCAGAATTTCAGCAGATTTTGCTATTATTTATGATTGGTTTTGACCCAACAGATTAGTCATTGATATGAAACATTTCAATGAGATTAATTGTACAAACAGTTGTTTGACAAAGATAAGTGGTGGAATTAAAGTTAATGTTCTAGCTACTGTCATTGTTATAAGGATAACCCTTTAATATGAGCCCTGTAGATAGTGTGTGGTGGTGACGGACAAACACTACAATAACAGTGACAGTATGATTGAAACATGGAAAAGGCTCAACTACTATTCTAGGATTCAAAAGAAAATAATATAAGAGACAAAGAGTTGGAAAGTGATGATCCATTCATGATAGGAAAAGTTACAATAGAGCATCACAGTGAGTGCTATGAATTTCATTGAGTAGGGCTGTAGTATAATGAGAAGGCCGTTTAGCACAGGTAAGAAATTGGGCCACTTAGTGTTGCATAAGTAAATGTTGGAACTTGAAGATTAAAGGCTTCAGAAGATCCTACCCCATATTTGCTTCCAAGGTTTATTGTCTCATACCGGCAGCCCAAAGTACAGGTATGACATCTAAGCATGTTTAAAATGGAAAAACAAAAGTGTGGTAGTGGGAAATTTTACATGAATCGTATAAAATTTCTCAAATAAGCCATTTTACTCCCAAATTGACAAAGACAATATGACTTAAAATAAATATTTTTCCCATTAATGAGAAGGAATGATGAACATTTCTAAGTATATTAACAGAGTTTACTTAGGAACCAGAAACAATAAGACAGAGTGAGGAAGAGAGGGAGAAGCAGTAGAAGTAGAGAAAAGGAGAACTAGAAAGAAAAGGGCATCTCAGCACAGTTTGTTTTTGCAGCTCGATTTCAAAGGCCGACAGAAAACGCATCCTTGTCCCATGGGAAGTCGCAGTTTGTTTCTCTTCATTATCGTGTTGATACAAATGCAAACGTACTTTCATCAAATCTCAATCCTTTTTTATCTCAGCGCTCTAGATGTGCTCTCACAGAGTGTCAGGTTTTGCTGAGAAAGATGCAGAGGTGGTGCAATGTCTTTCCTCCCTGAACATCATTCTAGATGATCAGCACACAGAACACATTGGATTAAAGATTGTGTAGGTAGCAGAGTTTTCATACTCCTGATTTCTGCTTTCCATATTAAAAGAAAAACCTATAAAATTTGATTTGTAAAGATATACTTTTTAGAGCATTTTACTATCAGCCTCTTCATTTACTGTAGCTCTGTGTGAGAAGTAGTTTATACTTTGCATATTTACATGCTACATACCTCTGTAAGTGTATTTGCAAGTATGTAATTCCACATGCTTAAGGTACATATGCACTGGACATTTATGTGGAGGCAGGAGGTTGAGATGAGGTGAATTATTCAATTGCTCTGCTTATTACTTACTGAATTGGGGCCTGTTGAATGCAGAATTCACTATTTTTGGCATCCTATCTAGTCATTTTCTTGTAGATACCGTCGTTGTCTCCTACACCCTAGGATTAAATATAAGAAACCATATCCACTAGGTTTGCATATGAGGAGGTTCTGAGTGCTGTTAGTAAAGCTTGAACAAGTGCTTTGTCTACTGAGGCATCTCCCTAGCTCAGATATATTTTATTTAAGGAATGGCTTAATCTGACAATTTAAAAGTTAAATTTTGAGATTAGAATTTGCATAACAATGATAATTAAACAAAAGGGTATACTTTTGGAATAACATAAAAACTCCTTTTTTACATGTCTTTATTATTGTGTTTATTTCACTTTTGATAGATTGTTTGCTTTTACTATCTTTATAATAGACACATATACACACAGAGACACGCACATACAGACACACATGCACACACAGAAAATCTTTTCCTTTCCATTTCAGCTATTATATCATGAGCTGTCCTTTCCATTTCAGAGAGGGGGGAAGAGAGAGAGAGAGAGAGAGAGAGAGAGAGAGAGAGAGAGAGAGAGAGAGAGGGAGAGGGAGAGGGAGAGGGAGAGGGAGAGGGAGAGGGAGAGGGAGAGGGAGAGGGAGGGAGGGAGGGAGGGAGGGAGGGAGGGAGAGAGAGAGAGACAGAGAGAGAGAGAGAGAGAGAGAGAGAGAGAGAGAGAGAGAGAGAGAGAGAGAGAGAAATGAAGAAGTTGAGGAAAGCATGGAAAGGAAGGAAAACACGGCATTTTCTCCTAAGACACTTGGATATGTTAGATGAATACAGAATATTTTTATGGGCCATCTGAGGAAGACAGAATGACCACAAAGCATCTTAAATAATAATTTATATGCATCATATTGGATGAAGTATATTGATCTACAAACCAGTTCACCAGCTTTGAGAGGTTTTGGAACATACTCTTCTTGGAGGATTTAGATTATTCAATGTTCTGGTTATTTTAAGAGTACATGGGAAATGCAGAGAAAGAACAAATGTTATCTGTAGAATGCAAGCTGCTGGGGGTGAACATATCAATAGCTAGAGATAAACTAAATATACTTTCTTCATTTTATTTTTTGATATTTAAAAACTCAGTTCATATTAATTTAATTTTGATTCTTTCTATCCAAGGTAATGGTTTCCATGCTCAACCTAATCACAATTCTTGGGATTAATCTTGATCTCTGGCCTCATTAGTGAGCATTTTCATATATCTAATCATATTAGCTACTTATTTCAGCTGTAAATTTTTCACAGGAGATTTGGAAATGTAACATAAATTGAAATTCATAGTTTGTCTTTGTGGTTAATTTGTGTCTGCTACAAACCTGAGAGATGCGTATTATTTAATTTAATTTTTGTAATTATGTATAGCATTATTTTGCTCTAAGAAGTCTCTTTTGGTCAATTAAAATCATAGTTTTAATTATTTCTCTACATAACAAGTACCTTTAAATTCTGGTGTATTAAAAACAATCAATAAATTGAAAGATATTATAACTAAGCTATGGGTCATAAAACTAAAGTGAGTTACAAAAGCAAACATAAGATATCATGGCTAATCTTTAAAAATACATAAAAACAGCATAAAAGTAAATTTTTATATATTCTCCGGATTTCATTTCAAGGTTATAAATTGATAATTTTAGGATAAGCTGTAACCCTTGTTCTACTTTTAATTGCAAAGATATCATTTATGTGTTCAACTTCTGTCCATCTATTTTATCACTAGAAAATAACCCATATATGCATATGTGTGTATATGTATGTACATGCCTGTGTGTTCCGGTGTGCATATATATATATATATATATTTGTGTGCGTGTGTGTGCATGCAAGTGTGTGTGTGTATTTAGTTGTACCACTTGTCTACTTTCTATCTATGCAGACATTTTAAACTCTAATAAGAATTCATGATAGTCAAATGAAAACTATTCTTAATATGGCTGTGATTCAGTTACTATGGTCACAAGAGTTAAGATTCCACCACTACTGGGGATGTCTGGAGCCACAACCGTACCAAGTTCTATGTAGAAAGGGATTTTTAATATACCTTAAAACTAAATTGAGAACAACATGGTTCATAACGATACTCTCACAAATTGGTAGTCTGAGGCAGTCAGAATGCTGTGAGCTGAAGGCCAGCCTGGTTTACACAGAGCTCCAAGGCAGCCTGTATTGTGGACAGAAAGAAAAGAACTCCTGAATAGAAGGGTGTAGCAATACAAGTGGTGAAAGCTATGTTCAAGCAGTCTGTGTCTGGGGATTTCTCACTATTCATGCCTGTTTGGTCACAGAAAGTACTTCATGAGTTCTCATTGCCATATACAAACTGTCAACTTCAGTACCATTATATAGCAAAACACAATTTGGAATTAGGATGCTTGATCTGATAACAATAACAAAACAAATAGCTGGGCGGTGGTGGCGCACACCTTTAATCCCAGCACTCAGGAGGCAGAGACAGGCAGATCTCTGGGAGTTCGAGGCCAGCCTGGTCTACAAGAGCTAGATCCGGGATGGGGCACCAAAGCTACAGAGAAACTCTGTCTCGAAAAACCAAAATAAAAAAAAAACCAAAAAAACCCAAATAAATAATATCACAGCATACCGTTGAGACATTATATTTAAGACGCTTTGTAAGATTTCTGACCGTCAATTCATTTGATATTCCTGACTTCATAGGAACAGAACAGGTATTTATGGGAGGAAGCAGTGCGGAAAATGTAGTATTTAGGTTTATCTTGCCTTTTTCATCTTGTCTAGATCATTAATTTGGAAATATTCATCAGGGAACTTCCTTTAGGCTTTGTATTTGATTTTTTTTTCTTTTTGACCCTCCTTGTAAACTCAGAGAATTTATTTTGAAATAATTATTCCTACAGAACTTAGAGATCAGTACATCAGCAGACTTGCATGTTTTGGGAGTAAAATTAGCAAATTAAAAGGTTATTTTATGAAGAACAGGTCATTTAGGATACGTCAACTTCTGAACTTGCAAGCAAAACCATAAAAGTGCCATTTTCTTAATGTCCTTGAGTGTACTAGAATTAAACCTTCTCAACAATTTTCAGGATAAAGCTCTGTTCACAGAAATTAGGTCAAACTATTAAACTAACCTCTGTTTGATATAAAATAAGTGCTTACTGCAGAACTAACAAAGACACTCGCTGTCCTATTAGTCTGCCTTCAAAGCATGTCCTAGATAACCTTAAGGTAATTTAAAAAAGAAACTTCTTTAATTCTTGTCTATTACATGTCTCTAGCACATTACAATAATTCGAGAAATGCATCCTTGCAAAAAATCTTGCTAAATTATACTTCTTTTTAGTTGGTCACCTGAGCTTTAATTCCTCTGCAAATCACCTATTGCAAGGAACAATCAGAGTGATTAAAGGAAAATTAAAATGTAGGGCAATTAATATTGAGGAGTTATAGATATGTGGAAAAGTTTCATTATAGTGTGAAATGAACTAAATTCTTGCCCACATTTTTGCTCTTTTCTCTTCAACTCTTCATCTTTCATATCAGTAACTAACTTATGAAACTGTTTTCCTTCTCATATTCCTAACAAAATTAACAGGAATACATTGAATAACTCTTTTATCAAAAATCACTACATGAAATACAAATGATATTTTATCATCAAAAGAGTAATTAGGATGTATCATCCCTTTCCTAGTCAGATAAATTAGCATCATCTATATTTGTCAAACTGCTTTTTAAAGATTTTCTTTTCTAAAAGTTGAGGTGAAGATTCTTTGAATACATTGAAAGCTTTCTGTGTTCTTCCATAACAAGACAGAAAAAGGAGACTTTGAGATATTTGAAAATTGCCTGAGAATATTAGTATAGTTCTACAAAAATGCAAATGTTTACTTTCATGGCTGGCAAGCTTAACATGAACAAAATCATTATTTTCTTTCTGATTTGTATATTTTATTCTCTTAGTTAAATTAAACTGATTACAGCTCCTTCACTGAGGAAATTTTCACAAATCAGAATAGAATATGACAGCTTAGAGATTATACTTTAATATAGGAATCACATTGAGCCTTCTGAAATCTCAGCAAATGGAAGAATGACACACTGACGTTTCCTCTTACTTCTTTTTCTTTTCTTTTTTAAAAAATTGTTTATTTAAAAGGTTTTTTTGTTTTTGTTTAACATACAAGCCACAGTTTCCCCTCCCTCCCTTCTCCTACCCCTCACATTTCCCAAACCAGCTCCCCTCCCCAAAATCCAATCCTCAGAAAAAGTGAGACCTCCAATGGGGAATGAACAAAGTCTGGCATATCAAGTTGAGGCAGGACCAAACCTCTTTCACCTGTATCAAGACTGAGCAAGGTATCCCTCCATAGAGAATGGGCTCCCAAAAGCCAGCTCATGCACTAGAGATAAATCTGGATCCCACTGCCAGTGGCCCCACAAACTGCCCAAGCCACACAACTGCCACCCATATTCAGAGGTCCTAGTTTGGTCCTATACAGGTTGCCCAACTCTCAGTCCAGACACAGTGATCTCCCACTAGCTCAGGTCTACTCTGTCTGTGGATTTCCCCATCATGATCTTGACCCCTTTGCTCATATAATCTCTCCTCTGTCTCTTCAACTGGACTCCAGGAGTTCAGCACGGTGCTTATCTTTGGATCTCTGCTTCTGCTGCTCTTAGTTACTGGAAGAACATTCTATGATGACGAGAGGTCCCGCCTGTACCAAAAGACTATGAACATTATTTAGTGGGGTGTCACAATTGAGATTGTACAAAAAGACTTTGCTAAAATATGTCTTGCCTTCTCTAATCCTTGAACAAAAAGACTGGTTTTTCACTTTTGTTCAAGCTAAAACATAACAAAAAACAAAAGAAAACAGACAAAAACTATGTAGGTCTTGCTAAATCTTTGAACCTTCACAAAAACCTAATCAATATACTTTCCTCCAAGCTCTCTGTTTTAAAGAAAGTTAATGCTCAATGACAGCCTTGGTCCCTAAGAGGAGAGATGCAAAGTTTTAACTCCCTTGGCCTGAAATTCTGAAATTGTCCAGTTGGCTAGAGACTGAATAATAAAGCATAGTTTCTTTTACATGTTTTGCGTTTTCAGGTCCCTTCCTTCCTTCCTTTCTTTCTTTGTTTCTTTTTTGGAATTTTGAGACAGGGTTTCTCTGTAACTTTGGAGCCTTTCCTGGAACTGGCTCTGTAAACCAGTCTCTCCTTGGACTCACACAGAGATCTGCCTGTCTCTGCCTCTTGAGTGTTGGGATTAAAGTTGTCTGCCTCCACCTTCTGGCTACGTTTTCAGGTTTTTGATGGATATTAGAAGATAAAATTCTGCTTGTAATAAAATCAGCTGGTCCATACCTCTCAAAATGGTAAAAATGTTGTAAAATTATGAATAGTATAATCTTTCTAAGATTATCAAGTTTGTGTGTTTTGTCAAAGTGCTAACAGAAAAAGAAATCATCAAAGAAACTCAAACCAAAACAAGATACAGATATTTCCTTTTCTTCACATCTTTAATGACTATTAATTTTTGTCATTCTGATAATCACCAGTACAACAAGTGTGAGTTGATGTCTCATTCTGTTTTTAATTTTCACTTCCATGATGATAAGTAACATTGAACTGATTTTTGTATACCCATTGGCTGTTGTGAATTTTCTTTTGTGGATCTATGTTTAGTTCATTTATTTACTTGTACTTTTTGCATATTTGTTGATGAATATAGTATGGTATAATTTTATAAATTCTTTAGAAAGATACACACACATATAATTGCAAATATTTGTTTGCTTGCAGCCTATAATTTGGTTCTTCTGCCTGTTGGTTACCTTCTTCACTCATTCAAAAAATCTTAGTGGGATTAAATCCTACCTATTTATTTCTCATTTCAGTGACATATAAAATGTTATTATCTACTTATTAGTTAAAGAACATTTAAATTGTTTACATTTCCTAATTATTGTGACTAGGGAATACTTAGAATGACTAAGCAAGAATCTCTGGGGTAGGATTTTGAGTCCATTGGTCATAGGCCGAAGGGTGTAAGAGCTTGATAGCATGCTTCATCTACCTTTAACTTTTTGAGAATTGTCCATCCTAAATTCCACAGTAGTTACATTCTTTCTAATACTTCTATCAATATATAATATAGCTCTTGCCTGTCACTAAAGAGGCTTTTTGTAAGAAGAACAAATCACCTGATGCCCACAAATTGATACATCTACAATGAGACCTTTATACCTAAAGCTCAAGGAAGAATGAAGAAAGGACCAGGACAACCTCTACAAACTTTCTCTATATGACAGGAAAGCTTTGCTCGTATAATCTACATTGAATATTCACTGAGAAGAGACCAGCTTAATGACAACAACATTAACATGCTAATGTGCATGGGTAAAATTTCAGAGAGCCTTAGTGCTCCATGAGTAATTATAAGCAATTTATGGCTTATTGATTCTCATATATTACATATAAATATTGAAATATCACACTAAGACTATGACAATAATACTTAAAAAGTTAAATGTGATTTAAAGTATATAATGTTCTATAAATTTAAATTTTATATACAACTTTTTGAAATTTAAATATAAGAATCAGTGAAAGGGAGAATGAAAATTATGTAAATACAATACACATATAAAAGTTAGAAAAATATAAAATATGAGTCACTCAATAGAAATTTATTTTAGTAGTTAGAAACAGTAACCATTGGATGCATTTTTAAAATAGTAAAATATTATATGTATTGTTAATAATAATTGATTTTATAAAGGAATATTTAACAACAATTAAATACATTACTATAAAATTCAAACTTAAGAGAATAAAAACAATGATACCTCAATGTCTGAGTAATATAAATCAGAAAGCAATATACCACACTTTGGGATAAAATAATTCTTTTATAATACTTTTATGACATAAGCAGATTCATAAAATGGTCTTGGTTTACATATACACACATATATATTCATATATTTGAGTGAATTCAAAATGACAATGCCTTTGTTCGTAAATACATGATAAAATTTGCCGATAAATTCATTAGAAATTTAACTAGTGAATTATAAGCAAATAAGTATTTATGCTTTTTTATTTTCTAGAGAGATATAAAATTATAAAAATAATAATGTAACAATATTGTTTAAGAATGTTTTCTAAAATAAATGACATTTAATAATCTAAATTATATAATATCAAATAAATTAATTTGGTAATATTAATCAAATTTCCTTTTAAATTGGATTCTATATATTGCCTTAAAACAAATACGAGTGTTGTAAACTGTCGACAAATATTAATCAGTGAATTCATTATTACTTATTAAAATTTTATTCTACCTCAAACATTTTAGCTAAAATAATCAAGTATCTACTTCTTTTTTTTGTTTATGTGTGACAAATGAAAAATGAAACTATTCTAGTTAATTTAGTTTGTCAATGAATGTGATATACAAACATCTTCCTGTGTCTATGGGAGTTATTTCAGAAAGGTAAAACTGAAGTGAGCAGAGCTTCCGGGAATGTTGGTGGAACCATTCCATGGACTGTGGTCATGAACTTTGTAAGTATGGGAAAACAGGAACTCATTTCTCTGTTTCCTAATTCAGACACAATGTGCCCAACTGCCTTATGCTATTGCTGGCATAGTTGTAGATATTCTTATTAACATGCCTTCAGGATATGATAGACTCCATATTGTACGCTAAAGTAAACTCTTTCTTCCTTAAGTGGGTTTTGTCAGGTATTTGGTAAGACTAGTAAGAAAAATATCTAATGTAAGTAATAGCTTTTGCCATGCGGTTATTTCTGGGTTCAACCTGAACATGTGCTTCTTAGGACTTCCATCCTTGAAGCGACATTTAGTTACTGGAACGCTTCTTAAAAGGAGGCACTTCTAATTGACTTGGAAGTAGAGAAGGGTTCCAAAAGGAGACACTAAAAGTCCTCACATCTACTCTTTATCGCACTGCTGGTGGCATGATACCTATGGACTGGGGGCTTCTCCAGAAACTTATATAGTGAGAAGAATCGGAGCAAATCCTAGTGTGAACCAGAGAAGCAATATATCCTCAACATTCTGACAAGAAATAACTATCTCACAGTGCAGCCCAGGTTTGAGACGTGATGGATCATCGCTGGACAGAGAACATCTTCACAGGACTCTATAGCTCTGCATTCCTCATGTCCTCTATTTAATTAAAACCTATATCACTATCCCAGCTCGATGGACCACTTCATTTGTTCCACATTGGCCCCTTAGAATACATTTCCTTTCTCTATTTTCTGAAATAAAGACTTTTTCATCAATTTAATGAAAATTCAAAGCAACATCTAATACTTGCGTAACTAAATTACTGAATATAAATTCTATTAAAAGTTTAGTTGTGGCCATGTGAAAGTCTCCATGTATATGGAAGCTAGTTTAGCCTGCGTGGCTGAAACAGAATTTCCATTGTAGTTTTAAATACATCCACCGTATTTGCCTGAAAAGAACAATAATAAAACTTGTTTGATAACTGTTCAGTAATAAGTAAGAAAACAACTAATAATTATATTATAATGGTCTCCCATTTACAAACGCACTTCATTTATCTTTAGAAAAACAATTATACTGAGCTTATGGATGCTTAGCGCTTCTGAGAAGAATGCTGTGACCTCAGCCAGCAATTAATTTTCTTTCTTTGCTCCATAAAATTGAAGAGATTTACAAAGCAAGTGGAAGTACTAACTTTTATAATGACAGGCCATATGGCACTCTGTTTACTATATTTATGCTTAGTAGAGAGTTAAAAATTATAATCTTGCATTTTTTTTAAATAAAATGAGGTTGCTGCTTCTATGATGCTTGCAAATTAGCCAGGCTAGAAAAACAATGCAAAAATATTCTAGAGCATTTTTAAAATAGAATCTGTTGAAATTACCATTTTTTCCCTCAGGTGTTTTGGTTTACAAAATAAGCTTTTTAAATGTTTTAAAGCATGAAATGCTCAAATACTAGAGTTATAAAAGCAAGTTGAAACACTGAGTTTGGCTTAGGAATTGTTACACTCCTATTACAAGCATGTTGCCTATTTAATTATTTTATTAATCATTAATTATTTATTAATGGTTAATTAATTATCATTAATCATTGCTAAAGCTGCTAATAAATGGTAGCATGGTTGCATTCTCTAAAAGACGCCTTGAGAGGTCACTCCGGTGGTCTTGCATCCCAAGTTGTTTGCTGGATGTTGGAGATGCCAGAGCCATCAAGTTTCTACCAAGAAAACCTGCAAGCATGGAGAGAGCTTCCCGAATAGATGTGATGTAGGTGGCAGAGATGGATATATTATGAACCTAAGGCTGTCTTTGAAGTTTAAGGGAAAACCAATATTTACCATTTTATTATATTTTGGTTTTGCAGAAAATGAAGTCTCATATCTTGAGGGGTTAATCGAAATCACAATAGCAGTTTGTCTATGACTCTGTATTAGTCAAATTTTAATCTTCTATTAAAATAGTGGTATGGAAACACTAGAGAACATATGTGAAATAAATATGATTAACCAATAAAGGGATGAAAGTTGGGTATCCAGTTTGCATAGCTTAATAGTTGTATGATTATTCAAGAATTACCTTAAGATCTATATATACATTACTGATTATTAGTACAACTATACCTGATTTTTCTTAAAAACGAAATGTGTTTTCCGTTGACTTTAGTGTCTTGGTTGAGATATCAGTCTAATAGAATCACTGTGATCAATAGCGTGGCTATCATGCTAGAAGTAAATTTTTCTATTTCTTCTCTGCCATTGTGATTATTCAGCACTGTCATAACCCCCAAAACATATTAGTTCAAAACTATGAGTAATCTTTAGTGCAGATACTTATAACATCCTATTGAAAATGTGTAGTAATTAAATGCACACACATATACAATAGTTAATAGCAATAATAAAAGAAGCTATCGTGAATTTAAGAAAGGAGTTGAAGGATATGAAAATAGTAAGAGAGAGGAAAGAGGGTTACATAAATGATGAAAATAGAGTACTCATGTAATTCTCAAAAAAGACAAAATGTTAAAAATTTTAAAAAAGAACTGTTTATGAACCTAAAAACTTACAATAAAGAAACCCATGATTTTTAAAGAATGTGCTTCACAAATCTTTACTTTTTCTTTCAACATGAGGTCACTCTGAACATGTAACCTAACAGTTTCCTACATTTATTGGCTTCTCACTTAATAAGGTTTTGTCATTTATTTATTAGACTTTGTGTTTATTCACTTTGCTGCCAAGGATAGTTGAAGAACTCCAAGAGAAGGAGACTAGAAAAGTCTTTATCTCTTAATTTTATCAAAATTGCATGCCATCTCCTTTGCAATATTAGAAAGTACGCCTTTGGTTTTCAAATCAACTGCTAAAAATTGTAAAATTTAATTTTTAAAGAGTGATTGCAGATAAAATATTTTTAACAGTTATTCAAGAATATATAAAAATGAAAAAAATTAAAAGGGTGATTCCCATAGACTATTATTTAAAGTAAAATTTATCTATTAATATTACCTATCTTGCCTTGTTTTCTTAAATATACCTAACATAATGCTTTTGTGGTATTAAATTTAGTATATCCTACACATATACTCAATGTATGTCTTATACATTTTTAAAAAGTCAACTCATGTTTATTCATGTAATTTTAGCATAACAGAAATCATGAGAAATCCAAATACAATGAGTTATGATAAACAGAAATAGTAAATCTGATTTACAATCTTTGATTCCATCTCATGTTGAATACTAGATGTAGATCTCAAGTACTACTTTGTAATGGTGAGATGTTAAAACATAAAATTTACAGAAATCCATATTGAATTTATGACAAAAGAACACAAGTTTAAAATAAAAAGCAAACTTCTAGTTATTTATAGTAACACATAAAGGGCCATAAACATAGAAACTTTCTACTATTGTTTTTATTTTTCATAATTCAGGAAGATTAGCTTTTGCTAGCATATAACAATGCACTATCATTTTGTAATGCAAAGAGAAATGATTAAATCAAAAAATGTAAATGTAATCAGTTTTAAAGCCATCTGAAGACTCATCATCTAGGACATAAATTATAGGTTTTCCACGCCGCTGAAAATTTAATAGCCTTTATTTCCAGGATGCATGCGATGTTGAAAGTTTGATGTTTTATGTAGCTAAATGAGAATTCAAATCAGAGCTTTTCTAAAGGAACACTATTGATTCATACTAGGTCAACTGTGATAAATACCTGCTTCTATAGCACTCCAAATTGCTACTTAAATACATTCCCTGTCACATATACCTTTTTTCAATTGACCTTATGTATATTTTTGGGAAAAAAAACATAAATGAATCTGTTTGGTCTATAAATGGATTGAGTATTTCATATACACATACTAACATATAGATTGCTCTACGAAAACTCTATTCTAATGTCAGGATGATGTGACTCATCAATGTGCATCACCAACATCATTTCTAAACTTCTAAAACTCCCTCTAAGAAAAGCACAGATTATTCTTTGATGTTGTTTTTTATATAATATCTTTCCTGGTGATATTGATAGCATATATCTGACATTCATTTACCTCTGACTGTCAGGAACCATGACTATGACATGATTTAACTGATGAAGTCTGCTTATTTGTAAATGCAGTTAATGAAGACAGTGTTTCTCACATCCCAATATATCTTGCAATGTAAGCAAAACATGGGAGAAATGTAAATAATTAGTAAGTCTAATTACTAAATACCTGACTACTTTATGAAAAATACAAGATGCACATGATGCCTTATGTAGTATGCTTTTAACATTTTATAAATATAAACTAAATCCTTGGTGAAAACATCAATTGATAATCTGAAACTATATATAGGATATTTATGGCACAGTATATACATTAAAATGGGAGTAATGGAGATATAAGTTAGGAAAGACTGAACTAAAGTAAGGGTAGATGGAACAGCAGAGTAAGCACCAAATCCTGTAGCTCCATGTTCAGTATTTGGTCCTTCAGTATCAAAGAGTTTATTGGATGAATAAAGTAATCCAGGTTATCTGTAGTAATATGAGCTGCGGGGCTGCGTCCCCAGCACCCTGGCCGCCTGTTAGCTTATGCCCCGAAATAATTACACAGACACTGTATTCTTTTAAACACTGCTTGGCCCATTATATCTAGCCCCTTCTCGGCTAACTCTCTCACCTGGACTAGCCCATTTCTAATAATGTGTAGCACCGAGATGCGCTTACCAGGAAGATTCTAGCCTATGTCCATCCTGGGTCGGAGCTTCATCGTGTGTGTCTGCCCGGGGGACGGGGAGCATGGCGTCTGCTCCAGAGAGCAGAGGGGTCGAGTCTGAGCTCACTTCCTCTTCCTCCTAGCATTCTGTTCTGTTTACTCCTCCCACCTATGTTTTAACCTATCAGAGCCAAGCAGTTTCTTTATTGCTTAACCAATGAAATCCAGCCCCGCCACACCTATCACTACAGTTAGCTGCTTGCAACATACATCCTTCTTGAGCTTGTTCCATTCCTTGTCCAAAGATCTCCTTAGCAGATGTAGTGTCAGCATCTCCAACATATTTGCACACCATCCACACCTCAGACATCACAATCTCAGCTTCAGTCAAGCACCTCCCAGAACACTGAGTTAACCTACCTGATGAGTTGAATGTCAATCATTCGGAGTTGAATGTCAGAGTTTTCATGAGAAAAAGAAATGAAAATTTCTAAATACCATGTCTCTTACAGCACATCTCTCTAAGCAGCTAAGCTTCCCGAAAGATCTGCCTAGACCCATAGATTCCTTTCTTTCCATTTCCCAGATTCTAACATAACTGTCTAATTTGCCCCAAGACTTTTATTCTCCACTCTGTATTGGTTGCTGGCATTATTTAATGTCTTTACAAAAAGTCAAAAGCTGTCAACCCTATTATATTGACTTAAATTGTAATTTTATTTCATAATTAACAACAAAAGACCCCACAAGACACTTCTCATGGGTAACATTTTGTTCTTTTGATTGTATATACAATACAATATATTGTGTACTTTAGCTATGCATGTTCTAATTCCTGTCATGACTGGTCTTTAAGTGATACAAAAAAAATCTTAATTTTCAGAAGTGTAGAAATAATCGTCATTGGTTGTCTTAATTAATATTAGTCAAGTACTAAGACTGACTACTAAATAATTATTACTATGGGTAAAATGTATGAGGGAATTGATTTTTTTGCTTCAGATTATTTGCATATAATCCCACAGTTGTATTGGGTCTGAAAAAGCCTGGGATAAAACCGGACTCGCTGAACATAGCGGACAATGAGGACTACTGAGAACTCAAAAACAATGGCAATGGGTTTTTGTTCCTAGTGCACGTACTGGCTTTGTGGGAGCCTAGGCAGTTTGGATGCTCACCTTACTAGACCTGGATGGAGGTGGGTGGTCCTTGGACTTCCCACAGGGCAGGGAACCCTGATTGCTCTTTGGGCTGACGAGGGAGGGGGACTTGATTGGAGGAGGGAGGCGGTGGCGGGGAACAGACAGAAATCTTTAATAAATAAATTAATTAATTAAAAAAAAGAAATCCACAGTAGTAGACATATACATCAATATTCTACTCTTCTAAACAGTACCTGAAACAGATATTGACTAGGTGACTTTACCAGTTTAATAAAAATAATATACCTTATTTCTGCATTCTATTATTTTTTGTGTTTTCTAAGACCTCTATCAAATCAGTACACAAATACACTTTTTTTTTTAATAAAGAGAAATATAATAAAGGGAAAGAAGAATATCCAGTCACATGAACATAAAAAAAACCAAAATTATGAAAACACAAATTTGAAAACCGTAACTAATATGCAAAAATTTATTAAGACAAAAATGCTCAAACAAAGCCATATGAGACAAAAATTCTACAACAGTACCAGCAAGTTCATTTAGTGTTGGCTATCTACCGTTGTCAATGGAGCTTACCAGTTTTGTGATTAATACACCCAGTGAGGTGTCATTGGAGAAAACTTATTTTCCTTTTTGAAGTGGATGTCAATTGGAAGATTGCTTCTAAGTTAGAATGGGATCTCATATCCAATCTATCCTCTCAGGTATCAGTGGGGAGACAGCTTCTAAGTTAGGATGGAATCTCATATCCACTCTACCCCTCAGTACTTTCAAAGTTTGAACCTTGCATGCTCTATGTATACAGTCACAGTTTCTGTGAGTTTCTGTGTGATCAATCCTGTTGTGTCTAGAAGGCAGTTTCCTTGGTGTCTTCCCTCCCCTCTTGCTTTTAGACCTTTCCTGCTTCTTATTTCCCATTACTCCATCCATAAGGGAGGTTTGGATTTTGCTTTTTGTTGTGGTTGTTTGTTTGTTTATATTTATGACATTCTACTTGTTAGGAAGTTGAGTGTTGAGTTTTATTTTGATTTGCATTTCCCTGTCAGCTAATGATACTTTCAATCCCTTCTACTAATTCTCATGTGGTATGTAAGTAATTTTTGGAAAAAAGTTGATATTTCTAAGTCCATGTGCTCCAATTAATATATAAATTCTTGTTTTGATTAGAAACACATATCCTCAGAACAACATTTTTCCTTTTAACTAAGTGAATTACCTAGTAACAGTATATGCAGTCAGTAAAATAAGTTCTATATTTCCACAGGGCATTATTCCTGAAAATCATGAATTAGTTGATTTAAAGAACAATCAAAGGGATTATATGTGAAGACAGAATGTTTGATTGCTTACCAATTGCCCTTAAAATGAAAGGATTAGAAATAATAATAGAGTAGCTGAGTGGTCCTGATACGGTGGAAATGCAATTAGAATAGAAGATGGTTTGAATGGCAATGATCAACAAAACAACTGAAAACAAATGCTGCAGGGAGTGCAGGGGAAAGGGGACCCTCATTCACTGTTGGTAGGAATGCAAACTGCTGGTGTTAATACGGAATCTGGGTGGAGAATTTGTAAAAAGCTAAACATAAACCTACCATATAACCCAACTATCCAAGTCCTTGGTATATACCCAAAGCACTTACCATCATGTTCTAAAGAACTTTATCAGACATGTTTCTTGATGTTCTCTAGTCACAGCAACTGAGAAATACAAACAACCTAAATGTCATCTGAAATAAAAAATGAAAATGTGGTACATGTAAACAATAGAATACTATTCAGCAGTAAATAAAAATGAAATCATAAACTTTGTAGGTAAATGGATGAGGTTAGAAAATGTTATTTTGGGTGAGGTAACCCATACCCAGAAAGGCGAATCTCTCCCTGATGGAAGGCTACTAGCTCCAAATCGTCAGAAGTGAATACAAAGCCTGGAGCAACTGTAGAAACCAGGAAAATAAAACAAAATTATTGCCCAGATACATGGATTGGGGAAGAGTAGAGATGGGAAATACAGGATAAAAGTGATCTGATCAGGGAAAAAGGATATATGGTGGTGGGAAACTCTAATTTAGGGAGAAAGAAGATAAATACAGGACCTAGGAAAGTAAATAACAGTAACAATGCCTGAAATGTCATAAGTAAGCATTTTGTAAACTATTAATCTTAGAAGCACAACCTATATACACATAAGTCTATATAAATATACTTACAAAGTTTCAATGAAATTTTTTCTTTCTTTTTTTATTAATTTTTTTTTCATTTTACATACCAACTCCAATTACTTTCTCTCTCCCCTCCATAAACCCTCCTTCCTAACTTCATCCATTTTTCAGAGGGAGTAAACCCTCTCTTGGGGAGTAAAAAAAGCCTGCCATACTTAGTTGAGGCAGGATCAAGTTCCTCCCCTCTGTATCAAGACATAGTAAGGTATTCCTCATAAGGAATGCGGTCCAATAACTAAGCAAGTCACACAATTGTAACCTACATTCAGAGGGCCTACTTGGGCCCCATGCATGTTCCCCAACTATCTATTAGGGAGACAGCTTTTTGTTTTCCAGTTGCTCAGCCTTGAAATAATCACACAGAAACCATATCATTTAAATCACTGCTTGGCCTATTAACTCTATCTTCTTATTTGCTGACTCTTACATCTTAATTTAACCTATCTCTATTACTCTGTACATCACTGTGAGGTCGTGGCCTATCAGCTAAGTTTTAGCATGTTTGTCTCAGGCAGCGGATCCATGGCTTCTCTAAACTCCCCTCCTTTCTCCCAGCATTCAGCTTAGTTTTCTCCACCTAGCTCGGTTCCCCTATAGCTCTTCTATAGGCCCAAAGCAGTTCCTTTATTAACCAATGATATTTACAGCATACAGCATTCCACATCATCATTCCAGTGTCAGTTTTCTCTATGGTTTTCTCCATCATGACCTTGATCCCCATTGTTCATGTGATACCCCTTCTCTTCAACTGAGCTCCAAGCACTCAGACTCAAAAAAATAGAAAAGTGCATAGGAATACATGGCCATAACAATGGCAACAGGAAAAAGAAACTGCTGTTGGTGGCATTGAAGTAGAATAAATGACAATGATCCAAGGACTAAGAGCATTTTCTTGATGCTTGAAAAGTCAAAGTTCTAACCCTTTCAATATTTCAATATTAGCTCTACATGTAATTTTTCTGATGGGTGTAGGACATCATTCTGTGGTTTCAAGATTTCATATTTTGCTGAGCTGTGATAAATTAATAAATATTAGAATTCTATTTCATTTATTTACTAATTGAATGTGTAGTGCATGCAGTTACTCTTGAAGACTGCATTTTTAGTCATTTTAGTAGTCTTAATCACTCGAGAAAATATATTAAAATTATTTTAAATTGACTCATTGTACAAAAAATGCAAATAGACTATGATAGTCATGATTATGGTCATTCTTTAGCATTGGTGAGTTTATGAGTTTATCAGTATGTACACCTTTGTGTGTATATATACCATTGTGTATATATAAACTTGTTTGTTAACTCTTCCCTACAGAAAAATAAGACAAAGTAGTATTTTTGTTTGGAGGAAATAAATAAATATTTAAACATTTTGAAATACAAAAAAGGATTAAAAAGTGATAGTGGCAATATAAAAAAAAGATATGTTAAGCTGGGCAGTGGTGACACAGGCCTTTAATCCCAGCAATCAGGAGGCAGAGGCAGGTGGGTGTCTGTGAGTTCAAGGACAACCTTGTTTACAGAGCAAGTTCTAGGCTGTACTCCAAAACTACACGGAGAAACTCTGTCTCTAAAAACAAACAAAGAAGATATGTGCTTAAAAAAATAACAACAAATATCAATGAATACATCTTTTTTTAAGTCTTCCTGTTTCTAGCGTTTGGATTTAAACTTGATGGCTCAGGTAGAATAAGAAAGTCATAAGCATTGAACTACACCTCAGTGTGAGTTTTAATTTAGAACAATATCCAGTCTATATTAATAAAATTGCCATGACAAGAATATATATGATCTATGTTTCTGTATCTTAATAAATAAATTCTATAAAGTTAATTGGGATCTTGAAAGGAGCCCGTGTTTCATTGTTGCAGAATCTTGTGGATTCATTACCTTAGTAATTGAATTTAGAAATTGAAATGGTGGAGGAAATAATAACAAAAATGAATTTTTGCATTCCTCTATCTTCTCTATTTTATTTTTGGAATATAATCAGCAGCTAGCACAAAAAAAATAATTTCGCTAAATTATTTCCTATTAAAAGATAGCTACATGAATATTGTGAAAGGGAGAAAAAGACATCACCTCAATTTTATTTCAGAGTGTAACTTGCACTATGCAAAGCAATTCTATTTTTACAATAGATAAAATTGAATAAAAACAGTTTTAAGAGAAAGAAAATAAATGAGAACAATGCTATAAAATTATGCAGTTCCTTCCCCATATCTCAAATAAGGAAACTAGACTGTTTTTGTGTTTATAACGCAGTATTAAATTAATGGTAGGTTTATTTGCCTGTACCAAACAAAATAAATTAGCTACACAGTTTTTATACTGTTAGTAAAACGTAATCACCGTTTAATGTGAGCATTTGGGGCTTTCCACTGTGAATCATTCATACTGATAATAAGTATGAATATCATTAATTTGAATTATGAACTGGCATTATATAAATTAAAATAATGCATGCATTCTAAAATTCTTCTCTTAATCAGACAACATTCTTTCTTTTTAATATGCTTTGAATTGAAGTATTATTCATTCTTCATTATTGCTGTCATTCCCACATATGATGCATAAAATATTCTCTGTGTTATTTAGGAACCTTACTTAGTGGTCAAAAATGATATTATCTGTTACAATTTATGTAAATTTCTGACCTGTATTAGAAACTCGGTAAACTGCAGTAGTGGGAATGACAGAAAGCACTCTCACAGAAAGATTTGCCATTCCTGGTTTAATTATTTTTAGACTCTGCTCTTGCTATTCATTGAGGTTACATGTTTGTATCCCACAATCAGGATGCTTATAATTAGTCTCTCCAAATTGTTAAAGATGTGAATAAATAATCACAGTTTAAATAACAGTGTGGCAAAAACGTTGAGACAAATGTTATAGTTTCTTGGAATTCAAAGCCATACAACATCTTATAATATGCATATAAATTGAGCTAAAATGTTAATTAAGATAGCTTCTGAGTTGAAGCAGATGATCTGATAATTATCAAATCAAGTACCTTGGTGTACCAAAAAAACAAGAAAGAAACAGATCCTTCAGACTGGAGGACTCAGTGTAGATCTTGATTCTGATTTAGAAAAATTAGGGTTTTCATACTCCCTTCTTTCCCAGCATAAACTATATTGTCTATTTCTTTTCCTGACAGATTCAAAGTACAAGGTCTCTTTCTTCCACTATTGCTGCATTCATTGGGTGGTTATATTTCTTCTCATAATCTTCTTTAATATTTTGTCTATTTTAATTTGTTACTGGATTTCTAATTAAGAAAATTAGGTACAAAAAATTAAATAAATTGAGGATTGTTCAAGGAAACATATATGTACACACACACACACACACAACTACTAAATGTGGGAAGGTCAACATGTTCAATTAGTGGATTTTTATTCTAAAGAAGCTCAGAAATCATGTGAATCACAAGTCTATTCCTCCAGGTTTTATGAGTAGTAAATCACTGCATGGGACAGTAGTATATTTGGTAGATGCCTTGAAAGCTGGGTAGAGGAAGCATGGTTAATAAAAACTCAGTCAGAAATTGGGGTACAACCTGAAAATCCCAAAAGCAAAATAACCAACCACTGGTTCTTACCTCAACCTCAGTTTGAAATGGTGATCCTGCCTCCCAGAGTTTCAGAATAAGACTGTGTGTCAGAGCTGTCTCCTCCTGTTTTATATTCCTCCCTAGGGTTGGGATTAATGGCATGTACCACTGGGATTAAAGGTATAAACCACCCAATTTCTATGGCAATTAGTGTGGCTACTGGGATTAAAGGTGTGTGTCATTGTGGCTACTGCTATTAAGGATGAGTGTTACCATAACCTGGTCTGTAAGGCTGACCAGTAGGACTGTTTTACTCTCAGATCTTCAGGCAGTCTTTATTTATTGAAATACAATTGAAATACCACTAAAGACAGAGATTCAGGGATATGCCTTCTATACTAGATGAACTTTTTGGTGAAGCAGGTGTCTGAGTTGTTGGTCCTCTTTTTAATAGCTTCAATAAACTCATTTATTCAGCAAACTTATTTGATGTACTACCATTTCTTTGGTCTATCTTCAGTGTCTTATTAGGAGTTAATATTAATTTTTTTACCTCTCTCAAGGAAAATAAACACACACAATCCAGCAATCCAGTAAACATGATTTTATATGGCTTTATTTATGAAGGAATACATGTTTGCACATATATGTGCTATATTGTTGATGGTGTTTCACGTATGTCATGCTTTCTGGGCATTTAATTTAATAAAAAGAGATTATGAGTTTTAAGAAATTTATTCTCTTCTGTGTGACTTTTGAGAGGAATTCTGCTTCTATAAATGAACTCATGGAATGACTTGAAGTTATAGGAACTTTACACAGAAAATGATCAAAAGTGGAGAAACTTGCATTGAACTGAGCTTAAATTATTTTCAATTCATTTATCTTATGGTTTAGTGATTTTACATAATATATGATGAATTTCCAATCACATAATAACTTCCAGGGACATTTTATACAAGTTTCTTGTGTTGCTTAGTTTTAATTACAATTTGTTTGGTTTATTATTTGGAAGTAGCTAGTAGATATTAATTATGAAGTACTGCAGCTGAGTCAATCTCTAATTCTACTTATTGTGTTGCTATAGTGAATTCCATGGGGAAATAATTAAGATGAGTGGTATTAAGTAGTCAGACCAAGGTCACACATTTAGAAAAATGTACAGCTGAGATTTGACCCATACCCAAAGCCTAAAATCATGCATCTTCCAACCAGGCAGACAAGAGAAGTGAAAGTAAGATATACTGAATGAAAGAAAGGTAAGCACCCCTGAGGCAAAACATGGATGAAGAAAAATGGGTTAACTTATAAGAGCTAGCAAGAAACAAGCCTAAGCTAATGCTGAACATTCATAACTAATAATAAGGTCCGTGTCATGATTTGGGAGTAGCCCAAAAGAAACATGCTGATATAAGCAGTCAAAGAATTATTGAAACTCCTGCTCCAACTGTTAGGAGTCCCACAAAAATACCAAACTAACAGCCACAACTCATATGCAGAGAACTTGATGCAGACCCATGCAGGCCTCCCTTTTGCTAATTGTTTGGTACTTAACATATTGTAAGAAATGTATGTGTTTTCTGTTCTGCAGAAGGTACTGGCTAAATGCTATATTAAATATGCCATGTGGATCTCATGACACTGTGGTTCATTTAGAAAATGAAGTGAATGGTTCTCAAAATTTTAAAGAAGTCTTAACTCAGAAATATAAAATTTATACTAGATTCCAGTCAAGAGAAGAATGCAGTAATTTTGCAAATGAAGAGATCGCTTATAAATTGTATTTATTCTCTACTCTGTTCTGCAAATTAGATCTGTCTAGGGATGGAAGAATGACATTCATTCGTTCATTCATTCATTAATTCATTCAGATATTAATTGAGTATTTAACAGTTAACATTAGTTTCAATGGGGAAAGTCTTTTACAGAATATTTCAAATAGCTTACAATTTAGTGAGCAAGGGAATACATTGGTGTCATCCCTTATGTTGGCTCAAGAAGTAGCATCTGTTCCTAGATTGTGATTTATATGTGTGATTCTGATGATTCCATCATACATTGATGCTAAGGAAATTACTATAGTACTCAGATGCTTGCATGAATTAGGACTATGTAGTATTTACTGCCCCTTCTGGAGTGAATGAGGTAATTCCTGCTACCATCTTTAAAGAAAAAAATCTAACAGCCATCAAGAGTCTCCAAGCCATTCCAGGGTATTACAAGTTTTCGCCTTATTTAATGTCATCCTCCATAATCTGTTTAGGTTAATTCCATAGGTTTATTAATATTTTATCTCCCACAAAATCTTATATACAGACAGTAGAACAGTTTGCTTAGTGGTAAAATATTACTGAAATACAGATCTCATTAGGATAAAATCCTCAATATTAATCCTGGGTTTGCAATTTATACTGTGGCATATTAAGTTCTTTTTTGGAATTTCTTTGCTCCAATATAATGAAGACAACAATCCTTTCTTAGTCATTGAATTGATACAAAGTACAAAGAAAATAAATTATATTACTTAGTGCTGAGGATTGTTAACTATTATAATAAAACACATATAAAATACTGACACATAATAAACAACTTTGGTGCAAATATATTTATTTAAAGATATATGTGATATGAATAAAGCAGTCATAGGATGTGCCTTCTTAATTTTAATAAAAGTTCTCAGAGCATAAGTTAGAGATATAGTGCAGTCATTAATAGGATTGCCAATGACTTTTTAATTAGAAAATTGAATACTCATTGCCCTAGAGTAAGCCTGACACTTTATTCATTATATGAGTCTTGACTTCCTGCTATAATTGCTTTAAGATTACATTAACATTTCAGGTTTAGCTAGGTGATTGCCCTCTACCTGTGAACAAACCTGAAATACATGTACAGTTCTGATATGGTTTCAAGAAAATCGGTATTCATTTTTAAATCCTTTTCATTGAACACCTAAGAGGCAAAGAGGCAGTCACTTGGAAAGAAGTATCAAAACATGTGTATTGAGATAAGAGGACAGACTTTCTAAGTGCTAATTTCTGACATGTAATTAGCAGCCATCCTGTTTACTCTGTCTGAGTCTCAAGCAAGAAAGTTTGAAACACTTTAACTCAAGATCATTAAATACAAAATCAGTGCTTTGGAGAAGTTATAGGGGAAAATGAAAGGGAAAAAAACGTAGTCCATAAAAATGTAATGCTAATGAGAATTTTAGGCAACTGCGAAGGTAAGAGGACGGTGGGCAATTATAGAGCTCCCATTATTTTACAGGAAATTGAAAACAAATACTTTTCTGTCTCATTCAGTTCTTAACAATAAAAGCAGAAAGAAAACAGAGGGGTATTTTAATACCTTCTACTTCAATCTCATTATACAACTCACATTCTCTTAAATTACATAATTAATTGTGATGCTTAAGCTGAGGAAGTTTAGATCATTTACATGATACTCTTAGTCTAGTAGCTCATAGAAACTTATCTTTCTTAGACTTTCAGTATGGCTTGTCAGAGAGGGGTAGATACACTGCTTGCATCTCTCATTTATAAACAGGAACGCATGCATTTTACCTTTACAATGACTTATTAAAGGTGTGTGTGTGTGTGTGTGTGTGTGTGTGTGTGTAAACATATGTTTTGTGAGTAAAGAACTGCACTTGATATCTTGGTGATAATTTTGGTACTTTTCATCTTAATATATCAACATAGGAAACTTTTCCTAGTAGACCAAATGAGACTAGGGATAAAAGAAGCCTGTCATAATTAATGATATATAATCTGTTAAGATCAAATGCTAAGTGTTAATCACTAATGGTACAGTTGATAACTTGCTAACATATACATGATTGATACTGAATGCGTTTAAAAAATGAATCTGAGTCTGACAAGCATATTTGCTATTAAAGTATAAACACCTGTGGTGTTTGTTGCAGAATATGAATCTATCTGAAGCTCATCTACTTCAGGCCCATCTCATCAGGAGATAGACAGATGTTAACTTCCAGAGCAGGGATCATTGCCTCATCCAAGGCCTTAATGATTTTACTCAGATGGTAAGTTAAAAATATGAAAAGTGCTGCCAGAGGAAGAAAAACACTTGGAAGTGCAACATTTATT
The DNA here is from genome assembly GCF_037038515.1 of Microtus pennsylvanicus. Classification (NCBI taxonomy): domain Eukaryota; kingdom Metazoa; phylum Chordata; class Mammalia; order Rodentia; family Cricetidae; genus Microtus; species Microtus pennsylvanicus. Next base: position 38,657,457 of record NC_134590.1, read on the forward strand.
AATTCATCATTACATACACTATAAAGGACCCAAAAGATAAAGTATTTTGGGTTATTAGAAATATATACACTTGGCGTACAACAATAAAATCCACTTATATGCTATATGTGCCTCATAGAAAATAGTTTACAAAAAGATAATAGTTTACAAAATATTTACATTCAGAAAAGCTTTATACGTTCATGTTAGAAAAACAAAGAAAATAAATTGAGGAAAAATGTCTATCATAGTGTTTCTTAAAACATAGTGTGTGTTCTAGAATACAAAACAAAGAAACAAGAAAAATATTCACATTGATTTAAACTTACATTTTGGCTGGGTGCAGTGTAGACTGAGACTGCCCTTTCTTTTTCCGGCCCACCAGACCTGAATAATCACACAGAAATTACATTAATTACAATACTCCTTGACCAATGGCTCAGATGTATTCCTAGATAGCTCTTACATCTTAAATTAGCCCATTTCTACTGATCTATGTATCTTCACGAGACTGTGACTTACCGGTAATATTTTACCATTTTTCACCTTTCATGATGGCTACACGGTGAATCCTTGAATATGCCTACTCTTTCTCTATATTTCTTTCTTATCTATCTATCTATCTATCTATCTATCTATCTATCTATCTATCTATCTATCTATCTATTTACGATTTCTGTCTGTTCCCCGCCACTGCCTCCCATTTCCCTCCCCCTTCCCCAATCAAGTCCCCCTCCCTTGTCAGCCCAAAGAGCAATCAGGGTTCCCTGCCCTGTGGGAAGTCCAAAGACCACCCACCTCCATCCAGGTCTAGTAAGGTGAGCATCCAAACTGCCTAGGCTCCCACAAAGCCAGTACATGCATTAGGATAAAAAACCCATTGCCATTGTTCTTGAGTTCTCAGTAGTCTTCATTGTCCGCTATGTTCAGCGAGTCTGATTTTATCTCAGGTTTTTTTTCAGACCCAGACCAGCTGGCCTTGTTGAGTTCCCAATAGAATCTCTCTATTTCTATTCTGATTTCCCACCTGGCTTTACTCTGGTAAGTCATTGACTGAAACAACTTTATTTATCAACCAGTAAATGCGACACATGCATAGAAGGACATCCCACATCACTGCAAAATCCTCATTGCCTGTTCCCATGTCTTCTATCCTTGATGGACAAAATTACCTCAAACTCCTCCCATATCTACTTCTAGAGAATAGATGATGATGTGTCATTCATATGATGTTACATTTTATAAGAGTAATAAGACAGTTAATACAATATCTTTATACAGATTTTATATTAGAGAAAGCCAGCTTTCTTAATTAGTATGTTATTTTATGAAACAAACCAGATTAACAGTAGGTGTTTTTGTTGTTGAGGAAGAAATATTTTGAGAAGAAACTGCAAACTGCCTATTTGGCAAAGAAAGAAGGTCAACCTCTAATGAGCTGAGACTTTCAGTGGAGAGCCTATGAGATGACCCTGATCCAAATTTCAAGTCACATCCCACATTCATCATTCTAACACCTCTGCTACCTACCTGGAGGCAGGCACATTTATAGACATGAAATTGTAAGATATTTTAAACTGTAATACTGGACCTCATGATGTCTGGTGTCACAACTGTCAAAGAGCAGAGACAAACTTTATTGAGAAATCTGACAATCTGAAAGGAAAAAAAAGATTAACGTATCTCTACAAAATGACTTAGATCTCACCTCTAGACAGCAGACAGTATTGGCAGTAAAAGAAAATCCAGTTAGTCTTTCCAAAACTCTATCTAGCCTCTTCAATTAGTCATCCATATTTCTTATACGTGTAACATTTTAGCCTCTCTCATTTCCACAGCTAGTATTATACCCTCATTCTCTTATTTGTCTGGGTTCAATTTCTGGAGTTCTGAATGAAGTCAGTGTTTTTGGTGACTTTATATTACTTCAGGCATCAACCTGGTCTGAGGAATTAACACCGATCAGGCAGAGACTCAACATGAGTACACACTAAGTGGTTTACATGTGTACAGTAACATGAAATGTAAATGATGATCTATTTCTAAAATCTGGGGTATAAAATTATATATAGAATATGAGGTATAAAAATATAACACACATACCTTGTCCCCAATCCTATCTTCTAGTTTAATGCTATGCTCTGCTAGGCAGAGATTGTTTGCTTTCATAATATGAAGCTCTTTAGTCTTGCCCACTCTAAATGCGAATTATTGATACAAATACAAAGATAGTAAGACTTACACGAGAAAACTGTTTTCTTATCAAAATGAGAACATGGTCTTAATTACAAGAAATATGACAGTGGAGTAGCTAATGATTTTGATGTTGTCAGTGCAAACATCACACTTGACAAAGACAATCAGGTAAGGGTGAATATCCAAGTCAGCTGCATAAACATAGATGGTAAGAATTCAGTGGTACTCCATTCTGCTAAGTACCAGTACAAGAGACAATATAAAGGTTATATATCTAGGAAGCTATCTCCTGTGCCCATATGTTGTAGAGTACTTCCCACTTTCTGTTCTATCAGGTTCAGTGTGTTCAGATTGATTTTGAGGTCTTTGATCCATTTGGACTTGAGTTTTGTGCATGGTGATAGATATGGATCTATTTTCATTCTTCTACAGGTTGACATCCAGTTATGCAGGCACCATTTGTTGAAGATGCTTTCTTCCATTGTATACTTTTAGCTCCTTTATCGAAAATCAGGTGTTCATAGGATTGAGGGTTAAAATCCAGATCTTCTATTCGATTCCATTGGTCGACTTCTCTGTTTTTATGCCAATACCAAGCTGTTTTCAATATTGTATCTCTGTAATAGAGTTTGAAGTCAGGGATGGTAATGCCTCCAGAAGTTCCATTGCTGGTGGGAATGCAAACTAATGCACCCACTTTGGAAATCAGTGTCGATTTCTCAGGAAATTCGGGATCAACCTACCCCAGGACCCAGCAATACCGCTCTTGGGAATATACCCAAGAGATGTCCTATCAAAAAGCATTTGTTCAACTATGTTCATAGCAGTATTATTTGTAATAGCCAGAACCTGGAAACAAGCTAGAGTCCCTTCCATGGAAGAATGGATGAAGAAAGTGTGGAATATATACATAATAGAGTACTACTCAGTGGTTAAAAACAATGACATCTTGAATTTTGCCTGCAAATGGATGGAAATAGAAAACTCTATCCTGAGTGAGGTAACCCAGACCCAAAAAGAGGAACATGAGAAGTATTCACTCATAATTGGTTTCTAGCCATAAATAAAGGACATTGAGCCTATAATTTGTGATCCTAGAGAAGCTAAATAAGAAGGTGAACCGAAAGAAAAACATATAGTCATTCTCCTGGATATCGGAAGTAGACAAGATTGCCGGGCAAAAATTGGGAACTTGGGGGTGGGGTGGGATGGGGGTAAGGGGAAATGGGGAGAGAAAAGTGAGAAGGGGAGGATAGGGAGAGCTTGGGGGAATGGGACAGTTGGGATAAAGGAAGGGTGGATATGGGAGCAAGGAAGTATATATCCTAATTAAGGGAGCCATCTTAGGGTTGGCAAGAGACTTGAACCTAGAGGGGCTCCCAGGTGTCCACAGAGATGTTCCCAGTGAGTTCCTTGGGCAGCTGAAGAGAGGGAACCTGAAATGGCCCTATCCTATAGCCATACTGATGAATATCTTGTATATCACCATAGAACCTTCATCTGGTGATTGTTGGAGATAGAGACAGAGACCCACACTGGAGCACTGGACTGAGCTCCCAAGGTCCCAATGAGGAGTAGAAGGAGGGAAAAAATGAGCAATGAAGTCAGGACCGCGAAGGGTGCACCCACCCACTGAGACAGTGGAGCTGATCTATTTGGGAGCTCACCAAGGCCAGCTGGACTGGGACTGGAAAAGCATGGCATAAAACCAAATTATCTCAACATGGTAGACAATGAGGGCTCATTAGAAGCCAAGGACAATGGCACCAGGTTTTGATCCTACTGCATGAACTATCTTTGAGGGAGTCTAGCCTGTTTGGATGCTCACCTTCCTAGACCTGGATGGAGATGGGAGGACCTTGGACTTCTCACAGGGCAGGGAACCCTGACTGCTCTTCGGACTTTAGAGGGGGGGAAAGGAGGAGGGGGAGAGGAGAGAAGTAGGGGGAGGTGGAGAGGGGGGGGAATGGGAAACCGGGAGGCGGAAATTTTTTCAATAAAATAAACAAAAAACAAACAAAACAAACAAACAAAAAAAGGTTATATATCCTGTGTAAGGGAAATGCAAGATGCTAGCTTCCTGTGCTTGTCAACTGATTTGGCCAAAGGAAATGTTACATATTAAGGATTTGGATGATTAGTTTATCAAATTGATACTTGATACTTACCCGAGGGGAGACTATTCAGGGATTCTAATAATTACATTTTACAGATAAGGATCCTAGGTTCTTGAGAAGGAAGGAATTGAATTGCATAATTGGTAAGGTACATTTTAAAAAGATTGACAGGTACATCTTAAAAGGATAGATTAAGAATTATAATTTTGTACTTTTTTCTTCTTTTTTTTTGCAAATACTAAGCAAAAAAAATTACCCAGCAATATAAAATCAAGAAGAAACTTATTAAAATTTGACCACACAGAAGAAATAGGTAAAGCTATTTTCTCAGTATATATTAATAGTTAGAATCCATCGTGATCAAAGTATTTTTTTGTCTTATTTCTGTGACATTAAAGCAAAAAAGCCACTTACATTGTTGTGTTAACCTCCTATTTCTGCTTTGGTACAAATCCCCCAGCTTATCAACAAGAATTTTTCTCTATTGTGGAATCAGGGTATTAGTGGAGTCTATTCTCTGAGAAAACTCCATGCAAAGTTCTTTTATGTGTCCTTAGGACTTCCAGGGCTTCAGGTTGTAAATTCAAATGTGCAACCCATTCTCTCTCTCTCTCTGTCTCTGTCTCTCTCTCTCTCTCTGTCTCTGTCTCTCTCTTTCTCTCTGTCAGCTCTTATCTTCCTCCCCCTACCCTTATCTTTGTCTTTTTTGAATTTCTTTTGTTACAGGACTCAGGGCTCACTTGGTTAGTAGAGAATGATCTGATGCTTTAACTATAATTGTAAAAATCATTTCTCTGTATAGTCTTATCTTATATTTCAGTAGTTAATGGTATCTTGCTGTGAAAACTTCTATTTAAATTACAGCATAAAACTTTAAAAGGCTTATGTTTAATACCCACTTTTTTTTTTAAACATTCAATTCCTTGATAGAATCTGACCTAACTTCAAGGTAACTTCCTACTACCTGTTCCAATCAAAGAAGAATCTTGAAGTTATATCTTGCTTTCCACCAAAACAGAATATTCTGGAGGAGGAGGCTGCTTGTTCGTTCCAGCCGCCCAGAACCGAAATAATACAGAGAAACTATATTAATTAAAACACTGCTCGCCCATTAGCTCTAACTTCTTTTTTGGCTAACTCTTACATTAACTTAACCCATCTCTATTAATCTGTGTATCACCACATGGCAATGGCTTATCAGCAAAGTTTTGGCATGTCTGACTCTGGCGGCTCCATGGCATCTCTCCCTCCCTTTCTTCTCCCAGCATGCAGTCCAGTTTTCCCTGCCTACCTAAATTTTGCCCTATTAACAGGTCAAGACTGTTTCTTTATTTGTTAAGCAGCAAAAGCAAAACATAGACAGAAGAACCTCCCACACCAAAATTCCATGCATGCCAGTTAATAATAGAAAATAGAAAACAAACAATAGGAGCATTCAAATTACTAGATAGTGATATTCAATTTTCTCATTAACATCTTATTAATGAAATGTTATAATTTCGTTCAACCAATTTTAGAAAGATTGACTATAAGAGCATATTGTTGTTATTGTTAGTAATAAGGATATATTGTAAAATTAGGGCAACTGAGTTTAGGTCTAATTCATGACTAGGTAACAAGCAATTAGCATTTTAGTGACCCAGACATAAATTCATATACCTAAGGACACCTGGGTTTTAACAAAGAAAATAGATGTACACAATGGTTATTTTTCTTTTCTTGTGTTTGAATTTAAGATTAATCCGCCATAATTTCTTTCTTTCTTTATTGGTCATCTTGGTCTTCTCCATTGTCCTGAGGGGCGGGGAGAAATTTTAAATTATGAGAGGGTAGTCATATAGGCATTTCCTCTCTGGGAAGACACATCCATATCATTAGCCCTCAGTCAAAAAGAGATCTGGGCCCTCCATTGGTTAGTGAGAGGATCCTTCCACCTAATCTTTAAGCAGAGCCTTGTTGGTATGGATCCCCAATATTTTTGGAATCTATTTTGTTCATCTGATTTTTAAAAATTTAAAATATTGATGGTTAATATGCCTGTGAAGTAGAAAAAGACAAAATCTCCTGAATAAATTGGGAGCATGGGTATCTTGCGGGAGGGTTGAAGGGGAGGGGAGAGGCAGGGAGGAGAGCAGAGAAAAATGTAGAGCTCAACAATAATCAATAAAAAATATGGAAAATTAAAAAAAACACCTTTTTCAGTTGTAGATGGGGAAGTCTTATCCCCCCTTTTGTTTTATAAGAACCTCATTGAGATATTGGTGATGTTTTTTAACAATCACTTGACCCTGAAGGTTGATGGGATCCTGGTCACATGGGATATATTTCATCTCTGGAAGAATTCTTTTAACGTTCTACTTATAAAACAGGGACTGTTGTCAGTCTTGACCTGTTACGGTAGTCCCAATGTAGCTTAACATTGTAAGAAGTGGCTTTTAGCATGGGTTACCTTTTCCCCTGAGTGGGCAGTATACCAGCATGTCTTAGAGTATGTGTTTATGGTCACAAACATATTTTAATTTGCCAAGCAGAGGGTAATGTGTTACATATGTTTGTCAGATGATATTGGGTCCCAACTCTCTTGGGTTCACTTCTGGCCCTTGTAAAGCGGGTTGCAGAGAAACTGTTGACAAGTCTTACATGTATGAACAATTCTCTTTAATTTTGCTGCAGGGACCTGGGGATATAGGTATTTGAGTCTTCGCCAGGTGACAAGAGTTAAGTCACGCATTTGAGTAGCATTTTGTATGGGAAGAGTTGAGACCCCTGTGAGACAGGCCCCTAAAGGTGCAGCATGAGCAACAGCATTCCCTTGGGAAATGAGGCCAGAGAGGTTTTGGTGTCCTCTGAGATGATGAATATATATGGGTTTTTTTCTACCTTCTCGGTTGTATCATCAAGGCAGAAATAGGATTATCATCCAATCTGATATAGGCATAAAATAAGTGTGATAGTAAGTTCACCACATAAGAGCTGTCTGAAGAGAGGTTGCAGGGTTCTTGGACCTCATGTAGGGCAATATATACAGCCATTATTTCCTTTAACTGAGTGGATCCTCCACAAGGGAGAAGTTTGGTAATTTTTGTCTTGGTCTCCCCTGCAGGGAAAACTACATTTTTCCCGACATCTGTGCAAATACTGAATGCTTGGAGTAAGGGCCTATAAGAAAAGACTAAGAGACTCTTCAGTGTAGTTCTTGATATAGCTTCACTGACTGTGATCTTTTTTTTAAGTGGGTGTCTGGGGCACCCAGAAATGCCTCCAGGGTGAGGTTCAATCGAGAACAAAGCCAGTCTGTCCATTCCAAATCTTTAATTTTACAGCCTTGAATTGGAATGTTAGGATTCTCCCAGTCCCTGCAGGCAACCAGGGCCTTACCCAGTTCATTTCTTCAAGTATCTTTTGTAACCCTGATAAAGTGAGAGACTCAGGCAGGATTAATTGGAGTCCATTCACTTTGGCTTGTTTGAGTATTAATTGTCCAATAAATGAAATGGAGGTACCTTTTATATTTTGTTTAGGACTATTTTAAAGCCATTATTTTGGAGGATATCAACAACAGTAGTTAAGCAGGGAGGTAGCCCTAATTCCTCCAAGTGCCCAGTCATTATTAGATGATCCATATATACATATAGAAGGGTATTACCATTGTCAAAATAAAGAGAGAGGAACTATACAAATATTGTTGGCAAAGGCTGTTCTATCGACCAAACACATCTAATTTACCTTAGCTTCCTCACAGAGCGTCCAGACTTGGTTCTTGTACAGCTGAATACACTTGTTCAACTGTTTCACCACTGGTCCAGTTTCTTGGTGAACACCTTGTAATCCATGGTGGTTTGGCATGCCATGCATCCCCATTGCCTCCCCTGCCCCCTATGCTGCCATTGCCACCAGGAGCAATGGCACTAAGGAGCACACAGCCTGCACCCTGCCTAAACCCAGTGGGCAGCTGCGGGTTGTGGACCATGAAGGGGATACCCCCTAAACAATTTACCTGAGATAATGGGAGTTCACCAAATCCAGCAGGACAGGGAAGGAAACAGTTTAGGACCAAACTAGGCACTCAGAATGTGGGTGACAATTATATGTCTGGGGCAGAATCAGGGCCACTGGCAGTGAGATTAGGAATTATCCGTATTGCTTGTACTGGCTTTTAGGAACTCGTTCTCTTTGGAGCGATACCTTGCTCAGACTAGATATATTATGGAGGGCCTTATTCCTTCCTCAAAGCAATGTGCCTTACCCTCTCTGTGCAGCGGATGTGGGGCTGGGAGTAGGAGAAGATGGAGGGAAAAGGAGGAGGGGAGAGAATGGGAACTGGGATTGATATGTAAAATAAAAAATGATAGCTTTTATGTTTTTTAAATAAATAGCATTTTTCACATACGGTGAATTAATTCACATAGGAATTATCTAAAGAGCAAAAAAAGTATCAATACCTATTTGCACATCTTGAATATCCAACCAACACATAAGATTAAAAATATATTTCTCAAGTGAAAAACAAACAATTGGACATACAGAATACAAGGGAAATTAAGTAAGTATTGGCTTATTTGTTTTCAGAAATTTTGTGTATTGTGTTATTTTGTTTTCTAGTCTTGTTATTACTAATTCTACAACTGTTACCTTTAGTATACCATAAAAATTTACAGAACAAGGAATCAAAATAATTTAATTTGTTTCTGTACAGGACAAAACAAAAGAATATCGGTAGTAAAAGTTATTAGACTCACACAACTGAGGGAACTCAAAGTACTAACATAAAACCAAAGTATCTCATGAGTTTTATGCTAAAATAAAGATATAACATAAGATTCATCAAAATCATATTCTAAGGATAATAAAGAATGTTATGAAGATACTGATATACATCTCAAAAATGAAAATGCAATTGAGTTGTATATAAGGTATAATGTACATGGACAACTCCTCCAACCAATATAACAACCATTGAAGTAGTATCAGTATGGCCTTGTTTTACAAAGTGATAATATAAAGTTAGTATTGTTGGGAAAGAACAGCACCACATGCTTGTATACACAGGTTGACTGAGGTATAGATGAGAAGTTCAAGGCCATCTTTGTCTACATAGTGAGATCAATGTCAGCTTGAGCTACCTGAGATGTTGATTCAATAAAACATTATTAGATATGAGGGCTGCTCCATAGAAGAGTATATAAACCTGGTATTATAAACATTGATATTATCCAAAGACAGGAAGCTACAAGTCTTACCAGATAACCTACAAATGTTGTTTTTCTAAATGGTCATATTGTCGAATTGCCTTCTAAGAATTTGTGTCCAAATGCATAGATTAGAACTGCTCTCAGCAGTTTTTTTTTTTCTTGCAGAGGACAGTTATTAATTCAGACTCAAAACTGTTCAAAAATGCTAAGATTAAGTGAGTGTAGTCCTTAGTTATAGATGGCATATGTTTATCATCTCTTTCTGAGGCTTAGGGAATAATAAGATAGTACAAAGAGAATGTAATGACCAGAGGACTGAGAAGAATGCAGTGAAAGGCAGGCCTAAGGACAGGGTATGGCTGCTATATGCATGAACTCATTGGAGTTGTGGTTATTTACATAAGTCTCACACAAGACTACTTGGGTTAAATGTTCTGGGAAGAAGAGAAGAGAGGATCTTGGTGTAGCTGACGAACTGAGGGTAGTAGACTGCTAATGGAGATACAGTCACTTTTGTGGGGGGGGGTAGTCATTCGTAGGTTATCCTTTCACCAGTGGATAAATGTTCATACATACATGTTTGAGCAGCAACAACTAACTTAATTGATGACTAAAAAATACATGAAATTATGAGGTAGATGGGAAATTGTTTAGATAATAAACTATTAGGCGGAGATATATGACTGAGCTATAATGTATACATATGTGAAATTTTCTGAAACAAAGAAATAGAGACACTACACAGAGAGACACATATTTACATGTCTGACTTCTTGAAAAACAAAAACATCAGCTTAAAATGCTTTAGCAGTGGTCTTCGCATAGGGGATTTTATCTAATAGAGGCAATTTCTTTCACTTTATGAACTGTTTTTGATAATTAAAGGTAAATAGGAGATAAGAAGCTGCACATGTTTATTACAGGCATTAGGACAAAAGTAGGACGCACATCTAGACAATCTTTACATCCTAAACCCATTATACTGTTTCGTCTGAAAGAAAGGAAGCTTTACCTGATTTCTGAGTTAAAATAATATCAGTATGAATGAATTCTGAAGACACCGAATAAGGATGACTGCTGCTGTTATTCGCACTTTGTAGAAGCAGAATTATCAGGCAGCCTTGCTTTTAAATGAAAAACTTCAATTTTTGGACACGTTAGAGAATAGGTACAAATATGTGGTACCAGAAATGGGTATTAGAAAATATTAGTCATCTCACTTCTCTCTTCGACAATATAGTTGTGGCCTCCTGGGTTTTCACACACAGAGGAGTGAAAACAGGGCTATCAAGCTTAAAGTCACAAATAGAAGAGAACATATTTTAAAACAGAAATCACACATCTTAAATAATTTGCTTGAAAGAAAATACAATCCTGAAAGAGGAAGTAAATAAAATTATTTACTTGTGAATAAAATATTCCTCTACTGAGCATATTGGCATATATTTCAAATTTGGGATACTGAAGAGAGAAGAAAAAGAGAGAATCACAAATAATGTCATAATGAAGCTTGCAGCAAAGAATAGAACTGGCAAATGACACCTCGGCTGTGGCAAGAATGATTTACAATGGTTAATTGAAAAGGAAATTGTCCCATGACTTCTTTTTGTTCATCTCCTACCCATGTTTGAGATGGAAAAAATATATTTATAAGATTTCACAGGCAGAAACGTACATGGTTTACAACTCAACAGTATTTCTGTTAAGAATTTCTTAGACATTTTCTCCTAAACTTTTATAAATGAAGACATGAAAGAAAGCACAGGAATCAAAAGAATAATAACTGTCATCAACAACGGTTAATAAATTATGACAGAGGCAATGTTTAATCAAATAAAGTGTGGAAATTCATGACTAAGAATCTAAATTTTTAAAACAAAATCATTGTTATTTAAGGTCTATCCATTAATATACATCTATCTATAGATTAGCTTAAGTGACTCAGACAGGCTAGCGACATATGATATTCAGAATAGAAAATGAATATTTTTGTGTCATAAGTAGAAAGGAACTTTGTGTAGAAGGCGAAAAGGCCTGGTGCACACAGACAAGCACTGGAGAATCCAGGAAAGTTAAACACACAGTTTACCTGTTCGATGAAATGATGTGTGCAGCTGCTCTTACTGGAACACTAGGAATGATGTAGTTTTACAACCTGGTGATTCTTTGCTGTCTTATGAGACAGGCTCTGCCATATCGCCTAGAATTTATGTTTTTACTTATTCCAGCCCTTTCCCCTTAAATCTTGAGCATTGCATTTAGATCATAAAACCCATTCTTATGAGTGATGTGACTTGCGCTTTACAACAGCCTAAGTGACTTCTTTGTTACATTAGGGCCAGGCCAATCCTGACACACCAGCCATTATGTTTATCTCAGTCAAGCTTCCTAGATTCTAAATCTTGAGCACTAGCTCTGAGTCAACAGCTCCCATTCTTGTGAAAGAAGCCAGATATACCTTGAAAAGAATTTCAGTATAAGTTGTGTACTTGGGACAGTGTTAATTGTCATGAAATGCTTTTGCTAAAATTGTGCTATGCTTAAATACGTCTAAAGTAAAATGATCTGGGACAGACTCTGGAAGTCCCGATCCAGCACCAGTTGCAAAAAAAAATTAGGCTGAGCTGAGTTTCATTCTTGTCTCTTTGGAGATTGTTTTTACCTGTCTGCTGTGAAACTTGCAGGAAATCCCCAGAGCTTTGGTATATGCATTTTACCCTCTACCTTTCTACAAAATGATGGACTGTTTTTGTGAAATTGTGCTGAATTATTGACATTTAACTATATCAATTTTCTTAAAATCTTAATATTTTCATATTCTATAACTATCAAAATTTTCTATGAAAGGACAAGATTGTTATCTACATAGCTACAAATTTTTCTATTTAAAATATGACTATATTGCTATTATCAAGTTAATTAAGACATTGTACTTCCTCTTAACCATTTTCTTAAATACTTAAATAAAGATTTATTGGAGATAATCGATAATCTAATCAATAACTTATCATTCTAAAGCTTTGCTTTTGTTATGCTCTGTTTATTGTAACCAAACATAATTTTAGTTTTTTATTTAACAATAATTAACTCTTGTGTGATCTGCATGGATATAATGCTTTAAATATTTTTTATATTTTTTCTAATTTTTTATCTATGAGGTATCTTTATAGAGACTTTTCATCAGTGGAAAAAATTGGTTCATGCAAGAACATCAAAACTATGAAACAAAAGAAGCTTCCAACTTTTGGGAGTTTATGATGAGGGATGGTGGTTCTGTTACAGGAAGTTAGGGCTCATGAGTGATTTATGGAATAACAAACCATCTAGTGGTTTTTAATTGCTGAAATGTGAACTTTGTAACAGTTTCACTTATTATTTTACTTCTGTAGCCTACTTAAAAGTGGACACAGAGGCATGCCTCTTGGGTTACTGTCCTCTGATACTACAGAAACAGGAAAATAGAAAACAGAAATTACTGTTTTTGAACAAACATGCTTTCTGATGAATATATGAAATATTTTTCTATCAGTTGTCGTAGTTAACTTCATAACACCACTAGCTCAAGGTTATTGCCTTCATGTGTATTGTAATTAGTGACCAAGGGAGACAGAGTCTTTATTCTTGTTTGTAATATCAAATTTCTTAGTTCACAAAAAAACATAAATAAACGAGAACTATCACTTTAAGATGATTTCAGGTTTGGGATTAAATGTACACTCAAAATCTAACTTTAAAGTCTCAATGTGAATTATATTGGGAGAAAAACGTAAAAGCTAAAATATAAATGCAGAGAGGAAAGAAATAGCTATGGAATTTGCAGAAGAGTTCGTCATAATCAATCTATGATATGTTGAAAATATGAGATGATAAATTTAATATATACATTTCAAACTAAGACATTGTATATTGTTGTCATTTGCTTCAAGCTCCTTCTGAAATTATGTGAAAATATCAATTGCCTAGTTGTTAATCAGTTGCTGTGATAATTCAGAAATAGAAATATGAATGTATGGCTTCCAATTTGACATAGCAATAGTATTTATTTCTGGATATAAGATGAAATTACATGGAAAAAATGGAAGTCCTGCAATATGTAAAATTCTTACAAATAGGGTACAGAGGATGACAAGAGAGAATATTATATGGGAAGTGGCAGCACAACCTTTAAATCAAGTATTATCAATATAAGGAAGATACAGGCAAAGAGTATATCAAAGAGAGAAGGAAAAGGCAAATGGTCCTAAATATAGGATAAAATGTGTGCTCAAATATTAGACTTTAGAGTCTTAAGGTACACTAAATTGGGAGAAAAATGTTAAAGCTAAAATACAAATACAGAAAAGAAATAAATAGCTATAGAATTTGTAGCATAGTTTTCAACAGCCAAATATGATTGTGCCTCCCCTTTAATTTCTGCAGACATTGATATTTGAAATAATCAAACTGAGTTATAGCTTTAAAAAATGGAAAGAGACTTGCTTCATTATATTTAATTAGATGTCTTGAAGGAAAATTTGGTTATATTCATTTTGTTGGAAATATATTTATCCAAAGATATAAGGACAGACAGAAATTTAATTGTTAAGTGTGATGTTTTTAGAAATAACTTTATATTTTTATTGTATTATAATTTTACAGATCCTGACATACTTCTAGCAAATTTTGCTAGAGAATAAAATACACAAAATTTCATTCTAACACAGCACATTTATACATTCCATTCTTGACAAGGGTATAAATAAACTCCTTATAAAAACATGTCTGTTCTAAAGAAGCAATGATAAGGAAGCTTCAGGACTTTATAGTTTGCACTTTTAAATTTGAGAATGTAATTACTTTCTGCATCTTTGACTCAGGTAAGAGGAAATCTGAGGACAACTATCATTCAGTGAGATTTTAAGAACATTGTCTTACAATTCAGTAAGAATACAAGTGATAAAACTGAGACAAAACCTTCATAGGCTCAACATAGAGTGTTTTGGATATGCTGACCATGTTTCACGTTACCTGTCAAAATTTGAAGGTGAGAACAATAAAAGTCACAGCCTGAAGTTGTTCTTGTGCTTAAAGAACAGGAAGGAAGAAGAGTGGAAAGTGAAGTGGAAGCTGTTATACAGAATAACATTCTATTGCCTGCTCACACCCCCCCCCCGGCTTGCTGGGACCAGACCACTCGGGAAAAGGCAGCTGTCTCTGCCTGGGACTGGCTGCTCTCAGGGCCTGCTGCCTGCCTACTGCCGCTGGAGATCTTGCTGCACTTTTAAAAATTATAAAAGTTGGAGGGGATGACAGTAATATCTGTGTACTCTAATAATTGTGTACTGTATAAATTTGTCAAAGAAAACATATAATGTAAATATTTATATTTATCAATAAATATGTCAAAACTTATCATAAAACACATAATTAGAAAATGCTATTTCTTCTTATTTATTCAAATACGATCTTGTACAGTGACTCAAGACCAAGCAATGTCAATAACATATATTAACAGCTGTAAAGTAACCTTACTCATTTTGGGAATACTTCTTTCTTTCTAAGAATTAATCTACTTTGTCTCTTTTCATTTATTCTTATGTTATTTTCATTTATGAGTATGGATATGTGCCTGCATGCCTGTATATACATCGTGAATTTAAGGTACTTCAAGAAACCAGAAGAGGGTGCAGCATTCCTTGGACCGGTATAGATGGTTACAAACCATCTAATAGTGGAGTAAAGAACTGAAATTGGATCTTCTGTAAGAACAGCAGGCATTCTTAAATCCCCAAAAATCTGTCCAGGTCTCTCACCAACTGTGGTCCTGACCAGAGTATATGTTTTTTTGTTTTTTTTTTAATTAAGAGTCCTTACAGAATTGGTCTTTGAAGAATAAATATCAAGTATAAAATCAAAATACTATAAAAGGTTTACTAAGAACTATATCCTGATTTAAAAAATAAAATGAGAACAAAATTATAATTATACTTTATTTCATGTTTCATGAATTAAATTTTACATATGATTTGTTTATACTTACTTTTGTTGTGGAAATTGTCAAAGATGTTTGGAGTTTTGTGTTCTAGAAATAAAGTTAAGCAGAGATGGGAAATTTTAGAGAAAGCATTAGATGTTCTATGAGAAAGCAAACAGCTTCACACATCCTGCAGTGTCTTTGCTCCCATCCAGAGGCTGAATATAATTATATCATCCACATCAGTGACATTTGCTATTTTTATTCTAAATTTTCAGCCTTGCAAAGGGTTTCTGGACCTCACTTTCTGTTGTAGTCTTCTGCCTTCTACCATTTTAATATATGATGAATTCCTTGTATAAGAGAAAAAAATTCTATATCTTTAATAACAAATTTGAAGTCAAAAGTGGAAAAGAGTGATTTCTTTTTAAATTATACATATTCATGTCTCTCTCTGTGTGTGTGCATTCATTTGGTATAGTACATGAGTACAGGTTAAAAGAGAATTTGTAGGTTTAAATCATTCTTCATAGAAGAAGGTGGATCTCTGCTATTAGACTCAGGTTGTCAAGGCATGGTGCCAATTCTTTTTACCTACTGAGTTATCTTGTTGGTTGGACTTGATGAATTTTTTTTAAATGAATAGTTGTTTTTCCTCTAAACTAATTTAATATATAAAAGTAAAACTCAATAATATATTTCATTTTTTACTTGACCAAAAATATATGACATACTTGCATTCTAAAATAATCTATCACAAAAAGTAAAACTTGAGACATTTCTTAGGAAAACAAGGGGGAATTATGATGTAAACATACAATGAACTGAATGGAGAGAAGTTTGTTCCTGCTGATGTTTATTCTTGGGTCACTCCATGAACTCAGAAGTAATTATTTTATGAGTTCAGCCAACAGTCTTTTCATGATTTTGCTATTTCCCAAGGAATTGTCTTATTTAATGAATTTGACACTCTCAGTTACAACAAAACACATAAAACCAATTCATTTCATTTCTGGTGAGACAATGATAATGCAATACTTGTGTTCTGCATGTGGGAATCAATACTGTTCCACATAGTTTAGATATAGATTTGCATACAAATGGACGGAAATAGAAAAAACGCTATCCTGAGTGGGGTAAGCCAGACCCAAAAAGAGGATCATGGGATGTACTCACTCATATTTGGTTTATAGCCATAAAAAAGGAGCCTATAATTCGTGATCCTAGAGAAGCTAAATAAGAAGATGAACCCAAAGAAAAACATATAGGCATCCTCCTGAATATTAACCTTCATCAGGCGATGAAAGGAGACAGATACAGAGACTCACATTGGAGCACCGGACTGAAATCTCAAAGTCCAAATCAGGAGCAGAAGGAGAGAAAGCACGAGCAAGGAACTCAGGACCGCAAGGGGTGCACCCACACCCTGAGACAATGGGGATGTTCTATTGGGATCTCACCAAGGCCAGCTGGCCCGGGTCTGAAAAAGCATGGGATAAATCCGGACTCGCTGAACATAGCGGACAATGAGGACTACTGAGAACTCAAGAACAATGGCAATGGGTTTCTGATCCTACTGCATGTACTGGCTTTGTAGGAGCCTAGGCAGTTTGGATGCTCATCTTACTAGAACTGGATGGAGGTGGGTGGTCCTTGGACTTCCCACAGGTCAGGGAATCCTGATTGCTCTTTGGGCTGACGAGGGAGGGGGACTTTATTGGGGAAGTGGGAGGGAAATGGGACGTGGTGGCAGGGAAGTGGCAGAAATCTTTAATAAATAAATAAAGAAAAAGAAAACTGAATCTAGCTGTCTGTTTTAGAGAAAAGGAAAAGCAAGAAAACAAAGTTTAAATTTATTTCTTCTTAAGTTTCATATTATAATAATGCAAAATTCAAGATGTCATTGTTTTTCACTGCTGAGTAGTACTCTAATGTGTAGATGTGCCACACTTTCTTTATCCATTCTTCAGTTAACGGGCATCTAGGTTGTTTCCAGGTCCTGGCTATTACAAATAATGTTGTTATGAACATAGTTGAATAAATGCTCTTGTAGTATAATTGAGCATCTCTTGGATATATTCCCAAGAGTGGAATTGTTGGATCCTGAGATTGGTTGATTTCCAGTTTTATGAGAAACTGCCACACTGATTTCCAAAGTGGTTGCACAAGTTTGCATTTCCACCAACAATGGATGAGTGTTCCCCTTGCTCCACAACCTCTTCAGCATAAGCTATCATTAGTGTTTTTGATCTTAGCCATTTTGATAGGTGTAAGATGGCATCTCAAGTTCGTTTTGATTTCCATTACCAGTAATGAAAATAACTTGGTATTGGCACAAAAACAGAGACGTTGACCAATGGAATCAACTTGAAGACCTGGATATTAATTCACACACCCATGAACACCTGATTTTTGAAAAAGAAGCCTAAAAGATACAATGGAAAAAAGAAAGCATCTTCAACAAATGGTGCTGGCATAATAGATGTCAGTCTGTAGAAGAATGAAAACAGATCCATATCTGTCGCCATGCACAAAACTCAGGTCCAAATGGATTTAAGACCTCAATATAAATCCAACCACACTAAATCTAATGGAGGAGAAAGTGGGAAGTAACCTTCAGTGCATGGGCACAGGAGAACACTTCCTAAATATAACCCATAGCACAGATAATAAGAGCATCAATAAATAAGTGGGACCTCCTGAAACTGAGAAGTTTCTGTAGAGCAAAGGACACAGTCAATAAGACAAAAAGGCAGCCTACTGAATGGGAAAAAAATCTTCACCAACCCCACATCAGACAAAGGTCTGATCTCCAAAATATATAAATAACTCAAGAAATTAGACATTAAAATTCTAAATAATCCAATTTAAAAAATGGTGTACTGAACTAAACAGAGAATTCTCATCAGACAAATTTCAAATGGCCAAAAGATACTTAAGGACATGTTCTTTGTCCTTAGCTATCAGGGAAACACAAAATTCTTAAAGCAACAATGTTTAATGGCTTTAAAAAACTAAAATAAAGATTTGTGTCTTTAGCTGAACTTGGCAACACTATCTGAAGGAAGAGAGATTACCAGCAGTTATTCACCAAGAATTTCTGAAAATATGAGAAACTGGAAGTCATCAATTTATACCACATAGAGTGCGTTTTCCAAATGCTTTTCTAATTTGTTCATTTATATTTATAATTATTAATTTACTGTCATGCTATGTGCTTTAATATGCAAATATCTACTATTAGAAAGCACAAGTTATTACATGTTAACATACATAAAATAAGAATCATATGTATTCTTAGAAAAAGGTAGTATAATCTATATCACAGCTGCTTATATTTAAATCACAGAGTTTCTAATTATACTTGTAGTTCATAATTAAGTTTTATGGACTAGCTTTATCAAATATACCTGTCAATATATAAACAACATGATATTAAATTGTTTGGTACTATCACATGCCATTTAATAGATGACTCTTATGCATATTATAAAAGAAATATCATCAAATGGTGATAGAACAAAATATAATATTTAAATTCATCATTAACTCTGCAAAACCTCATTTAAGATATGAGAATTCCAGCAGATGGTTTCAAATGAACAGAATCATGTCTGCCTTACAGCAATTTTTAGGCGGTTAACTCTCTGTACCTTTTTTTCCTTAGAGTCACTTGTTTGATTAATTTATTCTGTCTATAAATGGCTCCCAGGTCTGTAGCTTCAGTTCATTCTATTCTTCTGAGTATTAAGCTCTTGTTTCTATGTAAACATTTTTCTCATCAAAATTTTTCTACCATTTTAAGCCCATGTTTAACAAGTATAAAATATTCACCACGGGACAGTCCCTCTGCTCTATTTCCTGTGTATGGTAAAGTAACTACAATTCTGGATGTTATACAGGATTAAAGATTTATGGCTCCATTAAGTTTTCTTGTCTTTTATTTTGCCACCAAGTTTTGTTACCCTCCCTTTTATAACTTCAGTGGTTCAACTATCATGATGTCTTTTGGAAATTCATTCATTATAGTAAGGTTTCCAGGGTTTCCTTCTAGCTGTTTGTGTGACTGTAAAACTCCCTTATAAATGCTGTTTTCTGGTAAAAATAATCTTCCCAGAAATCTCTATCTACTATTTAATAATATGGGTGTTTGTTAGATTCTGTTATCAGTAGTAAGGAGGCCCCTTGTTCATCCTGGCCACTCAGAACCAAAATAATCACACCGAAACTATATTATACAAATTACTGCTTGGCTCATTAGCTCTAGCTCCTTATTGGCTAATTCTTATATCTTAATTTAACTCATCTCTATTTAATCTGTATATTGCCATGTGGCTGTGGCTTACCATATAAAGTTCTGTCTGTCTTTCTCTGGCAGAGCTACATGGCTTTGCTACGACTCCTCCCTTCTTTCTCTCAGCATTCAGTTTAGTTTTCCCTGCCTAGCTCTGTTTTACCCTATCAGGCCAAGCCAGTTTTCTTTATTCATTAATGGTAATCACAGAATACAGAGGGGAATCCCACATCAGTTATCTTGATGCAAATTGTAGTCACAAAATAAGGATTCTTAACTAAAGAATTACCTTTATCATATTGACCATTGAGATTCTTGATTAAATATTAGGGATGGAGATCCCAGATTACTATATTTAGAGGAGATCCCTTTCCTCTAAAGGTAGTCTTGGTTGTATAAGAAAGTAAGCAAAGCAAGCTATGGGAATAAAGCAACACTTGTCTATGGTTTAAGCTTCAGTTTCTCTCTCCAAGCTCTTGCCTACAGTACCTGCCTTGAGTTCCTTCTTTGGTTTCCCTTCTTGACGACTGTAACATGTAAGTTAAGTAACCCTTTTTTTCGACTTGCTGCTTTAATTGTTTTAAAGATTTATTTATTTTTAAATGTGTGTCAGTGCTTGTTTTGCCTATATTCATATATGTGTACTAATGATTTCTGATGCCCAACAAGATCGGTAGACAACTTAGGATCCCTGGAACTGGAGCAAAATATGGTTGTGTTCCACAACATGGGTGTATACACTGATTTCTCTGCCATAGCAACAGGTACGCTGAACCTGCAGCCTCTCTGTACTTGATTTTGTTCAGTTATCAACAGAAACCAAAATAGGACAGCATTCCATTTCCTTTAAATACTATTCAAATTGTTCAATATGATTTTCAGAGTCGGGAGGTATTAAAGTGAGAACACATATACCAATCCACTATTCACTAATACAGACACTTCATGCAAGGTGAGTCAATAAATATTTTCCCAAAGATGTACAATTTCTCCCTGCTTTCCTTCTTTCTCTCTTTAATTTCATTTCTCATTGTCTCTCCTTCTAATAGATATTTTCCATTTTTGCTTTTAATTTTCTAGACTCACTTTAATACAGCATAATCATCAAATTGTTCCTTTTCATATATTAATGAAGATGTTATCTTATGTATTTGATAAGTATGACCATAAACAACTTAACCAGAATAATTATTTAATATGTGTATGCATTAATCACAAAATAGGTAAGACTTCAAAATTTTGATAACTAGTGGCTTTTTTAGCAAATATGATATCTTTATTATACAAGAAAAAATTCACTAGAAACTTATAAAGTGCCTAAGAAGAAGAGAAGAGGAAGAGAAAAAAGAGGAAAATGATGAGAAGGAGGAGGTAGAAGAAACAACAGAAATAAAAGCAACATCAAAATTTATTGTGTGTTCCTTAAGTTTATATACATAACTATATCCTCCAGTCCGTACTTATTGGTTTGAGTTAAGGAAAGAAAGATAGAGGCTAGAAAATGATGTAATTGTACTTTTAAGGTGAAGATACCAGTTTGTTACAACTATTTCTAAATACAAGAAGTGGCAGGTGTAAGGTTGGGTTTTTCTCAGTCAGAACTAGATGAAATCCTAGACAATGAAGAGAAGTTTGTAGTTTGTGAGAAATTCAGTGATTCGCTCCACTTACTGACCTGTTTTACCAACAGTGAGGTGATTTGGGTGGCAGTGATTAACTGTGTATTAGCATAGTGTCACCTTGAATGAGTCCAGGACTTTAAACAATCCCTTCGACGTGGCTGATTTATCACCAAGTGCTTATCTAGGATCCTCAAGGGACAACACCACCCTGAACATTTTTTTTTTGCATTCTAAAGCTGTATATTTGTGTATAATTTTGAACTTAAATATGTTAAATTGAAATATTCATGTGGGTCTAAAGATGAGTTATTGAGTTAGAATATGAAGATTCAGATGTGTTTGTACATTTAAAATGAAGTAGAACATGTAAGAGATCATAGGAGGTGATTTTTAACTAAAAACATTACACTGTTTTCCTTCGCAATGAATTCAATCTCATTTAATCGTTATAAATGCATTTGATCAATTTCCCCATCTACGATTAATTTCATATGAGAAAAATAAAAGAGAATTAGCTTGAAAGCACAAAGTTGTTAACTGAAAAGCAAGTTTTTACATAGATGACATTTCTATGCACATGTTTTGAAAACAGAAACTTTAAGTAATCATCATTTTAATAAAGAACCTGTTTAACAAAGTGGGTAAATCGTGTGCATGCGTTATTAACACAGGTCACCCACAGACTGAGATTTGAGCTTCACTAAAACATCTCATATTTTCCTGGGGACATTTCTGTCTGATATATAGAAGTTCCTTCAATCATAAAATAATCCCTTCATAGTCTCTAAATAAAGTCCTTTGCCTGTGGTTTACGAATAAAGAGAAAGATACAGACAAGTAAACTGGTTTACTAAGGACTACAGCACTGCGGGTGTCAAGGAAAAGCAGAGCTTACGACTTGCTTTGGCAGCTCCCCCCATATGATATGATATCTTCAGTATGAAAGGTCTGCCACATCAGGCATTGCTTTAAGGAAACCATCTTTCATTTAGAAGAAATATATTTATGTTTTGAAACCAAACAAAACCAAAGATGATTGCAGTTAAGATCTGAATGCAGTCAGCACAGCTGGAAAAGTCAGGGAGGCAAGTCAGAGTATGTAAACACTGTGTCTAAAAGTTTTGCCCCTTCAAATTTCACATTTTGCTATTCTAGTAGCTCAGGTGATAGGAAGAAAAAGAAGCATACTTTTGAATGTGAGTAGACTAGGAATAGAATTTATAACGAATCATACGAAAGAGCTTACAGATGGTCATCTAACTACTTCTTTTTATTTATTTTTAACAAAAATGGCTTCTGTCATTTTGCATACCAAATCCAGTCACCATTCTCTCCCCTTTTCCTGTTCCCTTTGCCTTTCCTCCAACCCATCCCCCATCCACTCCTCAGAAAGGGTAAGGCTTCCCATGGGGAGTCAACAAATTCTATTACGTTGCTTTGAGGCAGGACCAATGCTCTCCCCACTATATTTAGGCTCAGCAAGTTATCCTTCCAAAAAGTCAGTACAAGCAGTAGGTTTAAATCCTGGTCTCACTGCCAGTGAACCCACAGTCTTCCCCAGCTATACAACTATCACCCATATTCAGAGGCCTGAGTTTGGTCCTATGCCGATTCCTTTGATGTCAGGCTAGAGTTGGTGGGCTTCCATTAGCTCAGGTGAGCTATTTCTGTGGGTGTTTCCATTATGGTCTTGACCTCTTGACTTGTATTATCACTTGTCCCACTCTTCTACTGGACTTTGGGAGTTCAGCCCAATACTCTTCTGTGGATCTACCTCTGCTTCCATCAGTTGCTGAATGAAGGCTCTTTGGTGACATTTCTTATATTAGCTACATTTTCTGTTGTCCAACCCAACAGGAAGTAACTATGGAATACAAGGATTATTTTAGTGCATAGTACTACAGGACATAGTTTATATTGGTGAAGCCTTGACAGCAGCTGTATGAGACAGGTCACAATATAACACATTGTCTAACATGCAGGGTGTTTGGTCAATATTTTGTTTATTTTTCAATAAGTGATTAATTTGTTATATTTACCAAACTCTATTCTTTTATTAGCAAAATTGCTCAACAGAAAAGTTCTTCCATGTTTTTTGAATTCTAATGTTTTATTCATGTTTATTTACTCCATTTGTAGTTTGCTAATATTATATTTTATACATCAATGTGAATTTAACAGTTTGGAAAATTTTTGAGATCTTATAGGATATCTACTTAACACACATCAGCAAATGAATTAATAAACTTCAGTTCAAGGGTATCAAGTTCAAAAACTACTCAATCAAAACTGAGATCTGTTACTTAGTAACTTCTTAAAAATTGATTCATAGATAGAAGATAGATAGACAGGCTATTAAGACTGAGGGGAATGAGAAATTTTAAGCACCCCAAAGCTAGTCCATGTTTGTACAAGAAATAAACAATTGCTGAAGAAGAAGATTCTCATTGGAGGAGTTGTCTGGTGGAGGTATCATTGGAGGGTCCTTCTAAGGCACATGAAGATCTATGAATAGTCATCTGCACTAGGATGAAATATGTTTATGATTCAGTGCATTTGAGTCACTCATGCATCTCTAATCATTCTGTATTCCCATAAGCAATAGCAATATCATTGGCTTACCAAACTGTATGGGGGAGGAACTACATCTTTTTCATGGTGTTGGTACTTACGTGGAGTAAATAGACACTGGTGTATAACTTCTTAAAAAAGCTAATTCGACATAACTGGTGACCAAACAGGAACCAATAGAATTAAAGTTGAATTGGAAAAAAAGTGATTGAACAGCTCAGATGATGAATGATAAGATATCCAATTTGTAGTGATTCATCGAAGCACCCATGAGACAATGTTAGAATGGCTAATTAGCTTCCTACTGAGCTATGACAGTGTGTCTTTTTGCTGTATTGGAATTTCATCCATGATTTGATGGGGGATAACATGTGCAACTATGTCCAACCAAAGCTGAGCCATCTAAATATGGAACATCTAACGATCATTTTTCTCTATATTGTATAAAACAGTATATTTCATCAACCACTCTATCAATGAAAGTGGTTTGTCGTGTAAGTGATGTTCCTTAAAGAGCTAAGAAACTATAGAATATTTTCCAGTTCTTGGGAGAAACATATATGTTGTGGTATGATAGTTTGTTGTGCTAAGAGATATGTTTCCATTGTTATTATTGATAAGATGTGCAACTGATGCTCAGCTGTCTGACTAGAAAGAACTTATCCTCTAAGTGGAGAAATTGCGGTTGGGAAAATATGCACACCCTGTTAATCTGCTTCTGATTTGACCAGAAAAATTGAATAAAGAAAAGAAAAGGATGCGAGCGAAGCATTAGGTACTTTTCTGTTTTTGTGTAGGTGGTAAATGTTAGAGAAATAGAGCATGAATTAGTGCTGTGAAATTACCTTTAAGAAAGGGAAGATAATACTTAACAAAGTCAAATGTTTATGGGTTATTGTTAAGGGTTATGGAGGTTTAGTAATTAGATTTTGCTAAGACTTCATTAAATTTAATTTTAAATTAGGTAGTAGAGTCTCTTTGAATGTTAATTTTCAGTACTTGATGATTTCATTTATGCATATACATATATATACACACTGTATATTGCAGTTTGATCAAATCCACCCTTATGCCCCATCATTGCTTCTCTATCCTCACCACCACTTTTTCATTCTAATCTCTGTTTAACACTCTGTTTCCACCTACTGCAATGTGTATGTACTTAGTTGTATGACAAATTTTGGGAACATTTGTAGTCTTTCAGAGCCTACCTACATTGTTGAAGAAAATCAACTCCCGATTCCGGAGCATCGATCAGTTTCTAATAGATTCTCAGCCGGGGTGGACTTTCATGAGTCCAACTGCTTTGCATGCTCTCATTTTATTGGTTTGACCTTGTACATGTCTTAGTTATGCAGTCTTAGTTGCTATGAATTTATATGTGCAGCACCCCACCATGCCTAGAAAATACGACTGTTGCAGATGTCCATGTCTTCTTTATCTTTTATTTTTCTACATCATCTTTTAGACTCACAATGATGTTAGGACTTAATTGAAATTTTTCATCATATTTTTATTTTTAATTACATATATTATATATTTATTATAGATAATAAATATATTACCATGCATGTATACATACACACACATATTTTTTATGTGATTTCTGGGTGTATGAATGAGTGAGTCTCTATGTCTATATCACTTCATGTGCTTTTTCTTGAGCTTTTTTCCTTCTGTTTATTTTAAGCTATATTCCTGTTTTCATTTTGTTCTATTTTATTATTATCCCTGAGATGCATGTTTGTTTTCTAATCAGAGATAAAAAAGTGGTGAATTTGGATGAGACTGGATCTAAAGAAAAACTGGGAAGAGGGGAGAGTGGGGAAACCATAGTCAGGATATGCTATGTGCGAACAAAAATGTTATTTTCACTAAAAAGTATAAAAGTAGGAAAATCATATCTAACTCTTTCTGAGATAACACTGACTATAGAGAGTTATAATTAATTTCTTATTATATTTTTCCTTTGTTATCATATTTTGCCTTGAAATAGACAAGGGTTGAATGTAATTAAGTTACAGAATAAATCCTGTAGTAGAATGATTCAAGTTAAGTCTCACTTTAAACAATGGGTAAATTTTGTGTCTAATGTATACCTCTGATTTGTTTGAGTGGCTCACCAGTGATTTACTGATATTTTGTGAAAGATTACCTGGAAGATCAAATTAATACTGTAAATGATTTTTCTCTCATGTGAAATAAAGACTCAATTACCCTCCAGCCTTTCTATTTGCCTATGACAGTCTTGACCACACTGGAGATCTAGTGTAGTTACTATGATATCAATATTGTCACTTAGAAATTTCATTGGTTTAACCTAGACTTTTCAAAATTAACTTATACAAAATCATTGAAGCACATTTTCAAAATAAAAATTAACATAAATATTTAAAAAATAATTTGCCTATAGATAGGAGCTGTTTTATTATTGAATGAACATTTTATTATACTTTTCTCTCATTAAATAACTTCATTTCATACACAGAAACATGTAGGTGTGATGTAATCTAATTTAATAGTTTGTGTGTATAAACAAATCCCATTTTACTGTATATTACATAATTTAATGATAACACCTTGTGAAGTTGTACATAACAACATATGAAATTTAGAGTTAGGTAGTCCTAATTTAACCACAATTAGGTATACACATAAAAACATATTTGTTGTTAAAACAATGTTTATAACACTTTAGTATTTTAAAAAAGTAGGCTTTTTTTCAAGAATTATAATTGCCAATATATGCTTTAATTTTCAGGATAAACAGAACTTAAATTATGCCTTATGTATCTGCAAGAATAAAGTTTTTCTTTCATCAGCAAATAATAAAAATAAACTCTTATATTGCTTAAAAATTACAATATAATGAAAAGCATAAAATTTATACTAATATTTATTATTCTACCTTGGTTAAGAACATTAAATTTTTAAAACACCCTAGTCTCAAAGGAGTCATTTGTCAGTTGAATAAGATCTTCCTGCTATCTCTTCAGCCACAATTGTATAGCTTTCCATAGCATATTTATTTCCATGCTATCCACTTACATGGAAAAATGGCTAGGTTGATGAGCAATGAGGCTAGAAATTAATGATTTTTTTTTCAAATTGATTATGTATTTGTGTGTGTGTGTTTGATTTATGTGTATATGTATGTATACAGAGATTGCTTGTTCATTTCCCGGGTGCCCAGACCTGAATAATAACACAAAAACTATATTAACTACAACACTGTTTGGACAATAGCTTAGGCATATTTCTATTTAACTCTTACTTCTTGAATTAACACATTTCTATTAATCTGTGTATCACCATGAAGCTGTGGCCTACCAGTAAGATTCTGGTTGGCAGCTGGCACTTTTTCCTGTGGCAGCTACGTGGTGTCTCTGGATTTCCTGCCTGGCTTTACTTTACTAAGCCACTGGCTGAAATAATTTCTTTAATGACCAATGGTAATAAAACATATTCATAGCATACAAAGGGGAATCCCACATCATATCTCATCAAAGTAAGGTCAGCTTTTCCAAGTCCTTCACCACAGGAAATTCTCCAGATATTGACAGCCAACAGGTTGTCTATGCTGCTCTTTTCTGACAACCAAAACCTGACTACTTCTGTCTCCAATGATTTTAATTAATATAAAAACCATTTAAATTACAATTCCTACCCAAATTCATGCTTCTCAGATCTCTGACAACATTGATGTCTAACTAGAGCTTTAACAAGAATAAATACCCGACTGCCTGGTTTCATGTGTACAGTTTACCTTGCTGACAGGCTTCTTCCTAAAAGAGATTAGGGTTTCTGGAGGTTATGAGAACAGACAATCAGGGTATTAAGATATAGAAAAATGAGTAACAAGTTATGGAGGTCCAAGAAAATGATTAAGGTACATAAACATAAGTTAAACAGTAAAAGACAAGTTTCAAAATCCCTCTCAATAGCTCTACTGCCTTAAACAGACCCTACTCTAATACTCAATTTTGATTTTACCACTCCTCTCTCCTCCCTTAACTTAAACTTTCAAGCTTTTTCCTTTTCCCACTCCTTTCTCCTCATCCTCTCTTGTCCTATTGTTTTACTAGGAAAGAATACTCTCTCCAAAATTGGCAAAAATCTCGCCATCAATCCTGGCAACAGCTCCCCAAACACTTCTACCTCTCCCCAGCCTTCATTTGTACACTTACGTGCTATCCAAAAATCCCCAAACCACCTTTCCTTCATCTCTTACTGCACATCATAAACCCTTCTTCATTACTTTTACAAATCCCAATACTCTGTACACTTAACCAGTCTCTGAGGTCTCAAATCTATCATTCAGTCCCTATACCCAACCTCTTTCTAGTCTAACCTCTTCACCCAACAACATTCCCATACTGACAATTATATGGCCTACCAAATCCTTCCACCTAATCCAAAGCCTTCACTCCACTAACACTGCCATTGTACCTCTCCACCCTATAATCCCCTTCCTTATATTCCCCTTCCAGACATTCCTATAGACTTGGCCTGCTATCCTCCTTTATTTTTCCCTCCTGCCTGCCTCAGTATGTAGAAGACTTTCTCCTTTACCAGTCTTCTCTCTCTAATACATGATAAGACACTGCCTCACTCTTCAATTTCCTCAATTCCATGAGTTACCAGATCTCACCTTCCAAAGCTCTCCCCAAATTGCCTATCTTGGATGCTCTTGAGGTTTTAAAACACCTGCGATCCAACTTTGCCCCAGTAGCTTACCTCTCCAAATCGAGACAACACAAGCCATGGCTGATCTCTTTGTCTATACAGTTTGCATCAGTCTCTCTGATTATCACTAAATCTAACAAACTAACTCTGGGATCCCCTCTCAGAGATTCCCTCTCACAGTTCCTTTTCCATCACTATCTCCCTCAACTCCTAACTTTCCAAAGAACTCCAATCCTTTTCACCATCTCAGGTTCCATCCCTATAAACTTCTCTTACCAAAAGAATATGACTCACATCCCTTACTTTGTCCTCCCCTCAACCCAGCCATGCTTACCTCAGCATTCCTCAATTCTTTTCATTCTTGTCCAAAAACTTTCAAAGACCTTCTGTCCATCCCTCTCAGATACAAGAAAGTTCTAAGTAATTCTGCCTACACTTTTCATACAGATGGAAGCTATGTCCTGTGAAATGGGCACATCAGCCTAAAACCTTAATTATCGGTATAGACAAAAATCACACTGACATGACAGCGTGCCGAGCTGCTTTTTCATCCCTTAAACTCACCCTCATTCCCTCCATACTACCGTCTACATAACACAGATAACACCATATCTAACCCTCCTTTAACACAGGATTCTCTCCAACCCCCATTTTCCATCTTCATCCTCACCCTTCAGTACATGTTTCCTCAACAGAAACCCATTTCCCACTGCTGACTATTCCCTAACAGAATAAATCTCATCTCTATTCTCCTATTT
Source organism: Microtus pennsylvanicus (assembly GCF_037038515.1). Lineage (NCBI taxonomy): Eukaryota > Metazoa > Chordata > Mammalia > Rodentia > Cricetidae > Microtus > Microtus pennsylvanicus. The sequence goes on from NC_134590.1 coordinate 38,686,825, forward strand.
CTTCTTTTCCATTGCCCAAATGATTGCCAAAAACCCACTGCGAAAGGGCTCCCTAAAATTCACTAACTTCCCAGGTGTCATCAGACATTAAATACTCTGAAAAAAATCATACACTTTGAATTACAAAACATAACTAAATCCAAGCCATCTTCTCACCAACACACTCTCAATGCCAAACCCTCACTTGGGTTGAAGTCATCCAACAAATGCTCTCTTCTCAACTGTACTGATATCTCCTTTAATGCCTCTCATTTTTTCCCATGTGCCTCCACTCAAGGCCCTTTATTAGTCACTGTCCCCCTCAATGTTGATAATCCAGTTGCAAATGTCCCAACACCACTACTAACCCATTGTCCCCTTAACAATCAAGTCAACTTTGAGGATCAAAGCCAAGTTCTCTCAACCTTTCCACACCAACCCCAAATTTCTGTGACAGACCGTTCTTCTCACCATTTGCCAAGAGCATCCCCAATCATCCATGTTCCAAAAATATCTCTTTTTCAGAATCCACCTGGACAATCCCACCCCCAAATATTCTGGCAATTAATGTCTTGCAAACACAACCAACCCCAGTTTTCAGGTAATAATTGTTAATCAATAATCTTTGTAAAATCAGTCTACATTTTTCTGGCTCCTGTCAAGAACTCCCAATGTGACTGCAGATAAATACTCTTGTCTACCAAAAGCCTGTTTCTCCACCTGTCTATATTTGAGGGTGAAACCTTTCCCTTGTTCCCTGGTCTTAGGACTCCTGTACCCAACTTCCAGGACCATGAGCCTAAAGTTTCAAACGTTCATCCAAGATAAAAATAAATCCCTAAACTCATTAACTTTATCTGTCTCTAATCTATCTGTTCTAGCAGATTTCAAATCATCTGCAGACAGCCCCAACAGCTTACAAACCCCAGCTCTTTTTTTGGACTCTATGTCCTTGTCCTTCCCCACAGAGTACAATTTCACAGTCTTAGATGGTCCCACAGAACACGGACTTCAAATGACACAGCCTGCTCTCCCAGATCTTTACTAACATTCTAGATACTTTGGCTTCCTAAAAATGACAGTCCACTGTCAGCAGGAAGTAACAAGAGCTGACAATTTAGGAAATGACGTCACCCTTTCACAAGAGCAGTATTAATAGTGCTGCGGTCATGGACAGGGCAGTCATGATCAGAATGGATATAATTCCACACACACACATTTCTGAAGAAGTTTTGTGACTGAAGGCAGGAAGATTATTCAGAGAAGTTTGACTCCTAGCTGACTTTCGGAGGTATTATAAATAAATGTTATTTAAAATTTAATGTTAACAATCTTGAAGACTATTTTTATTTAGTATGTGACACAAATTTCACATGTGTCGTTTATTTGATTTAAACAAAAGAAATATGGCATGTCCTTCAACTCTTCAGTGTGGAGCTTGTGACGTGAAATGCAGAAATATCAAGTCAATCCTCCAGTGTCAGAGATTATCAGTAAACTGCAGAGTTTGTAGGAGAAATCAGAGGGAAATTTCAGACTTAAGGTTCAGTTTTCATGATAGTTTCAGAGCATTTAACTTTAGAGATTAGGGTTATTTGCTCTGTAAATAACTTGAAATCACAGAGTCAAGAAAGTCAGGTGGACTTAATGAATAATTATTCATAACTTCACTAATACAGGAACAGTATATATGTGATTTGCAATTGATGTCAACCTTACCACTTACAGTTTTTGTTATGAAAGAACAAACAGCCAATCTGATTAATACCAAGAAGAGTGTTGAATTATTATTCTTTAAGTTAATCAATATCTTGATTTCATTCACAAATCCTAGTTTTATATTTTATATATGCAAAATTGATCTACTATGTTTTGTTAATTCTCTAAACACTTTAAAAATGCATGCCCTAAGTAAAAGCATTGGTCACGTATATTTATATGTATATATGTAATATACATTGACTATTTTGACTGTATTTACTATTTTAAATAGAGTTTCATTTAATGAATATTTTGAGTGTTTCTTTTAGACAATGGTTCTATTAATTTCTGAAAAAAAGATGATATTTTCTACACACCAGAGCAGTCATTTTAATGAATTTGATTCCATGAGTCTAAGGGTGTCTAAATGAAGAACTAAGCTTCCCTTCATCGTTAGTGTTACATTTTATGAGAAAATTCTCAGAAATACGTGAATGCACAAAATGGGCTCTTTTCATAGTGTCAAGGAAGAACTGTGACCGGATTTCTAAGAATGCTTCCCCATTTTTTTCTTCTTTTCTGACTTTTACAATGGGCTAAAATGATAGCTCTAAAATAAATTTTGGTGAATGAATGTGATGTGAGCTTGAAAACTCTTTGAAATCACAAGAGAAAATACACGCGGATAGCTAATGAGTGCCCACGTGCAAGCACTAAGCAATTATTGGCATGACACGAGGGGAAGTATTTTGCTCTTTCTGTGTCTTTGTATATATTGCTTCTTTGGCTGATTGGGAAAAATAAAATCAATAATTCATAGTGCAGATGCTTATGTTAAAATACTAAGTATGGGCTATACTACAATTTTAATTTTAATTTAGGCTGTAAAGTTGCTGCTGGTGGAAAAAGTGATTAGTATCAATTTTGACATTACATTAGCAGAACTGTTTGCTTTACTGAAAGACAGAAGTGATTATTAACAGGTCAATTTTGTGTTTTAAAAATAGATGAGTGCAATATAATGTATATAGAATGGTTTCCCAGACATTATCCTAATGCAAGAAATCAATTTGTACTTTATCAAATTCATAATAAAAGGGCAAAACTATCCTTGAGCTATCATTCAAACTAAATAATTTACCATATAGCGCATGAAGGTAATCTCACTATCAGCAGTAAAAATGCATGTTCAGGGGGTTCTTTTCCATTCTACAAAATGCCTTTTGGAAAGATTAAGAACCAAATAATTTGAAGAGAATGATTTAAATTTGAGAAGAAAGGCTGAGCTAAATTGAATATTCAGTATTGATTACTTACTCAATGAAAGAAATCTGACTAATCAGCACATAAGTAGGTAGGAGGCACAGCTTTGTAGCTCCTCTGGCTTAAAAAATTACATATATTTGCTGAAATTCATGATATATATTCATTTAATTGCTTGTAATAATAACAGAGGCAATTTTGTGTGACAAATTCTGAATGATACATTTGTGAATCTTCTGAAAAATGACAAAAAAAATTTGTGTTTCTTATTCTAAGTGATACTAGTGTATCAAAGTATTAAATTATACAAATAAGAATATCATATGTTAAAAACTGATATACTATTATTTGATCTAACTTTTCTTTCTTTTCTTTTCTCTTTTTCTCTCTCATCTATAGAAGCAACTTGCATATGAAATTAGTAAAAATATCATGCTGGACTTTTCTATATTAGTTTTATTTACAAAGGAAGTATTTTAAAATATAATGTATATGATCTAGCTTTTAATTCTTCTAGAAATCGTATCTACCTCTTTGGTCAATTTTTAGATATATTAACAGTTTAACCCTGATCTTATAAAGAAAGACTAATTTTTAATTTTTTTGCCATCTGACATTATCTTCATGTATACAGGATTGGCTACATCATGTGTCCTTATCATAATAAGATGAAAATCCTTCGGAGGGAGCCAACTCACATGGAGATAACTTGACTGTGCTCAACAATATATGGTTCTTGTCTAAATTATGTTTTCACATTGAGCATATTTTTATTTTGCAAAACAATTGAAAACAATAAACAAAAAGAGATTTAGTAACTCTATTTAAAAGATCAGAAATCCAAACATTACAAAAAATCTCCAGGTTTTTGAGCATTCCTCTGTAAATGATTGATGCCCTATAATGGGTACAGTAAAAATGCAAGGGTACAAACCACAATGGATGAAATTATAGCAGTGATAAATATGCAAGGTATACATGAGACCTTCACAGTTTCACTTTTATCTAAGATGGTTGAAGAGAAATCATTGAAATGGAGGTGGTAGATCTTTATTACATACTATGAAAATACTCACATATATTCATGAGTTCCAAGTTCATTTTAGTTAAGAGGAAAAGCAATCACAAGATTTTGAACAGAGTGACAACTTATTATAAAAGAACCTTTTCTGCGGCTATGTAGATACCAGGTTTCAGACCCAGCAAGATTTTATGTTGAGAATGTTTATGGAGTTGTTGCCACATTTCAAAACAAAGGATTACTGAAGGTTTGGAAAATAGTATGAACCTCCGAAGAAGTAGAAAACCATCAGATTCTCCACATCATCTAGAGTCTCCCTCAAAGTCTTCAGAAATTTAGTTTTCATCTCAGACGTCTTTTACTTTCTTTTCTGTGTTTACTCAGAGTATTTATTATTTTTTCAGGGTGATATTATATATATATATATATATATATATATATATATATATATATATATATATGAGTGGTTCTGTAATTTTTTCTTCTTGTGCTTGTTATTCATATATAGAAATATTACTTTTTTGTATACCTTGAATTATATCCTACTACTTTGCTATAAATATCAATTAAGGAGTATTTCTGTAAATTTTGGGACATTTATATATAACATCTTCAGTCTTACACCCAGAGATAATTTTACTCTGTAATATCACTAGAAAGCAGGTATCAAGATCAAGAAAATGGATGGCAAAGAGTGGTAGTGAGGTTGTGGAGAAAGGAACAAACTTCTTTACTCTCAGTAAAATTGCAAGCTGGTGCAGCCACTATGGATATTAATATGGAGAATTCTCAAAAACTTAAAGGCAGATCTGCCATATGACTCAGCTATACCACCCCTTGGAATATGCCCCAAAGAGTCAATATCCTGCTCCACAAATACTTGTTCAGTTTTATCCATTAACACTTTTTTTCACAATAGGTAGAAAATGGAAACAATCTGAATCTCCTTTTACTGAAAATATATAAGGAAAATGTGCTACATGAAATCAATGGGATTCTATTGAGCTGTAAATGTTAAAATCATGAAAATTTTTGATAAGTTAATGGAACAGGTAATATACTAAATAAGGTAATCCAAACAGAGATAGACTATTGCTGCATGGTTTCAGTAGGTAAATTGGTGTAATTGCAGAAACCAGGAAAGTAAAAAGGAACTAGAGGGATTGAGAAGAACCTTATGAAGAGGGACATTAGCACATAGGGGCTATGAAAGGAGAAAGGGGAAATGAGGAGGGAAAGAGCTGAACCGTAGAGTGGGAGGAAAAATAAATAACATTAAAGTTATTTGGAAAGATATGTAGAAATATTTTATACCTACTTAAAATAAATTTGGGACATGTATGAGTATATTTATACATACACATACATAACAAAGTAATCTCATTTGAGGTAATAATACTTCTCCAAGAAAATAAAGTACCTAGCAAACATTTCTTATGGTTGTTGGTATCAGGAATCTAAGATACTGACTAAATACTATGAGCTACTGCTGTTGCCCATAGTTTCTAGTGAGAGTTAGAAAGTATGACCTTAATTTTGAAGAAACAAATAATCCAGGCATAATCCTCAATTGGGAGAAGAGATCTGTAAGTGAACTAGAAGTTCTTTTCCTAAAGCCTACTTCTAATGGTCCCTAAAGGTGCTATGTAAACACTGTTAATGCCTGGGGATCACAGCAATGGCCATCCCTGCACAATAACAGTGATGCACTGTGCAATGACAAGTCCTGCGCAGTAACCCCGGTGATGCACTGTGCAAACCCTTTTAGGATTGAAGCATATAATAATTCTGCCCAATGCTAATGCATGAGGATAACAGCAATGACCAGTCCCGTGCAATAACCCCAGTGATGCACTGTACAATGGCCAGCCCTACACGGTAACCCCAGTGATGTACTGTGCAATGACCAGTGACGCACTGGTAACACACATATCTTAGGAATAAAAAGCAAATATTTAAGTGGCCTTTAGGTACATCACCAAGATGGAATTCAAGTCTGGATCTTTGAACCTAGCCATCTACCTATGGCAAGTCAAGTCATGGCATCACAAGAGAAACTATTATTTTCACCTTTATCATCGCGTATAATATTTAACTGCTTTTTAAAGGTTTGTGTTTATACCCACAGGTAAACGTAATACTGAGCCCTCTCAAAGATGCTTCCTTCTGCAGTAGATCAAAATAATTACAGAAGGCCAGATGGTGATGGTGCACGCCTTTAATCCCAGCACTCAGGAGGCAGAGGCAGGCAGATCTCTGTGAGTTTGAGGCCAGCCTAGTCTACAAGAGCTAGTTCCAGGACAGGAACCAAAAAAAAAAAAAAAAAGCTACAGAGAAACCCTGTCTCGAAAAATCCAGAAAATAAATGAATAAATAAATAAATAAATAAAAATTACAGAAATCACAACTGGAGAAAACACAGAAGACAGTATGCTTTGTGATGCCCAATCCAAATTATTTATCTACAATGCACCAACCACAAATGAGTCTGAGAGTGCCTCATAAGAGGCGAACAGAATGATTGTGAGAGCCAGAGGCAGGAGTGTCTTTTGGGACACTGTGTTTTCTGTCTATGAAAGAGAAAGTGAACTTATGAAATGTTAACAATATGGTTTCCTAACTTTCATAGTGACACTACCAGAACCCATGATAGTACAGAGGGGGATATCTCATAAAGCCTCAGCCGTGGATGGAACGTTATGGACAATTAATACTAACAAACAATGAAAACAAATTATACATTTAAATTATTGCAACAGTCAGTGCATAAGAGGAAATGGAGGACTGGGTTAGTTAAGGCCAAAGAAAGGGCTTTCAGGAATGGTTGAATGTTTTACCCAACACTAAAGAAATGATTATAAGAATGCTTCAGTTCACAATTTACCAAGCTGTTTGTTTCTGTGGTTATGGAAATTTATTGTCTGCTCTATTTTTGATTTTTACAGCCAAAGTTTTCAAAGGTGATTTTTAAAAATGTCACATGTTGCTCAAAAGTTTAGTAAAAGAAGAATTAAGCTGATTAAGTGGAAATTATCTCCCTTTGACATTTTATGTGATTTTATCAAACTTTACTTATGAAATGACCTTTTATTATTAAAATATTACTTCTGTGTTTATAGAGTATATTGAAGTTAGGATAAGCTTATATGCTTAGATTCACATATTTCTAAAATTATAAACTGACATAAAACATAAATGAGATAATAGTTTATACCAAGCCTCATGAAATTTAACTGTTTCCAAAATATATTGCTCATAATCTGAGATATATTAAATTTTATGTAAATATTAAAGTGGTAACTGCTTAGTGAATTTTAATTTAAAATTACATAAAATAAATAAAGTCTGTAAATTATTTTAATTTTATGATGCTATAAAGTCATTGCTATTTGTAAAATAATATTTTGTTTCTATTATAAAACAATAACTCTTGGAAGTCTCTTTATTTAATAATATAAATAAATTTTGTTATCTTTGTGAGAATTATGTGAGTAGAAATTATCCTGCAGGAAAATCTACTGATCATATTCCTCAAAAATATTTTTTAATATTCTGCTTTACTTACTATTTACAAATATTAGTGACAATGACAAAATACAAATGGCAAAATATAAAAAAAAGTAATACAATGGGAGTAAATTTAAATATGATACCATGTTGAATTAAAGAGCTGATATGAGCAGTTTGCACCTATGCCAGAACAAAATAATCCAAATGAGAAGTGTACAGAATTAGAGTCTGAAGCGATTGCTCAGCAGGGAAAAGCTTGTCCCATTCATGAAGAGGATTAAGACTGTTTCCCCATCCACACTCAGAAAGTCACAGCCACCTGTAAATCAAGCTCCAGGGTTCTACACTTTCTGGGTACATCGTGCTTTTTCACTCTTGTTTGTAAACACCGCAAAGCACAGACACACACCTACAGTCTTTAAAATCATATACAATCTTTTCATTGTCTCCTACTGAATGCATTATTTATGAAGAGATCTGGGTTTAGCTTGCATTTTGAGCATTTTCTTCTCATGTGTTGTTCCACGGGTTTTATGCTCACCATTAAACACCAACAACAAAAAACAAAAAGGAGGGAGCTAATAATCTCTGTCAGCACAAAATAGAGTTTTTTCTTATTTCTTTTCTACATGCAGCGAGCGTATGCTGAAAGTCACCTGTCTTCATTATGATGACATTGAGTATCAACACTCTCAATATCAAGTACACGATTCTTAAGAAAATCCTAGTTTTTTTTTAATTTGATGTATTGATAACTGAAATTACATATTGGTTTTTTAACAAAGATAAGTTCATTTTAGTGTCCACATCCCAATTTTTCAATAAACACTATTATATCTCACTGAAAATAATATATCTGGTTCTGCCTATATTAAAGGATATTTTTATAATTAGAGCAAAAAGACCATTCAATAGATATTACCAGAAAATAGCCTTCTTTCCCTCACCCTCCCAAGATAAAACATCCATGACCTCAAGACATTGGAGAAGGCATAATTTACTGATGGCCTTATTCTACATTTTCAATCAATAATGTCACAGTATCAAGATAGCAAGCCATTATTCACATGAATAGAGCACACTGTATGAGAATTTACAGGTCAAGAAGAAAGGAACGAACTGCATGTCTCTTAGAATAAAGACAAGGGGGGACTCTACATATCTAGTGATTTCATATTTATTCTAAGTGTTCACTTCCTTCTGTAGGAAGCAAGCACATACAGCAAAAAAGTAAAGTAAGCAAACAGTACCATGCATCAGAGCTATGACAGTATTAGTCAGAACATCAGAATCAGGACACAAACTGGAAATGCAAACCTGATAGATTGTCATCTGGTATTCAAACTGTTTGAATGGAGAATTTAGAAGTCGAGTACAGAAAAAAGGACAAGACAGAGAGGTAAAAACTCCATGACAATACACAAGATTTGAGCAAAACTTATGTGAGTGGAGTTGAGTATTTGAGAAGTAGAATAAATTAGCACCAGAGTTTAGGAAAAAGGTGGAGATGATCCATAGATGTGTTCCACGCTTACTAACATAATGATTTAGAACTTGCCTCAGTCTTATGGTCAATAATTGCATTATTGAAAAATTAATTATTGGGTATAACTGAGGAGTATGGTAAATACTTACATCTTTAGAAATTACATAATGAGGGAATACATGCATAGGATTCTGATATGAGAAAATGCCTGCTCTGACAAAAAAAATTTGACATTCTAAAGGATCAAAAGCAGTTTCCTCAGGGAAGTGCAGAGGTGGCCTGGTACTATTACACACATCAACCTTACATGACGATTACATTCCAGTGGAAGTCAGTAATTCTTCATGAAATAGCAAGGAGCTTACTTAGTTCTGATCTCTGTTAATTTTGAGAGTTCAATGCTCTCCTCATATTCATTTTCCAGTTTCTTGCTTCAAAGAATATCTATTTCTTCATAAGCCTGCTTAAAGCATTAATGTTCTTAAACCTGCTCGTAATAGAATATGGAGATGGCCTGTGAAGCAATCTACCACATTCAAACTCAATGCTCATATTAATTTTCTCAAGACTCTTTGAACACTTTATAGTGCTAATTACGTATATTAGCGTGTCATTTACTTTGAAATCAGATGTATATTTCCTTTTAAAACATAAATTCTTACTTTAGCTTTGTAGTGTTCTATTTCAGTAAGCTCTTCTGAACTAATGACTCTGATTTTTCTAGGAAATAATAGATTTACTTCTACATTGAATCTTGGCACTTCTGTTTAGTGTAGATAACTGTCCGATATTAAATTGCTTCTAATTAGCTATTTTTCCATTATGGAATTAATATAAGAGTGGTTAGTACAGAGCACTTTAAGCATACAAATTTTTCAAGTGACAATGCACTTGTGAAGGTGGCAGTTTCCATTTCACGCTAAGCTTGTGCCATTGTCACTAGCTAAAGGCTTACTGCCAGTTTAAACATGGGTTTTGACCATACCTCTCTTCCAAACAGATAAGGTAGGACTTCAGTGGAAAATGACATTTATACATGATAGAATTTGAGATCACAAAACTTTTAAATGACATTCTGTTTCTTCCTTATTTCCCTTATATATAGATGTCTGGAGGGATTCTCCAAGTAATTGATTTCAGCATTAACTGAAATTTACTGGTAGAAGACGGAGTGTTGTTCAGCTTCCTATTTTGAATATTCGTGCAAGGAAACCCACTTAATTCATCTCTGTAGCTTCATCATTCTTAAATTTTCTTATTCATTAAAACTTAAATTTATCATTTTGTATTTATATTATTTTGTATTGTATATGGTGTGTGTGTATGCATGTGTGTTTTCATGTGCATCCGTGTGGTGTTCAGGAACACAGGTGGCATCTGAATTTCAGAGGCCAACTTTACCTTCTTCTAACTTGTGAAGGGACAAAATCTACTCTTTCTCCTGCATTGTGTGCTCCATGGTAGCTTGTCCAGTCGTTAGCTTCTGGCTGTTTTCCAGTGTCTGCTTCACCTATCACTGTAGGAATACTGAAGTTATAGATGCAGACCACAGAATCTGGCTGTTTTTATGTGGGTTTTGGGAATCAAACTCAGCTTGTCGAGCTAGTGCATTGTGCTGTCTAGTTTCTTTGTTTGTTTTTAGATGACGTGAATCAGAGTTGTGTGAGAAGAAAACAAAATTGAGAAAACGTTTCCATTGGATTAGCCTGTAGGTAAGCCTGTGGAATGATTGATGTGGGAGAGTTCAACCCACTGTCAATGGTGTCAGCCCTGGGATATGGTCCTGAACTGCACAAAAAGGCAGAACGAGAAGCCATGCTATAGAATGCAAGGCAGTAAGCAGTGTTCCTTCATGCCCTCTGCATCAGTTCCTGCCTTGAGTGAATGCCTATTGAGAGTTTCTGCCTTAACTTCCCAAGATGATGAACCAATTATAGACTGTAAAATATAAAAAAGCTACTTTCTTCCCCAAGCAGGTTTTGGTTGTGGTGTCTTATCACAGAAGTAGAAATGGTGAGATACACAGCAAGTGCTTTTACCTGCTGAGGTGTCTCCTGGACAAACGTTATGTGGTTTCATCTTTAATATTTGGTGATTAGTAATCCGGTTTTCTGATTCCTGATCAATGTTTGTATTAATACAGGGTTGAACCAGATTTCCAACTTTTATTTTTTTTTGATTTCTCTTTTAATATATTTTAATATATTTATTTATTTATTTTAAAAAGAAAACAAACGTTCTTTTTCCATTTTTCCACAACAATCCTAGTTCCCACTCCCTCCCTTCTTCTCTTCCTCCTCTTTCCTCCACCGAACCTCTCCACCCTACCCCTCATACACTTCTCAGAGAGGGTAAGGCACATTGCTTTGAGGAGGTCCTCCGTACTCTATCTAGGCAGAGCATGGCATCCATCCAAACAGAATAGATTCCAAAAAAAAGCCACTATAAGCAGTAGGGATAAATCCTGGTGCCACTGCCAGTTGTCCTGCAGTCTGCCCCAGACAGAATTACCCCAGCTAACATCCTAAGCACAGAGGAGAGGGTACCAGAACTGGCCTTGTCCTATAGTCATACTGATGAATATTTTAAATATAACCATAGAATCTTCTTCCAGCAACTGATGAAAACAGAGGCAGAAACCTTCATTAGAGCATTGGACTGAGCTCCCAAAGTCCAGTTGATCTACAGATTCATTGCAATGCTCATCAAAATCCCAGAAAAATTCTTCATAGACCTCGAAAGAATGGTATTCAACCTCATATGGAAAAGGAAAATTCCAGGATAGCAAAAACAATCCTGTACAATAAAAGAACTTCTGGAGGCATCAAAATCCCTGACTTCAAACTCTACTACAGAGCTACAGTACTGAAAACAGCCTGATATTGGATAAGAACAGACCAATGGAACCAAATCAAAGACCCAAATATTAATCCACACACCTACAACTGCTACAGGAGCTCCTCCTGCTCCTTCAGCCAATAGCCTTTCAGATACCAGTCCACTTGGGCATGGTCTCTGCTGCTTGTTAAAGCAGCAGCCATGTGCTCTCTCTCTAGCTTCGGAATCTGCTAACCTTGAATTTTCTTAACGCTAATGAGAAACAGACAACAGCAACAGAAAGACATTGTTTAATGGAAAAATGTGCTGAATTACATCAACCAGTTTATTTCAAGGATGTGCTGACCTCACAATGGAATCCAGGAAATGTGCTGCATTGTTTTTGCTCTTGTTTCCACAGGAGAAGAAAAATTGTGGGTACCATCAAAAATAATAAAGGTTTTGTTTGAAGAGGAGAAACCTCTTGGAAAGGAGAAATGACAGCTCATCCCCAATGATGATAATTATACAGATCGTAAAAAAAAAACATATAAGATGGGGCAGGGTTCTGTTTTTATCTCCACAGGAAAACATTCATCTTTGAAAAATTCAAGGGACCCTGGATGTTTGAATACTGACAAATGGAAAAAAAATTGCTACCCAATATGAATCAGCAGGAAAATCAAATAGGTTCCATAAGTAACAATTTTATATATATATATATATATATATATATATATATATATATATATATATGTGTGTGTGTGTGTGTGTGTGTGTGTGTGTGTGTGTGTGTGTGTGTGTGTTTATATTCATAAGTATACAGAGCTGGTTTTGGAGTTGGACTCTGGCTCAGTCCTCTCTAATTCCAAGCTTGTTGTTAAGAGAAAAACCCAGAGTTTTTGTCTCATGTCAAAAGCCATGATATGGGACAAAAGGAAAAAAGAATTTAGAAAACATCTTTGCTTTTCTTTATATCTATCATAGCTCTCATTGAATTTATATGTCTGTATATGTTTATATAATTAATGTTTAAGTTTTCCACAATGAGAATGAATTTTCCTGCAGTAATCTTTGAAGTTTCCAGGAAGATGATGGGGCCCCATAACAACAACTCCACCTGGTTGATATGACGTCATGATACTGATAGCACTTCTTCAAGACCTATTTTGGGTACCAGCTGCACAAGATGGTTCCAACTTGGTTAGCTGAAATGGTGCACATCATTTACAACATTCTAGCCAGACCTCCACAAAATACTTAGAGACTATTTGCAATCTTACCAGACATTAATCTTGAAATTTAACCATCATTTTACTTTCACAGGGTACCCTAGAAAGAATGTCACCCCCATGACAGCTGGAAGTAATTATAGAGGACAATGTCCCCTCTCCCAGTAAAGTTTGTCCTTGGGTTTAGGAACATCATTTAGGGGTTGATTATAATTGGTATATGGTTAAGGGTTGGGGGAGAAATTATAAGCTCAGGGATCTTTTTGAAAAAAAAAAGGAAAATTGGATGAAGGAATAATAGATTGGTATTCGTGAGTTATTGTTTATAGACAATTACATTTGTATAGGTTCTTGTAAATGGATACAAAGTTAAATTATATTGAGTATTGTTTGCATGCATGCTTCTACCTCTGTTTAAAACATTTTTTATGTATTGTGATATATATTTACCATATTGCAGTTTACATTTCTACCTCTGATTCAGATACTTATATATTGTTTATGTATTGATATATATGGTTACCATATTGCAGTGTACACTTCTACCTCTGATCAAGATACTTGTTCATTACTTATATTTGGAGGTCATTGTCCTCATTTATTGCACAATTTTTTAATGTCTTAGTCTTTAAGTTAGATAGGTATTAAGAATTATAGATCAATAATCATCTATATTTGTCATATTTATAGTTAGACTAATTGGGTTTTTAGATACATAGAGATTATATTCTGTATAAATAGATAATCTTCAACCTCTTCAAAGAGCTGTAGAAAATGGCATTTAATCTAACTTAGAGTTCTGTGGTAGTGAGACACAATCATTCCTGGCAACACCAATCTATTCCCAAGAGATTGTTGAGCACCAAAGACATTGGAGCTTGTCTTCTTCTTGGCAAAACCAGTCTTTGGGCAAGGAATTGCCCATACCTCAACCACTGACAAAACACATAGTATCCGGAAATGGATAAGCAGAACTATCAAATCTTGCCAAGACAGAGTAAGACCCACAAATTCTCATTATTATGAATGCCTAAATATAAGCTGAACTAGGACAGCGATAGACATGATAAAGTAGAGGGGAAAATCTCATGAAAGCCTCAACTATTGACAAAGAACTCTAGACAATTTAAGAATATTGACAGTGATAGGAATTGTCTAGTCTTACCTAGGGAAGTACACCAATTGATTATCTAAAACAAATGATAAAATTAGTCATATCAGTAATATTATGTAGATTATTCAGGATGCGTTTTTGTATTTAGGTGTGTGTGTGTGTGTGTGTGTGTGTGTGTGTGTGTGCATGAATGTGAGAACAAGTAATGAGAAAGAAATCCATTATTATGAAAGAGAGCAAGAAGGGATATATGGAAGAATTTGGAGGGAGCCAAGGGAAAGGGGAAATAACATGATTATATTACAATCTCAAAAATAAAAGAAACTTAAAAATTAGGCTGGTTCAACAACACATACACATATTAATATGTAAACACAAACACAAACCTTTTATTTCATAACATAGGCTAGATTTACTTAATGAAAGTGGAACTTCGGTTATTTATCCAATATGAAAGAAAGGTCAACACAACCTTCAGAAATGAAATTAGGAAAGTGCTTTTGAATTTGACTGAAATGCTGCTGCAATTGCAAACAAATGATGATGAATTATGTCTCTTGATTCTAAGTACTGCAATTATGAGATTCTCAGAGCAGTCTTAGAAATGATAGATTCAATGTTCCACTACGTAGAAGATAATATAAAAGCACTAAACTGGCAAAGCTTTTTCCACACTGAATTTCTTTTTCCCTTCTCAGCAGTGGCTGGTAATAAGGATGGAGATCCCCAAGGACAGTTTGGAAGCATTGCACTATCATAAATATGTTTTTTGAATTTCAAAGAAGTGATGAGAAAAGAAATGTGCATGGATTATGTAAGACAATGACAGGATTTGTTCCCACATTGGTGCATCCATCAAAATTTATATTTTTATGTCAGTTGGGATTTGCTGGTGGTGAGAACAAGCTGGAAAATAGAAAATTGGATAAAAAGTAAAGAGTTCCACTTCTTTGGTGGATCAGACTTTTATAGTCTGGAGAACAGAGTTATCAACACAATATCAAGAATTTCAGTATACTATCAAGAATATTAGTATACCAATTATAAAAGTGGCACCAGTTTTATACGAGAACTTGTACATAAACTTGTAAAAACTAATTAGTAATATTAATTATTTTTCCATTTCTTTGTGCATGTTGTATGCCTTGCATCATGGATTTAATGTGATACCCACAGATGCCGTTAAATCACTGGGAGAATAGTTGCAGATGGTTGTGAGGTTCCATGTGGATTCTAGAAATTGAACCTTTGTCCTCTGAATGAATAACCAGTGCTCTTAATCACTGAGCTATCTCTTCAGCACCCCCGTGATGGACTTTTAAATTTAGAACTGCCATGTATGTGAACTTGTGCTAATAACACAAAACTTGTATATTACACTTTGCATATAAATTTATTAAGATTTTTAATTTTCACATGTAAAAATATCTAAAATATGTAAGGGAACATCAACTAAGTTACAAATTGCTGCATTTGAAGGAAGAAAATTTCTTTCACTATGTTGAGATAAAAAAATTTCAATCTCATAATTATGTAGTATGGAGGAGGATGAAAATAGGAAAAGTTTTGAAACAATATGCAAAATCTATTGTCAAAATGAATCAGAAGCATTTATTCAAACATTTAATTCAATGTGTTTTTGATGTATTAAATGATATCATCTTAATCTGGTAACATTTGATTCCTCTCCTATTCCAAAGAAGATTAAAAGGCTTATGCTCTCAATCAGACATAGTGGACCAAATCTATAATCCTAGCCCTAGGGAAGTAAAGACAGTTCAGGAGTTCAAGGTCAACCTTAGCTAGAGAGTTTGAAGTCTGCCTGGGTTTAAAAAAACCTGTCTTAAACAAGCAAAAACCAAAAATTACACTCTTAAAGTCAATTAACCTAAGTGGCTTAATATGGCATTAAGGTAAATTTTAAGAAATGTAGATTATATCTAATTATTGAGAAAATTTATCTTATTATATTGAATAAGGTAACCCAGGGTCAGAAAAAAATATCAAATTTTCTCTCATAAACAGGTAATAGCTTCTAACTGTTAAACACATATTTCAGAGTGGTTTAAAACAAATGTCATCAGTGAAATGGTGAAAATTAAAAGCTTTAAAAGATGGGTGTGGGGAAGATTGAGGAACACTTGGGATCCTAAAGCAGAATCAGTAATTCTTGGGTAGAAAGGTATAGCATGGAGAGTGGGTACATGGAGCTCACTTAAGTATCCTATCCACTTTTTAATGTTTAGCTAAGCAAATAAACTTCCCTGTGTCCTCAAGTCCCTTGTTGTTGTCATTGGATAACTAGCTTTTGCTGTTCCCACAATGCTTTCTTCTTGTTTAATCTAGATTTCATCAGTTAGAGCCCTTACATAAGATTGTGCCTTATTGTATGAAGTGAAGCATACTCTTTAAAACATGTGAATTAATCGACAAATGTCAAGAGATGTTGCAATGTGGTGTTTATACAAGCAACCAAATTTGGGGAAAACATTTTAATTGAATTATAGAGAGTATATAGCATTTATCTTATGTTTTTTAAATTTATTTATTTATTTATTTATTAAAGATTTCTGCCTCCTCCCCGCCACCGCCTCCCATTTCCCTCCCCCTCCCCCAAACAATTCTCCCTCCCTCCTCAGCCCGAAGAGCAATCAGGGTTCCCTGACCTTTGGGAAGTTCAGGGCCACCCACCTCCATCCAGGTCTAGTAAGGTGAGCATCCCAACTGCCTAGGCTCCCACAAAGCCAGTACGTGCATTAGGATCAAAAACCCATTGCCATTGTTCTTGAGTTCTCAGTAGTCCTCATTGTCCACTATGTTCAGCAAGTCCGGTTTTATCCCAAGCTTTTTCAGACCCAGGCCAGCTGGCCTTGGTGGGTTCCCGATAGAACATCCCCATTGTCTCAGTGTGTGGGTGCACCCCTCACAGTACTGAGTTCCTTGCCTGTGGTCTCTCTCCTTCTGCTCCTGATTTAGACTTTGAGATTTCAGTCTGGTGCTCCAATGTGGGTCTCTGTCTCTGTCTCCTTTCATCGCCTGATGAAGGTTAATATTCAGGAGGGTGCCTATATGTTTTTCTTTGGGTTCACCTTCTTATTTAGCTTCTCTAGGATCGCGAATTATAGACTCAATGTCCTTTATTTATGGCTAGAAACCAAATATGAGTGAGTACATCCCATGATCCTCCTTTTGGGTCTGACTTACCTCACTCAGGATAGTGTTTTCTATTTCCGTCCATTTGCATGCAAAATTCAAGAAGTCCTTGTTTTTTACTGCTGAGTAGCACTCTAATATGTATATATTCCATATTTTCTTCATGCATTCTTCCATTGAAGGACATCTATGTTGTTTCCAGGTTCTGGCTATTACAAACAATGCTGCTATGAACATAGTTGTGCATATACTTTTGTTGTATGATAGGGCCTCTCTTGGGTATATTCCCAAGAGTTGTATTGCTGGGTCCAGGGTTAGGTTGATCCTAAATTTCCTGAGAAACCGCCACACTGTTTTCCAGAGTGGTTGCACAAGTTTGCATTCCCACCAGCAATGGATGAGTGTACCCCTTTCTCCACATCCTCTCCAGCAAAGGCTATCATTGGTGTTTTTGATTTTAGCCATTCTGACAGGTGTAAGATGGTATCTTAAAGTTGTCTTGATTTGCATTTCCCTGATCTCTAACGAAGTTGAGCATGACCTTAACTGTCTTTTGGCCATTTGAACTTCTTCTGTTGAGAATTCTCTGTCCAGCTCAGTGCCCCATTTCATAATTGGGTTGATTAGCCTTTTATGGTTTAGTTTCTTGAGTTCTTTATATATTTTGGAGATCACACCTTTGTCAGTTGCAGGGTTGCTGAAGATCTTCTCCCATTCAGTGGGTTGCCTTTTTGTCTTAGTGACAGTGTCCTTTGCTTTATAGAAGCTTCTCAGTCTCAGGAGGTCCCATTTATTCAATGAGGCCCTTAATGTCTGTGCTGCTGGCGTTATACGTAGAAAGTGGTCTCCCGTGCCCATGTGTTGTAGAGTACTTCCCACTTTCTCTTCTATCAGGTTCAGTGTGTTCAGACTGATATTGAGGTCTTTAATCCATTTGGACTTGAGTTTGGTGCATGGTGATAGATATGGATCTATTTTCATTTTTCTACAGATTGACATCCAGTTTTGCCCGCACAATTTGTTGAAGATGCTCTCTTTTTTCCATTGTATACTTTCAGCTCCTTTATCGAAAATCAGGTGTTCATAGGTTTATGGTTTGAAGTCAGGGTCTTCTATTCGATTCCATTGGTCGACTTCTCTGTTTTTATGCCAATACCAAGCTGTTTTCAATAATGTAGCTCTGTAATAGAGTTTGAAGTCAGGGATGGTAATGCCTCCAGAAGATCCTTTATTGTATAAGATTGTTTTGGCTATCCTGGGTTTTATGTTTTTCCATAGAAAGTTGATTATTTTCTTATCCAGATCTGTGAAGAATTTTGATGGGATTTTGATGGGGATTGCATTGAATCTATAGATTGCTTTTGGTAGAATTGCCATTTTTACTACGTTGATCCTCCCAATCCAAGAGCAAGTGAGATCCTTCCATTTTCTGGTGTCCTCTTCAATTTCTTTCTTCAAAGACTTAAAGTTCTTGTCAAATAGATCTTTCACTTCCTTGGTCAGAGTTACCCCAAGATATTTTATGCTATTTGTGGCTATCGTGAAAGGTGAGGCTTCTCTGATTTCCCTCTCTGCTTCCTTATCCTTAGTGTATAGGAAGGCAACTGATTTTTTGGAGTTGATCTTGTATCCTGCCACATTACTAAAGGTGTTTATCAGCTGTAGGAGTTCTTTGGTAGAGATTTTGGGGTCGCTTATGTATACTATCATATCATCTGCAAATAACGAAAGCTTAACTTCTTCCTTTCCAATACGAATCCCCTTGATCCCCTTATGTTGTCTTATTGCTATTGCTAGAACTTCAAGCACTATATTGAAGAGGTATGGAGAGAGTGGACAGCCTTGTCGTGCTCCTGATTTTAGTGGGATGGCTTTGAGTTTTTCTCCGTTTAATTTTATGTGAGCTGTTGGCTTGCTGTAAATAGCTTTTATTATATTTAGATATGACCCTTGTCTCCCTAATCTCTCCAAGACCTTTATCATAAAGGGGTGTTGAATTTTGTCGAATGCTTTTTCAGTATCTAATGAAATGATCATATGGTTTTTTTTCTTTCAGTTTATTTATATGGTGGATTACATTGATAGATTTGCATATGTTGAACCAGCCCTGCATCTCTGGGATTAAGCCTACTTGATCATAATGGATAATTTTTCTAATGTGTTCTTGGATTTGGTTTGCCAGTATTTTATTGAGAATTTTTGTGTCGATGTTCATGAGTGAGATAGGCCTGTAATTCTCTTACTTGGTTGGGTCTTTGTGTAGTTTTGGTATCAAGGTAACTGTAGCTTCATAAAAGGTATTTGGCAGTGACTCTTCTGTTTCTATATTGTGAAATACATTTAGGAGTATAGGTATTAGGTCTTCTTGGAAGTTCTGGTAGAATTCTGCATTGAAACCATCTGGTCCTGGGCTTTTTTTGGAAGGGAGATTTTTGATAACAGTTTCTAATTCTTCTCGACTAACAGGTCTATTTAGATCATTCACCTGGTCTTGGTTTAGCTTTGGAATATGGTACTTATCTAAAAAAAATGTCCATTTCTTTTGCATTTTCCAGTTTTGTGGCATACAGGCTTTTGTAGTAAGATCTAATGATTCTCTGAATTTCCTCTGTGTCTGGGGTTATGTCCCCCTTTTCTTTTCTGATCTTATTTATTTGCGTGTTTTCTCTCTGTCGTTTAATTAGTTTGGATAGGGGTTTGTCGATCTTGTTGATTTTCTCCAGGAACCAACTTTTTGTTTCATTGATTCTTTGGAGTGTTTTCTGTTTTTCTATTTTGTTGATTTCAGCCCTCAGCTTGATTATTTCCAGTCTTCTTCTCCTCCTGGGCGCATCTGCTTCTTTTTTTTTTTTCTAGAGCTTTCATGTGTGCTGTTAAGTCCCCAATGTATGCTTTCTCTGTTTTCTTTAAGTGGGCACTTAGTGCTATGAAATTTCCTCTTAGCACTGCTTTCATCGTGTCCCATAGGCTTGAGTATGTTGTCTCTTTATTTTCATTAAATTCAAGGAAGACTTTAATTTCTTTCTTAATTTCCGTGACCCAGGTGTGGTTCAGTAGTTGACTGTTCAGTTTCCATGATTTTGTCAGCTTTCTGGGGGTAGCATTGTTGTTGCCTTCTAACTTTAGTCCATGGTGATCTGATAAGACACAGGTGGACACCGATATTTTTTTGTATCTGTGGAGGTTTCCTTTGTTTCCGAGTATGTGGTCAATTTTCAAGAAGGTTCCATGAGCTGCGGAGAAGAAGGTATATTCTTTCCTATTTGGATGGAATGTTCTATAGATGTCTGTTAAGTCCATTTGCTTCATTACCTCCAATGAAGGTATTATAATAAAAAGGGATAGTTGAATACATCAGAAAAAGTTTCTGTTTTCTAAACAGCTAAGTGTGCTACATATATATTTTACATTCTATAGGAAAATCAGCAATTATTTCAGCTAAAAAGATAAGGCAGAACTTTTTGCTGACAACTATAGGCTAATTTGCCAAACTTCTTATAAATGAGTATCATAATTATGCCTTGTCCCACCCAGTTATTCACAAAAGTCCAGACTCCCCTCATATAGACAACTTTGCATTTCAAAAGATACAGGAAGGGAAATAGTGATCTCTGTATATAAATCAGAGTGTTAGAGATTAACTCTATCAAAACTAACTCCAGTGTCAGCAAATTTGGAGAAGACCATACAGTAGAGGATATAAGGCCAACAAGATAACAATTAAGTTATGATCGAAGATAAGCAGCAGGTGATTTTTGCTTCAGAAAATAAGATGTTGAAATGTATTCCTCCAATGACAATAGAATTTTAAAGTACAGTGATGTGTGTGTGTGTGTGTGTGTGTGTGTGTGTGTGTGTGTGTGTGTGTGTGTGAGTGAGTGTTTGGTCTTTTCAAACACTACAAATTTTTATCTGATAGAAACAAAGTTAGTTTTTGTTTTGTTCCTTTTTTGTTTTATAATAAGGTAAAGTTTAAATAAATATACTTTTGAATAAAATAAGGATATCCTTTTCATTTAAATAATGGTTATGAATGCTGTTGGGGATGAGAATTCAAGGTCACACAGAGATTTATTTGAAGGGTTTTCTTAAAAGGAGACATATCTGGACAAAGTTTTAGCAACAACAACTCTGTAAATTGCCTCTAGAGGAGCAAAGTGTTTTTCAAGCAGCTTGTCCTTTTGGATTTGAACACACTGATTTCTGCAACAAACTGTTATGTCAGCACTCCATCTACCCCAAAGGAAAGGATGATAAATCTGCACTATGCTTTGAGGAAAGAGCATTACCAAGCCTCACTTTTAGCCTTCAAATAGCTATTTCTAGTAACAGGTCAGATTTGCCCCCTAGCTATTCTGATACACATGCATAGATTTACACTTTATGCTGAATGGATTATACTCTTCAACATACCTCAAACGCATCTCACTGTAATGACTTTTAACTTTTATCAAATTAAGTTAGTATCCACGTGTTTTGCAAATATCCCTGATTAGAATATTTGATTATGTTAGAATATTGTCAATACCTAAGGTGTTGGAGATCTAATTTTTTTTCCATTAAGCACAATTTGAGATAGTAGCCTGGCACTGAATCTATGATGTGCTAAGAATTGTACAATTATTTTCAAAGTTACAAGCACCTCCACTGTACAGATATATTTTTCTTTCTTTTCTTTTTCTGTTTATTTTGTTTCTAAGAGCTAATCTAGTTATGGACCTTTGCCTCACAGTTTCATTATCCTGCTTAGTCAGCTGAATCTAAGAATTTAAGAACAAGGAATAGAGGGCAGATCCAAGGGTATTAACTTCTTTCATTCAGAACCGACTCTGAAAATTTTTTGACATAATATAATTCACCTATCAAGGAGAATCATTCCTATTCAAATCATACCAGCTTTTGACTATTTATAGAAAGCAGAGCTTGAGAACATTAACAGGAAAATGAACTCCTTGGGAGTGACTGGAAAATTCAAGTAAAACTTCACTACTTAACTATTTATCACTATACTGAAACACCATTTAAAATTAACTTGTAAAAAGGAAAGTTGGCTCATTTCTTTGGACTCATAGTTTTGGAGGTGCCTGTCCTTGCCTTATTTACTCCACTGTTCTGGGTATGTGGTAAAGGACACATCATGTCAAGAGTGTGTGATCTTTTTCATGAGAATTATTCTTACAAACCCGGGCATTTAAACACTTGGTTCCCAGTTGATCATGCTGATTGGAGAGGTTTAGGTGGTACAGCATTAAGAAAGTATGTCAACAGGGGCAGTCTGTAATATTAAAAGCTTCACACCTCAGTTCACTCTGTGCTGCCTTCGTGGTCGAGGTGTGAGTTCTTAGCTTCCTGCTGCAGACAACATGCCTGCTGCATGCGCCTCCCTTCCATGATGCACTGTTTCCACTGAAACTGGAAAGCCAAAGAAATGTATCCATCTACACATTTATTTAGTAATAGATATTTTATCACAGCAATAGGAAAGTAACTAATTAATAAAGTGAATACTAAAGCAGGCGTTATCCATTTCTTTGCTTCATTCCTTGTCACTGAATATTTACCTCTGATACTTCTGCAATTCAATTTCCAGACACCAGCATGCTGAGGAGCTGACTGCTACATTCACCAACAGTAATCAAACACATTCAGGACTAACTGGGTTTGGACCGTGTCAAGAAATTTCAACTTTGAACCCTACATCAATAGCATGTATTGTTTTAAAGAGAATACACTTAAAATATTAAAAGTATTGCATCATAGCATTCAACAAAGTCATATCATCACTGTATTCTAAAAGACAAGAATGATTTCAGAATTACATGACAGAAGGACACAATTTAACCTATCTTGCTGGAGACAGGGATGATCAACTTACCCCTTAGCCTTAGATCCATACAAGTTCTATGCGACAGTGAACTGAACTTTGATGTATACAGAATGGTATTTTTGTAAGCAGGGGTTGAATGAAAAAAGCTTTTTTTATAGCATTTATTTACTTATTTATTTTAAGAGATATTCTTAATATGTAGACAAACATGAGCTCAAACTCACAAATATCTACCTACTTATCTTTCTTAAGTGCTGGGGTTAAAGGTGTGTGTTATTATGAGTCACGTTTTTGTGCTTTTTGAGGATAGTCAACTTTAGTGAAGTGGAGGCTTTTAAACCAACACTAAAAAGAAGAAAAAAATCTGCTCAAGTGTAGTTTAGTGAACCAGAGCATTTGTTTAGTGTTACTTGAAGTATGAAGTTACAGTGTATAGAAGGGAGTTGCGTATCTGAAAGTCCCATCGCAGGGAGTGAGATCTCACCTGTCTGTTTCTCTGAATCTGCCTTGTATGCTATGCCATTCACTTAGGCATTGGGAAACCTTTTTTTTTTCCCCTCAGCAAACTTTACTGCTCTTATTAATTTAGTCTGGTAAGCTTGAGGGACTTTCTGAGATTCCTGAGTTCTTTTTCTTCTTGAGCATTACTGGACTCTTTTATTCAATGAGCAAATAGCAACACAAGGCTCTTCCAGCTCTTCCACTCTTCCTCTTTCCTTATTTTCAATATTCCATGATGTTTGGATATAGATGTTTGGTTATTTTTCTCCTATGGCTCAATGTTGGGCATTATTCACACAGTAATTTATGTAGTTTCAAGTTTTAAGCCTTTGCAGAAAATAGTCTTTTTTGCAGCTTTGAGATTTGTAATTTGATACTTGAATTCAACAATTTGGAGTGTATTTCTAAATAAGATAAGTAACAAATATTAAGTCAGATATATAAATTAAGTCAGTTATATACATGATAACAGTAAGTTTCTAGAATCTCTTAAGCATATAGAAAAAATATGAAATTGGGCACAGAACTAAACAGAAAATTCTCAAAAGAACTTTGAATATTATTCAAATTCCTTAGTCATGATGGAAATGAAATGCAAGTGAAAACTATTTTCAGAGCCTATCTGACTCTAGTCGGAAGGGTCAGCATTAGAAATACAAATGACAACAAATGCATGGAAACAGTGCAAGGGGAGCTCTTCTACCCTGCTGATTGGAATGAAATAGCCGCAATTGCAACATCAGTCCATAGAGTTCTTCAAAACATAGAAATATATCCACTATATAACCCTGATCCGTACCACACCTGATCATATGCCTAAAGAACTTTAAATCTTACTACAGATATACTTGTGTATGTCTGTATACAATTATGTGTGTGTGTATCAACCCAGATGTCAATCAAGCAACATGAAAACAAGGCACATTTATACAATGAGATATTACTCAGCTGAACAGAAATGTAAAATTTGTGGGTAAGTGGAAAGAACTGTAAAAAATTATAGAGACTGAAATCACATTAACTCCAAAAGAGCCTTACCAGTGTAAAAGCCAGAGAATTATGGGGTTTGCTGTTGATTATGTTTCCTAGATGTGCCACAAGTTATACTGATGAAGTCTCACCAACAAGACTTTCTAAATGTGGTCTGACCAAGAGTGTGGTGGTTTGAAAGAAAATGGACCCCATAGGGAGTGGCTCTATTAGGAGGTGTGGCTTTGCTGGAGTAGATATGGCCCTGTTTGAGGATGAGATGTGACACAGCAGGGGTGGGCTTTGAGGTCTCTTCTATCTCCAAGCTGTACCCAGTGTGAAATAGACTCTCTGCTGCTTGTATATAAAGATATAGAACTCTCAACTCCTTCTCCAGGACATTGTCTGCCTACATGAAATCAAGTTCCGCCACAAAGATAATAGATTAAATGTCTGATACTGAAAACTAGCTCCAATTAAATGTTTTCCTCTGTAAGAGTAAGTGGTTATGGTGTCTCTTCACAGCAATAGAAGCTCTAAATCAAAGGGTGACATCATTAAACATGTAAATGAGGAAGAAGAAATGCAGGATGCCCCCACCCTACAGAAGGACTACAGTGAACCAAACACTGATGAGGCCTTACCTTTTCTGTTGAGTGGATAAGGTAAGGGGGTGTGTGAAGAGGGGAGAGAATGGGAACAGTCATTGGTATGTGAAATGAAAAAAATAATTAAATAAAAATAATTAAAATTTCACCCTTAGCTGAGCAGTTACTGGTACCAGCTGGTTAATGAGAAAGAGAGAATATTTTTTTGTGTGTGTGTATGGGGGGGGGGTGTCTACTGACAGGTTGTCTTTTTCCAGTGGAGGACACTGCATCCATATTTCTATAAGCAGCACTGATTGGATTCCATGGGCATAAAGAAATAATTAAACAGAGTTCATGAAGTCAGGGGAGACAGTTGATGGAAGACTTGGGGGAGACTTATCAGGGGTAAGTGGAGAATGTGTATGCTAAAATATATATCATATCCATATTTTGAAATTTTCAAAGTATATGTTAAAAATATTATCAAAAAGCTTTTAGCCTTAAAATAGCAAGTTGTCTCAGGTTGCTTTTACTATAAGATTTTAAACTGTATGCTGTGGACCTAACGTCAGCCTTTGGTTGAAGATCTGCTTAAATTGGAACACATATCATATAGATTTTTAAGTGAAGGCAGACTTGCAAGAAGAAAAAAATTAAGTTATTAAAAATCTCCTTAGTTCCATATAACTAACAAGATTCCTTCCTCATTACAACATTTTGTTGCTTTCTGTTATTGGTTTTCTCGAGCTAATTGTTAAAGTACATACAAGCAGCCTTTCCATCTCCTTCACTGAAGTAAACAGACCCTCTTTTCCTAGATGTAAAATCCAGGAGTTGATTATAGATGGTACAGATGCTGCTTCAAGTTTTGTGCAACACTTCTTAAAGTGCATAAAGAAATAGTCCTGTTTTTCATGGATTAGATTCTTCAAAAGACATCTTTAACAGGATGTTTTGAATGAGTAAAAAGGAAAAATACCCTCTTTATTAATTTTAGATGTGGAAATGTGGTCACTCACAGGAGTAAATGGTGACTCTTATGTCACTCCATAATAAGCATTGTAAGTATTTGCATAAACATCCACACTGCAGAAATACTCAGGAAACTAGGAGATTTAAAACTCTGGTCCTGAGCCGGGCGGTGGTGGCGCACGCCTTTAATCCCAGCACTCAGGAGGCAGAGGCAGGCAGATCTCTGTGAGTTCGAGACCAGCCTGGTCTACAGAGCTAGTTCCAGGCCAGGCTCCAAAGCCGCAGAGAAACCCTGTCTCGAAAAACAAAACAACAACAACAACAACAACAACAACAAAACCCAAACAAAAAAACTCTGGTCCTTAAACTTACCTTTCTACATTTTAGGTGAGGTTTAAGGATAGTTCAAAATTTTGTTTTTCCTCTCTGCTAACATAGAAAACAAGTGAAAAGACTGTAATGACCCTGAGTTAAAAATAATTTACTGGAATAATTTTTCACAATGCAAATATGACCGCTTTACAATTATGAGTTGTGTAACACTTTGGTAAAATTGAAGATGCAGTTATAAAATAGGACTTAAAGTCCATATCTTGTCATGGCTATAGCACAACAATTTGGAAGCAAAATTAATGTGTTGATGCTTCCCTTTGATTAATTCAGAGCAATTTATTAGGAGTAGCTATATATTCCTTTTTGTTTCTGTAAGAAAATGCTTTGACAAGAAAATAGAAAATTTCATGAGCCAAACATCTGACATTTGTTTGTCTCGACATTAATTTAGTACAAAAGAGGAATAATATACCATTAACAGAAAAGAAAAAGAATTCCAGTTCATTTGAAGAAACGTCCTTTCATTTAAAGGTTAAAGTCACTGAATATAATTTTCTCAGGAGAGAACTTTGTATTTTGAAATGTCTTTTACAAGCACCAAAAGAGAGTTACCTGCCTCTTGCTCCTATAGATATTTGTGTAGTTAAGGACAGAAGGTAAGGGGGAAATGTCATCTGTGTGCAGAATCATAATTAATTTCCGATATAGGCAGCCTAAATGAGTAAACTAGGAAGAGGGAAAGAAAACAAGAGAGAACAATTCCCATTCGTAACATAATATTTCTAAACTGAAACAATAAAGCTATTTAATTAAATATGGTCTAGAGAACACTGCCTGGACAACCTTTGAAAGAAAATGTGATAAATGCTTCTCCGTAGACTTTACCGTCAAAGATTATCAGTGCTTTTCAAGATGAGTTACAGACAAAGTGAAAAAGAAGTATAGAATATGTTTAGGCAACGAATACATGTAACTTCAGCCACTTAAACTATTCTTTAACTCAGAATTAGAGGTCAAATATTACAAATATCATTTTAAACTAATAATAACTGTTACAACAAAGGATTTTTTTTTTAAATTACTGAAAGCACAGCATCAAAGATGCTTGGTTACATATATTAGAAAATAAACTTTGTGTCTTTTAAAAATTCAACATTCAGCACTCTGTAAAAATAGTAGTTCTTTGGTAGCAAAGAATAACTATGATTTTACAAGTAATTATTTAAAAAGTATAGCGAGTTTTATTGTATAACATAACTTTATTTTCTTTACTATACAAAAAAAATCTACTTAAAAGAAGAAATCTATTTATCTTAATATTTTTCAAAGATTTCAGAAGAAATCTTCTTCCCTGCTCCTATAGCCACCTTTCCTCCATCTCCACCCTCCCACTGCCCCAAGCTCTCCCGAGTCTTTCCCTTCTCCCTTCTCTCTCCCCATCTCTCCTTCCCTCAATCCCACCCCTATCCCTACCCCCACCCTCATGCTCCCAACTTTTGCCCAGAAATCTTGTTTGCTTCCAATTTCCAGGAGGATAACTATATGTTTTCTTTGGGTCCACCTTGTTTTTTGGCTTCTCTAGGCTTGTGAACTATAGGCTTAATGCCCTTTGTTTATGGCTAGAGTCCACTAATGAGTGAGTACATACCATATTCATCTTTTTCGGTCTGAGTTATCTCATTCAGGATAGTGTTTTCTATTTCCATCCATTTGCATGCAAAATTCAAGATTTCGTAGTTTTTTTTTTTTGTTTTTTTGTTTTTTTTTTTACCACTGAGTAGTATTCTAATGTGTATATTTTCCATACTTTCTTTATCCATTCTTACACTGAGGGGCATCTAGATTGTTTCCAGGTTCTGGCTATTACAAATAATGCTACTATGAACATAGTTGAACAAATGCTTTTGATTGGGCATCACTTGGGTATATTCCCAAGAGCGGTATTGCTGGATCCTGAGGTAGATTGATTCCCAATTTCCTGAGAAACTGCCACACTGATTTCCAAAGTGGTTGCATAAGTTTGCATTCCCACCAGCAATGGATGATGTTCCCCTTACTCCACATCCTCTCCAGAATAGGCTTTCATTAGTGTTTTTGATTTTAGCCATTCTGACAGGTGTAAGATGGTATCTCAAAGTTGTTTTGATTTGCATTTCCCTGATCACTAAGGAGGTGAACATGACCTTAAATATCTTTTGGCCATTTGAACTTCTTCTGTTGAAAATTCTCTGTTTAATTCAGTACCCCATTTTAGGGGTGGCAAGAGACTTGGCTCTAGAGGGGATCCGAGGTATCCACGGGGATGTCCCCAGCTAGGTCCTTGGGCAGCAAAGGAGTGGGTGTCTGAACTGTCCTTGCCCCACTATCACACCGATAATTATCTAGATATCAAGATAGAAACTTTGTCTGGCAACTAATTGATAGAGACAGAGATCCTCACGAGAGCAATGGACTGAGCTCCCAAGGTCCAGTTGAAAAGCAGAAGGAGGGAGAAGACGAACAAAGAAGTCAGGACTGCGTGGGTTTGGTCCACCCACTGAGTCAGAGTGAGTATTCTAATGGGAGCTCATGAAATCCAGCTGGACTGGGACCGAACGAGTATGTGATCAAACCAGACTCTCTGAATGTGGCTGACAATGGGGGCTTACTGAAAAGCCATTGATAAAAGCATTGGGACTTGTTACTTCTGCATGTACTGGCCTTTTGGGACCCTAGTCTATTGGGGTGCACAGCTTCCTAGGCCTTGATGTAGGGGGGAGGGCCTTGGATTTCCCACAGGGCAGGGTGCCCTGCCCTCTCTTAAGGAGGCAGTGAGGGGGAGGAGGGTGAGTGGGGGAGCAGGTGGGGAATGGGAGGACAGGAGGAAGTGTAAATTTTTGAATAGAAAAATAAAAAAAAATAAAATAAAATACTTCAGAAGAAAACACAGTGATACACTTTGACAGGTAACTATATTACAAAGTTATATTACACATATAAAGCCATGTAAATGAAAAATAGTTATTCTTTTAGAAAAAAAATGAAAAAGAATCTTGAAATAGCGTCAGGGTTAGATATTTTGGACTCTAATGTTAATCTACAGTTGGAAACTATCCTCAACAAAAATAACACTTTCCATACACTTTCATACCCCAATAGGAAAGGGTGAAGAGGGAACAAAAGACTTCTTTAACATGATACAAAGGACAACTCTATCAGTTAATTGCTTCAACACTTTGAGACATTAAATCATTGGCATTCTGATGAGTAGGCTGGGAAGCCACCTATTTCAAGTATCCTGAAAGCAGCCACTCCCCAGATAACTTCCTATTACAAAATAAGGAGCAGAAATATGCTTGCATATCCGGATCATCTCTCAAGATGGAGTAGATCTACATGTATGGGCCATAGTAATGTCAACAGAACCAAGTAACACATCCTGAGTCAGAATGTGTAGCCCTGTTGTTGTCAACAATTTTGAGCAACCTTCAAACTTTCTGACCATCAGACAAGATGGAAATAGGCTCACAATTTTTGGTCTCCACAATCTAATTGTCATTTAGTTAGCTTTGCAGCTCTCCCAGTCTTAACTAAATTGAGTAATATATTTTCATTTCAAAGTTTAGCTGCAAAAATTAAACCTTGTGGCATATGTAAGCTATTAATCTTAATACCTGAAAAAAATTCAGATGCACTGCCACATAAATATAATGACAATTTACTGCAGTGGAATCCATGCAAGATCGAAAGAATGACAATCATTTGGGGGGATTTTATTATTCATATTTACCTGGCAATTTTACCAGAGTAGGAATATTTTACATTCTGTTTACATATTGCATGCTTATGATATAAACTGGCATAAAATGGTTAGATAGCCTTCCAACAAAATTACATGTTTATTGTCAATTGGCAAGTATTTATTTATTCCTTAATATTACTACTTTGCCTAAGTGTGCTATTCTGGAAAATATTCAT
This sequence comes from Microtus pennsylvanicus, assembly GCF_037038515.1. NCBI lineage: Eukaryota > Metazoa > Chordata > Mammalia > Rodentia > Cricetidae > Microtus > Microtus pennsylvanicus. The sequence goes on from NC_134590.1 coordinate 38,717,250, forward strand.
AGTAAATTACCAAACTAGTTTCATCCATTGAGGTTAAAGCTAGGAATAAGTGTCCTATCTCTGAGACAACTGAAATATTTAACCTAATTATTCTTAAATTTGTAATTGAGTTCTTGGATTCAATTTTAAATTGACTATCTTGTGCATATTAAAAGGCTTTACTACTAGGTTTTAGAAATACATATATTATTGGAAAATATTTTAAATCATAATCTTTTTCTATACAAACTCCAATTTTATACTTTGTTACCTCAATTAATTCAATTTGAATTGGGGTATGTGCTTTTGGTTCTTGGGAACTTCCCCTTGCCCATCCAAGTTTAAATGTTATTCTCTTCATATCTATATTACATTCACATCTCTCAGACTTTACCTGAGCCATAACTATTAGCTGAAATAATATTTTATTTCATATCTTTGTTATTATAGATTCAGAGTTCAAAGAGAAATACCATATGTTTGCATATACCAAATGGGTATAGCAGGTGAATGACAAATATTTAGTATTTAGTTCATAGCTGAATATCATGACATACAAGCAGGAAAATTGTTCATGAGCCAATTAAATAGCATGTCATTTATACAAAACTTTGTAGAACTCATTCAATGGGATTCAGTTACATATTTGGAAAGTGAACATTTCTGAAATATATTAAATGCTAAAAAATCACAAACAAGTCATTCCTCAGCTTGTAATTCTTTTGCAACTTGATGGAGGATAGACGAGTAAATATAAGGGTAATAATTTGCTTTGTAAAGTAGCAGAGGGAACCTAAAATTTATGAAGGCTGTGCTATTTGTAAAGCTCAACAGGGAAAAGTATTTCCACTAAGGCTTGATGGTCCAAGTCAATCCCTGTATCTCACAAGATGGCAAGTAAGAACTAACTCTGCAGAGTGGTACTCTGATCTCTATGCTAGCACCTGGGTATACATACACTTTCACATGTAACACACACACACACACACACACACACACACACACGAGAGAGAGAGAGAGAGAGAGAGAGAGAGAGAGAGAGAGAGAGAGAGGGAGAGAGAGAGGGACACAGAGAGAGATGGGTGCATTCATATCCACACATATTGAACCACAGAACAAAATGACCATGAAGGCCTGAGTTCAATGTGAGATAAAGTGAGTTGATAAGGAGCAGAGAGATGGAGTGGGCACAGGAAAGAAAGATTCTGGCCTGAATCTTTCAACGTAAAAACCTATTAGATTCCTAAAGGATTAATAAATTGAAAGCTCTAAGTTTTGTATTGAATTCAGGAATAAATTTAAAATCATATTATTCCTTCATATTTGAACTCAAGGGCACAGACATGTTAGATTTCATTATGGTGGGGGGGGGGTACAGCCATGGATCCATGGGCCTTTCCTAGGGGGAAAAAGGAGTCTAGGAGTTAGGAATGAATTAGGTAAGTAAAGAATCAAGAGGGTATAATAGCGTAATTTAAATGTGACATACCATCCCAAAGTTTAAAGGTCAAAAAAGAAAGATATAGCCAACTCTTAAGGTTTTATTTATTTGTTTGTTTAACTTACATATTTATTTTGTGTGTGTTTCTTTTGTTTTTGTGCTGCTTACTCTTTCTTCATTTGTTTTTTTTTTGTTTTAATTTGACTGTTTTTTTTAAAAAAATAAAGGAACAGAGGGTGAACATGGAGGGCTGGGAAAATGTGGAGGATCTGGAAGGACATGATGAAGGAGAAACCACAAACAGAATATGTCACATAAAATATTTTTGATAAAAAAGAATGAAAGGCTGGCTAAGGGAGAAAGGGTTTTCTAAAGATTTGCTTTTTATTCATTCAATGTTAAAAAAGAAATGAGCATTTTGTTTTCCAAAGGGAAAAATGCCTCAGAATCATTTATGAGTATTTTAGATACTCACTATATTATATTTATGGGTAAAATAAAAATACTCATGATTTTACTATACCTTAGCTCCAGGCTTCCTTGGGAGGAAAAAGGGATCACATTTCTGCCATTACTATAGATTGAGAAAACGTCAAAATTTGATGATTCTACAATTACTGCCTGTATATCTAGTGGTACCTGAAATGATTGTTGTTTGGATTAATGCAGTAACTGGCTCATTGTTAATTCTATATATTCCTGTTCATGACTCCCCAGATAGCATTATGCATTTTCTATTCTAGGGTTATTATAAAAGTAGTGAAACACATTTCTAAACTTGAGAAAAACAAGTTTTACTTGAAATGCATTAACAAGAATCCTTAATTCATAAAAGAGGCCTCATACAAACAATACAGAAGAGTGTAATCAATCACAGACTAATTAGTGTGTTACAGCCAAGGGCTCTTTCTGAGTGATACCTGGACAGTGTCATTGCTGTGATCCTGTGGCCAGTTTTGAATACTTCTGGTATACTAGCTTAAACAAATCCCTTCCTTCAAATAGTTGTAAATTTTAAGGGGTTATGAGAATCCAAAGCATGAAAAGCTTCTTTGGTAACTTTTCTAAACAAAATATAAAACTAATATAAATAGAGTACCCTAAATAACTAATATGACAAAACAGAGGTCATTCCAAAGACAAAGTAACACGCACTATGATGCTCAGCCCCAAAATAATTACACAGAATCTATATACTTTAAGTCACTGCTTGGCCCATTAGCTCTTGCTTTTTATTGACTAACACTTACATCTTAATTTAACCCATCTCCATTAATCTGTGCAACACCATGAGGTCATGGCCTACCAGTATAATTACAACATGTCTGTTTCTGGCAGTGGTTCCATGGCTTTCCTCTAATCTCTGGCTTCTTCCTCCCAGCATTCAGCTTCATTTTCCCCACCAATCTACCCTCTCAGGCCAAGCCAGTTTCTTTACTCACCAATGGTTTTCAAAAAATACAGAGGGGAATCTCACATCGTCTCCCCCTTTTTGTTTAAATAAAAGGAATGTTTATTTATTTATTTTATTTATATAACTTATTTATTTAACTTTAACATAGAAAAATTAAAAAAGGTGTGAAGCAAAAATTACAGTTACATTATTTATATCTACTTTATCTCTTATCATATGTAAGAAAAACTATAACTATAAATTCTTCAATTCCATCTAAGGCTCAAGAAGGGTATAATATTACCTAAGAAAACAGGAAGTGCATCGTAAGCAAGTTCCAAAACTCTAAAATTGACAGAGATATCTCACAGGCTGGACAGTCATACAAAGTTCTTTCTAGCATTTTGAAAGTTGCTTACAATGAACTTACTGTTTACTTAGGTAATATTATATCCTTCTGAAGTCTTTGATGGAGTTGAAAAATATATAGGGATAGCTTTCCTTAGTTATGATAAAAGATAAAGTAGATATAAATATTATAACTATAATTCTTCATTGATACCTGCTTTGTTACATATAATTTTACTATGTAAAATTAAAACATTCCTTTTTATTTAAACAGAAAACAAAAGGTGATGTGGGATTCTTCTTTGTATTTTGTGATTACCACTAATCAATAAAGAAACTGCTTTGGACCTGTAGCAAGGCAGAACTTAGCTAGGTGGGAAAATGAAACTGAGTACTGGGAGAGAGAGGGTGGAGTCAGGAGAAGCCATGTAGCCCTGCTAAACACAAACACCAGAACTTTAGCCAGTAAACCACAGCCACATGGCAATACACAGATTAATGGAGATTGATTAAATTGATATGTAAGAGCTAGCCAATAAGAAGCTAGAGTTAATGTTGGAAGCAGTGATTTAAATAATAAAGTTTTTGTTTGATTATTTTGGGTTTGAACTGCTGAGCAGCTGGGAATTAACAAGTGGCCTTCTCACAACAGTTTGCAATGGTTAAGTTCTTTCCATAATCCTCTTTTTTGCTAAGTTCAATGATAATGGTAAACATGAAAATACTTTTGGAGAATTGTAGGCATAAAGAACTACTCTGCAATATAAATCTTAGACACAACTGAATTTGTTTAGAAATAATCCAAGAGCCACTGAAAATACTGGATATTGTATGAGGAATATAGAAAAATCCAACGCAGTCCAAGATAATTTTTAGGAATGTTTTGTTGAAAAGTTATGGAACAACACATTAAGCAGTTAGACAATGGGAATGACTAAAACATATTTATTATTGTATGTATCATATGACAAATACAAAGTTAAAAGATATGTTCATATGATTGCCATATAGTTTTAAAGTATATATAAATATGTGTCAAATTGTTTTCTTTTGAAAAAAGATTTGTGTGTCTATGCATATGAGTGTGTATGCACCTGTGTGTTTCTCATGCCGTTGTCCACAGGGACCTAAAGAGAGAATTAGGTCCCTCAAGTTGTAATTACTGATATTTATAAAAAGCACAGCTTGTTACATATATGTAGAAGTGGGGATATGAACTCCAATCTTAATGATTCCATGAGCACTCCTAACTACAGAGCTACCCTGACACCAAACTATATATTTATAGAAAAAGACAATGATTGTCCCAAAGAATCAAGGATATAATTTTTGACTGACGTTTTCTGACCTGCCTGTTTCCTTCAGTCATTAAGTCCCAAAGAAATCACACAGAGGTCCACATTAACTATAAACTGATTGGCCCATTAGCTCATGTTTCTTATTAACTCTTATAACTTATATTAGCCCATTATTCTTGTCTATGCTAGCCACATGGCTTCAGGGGGGCAGTCATCTTGCCTCTTCTATGGCAGGCTCACAAGTGCAGAAAGAGCTTCCTTCTTCCAAGAATACTCCTGCTTTCATTGACCCACCTCTACTTCCTGTCTGGTTGTCCTGCCTATACTTCCTGCCTGGGTACTGACCAATCAGCGTTTATTTAAAATATAATTGACGGAATACAATTGTCCCACACCACGTAATTATTTTCCTTTAATAAAGAAGAAGTGTATTTCCATCTTGATAGGAAGAATAGCCTATGACTAAAAAGGAACCAAGAAAAGCTATAAGGTTGTCAACATATCAATTTTCTTTTGGACTCAGTATGCATGGTACATTAGGGGTGTCGTAAAAAATTTGGAATACATGAGAATACATGCTTATTTGAATTATGTAATCACAGTGGTCACGGTGATCTGGCCCAGTCATGTTACATAGACTTTATTTAGAATTGCGATATCTTGCTTTTCTATATTTTATTTGGGAAATTAATGCAACTACTCTATGATTTTTCTAACTTCTTGTGAATTCTTTCATTTCATTGAATAGGAAATTGCCTTCTGCTGTAATTTCAGCCCATTTGTCTTTCATTTTGTAATGAATTGCCAGTCATAATGTGACTCTATTCGATTATAGGATCCATGAGAGCTCATTCTCTTTCTGTAGTATACTGGAACTAATCAACTGTGTTTATCATATTTAGGATTCAAAAATACTAAGACTAAATGAATAAATATTCCATAAAGTATCAGCACATTTGGGATAGGGAGATACCTCAGAAACTAAGATCACATGCTCTTCTTCCATAGACTGGGAATAGATCTCAGCACCCAAGTTAAGCAGCTACATGTGCAACTCTGTATATAGGGTGGTTATGCCCTCTCCTGTCCCCCTACAACATTTGCACACACAAAACACATATTTAAATAAATAAAAATAAATAATTAAAAAGGTGAACAATATAATTATTCTGTAGAAGATTTCATCTTGCTTAATGCTAAAGATATCTTTAAGTAAATATTCTTGCCAAGCATTTTTTGGAGAAAAAATAATTATAAACAACAGAATCAGGGGCTAGAAAGATGGCTCAGTGGTTTAGAGCACTGGCTGCTCTTCCAGAGGTCCTGAGTTCAATTCCCAGCAACCACATAGTGGCTCACAACCATCTGTAATGAGATCTGGCGCCCTCCTCTGGCATGCGGGCATTCATGGAGGCAGAATGTTGTATACATAATAAATAATTTTTTTTAAAAAAGAAAAATATAACAGAATCAATGTTTAATACCACCTGGAAACAAATGTTTTATCTGCAATATTTTTCCTCATGTTCATGCTGTATATCAACAATTTAAATAAAGATAGAACAACTGCATATGATTCGATGAGTAGTGTGACTTGCAGATGGTAGTGAAAATAACTGACTCCTCCTACCATTCTCTTATATGATCCATTATCCCATTAGAAATTAAAAGTATTTTATTAAAAATATTGATTTCCCTATCCCCAAATTTTCCAGTAATAAGACACTATGAATAAACTTACCCAGTTATTTATCAACAGTTGGTGAAGTCCACACACTATAACCTATAACTTAACAAATGAATATACATTGTCCATAAAACCATTTTTTCCTGAGTCAGTTTAGGAAGAAGGACCACAGAGCAGAAAGATTATCGTTGGTGGCCTGCAGAGAATCGTCTCAGTACATCACTAAGTCGCATGTTCTATGCCTAATAACTTCATATATCTTTTCCTCAATGTCTCATTTATGAAAATGACTGCTGCACAAGGCTATATTAAGAGAATTTCATATAGTTAAATCAGATGGTATTTTGTTATCATGTACAAAGAATTGGCAAATAAAGTATATTAAGCAATTTACATGCACTGAGTTTAAAAAGCAAATTAGTCTATATGAAATTCAATCAAAATCTTGCACTGATCTCAGGGTAAGGATGTTAAGAAACAGATTCTGGGATGAAGAGGTACACTGAACAAGCCAACATATGCTTACTGTGAGACAAAGTGTAGCACCTTGACATTGACTATAAAAATGAGGGCAACACTTCATATCAAACAAGAATAAATTCTCCAGGAATGCTTGAACAGTGAATGACCCTGGACCAATACATTTCAGAAAGGTATTCAATCAAGACTTGACCTCACTCTCAAATTCACAATAATAGGAAACTTTTAGGTTAAGATAAAAATGAAGAAATAGATAAATGCAAGGAACATCCCATTCTGAAACTCTGTAGGTAATAGACCTTCCATACCTAGTTATAACTACATCAATTTATTTTTCTGTTTCCTCAGTTTTGAAAACCCATTGTATAAACCAAAAATAAAAAGAACAAAAAGATACAGTATAAAAACATAATGAGTTAGCCTTATAAAAACTAAGAACAAATCACTTTCAATCTTTATGCCTTGAAAAACTTTCTCATTACTAAAAAGAAATAAAATCTATTGATTCATGTCATATCACAGCAAATATATTTTATTGTTTTGTTACCATTATCAAAATGACACTTATAATTTTAATTTAATAAATATTATCAATCCTATCTTTACTCATATAAAACAAAGGAACAAAAGATACTAAAATCTGATATTGGTAGAAGAAACGTTAAATTTTTACCCAAAACATAATTGTGATCTATATATGGGCATTTTCTATCCTACCCCCTGTGAATTTAGTAACTATTAACAGGTCTTTTTATATGTGAAAATTTTCCACTTTTAAATATTCCTATTTTAATATTTGACAAATTGAATAGTCTCACAATATAAATATGAATTATTTGTTATATTAATAACACATAGGGAAATAATCATTTATCTTATTTTAATATGAAATAACCAAGTTACATAATTATATACTTAAGAGTTATATATTTAACAAGTATCTTATGTTGTGTCAAAATTCGCAATTCATTCTATTCATGTGTCATTGTCATATTCATATAAGTTACTGTGAATTTGTTATGATAAGATTATTTCTGCTTTATGACTTGCATGTAGTTCTTACTACCCATGGGAACTTAACTCTAAGACCACCAAAGGTGCCAATAGCCACAGCTGTCCATGCCCAAACATTTTACATAATATGGCATAGATTTTGCATATAATTAATACATATACACCCGTATACTATAAGCTTTAAATGAATTCTAGACTACTTGTGATAAATAATATGTACATATTAATGTAACGAGGCAGCTTGTTGCTTTTGGCTGCTCAGCTCCAAAATAACCACACAGAAACTGTATTAATTAAGTCCCTGCTTGGCCTATTAGCTTTAACTTCATACCAGCTAGCTCTTACACATTAATTTAACTTATTTCTGGTAATTTGTATATTGCCACATAGCTGTGGCTTAATAGGTAAAGTTGCATCTGGCTCTGGCAAGGCTACATGGCTTTTCTCTGACCTCACCTCCTTTCTCCCATCATTCAGTTTAGCTTTCCCCACCAACCTTTGTTTCCTTTTCAGGCCTATGACAATTTTTCTCTTATCCAGCGATATTCACAACATGCAGAGGGGAATCCCACATTACCTCCCCTTTACTGTTTAAATAAAAAAGGAAGGTTTTAACTTTAACATAGTAAAATTACATATAACAAAAGAGGCATCAAACAAGAATTATAGTTGCAATATTTATATCTACTTTATCTCTTATCATGACTAAGAAAAACTATAACTATAATTATAAATTCTTCAACTTCATCAAAGACTCCAAAAGGATATAATATTACCTAAAAAAATAGAAAGTGTTTTGTAAGTGACTTCCAAAACTCTAGAATTGACACAGACATCTTGCTGCTTCGACAGTTACCCAATGTTCTTCTGTAATGTTGGGGCATCCATCTTCAGGGTACTGGCCCATAGCATCCAGCAGACTTTTCCACGAAGCAGGAAATTTCAAAGACAGTTCAGCCTATATTGGCAATTTGTCCATCACATTTTTCTGTGTCCTGCAGAATGTCTGACAGACTTTCATGAAGCAGGAACCCTGAAGGATCATGTCACCTTTAGACAAGTTTAGCAGTCATTTCTCTACGGGTCTTGCATGTCCATTTCATCAAGCAGTGCAAGCAAGAGCAGTAAGGAGCCTCTTTGATGTCCATCTTCCTCTTGAAGTAGATTTGGGCTTCTAGGAGCAGATGTGTCTCACTGTCATGAAAAGTCCTCATTTCTTAAAACATTTTAAATGCCATATTCTGTTGTCTTTGAAAAGTATGAAGAATACCTATCTATGTGAAATACATCTCTGTATATCTAGAAAATCTAACTAACATGACTACAAATTTGATTATTATAAATGATTATCTTTTAACATAAATTCTTAATTATACATTACATTTTTAAATGAGCTGCACAAACACAATACTTTAATCAAGAACAGAAGTATACATTTAACAGAATTGACCTTAAATGTGTATCAACAAACCTACATCCATACTCATACAAATCTCTATAGCATATCGCCCTTTTAAAATAAACAAACATTTATAAAAAAATATTTGGGAATATGGGCATAGTTCTCTAGACTATTTCCTACAGATGAGGGGTGCTATTAATCAGGTCTTTCATGGTGTATCCTGTCTGCTAGGTTTATCTCAGTTAGGACTTAGGTAAATAAAATTTTGGGGGGTATTCATGGCAATCTTTCAGAGGGTCTTGGACCATCAAACAATATTAGTCAGGAAGAATTTCAGAGGTTATCATCTTTTGTTGAAACAAAAGAAGAACCTCTTTTCCAAAGCAACATATCCTTAGACCCAAATTTTGAAGTCAAGATACCTTTATAATACACATGTTGGTTTAGCATAGCAGTCCATACAATTAAATGTCTCTCTGTACTTGGCTCCTTCACAGTCAAAAAATTCAAAAATAACACAATATTATTCATAATCCAGACTCTTCGTGTATTTTTCATCTTTATGTGGTTTATTTTGTTCTGTCTCTTTAAAGACTTAACCATTTATTTAAAACTATTTGCTCCTTTTTATAACTGTCTACTTTTTTTCTTTTTTCTCCCAAGCCTATGTACATTTACCCAACAATGTAACCCATTTAAAGGTCTTTTATCAAAATCTGTCTTTATTGTGTATCTGTAATTGTATTCTGACCAGAAGTACTTCTCAAAAATGCCAATTCCTTCTTATGAACTTAAGCAGCACCATTGCTAGTAGAAATATGACAATGTCTGCTTTCCCCACCCAGTTCAGCATGACAGAGCTGTTTGCTGCCTCTGAGAGCCATGTTGCCTACTTCATTTTTAGGTACCTAGCTAGTCTACATTACCATTAAGCAAGTTGTAGCATTTTCTTCACAAACCCCATTTATATGCTTGGCCTCCTGAATGAGCCAGGCATTGTGCTGGCAGCATGGCTCAGAAAGCTGCCATTTTAAATGGCATGGCTGTTTCTGCTACCACTGGCTGAATCAAGAAAACCTCTCTTAATGGAGCTGCAGTATGCTGCCAGCAAGCAAAGCCCATTTGGGAAAATAAATGCACCTAAACTTTGATATTTTTAATGTCTGGAATTCCTTTCTAAGACCTCTAAGGTTGTACGTGGATTTTAGT